>NC_064636.1:48718566-49918566 GCF_023864275.1 Schistocerca cancellata | reverse complement strand
AAGAGGTTGAAACAGTTAAATTTCTGGGATTACAACTCAATAATAAATTCGGTTGGGAAGGGCATATCACAGAATTGCTGAAGTGCCAATGCAAGTCTGTATGTACAGTGAGAATTATGTCAGATCTTGGAGGTATAAATATAAAAAAAAACTTGCATACTTTGCTTACTTTCATTCTATTATGTCATACAGGATCATATTCTGGGGTAACTCATCAAACCAAGCAAAAGTTTTTAGAGTGCGAAAGCGTGTAATAAGACTCATTTGTGGCGTAAATTCAAGAACATCATGTAGAAACCTGTTCAAGGAACTTTGTATTCTAACCACTGCTTCTCAGTTTACTTATTCCTTAATGACATTTGTTGCAAGTACTGTATCTATATTTTCAACCAATAGCTCAATGCATAAAACTATTCTAAGAATAAGAATGATCTACATAAAGACCTAAAATTACTTACCTTGATCCAAAAAGGGGTCCAATATTCAGGAACACGCATTTTCAATAAACTGCCAGCAACCATTAAAAACTTGGTTTCAGATAAAGCACTGTTTGGACAGAGTTTGCAAGACTTTTTGATAGGCAACTCGTTCTACTTATAGATGAATGTATTAACAGGGGCTGTTAGACCAGCTTAAGAAAAAATGCCTGTTAGATTTCAGTTTTGCTTTGTTGGTTTACAAGGGTGGGGGTGGGAACAAATATAACAAACGGGACGTATCACACAAAACCTGGAGAAAAGAAAAATCACAAGAACTACAGAAGGGGAAAGAAACACTGCAATGGACAAAATAAGACAACAAAATCACAGAGAGACGCAACAAACAGGTGGAAGGTATTAAAACAGTAGAGCAGACGACCATTGCTGGCTGATCACAAGAATAAAAGAGAATAAGCCAAGCCTTGTGCAACATACATTAAAACCTCCAGCCCAGAAACACTACAGTAGAGAACACAGACGGGCAAAGGGCATGTACTAAAACTTAGATGATACACTAATCCCCCCCCCCCCCCCTCGCCACCCTTAGTTTTCAGTTCTGACAACACTTGCTCATAACAGTCAAGATTAGGTATTTTGTGTATGATAAAAATTTATTTAAAGTGCATAACTATGATTCATTCCAACAGTGTATTAATTCCGTACATATTAGCACTTTCAGTTTACTGTAATGTACTCATCTATTTTGACAATCTCCTGACAAACGATCAGCATAGTGAATACTATTTTCGAACTTATGTTTCTTTATGTTATACTTTCTGACTTGTTCCACACCCATGAGAATAATTTCATTTTTGAGTCTACGGAACGAAAACTGAATCTAACCTAATTTAATCTAATCTAATCTAATCGACACAGCAAAGGTATCAATTTATTAAAACATTATATACCAATGATGCCATTTGGCTAATCAAATACTATCACATCTCGAATTTGGATGCTATATAATGTAGATATTTACAAATCACAAAAGAGCTTATCTGAAATTTTTCCCAACTATAACGACCTACCAATTCTTACTCCCACGTAAGCAAAATTAACATTCCATCAACGAGTTTGTTCAAAACAACACAGCTTCTATTGTGATGGCAGTAAGGGCACAATGACCGTTACTGGCCCCTGTTCCACAGCAACTCACACTCAGGCTGGTCCCATGACAATTTGTAGCCTGCTGGCCCATTATGATAATGTGATACTCTCGCCCAACTTGCTATCTCGTTGACTCGGGCCAGCAAGTGTCTGGTTTGACAATTCCTGTTGCAGCTCCATCTTGTACAGTGACTTCAGCCATCCCCAACCCTTGTGCTTTGGGTGAGTCTTGTTTCATGCTGGTAATGTGACATGTGACATCATTACGATCAGTACACACAGTGTCGAAGACGACTGAGGCTGTGTATTGGCTTTTTGATCATTTGAGATGCTAACTGCAACAGCCATTTTTGCTGATGAATTAAAGGAGTGGCTCACTGTATCTTCAGTTGGTATATTCACTGCAATTTTGGAGACTGTTGAAGTGTTTATTTTCTTTGGAAGTTCATCTGCCAGCTTGCAGTGTGATATGGAGTTTATGTTAAACTCAATGCAAGTACAGAATTACTTTCACAAATGATTCAGTTGTTGAAATCAAAGACTGAAATGTCTTTAACACCAACGTGAATTTGACAGATACCCCTCCATATTGTCAACCAATTACACACACCAGTATCACTGGAGAACTGCGTCAGTGTGTCTGAAACTGCCCTCGTAGTTTTCTGCTAATGATAAAGGATTAATGAATCTGACCATCAGACACATTTTTGAGATTTTCAGTCTCATCAGGGAGGAAGATAGGTGCCAGTCTGACTTATTCACCGTGAGACATCCAGGGAAGTCTTGAGGCACATCTAGTGTTAGATTTAACTTCTCATTTTGTTTCTGTGTACATGATAGGTACAGCATTTTTGCCAAAAATAGGTGACCGAAGAGCTTTTTTTCTCAAATACCAGTTACTCATCACAATCCTAAAAACTTAGGCATGAGTAATAACAATATATGTAAGCAAAGGAGTCTGCCCAGATGCACAAAACATGACATGCTCCTCTTATATGTAAAAGGGCACAGCCATAGATTATTTTTCCAGCTGGTTTAATATCTTCATCCTATTCCACATGGAAGTCAACATGCACAGAATTCTTCAATTGAGTATTCAGCAACATTTGGAAACTGCAATGAAAGTGCTGTTGCAAATTTTAAAATGTGTTGAAAGTATGTGTCCAATTAGTAAAACTTTGCATTTTACTGAAATAAAGAACCATTTGCAAATATTCAGCTCATTACAGTCATGTGAAAATGGCTCTTTAGAAACAAGCTCTGTTTTTCAAGAAAAATGCTGTGCCTGTCATGTACACGGAAATGAAATGAGAAGTTAAATCTAACATTAAATGTGACTAATGACTTTTCTGATGTCTCATGGTGAATAATTCAGATTGGTAATTGTCTTTCTCCCTGGTGAGAATGAAAATCTCAAAAACTATGAAGGTCAGATTTGGTAGCCCTTACTGGTAGCAATAAAGTACTAGGACAACCTCAGACACACTGAGGCAGTTCTTCACTGATACTGGTATGTGTAATTGGTTGACAATATGGAGGGTATCTGTCAAACTCTGCTTTGCCGTTTGACATTTCAGTCTTTAATTTTAACAACAGAATTATTTCTGAAGATAATTCCCTACTTGCATTGTGTTTAGTGTGGGCTCTGTACCATGCTGCAGGCTGGTGGCAATTTTCACATTTAAAAAAAAGATATATGTACTCTCAGTAGTTTCAAATATGGGACCTCTGTCACTGAAAGATAAGAGAGAGAGGGGTGGGGGGAGGAAGGGGGAGGGAGATTGGGTTCAACATCCCATTGACATCAGGGTCATTAGAGATAGAGCACAAGCTCAGATTGTGTTGAGGATGGGGAAGGAAATTGGCCATGGTCTTCCAATGGAGCTATCCTGGCACTTGCCTGGAGCAATTCATGGAAATCACAGAAAAGCTAGAACTGGGGTTTGAACTGTCATCCTTCTGAATGCCTTCTGAATGCCCTCAGTGAATATACCAAATGAGGATATAATGAGTTGCTCCTTTAATTGATTTGCAAAAAAGGCTACCACAGTTTAGCATCTTGAACAATCACGGCCTCTGTCGTCTTCGATACAGCATGTATACATCTTAATGACATCACATGTGACTTTATCAGCATGCAACGAGACACACCCCAAGAGCCTGTGGCAGCAACAATGGGCTGCAAGTGAGCGAGACAGCCACATTCTGACATGCCTTATCCTCAAGATTTGAATATATATGTGGATGATAATGATACTGAAATTATAGATGCCATGTGGCCTCTGCTTTATTGCATTAATAGTTATAGTGCATATAATTATAGAAAAGCTTTACTGTTGCCACAGACAGTGGTGGCTAATGTTATCTGTCTACTGAAGTTAGGTGTGTAACTTACACACACACTGTTATTGCAAAAAATAGTAAAAAATACATTCTGCTGCAGTAAAATCTGCCATGCCAAATGAAATGTTAATCACAGTATGATGTTTTTGCACAAGCATATTCTGTGTTGCTATTCTGTTCTGTCAATATATTGCTGAGCAAGAAAGTGAATGATTCTAACACAAATAACAAGATTCAAAAGCATTATAACCTGAAATTTAAAAAAAAATAATAATTTTCCTTTTCAATCCTGTTGTCAATAAAGACCAATGCATCACAATTAACTTTCTTCATAAAAGTGTATTTGTAGAATATAAGATTTTAACATATAAAGCAGCAACAATTGTTTCCCAATTTGTATCTGTAATGGGCAACAGCACAGAAAGGGTTCCATGAAAATGTTGAAACCATGTTATTTTTACAATTTTATGTACTTGTTAAAAAATGCATATCTCATGTGAAAATCATAAAATATAATGAGCTGACATAACAGACAGTTGCTCTGCTTTTTTGTAAGTACATGGAAACTCAATTTGAGAGTGTATAACTTCATCTGCTTGTTGGATATGTAAATCTGTTAGTTACAAATTTTATGTTTTGGTCTCGGGCACAGTCCCTAAGTAGCAACAGGTGACAGATAAGCCACATTAGTGACTTCAGGAGGGTAGTGTTATGGTCTGGCTCCCAGCTTGTGTTGATACATTACAGCTGAACTGAAAGTGAGGATATACAGTATCGTAATAGAAGTATACTGATGAAGGTCCAAACACATCCACACCAGACACAGGGAATCCACAGCAGGTAGCTTTACTCGTGATCTTGCAAAAACTTGTATTATGCAATCACAAACAAATAAAAATGACTTACACAGACCATAGGAATAGATCAATGGGCAAACACGAAATAATCTGTGTGTATGAAATTTGTAGGCACAAACTGAGGTACCACTAGCATGTGTTCAAATTAACCAGACAGTTCAGTTCCACCTGCTTTGCACTCAGGAATCCACATTCATGTTTTGGCCTACAAATTGAATTGCTGGCATACTTTCAATCGATACTGGTCTGTGGTATAAATTTATGGGGTTGTAGAGGTAAGGTCAAAAAATATTTATTCTGCAAAAGTGCATAATAAGAATATTAACAATCTATAAAAAGATAGACTGCTGCTTACCATAAATGTGACACATTAATTTCCAGACAGGCACAATTAAAAGACACTTACACATAAGTTTTTGGCTGAAGTCTTCATCATAAAAAGAAAAAAGAAATACATTATTCATTGACGCAAGCAAGCACATCTCACATACACATGACCACCAATTCCAGCAGCTAAGACCAGAATTGTTTGGCAAAAGGGGACAGGAGTTATTATTTTACCATTAAATAGCTATAGTTCTGCAGGCTGGGACAGTATACCAACAAAGGTAATTCAATCACTGTATAAAAGAAAAATAGGTCTGCCTGTATTAATGAATCATCTTTTCGAAGAAGGTTGCTTTCTAGGTGTGTTAAGTATGCTTCTCAAGAGAGAGTCAGCAGACTATATGGGGAATTATTCTCTTTCTGCCTTGACAAAAGTATCTGAGCAAGTACCTGCTATCCTGATACAAACATGAGAAACAGGCAGGGAAAAAGACACTGTAGATGATATAGATAACTAGTCCTGGTGGACAGCACAACCCACTGGTATATCCTTTGAAGTGTAACATCATAATGTTAGGCAGACACTTTGGCTTCAACACATTTGAAGTGTTTTCTTTCCAGTATGTCTTTTAGTTCTTGTGAGTGGCGGCTCAGACTGTTGCTTTCTGCCCTACATAGATCTTGTGGAGTGTTGAAGGTCCCGATACAGCCTGTTGCTTTACCAATTTACATCATGATTGGCACTGCTTTAATGGCGATTGTAGTACAAATTTCATCTGTAGCATACACTGAGGTCTAGTAAGGCTGAAAAATGACAGCCAGCTTGTGAGTTGGCAAAGTCAATGAATGAGACATGACCATTTCTTTTTATATGTTGCACAATTTTTGTCACCAATGAACAAACCCCACCTCTTTTTTTTCACTGATGTGTTATTTTAAATATTTTAGTATTTACACGAGACAGATTTTTTTTCGGATTTTTCATGTTTGTGACATTATACAGGGTGATTATAGTCACTATACATTTTGTACTTAAACATATTTTATTAACCAATATGTAATGACACTGCACTTATGTTACAATAGGACATAATTTCAGTACGACGTATGTGACCACCTTACATGTCTAGGCACACCCCCCAGCGCTCCACTGTAGACCGAAAAACCTGCCCAAGCATATCTGGTGTAATCTCAGCAGCTGCGGCTCGAATCCACTGTGTTAAGTGTTCATTGCTGCGGATCTTCACCTGGTATACGTTAGACTTGTTAAACCCCCATGCAAGAAAGTCTAAGGGTGTCAAGTCAGGAGAGAGGGGTGCCCACATCCGAGGAGAGGCACGACCAGTTCATCCACTGGGAAATGCTTGATTCAGATAATCCTGAACAACAAGGGCAAAATGGAGTGGTGCACCATCCTTTTAAAAAACAACAGTATCCATAATCCCAACAGATATCAATTGGGGCTCCCAAAACTGTTCCAACATATCTAGACCGAGCGAGGTGGCGCAGTGGTTACACACTGGACTCGCATTCGGAAGGACGACGGTTGAATCCAGCGTCCGGCCATCCTGATTTAGGTTTTCCGTGATTTCCCTAAATCGCTCCAGGCAAATGCCGGGATGGTTCCTTTCAAAGAGCATCGCCGACTTCGTTTCCCGTCCTTCCCTAATCCGATGAGACCGATGACCTCGCTGTCTGGTCTCCTTCCCCAAACAAGCCAACCCAACCCAACATATCTAGGTGTGTGATTTGTTCTGTGAAGAAGAAGGTTCCGTACAGCGTTGGCCTCGTTATCCCTAACCACACATTCCTTTTTGCTGTGTCCCGTTGCCTCTCCTGCAGCCACAGGTAGGAAATGTAGCTTCATCACTGAACAAGACATTTTGCATCAAATTATCACATTCCACAGCTTGTAGCAGGTTATGACATATAGCTTGTTTGGTTGCGTAGTCCTCCGCTTCGAGCTTATGTACGACCTGGATATGGTACACATGTTTGTGCAGCTTGTAACGATGAACTCTCCATACAGTGGTTTGAGGAATACCAAGCTCCCTACTAAGTCTCCTGGTAGGACGGCTACATGTGATTGTATCCTGCACACTTTGCACAGTGTCTGGCACTATGACCGGCCTCCCTGTACATTCTTCATCTGCAATATTACCAGTAAGCTGGAATTTATTGACTAGGGTCTTGATAGCAAGCCTGGTGGGGCCTTTTATCCGGAATTGACAGGCAAAATCTATCCGCACCTGTTCATACATCATTCCACGAAGACGAGCGGAAACAATAGTGATTCGTTCTTCTTCGGTTAGCATTCTGTTGTAGTACCTGCAAGAAACTAATGTTCCGTTACTATATCACTGAAACGTATAGTGATATGTAGAATCACTCGGTACATGTTCTAGCAGCACAGGTAGAGTATCCCGTATGAAATCGTGATAACGTGCTCCATTGAGCGTAGGCGGAAGAACATGGCACCCAATCGAGACATCAGCAACAATGCCTGCCCAAACGTTCACAGAAAATCTGTGTCGATGACGTGATTGCACAATTGCGTGCGGATTCTCGTCAGCCCACACATGTTGATTGTGAAAAGTTACAATTTGATGACGTCGGAATGAAGCCTCATCCGTAAAGAGAACATTTGCACTGAAATGAGGATTGACACATTGTCGGATGAACCATTCGCAGAAGTGTACCCGTGGAGGCCAATCAGCTGCCGATAGTGCCTGCACACGCTGTACACGGTACGGAAACAACTGGTTCTCCCGTAGCACTCTCCATACAGTGACGTGGTCAACGTTACCTTGTACAGCAGCAACTTCTCTGACGCTGACATTAGGGTTATCGTCAAACTGCACGAAGAATTGCCTCGTCCATTGCAGGTGTCCTCGTCGTTCTAGGTCTTCCCCAGTCGCGAGTCATAGGCTGGAATGTTCCGTGCCCCCTAAGACGCCGATCAATTGCTTCGAACGTCTTCCTGTCGGGACACCTTCGTTCTGGAAATCTGTATCGATACAAACGTACCGCGCCACGGCTATTGCCCCGTGCTAATCCATACAAAATGGGCATCTGCCAACTCCGCATTTGTAAACATTGCACTGACTGCAAAAGCACGTTCGTGATGAACACTAACCGCTGGCTGTGGTGGCCGAGCGGTTCTAGGCGCTACAGTCTGGAACCGCGAGACCACTTCGGTCGCAGGTTCGAATCCTGCCTCGGGCATGGATGTGTGTGATGTCCGTAGGTTAGTTAGGTTTAAGTAGTTCTAAGTTCTAGGGGACTGATGACCTTAGAAGTTAAGTCCCATAGTGCTCAGAGCCATATGAACCATTTGAACACTAACCTGTTGATACTACGTACTGATGTGCTTGATGCTAGAACTGTAGAGCAATGAGTCGCATGTCAACACAAGCACCGAATTCAACATTACCTTCCTCCAATTGGGCCAACTGGTGGTGAAGCGAGGAAGTACAGTACACAGTGACGAAACTAAAATGATCTCTAACATGGAAATTAAGCGTTTCCGGACACACGTCCACATAACATCTTTTCTTTATTTGTGTATGAGGAATGTTTCCTGCAAGTTTGGCCGTACCTTTTTGTAACACCCTGTATAGGCATGTTGACATCAGCAGCAGCCAATGAGATAAGATCCAATGTGCCGCGCGCGCGTTAAGTCGACCCGGGCAGCTAGCGGTGACGTCAGGTGGCGGCAGGGCAGGCGCCACGTTTGAAACTGCCGCTCCCGCGTCGCGCATCTGTCTTCGCTTTCTTTCGATGTCCAACGCCCACCCCCATGCCCTGCCGAGTGTGTACCCCTGGTCTCTGTTGAAATTGTTGTCGTCTAAACGAATCTCGGCCGCTTCCTTTATAACGGAGTCCCAATTTGTAGATGCATGAGCCAACATTTTTGTATTGTACAACTGTATTTTATGTCCGTTTTCTAGGGAATGCTCCGCTATGGCTGACTTGTCAAGCTCCCTTTGTTTTATATGGCGCTTGTGCTCAGTAGAACGCTCCGCAACCGTGCGAATTGTTTGTCTAATATACATGCTGCCACATTCGTTTTTTTTACCTTAAAAATTAACTGTCATGTTTTCTTAATTTAAGCAACCTTTATTAACAGTCTTTCATAAAATATCGATAACAGAAATTATATTTGAAATGAAAACAGGAATTTCGCGTGCAACACGTAATTAAAACTAAGAAGACGTACATTATTGATAAAAAATTAAGATGAATTTTAAAATTACGAGATCTACGTATTTCAAATTGAAGGAGAAAAAGCATTGTCTTAGGGGGAGACTTGAACTAGCGAACTACGAAATACAATCTGTTGACAAAATACTACGCTACCGATTCCACTATCCATAGTACGTGTATTGGTGCCTCAACTGTATCTACTACAGTCCCTCAGAAAGCTTCAAAGCGTAGTATTTCTGTAGTCCGCTCCCGGTAGCTGAGTGGTCCCGGCACGGTAGCTCAGCGTGTTTCGATAGGACTACATGCAACCAATGTGTGCCAAAAATGTCAAAATTTGCACTCCTTAAAGCATCACTTCATCTGTAATGGATACAAGAATATTTGGAATGACATTCTATTGCAAGTCGCTTTTCTCAAACGGACCGATGGAAGAGAAACCACACTACACGATATACTCTTCCCAGTAGAAGTTTCCTTTCCACCACAAAAAAAAAAACAATGTCATCTTGTGGCTATTCGGAAATTTTGTCAATTATGTTGTCAACAACAAAGGCAATGACAATCTACAAGAATATCGAGAATATTAGAAAGATGAATACTTCAAAATATACCGGATCAAAGACCATAAAAAGAAATTCGGGAATATGATGCAAATTTTGTTTCAGAAACAAGGCGTCGGTTAATACCTAAATAATATGAAATCGACGGAACAAGACAGACTGCCAAAGTAGGGGATTGCTGTCGAGGGTGAAGTACGGTGGGGACTTCGTGTGCCCCGGGGCCGATACGGTAGCCGTGAAGACCTCAACAGAACCCCGAGAAAGCATGTTTACCCAAATAGTAACAGGAGTCATGCCACAGCACAAGAATAGTAGGGAAAAACAATTCTAATGCATAAGACGTGCATCACTGAAGAAGTTTAATTTCCTCTCTTAATTTTTACTTTTGCTTCTCTCTCATTTTTGTTTAAATTCTAATGGAAGAATATTTTGCGTTCCGTTAATGCAGTCAACAGTATAATAGAGAGAGTTATTTTCACGGTAATCTATTCGGATTACAATTTTCTAACATTGTCTTCAAGATGCAATCCAGTTTCATAAACCATTAAAACAAAAATAAAAAAAAACAAAGAAAATAAAAAAAGCGTGTTCGGTCAGAGGGTTAGCTGCCCTCTGTAATAAAGAAAACTGAATTAATCGATCAACAACGAACTTAAACGGCTGTCTTATGACGTCCGCCCCGAGCACATGCAACGAACGAAAGCGAACAAAATCAGATTAAAAAAAAATAAGTGGTCAGCGCGACAGACTGTCAATCCTAAGGGCCCGGGTTCGATTGCCGGCTGGGTCGGAGGTTTTCTCCGCTCAGGGACTGGGTGTTGTGTTGTCCTAATCGTCATCATTTCATCCCCACCGACGCGGAAGTGGCCGAAGTTGCGTCAAATCAAAAGACCTGCACCCAGCGAACGGTCTACCCGAGGGGAGGCCCTAGCCACACGACATTTCTTTTTTTTTATACATATATATTTCTGTAAATTTATGACGAACATTAAGAACAAGCCGCGCGGTCAAGACGCCTTGCCACGGTTCGCGCGGCTCCCCCCGTCGGAGGTTCGAGTACTCCCTTGGGCATGGGCGTGTGTGTGTGTGTGTGTGTGTGTGTGTGTGTGTGTGTGTTTGTGTGTGTGTGTGTTGTCCTTAGCGTAAATTAGATTGCGCAGTGTGTAAGCCTAGGGACCGATGACCTCAGCAGTTTGGTCCCATAGAACATACCACAAATTTCCAAATTTTATTCGGGCATGGGTGTGTGTGTTGTCCATAGTATACGTTAGTTTAAGTTAGATTAAGTAGTGTGTAGGCTTAGGTACCGATGACCTCATCAGTTTGGCCCCATAAGACCTAACCACAAATTTAAAATTTAAGAACAACCTATTTCTCGGCGCTTTTTAACCGCGTTCCAAACACGTGTTTTATTACGGAACACGAAGCAGCCTTAGCCGTTCTGATACTGCCTTATTAACAGCGCGACAATCACAGCACAACAGTGCACAGGCTGTGGCTGTACACGATAATAAAAGGAAATAAATAACGTCCAGGTTTTCAAAAGGAAACTAAAATTATTCCTCACCGAAAAAACCTTTCTATAAAATGAATGAATATTTACAGTTATAAGGTACAAGAGTGGGGGAAACTGCCTGAGAAAATCACTCCATTAAAGATAAAGTGTGATGCTGTTACTTTTAGTTTAACTGAAATTGTGGCGATAAAATGTAAATTTATCTATGTCATTACGAGAAAATGTGAACAACTCCCATGTATCCCACACTCTTGAGCATTCACTTAAACCTCTTCTTAAGGAATGTAGTTAAAATTTGTATTCAGTCCAAACCATGACCATGAAGCAAATTTACCTGCCTATATATGTCAGTAGCAAAAACATATGCACTGTCACTTATTCTACTATTTTAAACAGTCACTTAAAATGTTTTTGGCATAATGCAGGCTTTAGTACTGCATGCAAGTAATTGTTCTTGGTAAATAAACAAATGTCTGTGCAGTGTGATGTATAAATGTTCAGATACTACTGTAATTGTATCAATTGACTTGTCCTATATTACTTGTACACTGGCTGTGTAATATTTAATCAACAGGACCAAATAAATATAAAAAAATCTATTTTTGAAATAAAAACTACGTAGCTAAAGCGTGATTAAGAAATACGTTGATGGCTGTTAATACATTTGAATATCTTAAAGTTTTATTTAACATAACTTCGTAATAACATACCTAATACGTAAGTAGGACCTACTTCCAAGAGCGTAACACCACCAGTGTACGCGTGCTACGGCTTCTGACCAACCATCGCGTTTGTGTTTGTTTATATCGGGTTTACTCTTATGATGAACGTAGATGTAACTTTAAAAATACTTTATTAGTTCTTTAACACGATTTACTTCAAAAAAACTTCCACCCACAATTTCACAGTCCATAGCGAATAAATTTCCAAAAATGCATAAACACGTATTCCTTTATTTCTGACCGAGAAACCAAACACCAATTTTCGTAGGTTTGGCTTCAGACCTGCCTTAGTGGCGATATATTTTCAAGCAAACATTTCATCCCCTATTTCACCGCCGGACGATGTGGCCGAACGGTTCTAGGCGCTTCAGTCTGGAAACGCGCGACCGCTACGGTCGCAGGTCCGAATCCTTCCTCGGGCATGGATGTGTGTGATATCCTTAGGTTAGTTAGGTTTATGTAGTTCTAAGTTCTAGGGGACTGATGACCTCAGATGTTAAGTCCCATAGTGCTCAGAGCCATTTGAACCATTTTTTGAACCCTATTTCACCGTCTTAGGGGTGGTTCAGATGGTTCATATGGCTCTGAGCACTATGGGACTTAACATCTGAGGTCATCAGTCACCTAGAACTTAGAACTACATAAACCTAACTAACCTAAGGACATCACACACATCGATGCCCGAGGCAAGATTCGAACCTGCGAACGTAGCGGTCGCGTGGTTCCAAACTGAAGCGCCTAGAACCGCTCGGCCACATGGGCCGGTTCTTAGGGGCGGCATTTCGAAAAATTCCCTTTTAAATGACGGCTACAGTATAACATCCTCTCCAAATTTCAGGTTTCTATCCGTAGCGTTTTTGGCTGTGCAATGATGAGTCAGTGAGGGAATCAGGCGGGACAAAAAATAAATAAATAAATAAATAAATAAAAATAAATAAATATAAAGAAAAGAAAAGAAAAGTTCCGTCTCTTTGTATTTTACACTTCACGGAAATTCTCGCAGAACCGAGCACTTTTGTTTAAAAATTTGAAAATGCCAGGAGTCGAACAAAGTCCCCCGAGGCGGCAGGCAATACTCTCCTAGAGAATTGCACTGCTTGCCGCCAAATCAACCTTAAGTTAGCGTGTTAAACATGGTCGAGAAACTTCAAAGTCGATTTTCTCTAGAATTTTTTTAGAGTTGATCGACATGCTTGGGATGACTGATATTTGAGTTCTGAACTTCACGTACTGGAAATATAAAGAATTACAAAAATCCGACTGGTCTCCTTGTCAGATTCCGTGGTTTGGTGGTGCAGCGTCGTCGGCGAGAGGAACAGGAGGCTAGATTGACGAGAAGAACACGGGAAGTGGCATCACTTGATTTTCCAGAAACTTCACTCAGGGGAAGAGGTGTTGAAATAAACTAACACGCGTCTTGGTTTGTCCATAACTGTTTCTGGAAAAACGACGGTCAAAATTATCGAGATATTTTCGAAGTACTTTATGTGCTTTATATTCCACAATATCCACAGAAATAGTGGCGCTGTGGCTAGTGTTATGGTTTCTTAATTTTGAGCCCCGTTTTCGAAACCCGGTCACTACTTTTGTTTTTCATTTACATACCCATATCTCTAAGTGTACACTGATACAACGTAGTCCTTAAAGCCTAGTTTACACGACGACACTAAGTTGCAGGCAACTGCGCTACCAGCCACTGCGCATGCGCACCGCGCGTTTGCGCAACTCGTTGGTGAAACTAAACACGCGTGTTCCAATTTTGGTGACACCAGATGCATGAGTTTTGAGGTTATCTGTGTTCGTAGAGTGTAGACAAACTGAAATATGAAGCGAGGAACGGAGAATAATGTTCGCTTTTTGGATATCTATGCTTTGCATAAGTGTTTGTGGCATTTCAGTGATGCCGCTGTGGCCGTCATGTGCGATCAGAACATAGGTGGTTTGACAATATCTGAGCTGCAGGGCAAAATTTCTTGAGTTAGGAGCATATATACAACTGAATTAAGAAAAATACATGTTGTTGTTGTTGTTGTTGTTGTTGTGGTCTTCAGTCCTGAGACTGGTTTGATGCAGCTCTCCATGCTACTCTATCCTGTGCAAGTTTCTTCATCTCCCAGTACCCACTGCAACCTACATCCTTCTGAATCTGCTTAATGTATTCATCTCTTCCTCTCCCTCTACGATTTTTACCCTCCACGCTGCCCTCCAATGCTAAATTTGTGATCCCTTGATGCCTCAGAACGTGTCCTACCAATCGATCCCTTCTTCTCGTCAAGTTCTGCCACAGACTCCTCTTCTCCTCAATTCTATTCAATACCTCCTCATTAGTTATGTGATCTACCCATCTAATCTTCAGCATTCTTCTGTAGCATCACATTTCGAAAGCTTCTATTCTCTTCCTGTCCAAACTATTTATCGTCCATGTTTCACTTCCATACATGGCTACACTCCACACAAATACTTTCTGAAACGACTTCCTGACACTTAAATCTATACTCGATGTTAACAAATTTTTCTTCTTCAGAAACGCTTTCCTTGCCATTGCCAGTCTACATTTTATATCTTCTCTACTTCGACCATCATCAGTTATTTTGCTCCCCAAATAGCAAAAGTCCTTTACTACTTTAAGTGTCTCATTTCCTAATCTAATACCCTCAGCATCACCCGACTTAACTCGACTACATTCCATTATCCTCGTTTTGCTTTTGTTTATGTTCATCTGATATTCTCCCTTCAAGACACTGTCCATTCCGTTCAACTGCTCTTCCAAGTCCTTTGCTGTCTCTGACAGAATTACAATGTCATCGGCGAACCTCAAAGTTTTTATTTCTTCTCCATGGATTTTAATACCTACTCCGAATTTTTCTCTTGTTTCCGTTACTGCTTGCTCAATATACAGATTGAATAACGTTGGGGAGAGGCTACAACCCTGTCTCACTCCCTTCCCAACCACTGCTTCCCTTTCGTGCCCCTCGACTCTTATAACTGCCATCTGGTTTCTGTACAAATTGTAAATAGCCTTTCGCTCCCTGTATTTTACCCCTGCCACCTTTAGAATTTGAAAGAGAGTATTCCAGTCAACATTGTCAAAAGCTTTCTCTAAGTCTACAAATGCTGGCAAGTGTAATTCTAGCTGCGGCAATGCTCTCGTCTACAAGACTGAAATCCCATCGTTCGAGTTGGCCAACTCTTTGTTAAGGAATATTGTTGACAGGAGGGAAGGCTACACAAATTCTAGAAGCTGCATTCTTTATTCAGTATTCATCCATTTAAAACGTCGCTGCAGTGCTCCCCATTCACACATATCAGAATTTTGAAATATTGCCGCTGTACAGATCTCTCTTCAAGAGAGTAGTTTGTAAACCATTCTCTTCTTAATGCGGCCTGCTTCGAGTAATTATTGCTGCTAATGTTAATAATCATTAGTGTTAATGAAAATAACAATTGGTGTTAAAGAAATAGCGTCATCACCAAGTAAAACCGTTATCTTATAGCAGGCTGAGTGTTCTCGACTGTAATGCACGCAATATGATATGTAATTTCTGTTCTGGCGACAGTGCTTCATGAATTACAGTACCTTTATTGCTTATCGCATAATTAACTCGGTTTAGAAGAAACTTTAACAGTTCTGGTGACATTCTAAGATAATTAAAAGAACTTCTTGGGTCTTCCATTACAAATTATTTCAGCAAGGACGCTGAGCAAACGATCTGACGTCTTTTCTTCATCCAGTCACGAATCGAAACACGTTTCTTATTTTTATCTTATGCAGCGATTCCACGCAACAAGCTTTAACTCCATCACAAGTCGTGCGACGTGCAGCTGCCAAACTTTCATTCCAGACACGACTCAGGAACGAAACTGAAGTATATACTGGTTTCACCGTGATAATGATGATAAGTCCCATACTTCTTAAGGGGCTCCGGAAAGGCTCAAAATCATGAAAAGTTCAATTTTTACTTTTTTGCGTTTTCTGAATCTGCAGACTATTACCTTTTAATAGATATATAATTTATTCAATTCCGAAGACTACAACTATTTTTAAATTTTTTTAAAAATGTGTTCTACATGGGCGTGACCCACTGTGGCGCTGTTAAACTGCTGTCAAATGGTGTTATTATTAACGTCCGTGTTCATCAGGTACATTTTAGTGATGTGAGATAAAGTATGTGTTGTGGCTAACCTATTTTCAGAGACTTAGCAGCACCTGAACTGTTGAAAAAGTGTATTCACGGAAAAACTCAAAACCCCAATGAAAGTGTAAATAGTGTTATATGGTCGAGAATCCCCAAGACTGTATTTGTTGGAATAGAAACACTTCACTTTGGTGTGTATGATGCTGTTGCGACTTTGAATGATGGCAACATTGTAAGGTGCAAGGTATTTAGAAATATGGGAATGAAGATAGGTTCTAACATGGTACGAGCGATGCTTGCTTTAGACAAGGAACGCCTTCGGGCTGCAGACAGGGCTGTAAAGAGTCTAGAAATACAAGCAAGAGTAAACAGGAGGAGGAACAAGAGGAAGCTGGAGGAGGAGTTTGCAGAGGATGAAGATAATCCATCCTATGGACCTGGAATGCACTAAGAAGTTAATCCAATCTTTGTCGCTCGATTCCCAAAACTTTTATTTTCTCATACTAATTACATGTTTTCTAAGGATCTTCCAAACATATTTGTTTCAAACTTTCAGTAAATGTTACACAGTACCTTCTGCATAATTTAACACAGCCTTTTTCCAAAAAAAACTGTATATTTTTGAATATATAAATAAAAAATTGCAAAAAAATGTTGTGAATTTTCATTACAATTTAAAAAAATCATCTTTAATAACTGAACTAAAATTTTGTGAAATCCCTGTGTTAAGTTGTAGCTCATATTCCAATAAATAATCTGTAAAAGGGTTCAACTTCCTACCTCAAATACTTTGTGAGGAAAGATGTAATTTATAAGCGTTATTTTAACATTGCAAGTATAGGGCGTTCCGGAGCCCCTTAACAGAGCGCAGGGGAGCGACGCGTGAGACCCTTCGCCGCCTTACTAGGCGAGGTCCTAGCGGAGGTGGTTTGCCATTGCCTTCCTCCGACCGTAATGGGGATGAATGATGATGATGAGGACGACACTTCACCCAGTCATCTCGAAGCAGGAAAAATTTCTGATCCCGCCGGGAATCGAACCCGGGACCCCGCGCTCGGGAAGCGAGAACGCTACCGCGAAACCACGAGCTGCGGACGATTTCTCTCTGTCTACAGTCAAATATGAAACCATCTGCGTGCAACTCATTCCACGCAACGAGTGGCGCAACCCAATCCCGTCGGGTAAACTAGGCTATCTTCCGGTATAATGATAATTTTTACTTATGGACCGTCTGACAGCAACTGAATAAAACACAATTTTAGTGCCATACGCGTTTCACCTTTATTTTATGCAAGGCATCATCAGTGGCCTGGAATATGTATATATGTTAGCTATTTTATTTACATTTTTGTCAGTGTGCCTATAGGTTATAAACAGTTCTGGTGGTTGGTATTTCCTATTAAGTAGTAATGTTTTGAACTGTACTTACAGGTTGCGTGGACAATTTCTTACATATTACGCTCCTGTTGCATTTTTGGTGTTGTTCTTCTTCTTATGATCGCCAATTGGCGTTTTTTTCGACATTCCACAGCACTATGCACTGAACGCTTGTTTTAATGCAATGTTTTGGTTTCTGTTGTCGACCGTCAAATGTTTTTACCAAAGATCGAATGTTATTGCCAAACTTATGAGTGCAACTATTGAAGTATCTGTGGTCTGTTCATGTATGCATTTGCGTGTGCGTTTGTATATATATATATATATGTGTGTGTGTGTTTTTTGGTGTGATATATATTTTTTGTGCTGTGTGTGTGTGTCTGTATTTTGGCGTGGTACGATTTTTTTTTTGCTGTGTGTGTCCAGATGGTGTGGGGAAGAGTTTTTTTGTTTTATGTTATCATTTCCTTTATTAAGTGTAGTAGGGAGCCTGTGCTGATGTGTGTTTGTTCATTTATCACATGTTTGTTTTCTGCTATGGCTTTCTGGATGTGGAAGTTTTCTTGCGTTTGTATAAGATGTTTGTCATGGTTGCTTATTCTCATTATTTTCATTTCTTGTTCCATGTTTGTAGGATGATGGTTGTAGTGTTTTAAATGCTCTGCAAATGTGGAGTGGTTTGTTTCATACTTCCAACATCTGTTATGTTCTTTGTATCTTGTTCCATAATTCCTGCATGTCATGCCTATGTATAGTGCATCACAACTTTGACATTCAAGTTCATATATTCCTGATTGTTGGAATTTGTCCCTCTTGGTAGCTGGCTGGCTTAGGTGTGATTGGAGGGTTTGCCCAGGCTTATATGCTATTTTGAAGCCCTGTCTCTTTAGGATGTTTGCAACTCTGTGTGTTAGTTTATGTGTGTAGGTCATGGTGTACCATCTGGTTCTTTTCTGTGTGGTATTGTCATTGTGTGTGTTTGTAAGTTTTCAGCTTGTGAGTTCTTTTGTATTCTGGAAATGTTGTGTTTGTTTTTTATTTGTGTTTTTATTTTTTGATTGAGCCTGTGTACCACATGTGTGTCATACCCGTTGTTCCTAGCTATTGGTATGATTGTACTCATTTCTTGTTCATAGTTTCTCTTGCTGAGTGGGATTCTGTTTAATCTATGTAACATGTGTCTTAGTGCTGCAAGTTTCTGGCTGTAGGGGTGGTTGGATGTGGATGGATCTTCGTCTGCTAATTGGATATCAGCTAAATGAATAATATTTTTTTTTTAATAAAAAAGGATGAGAAAATAATTTGAAATTGTTTTCGGTAAAATTCTTGTACTGTATCTTGACTCATAATCAGTTTCAAGCGCCAGTTTTCAGAAAAGTGATCCGTTAAGCATTATAGCCAACGCCCAAAATCTTCACCAACGTTAAAGAAGTTTCTTTCTCCAGTGAGATTCATACGAAGAAATATCACTGTGCCAAGCTACCCTTTGCGTGATGCTAGCGGTGTTCGGAGTATCTGTGTTTCTACAATATGCATCAGCCAATAGAATGCACCAAATATTCCTGACGAATAAACATATGAATAAAATATAGGAATTAATATAATAAGTGATATGAGAATGAAACATCGGAATATGACAATTTGAAAAGATTGTAACTCGTCAAAACATCATACACATTGTGGCGACATCTTGCAGTTCGTAGTGTCGTATCTCATGTTGTCCTCTGCTAATGTTTAGAAACAATCGCGCCGTCAAACATTTCGCGTAAGCCACCAGTGGTTTATGTGTGTGTGTTTTGTTTTTGTTATTCTACGAGTATGCTTTTTATTGTATCTTCCATGCTAGTAGTTAGTTCCTGAATGGTTACGAGATAACCTTGATGTCTTTGTTCCCTGCACGTTATTTTCAACTGCAAGCTCGGGATGATCGAACAAGCCGTGTATTCTTTGCCGCCTTTCAGAAGCTGTGATTAATAAAGCTAACAATAATGTTGTTCGAAGGGATTTTTGTGTTGGTGTGGTATTAATTATATGTATCCAATTTGTACTTGCAGGTTCTAACGGTCGAACAACAGTCTGTCCAGCTTGTGCTGACGCACACACATACATTATACAATAAATATATGATACTTATTGTGAAATCCAGTTGTAATTTTACAATTAATGTAACGCCCTTGTATCTCCTAATTTGATAAGAAACAATAATGTAGTAAAGTTTTACATACTTGCGTAGACAAATGAAAACAATAAAATAAAACGGAATAAAATAAATAAAACCGATAATTGGTTTTCATACATGGGACGCAAAATTAAGAAGCCCTGATGTTAACCACTTTTTTTTATTTTTATTTTTAAACCATGGCCCGGACCTTATGAAGAAGTGAGAGGGAGCGACGCTCGTGTTCAATGATTGCACCCTGAATCTTATCCATGACAGACTTCCAGTTTATCGTAGCCATCTTCTACATCTACATCTACATCTATACTCCGCAAGCCACCTGACGGTGTGTGGCGGAGGGTACCTTGAGTACCTCTATCGGTTCTCCCTTCTATTCCAGTCTCGTATTGTTCGTGGAAAGAAGGATTGTCGGTATGCCTCTGTGTGGGCTCTAATCTCTCTGATTTTATCCTCATGGTCTCTTCGCGAGATATACGTAGGAGGGAGCAATATACTGCTTGACTCTTCGGTGAAGGTATGTTCTCGAAACTTTGACAAAAGCCCGTACCGAGCTACTGAGCGTCTCTCCTGCAGAGTCTTCCACTGGAGTTAATCTATCATCTCCGTAACGCTTTCGCGATTACTAAATGATCCTGTAACGAAGCGCGCTGCTCTCCGTTGGATCTTCTCTATATCTTCTATCAACCCTATCTGGTACGGATCCCACACTGCTGAACAGTATTCAAGCAGTGGGCGAACAAGCGTACTGTAACCTACTTCCTTTGTTTTCGGATTGCATTTCCTTAGGATTCTTCCAATGAATCTCAGTCTGGCATCTGCTTTACCGACGATCAGCATTATATGATCATTCCATTTTAAATCACTCCTAATGCGTACTCCCAGATAATTTATGGTATTAACTGCTTCCAGTTGCTGACCTGCTATTTTGTAGCTAAATGATAAAGGATCTATCTTTCTGTGTATTCTCAGCACATTACACTTGTCTACATTGAGATTCAATTGCTATTCCCTGCACCATGGGTCAATTCGCTGCAGATCCTCCAGCATTTCAGTACAATTTTCCATTGTTACAACATCTCGATACACCACAGCATCATCTGCAAAAAGCCTCAGTGAACTTCCGATGTCATCCACCAGGTCATTTATGTATATTGTGAATTGCTTTAGTGGATAGCTTTAGTGAATAGCTTTAGTGGACAACTGTCAATTATAACATCTAACGATCGATATCGGGTGACCGTCAAATCCCACAAAATTTAAACAGCGTCATATCCTCGCAAACTGAGTAAGCGACATTTCTGGTCATTAACCCGCGCTCCCGTAAGGCGACAAAAGGCATCCAAAACTTCCTTCAGCAGTAGTATATCATCGTGGGTACGGAGAAGAACCGTAACGTCATCAGCATATGCACGAACGGTAAACCTTTCTCCCAACAGCGACCAGCCAACCAAATAAGCAGCTATAATTCGCATTAATGGTTCCAGAAACAGCACGTAGATAACTGACTCCTTTGAAGGACGCCCTGACACGCCGCGATGGGGGAAGAAAGACGGCCATTTACGTCAATGGACGCCCGATTACCAGTGATTAGAGAGCTAAAGAGGCATCGTGCAGCATCGTTAAAACCAACAGTCGTCAATACTCGCATAAGGAATCCATGATTAACGCGGCCGAACGCTTGGTGAAAATCAATGAAAAGCAAAGCGCTTGAAACGGAAATGGTGGAAGCTAAAAAAAATGGTTCAAATGGCTCTGAGCACTATGGGACTTAACATCTGAGGTCATCAGTCCCCTAGAACTTAGAACTACTTAAACCTAACTAACCTAAGGGCATCACACACATCCATGCCCGAGGCAGGATTCGAACCTGCGACCGTAGCGGTCACGCGGTTGCAGACTGAAGCGCCTAGAACCGCACGGCCACACCGGCCGGCAATGGTGGAAGCAATCGAAATTAAATCACGACATTCAGCAACGGGAGTCAGGAGAGTACGGCCCGGCAGACAGCTTTGATGGTTCGCGATGCTGGTAGTCAACAATACCGATAGTCGGCTATTGACCGCTCGCGCCTATATTTTATAATCATAGTTAAAGAGGGTTATCGGGCGGACCTGATCCACATACAAACGTTCCGGCTTTTTGGGGATCGGGATAATTTTAGCAACCTGAAAACTGGGCGGGAGAAGGCCTCCGTGAAACACTTCATTCAACATGGAAGTTATCGTATCTTCTGTCAGGGGCCAAAATCGAATATAAAATTCTTTGGGAAGGCCACCCGGGCCAGGCGAATTGCGGGAGGGAGAACGAGCCACAATATCAAGTATATCATCGCGATGGAATACAGAGAAAAACTCTACCTGGAGAGCTGGTGTAACAACACGATCAAAGAGGGAGGTGAAAGCAACAGATGGTGGACCCATCTGAATCCACTTCAGCATAAAGCTCGGAATAGTACTGGCAAAGTTCATGCATGATATCAGATTGGGAGGACCACTCACGCCCATCTGGAGAACGAATGGTAGAAATCTTTAACATAATGCAGCGCGTCAGCAACCGTATATGTATAGAAAACAAACAATTTTTTCAGCCTTCAGTTGCAAGATAATTTTTTTACTCGTTTACCTAGGTTTCGATTCCAGTAATGGAATCTTCTTCAGAACCTATAAATTAAACTGCATACGGACATATATTACTCACTGAAATGCATCATCAGTCTAAGGATTGAATAATAAAGAAATCGTGATACTTACAAAAAATTAAATTATTTTGAGAGCCAAACACTGGCCATGTCACAGATTAAAAATTAAAACAATAAAGACGCATAATCGTAAGATTATGTCAGTCAAAAGTAAAACCATTAAGCCGAACGTAGACGGAGCTACGCCGGCCAGAAGTAAGGAAGGACCACACGTGAGCGGCTCGGAAACCAGGCGTCGCGAGCAGTTCCGCGGCGAGGCTCGGCTGCGGCCAAGCGCATGCGCGAGAGACAAACTGTCTCAAAATTACTTACAGCAAATATACATATAAACAAAATGTGACTGAAAGCCGTCTTACAAATGGACAAACCTATCTATTGGTATGGCATCATTAAACAATTTACCTGAGAACAAACTACAAAGCCAAGGTATAAAAAAAATTTTCATTTAAATATTATAGTAAGAGGGCGACGCCCCGCTACAGTAACTAAAGAATTAGTGTCGAAACCATGCGTGCTAAGCATAAAATGTCTAACATAAAAACGCCTTAGCAACTATGTGTCATTACCAAGCATATTACGAAATACAAAGACACACATGTACAATCGCACTATAATAAAGGGACAAAGCAGATAGAGAAACAGCATCGGCCATTCGGCCATTCGAATGGTAGAAAGACACGTCCTTTGAGATCGCTTGTGAAGCCGGAGAAGATGGTAGAGAGAGGTCAACTCATCCTGTACGATTGAATGACGAATACACGCTTCCAATGTGCGTTCACCGCATTGTCGCCAAACACGGATGCATCATGATGCTGTAAACAGAACCTGGATTCATCCGAAAAAATGACGTTTTGCCATTTGTGCACCCAGGTTCGTCGTTGAGTACACCATCGCAGGCGCTCCTGTCTGTGAAGCAGCGTCAAGGGTAACCGCAGCCACGGTCTCCGAGCTGATAGTCCATGCTGCTGCAAACGTCATCGAACGGTTCGTGCAGTTCCCATCTGTTGACTCAGGGATGGAGACGTGGCTGCACGATCCGTTACAGGCATGCGGATAAGATGCCTGTCATCCCGACTGCTAGTGATACGAGGCCGTTGGGATCCAGCACAGCGTTCCGTATTACACTCCTGGGAACACGATCGGTCACCATCCATTTGCCTCCGTTTGAGTTGAAGTTTCGCCTTCACACGGTGGACGTTGACGACTGTCAAGGTGGCACCATGAGCGTTATTGCAAAGATCGCGAAGGACAGAATAATAAATTTCCCTAGTGCACCTTATCTCAGTCGCTTTTTCAGCGATAAAATACGTGAGTGTATTGCGGATCCGTGGTTTAGCGAAGTTAACCCACAATTTTAGAAGTGAGGAATAACGCGCTTGGGACTGCCATACGTCTGCGTTGATGCCTTCCAGAGAGGTGTCCGTGAGATGTAGAGTGTTTAGCTTCCATAAGGGGCGCGAAAGATGGACACGCTGCGGGACGTGGTTAAAAGTCATGGAAACAGCACAGTGATCAGTGAAACTGGCAGAAATTACATCAATCGATAGAAGCTGAATACATATTGGGGCAGATAAATAAAAAGCAGTCCAATCGGCTACTTGAAGTAGCTGTAAAAAACGTAAACCGCACGAATGTAGGATAATGCAAACCCTAGCGTCCTGGAGATGCAAGGACTTCATCATATTATTAAGTTCACGACAAAAGGTGAGGTCATAAAAACTACAGCCTATACCGCGACCATCATCTAGCGCAGGGGCGGGCAAACGTTGCACGCGGCTCGTGAGCGCACAGCGCTGCACGTGTGCTGCTCGCGTGCAATTGTCGAATGGGGCAGTGGCGACAGCCGGCAGGTTGCGGCAGTGTAGTGCCAGGCTAAGCTGCGGACGTTGATGCGAAGCGACCACTACGTAGTGAACGTTGTATTTTAAGAACCGGAAAAAGGAGAGTGAATCAAGGAAACGGAGACGTGGAGATTTGCTATCTTTTAAAAAGTAATGGGAGAATCATTTTTTCTTTGTGCAAAGACGTGAAAATTCGAAATGTTTAATATGTGACAGTATTCTCGCTGGTCAGCGGAAGTTCAATATTGAAGGCCATTATAATAAATTTCACAAGGACGAGTACAATTTATTGTCGGATTCTGAGCGGATGGAGAAATTGACTGAGCTTAAGAAGAGCGACCTGACGATATTAGATGCATCTGTCGTAGTTGCCGTTGTCACGAGAGATCTCCGACTTTCTCTCGTCATGTCTCTCATCTAACTGATTTAACATTTTATGGAGCACTGTTTTCAATTTTTCAGGACGACAACAATAATAGCCCAGCGGTACGTGCAAGCTATAAAATTGCGCTCAATATAGTGAGAGCTGGAAAACCATTTTGCTGAATTAATAAGCCTCGGTTAAGAGCAAACATAAGTGATGAAAGTTTACGTAACTGTTTGCGTTTGTCTGTATGCAGAAATTTTGTTCCAGATATTAAACGTATTGTAAACTCCACCTGCGATAATTAAATAAAACGTATCGTAGTTAATAGGTACTCTTTCAAACCATGATTTATTTCAAGCACTCTTGCTAACCTTATTCCATCATTCAATAAAGCAAGCTAGAAAAACAAAATGCATTACAGAGGAAGGAGTGGACAGAAGGTATGGTGGGGAGGGGAGAGAAGCGGGTGGCCAGCCTGCCCCTGTGTGCACGCAGAACACCTGTTTACTGCACGGGTGCAAGTGCACCGCACACGTGCAGGATTCCTGCCCGCCCCTGATCTAGCGTTTCGAAGTCCGTCAGCGGGATTCCATCTCGATAAAGCAAAGCCATACCGGTAGGATTTTCAGGCGCGACATTGAAAAACAGAGTATGCAGGAAGGCAAAACACATCAAATAATACCTCTTGTAATCACACGACGTTAGCTAGGGAATCTTAAATAAACTCGCGTTACGCAGCAATCCGCAATTGGGAACGTATCCTATTAACATTGAGGGTTAAAAATGTACACTACTGGCCATTAAAATTGCTACCCCACGAAGATGACGTGTTACATATGCGGAATTAACCGACAGGAAGCTGATGCTGTGATATGCAAATGATTAGCTTTTCAGAATATTCACACAAGGTTTGCACCGGTGGCGACACCTACAACATGCTGACATGAGGAAAGTCTCCAACCGATTTATAATACACAAACAGCAGTTGGCCGGCGTTGCCTGGTAAAACGTTGTTGTGATGCCTCGTGTAAGGAGGAGAAATACGTACCAACACGTTTCCGACTTTGATAAAGGTCGGATTGTAGCCTATCGCGATTGCGGTTTATCGTATCGCGACATTGCTGCTCGCGTTGGTCGAGATCCAATGACTGTTAGCAGAATATGGAATCGGTGGGTTCAGGAGGGTAATACGGAACGCCGTGCTAGATCCCAACGGCCTCGTATCACTAGCAGTCGGGATAACAGGCATCTTATCCGCATGGCTGTAACGGATCGTGCAGCCACGTCTCCATCCCTGAGTCAACAGATGGGAACTGCACGAACCGTTCGATGACGTTTGCAGCAGCATGGACTATCAGCTCGGAGACCGTGGCTGCGGTTACCCTTGACGCTGCTTCACAGACAGAAGCGCCTGCGATGGTGTACTCAACGACGAACCCTGGGTGCACAAATGGCAAAACGTCGTTTTTTCGGATGAATCCAGGTTCTGTTTACAGCATCATGATGGTTGCATCCGTGTTTGGCGACTATGCGGTGAACGCATATTGGAAGCGTGTATTCGTCATCGCCATACTGGCGTATCACCCGGCGTGATGGTATGGGGTGCTATTGGTTACACGTCTTGGTCACCTCTTGTTCGAATTGATGGCACTTTGAACAGTGGATGTTACATTTCAGATGTGTTACGACCCGTGGCTCTGCCCTTCATTAGATCCCTGCGAAACCCTACATTTCAGCAGGATAATGCACGACCGCATGTTGCAGGTCCTGTACGGGCCTTTCTGGATACAGAAAATGTTCGACTGCTGCCCTGGCCAGCACATTCTCCAGATCGCTCACCAATTGAAAACGTCTGGTCAATGGTGGCCGAGCAACTGGCTCATCACAATATGCCAGTCCTCTTGATGAACTGTGGTATCGTGTTGAAGCTGCATGGGCAGCTGTACCTGTACACGCCATCCGAGCTCTGTTTGACTCAATGCCCAGGTGTATCAAGGCCGTTATGACGGCCAGAGGTGGTTATTCTGGGTATGTATTTCTCAGGATCTATGCACCCAATTTGCGTGAAAATGTAATCACATGTCAGTTCTAGTATAATATATTTGTCCAATGAACACCCATTTATCATCTGCATTTCTTCTTGGTGTAGCAATTTTAATGGCCAGTAGTGTACATGTAAACAAATGAACAAATGCACTTAAAATGAAAATGAATTGTTGATGTGCAAGAAATTGGAGACAAATGCCATCGAGTAATAGAGGACATGGCAAGAAACTGGAGACAAATGCTATCGAATACTTTGGGGCGCGTCGTGGGGACGATGCTTGCAAGCGCCGCTAGATGGCGAAGTGTTGGAGGAATCGAGCAGGGCTCGATATTATTCGAACTGTAACTGCATGGGAGCGGCGTAATGATGAAGACTACTTTGGAACTACGCGACGAAACTTGGTGCAGCCTATAGGGGGGCTTCAGGCTCACAGTCTCTCCTCCATTCCCCCGTCCCAGTCCACCCCAACGCCACTGTTCTTTCCTTGCAGAGTGGGAGCACGTCGATAAATCACAATAATGTCGACCGGTCGATACGCGTTGTGCTAAGCATCCAAGCATAACTGGTGCAGTTTTCATTATTGAAATCATTTACGGACTTGCTGTACAGCAACGGGAACACCTTGGCTATACGTCACTGGCAACCACTTCTCTGTCTGTTGCTGGGCCCCAGCGCGCTTCCTCCGTGTGTTATAGCAACATTGCAGCTGTGTTGACGGCAACGCCATTGCTGTCACAAATTACCGTAAAATATTGCTTGCTGAAGCGCTGGTAATAAAGAACCTCACAGTACATCGTACTGCCATCTGTCCGCCGCTCCTTGTACTACATTGCCATCTGCACCTCGTACTGCCATCTGCCCGCCGTTCCTTGTACTACGTTACTCATCCTGCCCGCCTGTGATTCCGAGAAGCATGAGAGCTATTCATTTGACTGCCATTTGAATAAAAAAGGCTACAACAAACAGTCTTCGTCTGTTTCTGCTGCGTCTGCGGGCCTTGCCCACTGGACATCTTGCATACATTAAGTGTATGACATTACTCTACGGAGAACTTATTGCAAAAGCTGTATAGAACGAGATAATACAGACAAAAGAATATCGCTGAATTTGTTATGCAACGAAAGAATTACGCAATGGGTCACGCGGCAAGCTAAGAGTCAGCTATTTGTAGTGGACACAGATTCATTATGTATCGTTGTAACGCAATTTCAAAACTATAACACCAGATCTTTTAACGAAATTTGTTGATTAGTGCTCGCTTGATTATCATCGGCTTTTCTTACTGCAGTGCGTGTTTTACATTCTCTCACCTGCTAAAAAGTCAGATATATCAGCAGAAACTTTTAAAAATATGTTGTCATACTAATCTGGATTCCATCTTTTTTCACCTATCGTAGCCTGCTGCCCAAAAACGCCTATCCTTAGCATTCACGCTAACAGCAATTCTCTAGATAGCAGTTTGTAATCCCCCCCCCCCCCTCCTTCCTGCTCCCGTCTATAGTCCACTAGTCCACACTACACCAAGTATTTTATGAAGGTTTGAGAGGAACGAAGATTACACTAAACTTTCTAATTTAGGTAGCGCAAATATTGCTTGCTGAGGTGCTGGTAATAAAGAACCTCATAGTATATCGTACTGCCATCTGTCCGCCGCTCCTTGTACTACATTGCCAACTGGACCTCGTACTGCCATCTGCCCGCCGTTCCTTGTACTACGTTACTCATCCTGCCCGCCTGTGATTCCGAGAAGCATGAGAGCTATTCATTTGGCTGCCATTTGAATAAAAAAAGGCTACAACAAACAGTCTTCGTCTGTTTCTGCTGCGTCTGCGGGCCTTGCCCACTGGACATCTTGCATACATTAAGTGTATGACATTACTCTACGGAGAACTTTATTGCAAAGCTGTATAGAACGAGATAATACAGACAAAAGAATATCGCTGAATTTGTTATGCAACGAAAGAATTACGCAATGGGTCACGCGGCAAGCTAAGAGTCAGCTATTTGTAGTGGACACAGATTCATTATGTATCGTTGTAACGCAATTTCAAAACTATAACACCAGATCTTTTAACGAAATTTGTTGATTAGTGCTCGCTTGATTATCATCGGCTTTTCTTACTGCAGTGCGTGTTTTACATTCTCTCACCTGCTAAAAAGTCAGATATATCAGCAGAAACTTTTAAAAATATGTTGTCATACTAATCTGGATTCCATCTTTTTTCACCTATCGTAGCCTGCTGCCCAAAAACGCCTATCCTTAGCATTCACGCTAACAGCAATTCTCTAGATAGCAACTTCCTGGCAGATTAAAACTGCGTGCCCGACCGAGACTCGAACTCGGGACCTTTGCCTTTCGCGGGCAAGTGCCCTACCATCTTTTTTTTTTTTTTAAGTTGTATTTTTTTTCAAGTGCTCTACCAAATTTTTTTATATTGTTTTAAATTTTTTTAAGTGCTCTACTAATTATTTTTTTTAGAAAACAAATAAAAAACCTCTTGGGTATGAAAATAAAAGACGACGTTCTTCATAAAATAACACAATATTCTTTGAAAACGTAAAACATAAAAGGTAGCTATATTTCCGCAACGGCCTTCTTTTGTATTTTTATGTTTTTTGTAACATAAATGAGTATACAGTCCCACCATCAGCAGCAATTTTTTTTTTTTTTTTTTTTTTTGGGGAGCACAAGAGAAAGAAAACAAATAGGCTGCAGATAGAGAGCTATGTGTGAAAAGGATAAACATGTGTAAGGAGAAAAAAAACTTAGAAGAGGAGGAGAAAAGAGAAGTGAAATAAAATAGGAATACTTTCCGCGCCATGCTCCACTTTGGCGCGCCATCAGAACAAAATGCATTCTATCATTGACCATTGAAGGGGAACGTGGGATCGTCCAGTCTTGGCTGGCACGGTTCGTTCAGATTCCAGCTTTGAGGCGGGTTGGTGAAAATGCTCTGTAAATAGTTCGCGAAAGTGGCCCGATAGTGTCGATGCCGGCGAAGGGTGTGGTGATGTACTTGGAGGCGTGTCCAAAAGTCCGCCGGATCGACAATGTCGTCCCGGAAGAGGTAGTTGACAGCCATGCCACTGATCCATGTGATGACGTGCCACTTAGCCGATGGAAAGTAGGTCGTGTCGGGATATATCATCATAGTGGGAGAAACGTGATGTGGTGGTACTCGGAGGTAGAAAGCCACAATCTTTTGTACGAGGGTCCAGACAGCTGCTGCTGGCCCACACTCAAAACGATTGCACTTGAGGCACAGGGGTGAGTCCACCAGTGCGATGCGATGCAGTTTCTGTCTTGTAGTATACTTGCCGTTGACGAGAAGGTACCACATAGAGGTGGTGTCAGTGGTGTGATACGGTTGGTGGATCGTTTTCCAAACTGTAGGCCATGAAACCTGGGGGTGACGTGTTTCGACGGGGTTGCGGGGTGGAGACTTTCGGAGAAGGCGGTAGATGTCGCGGGTGGTCGTCTTCCTGGTCCTGGGGAGCTCGGTGCATATGTAGCTGTACTCCAAAAAGAAACGGCCGATATGTGACATCGGAGGTGGGATGTGTGCCAAAGACGTCGGTGGGCGTCTCGAAACAGGTGCGAGCTCGGTGGTCAACATTCCAGTAAAACTAGCATTTTGGCTTTTCGATAACCGGAGCATAGTATTGGTGTAAAGTGCCGTAGTCCTGGCTCTCACATTAACCAGATTGAGGCCACCATCCCGCTTCGGTAAGGTGAGAGCTTCATACTGGACTTTGAAGATGTGTCCAGAACAAATGAAATAGCCGAATGCCGCCTGTAACCTGGCCGCCATTGTCGCAGTGATGGGCAGAATCTGCGCTATATGGGGTATCCGAGCCGCCAGATGGGTATTGACGAAGGTGACTCTCTGGCACATATTCAGCGGGCGTAGTATGTGATTTTGTATGTTGGCCCGGATGCGTTGCAGCAGCGCCCGAAAATTAATCGCCGAGGTGCGGCGAATGTCTCGGGTGTACACCAATCCGAGACAACAAAGGGTGTCCACCAGTTGAAATGGAACTACGCTGTCTGCGGGAAGGCCGCGGCCGATCTTCATGGCGCATGATTTTGCCACGTTCATAAAGCTCCCTGCCCCTGCACTGTAACGGGTAATCCACTGCATCGCAGCTTGTACGTCAGCCGCTGAACGTACGACGAGGGCCAAGTCGTCCGCATAAGCTCGGCAGCGGAACATATGATCCCGGAGTGGAATACCTGTCAAACGTCGCCGTAATCCGCAAATGAGTGGTTCCATCGCAATGGCATAAAGCACCGTCGACAATGGACAACCCTGCCGTACTGAGCGTTCAATCCGTATAGGTTCCGTAAGTCTGCCGTTGACGAGAAGTCTGGACGTTGCTCCACGAAGGAGCCGCATAATCACCTGCGTGAACGTCGGGGGAATTGCCATTCGGTCCATCACTGCGTTGAGGAATGCATGATTGACGCGGTCAAACGCTTGTTTGAAGTCGATGGAGATTAAAGCGCCTGGCAGTCGCGAGTGTGTTGCCACAGCGATCACATCTCGATATTCACTGAGGGCTGTCTGTATATTACGATCGCCGCCTAAGGATGTTTGTTCGTGGGAAACAATGTCCCGTAAGACACGTTTGAGTCGCACTGCTAGAAGGCGTGTGAAAATCTTGAAGTCCGAATTGAGTAACGTGATCGGCCGATAACTGTCGAGTCGTGTTCCTCCTGCGGGTTTCGGGACTGGTACAAGTAAGCCTTCCATGAACATTGGTGGCGGGTTCGCCGCGCCGGACAAAAGTTCCCAGTACATGTCCCTCCATCGTGGCATCATCAAATCTTGGAAGGTTCTGTAAAATTCGAGAGGTAAACCATCCGGGCCGGGAGATCGATTCAGAGACCCCTTGGCCACAGCGCCTTGGACGTCGTCGGTGGTCACTTCAGCAGCCAGGAGGGTTGCAGCTGCTGCGTTTAGAGTACCAAGTGTCTCCTGGGCAACCTCAGCAATGGCCTCTGCACCGGCAGGTACTTCTTGATAGAAAAGTCTATAGTGCGTTGTGAATGCATCCGCAATGGTAGCTTGCGAAGTCAGCCGCCGTCCATCAGGTAAGTCTAAAGTTGTCATTAAAGCCTGTCGGCGTCGACGAACATTTTGAACAATATGATGCATAGAAGGTTCTTCACCGTTAATCCTGTCTTGGCTGCGGGCTCGTACAATGGCTCCCTCTAGACGGCATCTGGTCAAGGATAAAATCTTTGCCTTGATGCGTTGAGCTTCTTTGAGGCGATCCGGGGATGGAGGATGATCCATGAGTTCACGTAGAGCGCTATAGTAGAAATCAGTTGTATGGTGATTCCACCTGGCTTTGGCTCTGCCATAGTGTGTCAATGTGCGTCGGATGGCCGGTTTGGCGCACAGCAACCACCACTGCAGTGTGGTCTCGTAACGCATAATGCGTCGAACACAGGTGTGCCACGTGTCGGTGACCTGTTGTCGACATTCAGGGTCCCGCAGTAGCGTGACATTGAGTTTCCAAGGTCCTGCACTGCGCCATATAGATTGTCGACGTAGGTTCATGGTACAGATATAGATGTCAAGATCCGAAAAGGCAGACGGCCAACGTTCCGCGTCGAGGAGAACTGATTTTAGAGCGTTAGAGATGTATATTCTATCAAGTCGGCTGGCGGAGTGGCTCGTGATGTGTGTATACCCCGGGCGGTCGCCGTGTACCACTCGCCAAGTGTCGAGGAGACGAAGGCGGCGTACGAGGAAGCGGAGTTCGGGACATGTGGTGAAATGAGGGTATTGGTCTGTGCGCTCGAGAACACAGTTGAAATCTCCACCTACGATGAGATGATCGTATCGACCGAGGAATAAAGGCGTTATATCTTCTGCGTAGAAATGGGAGCGATCCCTCCGTTTATCAGTGCCCGATGGGGCGTAGAGATTTATGATTTTGAGTCCTTCAACTGTTATGGCCACCCCTCGCGCTGTTGGGAGGTATGCGACATTGGAAACTGCAATTCCTTCTCGGAGGAGGATGGCTGCGCCTGAGTGTTCCATAGCTGCAGGGGCGGCGTACGTCTCATATCCATAACACCCAGTCCAAGTCGCTGTTCTCAGTTCTTGTAACAGGGCGATGTCGATGTCCGCTGCTCGTAGCGTGTCACGGAGCAGTTGAAGTTTAGCGTGGGAGCCGATATTATTAGTATTGATAGTAGTTATTCGGTACGCCTGATGGGAGATCCGTGCTGCCGATAGGTTCGTAGCTGGTGAAGATTGTTGTGGTGGATGCTGGAAGTCCATAGAAGTCGCAGGAGTCGCCGTAGAAACTTCCCCCATTTTAGTGTTGGTCTAACGGAGAAACAGATCTCATTTCCGCATCAGATGGAGGTGGGAAATCCGTGTCATCCGCCCATGAAAGGTGTCCGACAGGTTTGACATCGGCGAGAGGTGGCAGCGCTGGCCGAGTCGGCTCAATGGCGTCGGTGACAACAGGCGTGCTATGTTCCATGGCTTCTGGGCGCGGGGCTTGCGCACGATCTCTGTTGGCCGGTTCACCGTCTTGTGGATGACGCGTCTCCGTGGCAGAGGAGAAAGTGTTATCGTGTTCTCCGTCGGAGTGATGTGGCATCTCTTCGTCCTGCGGAGGGGGCTCAATAGTCGAGTCTGATGTCTTGCGGCGTTTTTTTCCTCGTTTGGGCGACTTCTGCTTTCGGCAATGAGTTTCGGTGTCTGAGGAAGGAAGAGATTCACGTCGTTCCGGTACAAAAGCCGCGGGTGCTGTGATGCGGTCTTCATTCTCCAGAACACTCTCATTGGTATCCTCGTGATCTTCTATCGTTGGTGTGTCCGGCTGTTGGACATGTTCACGGGCGGCATCGCCGGTGTCAAGGTGCTGGGACGCCTCCGGGTGTATCGGACCAGAGAGAAGCTCATGAACGGCGCCTTGTGAGGGCTGGACGTGCAGTGTCGCCGCATAGGTGACTGGAAGGGTGGTCGTGGTTCTGTCGGTGTTCGTATCGTCGGGCCGTAGTTGTGTGATGCGGCGTTGCAGGCATTCATTACGGACGTGTCCTTCTTTGCCACAACCGGAACATGTGCGAGGTTGTCCGTCGTAAATGACCACCGCACGGCAGCCGCCGATAGAAATGTACGATGGAACGTGCCGTTTGAGATCGATTCGGACGTGTCTCACACCATTAAGTACCGGATACGTCGTAAACTGTGCCCATGTCTCGGCTACGTGGCTCTGGACTTTTCCGAACGGGCTTAGCGCCGCGATGACTTCATCTTCATCCACCTCGAAAGGCAGTTCGAATACACGGATCGTCCGAAGGCCAAGTCCTGCATGGTCGACATCCACAGGCCCGACGTTTCCGTCGGAGTGCCGAAATTTTAGTCCATGTCGCGTCCTTTGAATGATCTCATTGCAGGCAGCGTCGGAAGTCATCTTAACATAAACGACGCTGCTAATGATCGATAGGTGTATGCCGATGAGTTCGTCACGCGGGATCTTCACGTCTTCGCGTAGGAAGCGTTCGACGGCCAGTGCTTTGCGTCGTGCGTATTCGTTTGAGAAGGTGAACTTAAGAGTGTTCTTCCTGTAAGAGTTGGCCATTACAGCTTGTTCGACTGAGAAGCGCTGTGACGAGGAAGTAAACAAAACACTCCGCGCGCGCAGCGGCGTGGACGGCCGAGCGCGGTGCGCACTGCTGCCCTGCCGAACGCAGACTGCGCCATCTGAGCTACCGAAGCACGACTCACGACCGGTTCTCACAGCTTTACTTCTGCCAGTATCTCGTCTCCTACCTTCCAAACTTTACAGTTTCATATCAGCGCACACTCCGCTGCAGAGTGAAAATCTCATTCTGGAAACATCCCCCAGGCTGTGGCTAAGCCATGTCTCCGCAATATCCTTTCTTTCAGGAGTGCTAGTTCTGCAAGGTTCGCAGGAGAGCTTCTGTAAAGTTTGGAAGGTAGGAGACGAGATACTGGCAGAAGTAAAGCTGTGAGGACCGGTCGTGAGCCGTGCTTCGGTAGCTCAGATGGTAGAGCACTTGCCCGCGAAAGGCAAAGGTCCCGAGTTCGAGTCTCGGTCGGGCACACAGTTTTAATCTGCCAGGAAGTTTCATATCAGCGCACACTCCGCTGCAGAGTGAAAATCTCATTCTCTAGATAGCCGTTTGTAATCTCCCCCCCCCCCCCCCTACTTCCGTCTACAGCCCACTAGTCCACACTACACAAGGTATTTTATGAAGGTTTGAGAGGAACGAAGATTACACTAAACTTTCTAGTTTAGGTAGCTTGTCATGTTGAGTTGGCTCCAGTTCTTCTAGTCTAGGGGGTCTGATTCTTGAAGGTAAAAAATATAACAGTTTAGGTCCTTGCGGCTGGATTGAACTAAATAAATTTGAAGATTGTCGTTGCAGAATTTTTGTTTTTACGTAAATATATTTTCTCACATTTTAGTATATTATGCAATATTTTGATTTTTCTCATTAACAAAGCCAAAGTTACATTGTTCGCATAAAAGTACAAAAATACGTCCGATCACATCAGAGGCATGCTTATGGCTCCCTCACCCAGCGGAAATAACAGGAAACGTTAGCGAGAGCCCCGGACATTTGCACAAGCCCCGCCCATTTACTAACTTACCTGAAATTATACTGTTCCAAAGAGTTAACAATTTTTCTTGACAAATAAATTTCTGCTAGCTTTAATTTCCATTATTATTTCATAAATGAATCGAGAAATAAACATAGCAAACAGCGCAGGATTGCGTAATGAAAGGTGGCTACACTGAGCCACAGCGCCAAAAATCGCGCCAGAGAGAGTATTGTTCCGCCGCCTACACTGGCAGTGCTCATTGAGACGTAGTGGCAAGCAGTTCTTGCCGAGCAGTCGTGGTGGACACTGCTTGTATCTGAAGTTGGAATGAGATGGGGTAGTAGTGAGTGTTGTTCCATGTTATGCAGCTATGTGATGGGAGAGATAGCAGATGTTATTCTAATGGAGATATTATAATGATCTGAGTGCTTTTCATCAATATAAATTAAGGTAACTAACTACTGTTCTTTATTTCTTATTATTTGTGTGTCCTGAATAATGTGTCATTACAGGTTCAGTCAACAAAGCATCTCGCTTGTGTTCTTGTATTAGAGTGTAATTCTGATTTTCTTGGGCAATTATAGTATTTCTAATTTTCTTTTATCACGTCAGTATAATTGGTATTTAAAAATTCTTGTCTTGTTGAAGAAGAACCGTGCCAGATGTGCGTTGAGTCATACTACCACATACAGAACAGCTACACTTGTGTTTGTTGTTTCGTAGGTTTTATAGTTGCTGGGGACTTAATTAATTAATTGTGTTAACGAAAATTTCCATTTCATTCCTTGTTGTCATTCTATGCAGTCAGATAGCGTAACAATTAGTTGTCAGGGCCAGCCGTTTACGAGACTTGCGTAATCGGACATACAGCTACTAAAAATTATTTGCATTTTCATTTTATTAAGCCCCCATGCACGTGGCGACCGCTGCTTCGGATCGTCCCTTGGAATTCTTCTGATTGGAAAAATAGTAGACAGTAGTATCGTTGTAGTAAATTGTAGTTTAGTAATTGTAGCTTGTATTGCAGGTGTAGATTTGGTGATTGTCATTCTTCTATTGTTCGTTAATCGTGTTTGAAGGAAGCATTTCGTGTGATTGGTATTGTTGGAGATAAAGAGTCATTGTGTGTAATTTTCGTACAGTGACGAATTCTTTTATGTTTTGTAAATGATTACGCGGTCGATGAAAAAGGCAAAAATGATGAATAGTGAGAATGACGAAATTGTTAACATGGCGAACTCGCCAACAGAGGAAAACAGTATGATGGATAATGAAGTGGAAAACAATGTAATAAGTCGGGAAAATAGTCCGGAACCATTTCAAAATTTTTCTCAATCAGAAAATTCACAGAACCCGAGATTAACGACAGAAGATTCTGGAATAGTATCGAATACAGATAGCTTTATGGCTATGCAGAAGGAAGTTAGTTTTGTGGGAAATGTTAGGGGCGAAAAGAATTTCGAACAACTTAACACGGAGCAGTTGATGAGTGCAATATTAAATTTGGGATCTGAATTAAAAACAGTGGCAACACGGTTAGACTCACAAATGGGAACAATGAAATCACAGATGGGAACTTTGGGGTCTGAATTAAAAACAGATTGGGAAACAATGGAAACACGGTTAGACTCATTGGGATCGCGGTTAGGATCTGAATTTAAAACAGAGATTGGAACAATTAAAACAGAGATGGGAACTTTGGAAACACGGTTAGATTCACGAATAGGGACATGTTTCAAAAATATGAAAGATGAATTAAAGAAAGAAATCAGAGAAGAAGTACAATCGATTTTGAATGCTCACAATAATAGATTAGTTGCAGTAGAGATTAGACAAAGGGAGCAGGATAGAGAACAGGAAGAAAGAGATCGCGTGATAGTACAGAAATTTTCAGAGTTAAATTTACAACGTGCAAAAGATAAGGAAGAAATATTTGAGAGAATCGAGGAATCCGTACCAAATGACAGAATAAATAACTTAACGCAACAGTGTGAACAGTTAACTACTAAATGTGACATTACGAAAGCAAGTCAAACAAATCGAAGGCGAAATTTTAGGAAAACATAGCAAAAGAAATTTGGAATCACAGATAGCAGAGGGGTTTGAAGAAAGTAATTTATTTCATTTACGGGATGCAACAAGAGAGCGCCAGGCGCGCGAACTTTATAATAATCGACATTGGGACTGGGACAAACGCGGTAGGTCTTTGTCGCCACGAGGCGAATACTTTGACTATAGACACTTTTTGACTGTTCGGAAATTTAACATCTTCCGCAATTCTAAGAATGACATACATCCATGTTCATGGTTAGCTCAATTTCTGTACGCACTTCCGCTAAATTTGCCACTAAGTCACAAACTGAAATTAATGTGCAGCTATTAATGTCCTCAGGGGATTCACTACTCTAAGTGAATATGTGCCGTAGCGAGCATAGGGCCCCGAGCTGTAGTGGTGCTATTTCCCTTTTAGTTTTCTGTACCGCTGCCTACTCTTTCACTATTCTTTGCATATGTCAAAACAACTCTTCGACTATCAATATATCTAGTGAGTAAGTAAACAATAACCGGATATGACTATTTACCTAAATGTGATTTCGTAAATTACCGTTTGGACTTTACCTTCAGCAGCATTCATTCGTAGTTTAAATGAAATTTTACCTGTTTATCTTCGTGACAATATTACTTCTTATGTCGACGACATTCTTATTGCTAAAAATTCTTGGAGTGAGCACAACAAAATTTTGGATTCATTATTACGTATTTTTGCAAGAGTTGGCATTACAGTGAACTTAGAAAAATCCGAATTTGGTTGTTCTCAGGTGAAATTTCTCGGTCACATTATTTCTACAGAAGGTATTCTTCCTGATCCAGAAAAACTTGACGCTATTCGTAATTATGCTGTTCCTACCACAAAACGTGATGTTCGTAGTTTCCTTGGTGTCTGTAATTTTCTTAGACGCTTTGTTAGATTGGACGATTTGGCCACACCTCGTTTATGTGAACTATCTGGAAAGAAATCTAATTGGTGTTGGGATGAGGAAGCTCAGTCAGAATTTGAACAACTTCGTGATGCTTTAGTTGCTGCTCCACTTCTTTCACACCCGGATTTATCTAAAGATTTTTGTTTGGCGACGGACTCATCATACAAAGGCCTAGGTGCACATTTATTTCAAGAGATAGAAGAAAACGGCGTTGTAGTACAAAGGACTATTGCATTTGGAAGTCGTGTTCTTTCTAAATCAGAAAAGAATTATTCGATTACGGAACTTGAAGCTTTGGCTGTTGTTTGGGCTTTTACAAAATTTCGGACATTCTTGTTTGGCAGACATACTAAGGTTTACACCGATCATCGAGCTCTGGAATTTCTTATGTCAACAAAATTAACTCACGGCAGATTGTCACGATGGGCGTTGTACCTACAGGAATTTGATTTTAGTATTGTTTATATACAGGGTTCTTCAAATATTGTTGCTGATGCTTTATCGCGTGCACCTATGGGTTTGAAACAAAGTGCTGAAGAGGACTGCAAGGAAAACAATTATTGTTTGATGTATATTCAAGGTGTTGCGTTTGAGAACTTTATTTCGTCTTCGCTCCAGGACATCGCTAAGGAGCAAAATAAGGATCCAATCTGGAAGGACGTTAAGGAGAAGTGGAGGAGAAAGGAAAGCGTAGCGATTAGACAGCATTAATTAATTCGCAATGACATTCTTTTTAAACGAAAATCGGTCGACAACTCTGTTTGGTTAGTTTGTATTCCTGATGAGTGGGTTAATAAGCTGATTTGGTATACGCATTTGAGTTATGCACACTTTGGTCCCAGAAAATGCTTTCATAAATTACGAGAAAATTGCTACTTCAATAATATGGAAAAACGTATTCGATTTGTTCTTGCCAAATGCAAATTATGTCAAAAGGCTAAACCGCCGACAGTTTCTCACAGAGCACCGTTGTTTCCTATCATTCCAGCAAAATTAAAGGACATGGCTGCAGTTGATTTGTTCGGTCCAGTGGTTCGTTCTACTAATGGTTTTGCGTACATTTTCGTACCAGTGGAGTTGACATCAAAATATGTGTGTTTTACACCGTTACGCAAAGCAACAGCTCGTTCAGTATCTAATGCTTTCATCAAACATTTTCTTAAAGAAGTGGGTCATGTTGATAAGGTTATATCAGATAATGGATCACAGTTTCGTTCTAAAATTTGGCTTCGTACTCTACGGCGTCGTAAAATTAAACCAATTTTCATTTCACTTTTTCACCCTCAATCTAACGCTTCAGAGAGATGGATGAAGGAAATCAATAAATTGTGTCGTCTTTATTGTCATCAGAATCACAGAACTTGGGATCAGTATCTTCATATTTTTCAAAACATTCTGAATGAACTTCCTAACGACTCAACTTCTTTACCACCTATACTGATATTAAAAAACAAAGCACCGACAAATCGCATATCTGAAATCGTTCCTTTTCCGCCTTCACGGAAACTGCGGCATTCTGAAGTTGTGAACCTGGCTTTGCAAAATATTGCATCTGCTGCTGCTAGAAGAGAGAAATCAGTTAAACATCCTGGTCGTTTAAAAATCTTTTCAGTTGGTCAGAAGGTGTTAATTAAGTCTCACCGTTTGTCTCACAAAGGAAAAGGCTTGTGTCGCAAATTTTTTCTGCTTTATAACGGTCCATATAGAATTCGCAAAATTATTCATAATAACACTGTCGAAGTAGAAACTCTTAAATCACGACGCTCTAAGGGAATACATCATATATCTAACGTTAAAATTTTTGTGGAATGATATACTTTTGAAAAATTTTTGTATAATGACATACTGGTGAGAAACTAACAGCTACATGTAAACATGCGGGGTGAGAAACTAACAGCTACATGTAAACATGCGGAGAGTACAAGGACACCGCGCTGTGTTTTGGCGGCGGCGTATACTCAAAGCAACAGTCAAGTCTGCGCGCCGCACAGGGCAGTCGTTGACCGCAAACAATCACTTCCTACGTCTCGCGCCTACAGCTGATCGAGCGCTCAGTGCGAATGCACTGACAGCCGTAAATAAATACACAGTCTAATTTCTCCGACTAAATTCAGTATAAAGCTATAGTGACTTGATGAATTCTGTTATTAACATTCAGTATTTTTCAGGATACGGTTCTATAAGATATTTAAGAACTTCAGGTAAATTCTGTGTGTCTCCGACGTTAAGAAGACTTGCTATCGAGAAAATTTCAGGAAAAATGTCATTTCGAAGAAGAAAGTAATAAACTAAAAAGGTAATTATTAATTGAGTTTATTTTTCAGGTAACATATTTCCACTTAGGTACGTACTTTAGACGTAATTTGCTGCTCGCGATTACGTGATTCATACTTTGTGCTAAATTTCATGTTCAATGAAATTACTTGTGAAGTGACGTGCTTGCGTATGTTAACTGATTTTGACAATTTTTATTAATGAACTGGATTGTTACTTGTGTATATTATGCATCGCTTGGCTGCACTGCTTTTTCACTGATGTCATATTTTTAATTATGTGCCTGCTGTGCCTATTTATTTAAATTATAATTGTCACCTGATTAATTGTGCTGATGTGGTTAGGTATGTAAGTTATACTTTGTGATTTATCTGCTTGCGCCTTCATGTTTACTTATTAAGATACGATGCTAATGACCTGTTTAGTACGTAAGATATATGTTTACTGCTATGCGTATGGATTGCACATTTACACATTTCTGCTTGTTGTCATAACTATACTTTAATTTGGTATATAGCAATGCTGAGGTACAGTGTACGAACATAGAGTTTAGGTCACACTATTGTATTAATTACAGATTGTTTGCTTGGCAGAGCCTCGTTGTAAGAATTGTGCTGCATCCACTTGTTGACATTCTGTTCTCTACTGGTATATTTACTCGCTGTTGCTTGTTTTGCTTACGCTCAGTGCTTTATATTTTAACATAAGAAAATGAACTGCAGTAATTCGACGAGCGACTTTAGTACAAGAAACATCATAGAAGTCACATGAGCTGGAGGTTTTATGAAAGCTGTATAAATGTATGCCAATAGGAAGGAAGCTAACGACATGACATACCAACACAGTTATTACACTGCATTTTTCGTGAGCAATTGAAATAGGAAGTGACACTTGACACAAGAAATACTCCACATGTTTGCTTCTGTTTGCCATAATTCTTGAAGTAGTGTACACACTGTGAAATATTAGGATCATTCACACTCCGTAATCGTACTTACTTACTGAGAGTTATTCGAACTAAGTCTGTTAGAGGTCATGTATGCATTCTTTGTTTATAATTCATAATGAGTAGAAGAATTTGGTCAGATGGATTACACAGAGGTTGTGTGTTGACAGTGTGTCTTCGGATTGTATGGGATGAGGAGGTTTGCATTAGGATTTTATCTGTACTTGTTCGACGAAACTGACTTGAGGAAAGAGTTGTTATGGAAGTGAAATGATATGGGTAATATTGGAGTTTTTGTGGACAAGAGGTAAGGTAAATGATACTGGCAATAAGGTTTATATGTCGACGTATTGAAGGGGTATTATTGAGGTATTGAGATTATATGAAGTTGATTGGAGTTTTGGTGGATAAGAGGTAAAGTAAGTGAGGTGCATATTTTTTTTTGTTGTTGGTCTATATGGAACAAGGAGGATGAAGATAGCAGACTAGAACACTAAAATGGAAGGAAGATTGTCTACACACACTTTGTTAAATCACTAAGCAGTATGTACTCTTTTTTTGGAGAGAGGAAGTTGCATATCTTGGCACACTGACAGTTGTTCAGTAACAGTACATTTTGATCTGGCTTGGCAAACATTGGTCTTGACATGATGACTATGACGTTGACTTAACTATTATTGACTATACATTGCTGTCACTACTACTTGATACACATGATGAACATGAAATTTGACAGAAGTGGATTCAGACAGTTAACACTATACAATTACACAGTAGTACTTAATGTGGATGAAAGATGAGTGAGTGTGTTTTGTGTGTTTTCCTTTCCTAATCCTACCCACCTATCTCCTAAATATTATTTTATTTGTTTGTAGTGGCTTGCACTGACACCCATAAATATTATAGGTTTACTGATGTTTGTGTACTTGTAATAGTAATATGACAATTATCTGATATCATTTGTGTGTTTGTTATGATTTGTATGTGTAGTGTAAGAGCATTGTAAAAGCATTTGTAAGTGTATTCAAACTATTGTTCATGCTTGAACTGTCTGAGTAATGATGGGATATTATGGACTGTTACTTGTACTGTTTCTACATGATTGGTGCCACTAGGACATGTTTAATTTGTGCTGAGGAACAGTGTAATCAGTGATAGTTGTTTAATGTCATTTGTCGGTGTCTGCACCTACTCCACAATGCTGGGGCCACTGATGGAACTGCTTCTACTGACATAATGTCACTTGATGGTGTCTGCACCTACTCAACATTGCTGGGTGCCATTGATGGACTGCTTCTACTGAAATGATGCCACCTGTTGGAGTCTGAACCTACTCCACAATGCTGGGTGCCACTGATGAACTGCTTCTACTGAAATGATGTCACCTGTTGGAGTCTGCACCTGTTCCACAATGCTGGGTGCCACTGATGGACTGCTTCTACTGAGATGATGTCACTTATTGCTGTCAGCACCTATTCAACATTGCTGGGTGCTACTGCTGGAACTGTGAACTACTTGTTGTGAATATTTGTATTAACTGATTTTTTGTGTATTACTGTTTGTGAAAAGTTATAAGACTCTTACCTGCTCATATTCGTCATTGCTGACGTTATCGATTGAATTGTTTAACCACATGATATTTCTGTAAACTATTATGTAAAGTCACATGTATGAAAGAATTTGTATTGCTTAGTGTATTTTATATATTAGGCTATTGAAAGGTCAGTGCAAAGCCAAAATTTTATCTAGTTATATGATATTTACGTATTAATATTATCTTTTATTTTGTCTGTATTTTTTTTGACGAATTTGGTGGTATTTTCACCACCAATGCTGGCAAAAATACCATCAAATTCTAGCCCGTGGAGGAAGGGCATATGAAAGGTGGCTACACTGAGCCACAGCGCCAAAAATCGCGCCAGAGAGAGTATTGTTCCGCCGCCTACACTGGCAGTGCTCATTGAGACGTAGTGGCAAGCAGTTCTTGCCGAGCAGTCGTGGTGGACACTGCTTGTATCTGAAGTTGGAATGAGATGGGGTAGTAGTGAGTGTTGTTCCATGTTATGCAGCTATGTGATGGGAGAGATAGCAGATGTTATTCTAATGGAGATATTATAATGATCTGAGTGCTTTTCATCAGTATAAATTAAGGTAACTAACTACTGTTCTTTATTTCTTATTATTTGTGTGTCCTGAATAATGTGTCATTACAGGTTCAGTCAACAAAGCATCTCGCTTGTGTTCTTGTATTAGAGTGTAATTCTGATTTTCTTGGGCAATTATAGTATTTCTAATTTTCTTTTATCACGTCAGTATAATTGGTATTTAAAAATTCTTGTCTTGTTGAAGAAGAACCGTGCCAGATGTGCGTTGAGTCATACTACCACATACAGAACAGCTACACTTGTGTTTGTTGTTTCGTAGGTTTTATAGTTGCTGGGGACTTAATTAATTAATTGTGTTAACGAAAATTTCCATTTCATTCCTTGTTGTCATTCTATGCAGTCAGATAGCGTAACAATTAGTTGTCAGGGCCAGCCGTTTACGAGACTTGCGTAATCGGACATACAGCTACTAAAAATTATTTGCATTTTCATTTTATTAAGCCCCCATGCAGTAATTAATGGCAGAAATTTTAAGTGTGCAAATATTTCGTAATTTCAAATGTTTCTAAAAAAAATAATTTTAACTGTACTTTCAGAACTAGCATTTATCGATTATAACATCGACCCAAAAATTTTATAACGTAACTACTTTTCATAAATTTTTTCTTGAATTATAACATACTGTGTATAGAATTATATGAAAGTTTTCAGAATAGCAACTGAGATAATACTGACATCCAAAATTCGAAAAGTAATACTGGTATCGGCAACTACTGTTGAGGAAAGGTAATGCTACAAGAGGATGTCCCGTTACGAGTTACGCAAACGTTAGTGTAATAAATTTTAAAAAATGGCTCTGAGCACTATGGGACTTAACAGCTGAGGTCATCAGTCCCCTAGAACTTAGAACTACTTAAACCTAAGGACATCACACACAGCCATGCCCCAGGCAGGATTCGAACCTGCGACCGTAGCGGTCGCGCGGTACCAGACTGAAACGCCTAGGACCGCTCGGCCACTGTGACCGGCAATAAATTTATCAAGTCGGTCAGAGGGACAACGTTTACAGCTTTAGTCTTCAATATTTGACACAATTATTAGCGGAGTTAAAAATCTAAAATGCTGATTTAATCTTAAAAGTTTAACACAATAAGTCAAGTACACTCCTGGAAATTGAAATAAGAACACCGTGAATTCATTGTCCCAGGAAGGGGAAACTTTATTGACACATTCCTGGGGTCAGATATATCACATGATCACACTGACAGAACCACAGGCACATAGACACAGGCAACAGAGCATGCACAATGTCGGCACTAGTACAGTGTATATCCACCTTTCGCAGCAATGCAGGCTGCTATTCTCCCATGGAGACGATCGTAGAGATGCTGGATGTAGTCCTGTGGAACGGCTTGCCATGCCATTTCCACCTGGCGCCTCAGTTGGACCAGCGTTCGTGCTGGACGTGCAGACCGCGTGAGACGACGCTGCATCCAGTCCCAAACATGCTCAATGGGGGACAGATCCGGAGGTCTTGCTGGCCAGGGTAGTTGACTTACACCTTCTAGAGCACGTTGGGTGGCACGGGATACATGCGGACGTGCATTGTCCTGTTGGAACAGCAAGTTCCCTTGCCGGTCTAGGAATGGTAGAACGATGGGTTCGATGACGGTTTGGATGTACCGTGCACTATTCAGTGTCCCCTCGACGATCACCAGTGGTGTACGGCCAGTGTAGGAGATCGCTCCCCACACCATGATGCCGGGTGTTGGCCCTGTGTGCCTCGGTCGTATGCAGTCCTGATTGTGGCGCCCACCTGCACGGCGCCAAACACGCATACGACCATCATTGGCACCAAGACAGAAGCGACTCTCATCGCTGAAGACGCCACGTATCCATTCGTCCCTCCATTCACGCCTGTCGCGACACCACTGGAGGTGGGCTGCACGATGTTGGGGCGTGAGCGGAAGACGGCCTAACGGTGTGCGGGACCGTAGCCCAGCTTCATGGAGACGGTTGCGAATGGTCCTCGCCGATACCCCAGGAGCAACAGTGTCCCTAATTTGCTGGGAAGTGGCGGTGCGGTCCCCTACGGCACTGCGTAGGATCCTACGGTCTTGGCGTGCATCCGTGCGTCGCTGCGGTCCGGTCCCAGGTCGACGGGCACGTGCACCTTCCGCCGACCACTGGCGACAACATCGATGTACTGTGGAGACCTCACGCCCCACGTGTTGAGCAATTCGGCGGTACGTCCACCCGGCCTCCCGCATGCCCACTATACGCCCTCGCTCAAAGTCCGTCAACTGCACATACGGTTCACGTCCACGCTGTCGCGGCATGCTACCAGTGTTAAAGACTGCGGTGGAGCTCCGTATGCCACGGCAAACTGGCTGACACTGACGGCGGCGGTGCACAAATGCTGCGCAGCTAGCGCCATTCGACGGCCAACACCGCCGTTCCTGGTGTGTCCGCTGTGCCGTGCGTGTGATCATTGCTTGTACAGCCCTCTCGCAGTGTCCGGAGCAAGTATGGTGGGTCTGACACACCGGTGTCAATGTGTTCTTTTTTCCATTTCCAGGAGTGTATTAATATAGAAACTGTGTGTATGTCTTGACGTAGCGTTAACTAATGGCGAGCAAATACCCAGACTATATTATTTATATAGTACCTGAAAATGAGAACACTTAGCGACTACCAACAAACTGTGCTCTGAAGCAGAAAGGCCAAACCGGCCGTTGTTCTTAACTGCAGGGAGAACAGCACCGTCCGTTTTTACATGCAAGGAGGAGGTTGTGGGATTGTAATAGACGTGTCTGCACTACAATAGCACGTTCCGCTGACCTCGGCTACTTTACAACATTTCTAGAATATTTTCGCGAAAAGCTTCGACTCTAACATTTAACGAAGGCCTTATCACTGAATTCACTTTTTCAAGAGTTGCCGAATGTAATAATTCCAATCCCACAGAAAGTAGGTGTTGACAAGTGTCAAAATTACCAAACTATCAGTTTAATAAGTCACGGCTGCGAAATACTGACCCAAATTCTTTACAGACGAATGGAGAAACTGGGAGAAGCCGACCTCGGGGAAGATCAGTTTGGGTTCCGTAGAAATGTTGGAACACGCGAGGAAATACAGACTCTACGACTTATCTTAGAAGATAAATTAAGGAAAGGCAAACCTACTTTTCTACTATTTGTAGACTTAGAGAAAGCTTTTGAGAATGATTCTGGAATACTCTCTTTCAAAATCAGACGGTGCCAGGGATTATATACAGGGAGTGAAAGGCTGTTTACAATTTGTACAGAAACGAGACGGCAGTTATAAGAGTCGAGGGGCACGAAAGGGAAGCAGTGGTTGGGAAGGGAGTGAGACAGGGCTGTAGCCTTTCCTCGATGTTATTCAATGTGTTTATTGTGTAAGCAGAAAAATTTGGAGTAGAATTAAAACCCATGGAGAAGAAATAAAAACTTTGAGGTTTGCCCATGACATTGTAATTCTGTCAGAGACAGGAAAGGACTTGGAAGAGCAGTTGAATGGAATGGACAGTGTCTTGAAAGGTGGATATAAGATGACCATAAACAAAAGCAAAACGAGGATAACGGAATGTAGTCGAATTAAGTCGGGTGATGCTGAGGGAATTAGATTAGGAAATGAGACACTTAAAGTAGTAAATGAGTTTTGGTATTTGGGGAGCAAAATAAGTGATGACGGTCGAAGTAGAGAGGATATAAAATGTAGACTGGCAATGGCAAGGAAAGCGTGTCTGAAGAAGAGAAATTTGTTAACATCGAGTATAAGTGTCAGGAAGTCTTTTCTGAAAGTATTTGTATGGAGTGTAGTCATGTATGGAAGTGAAACATACACGATAAATAGTGTAACATTGCAACTTTAATTTGGTATGCTGATAGCGTACTGATGGTCAATAAAAGCGGTTAAATATATATATAAAAAGGAGAATTTAAATAAAAGGAAATAAATCAGTTTATACTTGGAAATTTATTTTAAGATTGTTCATTGAAATTTCAGCATATTATACGTGAGTTATAACTGAGCTGGTGCCTTATTTACGATTGAAAAGAATGTGAGATTGTAATCTTACGGAACACATAAAATATGGAGCCAAGATTTGGGAAACTGCATACAACACTCCATTCATAAAATAACACACGAAGAACATTGAAACATAAGCAAGAAGAAATTAACCACAACCAACAGATTCAGTTTTTACCCAAAGAAATTACGTTCATACCACAATCCTGTCCGTCATGTAATTACCACACACTGGTATACTAAATTCATATTAACTCTTTGTGAAGTCTTCGCTAAAAGAATAGCTGAGGGCTACTTTGATGATTACACCACATGCTCCACGTGGTCAACTTGGTTTACACAAAGCGTACAACTCCACAATAATTTTGATAATTAAAATACATTAGATCGAAAAGCAATTGACAAAAGAAAAACCTTGAACTGGTTACTAACGTCTTACTATTAACCTGATGGGTCAAACAGTTATATAAGCACGTGGTACTGGTCTCGCAAAGTACACCCCACGTGGGTTGAACATAAAGAAAAGCATAAAGAAAAGTTGCTATATTAAAAAAATATTCTCAAGACGAGACGTTATAATCTCACAAGCATTCGCATTTAAGATTGATGAACTTAGTTAGAGTTACTGATCAACACGTGGTTCCACTTTACTCACAAAGTAGTAACAAAGCAACTACCGCAAAATAATCTGAATTTAACACGAGAATTACACTCCGCTGCACTTTAAGATAGCATTAGATATTTTAGAGCTAAACCTGAAATCAAGGTGATTAAATTTTCAGTTAGGCTGAACTTAAGAAATCCATTGTCCTACGGACTTAACAGACACGCGCTTAGCCGGAGATCTTACCACTTCAGACGCTCGCCACGGCCACACAGCAACTGCCTACCGCCCAGCGTGCTGAGGGTGGCTCACAAAGACCAACGGAAGTGGCCAGAGGGGCAGCTTCCTATACCAACATGACAACGGACGGACAGGACCATACTAAGGATAGAAACCTCTTTGCTTTTGGGAAGCGTAGCTACCTGTTCCGACGTTGGTCCTACTGTTCTCTAGCAGACAGCCTTGTCTGCTACCCTCAAGCATGCAACTAGAAATACATATGCTCATTCATCCTCTCACACAGAAGGGAAGGGGGATGACAGTATCTTATCATATACAGTATATAAAAGAAAGCGGATGTAGGTTCCGTATGAGACTGTGTGACATGAATTACATATAAGAATTACATATAAACTGTGCTTTAAAGTGTAGTAGTGTGACAGATCGTTCTTGTTTATGTGTAAAAGTAACACGTTCCACTGCTCAGTCTCCTCCCAGATAGTCAGAAACGCCACAGTACATTTAGAAGAGGAATTTATTCCATAAATGGCAACAGATTTAAGAAATTAAACATGAAAGGAATCCAACAGAGACCTTTCATAACCCCAACGCTCCGGGAAAAGACTGTGCAGGGAATTTTCTGGCCATGCTAGGACATTCCCAAGCAGGCTTCTCACACCCTACTTAAACCAAAAGTGTAAAAGAAAAGGCAAAAGGACACCAGCTACTTGCTAAAACACAATAATTTCAACACATCTTTAGAATCTACCAATTTCAAACAGAAAAACAAGTACACAATCTGTGACACCTATTTAAAAGGTAGTGTAGACCTAATTCGGTCAGCAAGTAAAAACAATGGTTCCTGTGTCATTAATATGAAAACAATTTCTGGTTGTTACCCTTATGGAGTTCATCAGTATTTGCTCACTGCAAGAGCCAACTGATCGCAGGAAAATTTATGACTGTTTATTAACAAGCAAAATTTATGAAAATAGCAAAGGTGCCACAGCAATTAAAAAAAGAACATCAAATAACATCGGTATTAAAAAGCAGAACATAACAATGCACAATCTGCAAAAGCAACAAAATGATAAGAGAAAAAAACATGTTTTACAAAGTGGTTATCGCAAAAAAATTCTATATCGTATAAAACTAATAATTTGTAGAATTAAAATAACTATGTGGCACTCAGTTAATCACTCTACTATATTTCAATTAGCTAGCAAACAATGAGCACTGTGTCATTATACTGAAACTACAATAATTATGTGATTGTTACCCTTAAGGGGTTCCTCACAGTAAATATGCCCCATGCAAAGGCTAATCGATCACAGTTCAATGAGAATAAAAAGCTATCTGACTGATAAACGAAGCAATGCCACAGCAATGAATTTACGAAACAAAATATCACAAATCTAATACATCACACAAAAACAAACATTGATCAATAAAACAGCTCTCAAAGTTCAATAGTCACGTCTAAAACAAAAAACACCTATAAATAAAACACCTGCAAAAAACAAGAGTCAAAGACTAAAAAAAAAGATAAATAGAACACCTGCAAAATACAAGAGTCAGTCTAATAAACACCAATAAATCGAACTCCTGCAAAACACACGAGTCAGAGTTTCTCTGACAGAAACACACGTATATGCACTGGACTAAGAACCGTATAATCACTGTTCACTGACACACTCAGTAGTTCCACTGTTCCGAGGCACAATATAAGGGAAAGGGGGGGGGGGTTTCGTCGCCGCAGCTGTCAGTAGGGATTTTTGTCCATCTGTTGCGTGCGATCCCGCCGTCTCTGCCCTCTCATGAAGTTTCTCTCGTGTCACGTACATCTCGATTTGGTTCCATGTTTGTATTGTCAAATTCGTGCGGTATCCTCGTTTGACACGCCAGGTTGATATTCTCGGGCAAGGATGACACTTAATGGCTCTTCTTTTGTGCCACCCTTAGCGACCAGAGAACATCGAACCAAGATTTACTGTCGCTTGACAGTAGGCATCCATCAGGAAATGTCGATAGGCGTCGTTAACGTCTGCAAGTTTCTCTGGGCAGTACCTGTCAAAAGGCTCCACGCCCCTTGTGTTGTTTCACCGCGGCCGTCTCGTCACGGTCGCGTGCGTGTGGTGCGTTGCCAGCAGATGGATTTCCGCGCGGTGGACCGCTCGCCCATCTCAGGTCATCGCCTCGAGGAAAGGTCGCCCGGGGCGGCCGCCCATTAGCTCCAGGTACAAGGGAAAGTGTTTGCCGCTTACTCTCCTTTTGTTGTCAGCCGCGCTCCCAAAGTGGCCCGGATGACAGCGTGTCCCGCTGGGAAACCCGCCAGTTTACAACTAGTCCGGCTGCTCCCGCTGTCTCTTAAGAGTTTTGCCGGTTCGCTTTCAGGTTCTCAACTGCATTCACAGAAATTTTTCATCATCCTTATGTGATTACACAATGTCATACATAATACCACTTAGTATTGTCTTTCACAATTTTTAAGAACAAAGTGAGACTTAATATTTTTTTTAAATAAAAAAATTAGATGAATCGACAATATAAAATAAAATTTAAATGACTTGACAATGTAAAAAAATACAAGTGAAATGACTTGACAGTATAAAAATAAAAATTTAAATGAACTGACAATATAATATTTAAATCCACATCACTAATGTGGTTCACTTACGTTTTAATAAATCAAATGCTATTTATTAATTCACTAAAATGAATAGGATTATGCCTTGTGCAAGTATAGGTCAGGACAGCATAGGATTCACATGTTATTTACACACATATACATGCACACCTGTTGTCTATTCTACAAACTAACTACCCATAAACATGCATTACTCAATATTCTACTTCTATCCACTACTAGTTAACCCAATAAGCTACTTCAATGCTATTTCAACACCGTGTATATACCACTACAACATTCTTCTTGACGCTCGCGGCATACGTCTTGTCACATGATAAATATGGAGAACTTTCCTTAAACATACACATTAAAAAGAACAATGGTTATTTACACGCCAAAACATTTATACCAGTTCGCACACCTGAAAAGAGACTCGCAATTATACATTTATCATACTCATATATTCACACATAAAACAGTAAGAAAATTTCACCTAAAATTACGTTATCACAACAATTAATCACGCAGATGACTCTGAGAAGGTTAAAAATGTTTGCATTATACAGGTTATATTACATTTTCTTACCCATTTTGCTGCGATTTTGTTCCTTCTTTACGTTACCTTTCGCTTCCAAATCAGTTATTTCGCCTGTGGTGGTTATTCTGGATTCATTTCTCATGAATGGCAAAATTGTGGTCACCTCTATTCTGTAAAACAGTATCATCTTAACATATTGAACTTACAACAGACACAAAAGATCCGAATCCTCCTGTAGTTTAAATGACAAATGTTTTGCTTTATCCTTATTACCTTAAACCAAGCTTTCCTTCGTTCCCATAATCAAAATTATTTAATCATCCTCTACCTTCAAGAGGGAAATTTCCTCAGTACAAATCATATAGGCTGCAGTGCATCCCGCACCAGCGAAAACAGTAAGCTGTAATGCTCACAGCATCAGCAAAACACATAAACGTCGCTTTTCTAGGACAAGTATTAACGCAGAATAATTTTTTAGGCTTTGGCTCAACATCAATCAAGACTACAAAAAGGATCCATATTTCCGTTCCATTCTCCATTTGCTGAAAAGCTGCTCGTATTTGACTACCACAATAATATTTTAAAGCCACGTAAATTACACAAACCACAATTCTTCTTTCACCTTGAAGGGAATCAATATACTTACGAAATCCACAGACAGCACTTTACGTACTCAGCTATAAAGAACAAAAAAGACATATATCATCAATATTAACATATCATCGCATATTGGAAGCCAATGGTTCAACAATCGTATTATCGCATCCTGTTTTCAAGATTCCAAACTTACTCATTCCTTTCTCAGAGTTCTCCTATCTTAAAATATTCATACAGCACGCATACTATAGTAAGAGATCCTCATTTATACTGACAGATATAGAATAGTAATAGATAGATAGTAGCACTGAAAGCAGAAAATCGGAAACAAGGCTACTAACAGCTGGGGACCTGGGTTTGCCAGACCCATAATACCCACAGATCGGATATTCCCCTGAGTTTATGCACTAATTCAGCAACGATCTTGCTTTCCTCAGGAGCGACTCTTTTCAATTTACACACAAAAAAAAACATAAACAGCATTTTACTCGTTCACAAAGAAACCTTTTATCTTCACGTTTGAATCAAACTAAATCCTAATTGCACAAGGAGAAAAAAAATTAAAACACCACTTCAATCCATCACATAGAAACATCTTTATCACTATTTTTACCAACATATTATTCAAAATGCATGTTATAAATTTAAACTAATCAATTCTTTCTCCTCACCGTCCTCTCTACTTCTCACTGTCCTTTCTAGTCATTTGCCATGTCGCTCATTTGTTCCGATTGGGCGCCTCCTGCGCTGATCGTTTGTCATTGCCGGTTTCGTTCATTTCCATTTGCCGGATTATTTCTAGGGTTGGCCGGCCGAATTTCGATATCATGAGGTGCTCCGCCTACAGTCCTATTCCCACCGTATTCATCGTAGTAACGATTCTGGTTGCCGTACCTGTAGCGTTCACGATCCTGTCCACGTCCTCGATCATTTCTGTTGTTCCACCTGTGTTCGCGACTGTTACCCCAGTTTCTATACGGCCGGTCCCGATTATTGTTCCGTTCGCGTCGCGACGACCAGTCACGCCGTTGATTAGTACTACGGCCACGACTGCGATCGCGCTGCTGTGCCCCGTAATAACTTTGTGCCTGATTAGGCGGGCATTCTCCTGTATTGTATTCCAACTCTTGGAGAAGCGTCTTAAACGTTTCCACGTCCTCTTTGCATCGTCCCGCAAGAATGACGTGCCGCAAGTGCATCGGCAATTTGGTGATGCATATCCTAATTAGTTCCGCAGGCGCGTATGGGTCGTATAGAAATTGATTTGCCTGCAGCATGTGGTCGAATAGACGTGCAGGGCTGCCGAAACCAGACTGGTTCAAATTTGGCAGCATAATTATGCCATGTTTGACCCTATCTTGTGCCGCTTCCGACCAATAGGCGGACAGAAAGGCTTGTCGAAACTCCCGAGTGGAGTTGCAGTGACGCGCTGCCGACCTCATGCGAATCGCCGGTTCGCCTTCCAAATAGCCACACATATATTCTATCTTATGTGAACTTGCCCAGTCGGGAGGAAGACAGAACTCAAATTGCTCGAGCCATGCTCGTGGATGTATTCCTTTTTGCGAATTTCGGAATATTTCAAACTTTCTCACCGTAAGGAAATGTTTGAAATCAAATCCCCGCATTTCCTCCTGGCGAGGCCCTTGAATGTTTCTGTTTCTCTCATGTCTGCCCCTTAAATTACATTCTTCCCTGTCGTCAAAATCTCCCTCGTGGCCGGAGTCCCTCTCTGCACTGTTCGTACGGCTATTTTTAGTGCTATTGGCGAGTTCGGAATCACACGCCATGCGGTTTTCCAGATGCGCCACGCGTTCTTGTAATTCGCCTGTTACAGCTTTGTGTTGTCTGTTCACTTCAAACTGTCCCTTCTGAAATCTAAGAAGCGAACGCACTTCTTCGGTCTCTGCGGCCGCTACCGGTGTAGTATTGTTCTCGCTTTCCGTCAGCTTCATCCTGCCTACAGTGTCCGCTAATGCCGCAATCTTATCATCAATTTGTCTCTTGTCCTCCGCCCCAGTCTGCTTCAATTGTTCTATTTGCTGTTCCAACGCGTGGATCGCTAAACTGTTGTCCGCTATTGTGTTGCTAACGGACGTGGGACAATGCGTTTCCGCCTGCTGGACCCTCGAGATTACCTGCTGGTGTTCCCTTTGGCATTCTTCCCTCAGCTCTTCGAAATTCCTAAGTAGCCGTTCTTCGCTTTCTTTAGATTCGGTATCGCCCCTCCGCTTGCTCTGTTCTAAAGCTTGCAGACGATCATCGATTTGTTCAAATGTACGGCCTAATTCTTTCATAATATCACTTTTTATCTCACTTGCCAGATTGTTTATTCTTTGTGAGATATCATCGGACACTCTCTGCATCGACTTGTCGACTTTATTTGTCTGCTGGATTAGTTTTTCGTCTATTTGTTCGCCTAGCTCCCGGATCGATTTTTCAGATTTCTGCGTCATTTGTTCCCCTAGCTCTCGGATCGATTTTTCGGATGATTCTTTTTGTTCTCGGAACGATTTTTCTGATGATTCTTTTTGTTCTCGGAACGATTTTTCAAATGATTCTTTATTTTGTTGCAATAAGGCTTTCATGAGTTCTGCCAAATCAATTTGGTTAGTTGGAGGCAAATTAATTTGAAGCTCTGATGTGAGCCCGTTCGTCCTGTCTTGCATTTCGTCTGAAGTATTCCCCATTGCATTTTCGGAACCGCCCGACGCGTTAACATTCGAAATTAAATTATCCCCTTGGTCCATGTTGGTTAGGTTGTCGGACCGCTTACTTTTAGTTTGGTTACGTGTCTGCATTAGTGCAATTTATAACCGGTATGCGACACACTAATCAAAATAAATGTGTCCCACAAAAATTACGACAGTCACACGAAAGATACGCAACCTATTACACACTTTTTCACACGCAAAACAAATTTTTATCTTTGATCGAAACAGTGGAATTTACAAGCGAGAATAAAAAAACACACAGACATATAAAACACTCAAATATAAAAAACAAAACAAGACAAACAACGCAACGCCGATCAACAACGCCGTGAATCTTTTGAAAGTCTGCTCGGAAACAACGCAGAAGTTGTTTGAGCGCTGTAGGGAAAAAAAATTAAGATTATAACACGCTCGCAATCTAACATATCAGAAGATTCCAGAGTCTAGCGGAATCACAGAACAGGGTCGCCATGTGTAACGTTGTAACTTTAATTTGGTATGCTGATAGCGTACTGATGGTCAATAAAAGCGGTTAAATATATATATAAAAAGGAGAATTTAAATAAAAGGAAATAAATCAGTTTATACTTGGAAATTTATTTTAAGATTGTTCATTGAAATTTCAGCATATTATACGTGAGTTATAACTGAGCTGGTGCCTTATTTACGATTGAAAAGAATGTGAGATTGTAATCTTACAGAACACATAAAATATGGAGCCAAGATTTGGGAAACTGCATACAACACTCCATTCATAAAATAACACACGAAGAACATTGAAACATAAGCAAGAAGAAATTAACCACAACCAACAGATTCAGTTTTTACCCAAAGAAATTACGTTCATACCACAATCCTGTCCGTCATGTAATTACCACACACTGGTATACTAAATTCATATTAACTCTTTGTGAAGTCTTCGCTAAAAGAATAGCTGAGGGCTACTTTGATGATTACACCACATGCTCCACGTGGTCAACTTGGTTTACACAAAGCGTACAACTCCACAATAATTTTGATAATTAAAATACATTAGATCGAAAAGCAATTGACAAAAGAAAAACCTTGAACTGGTTACTAACGTCTTACTATTAACCTGATGGGTCAAACAGTTATATAAGCACGTGGTACTGGTCTCGCAAAGTACACCCCACGTGGGTTGAACATAAAGAAAAGCATAAAGAAAAGTTGCTATATTAAAAAAATATTCTCAAGACGAGACGTTATAATCTCACAAGCATTCGCATTTAAGATTGATGAACTTAGTTAGAGTTACTGATCAACACGTGGTTCCACTTTACTCACAAAGTAGTAACAAAGCAACTACCGCAAAATAATCTGAATTTAACACGAGAATTACACTCCGCTGCACTTTAAGATAGCATTAGATATTTTAGAGCTAAACCTGAAATCAAGGTGATTAAATTTTCAGTTAGGCTGAACTTAAGAAATCCATTGTCCTACGGACTTAACAGACACGCGCTTAGCCGGAGATCTTACCACTTCAGACGCTCGCCACGGCCACACAGCAACTGCCTACCGCCCAGCGTGCTGAGGGTGGCTCACAAAGACCAACGGAAGTGGCCAGAGGGGCAGCTTCCTATACCAACATGACAACGGACGGACAGGACCATACTAAGGATAGAAACCTCTTTGCTTTTGGGAAGCGTAGCTACCTGTTCCGACGTTGGTCCTACTGTTCTCTAGCAGACAGCCTTGTCTGCTACCCTCAAGCATGCAACTAGAAATACATATGCTCATTCATCCTCTCACACAGAAGGGAAGGGGGATGACAGTATCTTATCATATACAGTATATAAAAGAAAGCGGATGTAGGTTCCGTATGAGACTGTGTGACATGAATTACATATAAGAATTACATATAAACTGTGCTTTAAAGTGTAGTAGTGTGACAGATCGTTCTTGTTTATGTGTAAAAGTAACACGTTCCACTGCTCAGTCTCCTCCCAGATAGTCAGAAACGCCACAGTACATTTAGAAGAGGAATTTATTCCATAAATGGCAACAGATTTAAGAAATTAAACATGAAAGGAATCCAACAGAGACCTTTCAATAGTTTAGACCAGAGGAGAGCAAAAGCTTTCGAAATGTGGTGGTACAGAAGGATGCTGAAGATTAGATGGGTAGATCACGTAACTAACCAGGAGGTACGGAATAGAATTGGGGAGAAGAGGAATTTGTGGCACAACTTGACCAGAAGAAGGGATCGTTTGGTAGGACATGTTCTGAGGTATCAAGGGATCACCAATTTAGTACTGGAGGGCAGCGTGGAGGGTAAAAATCGTAGAGGGAGACCAAGGGATGAATACACTAAGTAGATTCAGAAGTATGTAGGTTGCAGTAGTTACTCAGAGATTAAGCAGCTTGCACACGATAGAGTATCATGGAGAGCTGCATCTCTGAAGACCACAACAACAACAGCGACAACAACCGAATGTCCTTAAACAAAAACACGTCGTCCCATGAAGGAAAAAATACTTGCTCTAAGATCTCCCTTTGACGGAAAATCTCAAGAGTATTAGAACGTAATAGATTCACCTGCCTGTCTGAATACTACCGTTTTAAGAATTATTTTTTTCGTTTTTTAGTCACCAGTCGTTTAACTCGTTTCAATGCGGCCCCTTACCTGTGCGCACCTCTCCATCTCAGAGAACCACTTTCTCCCTACATCTTCAATTATCTGTTGGATACATTGCAATCTCTGTCTCCCCATACAGTTCTTACCCTCCACAGCTTCAACTAGCAGCATGCAATTTACTCTGTGATGCTTAACACGTGCCCCGTCCTCCTGTTCTTTCTCATTCTTTTTGTAACTGTTTTCCGTATGTTAATTGTCCGCCTCTGGTAGTTGAGTGGTCAGCGCGACGGAATGTCATACCCGGTTTCGATTCCCGGTTGAGTCGGAGATTTTCTCCGCTCAGGGACTGGGTGTTGTGTTGTCCTTGTCATCATTATTTCATCCCCATCGACACCCAAGACGCCGAAGTGGCGTCAAATCGAAAGACTTGCACTCGGCGCCGGCCGGTGTGGCCGTGCGGTTAAAGGCGCTTCAGTCTGGAACCGCGTGACCGCTACGGTCGCAGGTTCGAATCCTGCCTCGGGCATGGGTGTGTGTGATGTCCTTAGGTTAGTTAGGTTTAATTAGTTCTAAGTTCTAGGGGACTGATGACCACAGATGTTAAGTCCCATAGTGCTCAGAGCCATTTGAACTTGCACCCGGCGAACGGTCTACCCGACGAAAGGACCTAGCCACACGGCATTTCCATTTCCATGCGTTTGTTTAAAGGGTTTCGTCTCATTTACGCAAAACACGCATCACGAGACAGTAAATTTGTTTAAGGGGCTCCGGAACGCCCTATACTTGCAATGTTAAAATAACGCTTATAAATTACATCTTTCCTCACAAAGTATTTGAGGTAGGAAGTTGAACTTTTTACAGATTATTTATTGGAATATGGGCTACAACTTAACACAGGGATTTTACAAAATTTTAGTTCAGTTATTAAAGATGATTTTTTTTCAATTGTAATGAAAATTCACATTTTTTTGCAATTTTTTATTTATATATTCAAATACGTACAGTTTTTTGGAAAAAGGCTCTGTTAAATTATGCAGAAGGTACTGTGTAACATTTACTGAAAGTTTGAAACAAATATGTTTGGAAGATCCTTAGAAAACATGTAATTAGTATGAGAAAATAAAAGTTTTTGGAATCGAGCGACAAAGATTGGATTAACTTTTTAGTGCATTCCAGGTCCATAGGATGGATTATCTTCATCCTCTGCAAACTCCTCCTCCAGCTTCCTCTTGTTCCTCCTCCTGTTTACTCTTGCTTGTATTTCTAGACTCTTTACAGCCATGTCTGCAGCCCGAAGGCGTTCCTTGTCTAAAGCAAGCTTCGCTCGTACCATGTTAGAATGTTATTATTTACAGTAATAACACATACCTTTGGCTTTTCAACATTTCTCCTTTTCTTAAAAGCCTTCAGAGGATTTCTAATTACTTTTACTCATTATTATACTTCAACAAAACAGATACTCAAGAAACAGATTTAACTACGAATATTTTCGAGATAACGACGGAGTAAATAAACATGAAACAATCGACAGTCACACCAGCGATATATATTGAACCATCACAGGTTAGCCACAACACATACTTTATCTCACATCACTAAAATGTACCTGATGAACACGGACGTTAATAATAACACCATTTGACAGCAGTTTAACAGCGCCACAGTGGGTCACGCCTATGTAGAACACATTTCAAAAAAAATTTAAAAATAGTTGTAGTCTTCGGAATTGAATAAATTATATATCTATTAAAAGGTAATAGTCTGCACAATCAGAAAACGCAAAAAAGTAAAAATTGAACTTTTCATGATTTTGAGCCTTTCCGGAGCCCCTTAGAGGGCATGTTACCCCAACAACCCTACATGTAATACGAATCACAGTAGAACATTCGACACAATAGAGGCGCCACACCGGTGTTGCCTGCTACGAAGCGCCAACAACCTTCCAGTCACGGGGACACGGGAAAGGTATTCAAGCTCGGAAGGGAAACCGTGGGATAGACAACAACAAAATTGAAGCTTTTGAAATGTGGTACTGGAGGACAATGCTGAAGATTAGGTGGGTAGCCAGATTAGTTAAAGGGGGGAGGGGGTTATTGAATAGAATTAGGGAGACAAGAAATTTGTGGCACAACTCGACTAAAAGAAGGGATCGTTTGATAGGACACATTCTGAGACGTCAAGGGATCGCCAATTTCGTAATGGAGAGAAGTGTAGGGGGTAAAAATTGTAGAGGCAGAGAAAGGCATGAGTACAGTAAGCAGATTGAGAAGCATGTAGGTTGTAGTAGTTATTCAGAGACGAAGAGGCTTGCGCAGGTCAGAGTAGCATGGAGAGCTGCATCAAACCATTCATAGGACTCAAGACAACATGGACAACAACGGTGTTTCCTGGTATCGAGTACTGTATTTGCATCGCGATACCGACACTTTTTCACTCGATATTTTTCAACTGGCATTTTTACTCATCTACATAATTTAAAGCAGGTATACTACCGATTCGTCCTACTATAAATTGATTAGATTTTCATTACTCACCCAAAATTTTGGCCACATGAGTTCATTCCAACGCTTTCAACAGACCGATAAGTCAACGATCGGTGGCCGTTCGAGCGATAGAGTTAGTTAATTCCATGTTCCACAATAATTTCTAATGATGTGGAACGAATCATTTTACTTTCACATCACAAATCAATTTGTAAGTACGGTTCCATGCCGAACATTTACAGGATTTAAAAAAAAATGTAGAGATGTGAGTTAGTAATTGCTACCCACATCCTTATACACATTACGGTAATAGGGAGAGTAAATGCGGGATTTTTGACTGCAAGCGCCTCTGGCAACACGAGCGGAAAACTTAATGTATGAAAGACTGAGAGGTCAGCTATATTCCAGTGCATGTTTTGGGTATGGTGTCCGATACTACAAACCTAATTTATGTTGGCTTCTAGAACGTAAACTGGCACAGTAACCATAATTGTGAGGTTAAAGAAATATTAGGGGAGGAAGTGTCTGGCATGTGTTTTCTCCTTCAATTTGAAATACGTAGATCTCTTAATTTTAAAATTCATCGTAATTTTTTTATGAATAATGTAGGTCTTCTTGTTTTCAATTACATACTGCACGCGAAAATCCTGTTTTCATTTCAGATATATTTGTCAATTGTCGATATTTGATGAAAGACTGATAATAAAGGTTGCTTAAATTAAGAAAACATGACAGTTTAATTTTAAGGCAAAAATAAGAAACCAAATATTCTTTATTTGGACTATGTCCATTGTTGTATACCACAGTTATGTGTCGTAGAAACATGAAAAACAATCATTTTCACAGCAACGAGCCCATCATACAAATGCTGCATTTTTACATTTGCCACTGTAGCATTACAATATGAACCTAACAGATCTGATCTGGAGCCACGTTAAGGGATCTGGCCTGAGTAATAACAAGACCGTTAAACTGCCAGACGCACTGCACCTTTTCCACGTGTCACTACAGAACGCTGGCGGGATAACGAACGGCACGTCATAAAAGGAGGAAATGCGGCACCTGGTTGCCTACGTGTATTCTGTTTTTGATCGACTCGTTATAAACGTAGCAGGTGGTAGTTCCAGAACATAAATGTACATTATGCTCTGTATTAGGGGTGTAGGTACAGATATTGTGATCATTGGTACCTTAATATGTTCTCTGTGTCTAACAAGGGGAGGCCGCCAATTGTGAAATTCAGATTCGATTCATACTGCGCGTAATAAAAGCTCATGGCCAGAGGTGTAATGTGGCAAAGCTCCAAGATGCACTTCTCAGCCGTCGCCGAGAAAATCGACAGTTAGAAGAAACGGTTGCAGTGAAATACTCTCTACGATTACCAGTTTTGTACAGCGTCGTGGCGCAGCGGTAAGCGCTCGGGTTCGTAATCAGAAGGCCGCCGGATCGAATCTCGCGCCATGCAACTTTTTTTTATTATTTGTTTTTTTGTAATTCAAATGTACACATATATATAATTCCCGGCAATCAGTTGCAACGATTATGCATATAATAAGTTGTTGAAAGTCTTTTGTCGTCTAAGAATAAAAATTTGAAATAAAACACAATATCACAAATAATATTCAAGTGGATACAATTTATTGATAAGTTCGGTATGCACTCGCACATAATTAACAATTAGTGACCAGAAGTAGCTGGAGTATCGCATGAACCAGAGTGATAGAAACATGGAAAGCAGAAAACAGCACGGCATCGAGCACATCTGATAAACGATGCGTTTTTACAAGAACAATTATTTTTTAAATTATCTGTTGGGAAACACACCTGATTGACATTCTGAAATATTGTTCCATCGTTCGTCAGGTTTGATGAATACCACGCGTATCGTATCATATCGGCAAAAATCGGAGAAGACAATCGGTGGTGGACGGTGGATTGGATTTATTTCAAGTATATATATATATATATATATATATATATATATATATATATATATATATATATATATATATAATCCCAAGTCACTGGAAAACTGCCCTAATTCACCCTTTGTTTAAAAAAGGTGACAAAAGGGATGTTAACAACTATCGTGGAATATCGCTTCTCCCAGTCCCATACAAAATTCTATCAAAAGCCCTGCTCAATCGTGTATCACGAATTATAGACGGAAAACTTGGAGAATATCAAGCTGGCTTCAGACCAGGAAGATCCTGCGCCGAACAAATTTTTAACCTCAAAACAACAATGAACTATTTATCTACAAGGAGTAAGAAATATTTCATAACATTCATTGATTTCAAAAAAGCTTATGACTCAATCGATAGGGACACACTCATCAAAACACTTCGAGAATATGAAATAGATGAAACAACAATCACCATAATCAAAGAAACATTAACAAATACAACATCAAAAGTAAAATTCCAAGGAGAAATTTCACGGCATTTCGAGGTCAAAACCGGCGTCAGACAAGGAGATGCGCTGTCCCCGGTACTCTTCAACTGTGTTCTGGATAAAGTCATAGCAGAATGGAGAAAACTCACGCAAAAACATGGAGTTGAGAAAGTCCAAATTGGAGGGAAGTGCTACAAAGCCATTGAAACCAACTGTTTTGCCTTGGCTGACGATCTCGCCTGTTTAGCTTATACACAAAAAGACACAATAAAACAAATAGAATTACTTAAAGAAACTGCTGAAAAAGCAGGCTCGCAAATTTCATTTGAAAAGACAAAAATCAATACAAATATCAAAAATCCACCAAAGAAAATAACTACGAAATACGGGAAAATACAGGTATCTAAACATTTTAAATATCTTGGTGAAGTAATTCAGCCTGTGGCAAAAGGTCATCCAGCCTGCAGGGCTAGAATACAAAAACTAGAGACAGCAACTCACTACTGCAGACAAACGTATTCAAAAAAATGTATATCCAAAAACATTAAACTCAGACACTACCAGACTGTCATTAGACCGCAGATACTATATGCATCAGAAACACTGGCAAATTTTACATACGCAGAACAGATAGAAAATCGTGAAACAAGAATTGTGAGGACAATTCTTGGACACAGGAAAATAACAGATGATGAAGGCAAGCCTGTATACAGACTAAAAAGCAACAAAGAAGTGTATACGAAGTGCAGCAAAATTACAGACGAAATTAGAAAAAGAAGATGCTCCTTTTATGCTCACATCATGAGGATGAACCCGAATAAGCTTACAAAACAAATATTTTCGTACATCGCAAATCTAAAAAATAAAAATTTATGGTTTATCAACACAGAAAGAGATCTAAAAGAAATGGACATAGATCAGGAAACAATATTTAACAGAAACCTTTTTAGAAAAAAACTGAATTCATTCACGGGTTTCGGTGTGAAAATTAAGAAGACATGTGGAACTAAATGGTCTGAAGAGAGAAAAGCCGCCTTCAGCGCAAGAATGAAAGAAGTGTGGACTGAGAGAAAGAATACTTCCCAGAAGCGCAAGAAATAACTGTTTTCACGGTCTTTAACGGCCAAATTTGTATAATAATACATATATATATATATATATATATATATATATATATATATATATATATATATATATACAGGGCTATTACAAATGATTGAAGCGATTTCATAAATTCACTGTAGCTCCATTCATTGACATATGGTCACGACACACTACAGATACGTAGAAAAACTCATAAAGTTTTGTTCGTCTGAAGCCGCACTTCAGGTTTCTGCCGCCAGAGCGCTGGAGAGCGCAGTGAGACAAAAAGGCGACAGGAGCCGAGAAAGCGTATGTCGTGCTTGAAATGCACTCACATCAGTCAGTTATAACAGTGCAACGACACTTCAGGACGAAGTTCAACAAAGATCCACCAACTGCTAACTCCATTCGGCGATGGTATGCGCAGTTTAAAGCTTCTGGATGCCTCTGTAAGGGGAAATCAACAGGTCGGTCTGCAGTGAGCGAAGAAACGGTTGAAGGCGTGCGGGCAAGTTTCACGCGTAGCCCGCGGAAGTCGACGAATAAAGCAAGCAGGGACCTAAACGTAACACAGCTGACGGCTTGGAAAATGTTGCTCCACCGCACTTCCATCATGATGTTCGGCATTTCTTAAACAGGAGATTGGAAAAGCGATGGATCGGTCGTGGTGGAGATCATGATCAGCAATTCATGGCTTCCACGCTCTCCCGAATTAACCCCATGCGATTTCTTTCTGTGGGTTTATGTGAAAGATTCAGTGTTTAAACCTCCTCCACCAAGAAACGTGCCAGAACTGCGAGCTCGAATCAACGATGTTTTCGAACTCATTGATGGGGACATGCTGCGCCGAGTGTGGGAGGAACTTGATTACCGGCTTGATGTCTGCCGAATCACTAAAGGGGCACATATCGAACATTTGTGAATGCCTAAAAAAACTTTTTGAGTTTTTGTATGTGTGTGCAAAGCATTGTGAAAATATCTCAAATAATAAATTTACTGTAGAGCTGTGAAATCGCTTCAATCATTTGTAATAACCCTGTATATATATATATATATATATATATATATATATATATATATATATATATATCTGTGTGTGTGTGTGTGTGTGTATACATTTGAATTACAAAAATACAAATAATAAAAAAAAGTTGCATGGCGCGAGAGTCGATCCGGCGACCTTCGGATTACGAACCGAGCACTTAACGCTGCGCCACGACGCTGTAGAAAACTAATAAGCGCACAGAGTATTTCACCGCAACGGTTTCTTTCAACTCGATTTTCTCGACAACGGCTGAGAAGTGCATCTTGGTGCTTTGCCACATTACACCTCTGGCCATGAGCTTTTGTTATGCGCAGTATGAATCGAATCTGAATTTCACAATTGGCGGCCTCCCCTTGTAAGATTCGCGCGATGTCACGGTTCGCGCGCCTCCCCCCGTCGGAGGTTCGAGTCCTTCCTCGGGCATGGGTGTGTGTCTTGTCCTTAGCGTAAGTTAGTGTAAGTTAGATTAAGTAGCGTGTGAGCCTAGGGAACGATGACCTCAGCAGTTTGATTCCATAGGAACTTACCACAAATTTCCAAAATTTTCCTGTGTCTAATAGTCTTCACACAAACATGTTTACTGCACGGTCCTAACTGCACCGTGAAGTGGACTACGCCCGTCATTATAGACTGCCCATTTTGCCTGCACGCTTTCACATTTCAGTACCCGACCTCCTACCCAGGGGAAAGTAAACGTCAGTGTCTTCCTAAAAACGCATTACTCGTAATAACTATAATCTGAAAATGAAGTAAATACTAATTTAATGTTGTTGAGTATACTGTACTCTGTCATGAGTAAAAATAACTGCATTCTGCACTTATATCCCTAACATACTGCGCTCGTAAGTGGCATGTCTAGTATCTCAATTTTTTCAGATAGGCTGTGGAAAAAAAGTGAACCAATGTGAATGAGAGTGTAAAGCAGCCCTGTCGTGGCGCTATAAACATATTTCTGCATTGTGCTGCGCTTCATTACCAGTGAATTGAGAGTTTTGAAAAAAAAAACGACTGTTCTGCAACAATGGAAAAATCCAGATTGTTCTCGTTGCAGATTGTAGGACAAAGGAAAAACGGTTGAAGAAATGTTTCGCGGCAAGGAGCACACACAGTCTGTTGAATCTGCAGAAATGGATCAGCAACCTCTTACTAAACAAGAGATATTCGAGAATGTGAAAGAGGCTGAGCGTGGCTTTTCTCACATATTACGAAAAGAATGTGAAAGTGAAGATTATATTCAACTCTATATAGAACAGCTGATGACCGAAGCTCTTGAACAAAGTGAATAGTTGCAGTTACAGCCCGAAGCTCTAAATTCAGTCATCTTTACAATAGCATTCTGCTTTATATGTAACCAATTGGTTCTTCCATACTGCTGCTGGTATTGCGGTAGCGTTCTCGCTTACCGCGCACGGGGTCCCAGGTTCGATTCCCGGTGGGGTCAGGGATTTTCCCTGCTCGATTTTCCCTGTCTCGAGATGACTGGGTGTTGTTGTGTCGTCTTCGTCATCATTCATCCCCATTACGGTCGGAGGAAGGCAATGGCAAACCACCTCCGCTAGGACCTTGCCCAGTACGGCGGTGCGGGTCTCCCGCATCGTCCCCTACGCTTCTCGGAGTACGGGACCTCTTCATCATCATACTGCTGCAAGGCTAACTGCTAGAGTGTAGAAGTTCGCAATGCTGCCTATACACTATGTGATAAAAAGTATCCGGACACCCCCCAAAAACATAGGTTTTCCATAGTAGGTGCATTGTGCTGCCACCTACTGCCAGGTACTCCATATCAGCAACCTCAGTATCGTTAGACATCGTCAGAGAGCAGAATGGGGTGCTTCGCGGAACTCACAGACTTCGAATGTGGTCAGGTGATTGGGTGTCACTTGTGTCATACGTCCGTGCGCGAGATTTCCGCACTCCTAAACATCCCTAAGTCTACTGTTTCCGATATGATGGTGAATTGGAAACGTTAAGGGACACGTACAGCACAAAAGCGTACAGGCCGAACTCGTCTGTTGACTGGCAGAGACCGCAGACAGTAGAAGCGGGTCATAATGTGTAATAGGTAGACATCTACCCAGACCATCACACAGGAATTCCAAACTGCACCAGGATCCACTGCAACTACTATGACAGTTAGGCGGGAGGTGAGAAAACTTGGATTTCATGGTCGAGCGGCTGCTCATAAGGCACACATCAAACCAGTAAATGCCAAACGACGCCTCGCTTGGTGTAAGGAGCGTAAACATTGGACGATTGAACAGTGGAAAAACCTTGTGTGGAGTGACGAATCACGGTACACAATGTGGCGATCCGATGGCAGGGTGTGGCTATGGCGAATGCACGGTGAACGTCATCTGCCAGCGTGTGTAGTGCCAACAGTAAAATTCGGAGGCGGTGATGTTTCGGTGTGGTCGTGTTTTTGATGGAGGGAGCTTGCACTCCTTGTTGTTTTGCGTGCCACTATCACAGCACGGACCTACATTGATTTTTTAAGCACCTTCTTGCTTCCCACTGTTGAAGAGGATTCTGGGATGGGTATTGCATCTTTCAACACGATCGAGCACCCGTTCATAATGCACGACCTGTGGCAGGATGGCTACACGACAATAAGATCCCTGTAATGGACTGGCATGCACACAGTCCTGATCTAAATCCTATAGGATCGGGATCTTTTGGGACGCCGACTTCGTGCCAGGCTTCACCGACCAACATCGATACCTCTTCTCAGTGCAGCACTCCGTGAAGAATGGGCTGCCATTCCCAAGAAACCTTCCAGCATCTGATTGAACGTATGCCTGCGAGAGTGGAAGCTGTCATCATGGCTAAGGGTGGGCCAACACCATATTGAATTCCAGCATTACCGATGGAGGGCGCCACGAACTTGCAAGTCATTTTCAACCAGGTGTCCGGATACTTTTGATCACATAGAGCAGAAATTCTTCTGCGGAATAAACGAAAACACTAACGAGACTCCGCCGACCTCGGCAACATTTCGTCCGCAGTTTATTCACTTGACATCCCCCTTGTGTTCACGAATGGACTTCGTTTTTCTATTGTTGGTTAAAGCTGCAGAAGCGGAACAGTTGCCAAATCAGCAGGTACAATGGCACCTACCAAAAGCGGAACTCAGCAGTATTTTGATGAAATGGATAACATTGAAATGAGGCGCTAAGTCAGTTTCGAAAATTTTAAATCTTTGGGAAATACTCAAACATGAAACGGCGTTTAAGAAAACTCTCCACTACAACATCAGAAAAGCATAGATTAGAATCGACAGATTCAGAGAGTAATTTCCACGATTCTTTTTTCAAGTTATGGATACTCTTATTTCGATACTACTCGTGAGAAAAGTTTTCGTCCGATACAGAATTCCTACACAGACAAATGTCCACACGGCGACTGTGTCTCTCATATACTCCCACACAATACTCGTTGCCTTAAAGAAGGCCGTAGACAGCAAGAAATGTACTCGAAAAGTCACATAAGACATATCTGACCCAGAAAAGAGATCGAAAGTTCACTTTCAACGTCCAGAATCCGATCAAAAATTTCCGGGGAGAACTGAGAACTAAAGGTCACGGGTCAGACAGGAGTTTTCAGTGACCTTGAACTTAGGCTAGCCAGTGTATGTCACCTGAGTAATACACTGAAGCGCCAAAGAAACTGGTATAGGCACACGTATTCAAATACAGAGATATGTCATCATCATCAGCAACAAATGATGTGGCCTCTTCGAGTCGTGGACTCAGGTAGGCTTTCAGCAGTCTTCTCCAAGTGGGACGGTCGTGGGCAGTTGTCTGCCAGGTGTTACCAGCTATCTTCTTGATGTCTTTGTCCCATCTGTCTGGTGGTCTTTCTCTAGGCCTCCGGTGCTCTCTCGGACTCCACTCCAGTACTAGCTTCGTCCATCTGTTGTCTTTTCTTCTCGCGACGTGGCCAGCCCACTGCCATTTCAAGGAACCTACTGTCTCTAAGATGTCATTAACCTTCGTCACCGACCGGATGTCATCTGCCCTTTTCCTGTCCTTTCTTGTATGGCCCAGCATTGATCTCTCCATGGCTCTCTGTGCTGTCCTAAGTTTCCCTTTTGTAAATGAGTTCAGTGTCCATGTCTCGCAGCCATACGTCATCGCAGAAAGAATGCATTGATCAAATATTGCTTTCTTCAGATTTACTGGCATTTTTGATCTGAATACTGTTGAATTCTTCCCAAATGCTTGCCAGCCAAGCTTGATGCGTCGATAGATTTCTGGCCTTATGTTTCCCTTCATATTTATAATCTGGCCAAGGTAGACATATTGACTGACCTCTTCTAATAGACTGTCCCTGACTTTCACATCTCCAGCTGGGACCCATTTGTTGGACATTACTTTTATTTTGGAAAGGTTCATGTTCAAGCCAACCAGCTGACATTCTGATGCAAGATCTGTAATAAGTTTTGGAGCTCTGCGAAGTCTCTGGCCAGTGAGGCAATATCATCAGCAAATCCCAAGTTGGTAAGCTTTCTTCCATTAATTCTAATTCTCTTACCTTCCCAGCTCAGCTTTGACATAGCCATTTCAATACAGCAGAGAACAGTTTTGGGGAGATATGTAAACAGGCAGAATACCGCGCTGCGGTCGGGGACGCCTATATAAGACGACAAGTGTCTGGCGCACTCTGCTGCTATGGCAATTTATCAAGATTTGAGTGAGTTTGAAGGTGGTGTTATAGTCGGCGGACGAGCGACGGGACACAGCATCTCCGAGGTAGCGATGAAGTGCGGATTTTCCCTTACGACCATTTCACGAGTGTACCGTGAGTATAAGGAATCTGGTAAAACATCAAATTTCCGACATAGCTGCGACCAGAAAAAGAACCTGCAAGAGGGGGACCAATGACGACTGAAGAGAATCGTTCATCGTGCAGCCCTTCCGCATAATTGCACCAGATTTCAGTGATGGGCCACCAACAAGTGTCAGCGAGCGAACCATTCAACGAAACATCTCCGATATGGACTTTTGGAGCCGAAGGCCCACTCGTGTACCCTTGATGACTGCACGACACAAACCTTTACGCCTCGCCTGGGCCCGTCAATACCGACATTGGACTGTTGATGACTGGAAACACGTTGCCTGATCGGACGAGTCTCGATTCAAATTGTATCGAGCGGATGGACGTGTACGGGTATCGAGACAACCTCATGACTCCGTGGACTGTGGTTGTCAGCAGGGGACTGTCCGAGCTGGTGGTAGCTCTGTAATGGTGTGGGGTGTCTGGAGTGATATGGGACCCCTGATGTGCCTAGATACGACTACGACAAGTAACACCAACCTAAGCATTCTGTTTGATCACCTGCATCCATTCGTGTCCATTGTGGTTTCCGACGGACTGGGGCAATTCCAGCAGGACACTGCGACACCCCACACGTCCAGAATTGCTGCAGAGTGGCTCTAGGAACATTCTTCTCGGTCTAAACACTTTCCCTGGCCACCGAACTCCCCAGACATGAACATTATTGAGCACGTCTGGGACGCCTTGCTACATGCTGTCCAGAGGAGATCTCCACCCCCTCATACTCTTACAGATGTATGGACAGCCCTGCAGGTTTCGTGGTTTTAGTTGCCTCCAGGACTACTTCAGACAATAGTCGATTCCATGTCACACAAGCAGTATATCTGTGTGCTCGCGGGGGCCCTACACAATATCAGTCAGGTGTACCACTTTCTTTGGCGCTTCAGTAAAATTCTACTTTATTCGTCATACTATGAATGAAAATACAGAAGTTACAAAGAACAGAGGGCAGCCAGTTTCACAGTACACTACACTACTGTGAAATAAAACAGTCTTGCATTGATTTCTGTCTCAGGTAACTTGTCATTTACATATAGCACAACGAACTTTGCGCTACAGTAACTTGCCCGAAACGGGAGAACTTTCTTGCTCTTCTGGGTAGTCTAGTAGCCCTTCGGCCCATAGAAGTACTGATGCATGACTGGTTACTGTTTCTGGAATTAGAGGAATGTTCTCATCTTCACACTGTCATTCGTCCCCTCTGATTTCCCTTGTACTCGTCAGCAATAGCACTGTCACTCAACATTTAATGACCCGGCTCTGTGCAGTCCACGTCAGACCATTCAGAAATATTTTCTTCGCCAACACTTTGAACCCTGGAGTACTTTTCTAAAGTTGCTTATGAGCAGTCTTCGCCATCGGAATTACTGATCCCATCAAGTTTAGGATTAATGTTTTTCCATGACTTGGCTAGGGTTGACTGTTATACTCTACGCCACGCCTTCGACGTTTCATAAACTGTATCTATACCTTGCTCATCATAAGAATAAACCTGACGTAAACAAACACAAACGTAACGATTGGTCAGCAGCCGTAGCACACGTACAATGGTGTTGTAACGCTCTTGGAAGTAGTTTGTCCTTGTTGTTGTTGTTGTTGTGGTCTTCAGTCCAGAGACTGGTTTGCTGCAGCTCTCCATGCTACTTTATCCAGTGAAAGCCTCTTCACCTGTGAATAACTGCTGCAACCTACATCCTTTTGAATCTGCTTAGCGTATTCACCTCTTGGTCTCCCTCTACGATTTTTACCCTCCAGCACTAAATCGGTGATCCCTTGATGCCTCAGAACGTGTCCTACTAACCGATCCCTTCTTCTAGTCAAGCGGTGCCACAAATTCCTCTTCTCTCCAATTCTCTTCAGTAACCCCTCATTAGTTATGTGCCCTACCCATCTAATCCTTAGCATTCTTCTCTAGCATCCCGTATCGAAAGCTTCTATTCTCTTCTTGTCTCAACTACACTCCTGGAAATGGAAAAAAGAACACATTGACACCGGTGTGTCAGACTCACCATACTTGCTCCGGACACTGCGAGAGGGCTGTACAAGCAATGATCACACGCACGGCACAGTGGACACACCAGGAACCGCGGTGTTGGCCGTCGAATGGCGCTAGCTGCGCAGCATTTGTGCACCGCCGCCGTCAGTGTCAGCCCGACTTTGAGCGAGGGCGTATAGTGGGCATGAGGGAGGCCGGGTGGACGTACCGCCGAATTGCTCAACACGTGGGGCGTGAGGTCTCCACAGTACATCGATGTTGTCGCCAGTGGTCGGCGGAAGGTGCACGTGCCCGTCGACCTGGGACCGGACCGCAGCGACGCACGGATGCACGCCAAGACTGTAGGATCCTACGCAGTGCCGTAGGGGACCGCACCGCCACTTCCCAGCAAATTAGGGACACTGTTGCTCCTGGGGTATCGGCGAGGACCATTCGCAACCGTCTCCATGAAGCTGGGCTACGGTCCCGCACACCGTTAGGCCGTCTTCCGCTCACGCGCCAACATCGTGCAGCCCGCCTCCAGTGGTGTCGCGACAGGCGTGAATGGAGGGACGAATGGAGACGTGTCGTCTTCAGCGATGAGAGTCGCTTCTGCCTTGGAGCCAATGATGGTCGTATGCGTGTTTGGCGCCGTGCAGGTGAGCGCCACAATCAGGACTGCATACGACCGAGGCACACAGGGCCAACACCCGGCATCATGGTGTGGGGAGCGATCTCCTACACTGGCCGTACACCACTGGTGATCGTCGAGGGGACACTGAATAGTGCACGGTACATCCAAACCGTCATCGAACCCATCGTTCTACCATTCCTAGACCGGCAAGGGAACTTGCTGTTCCAACAGGACAATGCACGTCCGCATGTATCCCGTGCCACCCAACGTGCTCTAGAAGGTGTAAGTCAACTACCCTGGCCAGCAAGACCTCCGGATCTGTCCCCCATTGAGCATGTTTGGGACTGGATGAAGCGTCGTCTCACGCGGTCTGCACGTCCAGCACGAACGCTGGTCCAACTGAGGCGCCAGGTGGAAATGGCATGGCAAGCCGTTCCACAGGACTACATCCAGCATCTCTACGATCGTCTCCATGGGAGAATAGCAGCCTGCATTGCTGCGAAAGGTGGATATACACTGCACTAGTGCCGACATTGTGCATGCTCTGTTGCCTGTGTCCATGTGCCTGTGGTTCTGTCAGTGTGATCATGTGATGTATCTGACCCCAGGAATGTGTCAATAAAGTTTCCCCTTCCTGGGACAATGAATTCACGGTGTTCTTATTTCAATTTCCATTAGTGTATTTATCGTCCATGTTTCCTATCCATACATGGCTACAGTCCATACAGATATTTACAAGAAAGACTTCCTGACATTTAAATCTACACTCGATGTTAACAAATTTCTCTTCTGCACAAACGTTTTGTCAGGGCTGACTCTCCCAAGGCTATCAGTAGTTCTAATGGAGTATCGTCTACTCCCAGGGCCTTGTTTCGATTTAGGTCTTTCAGTGCTCTGTCAAACTCTTCACGCAGTATCATATCTCCTATCTCATTTTCATCTACGTAATCTTCCATTTCCACAATATTGTCCTCAAGTACATCTCCCTTTTATAGACCATCTATATACTCTTTCCATCTTTCTGCTTTCCCTTCTTTGCTTAGGATAGGTTTTCCATCTGAGATCTTGATATTCATACAGGTGGTTCTCTTTTCTCGAAACGTGTCTTTAATTTTCCTGTAGGCAGCATCTATCTTACGCGTAGTGATACATACTTCTGCATATTAGCATTTGTCCTTAAATGGTTCAAATGGCTCTGAGCACTATGGGACTTAACATCTGAGGTCATCAGTTCCCTAGAACTTAGAACTACTTAAACCTAACTAACCTAAGGACATCACACACATCCATGCCCGAGGCAGGATTCGAACCTGCGACCGTAGTGGTCACGCGGTTCCAGACTGAAGCGCCTAGAACCGCTCGGCCACCATGGGCCGGCTTATTTGTCCTCTAGCCATTCCTGTTTAGCCATTTTGCACTTCCTGTCGATTTCATTTTTGAGACATTTGTATTCCTTTTCGCCTTCTTCATTTACTGCATTTTTATATTTTCTCCTTTCATCAATTAAATTCAATATATCTTCTGTTACCCTACTAGCCCTCGTCTTTTTACCTACTTGATCCTCTGCTGCGTTCAGTCTTTCATCTCTCAAAGCTACCCATTCTTCATCTACTGTATTTCTTTCCTCCATTCTTGTCAAATGTTCCCTGAAACTCTCTACAACCTATGGTTCTGTCAGTTTATCCAGGTCAAATCTCCTTAAGTTCCCACCTTTTTGCAGTTTCTTCAGTTTTAATCTACAGTTCATAACCAATAGATTGTGATCTGAGTCCACATCTGCCCCTGGAAATGTCTTACAATTTAAAACCTGGTTCCTAAATCTCTGTCTTACCATTATATAATCTATCTGAAACCTTCCAGTATCTCCAGACCTCTTCCACATAAACAACCTTCCTTCATGATTCTTGAACCAAGTGTTAGCTATGATTAAGTTATGCTCTGTGCAAAGTTCTACCAGGCGGCATCCTGTTTCATTCCTTACCCCCATTCCATATTGACCTACTACGTTTCCTTCTCTTCCTTTTCCTACTGTCGAATTCCAGTCCCCCATGACTATTAAATTTCCGTCTCCATTCACTATCTGAATAATTTCTTTTATCTCATCATAAATTTCATCAATCTCTTCGTCATCTGCGGAGCTAGTTGGCATATAAACTTGTACTACTGTGGTAGGCGTGGGCTTCGTGTCTATTTTGGCCACAATAATGCGTTCACTATGCTGTTTGTAGTAGCTTACCCGCACTCCTATTTTTTATTCATTATTAAACCTACTCCTGCATTACACCTATTTGATTTTGTATTTATAACCCTGTATTCGCCTGACCGTCCGCCCCTCGTGGTCTCGCGGTTGCGTTCTCGCTTCCCAAGCACGGGGTCCCGGGTTCGATTCCCGGCGGGGTTAGGGATTTTTCCTGCCTCGAGATGACTGGGTGTTGTTGTGTCGTCTTCATCATCATCATTCACCCCCATTACGGTCGGAGGAAGGCAACGGCAAACCACCTCCATTTGGACCTTGCCTAGTAAGGCGGTGCGGGTCTCCCCCATCGTTCCCCTACGCTCTGTAAACAAGCATGGGACTTCATTTCATTTCATTCGCCTGACCAAAGGGCTTGTTCCTCCTCCTACCGAACTTCACTAATTCCCACGATATCTAACCTATCCATTTCCCGTTTTAAATTTTCTAACCTACCTCCTCTAATGAGGAATCTGACATTCCACGCTCCGATCCGTAGAGCGCCAGTTTTCTTTCTCCCTATAACAATGTCCTCCCGAGTAGTCCCCGCCCGGAGATCCGATTTGGGGACTATTTTACCTCTTTAATACACTCCTGGAAATTGAAATAAGAACACCGTGAATTCATTGTCCCAGGAAGGGGAAACTTTATTGACACATTCCTGGGGTCAGATACATCACATGATCACACTGACAGAACCACAGGCACATAGACACAGGCAACAGAGCATGCACAATGTCGGCACTAGCACAATGTATATCCACCTTTCGCAGCAATGCAGGCTGCTATTCTCCCATGGAGACGATCGTAGAGATGCTGGATGTAGTCCTGTGGAACGGCTTGCCATGCCATTTCCACCTGGCGCCTCAGTTGGACCAGCGTTCGTGCTGGACGTGCAGACCGCGTGAGACGACGCTTCATCCAGTCCCAAACATGCTCAATGGGGGACAGATCCGGAGGTCTTGCTGGCCAGGGTAGTTGACTTACACCTTCTAGAGCACGTTGGGTGGCACGGGATACATGCGGACGTGCATTGTCCTGTTGGAACAGCAAGTTCCCTTGCCGGTCTAGGAATGGTAGAACGATGGGTTCGATGACGGTTTGGATGTACCGTGCACTATTCAGTGTCCCCTCGACGATCACCAGTGGTGTACGGCCAGTGTAGGAGATCGCTCCCCACACCATGATGCCGGGTGTCGGCCCTGTGTGCCTCGGTCGTATGCAGTCCTGATTGTGGCGCTCACCTGCACGGCGCCTAACACGCATACGACCATCATTGGCACCAAGGCAGAAGCGACTCTCATCGCTGAAGACGACACGTCTCCATTCGTCCCTCCATTCACGCCTGTCGCGACACCACTGGAGGCGGGCTGCACGATGTTGGGGCGTGAGCGGAAGACGGCCTAACGGTGTGCGGGACCGTAGCCCAGCTTCATGGAGACGGTTGCGAATGGTCCTCGCCGATACCCCAGGAGCAACAGTGTCCCTAATTTGCTGGGAAGTGGCGGTGCGGTCCCCTACGGCACTGCGTAGGATCCTACGGCCTTGGCGTGCATCCGTGCGTCGCTGCGGTCCGGTCCCAGGTCGACGGGCACGTGCACCTTCCGCCGACCACTGGCGACAACATCGATGTACTGTGGAGACCTCACGCCCCACGTGTTGAGCAATTCGGCGGTACGTCCACCCGGCCTCCCGCATGCCCACTATACGCCCTCGCTCAAAGTCCGTCAACTGCACATACGGTTCACGTCCACGCTGTCGCGGCATGCTACCAGTGTTAAAGACTGCGATGGAGCTCCGTATGCCACGGCAAACTGGCTGACACTGACGGCGGCGGTGCACAAATGCTGCGCAGCTAGCGCCATTCGACGGCCAACACCGCGGTTGCTGGTGTGTCCGCTGTGCCGTGCGTGTGATCATTGCTTGTATAGCCCTCTCGCAGTGTCCGGAGCAAGTATGGTGGGTCTGACACACCGGTGTCAATGTGTTCTTTTTTCCATTTCCAGGAGTGTATTTTACCCAAGAGGACTCCATAATCATTTAACCATACAGTAAAGGTGCATGCCTTCGGGAAAAATTACGGCTGTAGTTTCCCCTTGCTTTCAGCCGTTCGCAGTACCAGCACAGCAAGGCCGTTTTGGTTAATGTTACAAGGCCAGATCAGTCAATCATCCAGATCCCCTGCAACTACTGAAAAGGCTGCTGCCCCTCTTTACGAACCACACGTTTGTGTGAATGGCTATCTGTGTTACTGATGCACATAAGCCTCCTCACCAACGACAAGGTCCATGGTTCATGTGACGGCGGGGGTGTCGAACCACGTATTGCGCACAGAATTCCAGTTTTAATTGCAAATGTAAATTCCTAGTTATCGATATTTTATGGAAGACATTTAATATACGTAGTTTAAATTAAGAAAATGTAACAAATTAAATGTTTAATAAAACATTCTCGTGTTTCAAGCCGCGTCAAGTGGTTTACTGCCCAGTAAACGAGTTGACGCGATTTGAAACACGAGAACGTTTTATTAGCGGATATCACCGCGAAAGCACGCATTTGTACAAATTAAATGTTTGGAGAAAAATGACAAATCAGATACTCTGTATTTGGTCTATGTCCATTTTTTTACGCCAGCGATGTGCTCTCGCACGAGCCAGAGTAATTAGTGTTGTTGAAACATGGAGAACAGCTTTCACAATATCCAGAAAAAACACACAAATGCTGCAGTTTTGCAGTTACCACCGTACCACTGCAATAAGAACCCAACAGAACTAATCTGGAGCCGAGTTCACTCATTTTTCGCGAGAAATAACAAGGCCTTTAAGCTGCCAGGCGTACCGGCACTAATGCACGAAGCTATGTCATTCTTCACTGGTGAACGCTGGCGGGATACAGAGCGGCACATCAAAAGAAGAGGAGAAATGTGCTCCTTGGGTGGTTTCGTGGATTCTGTTGTTAAAAAAAAAATTGTTCAAATGGCTCTGAGCGCTATGGGACTTAACATCTATGGTCATCAGCCCCCTAGAACTTGGAACTACTTAAACCTAACCAACCTGAGGACAGCACAAAACACCCAGTCATCACGAGGCTGAGAAAATCCCTGACTCCGCCGGGAATCGAACCCGGGAACCCGGGCGTGGGAAGCGAGAACGCTACCGCACGACCACGAGCTGCGGACGATTCTGTTGTTGACCGACTTGTTATGAAGTAGTGACAGTTACAGTACTGAAATTCGTTCCTCGGATTCGGATATGGAAGATTAACAGACGATTGGACTGTAAGTAAGGCCTTCTGTAGTTTCAATGTTTAAGTGTACGGTGAAACCCCTGCTGTAGGGTCTTGTGCCACAGGAGCAGGAGAGAGGATGTTGTTGTGGGTAGCCGCTATCCTCTTTCTACAACACAAATGCACACGTGAATTAATAGGGTTCTTTATTTACATCAACTTGAAGTATCTACTTAAGTTGAATAGCGTCCACGTGTTGTCGTACAAGCTTTTATTTATGGCTAGTGTCCGGAACATAACAAATGGTTCAAATGGCTCTGAGCACTATGGGACTTGACTTCTGAGGTCATGAGTCCCCTAGAACTTAGAACTACTTAAACCTACCTAAACTAAGGACATCACACACATCCATGCCCGAGGCAGGATTCGAACCTGCGACCGTAGCGGTCGCGCGGTTCCAGACCGTAGCGCCTAGAACCGCTCGGCCACCCCGGCCGGCCCGGAACATAACATATATATACAGTTGATAGACAGCAATGTACAAACAATATAAGTACATGATTAAATTCCATATGACATCAAAAATTCCGCCGTTTGAACTGCTGTATCATTGTCGATAACCAGATGGTCCATCAGGCATGGGGCTGGGAGGTTTCTACAGTTGAGCAGGTGTTGATGATGTTGCTGTTTGCCACATTCACAGAGTTCATCTCCTTGAGAGAAACCCTATTTTTTCAAATTGACCTTGAATCAGGATACACCAGTTCTCAGCCTGTTGAGGACCTTCCATGTTTGATATGGGAGGTGACGTCCTTTAGCAAGCTCTTCCTTAGGTTTGTTCCAGTAATTCTCTGATGGTGAGTTACACCAAAGCTGTATTCAACGATTTGCAGGTGACGTTAAAAGTGGTTCTGTTGAACGGAGGAAACTCTTTCTTGATCTTAATCTTGGATGTTGGTATTCGCATCCGAATTTGGGGTGTCTTGGGTCTGTCTCCTGTTTCCGCTTCTCTTTTTCTGCTGCTGTTCTTCTTCTGATATGTGGAGGTGCTATGCCCATGAGATGATACATTTTATTAATAGGAGTTACCCACAAGCAGCCAGTGACAATGCGTCCCGTTTCATTAAGGGCAATGCCCACTTGTTTGGCATGGTTGGTCTTCTGCCACCAAAGGTGCTGCATATTCATGTCATCAGTACTAGGCCTCTTGCAGACGATATCAGGAATCTTGCTACAGTCACAAATCTGGTTGCTATGCAGTGTCGTAGCCTGAGACGTGAACTGTGCCCGCACTGCAACTAGCTGACAGACGCCAAAGTGGAGTATGACTGAGTCAGTCAGTGAGTCACTGAGGCCCTCCAGTCAGCGGCGGCGGCCGAAACACATGCTGCTGAGAGGGCGTTGGCGGCCTGTTCCTTGTCAGTGTGTCTCTGGCCACTCTCGTGATAGTCGGGCTTGATCCAGCGCCTACCATCGATCTCTGTGCTACATCTTTGCTGACTGGTGTGCTGGCGACAGCTTACACCAGCAAATCTGCAATACGGTTTTACGCCATACTTAGCTCATGCAGAAAAATTATCCTGTGTTTAATTTAGGCATTTTCCATCCCTGACATTTCTGTTTTATACTGTGTCAGTTAAGAATGAGAGCGAGTTAAGTTTTACTTCTGGTCCTGTAAGAAGCGTATTGCCGACGTTTTCCCATATATTGTTCCATTATGTTTCAAAAGCATGAAATGATGTATAGACTGGCTGGTGAGACAGTTTTTGAATGTAAAAGAAAGAGGAATAACATGAAAATACACTCCTGGAAATTGAAATAAGAACACCGTGAATTCATTGTCCCAGGAAGGGGAAACTTTATTGACACATTCCTGGGGTCAGATACATCACATGATCACACTGACAGAACCACAGGCACATAGACACAGGCAACAGAGCATGCACAATGTCGGCACTAGTACAGTGTATATCCACCTTTCGCAGCAATGTAGGCTGCTATTCTCCCATGGAGACGATCGTAGAGATGCTGGATGTAGTCCTGTGGAACGGCTTGCCATGCCATTTCCACCTGGCGCCTCAGTTGGACCAGCGTTCGTGCTGGACGTGCAGACCGCGTGAGACGACGCTTCATCCAGTCCCAAACATGCTCAATGGGGGACAGATCCGGAGATCTTGCTGGCCAGGGTAGTTGACTTACACCTTCTAGAGCACGTTGGGTGGCACGGGATACATGCGGACGTGCATTGTCCTGTTGGAACAGCAGGTTCCCTTGCCGGTCTAGGAATGGTAGAACGATGGGTTCGATGACGGTTTGGATGTACCGTGCACTATTCAGTGTCCCCTCGACGATCACCAGTGGTGTACGGCCAGTGTAGGAGATCGCTCCCCACACCATGATGCCGGGTGTTGGCCCTGTGTGCCTCGGTCGTATGCAGTCCTGATTGTGGCGCTCACCTGCACGGCGCCAAACACGCATACGACCATCATTGGCACCAAGGCAGAAGCGACTCTCATCGCTGAAGACGACACGTCTCCATTCGTCCCTCCATTCACGCCTGTCGCGACACCACTGGAAGCGGGCTGCACGATGTTGGCGCGTGAGCGGAAGACGGCGTAACGGTGTGCGGGACCGTAGCCCAGCTTCATGGAGACGGTTGCGAATGGTCCTCGCCGATACCCCAGGAGCAACAGTGTCCCTAATTTGCTGGGAAGTGGCGGTGCGGTCCCCTACGGCACTGCGTAGGATCCTACGGTCTTGGCGTGCATCCGTGCGTCGCTGCGGTCCGGTCCCAGGTCGACGGGCACGTGCACCTTCCGCCGACCACTGGCGACAACATCGATGTACTGTGGAGACCTCACGCCCCACGTGTTGAGCAATTCGGCGGTACGTCCACCCGGCCTCCCGCATGCCCACTATACGCCCTCGCTCAAAGTCCGTCAACTGCACATACGGTTCACGTCCACGCTGTCGCGGCATGCTACCAGTGTTAAAGACTGCGATGGAGCTCCGTATGCCACGGCAAACTGGCTGACACTGACGGCGGCGGTGCACAAATGCTGCGCAGCTGGCGCCATTCGACGGCCAACACCGCGGTTCCTGGTGTGTCCGCTGTGCCGTGCGTGTGATCATTGCTTGTACAGCCCTCTCGCAGTGTCCGGAGCAAGTATGGTGGGTCTGACACACCGGTGTCAATGTGTTCTTTTTTCCATTTCCAGGAGTGTAGAAGGAGCAGATGGTACTCTAGCAGAAGAACCACAGGAGGTTTTGAACAGATGGCAAGAATATATTTAATGTCTGTATAGGGGGGAAGAAATACAAAGCGAAATTAAGGTTGAAGAGGAGCAAAAAGAAGTTGCCTCTGTAACGAGATATATGACACAGGGGAATGGCCTGAGGACTTTCTTGCAACAGTTATGATACCAACAGAGAAAAAGAGAAACTCTAAAAAATGTCAAGAGCATAGCACCATCAGCCTAATTTCTCATGGAGCTAAAGTGTTCAAAAAATGGCTCTCAGCACTATGGGACTTAACATCTGAGGTCATCAGTCCCCTAGAACTTAGAAATACTTAAACCTAACTAGGACATCACACATATCTATGCCCGAGGCAGGATTCGAACCTGCGACCATAGCAGTCGCGCGGTTCCGGACTGAAGCGCCTAGAACCGCTCGGCCACTGCGGCCGGCAGCTAAAGTGTTGCTGAGACTGTTGAAAAGAAGGCTATATGGCAAGCTGCATAGAGGGATTGCAGAGGTTCGGATTTAGAAGAGGAAAAGGACCAAGAGATACTATTGGCCTGTTAAGAACTATAGGGGAAAGATATATGGAAAAAGATAGAGAAATCTTTGCCTTTTTTTTTATTTATTTTTTTAGATTTAGAAAAGGCTTATGACAGAGTTTAGTGGAACAAGCTGATGGAGATTTTGAAGAGGAAAGGAGTAGATTGGAAAGAGAGACAACTGATTCAGAATCTATATTTACACCAGAAAGTAAGGATAAGGATTGGAAATGAAACGTCAGAAGGAAGCAGCATTGGACGAGGTGTTAGACAAGGTTGTTGCCTTTCCCCACTGTTGTTTAACGCGTACCTTGAAGAGATTATTGCGAAAGGCTTAAATGGGAAAAGAGGAATATGTATTGGTGGAAAGAGAAAAGAATGTATAAGATTTGCTGATGACGTGGTATTAGTGTCAGAAAGTGTGCGGACAGTGAATAACATGCTGAAATATCTGAATGAAGCTTGTGTGGAATATGGGATGCAAATAAACACAGCAAAAACAAAGAGTATGGTCATCAGTACAGGACGCAGACTGTCTAATAATAAAATAGGACACTCTACCATTAACCAAGTAAGTGAATTTAAATATCTTGGAAGCACAATAACTGAAGACTTGAGATGTCACCAGGAGGTGCAAACTCGAATTGCCATAGCGAAGGAGGCATTCGACAGAAAGAGGAGACTCTTATGTGGCAAATTAGATAAAGGTCTAAGGAAAAGGCTTGGCGAATGTTTTGTCTGGAGTGTGGCATTATATAGGGCAGAAACATGGACGCTGAGACGAGAGGATGAAAAAGGTTAGAAGCATTTGAGATGTGGAGGAGAATTGAGAGAATAAGCTGGATGGAAAGAGTGAGTGATGAAAGAGTATTGGAAAGGGTTGGTGAGAGAAGATGTCTGCTGAAGGTTGTAAGAGAAAGGAAACAGAACTGGTTGGAACATTCACTGGGAAGGGAGTGCTTGCTAGCAGATGCTTTGGAAGGATTGGTTTGAGGGAGAAGACTGAGAGGAAGAAGGAGATACGAGATGATAGACGACATAAAGGGAAGAGGAAATTATGCAGACCTGAAGAGGATGGCAGAAGACCGGACAGCCTGGAGAACTATCATGTGAAAACCTGCCATTTGGCAGATGATTCAAAACTAAACGACATTCGACGCTATACTGCTTCTCTCTCGTCTCTTTTACGTCTTCTCTATAACTATTCAAGTCACTGCACGTTAGTTGGACCAGCTGGTTGGCCAGTGCTGTCCAAGTCAAATGTGCCAGTAAATCTGTTGTCCAATGCTATCGTTCAGTCTACATATGCGTAATGCACAGTGTAAAACGTATCATTATTATCGTACCTGACTGTACTCGAGTCAGCTTGGCTTCTGCTCCGCGTGTAACGCAACCCGATGAGATTCCAGTAAATGCAGAATGATACATGGTGTAATGTTTACATCATGTTTATTCTTATGCTGAATACAATATAGCCACAGTCAATTGTTTCCAAAATGTTTGAAGATTGCTGCCGTCTTGAACAAGTTTTTGTAGTAAATTCCCTCCATAAATGTTCTTCATGACAACAATGACAGCCAGATCCCTTGGCTGAATTAAGGCTGCCACATTAGAAGGTAAATATCTTACAAATATCATCCCGTCATCTGATTTCAGAGCAAATCATTGGGACGCGATAGAGCTTTGTCCAGTAACAATACAGCCCTTGCAGGGCGACTCTTCAACGTTAAATGTTCTCGCTCCTGTGCCACAAAGCAATTTAGGAACCATTCATTTGAAACAACGCGATTTTTTAGCTTTACGCATTGTACCCGTACCATTAGCACAACACAACGCAGTCATCCTTTCCTTATATGATTTACACTCCTGGAAATGGAAAAAAGAACACATTGACACCGGTGTGTCAGACCCACCATACTTGCTCCGGACACTGCGAGAGGGCTGTACAAGCAATGATCACACGCACGGCACAGCGGACACACCAGGAACCGCGGTGTTGGCCGTCGAATGGCGCTAGCTGCGCAGCATTTGTGCACCGCCGCCGTCAGTGTCAGCCAGTTTGCCGTGGCATACGGAGCTCCATCGCAGTCTTTAACACTGGTAGCATGCCGCGACAGCGTGGACGTGAACCGTATGTGCAGTTGACGGACTTTGAGCGAGGGCGTATAGTGGGCATGCGGGAGGCCGGGTGGACGTACCGCCGAATTGCTCAACACGTGGGGCGTGAGGTCTCCACAGTACATCGATGTTGTCGCCAGTGGTCGGCGGAAGGTGCACGTGCCCGTCGACCTGGGACCGGACCGCAGCGACGCACGGATGCACGCCAAGACCGTAGGATCCTACGCAGTGCCGTAGGGGACCGCACCGCCACTTCCCAGCAAATTAGGGACACTGTTGCTCCTGGGGTATCGGCGAGGACCATTCGCAACCGTCTCCATGAAGCTGGGCTACGGTCCCGCACACCGTTAGGCCGTCTTCCGCTCACGCCCCAACATCTTGCAGCCCGCCTCCAGTGGTGTCGCGACAGGCGTGAATGGAGGGACGAATGGAGACGTGTCGTCTTCAGCGATGAGAGTCGCTTCTGCCTTGGTGCCAATGATGGTCGTATGCGTGTTTGGCGCCGTGCATGTGAGCGCCACAATCAGGACTGCATACGACCGAGGCACACAGGGCCAACACCCGGCATCTCGGTGTGGGGAGCGATCTCCTGCACTGGCCGTACACCACTGGTGATCGTCGAGGGAACACTGAATAGTGCACGGTACATCCAAACCGTCATCGAACCCATCGTTCTACCATTCCTAGACCGGCAAGGGAACTTGCTGTTCCAACAGGACAATGCACGTCCGCATGTATCCCGTGCCACCCAACGTGCTCTAGAAGGTGTAAGTCAACTACCATGGCCAGCAAGATCTCCGGATCTGTCCCCCATTGAGCATGTTTGGGACTGGATGAAGCGTCGTCTCACGCGGTCTGCACGTCCAGCACGAACGCTGGTCCAACTGAGGCGCCAGGTGGAAATGGCATGGCAAGCCGTTCCACAGGACTACATCCAGCATCTCTACGATCGTCTCCATGGGAGAATAGCAGCCTGCATTGCTGCGAAAGGTGGATATACACTGTACTAGTGCCGACATTGTACATGTTCTGTTGCCTGTGTCTATGTGCCTGTGGTTCTGTCAGTGTGATCATGTGATGTATCTGACCCCAGGAATGTGTCAATAAAGTTTCCCCTTCCTGGGACAATGAATTCACGGTGTTCTTATTTCAATTTCCAGGAGTGTATAACGAGATGCTCTACGCTCTGTCTCGAAGACTAAAAGTCTTTGTTCGCAGACACTTCCAAAAAACCATGGTTTCCTCCGCACTGTATATTTGCTCCAGCTGCAAATTTTCTGGTGCAATGAGCTCCTGGAAATCATTACGAAATTCAGAAGCAGCTTCATTATCTGCACTCCCTGGACGACAATCTGCCGGATGCTATGACGATGTTTAGATCTTATTAGCCAGTCGGAAGATGCATTAAAATCTCCTTCAATACGCAAGGTTTTGAAGTAAAACTAACGTGGGTCTGTGCGGCGCACGTTGGGCCAGATTCTCGTGTGTCGCCTGCTCTTCTCTGCTGAAACCGTTCCAAAATGGCTTTATCAAGTCTTGCGTATGGAGACATTCTCATAGCCTTTTAGACACTCTCTCACCTCCATATGAGTCAGAACTGCTTTGTTTTTCCGAAGACAGCGGATCGCAGTTTCACCCACATTATAAATCAGTGCCAGGTTCCGCGTATGAATACTGCGTTCTCGAGTTTGTGTATTAATTCCTATTTCCACTGTATCGTCAGCGAAGCACGTTTTCACTTTTCAGACACTGATCGGCCCCAACACAAACCAAAGCACTACTGGATCCACACCGCAACAATACAGTCCAGCGCTTCAGGTGTTCCAGTAGCGCATAGTTTACTACACTCGTGTTGTGACGTGACGGTATCGTTCACCGCCGACCACATATGACGGACGTAAACTTTTGGGGTAACTGCAATAATTAATGACTAACTGTTCCTGTTGTCTGGGAAGAAGCTTCGGCTCCGTAGAACAAATCAAAAAAATGTAAACTCAGTTGTAAAAAAAAAAAAAATGAAATGATCGTGTGGCATTTATTGGCCAGGATATCCCCTTCGCAGGAAAGTTCCTACTCCAACATTCACTTTTTCGAGAGTTACCGAATGTAATAATTTCAATCCCAAAAAAAAGCAGGTGTCGACAGGTGTGAAAATAACGGAACTATGAATTTAATAAGTTACGGCTGCAAAATAGTGAGACGAATTCCTTACAAACGAATGGAAAAACTGGTATAAGTCGACTTCGGTGAAGATCAGTTTGGATTCCATAGAAATGTTGGAACACCTGAGGCAATACTGACCCTACAACGTATCTTAGAAAATAGATTAAGGAAAGGCAAACCTACATTTCTAGCATTTGTAGAGAAAGCTTTTCACAATGTTGATTGGAATACTCTCTTTCAGATTCTGAAGGTAGTAGGGGTAAAATACAGGGAGCGAAAGGCTATCTGCAATTTGCGCAGAAACCGGATGGCAGTTGTAAGAGTCGAGGGGCACGAAAGGGAAGCAGTGGTTGGGAAGGGAGTGAGACAGGGTTGTAGCCTCTCCCCAATGTTATTCAATCTGCATATTGAGCAAGCAGTAAAGGAAACGATAGAAAAATTCGTAGTAGGAATTAAAATCCATGGAGAAGAAATAAAAACTTTGAGATTCGCCGATGACATTGTAATTCTGTCAGAGACAGCAAGGGACCTGGAAGAGCAGCTGAACGGGATGGACAGAGTCTTGAGAGGAGGATATAAGATGAACATGAACAAAAGCAAAACGAGGATGATGGAATGTAGTCGAATTAAATCGGATGTTGCTGGGGATACTAGATTAGGAAATGAGACGCTTAAAGTATTAAATGAGTTTTGCTATTTGGGGAGCAAAATAACTGATGATGGTCGAAGTCGAGAGGATATAAAATTTAAACTGGCAATGGCAAGGAAAGCGTTTCTGAAGAAGAGAAATTTGTTAACATCGGCCGGCCGCGGTGGTCTAGCGGTTCTAGGCGCTCAGTCCGGAACCGCGCGACTGCTACGGTCGCAGGTTCGAATCCTGCCTCGGGCATGGATGTGTGTGATGTCCTTAGGTTAGTTAGGTTTAAGTAGTTCTAAGTTCTAGGGGACTGATGACCACAGATGTTAAGTCCCATAGTGCTCAGAGCCATTTTGTTAACATCGAGTATAGATTTAAGTGTCAGGAAGTCATTTCTGAAAGTATTTGTATGGAGTGTAGCCATGTATGGAAGTGAAACATGGACGATAAATAGTTTGGACAAGAAGAGAATAGAAGCTTTTGAAATGTGGTGCTACAGAAAAAATGGCTCTGAGCACTATGGGACTCAACATCTTAGGTCATAAGTCCCCTAGAACTTAGAACTACTTAAACCTAACGACATCACACACACCCATGCCCGAGGCAGGATTCGAACCTGCGACCGTAGCAGTCCCGCGGTTCCGGACTGCAGCGCCAGAACCGCTAGACCACCGCGGCCGGCACAGAAGAATGCTGAAGATTAGATGGATACATCACATAACTAATGAGGAAGTATTGAATAGGATTGGGGAGAAGAGAAGTTTGTGGCACAACTTGACTAGAAGAAGGGATCGGTTGGTAGGACATGTGTTGAGGCATCAAGGGATCACCAATTTAGTATTGGAGGGCAGCGTGGAGGGTAAAAATTGTAGAGCGAGACCAAGAGATGAATACGCTAAGCAGATTCAGAAGGATGTAGGCTGCAGTAGGTACTGGGAGATGAAGAAGCTGGCACAGGATAGAGTAGCAAGGAGAGCTGCATCAAACCAGTCTCAGGACTGAAGACCACAACAACAACATCCCCTTCGGGATTCTGCCGCAGTATTGCAAGTTTTTTCAGTTTACGCCACTTCGGCGACTTGCGTGTCAATGATGATGAAGGACACGCAACACCCAGTCCCGTGCCGGGAATCGAACCCGGGCCCCCTTGCGCGGTAGGCAGTACCATTACCGCTGCGCTACGGAGGCGTACACTCAGTTATGAAAGAATCGCTACTGCGCGACTACTTCTACGCAATAACGATCGAAAGACTTTTGACAGTCGATAGAAACTGCAAAGTAGTTAGTGAATTTCAGGTAATTAAGGTCAATATAATTTTATAGGAAACGGTCGCCAGCTTCACAGTGTGAGCGAACAATATTGTGTACTTCTTAATCCAATTAGAAAAGTCTTCCCCTAATAGCAAATGCAAGACAACGATGCGGGAACGCAGACAATGCATGGAAACAGGCTTTTCTTCGCGTTGCTTTGCAGTGAACAGTTTTGATCCCATAGAGCTATTCTTTCATATTAGTTCCTCTTGATGTAGACTGTGCCCAGTTAACTCTGTAATTAATGGCTGGCCATAACACACAATCCTTCCAGTGCAGTACCTTACAGTGTGTCGCACTACATACCAGTATAATCTGTTCATCACAACAATAAACCTCATGTAAACAAACACAATGATTGGTCAGAAGCCGTAGCACACATACACTGGTGTTACGCTCTTGGTAGTAGGTCTTACTCATGTATTAGGTATCTTATTACTACGCTGCGTTGAGTAAAACTTTCATACACTACAGGCCATTAAAATTGCTACACCACGAAGATGACGTGCTACAGACGCGAAATTGAACCGACAGGAAGAAGATGCTGTGATATGCAAATGATTAGCTTTTCAGAGTATTCACACAAGGCTGGCGCCCGTGACGCCACCTACAACGTGCTGACATGAGGAAAGTTTTCAACCGATTTCTCATACACAAACAGCAGTTGACCGGGATTGCCTGGTGAAACGTTGTTGTGATGCCGCGTGTAAGGAGGAGAAATGCGTACCATCACGTTTCCGACTTTGATAGAGGTAGGATAGTAGCCTATCGCGATTGCGGTTTCTCGTATCGCGACATTGCTGCTCGCGTTGGTCGAGATCCAATGACTCTTAGCAGAATATGGACTCGGTGGGTTCAGGAGGGTAATACGGAACGCCGTGCTGGATCCCAACGGCCTCGTATCACTAGCAATCGAGATGACACCTCATCCGCACGACTGTAACGGATCGCGCAGTCACGTCTCGATCCCTGAGTCAACAGATGGGGACGTTTGCAAGACAACAACCATCTGCACGAACAGTTCGACGACGTTTGCAGCAGCATGGACTATCAGCTCTGAGACTATGGCTGCGGTTACCCTCGACGCTGAATCACAGACAGGAGCGCCTGCGATGGTGTACTCGACGATTAACCTGGGTGCACGAATGGCAAAACGTCATTTTTTCGGATGAACCCAGGTTCTGTTTACATCATCATGATGGTCGCATCCATGTTTGGCGACGTCGCGGTGAACGCACATTGGAAGCGTGTATTCGACATCGCCACACTGGCGTTATCACCTGGCGTGACGGTATGGGGTGCCATCGGTTACACGTCTCGGTCACCTCTTCTTCGCATTGACGGCACTTTCAACAGTGGACGTTACATTTCAGATGTGTTACGACCCGTGGCTCTACCCATCATTCGATCCCTTCGAAACCCTACATTTCAGCAGGATAATGCACGATCGCATGTTGCAGGTCCTGTACGGGCCTTTCTGGATACAGAAAATGTTCGACTGCTGCCCTGGCCAGCACATTCTCCAGATCTCTCACCAACTGAAAACGTCTGGTCAATGGCGGCCGAGCAACTGGCTCGTCACAATACGCCAGTCACTATTCTTGATGAACTGTGGTATCGTGTTGAAGCTGCATGGCCAGCTGTACCTTTACACGCCATCCAAGCTCTGTTTGACTCAATACCCAGGCGTATCAAGGCCGTTATTACGGCCAGAGGTGGTTGTTCTGGGTACTGATTTCTCAGGATCTATGCACCCAAATAGCGTGAAAAAGTAATCAAATGTCAATTCTAGTATATTTGTCCAATGAATACCCGTTTATCATCTGCATTTCTTCTTGATGTAGCAATTTTAATGGCCAATATTCTATATTCAAATGTATTGACAGCCACGCTTTAGCTACGTAGTTTTATTTCAAAAATCGTCTACAGTCACAGCCTCTGCAGCGTCGTGCTTTGATTGTCGCGCTCTTAATGCGCAGTCTGAAAATGGCTGAGGCTGCTTTCTGTTCCGTGGTGAAACACGCATGTGGAACACGGCTAAAAAGTGCCGAGAAATAGGCTGTTCTTAACGTTTTTCATAAATTTACGGAGATAATCGGCTTTGAAGTTTTCTCAGTAGTGTATATAGTGCAATTGTTCTAACAAATATCGTTGAACGTGTAGCGTAGTCGGTAGCGTAATGAATCATGCACCCCATGCGGGTATAAGTGCGTTGGTTCAAATCTCTCCCATACCTCTTTTTACTTGTTCATTTTGAAATAACTACATCTCGTCATTATAAAACTCATCATCATTTTTTAAGAATAATGCACGTCTTCTTGTTTCTAATTACATATTGGACGCGAAATTCATGCTTCCATTTCAAATAAAAATTTTTAATTATCGATGTTTTATGAAAAACTGTTCACAAAACTTGTTTAAATTCAGAAAACATAAAACTTTAATTTTTAAGGCAAAAATGAAAAACCAAATCCTCTATGTGGACTATGTCCATCGTAGAAACATCAAAAACAACAATTTTCACATCATCGAGCACATCATACAAATGCTGCATTTTTACATTGCTACTGTACCAGCCGCCTCTTCAGTAGTTTCAGGGGCAACAGTCTGGATGATTTGACTGATCTGGCCTTGAAACACTAACCAAAATGGCCTTGCTGTGCTGGTACTGCGAACGGCTGAAACCAAGGGGAAACTAAAGCCGTAATTTTTCCCGAGGGCATGCAGCTTTACTGTATGGTTAAATGATGATGGAGTCCTCTTCGGTAAAATATTCCATAGGTAAAATAGTCCCGCATGGGAGAAGCAAGGTTACCCAAGAGACTTATGGATTCAGCAGGAGAGGGTAGGAGGAGTCGGGGCAGACCGAGGAGAAGGTACCTGGATTCGGTTAAGAATGATTTTGAAGTAATAGGTTTAACATCAGAAGAGGCACCAATGTTAGCACTGAATAGGGGATCATGGAGGAACTGTATAAGGGGGGCTATGCTCCAGACTGAACGCTGAAAGGCATAATCAGTCTTAAATGATGATGATGATGATGATGATGATAAAATAGTCCCCCATTCGGGTCTCCGGGCAGGGACTACTCAGGAGGACATTGTTATACGGAGAAAGAAAACTGGCGCTCTACGGATCGCAGCGTGGAATGTCAGATCCCTCAGTCGGGGAGGTAGGTTAGAAAGTTTAAAAAGGGAACGGATAGGTTAAAGTTAGATATAAAGGGAATTAGTGAAGTTCATTGGTGGGAGGAACAAGACTTCTGGTCACGTGAATACAGGGTTATAAATACAAAATCAAATAGGATTAATACAGGAGTAGGTCTAATAATGAATAAAAAAATAGGAGTGCGGGTAAGCTACTACAAACAGCACGCTCAACGCATTATTGTGGCCACGATAGACACAAAGCCCACGCCTACCACAGTAGTACAAGTTTATATGCCAAGTAGCTCCGCAGATGACGAAGAAATTGAAGAAATGTATGATGAGATAAAAGAAATTATTCAGATAGTGAAGGGAGACGAAAATTTAATAGTCATGGGTGACTGGAATTCGACAGTAGGAAAAGGAGGAGAAGGATACGTAGTAGGTCAGTATGGAATGGGGTAAGAAATGAAAGAGGAAGCTGCCTGGTAGAACTTTGCACAGAGCATAATCATAGCTAACACTTGGTTCAAGAATCATAAAAGAAGGTTGTATACATGGAAGAGGCCTGGAGATACTAGAAGGTTTCAGATAGATTATATAATGGTAAGACAGAGATTTAGGAACCAGGTCTTAAATTGTAAGACATTTCCAGGGGAAGATGTGGACCCTGACCACAGTCTATTGTTTATGAACTGTAGATTAAAACTGAAGAAACTGCAAAAAGGTGGGAACTTAAGGTCATGGGACCTGGATAAACTGACAGAAACATCGGTTGTAGAGGGTTTCAGGAAGAGCATAAGGGAACGATTGAGTGGAATGGGGGAAAGAAAAACAGTAGAAGAAGAATAGGTAGCTTTGAAGGACGAAATAGTGAAGACAGCAGAGTATCACGTAGGTAAAAAGACGAGGGTTGGTAGAAATCCTTGGCTAACAAAAGATATATTTAATTGATGAAAGGAGAAAATATAAAAATGCAGTAAATGAAGCAGGCAAAAAGGAATACAAACGTCTCAAAAATGAAATCGACAGGAAGTGCTAAATGGCTAAACAGGAATGGCTAGAGGACAAATGCAAATATGTAGAAGCAAGTATCACTACGGGTAAGATAGATGCCGCCTACAGGAAAATTAAAGACACTTCTGGAGAAAAGAGAACCACCTGTATGACCATCAAGATCTCAGATGGAAAACCTATCGTAAGCAAAGAAGGGAAAGCAAAAAGATGGAAAGAGTATATAGAGGGTCTATAAAAGGGAGACGTACTTGAGGACAATATTATGGAAATGGAAGCTTACGTAGATGACAATGAAATGGGAGATATGATACTGCGTGAAGAGTTTGACCGAGCAATGAAAGACCTAAGCCGAAACAAGGCCCCGGGAATAGACAACATTCCATTAGAACTACTGACAGCATTGGGAGAGCCAGGCCTGACAAAACACTGCCATCTAGTGTGCAAGATATATGAAACAGGCGAAACACCCTCAGACTTCAAGAAGAATATAATAATTCCAAACCCAAAGAAAGCAGGTGTTGACAGGTGTGAAAATTACAGAACTATCAGCTTAATAAGCTGACAAGACAAGATGGCAGTTACAAGAGTCAAGAGGCATGAAAGGGAAGCAGTGATTGGGAAGGGAGTGAAACAGGGTTGTAGCGTATCCCCGATGTTACTCAATCTGTATATTGAGCAAGCAGTAAAGGAAACCAAAGAAAAATTCGTAGTAGGAATTAAAATCGATGGAGAAGAAATAAAAACTTTGAGATTCGCCGATGACATTGTAATTCTGTCAGAGACAGCAAGGGACCTGGAAGAGCAGCTGATCGGAATGGACAGTGTCTTGAAAGGAGGATATAAGATGAACATCAACAAAAGCAGACCGAGGATAGTGGAACGTAGTCGAATTAAGTCGGGTGTTGCTGAGGGTACTAGATTACGAAATGAGACGCTTAAAGTAGTAAATGAGTTTTGCTATTTGAGGAGCAAAATAACTGACGATGGTCGAAGTAGAGAGGATATAAAATGTAGACTGCCAATGGCAAGGAAAGCGTTTCTGAAGAAGAGAAATTTGTTAACAACGAGTATAGATTTAAGTGACAGGAAATCGTTTCTGAAAGTATTTGTGTGGAGTGTGGCCATGTATGGAAGTGAAACGAGGACGATAAATAGTTTGGACAAGAAGAGAATAGAAGCTTTCGAAATATGGTGCAACAGAAGAATGTTGAAGATTAGATGGGTAGATCACATAATTAATGAGGAGGTATTGAACAGAGTTAGGGAGATGAGAAATTTGTGGAACACCTTGACTAGACGAAGGGATCGGTTGGTAGGACATGTTCTGAGGCATCAAGGGATCACCAATTTAGTATTGGAGGGCAGCGTGGAGGGTAAAAATCGTAGAGGGAGACCATGGGATGAATACACTAAGCAGATTCAGAAGGATGTAGGTTGCAATAGGTACTGGGAGATGAAGAAGCTTGCACAGGATAGAGTAACATGGAGAGCTGCATCAAACCAGTCTCTGGACTGAAGACCACAACAACAACAACAACAACCGTACCATTACAGTATGAACCCAACAGAACTGATCTGGAGCCAAGCTGAGGGTTTTGGTCCGAGAAGTAACAGGACTGTTAAGCTGCCACACGTACTGGAACTAACGCACGCAGCTTTTTGACACGTCACTACCAAACGCTGGCGGGATATAGGACGGCTCGTCATAAAAGAAGGGGAGAGAATGCTGCGCCTGGTTGGCTTCGTGGATTCTGTTGTTGATAGGCTGGTTATCAACGTAGCAGGTGACACTTTCAGAATTGAAATGTATTTCTCGGATTCGGATAAGTAAGGAGCTAAGAGATCGCCAAACGACTGACTAATACCATCAGTGGCTTCAATATTTAACTACAGAATGAAATCCTTCGATACTCTCTTACGCTACACACAGCTTATGCAGAAAAATTACTCTGTGGTTAAGTCAGGAATTTTCATTATTCTTGTTTTTCATTACTACAATGCGCTAGCTAAAAACGATAACGTGATGCGTTTCTCGTCTAGTCGTCAAAGGAGAGTATTGTGGTAGATTTGCGGTGTATTATTTCATTTCTGCTTAAACATTAAACGACATTCGAAGTCCTATTGCTTCTCTGCTCGTCTCTTACGTGTGAACCGCAGCTGGCCACGCCACACCAGGCTAGCTGCACCAGCTGACCGGCCAGAGCTGTCCAAAGTTAAATGCACCGCTAAAGCTGTAGTCCCGGATTATCGCTAAGTCGATGTGCGCGTAAAGCACAGCACAAAACGTAGCCTTATTATCGTGCTTGACAGCACTCGAGACAGCTTGGCTGCAGTCCCACATAAAACGGAAATCCAATGAGGTTCCAGCAAACGCGGAAGAATACGTAGTGCAATGTTTACATCAGGTTTATTCATATGATGAACGGATTATACAAAGACCTTGTAAAAAATAACTAGACTCACTGATGGGGCTGCAGTCGCGGGATAATTTGAACCTTCGGCTGGACGCCATTATAGTGGTTGTAGTCTGATGTGTTGTGTAGTATTGTTGTTTATGAAGACCCTGATTCAACGTTGTATATTTGTTGGGGCGTACATACAGTATTTGTTACTCGTAATTCTACTGTCTGTATGTTCCAATCAAAAGAAGTACAATGGTGAAGAGTTGTGCAGCGATTAATTGTACAAATAAATTCGAGAAAGGAACGAATATTACATTTCACAGGTATGTGGATATTTTAAGTTGTTTTGTATGTCAGTGCACTTGCTTAATAAATGTTTTTGTAACACGGTATTAGCATAATGTCTGTGCATGTATTTGCAGGTTTCCTTTCTCAAAACCACAGCTGTTACAAAAATAGTTACACGCTGTCAGGAGGCAAGATTTCCGACCGACAGAATACCATTTTATATGTTCCGATCATTTTGAAGAAAGTTGTTTCCTTGAAAATTACGTAAATCGCACAAAGCTGAAAGATGATACTGTTCCATCCATCTTTCGTTTTCCAGACCATATACAGCAGAAGATAAATTTTTCTTTGTGAACCACATTTTATTTTAACTATAAAAGTTGAGTTGCAAGCAACACGAAATTTGAGTTACCAGGCTTTTTATCGTTATAAAATGCAACTGAATGTGTGTAATTGTAATCTGATTTCACAACTTCTCTCGATGGAACAGTTGTTGAGTTTTATTTATTATATGAAAAAACCACACATATAAACTGAAGTGTACATCTTCGAAAGTAAATATTGTGACTAATGCGATACTGGATTCCTGCCTAAAGTCTTTTTTGTTGTAACTGGCTGATCGGTAGTGTTTTCATGGTTGAAACTTGATAATTTGGTCGTGAGTTGCCAAAGCACTACGCCATATATAAAGCACTTTTCGTCATAAAATCTAAAGCAAGGTAGAGTCAGAAAATATCTATTAACAGTGGGCAAATCTTCGAGTATTTTGATGCATTTTGCGTACATCTATCGTAAATGAACTACGAAAAATGCTAGGGGTCCAGTGCATAACTTTTAGCTACGGCAGATTCCATGTACTACGTAACATAAATTCATAAACAGTGACTAGTTGCTGTTTGTTCATAAATTAAAAACTATACTGTAGTAACGTATTTAAATGAGGCATTATGTTTGTGACCTAACTCTAGGGAAGGCATTTTATAACCAAAAGCGATGTATAAACATTCGAAATCCGCGCGTCAGTTTACCACTCTAATGGCCGCCGCCCAGTTATTCAATTTGTCCGCTCTTCACAGTCGACCACTCGTGCGGTTGTGGGGGCCTGGGATTATAGCACACCTAGCGGCATCTTATAGCGTCACAAGTGCCCTAAGAAGGATGTTTGTTTTCATTATCTATTTACGTAATTTATAAAAAATTATTACCAGTAACTCCCGCGCCCTGTTTCTTAAGACGTGCAGGCAGAACGATCTTTGTTCATTTGCAATATACATGTTCTATGAAAGTCTAACAAATGCTGGATTCGGTAACTGGAACTGACCTAAACTGACTTACACCATTCCACTGTTCTTCATTTATATCGTTTTAACAACAGGTGTGTGCACTAAAGTTCTACAGGATTTCTGCATATGGTATTGCTATCTTCATTACTGTACCTGCAATATTTATTAGTTTTTCGTAGTAGTTCTAAGATCAATAAGAAATATAGAAATCCTACAACAACATTTATTGCAAAAATGTCCAGAATTATGAACCATCGAAAAATTGGAATCGGTAACTTCCTATATAGGTCAGTTATAGTTACCGATTCTGGCCATTCTATAGTTCATTAATTACATCGTTTTTTCAGCACATGCGTGCACTAAAATTTAGGCTAATATGATTTCAGCATTTGTAAGTGCTCTCTGAACTACTGCAATAAAGTTACTAATACTGGAATCGGTAACCAGAATTGATCCAAATAGATGGTCAGTTTTAGTTACCGATTCCAGTTTTGTTACACACCGCAGCAATTTTCGAGAGCAATCACAAATGTAGAAATGGTATTACGTTTTAGTACATACAACTGCAAAAATAATTTACATATGGATCATGGAGCGGTTGGAACCTGTAACTGGAATTTACCTACATAGGATAATTCTAGTTATCGATTCCAGTATTTTTTTTTTTTTTTTTTTTGTAGATATTCGTTTGCCATGTGATGGCTTTTCTTTTAGAATTTAGTGTGTCGGTTTTTCCACATTTTATGCTACTGTTTCGTTTTCTTTGTCATTCATTTAATTTTTCTGGTGTATTTTAGTGTCTCCAGCCCAAAACTCCCACTTTCCTGCGCTTCTCCCGTTAGATTCAATAACTAATAAAAAATTAACGCTATTTTATAACAGTATGACTTCACCATGCGCTTTACTGTAATGCAATTGAAAGGTTCTCTATGCATTTCTAATCGCATAAATTACGAGAATATTGCTTTTAATTCTTGTTCTTAATTATTTTCGTTATCATCAGGTCGTTTCGATATGATTCATGACTAAGTAAATTGACAGTAGTCCAGCAAACGCGCAAGAATACATAGTGCAATGTTTACGTCCGGTTTATTCTTATGATGAACGGATTACAGCAACCACTATGCCACAGCACTCCTGTCAGACTCCGCTGCACGAAAGCTCGCGCCAGACTCAATTTGAAACGTCCCCTTAGAAAAATTTATGAACTACTATGCTGGAAAACCCCTTCCGTTATTTGCTTTTCAAACAGCTGAGCAAAACTGAACGTACTCAGACATTTCACTCTTTACCTACTCTGATCAACACTACACTGACACACAATATTTTTAGCGCAACACAGTCTAACTTTCAATAATCCCTACAAAGAAAGGCCCTGACTAACAATAACCTATACCCTTCACAAATCACTTACCTCACAAAAATCTTCGTTACTCGAACTACTGCAACACAGCGAGCGCCACTACTGCCAGCTAAATAAAGGATTCAAACTACTCATGACATCCATTCTTACAAATTTACTGTCTCTGATGGACACACGTACAGATCATCCGCTCTCAAAACTCCGCCATCTCTCTCCCCACATCCACCACTGCTGGCGGCTCACCTCCAACTGCGCAACGCTAGGCGCTGTTAACAGCCAACTGCCCAACACTACAATAGCCAACAACAATGCAAACCAGCCACAGACTGCACACAGCACAGCCAGTGATTTTCATACAGAGCGCTACGTGGCGTTACCAATATGAAAACCTAAACAGCCTACTTACAAATTGTACAGGGTGTAAAAAAAAAAAAAAAAAAAAAGGAATCATCCGATTTGATCGTCTATATTTCTGAAACGAATAAACCTATAGATTGAATTTTGTTTTTCGATGAACGGGAAACACAAAAAGTTTTTTTTTCACAACTTTTCATAGGTGTTCAAGTATGCTACCCGTGAGATGCACGGCACATGTCAATGCAGTATCCAAATTGTTCCCACACTGCAGTGAGCATGTCTTACGTTACAGCTTCCACATCTGCTGTTATGCGTTGTCTCAGTTCCTTCATTGTTGTTGGTAGTGGAGGTACATAAACAGTCTTTTATAAACCCCCGCAAGAAATAATCACGACCGGCCGGTGTGGCCGAGCGGTTCTAAGCGTTTCAGTCCGGAACCGCGCGATCGCTACGGTCGCAGGTTCGAATCCTGCCTCGGCCATGGATGTGTGTGATGTCCTTAGGTTAGTTAGGTTTAAGTAGTTCTAGGGGACTGATGACCATAGATGTTAAGTCCCATAGTACTCAGAGCCATTTGAACCTTAGAACTACTTAAACCTAACCAACCTAAGGATATCACACACATGCATGGCCGAGGCGGGATTCGAGCCTGCGACCGTAGCAGCAGAGCGGTTCCGGACTGAAGCGCCTAGAACCACTTTTTTTTTTTTAACCCCTCGGACACAACGGCAGGTCCTCATGTTAGATTCTTTATTGTTGTTACACAATCCTGGGTAAAAGAAAAAGTGGGAGTAAAAGAGCGCGGATATTCCACAGTTTACTGCACTTACTTTTTGTTTCGTGTGCCCCTTACAACACAGCACACTCCTAGTCGCCTCTCGCATTAACCCCGCACTGGTTGCTGCCTTTGTGACCACTACAGCAGCTACGGGCCACTTACCTCTCTCTCTCTCTCTATCTCTCCGTCAGATGAATAATTCATGCAGCACGGCTCTCCGCTTAATCGGCAAAATGGCCGAGGCTCTGGTTGGAGCGAGGCATCCCGAAAAACGGGTTGCGACATCTCTCTGCTCCCCGGGCGCCGGCGGTCATTCCGGCACGCCTGGTCGACTTCGCTAGTGGCTGCGGTCCGGGGCCAATTACCGCTGCCCCGTTGTCGTTTTTCATATTTCCTTTCCTTGTTTTATTTTCTTTTTGCGCCCACTGACCTCTGGGAACGCTTATGTGAGTAGCAGTCCGCAAATCTCTCATCTCCACGAAACTAGTCAGACACCGGACGACGAACGACGAAAAAAGGAAACCCGAGAAAAAAAATAGAGGGGGAGAGTGAAATCGAGCGATAAATGAGGCACTAAAACTGCAAGAGGCCTGGCTCCTCGACATTATTTTCCTCTAAAGACTTCTTTTTTCCGTAATTTTTCGTCTTAAATGGTGGTCACGACGGTCAACACGCGACGTACTGGGCCGACGAACTTTTCTGAGAAGCTGTTTACATTTTACGTGGGCCACTCAAGTTGCTGTGTAGTATTAGTGACACTGCACACACGTGGTATTAAAATTCTCGGAAGAATACCATCCACACAGTCCCGAAAATCAGAGTGACAATTGTCGCACAATCAGTTTAACGGCTCATGCATCCAAGCTGCCGACACTGATAATGTACAAAATAATGGAAAACTAAATTGAGGATCTGTTAGAAAAATGGTTCAAATGGCTCTGAGCACTATGGGACTTAACATCTGATGTCATCAGTCCCCTAGAACTTACAACTACTTGAACCTAACTAACCTAAGGACCTGAAACTTTCTGGAAACATCCCCCAGGCTGTGCTAAGCCATGTCTCCGCTGTATCCCTTCTTTCAGGAGTGCTAGTTTCTGCAAGGTTCGCAGGAGAGCTTCTGTAAAGTTTGGAAGGTAGGAGGCGAGATACTGGCAGAAGTAAAGCTGTGAGTACCGGGCGTGAGTCCTGCTTCGGTAGCTCAGATGGTAGAGCAATTGCCCGCGAAAGGCAAAGGTCCCGAGTTCGAGTCTCGGACGGGCACACAGTTTTAATCTGCCAGGAAGTTTCATATCAGCGCACACTGCGCTGCAGAGTGAAAATCTCATTCTGGTAACCTACGGACATCACACACATCCATGCCCGAGGCAGGATTCCAGACTGAAGCGCCTAGAACCGCTCGGCCACACCGGCCGGCGAGGATCTGTTACAGGACGACCAGTTTGGACTGAAGAAAGGTAATGGCACCAGAGAGTCAGTTTTGATTTTGCACTAGACAGTGGCAGCAAAATTCAGAATAAACCAAGACACGTTCATAGGATTACTAGGAACAGCGTTCGGAGACGGAAAATGGTGATGCTGTTTGAAATTCTCACATGCGCTGTAGCGAAAGAAGGTACCTTACGAGGGGCGTTTGAAAAGACTGTGCAAACATAAAAACTACTTACATTGAAAGGTGGCTACACTGAGCCACAGCGCCAGAGATTGCGCCAAAGAGTATTATTCAGCCGCCTCCACAGGCAGTTCTTGTTCAGATGTAGTGGAGAGTTCTTGTTGAGATGTAGTGGAGAGTGCTTGTCGTGAAGTCGGAGTGGAGAGTTGTTGTGAAGTCGTGGCGGAGAGTGCTTGTTCCATGTTTTATGCAGTTTTGATGTGCTAGACAGCAGATGTTGTTCGAATGGAGATATTGTAACGATCAGAGTGGTTTTTGTCAATATATATGAGGTAAAAAAAATATTCCCTTTTTTTTATTATTTCAATGTCTTAAATAATGCGTCATTACAGGTTCAGTCAACAAAGCATCTGGCTGGTGTTCTTGTGTTAGAGTGTAATTCTGGTTTCTTGCGTAATTATAGTATTTCTATTTTTTTTAATTACTTCAATATAAATGGTACTTAAAATTTCTTATCTTATTGAAGAAGAACCGTGCCAGATGTGTACGTTGAGTCACACTTCCACACACAGAACAGCTACACTTGTGTTTGTTGTTTCGTAGGTTTTATAGTTGCTGGGGACTTAATTAATTAATTGTGTTAACGGAAGTTTTCTTTCATTCTTGGTTGTTATTCTATGCAGTCAGATTGCGTACTAAAACTAGTCAGGGCCAACCGTTTACGAGACAGCGTAACCGGATAGACAGTAAAATTATTTGCAGAATAATCTCATAAAAATTTAATTAAGCCCCCATGCACGTGGCGACCCTGCCAGGATCGTCCCTTGGAATCTTCTGATTGTAAAAATAGTAGACAGTAGTATTGTTGTAGTAGTTTGTAGTTTAGCAATTGTATTCTATATTGCATGTGTAGATTTGGTAATTGTCATTCTTCTAATGGTATTTTTTGTAGAATTTAATTTTTGTTGTCTTGTACACGGGTTTGACAATTTTGTGCAATTGTGAAGGTTTCTATTGTTCGCTAATCGTGTTTGTTGGGAAGCATTTCGTGCGAATGGTATTGTTGGAGAGAAAGTGTAGTGTAATTTTCATATAGTGACGAGTTTTGTATATTTTGTAAATGATTACGCGATCGATGAAAAAGGCAAAAATGATGGACGGTCAGAATGACGAAATTGTTGACATGGCGAACTCACCAACACAGGACAACAGTATGATGAATAATGAAGTTGAAAACAATTTAATAAGTCGGAAAATAGTCCGGAACCAATTCAAATTTTTTCACAATCAAAAAATTTTCAGAATACGAGATTAACGACAGAAGATTCTGGGATAGTATCGAACACAGATAACTTTACTGCTATGACGAAGGAAGTTAGTTTTACGGGAAATGTTAGGGGCGAAAAAAATTTTGAACAAGTTAACACGGAGCAGTTGATGAGTGCAATATTAAATTTGGGATCTCAGTTAGACTCACAAATGGGAACAATGGAGCAGTTACGATCTGAATTAAAAACAGACATAGGAACAATTAAAACTGAGATAGGAACAATTAAAACTGATATGGGAGCAATGGGATCACAGTTACGATCTGAATTAAAAACAGATAGGGGAACAATGGAAACACGGTTAGACTCACTGGGATCGCAGCTAGGATCTGAATTAAAAACAGTGGCAACACGGTTAGACTCACAAATAGGAACAATTAAAACTGAGATGGGAACAATGGAAACACGGTTAGACTCACGAATAGGGACATGTTTCAAAAATATGAAAGATGAATTAAAGAAAGAAATCAGAGAAGAAGTACAACCGATTTGAATGCTCACAATAATAGATTAATTGCAGTAGAGATTAGACAAAAGGAACAGGATAGAGAACAGGAAGAAAGAGATCGCGCGATAGTACAAAAATTTTCAGAATTAAATTTACAATGTCCACACGATAAGAAAGAAATATTTGAGAGAATCGAGGAATCCGTACCAAATGACAGATTAAATAAACTAACACAACAGTGTGAACAGTTAACTACTAAATGTGACAATACCGAAACCCGAGTCGCGACACTTAAGGAAGACGTAAATAAACAGAAAGAACAAATAGGTGACTTATCGAAAAGAGTGGAGGAGATTTCAGATAAATTGACAAATCTTCGTTTAAATGGGGACAGAGATTCAGATGACATTGCTCCATTGCCATTTTCAGAAACCGAAGAGTACCAGAGCATAAATAAACATGTTGAAAATGAGGGAAAATGTAATGAACGCGTTAAAAGGGAAGTTGAGGCATTACGAAAGCAAGTCAAACATATTGAAGGCGAAATCGTAGGAAAAGACAGCAGAAGAAATTTAGAATCACAAATAGGAGAAGGGTTTGAAGAAAATAATTTATTTCATTTACGAGAAGCAACAAGAGAGCGCCAGGCGCGCGAACTTGACAATAATCGACATTTGGACTGGGACAGACGCGGTAGGTCTTTGTCGCCACGAGGAGAAAACTTTGACTATAAACACTTCTTAACTGTTCGGAAGTTTAAGATCTTTCGCAATTCTAAGAACGACATACATCCATGTTCATGGTTAGATCAATTTATGTACGCACTTCCACCAAATTGGCCACTAAGTCACAAATTGGAATTTATGTGTGGATATTTAGAAAACGAACCGGCGACGCGCATGCGCGCACTTATTGGAGATTGTAATAATCTAAGTGACTTTTATCATGCATTTCTATCGGCATATTGGTCCGAAAACACGCAAGACAGAGTCAAACATAGTCTTATTATGCAGCGTAATTTTAAACAGTCTGAGTTCCGCACGCCAGCAGAATATTTTGAAGACATGATTCGAAAGAATCAGTTTCTTTCCAACCCTTATACCCCGACTGAATTAATTCGCATTTGTTTAACTAAGCTGCCACAATCCATAAGACAAATTGCTTTGGCTGGAAGATGTAAAGACGACATTGAAACTTTTAAGACGTTGTAACAAGAACTTGAGTATGACAACGACGACGGGACTTCTTGTAATTTTTTCAGTAACAGTAATCACAGTAGATTTTCAGAGAGAAGGGATAATGATCGGAACGGACGTTATATGGGTAATTTTGAGAATGACAGACGAAACAGACAGGATAATAGATATCAGCCGTATGACAATAACAGACGTTCTAACAGTAATTACACAGACAATTATAATAACGGTAATTCCTACCGGAATGAGCAATCATACGGAAACAGTAATCGGTATCATCAAGACAGAAATTATTCATACAATAATAGAAATTCTTACTACAGAAATAACCAGGGTAGTAGATCTAACAGTAATTTCAGAAGTGACAGTCGAAATTACACAAGAAGTAGTTATGCAGACAGACAGGAAAATAGAAATTTTAATAACAGACACAACCAAGAATTTGCATCTAACAGACAGGAAGGACCTAATTGGCATCCTCCACGTGACAGAACTTCAGAGAGACAAGTGCAAATCGTAGAAATTGATCCGCGAAATGACGCGAATAATCAAAGACGTGACGCAAGCAATCGACAATGACTTGTAGCTTCGGCTTCTGGCAGCAATATAGACGGTTCAGAAAGTAATGACACTACGACTTTACACTACGTACGCCTGGAAGACATGAGAGACATTTTGCTAGACGAAAAGGAAAATAATGTAGACGCATTTTTACATCCTGTTATTGAAGTATGTGTGGGTAAGAATAAGTTCACTGCAGTTTTAGATTCTGGGAGCCCACTGAATGTCATTAGTGAATCAGTTTTTCGTATATGTGTAAGAACTATTGCTTGTACCGTGTTACCTGTTTCTAAAACTACAATTCGAGGAGCGATTTCTGGAAAAAGTGTGGAAGTTAAACAACAGACCAACCTAAATTTCATTTGTCAAGGATGCGAATTTTCTGCTAATTTTATTATTGTTCCATTACTCAACACACAAATTATATTAGGTATGGAGTTTCTTAACGCACATAAAGCAATTTTGAACTTTAAAGAAGGAAGTGTGAATTTGACTGTTGCCGCAATGCCGAAATGTTTGAAATTTTTCGAGTGTTTAGCAAGATCTGAATCAGATACAAAATGTTTAAGGTTTCTTACTTCTGATGTTTTCGTTAAGCATTATGACGACAGTGTGTTTATTCATGACAATGACATTAGATACAGAGACGCAATGGATGATATAATTTATAGCGAAGAATTAATTAATGAAAAGGTTAAAAAAGCTGAAGTGCCAGATGACGTTGCAAGAGAAGAGCTGCACCACATTTTGACTTCACATGCTACAGTATTTAGTCATCACACAGGAACTATACAAGGCTTACAGTATTTCTTTAAAGTAACAGAACACACACCATTTCGGGGGAAAACGTACGCTATTCCTTTGGCTTACAGAGACAAGGTTAAGAATGAACTTCAGTACATGTTAGATCAGGGCATTATTGAGCCAGCAGTCAGTCCTTATACCAGCCCATTACACGTCGTTCTTAAAAAGGATGGGTCAATTCGTTTGGTTCTAGATTCCAGACAGATAAATAATATCATCATTCTTGAAACTGACCGCCCACAAAATTTAGATGAACTTCTTCAACATTTCCATGGAATTAAAGTTTTATCCACGATTGATATGCGCGCAAGTTTTTGGCAAATAGAACTCCACCCTGATTGTAGAAAATACACTGCCTTTTTAGCCTTTGGTAATTGTTACCAGTTTCGGAAATTACCGTTTGGACTTACTGTATCTTCAGCAGCATTCATTCGTAGTTTAAACGAAATTTTACCTGTTTGTCTTCGTGACAATATTACTTCATATGTTGACGATATTCTTATTGCTAAACGTTCTTGGAGTGAGCATAACAAAATTTTGGATTCATTATTACGTATTTTTGCAAGAGCTGGCATTACAGTGAACTTGAAAAAATCTGAATTTGGTCGTTCTCAGGTGAAATTTCTTGGTCATATTATTCTTGGTCATATTATTTCTACAGAAGGTATTCTTCCTGATCCAGAGAAACTAGATGCTATTCGTAATTATGCTGTTCCTACCATAAAACGCGATGTTCGTAGTTTCCTTGGTGTCTCTAATTTTCTTAGACGCTTTGTTAGATTGGACAATTTGGCCACACCTCATTTTACGAACTACCTGGAAGGTTCTTTTTAAACGAAAATCGGTCGACAACTTTGTTTGGTTAGTTTGTATTCCTGATGAGTGGGTTAATAAATTGATTTGGTACACACATTTCAGTTATGCACACTTTGGTCCCAGAAAATGCTTTCATAAATTACGAGAAAATTGCTACTTCAGTAATATGGAAAGACGTATTCGATCTGTTCTTGTGAAATGCAAATTATGTCAAAAGGCTAAGCCGCCAACTATTTCTCACAGAGCACCGTTGTTTCCTATCATTCCAGCGAAATTAAAGGACTTGGCTGCAGTCGATTTGTTCGGTCCAGTGGTTCGTTCTACTAATGGTTTTGCGTATATTTTTGTAGCAGTGGAATTGGCATCAAAATATGTGTGTTTTACACCTTTACGCAAAGCAACAGTTCGTTCAGTATCTAATGCTTTCATCAAACATTTTCTTAAAGATGTGGGTCATGTTGATAAGGTTATATCAGATAATGGATCACAGTTTCGTTCTAAAATTTGGCTTCATACTCTACGGCGTGGTAAGATTAAACCAATTTTCATTTCACTTTTTCACCCTCAATCTAATGCTTCAGAGAGATGGATGAAGGAAATCAATTAATTGTGTCGACTTTACTGTCATCAGAATCACAGAACATGGGATCAGTATCTTCATATTTTTCAAAACATTCTGAATGAACTCCCTAATGATTCAACTTCTTTACCGCCTATACTGATATTAAAAAATAAAGCACCGACAAATCGCATTTCTGAAATCGTTCCTTTTCCGCCTTCACGGAAACTGCGGCATTCTGAAGTTGTTAATCTGGCTCTGCAAAATATTGCATCTGTGGCTGCTAGAAGAGAGAAATCAGCTAAACGTCCTGGTCGTTTAAAAACCTTGTCAGTTGGTCAAAAGGTATCAATTAAGTCTCACCGTTCGTCTCACAAAGGAAAAGGCTAGTGTCGCAAATTTTTTCTGCTTTATAACGGTCCGTATAGAGTTCGCAAAATTATTCATGATAACACTGTTGAAGTAGAAACTCTTAAATCTCGGCGCTCTAAGGGAATACATCATATATCTAACGATAAAATTTTTGAGAAACTAACAGCTACATGTAAACATGCGGAGAGTACAAGGATACCGCGCTGTGTTTTGGCGGCGGCACATACTCAAAGCAACAGTCAAGTCTGCGCGCTGCACAGGGCAGTCGTTGACCGCAAACAATCACTTCCTACGTCACGCGCCTACAGCTGATCGAGCGCTCAGTGCGAATGCACTGACAGCCGTAAACAAATACACAGTCTAATTTCTCCTATTAAATTCAGTATAAAGCTATAGTGACTTGATAAATTATGTTATTAACGTTTAGTATTTTTCAGGATACGGTTGTATAAAATATTTAACAACTTCAGGTAAATTCTGTGTGTGTCCGACGTTAAGAGGACTTGCTATCGAGAAATTTTCAGGAAGAATGTAATTTCGAAGAAGAAACTAATAAACTATAAAGGTAACTATTAATTGAGTTTATTTTTCAGGTAACATATTTCCACTTAGGTACTACTTTAGACGTAATTTGCTGCCCCGATTACGTGATTCGTACTTTGTGCTAAATTTCATGTTCTATGAATTTACTTGTGAAGCGACGTGCTTGCGTACATTAACTGATTTGACAATGATTGATTAATGAACAGGATTGTTACTTGTGTATATTATGCATCGCTTGGCTGCACTGCTTTTTCACTGATGTCATATTTTTCTATTATGTGCCTGCTGTGCTTATTTATTTAAATTATAATTGTCACTTGATTAATTGTGCTGATGTGGTTATGTATGTAGGTTACACTTTGTGATTTATCTGCTTGCGCCTTAATGTTTACTTATTAAGATTACATATGAACATTTATTTGCTTATGCAGATATGATGATAATGACCTGTTTATTATGTAAGATACATATTTGCTGCTTTGCGTATGGATTGCATATTTATACATTTCTGTTTGTTGTCATAACTACTCTTTAATTTGGTATATAGAAATGCTGATATACGGTGTACAAACATGGAGCTTAGGTCACACTATGGTATTAATTATAGATTGTTTGCTTGGCAGAGCCTCGTTGTAAGAATTGTGCTGCATCCACTTGTTGACATTCTGTTCTCCACTGGTATATTTACTCGCTAATGCATGTTTTGCTTACGCTCAGTGCTTTATATTTTAACATAAGAAAATGAACTGCAGTAATTCGACAAACGACATTAGTACAAGAAACGTCATAGAAGTCACATGAGCTGGAGGTTTTATGGAAGCTGTATAAATTTATGTTACTAGGAAGGAAGCTAACGACGTGACACACCAACACTAGGTTTAGACCATTGACAGTTATTACACTACATTCTTCGTGAGCAATTGAAATAGCAAGTGACACTTGACCCAAAAATACTCCACATGTTTGCTTCTGCCATGATTCTTGAAGTGGTGTACACACTGTGAAATATTATGATCATTCACACTCCGTAATCGTACTTAATTACTGAGAGTTCTTCGAACTAAAGTCTGTTAGAGGTCATGTATGCATTTCTTTTATTTAATGATGGACAAGGTAACAAAAATGTATTTTATAATTCATAATGAGTAGAAGAATTGGGTCAGATGGATTACACAGATGTTGTGTTTGGACACTGTGTCTTCGGATTGCGTGGGATGATGAATTGAAGTTTGCACTAGGATTTTATCTGTACTTGTTCGAGAAGACTGACTAGAGGAAAGAGTTCTTATGGAAGTGAAATGATATTGGTAATAAGGTTTATATGTATCGACGTATTGAAGAGGTATTATTGAGGTATTGAGATTGTGTGAAGTTGATGATTATTGGAGTTTTGGTGGATAAGAGGTAAAGTAAGTGACGTAAGAGGTATTATTGAAGTATTCAGATTATGTAAGATTATGTGATGCTGATGATTATTGGAGTTTTGGAGGATAAGAGGTAAAGTAAGTGAGGAGCATATTTTTTGTTGGTTTATATGGAACAAGGAGGATAAAGTTGGCAGACTAGAACACTCAAGTAGAAAGAAGATTGTCTACACACACACTTTGTTAAATCACTAAGCAGTATATACTTTTTTTTTTGGAGAGAGGAAGCATTTGCATATCTTGGCACACTGACAGTTGTTCATTGTTCAGTTGATTTGGCTTGGCGAACATTGGTCTTGACATGATGACTATGATGTTGACTAACTATTATTGACTGTTATACATTGCTGCCGCTACTACTTGATACAAATGATGAACATCAAATTTTGGACAGAATTGCATTTACACAGTTAACACTATTCAATTACACAGTAGTACTTAATGTGGATTAAAAATGAGTGAGTGTGTTTTGTGTGTTTTCCTTTCCTAATCCCAAATAATTGGTACCGACCTATCTCCTAAATATTATTTTACTTGTTTGTTGTGGCTTGCACTGAAACCCATAAATATTATAGGTTTACTGATATTTGTACATTTGTAATAGTTAATATGACAATTATCTGATATCATTTGTGTGTTTATTATAATTTGTATGTTTAGTGTAAGAGCATTGAGAATAATTTTGTAAAAGCAATTGTGTGTGCATTCAAACTGTTGTTCAACCTGCACCTGTTCAACATTAATGTGGGACACTTAGAAATGTTTAATTTCTGCTGATGATCTGTGTGATTAGTGATAGTGAATATTATGGACTGTTACTTGCACCTGTTCCACAATGCTGGGTGCCAATCATGGACTGCTTCTACTGAAATGATGTCACTTGTTGGTGCCTGCACCTGTTCCACAATGCTGGGTGCCACTGATGGACTGCTTCTACTGGAATGATGTCACTTGTTGGTGTCTGCACCTGCTCAACATTACTGGGTGCCAATGATGGACTGCTTCTACTGAAATAATATCACTTGTTGGTGTCTGCACCTGCTCAACATTACTGGGTGCCACTAATGGAACTGCTTCTACTGAAATGCTGTCACTTGTTGCTGTCTGCACCTGCTCAACATTGCTGGGTGCCACTGACGGAACTGCTTCTACTGAAAGATGTCACTTGTTGGTGTCTGCACCTGTTCAACATTGCTGGGTACCACTGATGGAACTGATTCTACTGAGATGATGTCACTTGTTGCTGTCTGCACCTGCTCAACATTGCTGGGTGCCACTGATGGACTGCTTCTACATCTACATTTATACTCCGCAAGCCACCCAACGGTGTGTGGCGGAGGGCACTTTACGTGCCACTGTCATTACCTCCCTTTCCTGTTCCAGTCGCGTATGGTTCGCGGGAAGAACGACTGTCTGAAGGCCTCTGTGCGCGCTCTAATCTCTCTAATTTTACATTCGTGATCTCGGGAGGTATAAGTAGGGGGAAGCAATATATTCGATACCTCATCCAGAAACGCACCCTCTCGAAATCTGGCGAGCAAGCTACACCGCGATGCAGAGCGCCTCTCTTGCAGAGTCTGCCACTTGAGTTTGTTAAACATCTCCGTAACGCTATCACGGTTACCAAATAACCCTGTGACGAAACGCGCCGCTCTTCTTTGGATCTTCTCTATCTCCTCCGTCAACCCGATCTGGTATGGATCCCACACTGATGAGTAATACTCAAGTATAGGTCGAACGAGTGTTTTGTAAGCCACCTCCTTTGTTAATGGACTACATTTTCTAAGGACTCTCCCAATGAATCTCAACCTGGTACCCGCCTTACCAACAATTAATTTTATATGATCATTCCACTTCAAATCGTTCCGCACGCATACTCCCAGATATTTTACAGAAGTAACTGCTACCAGTGTTTGTTCCGCTATCATATAATCATACAATAAAGGATCCTTCTTTCTATGTATTCGCAATACATTACATTTGTCTATGTTAAGGGTCAGTTGCCACTCCCTGCACCAAGTGCCTATCCGTTGCAGATCTTCCTGCATCTATTGAAATAATGTCACTTGTTGGTGTCTGCACCTGTTCAACATTGCTGGGTGCCACTGACGGAACTGCTTCTACTAAAATGATGTCACTTGTTGGTATTTGCACCTGTTGACCATTGCTGGGTGCTACTGCTGGAACTATCAACTACTTAATCAAAATATCCACGGGTATGCTGCCGGTCTATAGTGTCCAACGGGCACAATATTTCGGCGATCAAACATGTCGCCATCATCAGGTGAACTGACGGACTGAGCTCCTGTGAACGTGCCGGCACGGAGATCCGTACGCTATGGCTGCTCAGAGGAAACTGGGTTTGGTCGCGGCGGCGGCCGATTTAAATACCCTCCGCCCGCGGCGCGCTCCCTCCGCCGTCCGCGCCCAGCGCCACGGTCGCGCGGTGGAACAGATTGCGACGGCGTCTCAAAGACGCAGATTTACCGGAGGGTGACGCTAAGAAATTGTTAACCCAAGGTCCGGTACCGCCTAGACTATATGGACTCCCGAAGGTTCACAAAGAGGGGGTACCATTACGCCCCATTGTCAGCAACATCAGGGCACCTACATATTTGTTGGCCAAATACCTGACGGGAATATTAAGTCCTTATGTGGGTAAATGCCCTCATCACATCCGTAATTCCGTGGATTTTGTTAAACGCCTTGATAGCTTCAGGTTGGATGAGTCAGATATCATGGTGAGTTTTGATGTCGTTTCCTTGTTTACGAGGGTACCCCTGCGAGAGTCACTAGAATTGATTAGTCAGAAGTTTGATGAGAAGACCACTGAACTTTTTAGGCATGTCTTGACCTCCACGTATTTTCTTTTTAATGGAGAATACTACGAACAAACGGAGGGAGTCGCCATGGGTAGCCCACTCTCACCGGTGGTAGCGAATTTGTACATGGAGAACTTCGAGGAGGAAGCCCTGTCGTCATCCGTATGGAAACCTACTTGCTTTTTCCGTTACGTGGACGACACGTTCGTCATCTGGCCACATGGTATGGATAAACCCCTTGACTTCCTTACACATCTAAACTCCATACACCCCAACATCAAATTCACTATGGAGACTGAAACGGAGGGTAAATTACCTTTCCTTGACGTCTTGGTCAAGAGAAGGGCTGACGGCACCCTAGGTCATGGGGTGTATCGGAAGGCTACGCACACTGATCTGTATTTGCATGCAGACAGCTGCCACCACCCTTCACAGAGGAATGGGGTACTTAAAACTCTAGTACATAGGGCGCGCACTATCTCTGACGCAGAGAGTCTACCCCAGGAATTGGAACATCTGAGAACTGTATTTCGAAAAAATGGGTACTCAGAGTGGCAGATTCAACGTGCTCTCCGCCCACCCACTGCAGCACAACCTGTTGAGATGGATGAAGTCACGAGGGAGGAGGTAGGCATTGCATTTATTCCATACACAGGCGCACTCTCGGGGAAAATCGCCCGCATTCTGAAGAAACACCGGGTCGGAACTGTGTTTTGTCCTCCAAATAAAACTCGTGCACTGGTGGGGAGCGCCAAAGATGACCTCGGTTTGAGGAAGGCCGGCGTGTACCAGATTCCGTGTCAATGTGGCAAGTCGTATATTGGTCAGACGATGCGTACCGTCGAGGATCGATGCCGTGAACACCAGAGGCACACTCGACTGATGTATCCGAGCAAGTCGGCGGTCGCTGAACATTGTTTGTCGGAAAATCACTCCATGGAGTATGACCGCACGAGGATTCTGGTACAGACGTCGAGATACTGGGACAGCGTTGTTAGAGAGGCCATCGAAATTCGCACCAATGACGACCTCATAAACCGGGACTGTGGCTATAATCTTAGCAAGGCTTGGGAACCAGCGATCGGGTTAATCAAGAGTAAATCGAGCAGACGTATAGTTGTGACGACCACGGCGGACAGAGCCATCACACCGACGTCATCTCAGACGCCGTCGCAATCTGTTCCACCGCGCGACCGTGGCGCTGGGCGCGGACGGCGGAGGGAGCGCGCCGCGGGCGGAGGGTATTTAAATCGGCCGCCGCCGCGACCAAACCCAGTTCCCTCTGAGCAGCCATAGCGTACGGATCTCCGTGCCGGCACGTTCACAGGAGCTCAGTCCGTCAGTTCACCTGATGATGGCGACATGTTTGATCGCCGAAATATTGTGCCCGTTGGACACTATAGACCGGCAGCATACCCGTGGATATTTTGATTATCAAATACGCCGGGAGAAACTCAAGAATCATATCAACTACTTGTTTTTTTTTAATAATTGAAAGCATTTTATGTGAACATTTGTATAAACTGATTTTTTTTGTGTATTGTGTAAACTATTTCCCGTGTGGGGTTGCTAGTCCCCCATCGGGCGCCTCCCCGGGTGGCGGATTGGGGAATGCTCTCCAGATATGGGGGGTACCGGGGAAATAAAATACCCGGGGTGGACCAAAACTAGCACGGGTAGGGAAGACTCATTAAGCCATGGTGAAGGCAAATCCCTAGGGGTAGAGTACCCCAAAATCAAGACTCCTGGTCCTCCAGGTTGGGGGTTGTGCAGAGGGCTACCAACCCACTCATGTAAAACAATGGCCAGTCAGGACACTCAAGGTATGCCTCGGAAACAGGACAGAATTTACTGAAACAGAAATTGGCAAAGTTACAAGGATTTCTCTTTTGGTTCGTGGAATGTCAGAAGTCTATACCGCCCAGGAAGCGCACAAATACTAATAAACGAACTAGGAAAATACAAGGTACAACTGGTAGCGCTCCAAGAAATAAGATGGCAGGGAACGGGATCAATGAAAATAGGAGACGGGACAATAATGTATGGAGACTGCGGTCAGCGCCATGAATTTGGAATGGGCTTTTACATTCATAAAACAGCAATTGACACAATAAAGGAATTCAAATCAATTAATAATCGAATATCACACATTACAATTCAGGCTCAGTGGTTTGATATTACATTTATAAATGTTCATGCACCCACAGAAGATAAGGAAGATGACGTGAAAGAAGAATTTTATAGTCAACTGGAACAGACATATAATTCAATAAGTAGACATAATGTAACAATAGTGATAGGAGACTTTAATGCCAAAGTAGGAAAAGAAGAAATCTACAAACCAACCATTGGGAATTACAGCTTACATGATGAAAGTTCAGAGAATGGTGTGCGATTCATAAACTTTGCAATGGCAAATGGTCTCACATTAAGCAGCACAAAATTCCAACACAAACGCATTCATTTAGGGACATGGATATCACCAGATGGAAAAGTAGTGAACCAGATTGACCATGTCGCCATCCAAAGACGATTTCAAAACAGTATTAAAGACGTTAGAACTTTTAGGGGAGCAGATTGTGAGACAGATCATATGTTAATCATAGCTCAAATGAAAATAAAGCAAAAAAAGAAACAAAGTACAAATAGGGTTGAAATTAAAAGGTACGATGTAGAAAATCTGGCAGAAGAAAAAATAAAAGAAAACTTTAGGAAAGAAATGGAAATTAACCTATCGGAATCTAGACTGACACATAGTGACCAGCAAGACGTGGAAAGTAGATGGAGACACCTCAGAAACAGTATTCAAGATGTAGCTTCCAAAACTATAGGTAAAAGAAAACGAACTAACAAAATCTGGTTTAATATAAAGTGCCAAGAAAGAGTACTGGAGAGGCAAAATGCGAGGAAGGCATGGTTACAAGACATGGACAATATTACACTAAAGGAGAGATACTATAAAATCCGCAAGGAAACACAACGAACTCTAAGACAAGAGGAGAGAAAACACTACAACAACATGGTAAGAGAAGCGGAGGATGATTTCAAGCATCACAGAGCAAGGCAGATGTACCAGAATATAAAAAAGTCCTTGGGAAAATTCACTAAAAGGGAACAGTTTATAAAGGACCATAATGGGAAAATACTTACAAACAAGAATGACATACAAGAAACATGGAAGACATACTTTACAGAGCTGCTCAACTGCAATGATCCACAATATTACTTTACATTTGAAGAACCAGATACAGTTGATATACAAGTCACCACACCATCAGTAAATGAAATAAGACAAACAATAAAGAAATTAAAGAACAACAAGGCCTGTGGGGAAGACCAGGTATATGCTGAGCTTTTAAAAAATGGAGGACCACAATTGGAAATAGAACTACATTCCTTAATTGAAACAATTTGGGAGACAGAAAACATACCGGCCGATTGGAAAACTGCAATTATATGCCCCATCTTTAAGAAGAATGATCCCAGAGGAATTGCCCTACTCGATGTCACGTCTAAAATTTTGTCGATGTGTATACTACACAGACTGATTCTCATAACCAAAGAACTGATTGGGGACTACCAATGTGGTTTCCGCACTAACAGATCCACTTTGGATCACTTATTCACATTGAGACAAATAACTGAGAAGGCATGGGAATTTAATGTAGATATCCATATTCTATTTATAGACTTCAAGAAGGCCTATGATAGCATACACCGACAGACACTCTTAAACACCATGAAAGAATTTGAAATACCATTAAAATTAATCAAATTAGTTAAAATGTGTTTGGAAGAAACCATATGCAAAGTTAAGACACCTGCAGGAGAGACTGAAAATTTTAAGGTGTACACTGGACTGAGACAAGGAGATGCCATCTCACCTATTCTATTTAATATTATCTTAGAGAAGATTGATAGAGAATTCACCAAAACTAATCCACAAGGGATCCAACTGCAGGGACAGAACATTACTAGACTTGCTTATGCAGATGATGTAGCCTTAATAAGCACTTCAAAAGCTGAATTAATCAGGATGATGCAAAATTATTACAAAATAGCTGAGGAAGCTGGACTTCATGTGAATGAAGAAAAGACAGAATATCTAGTCATAAGTAAAAAACTCCAAAAGAATACACCACTGACCGTAAATGGTCTCACTTTCAAGGCAGTTGGCCACTTCAAGTACTTAGGGAGTCTTTTTAGCAGAGACAATAGAGCAGAAATAGAAATAGACGCCCGTCTAGCAGCAGCTAATAGAACTTTTTACAGCTGTATCAAAATTTTAAGGATGAGATCACTTAGTACTGAATTCAAAATCCGTTTTTATCAGTCAACTATTGTACCAGTAGCATTATATGGATGTGAAGCTATTACATTCAGGAAAAAAGATGAAGAAAAACTGTTGATATTTGAAAGAAAAATACTAAGAAAAATATTTGGACCAATCTTCGATGAAAATGTCATGGAGTGGAGGATAAGGAAAAATGAAGAACTACGGGAGCTGTACAAACATAGTACCATTGTGGAAATGTTAAAGAAGAGAAGACTGAACTGGGCTGGTCATGTAGCAAGGATGCCGGAGAACAGACTACCCAAAATAGCATCCACTAAGAAATTAGAAGGAAAGAGAAGAAGAGGAAGACCTCGAATTAGGTGGATGGAGAATATCCGGGAAGATGCAGCTAGGATGGGCATCAACTCTGATTGGACAACAATTTCCCTGGATAGAAATATTTGGAAGAGGCTCGTAGAGCAGGTGTATTGTCGATAAGGCCTTAGCCACGTGTAAAGTAAGTAATTGTGTAAACTATTATGTAAAGTCACATGTATGAAAGAATTTGTATTGCTTACTGTATTTTATATATTAGGTTATTGAAAGGTCAGTGCAAAGCCAAAATTTTATCTAATTATATGATATTTACGTATTAATATTATCTTTTATTTTTGTCTGTATTTTTGTAGACGAATTTGGTGGTATTTTCACCACCAACGCTGGCAAAAATACCATCAAATTCTGGCCCGTGAAGGAAGGCCATACGAAAGGTGGCTACACTGAGCCACAGCGCCAGAGATTGCGCCAGAGATTGCGCCAAAGAGTATTATTCAGCCGCCTCCACTGGCAGTTCTTGTCGAGAAGTCGTGGTGGGCAGTTCTTGTTGAGATGTAGTGGAGAGTGCTTGTCGTGAAGTCGGAGTGGAGAGTTGTTGTGAAGTCGTGGCGGAGAGTGCTTGTTCCATGTTTTATGCAGTTTTGATGGGCTAGATAGCAGGTGTTGTTCGAAATGGAGATATTGTAACGATCAGAGTGGTTTTTGTCAATATATATGAGGTAAAAAAAAATTCCCTTTTTTTTTTATTGTTTCAATGTCTTAAATAATGCGTCATTACAGGTTCAGTCAACAAAGCATCTGGCTGGTGTTCTTGTGTTAGAGTGTAATTCTGGTTTCTTGCGTAATTATAGTATTTCTATTTTTTTTAATTACTTCAATATAAATGGTACTTAAAATTTCTTGTCTTATTGAAGAAGAACCATGCCAGATGTGTACGTTGAATCACACTTCCACACACAGAACAGTTACACTTGTGCTTTGGTTTCGTACGTTTTATAGTTGCTGGGGACTTAATTAATTAATTGTGTTAACAGAAATTTTCTTTCATTGCTTGTTGTTATTTTATGCAGTCACATTGCGTGCTAAAACTAGTCAGGGCCAACCGTTTACGAGATAGCGTAACCGGACAGACAGTTAAAATTATTTGCATAATACACTCGTGGAAATGGAAAAAAGAACACATTGACACCGGTGTGTCAGACCCACCATACTTGCTCCGGACACTGCGAGAGGGCTGTACAAGCAATGATCACACGCACGGCACAGCGGACACACCAGGAACCGCGGTGTTGGCCGTCGAATGGCGCTAGCTGCGCAGCATTTGTGCACCGCCCCGTCAGTGTCAGCCAGTTTGCCGTGGCATACGGAGCTCCATCGCAGTCTTTAACACTGGTAGCATGCCGCGACAGCGTGGACGTGAACCGTATGTGCAGTTGACGGACTTTGAGCGAGGGCGTATAGTGGGCATGCGGGAGGCCGGGTGGACGTACCGCCGAATTGCTCAACATTCGCAACCGTCTCCATGAAGCTGGACTACAGTCCCGCACACCGTTAGGCCGTCTTCCGCTCACGCCCCAACATCGTGCAGCCCGCCTCCAGTGGTGTCGCGACAGGCGTGAATGGAGGGACGAATGAAGACGTGTCGTCTTCAGCGATGAGAGTCGCTTCTGCCTTGGTGCCAATGATGGTCGTATGCGTGTTTGTCGCCGTGCAGGTGAGCGCCACGATCAGGACTGCATACGACCGAGGCACACAGGGCCAACACCCGGCATCATGGTGTGGGGAGCGATCTCCTACACCACTGGTGATCGTCGAGGGGACACTGAATAGTGCACGGTACATCCAAACCGTCATCGAACCCATCGTTCTACCATTGCTAGACCGGCAAGGGAACTTGCTGTTCCAACAGGACAATGCACGTCCGCATGTATCCCGTGCCACCCAACGTGCTCTAGAAGGTGTAAGTCAACTACCCTGGCCAGCAAGATCTCCGGATCTGTCCCCCATTGAGCATGTTTGGGACTGGATGAAGCGTCGTCTCACGCGGTCTGCACGTCCAGCACGAACGCTGGTCCAACTGAGGCGCCAGGTGGAAATGGCATGGCAAGCCGTTCCACAGGACTACATCCAGCATCTCTACGATCGTCTCCATGGGAGAATAGCAGCCTGCATTGCTGCGAAAGGTGGATATACACTGTACTAGTGCCGACATTGTGCATGCTCTGTTGCCTGTGTCTATGTGCCTGTGGTTCTGTCAGTGTGATCATGTGATGTATCTGACCCCAGGAATGTGTCAATAAAGTTTCCCCTTCCTGGGACAATGAATTCACGGTGTTCTTATTTCAATTTCCAGGAGTGTATTTAAAAATTTAATTAAGCCCCCATGCAGTAGCCACCGTGCCATTGAGAAATATCGCACCGATTATTCCGTGACTGGACACTACACACCACACAGTCACCTGTTGAGTGTGAAGAGAGTTCCCGATCGCGAAATGCGGATTCTCAGTCCCCCAAATGCGCCAGTGTTGCTTATTGACGAATTCATCCTAATGAAAGTGGTCTTCGTCGCTAAACCAAACCATGAGCTCGCATACTAATTTCCACCATGCCCCACCACCAACCGTGCAGTTTGAACGTCTTAACGCAAACCGTTCAAAATTATGACAATTTTATTTCATGTAGGTCAATAATTGTCACCCTGTAATTCAGGACTAACCTTCCAAACTGATTTGTGACTACACATAAAAGACATCTCCTTCTTCGAACACTCGTGGTTGTTCCATACTCTCCCCTTTTCGCACGGAGATACAAACAAAAGTGTTTGAGTCGTTCTTTCATTTGAAGTGACGGGGTGTTCAAAAAGTCTCTCCGCAGTGCCGTATGATTGTTAGCCGCACATGCCGAAGGCCGCAGTGAATATACCGATATGAAACTCAGTGAAATACAAGTTATTAATTTATTGAATATTCATTTTTAGTTACAAATTTTCACATTAAATGTTCAAAGTATCCCCCCTGTTGTTGAATACACAATTCAGTTCGTCTAATCATGTTTCCAAACACAAGCTGTAACATTTCTTCTGTAACAGAAGCAGTGAAAGTGGATATTGCAATTGCAGTTCATCGATGGATTCTGGACGGTTTTTATAGACAGTTGCTTTTCGCTGCACCCCAGAAGAAAAATTCAGGTGGTGGTAGGTCGGGCGGTCGTGGAGGCCAAAGTCCGTGTCAAATTATGCCATCACCAAAAAACAGCCGGCCGAAGTGGCCGTGCGGTTAAAGGCGCTGCAGTCTGGAACCGCAAGACCGCTACGGTCGCAGGTTCGAATCCTGCCTCGGGCATGGATGTTTGTGATGTCCTTAGGTTAGTTAGGTTTAACTAGTTCTAAGTTCTAGGGGACTGATGACCTCAGCAGTTGAGTCCCATAGTGCTCAGAGCCATTTTTTTAACCATTTTTGAACCAAAAAACAGCAAGCAGTGACATTGAAACGCGAGCTGTATGCGCGGTTGCACCATCTTGTTGAAAATAACCGTTCAGTATTTCACTTAACACAAGTTCTCCTATGAATTGCTACAGAATATCACTGCAGTATCGTTGTGCGTTTATTGTTACGTTGAAAAATATGGGACCCACAATCCGACGTATAGAATTGTGTTTTCACAGAATGAAGCGATTCCTCATGAATACACAGTGGATTTGCAGTACTCCACATACGAGAATTTTGCGAGTTCATGTACCCGGATAAATGAAACCACGCCTCATCGGTGAAAAACGTTTAATTAAGAATATCCCTTTCATTTAGTTGAACGAAGTTTTTAAAACATTGACAATAATGCAGTCTCTTGCCATGATCAGTATTTTTCAGTTCTTGCACGACTGTCACTTTGTATGGGCAAAGTTCTAACTTTTTCCTTTCAGCTGTGTGGGCCGTTCCGACACTAACATCGATTTCCCGGGCGAGTTTTCTTACTGACTTGTTCGGACTCGTGGACATTTTATCGGAAATATCGAGTAGTTTATCCTCAGGCAAAATGCTAGGACGACCACTTCTCGGTGCACCTGTCACTGAACCCGTACTTCGAAATTTGTTTATCAAATGTCGCACAGTATCGCGATGTGGGAGTGTTGTCTCCGGGAAAACTGATTTAATTCAGTTTGACGAACTGAAACTGTGTATTTACCGCCAGCTTTGAACACTTGTTCGACTAAAAACACACGTTCTTCAATGGTTGGCATTTTAACAGTGACAAAAACGAAATAAACGAAGAAAGGAACTAAACTTTAAACGTTCACGTCAACACGTTCGACACACACCAACGATACTACTGAAGCTGAGGTAAACGAAACAGTGGAATGTTGGGAGAGTCCACTTGAAGGGAAGTAACCCTGGCAGGCGAACAATCATACGGCACGCGCGGCTAACAACTATACGGCACTACGAAGAGACTTTTTGAACACCCTGTATTATGTTACGAAGCCTTAAAAACCGTATATTCATTTTGAAGCCCCCTGTGTTTCGGACCATTATGAACTGGTCGAAATCTTCCGACCATGCCATAATAACCCGAAATATTATCAGCGGAAAAGCCGATTACGATTACGCAAATTACTTTCAATTTTTAGTCAACTTGTCGTTTCTCAATTTTGGACCCGAAGATTTCGTGGTTTTGCACGTCTCGTGTCATTCCTGCCCGTTTCACATCAGTTTTGACCTCGCCAACCCATTTCATTTCTTCGCGTCCATTTTGGCTTTTGTTCCTGTTGTCAAACAATTCAACTGTTTGCTTTCTATGCCTGTCTGGGTTCATTCATGCAATGTGTCCGCAGAATCTTAATCTCCGTCTCGTAGTGTCGCTATTCGCTGACTCCCGCTTAGTGTGTGATTCGGTATTGGTTGTCTACAAATTTCGCTCCTATACTTTTCCTTACCGTTTCGCATCCGTTTTAATTAATATTGATTTCCTACTGATTTCCTATTTACTGAAATAATCAGCAACCAGTTGCACAAAATAAATTTTATTTTCTTAACCGATTTCGAGCATTGAGTGCCATTCTACAGAGGGTTTTCTCTTCAATGTTAGCGTTTCCGATCCATAGAGGCATGCCGGTTCAATTACTGTGGACCTGAATATACATTTCTTATTTCAGATATTTTGAGTAAGTCGGTATCCAATTTCCACTTGTTCGTCTCTAATTTCTTTGCTTTTATTTCGATTCCATTCTCCTGAGTGGTTCCACCGAAATATTTAAATTGTAGGACTCGTTCAGTTTTGGTATATTTCTATATTTCGTCTTCGTGAATTTTAGTACTTGTTTGCTGCACGTTACGAATTATGTGTTTTCAGAAGATACCTGGATCCGACCGACTTTTTCTGCTGTTTTCTTCAAGAGTTCAGTCCGGTTTTGTGTCGAGAAAATGTCGCGATCTCAGCTTTTCGAATCGTCTGCGAATGCTAGGCAATCTGTAGATAATTTCCCTCTGTCTAAAGCGACTGGATGGTCACTTTAGAGGAGTGATTTCTGTTTGCATCGCTTTTGTTACAGTTTCCCAAGGGAGCAGTTCAAAAGTAACGGAGACAGCCCATCTCGATGCCTTACTCCCGTTTTGAATTCGAGTGATCTGAGCTTTATTTAACCCTTGGACTTTCTGTCTGTCAGTGACTGTTTTGTAATTGCAAGTGTTTTCAGATACAGATCTTGTTTTTCTAATAATAAGAAGAGCGCTTCGCGGTCATCTGGTTCATACGGTTTTTTCGAAATCTGCAGATGTGCGGAATAAATTTTTGCAACAAAAATCTGATGTCTTAGAATTAGCTTTAAGTCCAAGATCTGCTATGGACACTAACGGCCGGCCGCTGTGGCCGAGCGGTTCTCGGCGCTTCAGTTCGGAACCGCGCTACTGCAACGGTCGCAGGTTCGAATCCTGCCTCGGGCATGGATGTGTGTGATGTCCTTAGGTTAGTTAGATTTAAGTAGTTCTAAGTCTAGGGGACTGATGACCTCAGATGTTAAGTCCCAAAGTGCCTAGAGCTACTTGAACCATTTGAAACTAACGGCCTAGTCTGCTCCCTGGCAATTTCTGGTTGAAATTGTTTCTTCTGTCGAGAAGACACTGGGAAAGAATTTTGTCTGCGAGTGACATTAGTGAGGTCCTCCTACACCTACATCTATACTCCACAAGCCTCCTCACGGTGTGTGGCAGAGGGTACTATGTGTACCAATGTTTTCCCACTTTTCCCGTTTTAGTCGCGAATGTTTCGCGACAGGAACGATCGCTGCTAAACCTCCGTGTGCACCCGAGTCTCTCCGATTTCATGTTGATGGTCTTCTCAGGAGGTATTCTTAGGAGGAAACAATACACTGATTGACTTTTCTCAGAACTCACGCTCTCGGAACTTTAACAGGAAACTTTAACAGGAAACTTTAACAGGAGACCACCTCGTGACGCATAACTCCTCTCTTGCAGCGTGTGCCACTGGTATTCGCTGAGCATTTCTGTGACGCTTTCGCGCTTACTAGACGAACATGTAACGAAATGTGCTGCTCTTCTTTGGATCTCCTCTATTACTTTATCAACTGACTCTGATACGGGACTCAGAATGAAGAGGAATATTCAAGTATTGGCCGAACGAGTGTTTTGGAAGCTGCTTCCTTTGTTGACGGGCTGCTTTTCTCGAAGATACTTCCAGTGTATCTCAGCCTGGCATCTGCCTTACCTACGATTGTTTTTATGTGGTCGTTCCACTTTAAATCACTCCGTACACATAGTCATAGATATTGAGTGGAAGTAATCCTTTTACAGTGATCTTTCGCAGTCGTGTAATCACACAATGGAAAGTATCCCTGCCTGTTTAAGATTGATACGTTACATTTGTTTATGCAATGGGTCAACTGCCGCTCCCTGTACTAAGAATCACTCCTCTGCAGGCCTTCCTGCATTACGGCACGATTTTCTAGCGTTGCGGCTTCTCCGAACCCAACCGTATCACCCGCAAAAAGCCTCATGAAACTTCCGACGCAAGCAGTACTTACTATTTTTTATTTACCGCTATCGCTCTTCAAACGAACAACCCCACCATCAAAATATACAGTTTAAAGTTGACTGACAGCATTAAATATTAAGCTGGCTGTACTATAGTACTTAAATTTATTTTGTAAAGCACAGTAGTAAATGACGGCATAGACAGCGCCAATGTCATTATTTACTGCTGTATTTTAAACATATGTCTAAGTATTATAGTACAGCCAGCTTAATCTATAGTGCAGTCAGTCAACTATAAACTACACTCCTGGAAATTGAAATAAGAACACCGTGAATTCATTGTCCCAGGAAGGGGAAACTTTATTGACACATTCCTGGGGTCAGATACATCACATGATCACACTGACAGAACCAGAGGCACATAGACACAGGCAACAGAGCATGCACAATGTCGGCACTAGTACAGTGTATATCCACCTTTCGCAGCAATGCAGGCTGCTATTCTCCCATGGAGACGATCGTAGAGATGCTGGATGTAGTCCTGTGGAACGGCTTGCCATGCCATTTCCACCTGGCGCCTCAGTTGGACCAGCGTTCGTGCTGGACGTGCAGACCGCGTGAGACGACGCTTCATCCAGTCCCAAACATGCTCAATGGGGGACAGATCCGGAGATCTTGCTGGCCAGGGTAGTTGACTTACACCTTCTAGAGCACGTTGGGTGGCACGGGATACATGCGGACGTGCATTGTCCTGTTGGAACAGCAGGTTCCCTTGCCGGTCTAGGAATGGTAGAACGATGGGTTCGATGACGGTTTGGATGTACCGTGCACTATTCAGTGTCCCCTCGACGATCACCAGTGGTGTACGGCCAGTGTAGGAGATCACTCCCCACACCATGATGCCGGGTGTTGGCCCTGTGTGCCTCGGTCGTATGCAGTCCTGATTGTGGCGCTCACCTGCACGGCGCCAAACACGCATACGACCATCATTGGCACCAAGGCAAGGCTGAAGACGACACGTCTCCATTCGTCCCTCCATTCGATGTTGGGGCGTGAGCGGAAGACGGCCTAACGGTGTGCGGGACCGTAGCCCAGCTTCATGGAGACGGTTGCGAATGGTCTTCGCCGATACCCCAGGAGCAACAGTGTCCCTAATTTGCTGGGAAGTGGCGGTGCGGTCCCCTACGGCACTGCGTAGGATCCTACGGTCTTGGCGTGCATCCGTGCGTCGCTACGGTCCGGTCCCAGGTCGACGGGCACGTGCACCTTCCGCCGACCACTGGCGACAACATCGATGTACTGTGGAGACCTCACGCCCCACGTGTTGAGCAATTCGGCGGTACGTCCACCCGGCCTCCCGCATGCCCACTATACGCCCTCGCTCAAAGTCCGTCAACTGCACATACGGTTCACGTCCACGCTGTCGCGGCATGCTACCAGTGTTAAAGACTGCGATGGAGCTCCGTATGCCACGGCAAACTGGCTGACACTGACGGCGGCGGTGCACAAATGCTGCGCAGCTAGCGCCATTCGACGGCCAACACCGCGGTTCCTGGTGTGTCCGCTGTGCCGTACGTGTGATCATTGCTTGTACAGCCCTCTCGCAGTGTCCGGAGCAAGTATGGTGGGTCTGACACACCGGTGTCAATGTGTTCTTTTTTCCATTTCCAGGAGTGTATATATTCTGGTGACGGTCTTGTTCACCTGAAGAGAGAAACCGTTAAAAAAAAATACTGTGACTTGTGGACTTGTTGCTGTTTCCGAAAGGTTATACGTGAGGCTCAACAAAGGAAGCACACTGAATTGGAGGGTGGAGAGGTAAATATACATGAGACTGATTAGACCTCTGATGACGTACGCAGCTCCCGTCTGGCGTTACGCAGCTCCTACACACCTGCGCCGCCTGCAGATCCTACAGAACAAAGTCCTACGCATCATTAGCAACGCTCCACGGTGCACACGCTGCGTGGATCTTCACAATGAATACCGCCTTCAAACCCTCAAGGAAGTATTCAAAAAACACGCCACACGACTATACAGGAGAGACACTCGAGCAATCCTATCATCCTTACTCTGGGAAGCTGTTATCATAACCATAGGTGGAAGCATAAGCGGCCAAAGACTCTCCTAGCTGGGTCATAACCACCTATGGCAAGCTAGCATACACTACTGACCATTAAAACTGCGACACCACGAAGATGGCGTGCTACAGACGCGAAATTTAACAGACAGGATGCAAATGATTAGCTTTTCAGAGAATTCATACAAGGTTGGCGCCGGTGGCGACACCTACAACGTGCTGACACGAGGACAGTTTCCAACCGATTTCTCATACACAAACAGCAGTTGACCGGCGTTGCCTGGTGAAACGTTGTTGTCATGCTTCGTGCAAGGAGGAGAAATGCGTACCATCACGTTTCCGACTTTGATAAAGGTCGGATTGTAACTTATCACGATTGCGGTTTATCGTATCGCGACATTGCTCCTCGCGTTGGTCGATATCCAATGAATGTTAGCAGAATGTGGAATCGGCGGGTTCAGGAGGGTAATACGGAGCGCCGTACTGGATCCCAACGGCCTCGTATCGCTAGCAGTCGAGATGACAGGCATCTTATCCGCATGGCTGTAACGGATCGTGCAGCAACGTCTCGATCCCTGGGTCAACATATGGGAACGTTTCCAAGACAACAACCATCTGCACGAACAGTTCGACGACGTTTGCAGCAGCACGGACTATCAGTTCATAGACCGTGGCTGCGGTTATCCTTGACGCTGCATCACAGACAAGAGCGCCTGCGATGGTGTACTCGACGACTAACATGGGTGCACGAATGGCAAAACGTCATTTTTTCGGATGAATCCAGGTTCTGTTTACAGCATCATGATGGTCGCATCCGTGTTTGTCGACATTTCGGTGAACGCACATTGGAAGCGTGTATTCGTCATTGCCATACTGGCGTATGACCCGGCGTGATGGTATGGGGTGCCATTGGTTACACGTCTCGGTCCCCTCTTGTTCGCATTGACGGCAATTTGAACAGTGGACGTTACATTTCAGATGTGTTACGACCCGTGGCTCTACCCTTCATTCGATCCCTGCGAAACCCTACATTTCAGCAGAATAATGCACGACCGCATGTTGCAGCTTCTGTACGGGCGTTTCTGGATACAGAAAATGTTCGACTGCTGCCCTGGCCAGCACATTCTCCAAATCTCTCACCAATTGAAAACGTCTGGTTAATGGTGGCAGAGCAACTGGCTCATCACAATACGCCAGTCTCTACTCTTGATGAACTGTGGTATCGTGTTGAAGCTTCATGGGCAGCTGTACCTGTTCAAAATCGTTCAAATGACTCTGAGCACTATGGGACTCAACTGCTGTGGTCATCAGTCCCCTAGAACGTAGAACTACTTAAACCTAACTAACCTAAGGACATCACACACACCCATGCCCGAGGCAGGATTCGAACCTGCGACCGCAGCAGCAGTGCGGCTCCGGACTGGAGCGCCTAGAACCGCACGGCCACCGCGGCCGGCAGCTGTACCTGTACACGCCATCCGAGCTCTGTTTGACTCGATGCCCAGGCGTATCAAGGCCGTTATTGCGGCCAGAGGTGGTTGTTCTGGGTACTGATTTCTGAGGATCAATGCACCCAAATTGCATGAAAATGTAATCACGTGTCAGTTCTAGTATAATATGTTTGTCCAATGAATACCCGTTTATCACCTGGATTTCTTCTTGGTGTAGCAGTTTTAATGGCCAGTAGTGTACATCAACAAGCGACAAACGTCGGCAAGCGCCTCCATATCAGCAACGTTGACTGGATATACAAGCTGCTATTAAACCCGGCCAACAGGGTACAGCAGGGAAACCGACAAGTTCGCACACTGACGCACAAACAAATCGTTAACATCACCCTACACTGTGCATCTGATATATGACCTATCGGACACAAGAACGATGAGGAACCTGTTATAGGTATGCTGATACTGATCGAGAGATCAACACCGGCACCCAACGGCAGCTGCCGACTAAGAGCACCGCACAACGTCAAAGGTATCGACATGCATGAAACCCACTACTAAAAAAGCCTACCCTAGCACGACCTGTCGCAGGCAGTAAGACGTCCGCTACTGCTCTTACTACACGACCTAACTATCGCTGAGTTTTTTTTTCCCTTGGCTCTTACCTTGGCACTTTTTTTCCTCTGCCTTTCAAACCGCTACCCTTCGCTCGACTTTCGGCCCAATCTATCCTCCAAATGAGCGCGTATTAATGGTTAACCTTAACCAGACGTACGCAAACATCGCAGTACCCACATTCTGCGACATCTCACTTTAGTGAAAACTAAGCCTTATGCAGAGATGGCAGGAGACCTTTTGAGTTGGCCATCATGCTGGTGTGGCCGTGGAGGGGCTCCACCTGTTAAAAAAAAATAAAAATAAAAACGGTACGCTCGAAGTCACTTTTACATGTGAAGGCCTTCTTCACATCGAGAATGGCATGTTGTGTTCGACAGAACCTCTTGTGTCCAGTCACACGTTTGGTCTGATATACCGTACACTCCTATTTTCTTCATTAGGGGGCAGTAAAGAAGTGTATCGAACGCCTTCCGGAAGTCAATGAACACGGCATCTACCTCTGCGCCTGTATGCGCTGCTTTCTAGGTCTCCTTTCGTCTACACTACTGGCCATTAAAATTGCTTCACCAAGAAGAAATGCAGATGATAAACGGGTATTCATTGCACGACAATATTATACTAGAACTGACATATGATTACATTTTCACGCAATTTGGGTTCATAGATGACAAATCAGTACCCAGAACAACCACCCCTGGCCGTAATAACGGCCTTGATACAAACAGAGGTTGGATGGCGTGAACAGGTAGCATGCAGCTTCAACACGATACCACAGTTCATCAAGAGTAGTGACTGGCGTATTGTGACGAGCCAGTTGCTTGGCCACCATTGACCAGATGTTTTCAATTGGTGAGAGATGTGGAGAATGTGCTGGCCAAGGACGCAGTCGTGCATTATCCTGTTGAAATGTAGGACTGCGCAGGGATCGAATGAAGGGTAGAGCCACGGGTCGTAACACATCTGAAATGTAACGTCCACTGTTCAAAGTGCGTCAGTGCGAACAAGAGGTGACCGAGACGTGTAACCAATGGGACCCCATACCATCACTCCGGGTGATACGCCAGTATGGCGATGACGAATACACGCTTCCAATGTGCGTTCACCGCGATGACGCCAAACACGGATGTGATCATCATGATGCGGTAGACATAACCTGGATTCATCCGAAAAAATGACGTTTTGCCATTCGTGCACTCAGGTTCGTCGTCGAGTACACCTTCGTAGGCGCTCCTGTCTGTGATGCAGCGTCAAGGGTAACCGCAGCCACGGTCTCCGAGCTGATAGTCCGTGCTGCTGCAAACGTCATCGAACTGTTCGTGCAGATGGTTGTTGTCTTGCAAACGTCCCCATCTGTCGACTCAGGGATCGAGACGTGGCTGCACGATCCGTTACAGCCATGCGGATAAGATGCCTGTCATCTCGACTGCTAGTGATACGAGGCCGTTGGGATCCAGCACGGCGTTCCTTATTACCCTCCAGAACCCACCGATTCCGTATTCTGCTAACAGTCATTGGATTTAGACCAACGCGAGCAGCAATGTCGCGATACGATAAACCGCCATCGCGGTAGGCTACAATCAGACCTTTATCAAAGTCGGAAACGTGATGGTACGCATTTCTCCTCCTTACACTTGGCATCACAACAACGTTTATCGGGCGACGCCTGTCAGCTGCTGTTTGTGTATGAGAAATCGGTTGGAAACTTTCAACCATGTCAGCACGTTTTAGGTGTCGCCTCCGGCGCCAACCTTGTGTGAATGCTCTGAAAAGCTAATCGTTTGCATAGCACAGAATCTTTTTCCTGTCGGTTAAATTTCGCGTCTGTAGCACGTCATCTTCGTGGTGTAGCAATTTTATTGGCCGGTAGTGTACATGTCGAGAATGTCATGTTGGGTTCCACAGAAGCTCTTGTGTCCAGTCTCACATTTGGTCTGATATTCCGTACACTCCTATTTTCTTCATTAGGGGACAGTAAAGAAGTGTATCGAATGATTTCCGGAAGTCAATGACCACGGCATCTACACCTGCGCCAGTACGCACTGCTTTCTAGGTCTCCTGTTATCTACATCTGTTCTGTCGCCCTTCTGGTGTAAGAGATGAAGTGACACATTTTGCCAGTCTTCCAGTCTTTACTAATTTGATAAATGCCAGCCTCTTAGACTGGCAACCCGAGTTTCTCCGCGGCGCTGGCTGTTGTTTCGGCCGATCGGCGGCGCGCCATCGTCAGGAGTTTTCCCTGGATGCTGCGTCTGGCAGCCACGCTAGAAACCGGGAGAGAGTGGGTGGGCGGCGGGCCAGCGGAGAAAACAACACAACACGTACAGTGGCCACGCCGCGGCCGGCTGTTGGCACCTCTGCTGCCTGTCGTCCCAGCCAAGGACAGGGTCATCAACACAGGGTGGGACCTCCTCGACAAGCAGGCGTAGTGTCGGCTGTGTGCTGCTTGACGAGAAAAGTGAAGCTCCCAGAAGCGGATTAGCAAATGAATTGAAACCTAAAGGGGTTAAGAAGGCTATGACATTCATCTACATCTACTTTACTCCGCTATTCACAATCAAGTGCCTGGCAGAGGGTTCAATGAACCACCTTCAAGATCTCTACCGTTCCACTCTCGAACGGCGCGCGAGGAAAACGAGCACTGCATTTTATCTGTACGACCCCTGATTTCTCTTATTTTATCAAAAATGGCTCTGAGCACTATGGGACTTAACATCCATGGTCATCAGTTCCCTAGAACTTAGAACTACTTAAACCTAACTAAACTTAAGAACAGCACACAACACCCAGCCATCACGAGGCAGAGAAAATCCCTGACCCCGCCGGGAATCGAACCCGGGAACCCGGACATGGGAAGCGAGAACGCTACCGCACGACCACGAGATGCGGGCTTTTTTTTTTTTTTTATCGTGATGATCATTTCTCCCTATGTAGGTGGGTGCCACCAGAATGTTTTCTCAATCGGAGGAGAGAACTGGTGATTCAAATTTCATGAGGAGACCTCGTCGCAACGAAAAACGCCATTGTTTTAATGATTGCCACTCCAATTCACGTATCATGTATCTCATGTATCAGGTATCTCCCCTATTTCGCTTCAAGATCTCTACCGTTCCACTCTCGAACGGCGCGCGAGAAAAACGAGCACTGCAGTTTTTCTGTGCGATCCCTGATTTATTTTACCGTGATGGTCATTTCTCCCTATGTAGCTTGGTGCCAACAGAATGTTTTCAGAATCGGAGGAGAAAACTGGTGATTGAAATTTCATGAGAAGACCCCATCGCAACGAAAAATGCCCTTGTTTTAATGATTGCCACTCCAATTCACGTATCATGTCTCCGGCACTATCTCCCCTAGAATGAGATTTTTCACTCTGCAGCGGAGTGTGCGCTGATATGAAACTTCCTGGCAGATTAAAACTGTGTGCCCGACCGAGACTCGAACTCGGGACCTTTGCCTTTCGCGGGCAAGTGCTCTACCATCTGAGCTACCGAAGCACGACTCACGCCCGGTACTCACAGCTTTACTTCTGCCAGTACCTCGTCTCCTACCTTCCAAACTTTACAGAAGCTCTCCTGCGAACCTTGCAGAACTAGCACTTGCCCGCGAAAGGCAAAGGTCCCGAGTTCGAGTCTCGGTCGGACACACAGTTTTAATCTGCCAGGAAGTTTCATATCAGCGCACACTCTGCTGCAGAGTGAAAAATCTGATTCCGGAAACCTCCCCCAGGCTGTGGCTAAGCCATGTCTCCGCAATATCCTTTCTTTCAGGAGTGCTAGTTCTGCAAGGTTCGCAGGAGAGCTTCTGTAAAGTTTGGAAGGTAGGAGACGAGATACTGGCAGAAGTAAAGCTGTGAGTACCGGACGTGAGTCGTGCTTCGGTAGCTCAGATGTCAGAGCACTTGCCCGCGAAAGGCAAAGGTCCCGAGTTCGAGTCTCGGTCGGGCACACAGTTTTAATCTGCCAGGAAGTTTCACTATCTCCCCTATTTCGCTCTAATACAAAACGAGCTGCCCTTCTTTGTACTTTTTCGATGTCATTCGTGAGTCCCACCTGATGCGGATCCCACACCGCACAGCAATACTCCAGAATAGGGCGGACAAGCGTGGTGTAAGCAGTCTCTGTACTAGAGCTGTTGCACCTTCTAAGTGTTCTGCCAATGAATCGCAGTCTTTGGTTTGCTCTACCCACAACATTATCCATGCGATCGTTCCAACTTAGGTTATTTGTAACTGTAATCCTTAAGTATTTAGCTGAATTTAAAGCCTTCAACTTTGTGTGACTTATCGCGTAATCGAAATTTAGCCGATTCCTTTTCGTACACAATTAAATAACTTCACACTTTTCTTTATTCAGTGTCAATTGCTACTTTTCGCACCATACCGATATCTTACCTAAATCATTTTGCAATTCTTTTTGGTCACCCGATCACTTTACAAGACGGTAAATGACAGCATCATCTGCAATCAATCTAAGATGGTAACTCAGATTGTCTGCTCTGTCGTTAATATAGATCAGGAACAACAGAGGGCCTATTACACTTCCTTGGGGAACGCCGGATATTACGTCTCTTTTGCTCGATGACTTTCCGTCTATTACTACGGACTGTAACCTTTCTGAAGGGAAATCACGAATGCAGTCGCACAACTGAGGTGACATACCCTAGGCACGCAGTTTGGTTAGAAGAGGCTTGTGAGGAACGGTGTCGAAAGCCTTCTGGAAATCTAAAAATTTGGAATCAATTTGACATCCCCTGTCGATAGCACTCATTACTTCGAGTATAATGAGCTAGTTGTATTTCGCAAGAACCATATTTTCTGAAACCGTGCTGACTAAGAGTCAATAAATCATTTTCTTCGAGGTACCTCGTAATGTTCCAAAAGCCTACTGCAAATCGATGTTAGTGATATGGGCCTGTAATTCAACGGATTACTCCTACTTCCCTTTTTGGTTATAGGTGTGACTTGAGCAATTTTCCAGTCTTTAGGTACGGATCTTTCCGTGAGCGAGCGGTTGTATATAACTGCTAAATATGGAGCCATTGTATCAGCGTACTCTGAAAGGAACCTGACTGGTATACAATCTGGACCGGAGGACTTGCCTTTATTGATTTAAGCTGATTTGCTACATCGAGGATATCTACTTCTATGTTTCACATCTTGGCGGTTGCTCTTGATTGGAATTCGGGAATATTTACTTCCTCGTCTTTGGTGAAGGAGTTTCGGAAAATCGTGTTTAATAACTCTAATCTGGTGGCACTTTCATCAGTGACTTCACCGTTGTTATCGCGCAGCGAAGGTATTGATTGCGTCTTCCCACTGGTGTGCTTCATGTATGACCAGAATCTCTTTGCGTTTTCTGCCAGATTGCGATACTGAATTTCGTTGTGGAAATTATTAAAAGCATCTCGTATGGAAGTACGCGCTACATTTCGAACTTCTGCAAAACTCAGCGATCTGACCCGTTTTGTGTACCATGGTGGATCAGTACCATCACTTTCTAATTTATGTGGTATACGAGGTGCATTCAAGTTCTAAGGACTCCGATTTTTTTTCTCCGGACTGGAAAGAGATAGAAACATGCGCATTGTTTTAAAACGAGGCCGCGTTCATTGTCAATACGTCCCACAGATGGCAGCACCGTATGGCAGATGGAACTTTACCGCCAGCGGCGAGAGTGAGAACTGTTTTAAATACTTAAAATGGCGACGTTTTCCTTACTTGAACAGAGCGCAATCATTCGTTTTCTGAATTTGCGTGGTGTGAAACCAATTGAAATTCATTGACAGTTGAATGAGACACGTGGTGATGGAGTTATGAATGTGCTGAAAGTGCGTTCTTGGGTGCGACAGTTTAATGAAGGCAGAACATTATGTGACAACAAACAACCACGAGCTCGCACAAGCCGGTCTGACGACACGATCGAGAAAGTGGAGAGAATTGTTTTGGGGGATCGCCGAATGACTGTTGAACAGATCGCCTCCAGAGTTGGCATTTCTGTGGGTTCTGTGCACAAAATCCTGCATGACGACCTGAAAATGCGAAAAGTGTCATCCAGGTGGGTGCCACGAATGCTGACGGACGACTACACGGCTGCCCGTGTAGCATGTTGCCGAGCAATGTTGACGCGCAACGACAGCACGAATGGGACTTTCTTTTCGTCGGTTGTGACAATGGATGAGACGTGGATGCCATTTTTCAATCCAGAAACAAAGCGCCAGTCAGCTCAATGGAAGCACACAGATTCACCGCCACTAAAAGAATTTCGGGTAACCGCCAGTGCTGAAAAAAATGATGGTGTCCGTGTTCTGGGACAGCGAGGGCGTAATCCTTACCCATTGCGTTCCAAAGGGCGCTACGGTAACAGGTGCATCCTACGAAAATGTTTTGAAGAACAAATTCCCTCCTGCACTGCAACAAAAACGTCCAGGAAGGGCTGCACGTGTGCTGTTTCACCGAGACAACGCACCCGCACATCGAGCTAACGTTATGCAACAGTTTCTTCGTGATAACAACTTTGAAGTGATTCCTCATGCTCCCTACTCACCTGACCTGGCTCCGAGTGACTTTTGGCTTTTTCCAACAATGAAAGACACTCTCCGTGTCCGCACATTCACCAGCCGTGCTGCTATTGCCTCAGCGATTTTCCAGTGGTAAAAACAGACTCCAGCTGCTGTGGAATCATGGCGTCAGCGTTGTGAAAAATGTATACGTCTGCAGGGCGATTACGTCGAGAAGTAACGCCAGTTTCATCGATTTCGGGTGAGTAGTTAATTAGAAAAAAAAAATCGGCGGCCTTAGAACTTGAATGCACCTCGTATATCTCTCAGTTGCCGTCGATACTATGACTTTGAAATCAGTCCACACCTTTTCTACGCTTACGTGATCAGTTCGGAAGGAATGGAGACTGTCTCTTAAAAAGGCGTTAAGAGCAGTTTTATCAGCTTTTTTAAACTGATATTCTTTGCGTTTGTTTTTGATGGTTGTAGGTTTTACATTATTCAGCCTAGCAGCAACTGCCTTGTGTTCACCGAGCGAGGTGGCGCAGTGGTCAGCACACTGGATTCGCATTCGGGAGGACGACGGTTCGATCCCGCGTCCGGCCATCCTGATTTAGGTTTTCCGTGATTTCCCTAAATCGCTCCAGGCAAATGCCGGGATGGTTCCTTTGAAAGGGCACGGACGACTTCTTTCCCCAATCCGATGAGACCGATGACCTTGCAATTTGGTCTCTTCCCACAAACAACCCAACCCAAACCTTGTGGTCGCTAATGCCTGTATTCGTCACGATACTCCCTATTTGTCCAGTATTATTTGTTCCTAAGAGGTCAAGTATGCTTTCACAACAATTTACGTTTCGAGTGGGCTTATGAACTAATTGTTCAAAACAATTTTCTGAGGAAGGATTCAGTACAATTTCGGATGACATTTTATTCCTACTGCCAGGTTTAAACGTATAATTTTTCCAGCATATCGAGGGTAGGTTGAAGCCACCACTGACTATAATTGTATGACTGGGGTATCTACTTGAAATGAGACAATATTTCGTTGATTGAAAAATCGAGTCAAATTTACAAAGAATTTGGCAGTATGAGCCCACTTATCAGTATGGCGTTCCACCTCCTTTCGCCGGGATGCATGTTTTGGTTGGGAGGTGTGTCATAAACTTGTTCTGTTCTCTCATGAACCAAGCTAGCCTGCAACTGTGGTATCGTACATACACCAGAAGGAAGGACAATGGCGGATAGTCCTGAATAAAGTAGTGTACAGGGAACCGGAGCCCATCACAGATACTATACGTAAAAAGAGGATTTCTTTCTTTGCCCACATAATGAGGACACCAGAAACCAGATTAGCGAGGAAAATCATGCAGTAACTGTGGAATCTGAAGCAACAAGTGGGATGGATCAATGAAACTAAAGAGGATATGGGTGAACTAGATATCACCTTGGATGATCTGCAAAACAAGACAGAAAATCTCAAGAAACTGAAAGACAAGAAAATAAGATTTAAACCAAAAGTAGACAAACGACACACAATGAAAAGGGTATTTACAGATGAGGAAAGACGGGAAAGATTAGAACGAATGTAAAGATACTGGGCAGTGAAGAAAGAGTGAAACATGCGCTTACTGAAGAAGGGGACCGGGAAATGATTGACTGTGTGTGTACATGTCTCTATGAACTGCTCACGTGATGTTAAACTACTGCTGTGATCAGCAAGACCCCCCGATGCATCCCTCTCAGAACACAAACTCTCTCTCTCTCTCTCTCTCTCTCTCTCTCTCTATATATATATATATATATATATATATATATATACACTCCTGGAAATGGAAAAAAGAACACATTGACACCGGTGTTTCAGACCCACCATACTTGCTCCGGACACTGCGAGAGGGCTGTACAAGCAATGATCACACGCACGGCACAGCGGACACACCAGGAAACGCGGAGTTGGCCGTCGAATGGCGCTAGCTGCGCAGCATTTGTGCACCGCCGCCGTCAGTGTCAGCCAGTTTGCCGTGGCATACGGAGCTCCATCGCAGTCTTTAACACTGGTAGCATGCCGCGACAGCGTGGACGTGCACCGTATGTGCAGCTGACGGACTTTGAGCGAGGGCGTATAGTGGGCATGCGGGAGGCCGGGTGGACGTACCGCCGAATTGCTCAACACGTGGGGCGTGAGGTCTCCACAGTATATCGATGTTGTCGCCAGTGGTCGGCGGAAGGTGCACGTGCCCGTCGACCTGGGACCGGACCGCAGCGACGCACGCATGCACGCCAAGACCGTAGGATCCTACGCAGTGCCGTAGGGGACCGCACCGCCACTTCCCAGCAAATTAGGGACACTGTTGCTCCTGGGGTATCGGCGAGGACCATTCGCAACCGTCTCCTTGAAGCTGGGCTACGGTCCCGCACACCGTTAGGCCGTCTTCCGCTCACGCGCCAACATCGTGCAGCCCGCCTCCAGTGGTGTCGCGACAGGCGTGAATGGAGGGACGAATGGAGACGTGTCGTCTTCAGCGATGAGAGTCGCTACTGCCTTGGTGCCAATGATGGTCGTATGCGTGTTTGGCGCCGTGCATGTGAGCGCCACAATCAGGACTGCATACGAACGAGGCACACAGGGCCAACACCCGGCATCATGGTGTGGGGAGCGATCTCCTACACTGACCGTACACCACTGGGGATCGTCGAGGGGATACTGAATAGTGCACGGTACATCCAAACCGTCATCGAACCCATCGTTCTACCATTCCTAGACCGGCAAGGGAACTTGCTGTTCCAACAGGACAATGCACGTCCGCATGTATCCCGTGCCACCCAACGTGCTCTAGAAGGTGTAAGTCAACTACCCTGGCCAGCAAGATCTCCGGATCTGTCCCCCATTGAGCATGTTTGGGACTGGATGAAGCGTCGTCTCACGCGGTCTGCACGTCCAGCACGAACGCTGGTCCAACTGAGGCGCCAGGTGGAAATGGCATGGCAAGCCGTTCCACAGGACTACATCCAGCATCTCTACGATCGTCTCCATGGGAGAATAGCAGCCTGCATTGCTGCGAAAGGTGGATATACACTGTACTAGTGCCGACATTGTGCATGCTCTGTTGCCTGTGTCTATGTGCCTGTGGTTCTGTCAGTGTGATCATGTGATGTATCTGACCCCAGGAATGTGTCAATAAAGTTTCCCCTTCCTGGGACAATGAATTCACGGTGTTCTTATTTCAATTTCCAGGAGTGTATCTCTCTACCATTCCACTCCCGAACAGCGCGCGGGAAAAACGAACACCTAAACCTTTCTGTTCGAGCTCTGATTTCTCTTATTTTATTTTGATGATCATTCCTACCTATGTAGGTTGGGCTCAACAAAATATTTTCGCATTCCGAAGAGAAAGTTGGTGACTGAAATTTCGTAAAAAGATCTCGCCGCGACGGAAAACGTCTTTGCTTTAATGACTTCCATCCCAACTCGCGTATCATATCTGCCACACTCTCTCCCCATTTACGTGATAATACAAAACGAGCTGCCCTTTTTTGCACCCTTTCGATGTTCTCCGTCAATCCCACCTGGTAAAGATCCCACACCGCGCAGCAATATTCTAACAGAGGACGAACGAGTGTACTGTAAGCTGTTTCTTTAGTGGACTTGTTGCATCTTCTAAGTGTCCTGCCAATGAAACGCAGCCTTCGGCTCGCCTTCCCCACAATATTATCTATGTGGTCTTTCCAACTGAAGTTGTTGGTAATTTTAACACCCAGGTACTTAGTTGAATTGATAGCCTTGAGAATTGTACTATTAATCGAGTAATCGAATTCCAACGGATTTGTTTTGGAACTCGTGTGGATCACCTCACACTTTTCGTTATTTAGCGTCAGCTGCCACCTGCCACACCATACAGCAATCTTTTCTAAATCGCTTTGCAACTGATACTGGTCTTCGGATGACCTTACTATCTGACGGTAAATTACAGCATCATCTGCGAACAATCTAAGAGAACTGCTCAGATTGTCACCCAGGTTATTTATATAGATCAGGAACAGCAGAGGTCCCAGGACGCTTCCCTGGGGAACACCTGATATCACTTCAGTTTTACTCGATGATTTGCCGTCTATTACTACGAACGGCGACCTTCCTGACAGGAAATCACGAATCCAGTCGCACAACTGAGACGATACCCCGTAGATCCGCAGCTTGATTAGAAGTCGCTTGTGAGCAATGGTGTCAAAAGCTTTCCGGAAATCTAGAAATACGTAATCAACTTGAGATCCCCTGTCGATAGCGGCCATTACTTCGTGCCAATAAAGAGCTAGTTGCGTTGCACAAGAACGATGTTTTCTGAAACCGTGCTGATTATGTATCAATAGATCGTTCCCTTTGAGGTGATTCATGACTTTTGAGAAGAAGCTGAAAGTATACGAATGTAATTTTGTTGTCGTTGGCTAATTACAAATCGCCAAGCAATCCCATTAATACTCATATCCATCTTTTTGATTTGCAGCTCCTTGTATTGGCCGTGTTTGCAGTTAAAATTTTTGGATGTGAGGTCCATCAGTTATGTAAAACACCGTTTCACATGTTTCGGCACCACTGTGCAATCTTCAGTGGTTTTTCGTTTTTATTTATTCTGCAATGTGAACATTTTTGTTAAATGATTACAGAATTGTGTGCATTTTTTGTTCAAACAACAGATCGTTTCCTTTTGTAAATACCTTTACATTTGGTGTGCATGATTTTTCCAGGTCACTTGTGTGTTAATGACCACAGGTAGCTTGTCATCTGCAACCAAACGATGTTGATGAGAAAGGTTTTTGCTGGAAGTTAACCTATCTTCTGGAATGTAATTTAGTTTTTCGCGGTTCTTTCGCCTCTATTTTCGTATTTACTTACGTTTTCGTGTGGCAAGCACTTCCATTCTCCGCATTATGCTGAGATGTTGTGATGCATACGTAACTATAACAGGTATTTTCCACAAATAACGTAGTAAAACACTTTTTCGCTACACCAGAACACACTGTGATTGTGGTTTGCCATCAGTCAGTGCTCATTTGTTCACCAGAGAATTTGGCGCCAAATTTGAATTTTGTTTGCATCTTATCTTTGTGTGTGTGTGTGTGTGTGTGTGTGTGTGTGTGTGTGTGTGTGTTTGTGTGTGTGTCTGTGTGTGTGTGTTGTGTACAGAGTTCCGCGTAGTCAGCGCGTACACAACTTTCCCAGTAGAGCGCGCCCCGCTAAGCACAACAGCGCAGGCGCAGCGCTCGTCCGTCTCCGCACTACGAAATGGCGCTGCCATAGAGACGGACCAAATTCTGCTTCCGCCGATCCGCGTATTAACATGTAACGCACCCAATGAGATTGCTGCTAACGTAGAACCTTTTCTCCTCGCGGATCACACTAGCGCAGTGATACCTGAACGCTCGAGGTATTATAACGAGTGTACAGACCTCCGATTAGTCAGTCTGCATCCGTCTGCATTGGTTTGCATTAGTCTATAGTCAAGTTTCAGTCTGTGCCTAATAAGATTATCATATTCCTGTACATAGCCATGAAGAGAAATGTATAGACACTTTGTCAAGTATCAGAGATATGTGAGAATAAGATTAACGTACCAAGACCAAAGGAACTTCAGATTGTCAATTGTAAACAGCATCCAGAATCAAGTTACGTAATATCTATGATTTTTATTATTTTAATAAATGTGTGTGAAAATTAATCAAGTTCTGTTTAAAGTTGGTCACCGTCAATCTGCTACTCTAAGTGTGCAAGTGGCATTTCTATCGTCTGACCTAACGGCAGAAGATAAACACGCCACGATAAGACCACGAGACATATTGCTGACACTCGCCTACTTCGTTAGAGCGACAAGTCAAATAATCTGATGGTGAGTGTACCGAAGGTCTTGCAGTACGCACACCACAGTGTGTGTGTGTGTGTGTGTGTGTGTGTGTGTGTGTGTGTGTGTGTAGACTTCATCTGTTTCTGCTGTTTTTATTTGTAAAGTTCATTTAATGTGTTAAATAGTGTGCCCTTGCAGAGTATAGTGTATTCGTTTAAGACCTGTTTTCCTTCTGCTATTGCCTTCTGTATATGGAAGTTTTCCTCAATGGTCAGTTTGCTGTATAGGCTGTGGCTGGGTTTTAGTATTCTTAAGTCTGTTTCTATTGTGGTTGGGTGGTGATTGTGGGCTACAAGGTGGTCAGCAAATCCAGAATGAGATTTTCACTCTGCAGCGGAGTGTGTGCTGATGTGAAACTTCCTGGCAGATTAAAACTGTGTGCCGGACCGAGGCTCGAACTCGGGACCTTTGCCTTTCACTGGCAAGTGCTCTACCAGCTGAGCTACCCAAGTACAGCTCACGCCCCGTCCTCACAGCTGTTCGAATCTCGGTCAGGCACACAGTTTTAATCTGCCAGGAAGTTTCATATCAGCGCACACTCCGCGGAGACATGGCTTAGCCACAGCCTGAGGGATGTTTCCGGAATGAGATTTTCACTCTGCAGTGGAGTGTGCGATTATATGAAACTTCCTGGCAGATTAAAACTGTGTGCCGGACCGAGGTTCGAACTCGGGACCTTTGCCTTTCGCGGGCAAGTGCTCATTTCAGCGCACACTCCGCTGCAGAGTGACAATCTCGTTCTGGAAACATCTCCCAGGCTGTGAATAAGCCATGTCTCCGCAATATCCTTTCTTTCAGGAGTGCTAGTTCTGCAAGGTTCACAGGAGAGCTTCTGTAAAGTTTGGAAGGTAGGAGACGAGGTACTGGCATAAGTAAAGCTGTGAGGCCGGGGGTGAGCCGTGCTTGGGTAGCTCAGTTGGTAGAACACTTGCCCGCGAAAGGCAAAGGTCCCGCGTTCGAGTCTTGGTCCGGCACACAGTTTTAATCTGCCAGGAAGTTTCATGGTTAGCAAATGTCCTAAGGGAGCTGTTGCTTTTTAAAGCTCTGAGATGTTCCGAATATCTGTTTTCTGACGAAATCGCTTTCACTCGTGACGGTAGCGATGTCACTCTTAACTCACACTGGTGGTCTCACGAAAACGCTCGTGCCTTTGTGTGGAAACTACAGCGTAATAAAAAAAAAGAAAAAAAAGAAACGATGCACCACTAACGAATTATCCGAATTGGACGGAAGCCGGTAGGTGTGATGTACTTGTGCAGTCAAACAGATGATTACAATTTCAGAAGCACTGGATGATTTATTCGAAAGGAAGAGAAAGAATAGTGGAAACACTCGCAAACAAGAGCTAGGAAATAGTCTGCCGTATTCTCTACAAGTAGAAAGTCACCAACGCTTTCGTCCACCTCTAGCTCTTACGCAATCAGTTAGTCGGCTGGGCCAACTAGTTTGGGATTTTCACGACCTAAGGCGCCAGTTTGATAGAAATTGACGCGTTGTCTTTCAGGTGGACATCTAATAACTCTGTCAGCCAGTGCCAAACTGAATAACTGCTTGCATAAGTGGCAAAGGTGGAGCAATGCGTTACTGACTTGCTCAAATTGTGAAGCTCTTTCCCTTGAATAAATCAGGCAGTTTTTCAGAAATTGGAATCATTTGTTTGTCTTTAAATGTACATCATATCTACCATGTTACGTCTCATTCGATGATTCTTTAGTGATTCCTGGAGTTTTTTTTTCGGTAGAGCGTACTTACTTCACAGTACTTTCAGTAGAGGCACTTATCTATAATGAACTATTGTCAAACAGAAACCAACACATGAAATATAACACTTTTAAGTCGTGCAAAGATTAGTAATTTGCTTCAAATGTTCAGACATGTAAAATTGTGCATTTCACAAAACGAATTAAAGGTTGCAATATCAGTAAGCCACAATATGAGTCCGTCTAATTGTACAAATTCCTCAGTGAAACAGTTTGTAGGGATATGAAATGGAACGACCACATACGCTTAGCCTTGGGTAAAGCAGGTGACAGACTTCTGTTCACTGACAGAATACTGGGAAAGTGCAATCAGTCCACAAAAGAGATTGCTTACAAATCACTCGTGCGACCCATCCTAGAATACTGCTCAAGTGTGTGGGACCCATGCCAGATAGCGCCCTTTTTTTTTTTTGGTCATCAGTCTTGTGACTGGTTTGATGCGGCCTGGCATGAATTCCTCTCCTGTGCTAACCTCTTCATCTCAGAGTAGCACTTGCAACCTATGTCCTCAATTATTTGGTGGATGTATTCCAATCTCTGTCTTCCTCTACAGTTTTTGCCCTCTACAGTTCCCTGTAGTACCATGGAAGTCATTCCCTCGTGTCTTAACAGATATCATTTCATCCTGCCCCCCTCCTTATCACTGTTTTCCACATATTCCTTTCCTCTCCCATTCTGCGCAGAACCTCCTCATTCCTTACCTAATCAGTCCATCTAATTTTCAACATTCGTTTATAGCACCACATCTCAAATGCTTCGATTCTGCTCCGGTTTGCCCACACTCCATGTTTCACTTCCATACACTGCTGTACTCCAGACGTACGTTCTTAGAAATTTCCTCAAATTAAGGAATATGTTTGAGACTAGTAGACTTCTCTTGGCCAAGAACGCCCTTTTTGCCAGTGCTGGTCTGCTTTTGATGTCCTTCTTGCTCCTTCCGTCATTGGTTATTTTACTGCCTAGGTAGTTCTACGAGTCGGGGCGTGGAATGTCAGAAGCTGGAACGTGGTAGGGAAACTAGAAAATCTGAAAAGGGAAATGCAAAGGCTAAATCTAGACATAGTAGGGGTCAGTGAAGTGAAGTGGAAGGAAGACAAGGATTTCTGGTCAGGTGAGTATCGGGTAATATCAACAGCAGCAGAAAATGGTATAATAGGTGTAGGATTCGTTATGAATAGGAAGGTAGGGCAGAGGGTGTGTTACTGTGAACAGTTCAGTGACCGGGTTGTTCTAATCAGAATCGACAGCAGACCGACACCGACAACGATAGTTCAGGTATACGTGCCGACGTCGCAAGGTGAAGATGAACATATAGAGAAAGTGTATGAAGATATTGAAAGGGTAATGCAGTATGTAAAGGGGGACGAAAATCTAATAGTCATGGGCGACTGGAATGCAGTTGTAGGGGAAGGAGTAGAAGAAAAGGTTACAGGAGAATATGGGCTTGGGACAAGGAATGAAAGAGGAGAAAGACTAATTGAGTTCTGTAACAAGTTTCAGCTAGTAATAGCGAATACCCTGTTCAAGAATCACAAGAGGAGGAGGTATACTTGGAAAAGGCCGGGAGATACGAGAAGATTTCAATTAGATTACATCATGGTCAGACAGAGATTCCGAAATCAGATACTGGATTGTAAGGCGTACCCAGGAGCATATATAGACTCAGATCACAATATAGTAGTGATGAAGAGTAGGCCGAAGTTCAAGACATTAGTCAGGAAGAATCAATACGCAAAGAAGTGGGATACGGAAGTACTAAGGAATGACGAGATACGTTTCAAGTTCTCTAACGCTATAGATACAGCAATAAGGAATAGGGCAGTAGGCAGTAGAGTTGAAGAGGAATGGACGTGTCTGAAAAGGGCCATCACAGAAGTTGGGAAGGAAAACATAGGTACAAAGAAGGTAGCTGTGAAGAAACCATGGGTAACAGAAGAAATACTTCAGTTGATTGATGAAAGGAGGAAGTACAAAAATGTTCCGGGAAAATCAGGAATACAGAAATACAAGTCGCTGAGGAATGAAATAAATAGGAAGTGCAGGGAAGCTAAGACGAAATGGCTGCAGGAAAAATGTGAAGACATCGAAAAAGATATGAATGTCGGATGGACAGACTCAGCATACAGGAAAGTCAAAACAACCTTTGGTGACATTAAAAGCAACGGTGGTAACATTAAGAGTGCAACGGGAATTCCACTGTTAAATGCAGAGGAGAGAGCAGATAGGTGGCAAGAATACATTGAAAGCTTCTATGAGGGTGAAGATTTGTCTGATGTGATAGAAGAAGAAACAGGAGTCGATTTAGAAGAGAGGGGATCCAGTATTAGAATCGGAATTTAAAAGAGCTTTGGAGGACTTACGGTCAAATAAGGCAGAAGGGATAGATAACATTCCATCAGAATTTCTAAAATCATTGGGGGAAGTGGCAACAAAACGACTATTCACGTTGGTGTGTAGAATATATGAGTCTGGCGATATACCATCTGACTTTCGGAAAAGCATCATCCACACAATTCTGAAGACGACAAGAGCTGACAAGTGCAAGAATTATCGCACAATCAGCTTAACAGCTCATGCATCGAAGCTGCTTACAAGAATAATATAAAGAAGAATGGAAAAGAAAATTGAGAATGCGCTAGGTGACGATCAGTTTGGCTTTAGGAAAAGTAAAGGGACGAGAGAGGCAATTCTGACGTTACGGCTAGTAATGGAAGCAAGGCTAAAGAAAAATCAAGACACTTTCATAGGATTTGGCGACCTGGAAAAAGCGTTCGACAGTATAAAAAGGTGCAAGCTGTTCGAGATTCTGAAAAAAGTAGGGGTAAGCTATAGGGAGAGACGGGTCATATACAATATGTACAACAACCTAGAGGGAATAATAAGAGTGGACGATCAAGAGCGAAGTGATCGTATTAAGAAGGGTGTAAGACAAGGCTGTAGCCTTTCGCCCCTACTCTTCAATCTGTACATCGAGGAAGCAATGATGGAAATAAAAGAAAAGTTCAGGAGTGGAATTAAAATACAAGGCGAAAGGATATCAATGATACGATTCGCTGTTGACATTGCTATCCTGAGTCTAAGTGAAGAAGAATTAAATGATCTGCTGAACGGAATGAACAGTCTAATAAGTACACAGTATGGTTTGAGAGTAAATCGGAGAAAGACGAAGATAATGAGAAGTAGTAGAAATGAGAACAGCGAGAAACTTAACATCAGGATTGATGGTCACGAAGTCAATGAAGTTAAGGAATTCTGCTACCTAGGCAGTAAAATAACGAATGACGGACGGAGCAAGGAGGACATCAAAAGCAAACTCGCTATGGCAAAAAAGGCATTTCTGGCCAAGTGCAGTCTACTAATATCAAATACCGGCCTTAATTTGAGGAAGAAATTTCTGAGGATGTACGTCTGGAGTACAGCATTGTATGGTAGTGAAACATGGACTGTGGGAAAACCGGAACAGAAGAGAATCGAAGCATTTGAGATGTAGTGCTACAGACGAATGTTGAAAATTAGGTGGACTGATAAGGTAAGGAATGAGGAAGTTTCAGGCAGAATCGGAGAGGAAAGGAATATGTGGGAAACACTGATAAGGAGAAGGGACAGGATGATAGGACATCTGCTAAGACATGAGGGAATGACTTCCATGGTACTAGAGGGAGCTGTAGAGGGCAAAAACTGTAGAGGAAGACAGAGATTGGAATACGTCAAGCAAATAATTGAGGACGTAGGTTGCAAGTGCTACTCTGAGATGAAGAGGTTAGCACAGGAAAGGAATTCGTGGCGGACCGCATCAAACCAGTCAATAGACTGATGACCAAAAAAGGTAGCAGAATTCCTTAACTTCACCTACTTCGTGACCATCAATCGTCAAGTTAAGTTTCTCGCTGTTCTCATTCCTGCTACTTCTCATTACCTTTTCCTCTCTTTCATTTACTCTCAATCGATATTATATACTCGTTAGACTGTTCATTCCGTTCAGCAGATCGTGTAATTCCTCTTCACTTTCACTCAGAATAGCAATGTCATCAGCGAATGATGTCACTGATATCCTTCCACTTTGAATTTTAACTCCTCTCCTGAACCTTTCTTTTATTTCCAATATAGCTTCTTCGATGAAGAAATCGAACAGTATGGGGGAAGAGCTACATCCCTGTCTTACACCCTTTTTGATCCTAGCACTTCGTTCTTGGTCGTCCTCTCTTATTATTCCCTCTTGGCTCTTGTATATTACCCGTTTCTCCCTACAGCTTACCCCTATTTTTCTCAGAATTTCGAAGATCTTGCGCCATTTTACGTTGTCGAAAGCCAAACTGATCGTCATCTAGCGCATCCTCAAATGGTTCTGAACACTATGGGACTTAACATCTGAGGTCATCAGTCCCCTAGAACTTAGAACTACTTAAACCGATTTAACCTAAGGACATCACACACATCCTCGCCCGAGGCAAGATTCGAACCTGCGACCGTAGCTGTCCCGCGGTTCCAGACTGAAGCGCCTCGAACCGTTCGGCCACATCGGCCGTCTAGCACATCATCAATTATTTTTTCCATTCTTCTGTATATTATTCTTGTCAGCAACGTGGTTGCATGAGGTGTTAAGCTGTTTGTTCGATAATTCTCGCACTTGTCAGCTCTTACAGTCTTCGGAATTGTTTGGATGATATTTTTACGAAAGTCAGATGGTATGTCGCCAGACTCATACATTCTACACACCAACGTGAATAGTCGTTTTGTTGCCACTTCCCCCAATGATTTTAAAAAGTCTGATGGAATGTTATCTATCCCTTCTGCCTCCAAAGCTCTTTTAAATTCTGATTCTAATACTGGGTCCCCTATCTCTTCTAAATCGATTCCTGTTTCCTCTTATATCACATCATACAAACCTTCCCCTCATAAAGGCTTTCAATGTATTCTTTCCACCTAGCCGCTCTCTCCTCTGCATTTAACAGTCGAATTCCCGTTGCAAACAATGGTTCAAATGGCTCTGAGCACAATGGGACTTAACTACTGTGGTCATCAGTCCCCTAGAACTTAGAACTACTTAAACCTAACTAACCTAAGGATATCACACACATCCATGCCCGAGGCAGGATTCGAACCTGCGACCGTAGCGGTCGCGCGGCTCCAAACTGTGGCGCCTAGAACCGCTCGGCCACTCTGGCCGGCTTCCCTTGCACTCTTAATGTTACCACACATGCTTTTAATGTCACCAAAGTCTGTTTTGACATTCCTGTATGCTGATTCTGTCCTTCCATTTTCGATTTCTTCACATTTTTCATGCAGCCATTTCATCTTAGCTTCCCCGCATTTCCTATTTGTTTCATTCCTCAGCGATTTGTATTTCTGTATTCCTGAGTTTCCCGGAACATTTTTGTACTTCCTCCTTTCATCGATCAAATGATTTCTTCTGTTACGCATGGTTTCTTCGCTATTACCTTCTTTGTACCTATCTTTTCTTTCCGACTTCTACGATGGCCCTTTTTAGAGATGTCCATTCCTCTTCAACTGTACTGCCTACTGCGCCATTCCTTATTGCTGTATCTATAGCGTTAGAGAACTTCAAACGTATCTCGTCATTCCTTAGTACTTCCGTATCCCACTTCTTTGCGCATTGATTCTTCCTGACTAATGTCTTAAACTTCAGCCCACTCTTCATCATTACTATATTGTGATCTGAGTCTATATCTGCTCCTGTGTACGCCTTACGATCCAGTATCTGATTTCGGAATCTCTGTCTGACCATGATGTAATCTAACTGAAATCTTCCCCTATCACTCCGCCTTTTCGACGTATACCTCCTCCTCTTGTGATTCTTGAACAGAGTATTCGCTATTACTAGCTGAAACTTGTTACAGAACTCAATTAGTCTTTCTCCTCTCTCATTCCTTGCCCCAAGCCCATGTTCTCCTGTAACCTTTCTTCTACTCTCCTACAACTGCATTCCAGTCTCCCATGACTATTAGACTATTAGATTTTCTCCTCCCTTTATGTACCCCTTCAATATCCTCATACACGTTCTCTATCTGTTCATCTTCAGCTTGCGACGTCGGCATGTATACCTGAACTATCGTTGTCGGTGTCGGTCTGCTGTCGATTCTGATTAGAACAACCCGGTCACTGAACTGTTCACAGTAACACACTCTCTGCCCTACCTTCCTATTCATAACGAATCCTACACCTATTATACCATTTTCTGCTGCTGTTGATATTACCCGATACTTATCTGACCAGAAATCCTTGTCTTCCTTCCACTTCACTTCACTGACCCCTACTATATCTAGAATGAGCCTTTGAATTTCCCTTTTCAGATTTTCTAGCTTCCCTACCACATTCAAGCTTCTGACATGCCACGCCCTGACTCGTAGAACGTTATCCTTTTGCCGATTATTCAATCTCGTTCTCACGGTAATCTCCCCCTTGGCAGTCCCCTCCCGGAGATCCGAATGGGGGACTATTCCGGAATCTTTTGCCAATGGAGAGATCATCATGACACTTCTTCAATTACAGGCCACATGTCCTGTGGATACATGTTACGTGTCTTTAATGCAGTGGTTTCCATTACCTTCTGCATCCTCATGTCGTTGATCATTGCTGATTCTTCCGTCTTTAGGGGCAATTTCCCACCTCTATTCCGGAATCTTTTGCTAAAGGAGAGATCATCATGACACTTCCTCGGTTACAGGCCACATGTCCTGTGGATACACGTTACGTGTTTTTAATGCAGTGGTTTCCATTGCCTTCTGCATCCTCATGTCGTTGATCATTGCTGATTCTTCCGCCTTTAGGGGCAATTTCCCACCTCTAGGGCAAGAGAGTGCCCTGAACCTCTGCCCACTCCTGCGTTCTTTTTGACAAGGCCGTTGGCAGAACGAGACTGACTTCTTATGCTAGCGCTAGCAGGTAATATTGAAGGTATACAGAGAGGCGCAGGTTTGATGTGAAACGTCATATTTTCATGGCGTACTCCACGTTGACCGAAATGTACTCAACATAGCTGTTTCATTTATCTTGTAAGAAGCCGTTTGAATTTTTTAATTTTGATGAGTATGCATTTTTCAACTTTATATTTAAGTGCAGTTAATCCAGTCATGGGGTATTAGGGGTCCAGCCATGACTGATCAGCAGCGATAGTCTGAAGTTCATAATTACACACGTGGTACCATCCAGGAAACTTTAGCAGCATGAAGGACCTCTCATCAGAGACGTGTAACCACTCTGGTCGCTACACTAATCTCTTTTCGCTGTAACCAGAGTAAGGTGCTTTTTTACCAAAAAAAAAAAAAAAACTATTTCCATCAATTTACATGACCTTTTCTTTAATTGCCTTCATTAGACAGTATTGACAAAATTTATCTATAAATGAAATAAAATCCTTATATGAATCAATTACTAGTAGGTATAACCTCTGCATAGATTCTTATTTTATTTTTTATTTTTAAGGTTACAGCCTCAATGCGTCTCGGTCGCCAGTCATCATCAGTATCTGTCAGATAACGAACACAAATGGGAAGTAGTATTAACTTGGAAGAGCAGTTGAACAGAAAGGACAGTGTCTTGAAAGGAGGATATTAGATGAACATCAACAAAAGCAAAACGAGGATAATGGAATGTAGTCGAATTAAGTCGGCTGATGTTGAGGGAATTAGATTAGGAAATGAGACACTTAAAGTAGTTAAGGAGTTTTGCTATTTGGGGAGCAAAATAACTGATGCTGGTCGAAATAGACAGGATATAAAATGTAGACTGGCAATGGCAAGGAAAGCGTTTCTGAAGAAGAGAAATTTGTTAACATCGAATAGATTTAAGTGTCAGGAAGTCGTTTCTGAAAGCATTTGTATGGAGTGTAATCATGTATGGAAGTGAAACATGGACGATAAATAGTTTGGACAAGAAGAGAATAGAAGCTTTCGAAATGTGGTGCTACAGAAGAATGCTGAAGATTAGATGGGTAGATCACATAACTAACGAGGAGGTATTGAACAGAATTGGAGAGAAGTTTGTGGCACAACTTGACTAGAAGAAGGGATCCGTTGGTAGGGCGTATTCTGAGGCATCAAGGGATCACAAATTTAGCATTGGAGGGCAGCGTAGAGGGTAAAAATCGTTGAGGGACACCAAGAGATGAATACACTAAACAGATTCACAAGGATGTAAGTTGCAGTAGGTACTGGGAGATGAAGAATCTTGCGCAGGTTAGAGTAGCATGGAGAGCTGCATCAAACCAGTCTCAGGACTGAAGACCACAACAACAACAACATTTGCGTATTAAAATAATACAATACGGTCTGTAAACATATGGCTCTGAGCACTATGGGACTTAACATCTAAAATCATCAGTCCCCTAGACTTAGAACTACTTTAACCTAAGGACATCACACACATCCATGGCCGATGCAGGATTCGAACCTGCGACCATAGCAGTTGCGCGGTTCCTGGTCTGTAAACAATAACTGCTCGGGACGTACCACAGTGGCCTAGGGGAACTCGAGGCGAACAGATTGATACAGAACATTTGTTGTCTATCAAGCAGGGAAATAGCCTCAAAGTGGCCTGCAGAAGCCGTCAAAGTTATAGTGCATGCGCGCTGCCTGTGATGTACAATATGCTCTCGCGTACTTATACCATCGCCTTTCGTTAACATTAGTACAATTATTTACTACTTAGTCAGTGTAAGGTTGATCGATAATATCAATACTTTTTGAATGCAGCCCAATTGTTATATCTGACTACAACTCTTTATTCTCCTTATTGAAGAGCGCTAAGTTTAGCATTAGCAAATTTATCCTGGATATTGTACTTTACGACACTTACTATGTAGCAGCGCACTTGCACTGTGTAATGGTCCAAAAAACGCGATAGAAAGTACTTTGAGTTACTGATTTTACACGTATTGATATACACACATCAAAAAAGGTTTTGCATCGTTTCAGTTCCCAGAACTCCTGAAAATAGACGTTGACTGTCGATATTGTATCACAGACACAGTGCCTTTGACTGTTCAGAGATGTCACTAAACCTGCCCAAAGATGTAAATAACCATGCATGAGCAGCGTCTGTTAGTCGGAGGTGGTCCAACAGCCGATCAGTTCCAGTCATTCCAACAGGAAGGAGGTACACGGTTCGTGATGTCTATTGTTCAACCATGCCGCGGCTCGATCGCGTCAGCATTGTTACTTTGTGCCAGGAAGGGCTCACAACAAGGAAAAAAAATGGTTCAAATGGCTCTGAGCAGTATGGGACTTAACATCTAAGGTCATCAAAAAAAATGGTTCAAATGGCTCTGAGCACTATGGGACTTAACATCTGAGGTCATCATTCGCCTAGAACTTAGAACTACTTAAACCTAACTAACCTAAGCACATCACACACATCCATGCCCCAGGCAGAATTCGAACCTGCGACCGTAGCAGTCGCGCGGTTCCGGACTGAAGTGCCTAGAACCGCTCGGCCACCGCGTCCGGCAACAAGGGAAGAGTCCAGGCGTCTCGGAGTGAACCAAAGCGATGTTGTTCGGACATGGAGGAGATACAGAGAGACAGGAACTATCGATGACATGCCTGTCTCTGGCCGCCCAAGGGCTACTACTGCAGTGGATGACCGCTACCTATGGATTATGGCTCGGAGGAACCCTGACAGCAAAGCAACCATGTTGAATAATGCTTTTCGTGCAGCCACAGGACGTCGTGTTACGACTCAAACTATGCGCAGTAGGCTGCATGATGCGCAACTTCACTCCCGACGTCCACGGCTAGGTCCATCTTTGCAACCACGACACCGTGCAGAGCGGTACAGACGGGCCCAACAACATGCCGAATGGATCGCTCAGGATTGGCATCACGCTCTCTTCACCTATGAGTCTCGCATGTGCCTTCAACCAGACAATCGTCGGAGACGTGTTGGGAGGCAACCCGGTTAGACTTAACGCCTTAGACACACTGTCCAGCGAGTGCAGCAAGGTGAAGGTTCCCTGCTGTTTTGGGGTAGCATTATGTGGGGCCGACGTACGCCGCTGGTGTCATGGAAGACGCCGTAACGTCTGTACGATACGTGAATGCGATCCTTCAACCGATAGTGCAGCCGAATCGGCAGCATATTGGCGAGGCATTCGTATTCATGGACGACAATTCGCGCCCCTATCGTGTACATCTTGTGAAAGACTTCCTTCGGGATAACGACATCGATCCACTAGAGTGGTCAGCATGTTCTCCAGACATGAACCGTCTCGAACATGTCTAGGATAGATTGAAAAGGTTGTTTATGGACGACGTGACCCACCAACCACTCTGAGGGATCTACGGCGAATCGCCGTTGAGGAGTGGGACAATCTGGACCAACAGTGCCTTAATGGACTTGTGGATAGTATGCCACGACGAATACAGGCACGCATCGCTGACAGCGCTCCGTGCCCTCGGTAAGAGATTCTGTGGCTGGACGGACTAGCAGTCAGCCAGTGGATAGAGAAGTGTATGGACATGATATTCTTAGTGGACGCTCTGTGTTGGGAGGACATGCGTTATAAAGTGAGTGAAATGATGTCTTTATAAGAAAATACGCAAGGAGATGTATAATGATGGATGTTTGGTTGATAATGTTTGGGCAGTGGAATTATTGACTACTATATAACTTTTGGAACTGGATGTCACATGAATAAGGTGAATTTTTGTAAATACATTGCTTGCTCTTCAACAAAATCTTTCTTTTTCTAACCATATGCCACCTAGTAGAGTCTGTAGTGGTTGGAATTTTTTTATTTAGCTGGCTGTATTTGCAACTTGCTGCAAATGCTGTAGTTCGTGTCATGAAGATTTTCTGCGAGGTAAGTGACTTATGAAAAAGAAAGGGGATTGCACTGTTGGGATTCTTGATTGACATGAGTTTAGGCAATTAACAGGGTTGGAGGTAGTTTCCGTTTCTTTAATTTCATGTTTTTTGAATTGTATTATTGTTAGGATTTCTTGCAATTCAGGGCCATTTTTTGTGTTAATTACTGGAAGTCATGTTGTCAATGTATAGCACTCAGATTGAGTTGGTCTTTTATACAGGGTTATTAAAAATGATTGAAGCGATTTCACAGCTCTACAATAACTTTATTATTTGAGATATTTTCACAATGCTTTGCACACACATACAAAAACTCAAAAAGTTTTCTTAGGCATTCACAAATGTTCGATATGTGCCCCTTTAGTGATTCGGCAGACATCAAGCCGATAATCAAGTTCCTCCCACACTCGGTGCAGCATGTCCCCATCCATGAGTTCGAAAGCATCGTTGATGCGAGCTCGCAGTTCTGGCACGTTTCTTGGTAGAGGAGGTTTAAACACTGAATCTTTCACGTAACCCCACAGAAAGAAACCACATGGGGTTAAGTCGGGAGAGCGTGGAGGCCATGACATGAATTGCTGATCATGATCTCCACCACGACCGATCCATCGGTTTTCCAATCTCCTGTTTAAGAAATGCCGAACATCATGATGGAAGTGCGGTGGAGCACCATCCTGTTGACCGTCGGCTGTGGTGCGTTTAGCTCCGTGCTTGCTTTATTCGTCGACTTCCGCGGGCTACGCGTGAAACTTGCCCGCACCCGTTCAACCGTTTCTTCGCTCACTGCAGGCCGACCCGTTGATTTCCCCTTACAGAGGCATCGAGAAGCTTTAAACTGCGCATACCATCGCCGATTGGAGTTAGCAGTTGGTGGATGTTTGTTGAACTTCGTCCTGAAGTGTCGTTGCACTGTTATGACTGACTGATGTGAGTGCATTTCAAGCACGACATACGCTTTCTCGGCTCCTGTCGCCATTTTGTCTCACTGCACTCTCGAGCGCTCTGGCGGCAGGAACCTGAAGTGCGGCTTCAGCCGAACAAAACTTTATGAGTTTTCCTTCGTGTCTGTAGTGTGTCGTGACCATATGTCAATGAATGGAGCTACAGTGAATTTATGAAATCGCTTCAATCATTTGTAATAGCCCTGTATTGTCGGTAGTAAATGAATAGCTTAAGTTTGAGTTGTCTTTGTAAGGGAAAATTCTGTAGGTCAGCGTTTATTAAAAAATAATTTAAGAGATAGTTTCACACTCTCATCGCTTTCTAATATGTATATCATATTCATCCTTGCTGTCATTTACAATAAATCTTTCTTCATCTAACAGATACAATCAGAAGTCAACACACGACTAGTCCATCAGCTACCACACTGCGACTAAGTCTGCATCAGACTGCGCACAGGCAAAGACTGTACCACCACAACAGCAAAGATTGTTTAACAGTGACGTAACTTGCTCTCTCTCTCTGTCTGACGTGCACGTCGATGACGTACAAAAGTCAAAATGGCATGACCACCATCAACACTTCAGCGCGTTATAACACAGTTGCGGAACCGGCTGTATACAGCTGTATCCGGGTACGGTAGACATTTCTAGCATCTTCTTAATTAACTTTCATTCATATCTGCATTCAATAAAAGACGGTTCACGATCTTGCATGCTGTCGTTTCTACCGTAACTATTCCTTACTTTCTATCATGTGTTTTGGACCTTCTTGTAAATTAACCTTTCCTGTACAGGTAGTGAGAGAAAAGACTTTCGATGACGTTATGCAAAACACAGTCATTTCGTAAAAAAAAAAAAAACGACCAGAAAATGCGGAACGACGCGCTTGTCAATTTTACAGCGTTAAAATCATAGAAATGTGAGGTAAAATTTAGATAAATGTCAGTTTCACAAACTCCACCACTAACTAGAGGGCAACGGGCAAATTCCTCGTCACAGATTCCGTCCAAATTTGTGGTGTGTGCAGAACTTGGACAGAAAGTGGTGGCTCCAGATGGTCAAGAGACTGGACAAAAAAAAAATCATTTTTGGACGGGGTCAGGCGAGGCAAATGAGCCATTTACGTTAGTGTAATCTGTAGGCAGCGGGAGGCGCAGTCGTAAAGGTACAGAATGATAATCCCAAGGTCGTGGGAGCGAGTTCCACGGCAGAAACTTTTTAATTTTTTTAATTTCAAATGTTTAGCTACAATGCGAATAAATCGAGATAATGATCGATATACACTCTTGGAAATTGAAATAAGAACACCGTGAATTCATTGTCACAGGAAGGGGAAACTTTATTGACACATTCCTGGGGTCAGATACATCACATGATCACACTGACAGAACCACAGGCACATAGACACAGGCAACAGAGCATGCACAATGTCGGCACTAGTACAGTGTATATCCACATTTCGCAGCAATGCAGGCTGCTATTCTCCCATGGAGACGATCGTAGAGATGCTGGATGTAGTCCTGTGGAACGGCTTGCCATGCCATTTCCACCTGGCGCCTCAGTTGGACCAGCGTTCGTGCTGGACGTGCAGACCGCGTGAGACGACGCTTCATCCAGTCCCAAACATGCTCAATGGGGGACAGATCCGGAGATCTTGCTGGCCAGGGTAGTTGACTTACACCTTCTAGAGCACGTTGGGTGGCACGGGATACATGCGGACGTGCATTGTCCTGTTGGAACAGCAAGTTCCCTTGCCGGTCTAGGAATGGTAGAACGATGGGTTCGATGACGGTTTGGATGTACCGTGCACTGTTCAGTGTCCCCTCGACGATCACCAGTGGTGTACGGCCAGTGTAGGAGATCGCTCCCCACACCATGATGCCGGGTGTTGGCCCTGTGTGCCTCGGTCGTATGCAGTCCTGATTGTGGCGCTCACCTGCACGGCGCCAAACACGCATACGACCATCATTGGCACCAAGGCAGAAGCGACTCTCATCGCTGAAGACGACACGTCTCCATTCGTCCCTCCATTCACGCCTGTCGCGACACCAATGGAGGCGGGCTGCACGATGTTGGGGCGTGAGCGGAAGACGGCCTAACGGTGTGCGGGACCGTAGCCCAGCTTCATGGAGACGGTTGCGAATGGTCCTCGCCGATACCCCAGGAGCAACAGTGTCCCTAATTTGCTGGGAAGCGGCGGTGCGGTCCCCTACGGCACTGCGTAGGATCCTACGGTCTTGGCGTGCATCCGTGCGTCGCTGCGGTCCGGTCCCAGGTCGACGGGCACGTGCACCTTCCGCCGACCACTGGCGACAACATCGATGTACTGTGGAGACCTCACGCCCCACGTGTTGAGCAATTCGGCGGTACGTCCACCCGGCCTCCCGCATGCCCACTATACGCCCTCGCTCAAAGTCCGTCAACTGCACATACGGTTCACGTCCACGCTGTCGCGGCATGCTACCAGTGTTAAAGACTGCGATGGAGCTCCGTATGCCACGGCAAACTGGCTGACACTGACGGCGGCGGTGCACAAATGCTGCGCAGCTAGCGCCATTCGACGGCCAACACCGCGGTTCCTGGTGTGTCCGCTGTGCCGTGTGTGTGATCATTGCTTGTACAGCCCTCTCTCAGTGTCCGGAGCAAGTATGGTGGGTCTGACACACCGGTGTCAATGTGTTCTTTTTTCCATTTCCAGGAGTGTATTTTTATCGTCGGCTAAATAATTTGGTCCAAAAGCATTACAACTGCTCTTATCTCGTCGACAGAAAAGAAGGAACCACATCCCGAGAAGACTGCGTCAAAATACATTCCACTGTACATCACCAGCTAATCTCGCCAATATTTGGCGAAGTGGTATTTTACGCCGGGTTTACTGCCAAACTGCGTGGTGAGGCAGCATCTTATATGAATGTAAATCAAACCTGTTTTTTCTATACAAACTGTAAAACAACCAAGTAATACAATGGAGGTATGAATTGAAATGCCTTCAGTCACAACTTTTCGTTTTTTATTAAATACACGATGCATTTCGGTTCGGACCCGGTGGCTCCATCATCAGGTGTAATTTGTCTTAATAAATGTTAGATTTCTTCTCTGGAATGAGGTGAAATGTATATTCCTATCACGAAAAGGTTTAATGTTAGGTTATGAATTTCGTAAATCGAAAGCGGAAAAGATGTGCAAAATAGTGGAAAAGATGAACAGTTTAGTTACCATATATTTCAAAGGAAAGCGTTTTTAACGTTTTAGCTTCGGCAAACATCTTGAATGAAGTGACATGTACGAAACGAGGAGAAAAGAATGTTTGCCGGAGTTAAAACGTTACCAACGCTTTTCTTTGAAATATGTGGTGAGTGTACATTGTTCATGTTTTCCACTATTTTTGTTTTCCGCGTTCGACTTAACGAAATTCATAACCTAACATTAAACCTTTTCGTGATAGGAATATACATTTCACCTCATTCAAGAGAAGAAATAAAACATGTATTAAGACAAATTACACCTGATGATGGACCCACGGGGTCCGAACCGAAATGCATTGTGTATTTAATAAAACACTGTACGGATTACCCAAGATCCATAAGAACAACGTTCCACTGAGACCGATCGTCAGCGCAACTGGCTCACCGACGTATAAACTGGCGAAACACTTGGTCTCTCTGCTCCAGCCACACGTGGGGAAGACCGACACATACAGTAACGACTCAGGACATTTCATTGAGAAGCTGAAGAAACTGAAACTTGCACCAAACGACAACCTGGTCAGTTTTGATGTTGTTTCGCTATTTACGAAAGTGCCACTCAGCGACGCTCTGGAGCACATCGGTTCCATGTCCCCGCAAGACATCAAAAAGCTCTTCCATGCACGTCTCACCACGAGCTATTTCACGTGGAATGGCGATTTCTACGAACAGCTGGAAGGCGTCGCCATGGGTAGTCCTCTCAGTCCAGTGGTGGCCAACTTCTTCATGGAACAATTCGAAGCACGGGCACTGGACTCGGCGACTTGCAAACCTAAGGTGTGGTACAGGTACGTCGATGATACTTTCGTGGTGTGGAGCCACGGTGAACAACAGCTCGGTGACTTCCTGAGACACTTGAACAGCCTCCATGCCAACATAACATTTACCATGGAAGTAGAAAAGGACAAGAAACCGCCATTTCTAGATGTGCTGGTCACAAGGGACGGCGAAAACCTGGGACACAGCGTGTATCGAAAACCGACACACACGGACCGATACCTGCACAAACTGTCAAACCTCCACCCGAGGCAAAAAAGGCATGATCAGTACGCTCGTAACGAGAGCAGGACGAATATGTGAGCCGCAACACCTCAAACGAGAAATGCAATACCTGGAAACTGTTCTGAGGAGCAATGGGTACTCCACAAACTACATTAGAAGTGTAACAGAGCCAAACACTCGGCGAAGTAAGGAACCAGAAAAAGAAATGTCGGATACGGCCTTTCTGCCATACATTCCCAGAGTGACGGACAGAATCGGCCGTATATTGCGCAAACACGGCGTAAAGACGATTTTCAAACCGACAAGGCAGATCAAAGAGTGTATTAGATCGGCGGAGGAGAAAAGAGACCCACTTGCAATGTCGGGAATATACCGTATACCTTGCACATGCGGAAAAGTTTATGTCGGAATGACTGGACGATCCATTAACACCAGGATCAAAGAGAATAAGCGACATTGCAGGTTGGGGCAGGTGGAGAAATCGGCCGTGGCAGAGCACGCACTGAATGAGAACGACCACGTAATAAAATTCGCCGACACGGAAGTTCTGGCTGTAGAGAAGCACTATCACACGCGCTTGTTCAGAGAAGCTGTAGAAATCCAAAAACTCGCGAACAGTTTGAACAAGAAAGAGGAAAGCCTTAAGGTAAACGGATCCTGGCTTCCCGTACTGCAGCGAACGACCGTCGCAGGTAGCGAGAGGAGAACCGCACCGGAAATGACCGCGGAGAAGCCCTCGGACGTTGGCGCGCCAGGTACATATAGCCTGCGGCCGCGAGCTCGCCTCCAGTTCACCACCGGCAATGGAGGGTGAAGCTTTGACAATGCCAGCCACTCGTGCTGGCGAAACGTCAGAAAAATCATTAGATGAACGTCGGCCGAAGAACCCGAGACAGAAGCCAATAGGCAGTTTGTTGAAAACACGAAAAGTTGTGACTGAAGTTCATACCTCGAATGTATTGAATACAGTCACGTTTGAAGCTGCAAAATACGGATAAAAAACCATGTAATGGTAAAAATGTGACCTTTACAACATGCTTCTGTTAATACAATGAACTCTACCCCAGCATGTGTAAATCATTAACTGTAAAATAATAAATGTATCTAATCTCATATACGAATCCAGACAACCTTTCGGTTAGGGCAACCACAGCTATGAATAGTGATCTTGGGTATTAATAAACCGTGTCAGCTGTATTTAGTCCTTTATTATTGGATCAGTACCAGTTTCGCGGCACTAAAAGCCATATCTTCAGATGAAAATTTGTATAACAGTAAATCCAGAAGGAATAACAACCCTGAGATCTACACTGATTTTCAAAAAATTTTAATACTGTTAAAAACTTTTACTTGAGAATTTTAACATTAGAGCTCAAAAGCCATACCAGTGTATATCACAGACTTGTTATTCCTTTTGGATTTATTGTTATACATATGTTCACCAGAAAATGTGGCTTTTACTGCCACGAAACCGGTAGTGATCAAATAATAATGAACTAAATACAGCTGAAGCAGGCTATTTTTTATTTTATTTATTTTTATTTTTTTATTTTTTTGCTTTATTGAGTTTCGACTCCTCCCAGAGGGGACGGGCTGGCAGCAGCTTAGTACGCTGCTCTACAGCCTACAGAATTTGTTTTAAAAAAACATGATGATCATATATAATAAAAGCAGGCGATAAAAACGGTGACTTAAATTGTAAAATGGCGGAAAGTTGTGGAAGTGGCGATGCTAATTAAATGCGCAGGAAGCAGACAGGTAAAATAGTAGACAGACAATTAAAAAAACACGGCGAAAGTCTGGTTTCTGTTCGCAAGAGATATAAAAATCACACCCAGCGACAGTATGATTTCAAGCAGTTTATTAATACCCATGATGACTTATATATGAAGTTCTCGTGTACAGCTTACAATTCCTTCCTCGAAATTTATTTTTAATTTCAAATTTTCACGCCTCTTATGCAATACTTTAATAACTACAATACACGAGAGGCGTTCTATAAGTAACGTAATATATTGTCTTCCCAACCAATTTTGGTTGGAAAAAAAAATGCTGAATTTGTTGGGAGACATCTTGTGAACCTCTGTAATTTCGTGAAGTTCCGACAGGTGGCAGCGTTACGCGTAGCCTCCAAAATGGCGCCTATAACTGCGGTATGTTCTAAGCCGACAAGTGCCGTTGAGTTTCTTTGGTCGGGAAACCATATCATCGCAGATATTCATAGGGGCGTGCTGAGTGTCTGCGGAGACATGACAGTAAACAAAAGCACGGTGAGTTGTCGGGCAAGGCGTTTGTCATCGTCGCAACAAGGTCGCGCAAACTTGTCCGAGCTACCTCGTGCCTGCCGGCCGTACACAGCTGTGACTCCTGCAGTGTTGGAACGTGCAGACACTCTCATTCGAAGTTGTCGACAGATAACAATCAGACACTGAGCCGTGGTAAAATCTGCTGTTTTGAAGAGCGCGCTGCAGCGCGTTGTGTGAAGCAGTCGCCCTGCGTTTCTGGAGGTGGCACCGCTGTGGCAATCGGAGCTTTGGTGTCTCCCTCTGGTGGGAAAGGGCAAAAGTTGCCTGTTCACGTGCATTTAAGAGGCGCTATGAGCTCGGCATGGACCATCCATAATGCCAATTCCCACACCTTCTACCCCTCTGCAGGTGTGCCCCAGGGCTCTGTCCTCTCCCCTCTCCTCTACCTCCTGTACACGGCAGATATGCCCCAGCCCCCCCCCTCCAGTACACCTCTTGCAATATGCTGATGACACCGCATTCCTCGCCCTCGCTCCCACCCTCCAACGGTCCCAACGCCTTCTCCAGAATCACCTTGAACTTTTCGCTGCATGGTGTAACCAGTGGCTCCTGAAACTAAATCCTTCCGAGACCCAGGCAATCGTCGTAGGTCATACCACTCGCTCCTTCCAGCTCCTGGATTTCTCCCTTACTGTCTGCGCACATCCTGTCCGCCTCACCCCCACCTTCACCTACCTTGGCCTCACCGTTGACCGTCACCTCACCCGGATCCCTCATCTCCGCTCCATCCAATCCAAAGCCACAACCGCCTCCGACTCCTCAAACTCCTCTCTGGCCGGACGTGGGGGTTGCACCCCTCTACCATCCGCCACACCTACAAATCCTTAATCCGTCCCGTCCTCTGTTATGCCAGTCCTGCCTGGATATCTGCCCCCCCCCCCAAATTCTATAAGTCCCTCCAAATCCTTGAGCGTCATGCACTCCGCCTCGCCTTCCGTATACGCCTCCCGTCCCCGACGCGGATCCTCTATGATCTCATTCCTTTCCCCCATCCTCGAACATATCCGCATCCTCTACACCTCCCGCCGTCTTGAACCCCCTCACCCCCTGGTTGCTCCTCTCCTCTCCCATCCCCGCCCCCTGCCACGTCTTCACCGTTGTGTCCCCCCCTACCCTCCATCTCTACACCCTACATCTCCTTTCCCAAGGTGGCTTCCATCAACTCCCCCTCCCGGATGATGTCCTCTCCCTCCATTTATCCCTCCTATCAACTCTGATCCTCACACCCCCTCCTTTCCTCTGTCCTTTTCCCGGTCTCCCTCTCCCCCCCTTCCATCCTCTTTCTTCCCCACCTCCCCTCTCTTTGCCCCCTTCTGTCCCCCACGTCCTTTTACATTTCCCTCCTCTGCCTCCTCTCATTCCCTCTTGCGTCTGCCCTTCTCTCCCTTTATTAGTCCTCTCCCTCCTTGGATTCCCCCCCCCTTTTTCGTTTTTTCATCTCCTCCCTCCTTGTTTTTCCCCCTACTCCAGGTCCCCCCCCCCCATCTGCCTTGGGTCGGGAGTGCCATCTTCGTGCCGCCTTTTTCGTGCAGTGTTTTACAGTGTGTTTTTCCAGTGCGTGCACCGTGTTGTGTCTTTTGGGCAGTGTAGCGAATAGCCATCATACTGTCGCTGGATGTGCTTTTTGTTATTTGCGAACAGAAACCAGACTGTCGCCATGTTTTTTTTTTAATTGTGTGTCTACTGTGTTACTTGTCTGATTCCTGTGTCTTTTATCTCCATTGCCAACCCCCTTTGCTTTCTGTTTTAACTTTCCGCAATTTTACGCCATTTTTCACTTTAAATCGCCGTTTTATCGCCTGTTCTACATGTACATCTACATCTATACTCCGGGAGCCACCTTACGGTGTGTGGCGGAGGGTACTTATTGTACCACTATCTGATCCCCCCTTCCCTGTTCCATTCACGAATTGTGCGTGGGAAGAACGACTGCTTGTAAGTCTCCGTATTTGCTCTAATTTCTCGGATCTTTTCGTTGTGATCATTACGCGAGATATATGTGGGCGGTAGTAATATGTTGCCCATCTCTTCCCGGAATGTGCTCTCTCGTAATTTCGATAATAAACCTCTCCGTATTGCGTAACGCCTTTCTTGAAGTGTCCGCCACTGGAGCTTGTTCAGCATCTCCGTAACGCTCTCGCGCTGACTAAATGTCCCCATGACGAATCGCGCTGCTTTTCGCTGGATCGTGTCTATCTCTTCTATTAATCCAACCTGGTAAGGGTCCCATACTGATGAGCAATACTCAAGAATCGGACGAACAAGCGTTTTGTAAGCTACTTCTTTCGTCGATGAGTCACATTTTCTTAGAATTCTTCCTATGAATCTCAACCTGGCGCCTGCTTTTCCCACTATTTGTTTTATGTGATCATTCCACTTCAGATCGCTCCGGATAGTAACTCCTAAGTATTTTACGGTCGTTACCGCTTCCAATGATTTACCACCTATGGCATAATCGTACTGGAATGGATTTCTGCCCCTATGTATGCGCATTATATTACATTTATCTACGTTTAGGGAAAGCTGCCAGCTGTCGCACCATGCATTAATCCTCTGCAGGTCTTCCTGGAGTACGTACGAGTCTTCTGATGTTGCTACTTTCTTGTAGACAACCGTGTCATCTGCAAATAGCCTCACGGAGCTACCGATGTTGTCAACTAAGTCATTTATGTATATTGTAAACAATAAAGGTCCTATCACGCTTCCTTGCGGTACTCCCGAAATTACCTCTACATCTGGAGATTTTGAAGCGTTAAGAATGACATGTTGTGTTCTTTCTTCTAGGAAATCCTGAATCCAATCACAAACCTGGTCCGATATTCCGTAAGCTCGTATTTTTTTCACTAAACGTAAGTGCGGAACCGTATGAAATGCCTTCCTGAAGTCCAGGAATACGGCATCAATCTGCTCGCCAGTGTCTACGGCACTGTGAATTTCTTGGGCAAATAGGGCGAGCTGAGTTTCACATGATCTCTGTTTGCGGAATCCATGTTGGTTACGATGAAGGAGATTTGTATTATCTAAGAACGTCATAATACGAGAACACAAAACATGTTCCATTATTCTACAACAGATTGACGTAAGCGAAATAGGCCTATAACTATTCGCATCTGATTTATGACCCTTCTTGAAAATGGGAACGACCTGCGCTTTCTTCCAGTCGCTAGCTACTTTACCTTCTTCCAGCGATCTACGATAAATTGCTGATAGAAAGGGGGCAAGTTCTTTAGCATAATCACTGTAGAATCTTAAGGGTATCTCGTCTGGTCCAGATGCTTTTCCGCTACTAAGTGATAGCAGTTGTTTTTCAATTCCGATATCGTTTTTCCTTGTTTCTTTCTTCTTCCTTTATTTAAAAAAAGTCTGTAGGCTGTAGAGCAGCGTAGTAAGCTGCTGCCGGCCCGCCCCCTTCGGGGGGAATTGAAAATCAATAAAGAAGAAAAAAAACCTCGGCACGGAGTCAGTAAGAGTCTGTCGGTGTGAGTCAGTCAGTCGGAGGCAGTTGGTCAGCCAGGGCAGTTTGTCAGTTCAGCCGGTTCAGTGTGCGGCAGTCAGTGTCTGCCTGTCGTCCGGAGTGCTAGTATGTGTTAGGCCGCCAGTCTGATCGAGTTTGCTCAGGCAGTGGGCATTGGCGGTTGGATCTATCGGTTGGTCGGTCGCGCACTGAGACACGAGATGATTTGTCCGGCTTGAGCGTCGGCGCGTGTGAGGTCGCCACGTGAGTCCAGTGGGCCGCGCCGTGTAGCGAGGGGTAGTGGCTTCCCGGCCGACACGAGAGCAACAGGAGTCAACCCACGACATCGAGTTGGCCTGGGCGAGCTGCGACTCCGTGAGACGGGAGATCGGCGCGCCTTCCTGAGTCCGCTGAAGCGGCTGGCAGCGGACGGTTCGGGAGAGCGTTTTGGGGGTGCTGCGCCAGGTCTTCGCCAGAAATCGCAGTTTATTAGAAGCTGAGTGAGTAGTGATATGTTGTTTCAGTTACATGTTAAATTCTACTTGTGTTGTCGGTCAGTCTCTCGTCCCCAGCTTGCTTGTTTGTCTCTCGTCCGCATTTGTTAGGCAGTTAGTGTCTGCCGGCCGGAGTGGCCGTGCGGTTCTAGGCGCTACAGTCTGGCGCAGGTTCGAATCCTGCCTCGGCCATGGATGTGTGTGATGTCCTTAGATCAGTTAGGTTTAATTAGTTCTAAGTTCTAGGCGACTAAGTTAAGTCGCATAGTGCTCAGAGCCATTTGAACCATTTTTTTTTAGTTAGTGTCTGTCTGTCTGTCTGTCTGCCGTACGTTAATAGCTGCCTCTGTCATGTTTGTCGGATTCGGTGGTAACGAATTTATAGAATTAAGGTAAAGACAGAATTCCTGAAATATGTTTCTATCTTCCTTATCACCTTGCGAGGCAGTATATCTGTAATGTAGAGCATCTTGTACACTTTATGCAAGTCTGAATTTCATGGGTTTTATTTAAATAGTCATTTTTATAAAGTTGCCACCCTTCCACCCTAAGATCCCTTTTAAAAACAAATTGCACTTTTGGTGGAAAATAATTCTCAGTGTGAGTGTCTGTACCATTTCCATCCCTCTTACGGGGTGCATAGTTAATGTGTTTGTGTGAGTTGTTAAAATTTTTAAAGTAATCTGGTGTGTTACAGATTTGCACCAGCGTAGTTTCTCAGAGGTCGTTGTGAGCGGTCATGACTGCGGCCTTGTTGAAACGGAGCAGGCAAGCTTCTCAGCCCGAAGGCTCCTACTGTAACACAAAACACAGACGTGGCGTTCGCCGTGCCTAGCTGACGTGACGTCACCAACAAGCGCCGAGGCCTTCCTTGGTGTTGCAGTTACTCGCCGGCAGTGCTCGTGTCTCGTATTGACAGGGCGCTCTGTTGGGCTCTGATAGCTGGCAGCCAAGAAGGGACGAGCCTGAGTCCATCCTGCCCGTTCGTGTTATTAGGGTGTTTAAGTATTTCGACGGCCTCTCTGATTTTGCGTTTTGTCTTACCTGGCTGCTAGGCCAACACACAGGCTTCGCTGAATTATTATTTCTTTTCCGCAGTCTTGCTGATTTTCTGCCACTGCGGATTTGTTGTTTTACCCTAGAGGAATACAGCGCTCGTTTTCCCGTATGCGCGTTCCTATTGGCCTAGCAGTCTCGCCGATGTATGCCTCTCCACATTCGCATTCCACACCTGCAGTGTGTAATGCATCCACCTTCTCCTGGAGCCTAGCACGTCCTGGATCCCACGACCACTATAGAAGACAGGCTGCACCCCAACGCGGCGTAGGTGTTTGCCTATTCGGTTAGTAACATTGGCTGCAGTTTGTCTATTGGAATGAGATTTTCACTCTGCAGTGGAGTGTGCGCTGATATGAAACTTCCTGATAGATCAAAACTGTCTGCCGCACCGACACTCGAACTTGGGACCTTTGCCTTTCGCGGGCAAGTGCTCCACCAACTGAGCTACCCAAGCACGACTCACGCCCCATCCTCACAGCTTTACTTCTGCCAGTACCTCGTCTCCTGCCTTCCAAACTTAACAGAAGCTCTCCTGCGACCCTTGCAGAACTAGCACTCCTGAAAGAAAGGATATTACGGAGACATGGCTTAGCCACAGCCTTCTTCAGGAGTGCTAGTTCTGCAAGGTTCGCAGGAGAGCTTCTGTGAAGTTTAGAAGGTAGGAGACGAGGTACTGGCGGAATTAAAGCTGTGAGGACGGGGCGTGAGTCGTGCTTGGGTAGCTCAGTTGGTAGAGCACTTGCCCGCGAAAGGCAAAGGTCCCGAGTTCGAGACTCGGTCCGGCACACAGTTTTAATCTGCCAGGAAGTTTCAGTTTGTCTGTTTCTTGCTTATCTTTCTTACTTGTGTTCGTCGACAAGGCCATGTGGATCGACTTAAGACTGTAGCCAATGGCTAGAAAAGCGGAAGCCTACGCAATTATAGAAGACTCTCGTGTTCGGCGTTTGGCTCAGGCGCATCGTACTGCTTCTGCAGCAGCAATGTGAGCAGCAGTTGGTTCAAATGGCTCTGAGCACTACGGGACTTAACATCTGAGGTCATCAGTCCCCTAGAACTTAGAACCACCTAAACCTAACTAACCTAAGGACATCACACACATCCGTGCCCGATGCAGGATTCGGACCTGCGACCGTAGCGGTCGTGCGGTTCCAGACTGGCGCGCCTAGAACAGCTCGGTCACACCGGCCGGCAGCAGCGGTTGCGACCACAGCGACACAAACAACTCTTACAAATCGCTTATTTCAAGGAGACCTCCGAGCCATACGGGTCCATTGTGCATTCCGACAGACTTGCGCAATTCCAGCAGGACAATGCGGAATTGGTACAGAGTGGCTCCATTCCACCGAGCCCCTAAACAGCGCCATTTGTGACTTCAGTGGTGTCAAGCGAGAGCCCATTGGAGGGCACAGTGGAAGTCTGTTGTGTTTTCTGACGAAAACTGGTTCTCCCTCGGTGTAGTGTAGCAACTTAAATCACTTAATAAAAGCAAGTCTTCTGGTAAAGACTGTATACCAATTAGGTTTTTTTCGGAGTATGCTGATGCTTCAGCTCCATACTTAAAATCATATACAACCGTTCGCTCGACGAAAGATCCGTACCCAAAGCCTGGAAAGTTGCACAGGTCACAGCAGTATTCAAGGAGGGTAGTACGAGTAATCCTCTTAATTAGAGGCCCATTTCGTTAAAGTGGATATCCAGCAGGATTGCGTTCGAACATTATGTCTATTGACACACAGTCAACATGGGTTTAGAAAACATCCTTCTTGTGAAACACAACTAGCTCTTCATCCACGTGAAGTGCTGAGTTCTATTGGCAAGGGATTTCAGATCGATTCCGAATTTCTGGATTACCGGAAGGTTTTTGACACTGTACCACACAAGCGGCCTGTAGTGAAATTGCGTGCATATGGAATATCGTCTCAGTTATGTGACTGGATTTGTGACTTCCTGTCAGAGAAGTGACAGTTCGTAGTATCTAACGGAAAGTTATCGAGTATAACAGAAGTGATTTATGACGTTCCCCAAGGTAGAGTGATAGCCCCTTTGCTTTTGCTTGTCTATATAAACGATTTGGGAGACAATATGAGCAGCCGTGTTAGGTTTTTTGCAGATGACGCTGTCGTTTATCGACTAATAAAGTCATCAGAAGATGAAAACAAATTGCAAAACGGTTTAGAAAAGATATCTGAATGGTGCGAAAATTGGCCGTTGACCCTAAAAAACGAAAAGTGTGAGGTGATCCGCGTGAGTGCTAAAAGGAATCCTTTAAACTTCGGTTACACGATAAATCAGTCAATCTAAAAGCCGTAAATTCAACTAAATATCTAGGAATTACAATTACGAACAGCTTAAATTGGAAGGAACACGTAGAAAATGTTGTGGGGAAGGCTAACCGAAGACTGCGTTTTACTGGCAGGACACTTAGGAAATGTAACAAATCTACTAAGGAGACTGCCTACACTACGCTTGTCCGTCCTCTTTTAGAATAGTGCTGCGCGGTGTGGGATCCTTGCCAGATAGAACTGACGGAGCACGTGGAAAAAGTTTTGTATTATTGTGAAATATGGGAGAGAGTGTCACAGGAATGAGACAGGATTTGCGCTGGACATCATTAAAAGAAAGGCATTTATGGTGTCACCGCCAGACACCACACTTGCTAGGTGGTAGCTTTTAAATCGGCCGCGGTCCGTTAGTATACGTCGGACCCACGTGTCGCCACTATCAGTGATTGCAGACCGAGCGCCGCCACACGGCAGGTCTAGTCCAGAGAGACTCCCTAGCACTCGCCCCAATTGCACAGCCGACTTTGCTAGCGGTGGTTCACTGTCTACATACCCTCTCATTTGCAGAGTTTAGCATAGCCTTCAGCTACGTCATTTGCTACGACCTAGCAAGGCGCCATATTCAGTTACTATGAATGTATTCTGCACAGATAATATTGTGACTCATGTACCGTCAAGAGCGACGTTCATCATTAATGAAAGGTAAGTATCAAACTACTTCCGTCCGCTTTCTGAATTCTCATTCCTTGCCATATTCCAGACCTCATGTCAGTATAGTTCTTCCGTCCTCACGCCAGCCTGCGTGAGCTAAAAAGCGTGCATTTCGGCCTCGACTAGCAACACTGTGTCGGCTCTTCTGCCAACACAACAGCATTTTTCGTTGCGACGGTATCTCCTCACAGAATTCGAGTCACCAACTTTCGCCTCCGAATGCGAAAATATTTTGTTGACATCGTAGTGCATAGGGAGGAACCATCACCAGTATAAAATAAGGGAAATCAGAGCTCGTACGGCAACATATAGGCGTTGGTTGTTTGCGTGCGGTACACGAGACTGGAACATTAGAGAATTGTGAAGGTCGTTCGATGAACCCTGTGCCAGGCACTTAAATGTGATTTGCAGAGTATCCGTATAGGCCGCGCGGGATTAGCCGAGCGGTCTGAGGCGCTTCAGTCATGGACTGCGCGGCTGATCCCGGCGGAGGTTCGAGTCCTCCCTCGGGCATGGGTGTGTGTATTTGTCCTTAGGATAATTTAGGTTAAGTAGTGTGTAAGTTTAGGGACTGATGACCTTAGCAGTTACGTCCCATAAGATTTCACACACAGTATCCATGTAGAGACACTTTCATAGGATTTGTCGACCTGGAAAAGCGTTCGACAATATAAAAAGGTGCAAGCTGTTCGAGATTCTGAATAACGTAGGGGTAAGCTATAGGAAGAGACGGGTCATATACAATATGTACAACAACCTAAAGGGAACAATAAGAATGGACGATCAAGAACGAAGTGCTCGTATTAAGAAGGGTGTAAGACAAGGCTGTAGCCTTTCGCCCCTACTCTTCAATCTGTATATCGAGGAAGCAATGATGGAAATAAAAGAAAGGTTCAGGAGTGGAATTAAAATACAAGGTGAAAGGATATCAATGACACGATTCGCTGATGACATTGCTATCCTGAGTGAAAGTGAAGAAGAATTAAATGATCTGCTGAACGGAATGAACAGTGTAATGAGTACACAGTATGGTTTGAGAGTAAATCGGAGAAAGACGAAGGTATTGAGAAGTAGTAGAAATGAGAACAGCGAGAAACTTAACATCATCAGGATTGGTGGTCACGAAGTCAATGAAGTTAAGGAATTCTGCTACCTAGGCAGTAAAATAACCAATGACGGACGGAGCAAGGAGGACATCAAAAGCAGATTCGCTATGGCAAAAAAGGCATTTCTGGCCAAGAGAAGTCTACTAATATCAAATACCGGCCTTAATTTGAGGGAGAAATTTCTGAGGATGTACGTCTGGAGTACAGCATTGTATGGTAGTGAAACATGGACTGTGGGAAAACCGGAACAGAAGAGAATCGAAGCATTTGAGATGTGGTGCTATAGACGAATATTGAAAATTAGGTGGATTGATAAGGTAAGGAATGAGGAAGTTTCACGCAGAATCGGAGAGGAAAGGAATATGTGGAAAACACTGATAAGGAGAAGGGACAGGATGATAGGACCTCTGCTAAGACATGAGGGAATGATTTCCATGGTACTAGAGGGAGCTGTAGAGGGCAAAAACTGTAGAGGAAGACAGAGATTGGAATACGTCAAGCAAATAACTGAGGACGTAGGTTGCAAGTGCTATTCTGAGATGAAGAGGTTAGCACAGGAAAGGAATTCGTGGCGGGCCGCATCAGTAGACTGATGACCAAAAAAAAAAAAAATCCATGTAGATGTAGATGTAGATGTAGATGGCCCTGTTCTGGTTAGAAGAAGGCCAGGTTAGGGCCTGCAACCAACCTGTCTGCGTGCTAGAGACTATGCTCTGGGATGCGATTTCGTATGACAGTAGGGGCACTCGCGTGGTTATCCCGTGCTTGTATGCGAGTCTGGTGATTCGACCTGTTGTGCTTCCATTCACGAACAGCATTCCAGGTGGCGGTTTCCAACACGATAACGCTCGCCCATGTACCGCTGTTGTAACCCAACACGCTCTGCACAGTGTCGACGTGTTGCCTTGGTCTGCTCGATCACCATATCTGTCGAGCAGACACGGGACACCATCAGATGACAACTCCAGCGTCATCCACAGACGGAATTAACCGCCCTGTACTGACCGAGCAAGTGCAGCAGCCATGGAGCTCCATCCTACAAACTGAAATCCGTCACCTGCACAACACATTGCGCGCGCGTTCGCATGCTTGCATTCAACATTCTAGCCATTACAAGGATTGTTAATGTACCAGCATTTCACATTTGCAATGGCCTATTTCGTGCTAATAGCGTGGAGAGCTGCATCAAACCAGTCTCTGGACTGAAGACCACAACAACAACAACAGTCATTCAATAAAATGATCCATAAAAGTGCTAAAATGGGCGAGCTTGCAATGTTAATCACTTAGATATATTACCTAGACAAATGTATTCCAGAAATTTCAATACTCCACGTTAATTATTCATTGGTGCCTATACAGTCATTCAGGGTCTTGAAAGGAGGACATAAGATGAACATCAACAAAAGCAAAACGAGGATAATGGAATGTAGTGGAATTAAGTCGGGTGATGCTGAGGGAATTAGATTAGGATACGAGACACTTCAAGTAGTAAAGGAGTTTTGCTATTTGGGGAGCAAAATAACTGATAATGGTCGAAGTAGAGAGGATATAAAGTGCAGACTAGCAATGGCTAGGAAAGCGTTTCTGAAGAAGAAAAATTTGTTAACATTGAGTACAGATTTAAGTGCCAGGAAGTCGTTTCTGAAAGTATTTGTATGGAGTGTGTAAGTAGGTGAGCCGCCAGCAGTGGTGGATGTGGGGAGAGAGATGGCGGAGTTTTGAGAGCGGACGATCTGGATGTGTGCCGTCAGAAAAACGAAATTTGTAAAACTGGATGCCATGAACTGATATATATATTATGACTTTTGAACACTATTAAGGTAAATACATTGTTTGTTCTCTATCAAAAACTTTCATTTGCTAACTATGCCTATCAGTAGTTAGTGCCTTCAGTAGTTAGAATTTTTTATTCAGCTGGCAGTATTGGCGCTCGCTGTATTGCAGTAGTTCGAGTAACTAAGATTTTTATGAGGTAAGTGATTCATGAAAGGTATAGGTTATTGTTAGTCAGGGACATTCTTTTGTAGGGATTATTGAAAATCAGATTGCGTTACGGTAAAAATATTGTGTGTCGGTTTAGTGTTGATCAGAATAAGTAAAGAGAGAAATGTCTGAGTACGTTCAGTTCTGGTCAGCTGTTTGAAAATCAAATCATGTAAGAGCTTTACCAGCACAGTAATTCATAAATTTTTCTAAGGGGACGTTACCAGTGTAGCCATGTATGGAAGTGAAACGTGGACGATAAACAGTTTAGACAAAAAGAGCACAGAAGCTTTTTAAATGTAGTGCTGCAGAAGAATGCTGAAGGTTAGATAGGTAGATCACATAATTAATGAGGAGATATCGAATAGAATTGGGGAGAAGAGAAGTTTGTGGCACTGCTTGACTAGAAGAAGGGATTGGAGGGTAGGACATGATCTGAGGCATTAAGGGATCACCAATTTAGTACTGGAGGGCAGCGTGGAGGGTAAAAATCGTAGAGGGAGACCAAGAAATGAATACAGTAAGCAGATTCAGAAGGATGTAGGCTGCAGTAGGTACTGGAAGATGAAGAAGCTTGCACAGGATAGAGTAGCGTGGAGAGCTGCACCAAACCACTCTCTGGACTGAAGACCACAACAACAACAACAGTCATTCAATAAAATAATCCGTAAAAGTGCTAAAATGGGCGATGGTGACGATGTGAATAATTTAACATATGGTTTAGAGCAGGGGTGGTCAAGAATTCGGCTCGGGATCTGTGCCCAGAGTCGCGTGCCAAAGCCGTCAACTTGTTTGGCACACTGCCGCACCGCAATGCCACGCTATCTGAGCGAGAGGAGGGGCAAGAGCCAAAACGGGGAATGCGCTTCACTTGAACGGCAATCCAGTCGCACTGCATACGACACGGATCTAAGTTTCACATTTTTCAACAACACAGGCCAGAATGAAACAAATCTTCACTATTATACACTGAAGCCGGCCGGGGTGGCCGTGCGGTTCTAGGCGCTACAGTCTGGAACCGGGTGACCGCTACGGTCGCAGGTTCGAATCCTGCCTCTGGCATGGATGTGTGTGATGTCCTTAGGTTAGTTAGGTTTAAGTAGTTCTAAGTTCTAGGGGACTGATGACCTTAGAAGTTGAGTCCCATAGTGCTCAGAGCCATTTGAACCATTTTTATACACTGAAGCGCCAAAGAAACAGGTGCAGGCCTGCGTATTCAAATACAGAGATATGTAAACAGGCAGAATACGGTGCTGCAGCCGGCAACGCCTATATAAGACAACAAGTGTCTGGCGCAGTTTTTCGGCCGGCCGATGTTGCAGAGAGGTTCTAAGCCAGGGGCGGGCAGGAATCCTGCACGTGTGCGGTGCACTTGCACGCGTGCAGTTAACAGGTGTTCTGCGTGCACACAGGGGCAAGCTGGCCACCCGCCTCTCACCCCTCCCCACCATATCGTCTCTCCGCTTCTTCCTCTGTAATGCGTTTTGTTTCCTGGCCTGCTTTATTAAATGAAGGAATAAGGTTAGTAGGAGTGCTTGACAGAAATCATGGTTTGAAAGAGTACCTATTACCTACGATACGTTTTGTTTAATTATCACAGGTGGAGTTTACAATACGTTTAATGTCTGGAACAAAATTTCTACATACAGACAAACGCAAACAGTTACGTAAATTTTCATTACTGATATTTGCTCTTAACCGAGACTTGTTAATTTTCATAACAGAAAAAAATCTCTCACAAAAGTATGTCAAGCCCAACATTGACTATCTTCATGGCTTCACGATGGAGACGAGGAAACTCTTGCTGTGGAAAGTCGTGATAAAGATCTATTACACGTCTTGCCAAAAGGAACTTGTCTCTCAGACGAGAATTACACTGTAGACCTATTAATTCCATTTGCAAACTGAGATGAATATCATCTACAGAAACCAGATTCTCTCGAGAACTATTCAAAACCTTGGGATAAGTAAGATATATCCCCAAATCGCTTGAGAAATTCCTCTTTTATTGCACTAAGAACGGCAACATACTGAAATTTATTATAATGGCGTTCAATATTAAACTTCCGCTCACCAGCGACAATACTGTCACATATTATACATTTCCAGTTTTCACGTTTTTCCACAGAGAACAAATGATTCTCCCATTCCTTTTTAAAAGATAGCAAATCTCCAATTCTCCGTTTCCTTGATTCACTCTGCATTTTCCGGTTATTGAAATACAACGTTCACTACGTAGTGGTCGCTTCGCTTCAACGTCCGCAGCTTAGCCTGGCACTACACTGCCGCAACCTGCAGGCTGTCGCCACTGCCCCATTCGACGCCTGCACGCGAGCAGCACACGTGCAGCGCTGTGCGCTCGTGAGCCGCGTGCAACGTTTGCCCGCCCCTGTTCTAGGCGCTTCAGTCTGGAACCGCGCGACCGCTACGGTCGCAGGTTCGAATCCTGCCTCGGGCAGTCCTTAGGTTAGATAGGTTTACGTAGTTCCAAGTTCTAGTGGACTGATGACTTCAGATGTTAAGTCCCACAGCGTCAGAGGCATTTGAACCATTTTTTGCACTTTTACCGGTTATTGCTGCTATAGTGGCAGGTTATCAAGATTTAAGGGAGTTTGAACGTGGTGTTGTAGTCGGGGCACGAACTATTGGACTCAGCGTCTCCGAGCTAGCGATGAAGCGGGTAATTTTCCCGTGCAACCATTTCACGAAAATCAGGAAACAAATCTCTGACATCGCTGCGGCCGAAGACGATCCTGCAAGAATGGGACTAACAACGACTGAGGAGAATTGGTTAACGTGACAGAAGTGCAATTCTTCCGCAAATTGCTGCAGATTTCAATGCTGGGCCATCAACAAGTGTCAGCGGGCGAACTATGCAACGAAACATCATCGATATTGGCTTTCGTACTCGAAGGTCCATTTGTGTACCCTTGATGACTGCGTGACAAAAAGCTTTACGCCTCGCCTGAGCCCGTCCATGCACACATTGGTGACTGGAAACATGTTGCCTGGTCGAACGAGTCCCGTTTCAAATCGTATCGAGCGGATGGACGTGTGCGGGTATGGAGATAACCTCATGCATCCACGGACCATGTCAGCAGGAGACTGTTGAAGCTGATGAAGGCTCTGTAATGATATCGGGCGTGTGTAGTTAGAGTGATATGGGACCCCTGATACGACTGTGACAGGTGACACGTACGTAAGCATCCTGTCTGATCACCTGCAGCCATTCACGCCCATTGTGCATTAAGACGGGCTTGGGCAATTCCAGCAGCACAATGCGACACCCCACACGTCCAGAATTGCTACAGAGCGGCTCCAGGAACACTCGTCTGAGTTTAAGTACTTCTGCTGACTACCAAACTCCGCGGACCTTATTGAGCATATCCGAGATGCCTTACAATTTGCTATTCAGAAAAGACCTCCAGCCCCTCGATCGCTTACGGACAGTCCTGCAGGATTCTTGGTGTCAGTTCCCTCGTGTCCGCAGCTCATGGCCGTACGGTAGCGTTCTCTACATCTACATCTACATTTATACTCCTCAAGCCACCCAACGGTGTGTGGCGGAGGGCACTCTACGTGCCACTGTCATTACCTCCCTTTCCTGTTCCAGTCGCGTACGGTTCGCGGGAAGAACGACTGTCTGAAAGCCTCCGTGCGCGCTCTAATCTCTCTAATTTTACACTCGTGATCTCCTCGGGAGGTATAAGTAGGGGCAAGCAATATATTCGATACCTCATCCAGAAACGCACCCTCTCGAAACCTGGCGAGCAAGCTACACCGCGATGCAGAGCGCCTCTCTTGCAGAGTCTGCCACTTGAGTTTATTAAACATCTCCGTAACGCTATCACGGTTACCAAATAACCCTGTGACGAAACGCGCCGCTCTTCTTTGGATCTTCTCTATCTCCTCCGTCAACCCGATCTGGTACGGATCCCACACTGATGAGCAATACTCAAGTATAGGTCGAACGAGTGTTTTGTAAGCCACCTCCTTTGTTGATGGACTACATTTTCTAAGGACTCTCCCAATGAATCTCAACCTGGTACCCGCCTTACCAACAATTAATTTTATATGATCATTCCACTTCAAATCGTTCCGTACGCATACCAAGATATTTTACAGAAGTAACTGCTACCAGTGTTTGTTCCGCTATCATATAATCGTACAATAAAGGATCCTTCTTTCTATGTATTCGCAATACATTACATTTGTCTATGTTAAGGGTCAGTTGCCACTCCCTGCACCAAGTCCCTATCCGCTGCAGATCTTCCTGCATTTCGCTACAAGTTTCTAATGCTGCAACTTCTCTGTATATTACAGCATCATCCGCGAAAAGCCGCATGGAACTTCCGACACTATCTACTAGGTCATTTATATATATTGTGAAAAGCAATGGTCCCATAACACTCCCCTGTGGCACGCCAGAGGTTACTTTAACGTCTGTAGACGTCTCTCCATTGATAACAACATGCTGTGTTCTGTTTGCTAAAAAGTCTTCAATCCAGCCACACAGCTGGTCTGATATTCCGTAGGCTCTTACTTTGACCCCAGCGGGATCAGGGATTTTCTCTGCCTCGTGATGACTGGGTGTTGTGTGACGTCCGTAGGTTAATCAGGTTTAAGTAGTTCTACGTTCTAGGGGACTGATGACCTCAGTAGTTAAGTCTCATAGTGCTCAGAGCCAGTTCCCTCGAGCACTGCTTCAGATGTTAGTGGAGTCCATGCCACATAGTACTGCAGCACGTCTGCCTGCTCGCGGGGGCCCTACTCGATACAAGGCACGTGTACCAGTTTTTTAGTTGACAGAGCTACCGGCCCTAAGCGGTAAAGTAAATACACTCCTGGAAATGGAAAAAAGAACACATTGACACCGGTGTGTCAGACCCACCATACTTGCTCCGGACACTGCGAGAGGGCTGTACAAGCAATGATCACACGAACGGCACAGCGGACACACCAGGAACCGCGGTGTTGGCCGTCGAATGGCGCTAGCTGCGCAGCATTTGTGCACCGCCGCCGTCAGTGTCAGCCAGTTTGCCGTGGCATACGGAGCTCCATCGCAGTCTTTAACACTGGTAGCATGCCGCGACAGCGTGGACGTGAACCGTATGTGCAGTTGACGGACTTTGAGCGAGGGCGTATAGTGGGCATGCGGGAGGCCGGGTGGACGTGACGCCGAATTGCTCAACACGTGGGGCGTGAAGTCTCCACAGTACATCGATGTGGTCGCCAGTGGTCGGCGGAAGGTGCACGTGCCAGTCGACCTGGGACCGGACCACAGCGACGCACGGATGCACGCCAAGACCGTAGGATCCTACGCAGTGCCGTAGGGGACCGCACCGCCACTTCCCAGCAAATTAGGGACACTGTTGCTCCTGGGGTATCGGCGAGGACCATTCGCAATCGTCTCCATGAAGCTGGGCTACGGTCCCGCACACCGTTAGGCCGTCTTCCGCTCACGCCCCAACATCGTGCAGCCCGCCTCCAGTGGTGTCGCGACAGGCGTGAATGGAGGGACGAATGGAGACGTGTCGTCTTCAGCGATGAGAGTCGCTTCTGCCTTGGTGCCAATGATGGTCGTATGCGTGTTTGGCGCCGTGCAGGTGAGCGCCACAATCAGGACTGCATACGACCGAGGCACACAGGGCCAACACCCGGCATCATGGTGTGGGGAGCGATCTCCTACACTGGCCGTACACCACTGGTGATCGTCGAGGGGACACTGAATAGTGCACGGTACATCCAAACCGTCATCGAACCCATCGTTCTACCATTCCTAGACCGGCAAGAGAACTCGCTGTTCCAACAGGACAATGCACGTCCGCATGTATCCCGTGCCACCCAACGTGCTCTAGAAGGTGTACGTCAACTACCCTGGCCAGCAAGATCTCCGGATCTGTCCCCCATTGAGCATGTTTGGGACTGGATGAAGCGTCGTCTCACGCGGTCTGCACGTCCAGCACGAACGCTGGTCCAACTGAGGCGCCAGGTGGAAATGGCATGGCAAGCCGTTCCACAGGACTACATCCAGCATCTCTACGATCGTCTCCATGGGAGAATAGCAGCCTGCATTGCTGCGAACTGTGGATATACACTGTACTAGTGCCGACATTGTCCATGCTCTGTTGCCTGTGTCTATGTGCCTGTGGTTCTGTCAGTGTGATCATGTGATGTATCTGACCCCAGGAATGTGTCAATAAAGTTTCCCCTTCCTGGGACAATAAATTCACGGTGTTCTTATTTCAATTTCCAGGAGTGTATAAACAATTACTTACCAAAAATAGCCGTAAGAAGAAGAGCTACAGAGAGAAATGCACAACACTTCCGCCGCCCGGAGTGGCCGAGCGGTTCTAGGCGCTGCAGTCTGGAACCGCGCGACCGCTGCGGTCGCAGGTTCGAATCCTGCCTCGGGCATGGATGTGTGTGATGTCCCTAGGTTAGTTAGGTTTAAGTAGTTCTATGTTCTAGGGGACTGATGACCACAGATGTTAAGTCCCATAGTGCTCAGAGCCATTTGAACCATTTTTGAACAACACTTCCAAGGACAACACAACAATTTATGAAATATCAACTCGTGTCGCAAGTAAACGGCTCTTCAGTGTATAATTGGTCTTTTGCGCACTGAAGTCGTAATATAGTTTTTATCTGGTACAAACTGCTGGCATACAGATAGACGCAGACATTTTCACAGATTGTTTCACGTAATCGTAAATTATTTAGTTTCATAATCCAAAAAAGATATCTTACACTCATACGATTGTCGAAGTTTTGTAGCACTTTTACAACGTCATCTTGGAGACGTGGCAACTCCACCTGAGGACAGTAACTTAGACGTCCTAGACACTTTAAACGTAAAAAAAAAAATGGTTAAATGGCTCTGGGCACTGTGGGACTTAACATCTGAGGTCCCCGTCCCCTAGAACTTAGAGCTACTTAAACCTAACTAACCTAAGGACATCACACACATTCATGCCCGAGGCAGGATTCGAACCTGCGACCGTAGCGGTCGCGCGGTTCCAGACTGAAGCACATAGAACCGCTCGGCCACCACGGCCGGCTTTAACGGAAAAGGATTTGTCTTTAAACACAGTAATTACCTTGAAGATCAATCAGTTACAAATTCAAAAGGACGCTTTCAGCTGTAACAGCAAACGGTCTCGAAAACAGATGTAAGACTGGCAGTGTCCTAAAAACGTTTAGGAAACTATATCTGTAATTATTTCATTGCCGCAATGAATTCTCCAAACGTTGCGTTCACCTTAACGGCAGGGAGCATAGGGAACTGGACTGGCCGGCCGGTGTGACCGTGCAGTTCTAGCCGCTTCAGTTTGGAACCGCGTGACCGCTACGGTCGCAGGTTCGAATCCTGCCTCTGGCATGGATGTGTGTGATGTCCTTAGGTTAGTTAGGTTTAAGTAGTTCTAAGTTCTAGGGGACTTATGACCACAGATGTTAAGTCCTATAGTGCTCAGAGACCTTTTGAACCATTTTTTGAATTGGACTGGATTTGTGAGAATTTGTCGCTTTTACTATGCGATTTTCTTTGCAAATAAATCTCTATCAAATCAGAAATAACTTGTTTCTCACCTCGCAGTGTTGTACAGTGGACAGCGTGCAGTTAAATCCACTTAAAATGCGAGGACTGCAATCCCTCTGGCTCGTTTTATTTTTCGTTATTGCATTTATTTTCCCTTCATAAATTCAACAAGTTTTAAATCGAAATATCGTTCCAGGCACGCCCCTCTGACTTAAGTCTTGGGAGGGTGGGCATGTCTGTAACCCACGGCATACGTAGACGCTTTAAAAAGGCGGTGTGGTTCAAATGGTTCAAATGGCTCTGAGCACTATGCGACTTAACTTCTGAGGTCATCAGTCGCCTAGAACTTAGAACTAATTAAACCTAACTAACCTAAGGACATCACACACATCCATGCCCGAGGCAGGATTCGAACCTGCGACCGTAGCGGCAGCTCGGCTCCAGACTGTAGCGGCTAGAACCGCATGGCCACTCCGGCCGGCAAAGGCGGTGTAGCTAACGACATACACTCCTGGAAATTGAAATAAGAACACCGTGAATTCATTGTCCCAGGAAGGGAAAACTTTATTGACACATTCCTGGGGTCAGATACATCACATGATCACACTGACAGAACCACAGGCACATAGACACAGGCAACAGAGCATGCACAATGTCGGCACTAGTACAGTGTATATCCAACTTTCGCAGCAATGCAGGCTGCTATTCTCCCATGGAGACGATCGTAGAGATGCTGGATGTAGTCCTGTGGAACGGCTTGCCATGCCATTTCCACCTGGCGCCTCAGTTGGACCAGCGTTCGTGCTGGACGTGCAGACCGCGTGAGACGACGCTTCATCCAGTCCCAAACATGCTCAATGGGGGACAGATCCGGAGATCTTGCTGGCCAGGGTAGTTGACGTACACCTTCTAGAGCACGTTGGGTGGCACGGGATACATGCGGACGTGCATTGTCCTGTTGGAACAGCGAGTTCTCTTGCCGGTCTAGGAATGGTAGAACGATGGGTTCGATGACGGTTTGGATGTACCGTGCACTATTCAGTGTCCCCTCGACGATCACCAGTGGTGTACGGCCAGTGTAGGAGATCGCTCCCCACACCATGATGCCGGGTGTTGGCCCTGTGTGCCTCGGTCGTATGCAGTCCTGATTGTGGCGCTCACCTGCACGGCGCCAAACACGCATACGACCATCATTGGCACCAAGGCAGAAGCGACTCTCATCGCTGAAGACGACACGTCTCCATTCGTCCCTCCATTCACGCCTGTCGCGACACCACTGGAGGCGGGCTGCACGATGTTGGGGCGTGAGCGGAAGACGGCCTAACGGTGTGCGGGACCGTAGCCCAGCTTCATGGAGACGGTTGCGAATGGTCCTCGCCGATACCCCAGGAGCAACAGTGTCCCTAATTTGCTGGGAAGTGGCGGTGCGGTCCCCTACGGCACTGCGTAGGATCCTACGGTCTTGGCGTGCATCCGTGCGTCGCTGTGGTCCGGTCCCAGGTCGACTGGCACGTGCACCTTCCGCCGACCACTGGCGACCACATCGATGTACTGTGGAGACTTCACGCCCCACGTGTTGAGCAATTCGGCGGCACGTCCACCCGGCCTCCCGCATGCCCACTATACGCCCTCGCTCAAAGTCCGTCAACTGCACATACGGTTCACGTCCACGCTGTCGCGGCATGCTACCAGTGTTAAAGACTGCGATGGAGCTCCGTATGCCACGGCAAACTGGCTGACACTGACGGCGGCGGTGCACAAATGCTGCGCAGCTAGCGCCATTCGACGGCCAACACCGCGGTTCCTGGTGTGTCCGCTGTGCCGTGCGTGTGATCATTGCTTGTACAGCCCTCTCGCAGTGTCCGGAGCAAGTATGGTGGGTCTGACACACCGGTGTCAATGTGTTCTTTTTTCCATTTCCAGGAGTGTATTTATGTGTTGACCTTCCATAAATGCACTAACAATATTACTTTTTATTCGAATAGACTTGTCTACACATGAGAGATGGATTTCTGTGTGGTTAGTGGCGCTAACCACCTCTCTTCTCCACCCAGTATATTTTTTCTCCGTATAGTATGTCCCGCCAAAAAAGGATAACAGAGGAACAATGTTACCGAATATCACTTGATGAAATTCGTTCTAGTGACAACAGTGTTGACAGTTATGAAAGTGATGACAATGACCCGACATTCACTACACATTGTGCAACTGTTGGTTTTGTTTACAGTCGCGTGTGGAGCTGTAGTGATTCTGAGGATAACAGTGAAAGTGACGAGACAAGTGAAAGCTGTGCGGTGTCGGCCGCTGTTCCATCAACAGTCACGATAGACTGGAGCCAAGAAACAACTGTTGAACAAGTGCTATCATTTATTGGGAAAGGTGGAGTGGCTGCAGAAATGAAGAACAAGCTGAACCTAAAGCCAGTTGAATTATTTTGCGAGTGTTTTGATGAAACGCTTATAAACCGCATAGTGTTTCAAACCAATGAGTATGCAACACGAAAGGCAGATCTTTCGCCCCCACCAACGAATATCAAATAAAAGTTTTTATCGAAATAAATCTTTACATGCCGCGCGGAGTGGCCGCGCGGTTTGAGGCGTCATGCCACGGACTGCGAGGCCCCTCCCGCCGGAGGTTCGAGTCCTCCCTCGGGCATGGGTGTGTGTTGTTGTTAGCGTAAGTTAGTTTAAGTAGTGTGTAAGTCTAGGGATCGATGACCTAAGCAGTTTGGTCCCTTAGGAATTCACACACATATGAACATTTTTGAAATCTTTACATGGAAATCATTATAAAAAAAAGCCTAGCTACAGAGGTTATTGCAGCACTGATCCAGACCTTGGTGATAATTGTTTATCGAAGCTAATGCCAGTAAAAAGATTTAGTTGGTTACTGATAACTTGCACTTCAATGATAATTAATTCTGTGGCTGCTGACAGAAACAGTTAGAATTACGACAAATTATACGAACTACGTTCCTTGCTAGGTCATCTGAACAGGAAATTCCAAGACTGCTATACGCCACAACATATTGTCGCTATTGATGTGATGATGATGATGATGATGATGGGGTCCCATACTCCGAGGAGTGTAGGCGGACGATGCGGGAGACCCGCACCGCCGACTAGGCAAGGTCCTAGCGGAGGTGGTTTGCCATTGCCTTCCTCCGACCGTAATGGGGATGAATGACGATGATGAAGACGACACAACAACACCTTTTTTTTTAATTACTTTGTTATATCTTTTCAGTGCATTACAGCTTTAACAAAAATATAAAATACACTCATGCTCATAAATTAAGGATAATTGCAGAATGTGGTGCCACACAACGTGGCACTACACAAAACTGGCGCTAATAGCATAGGCACATAGGGAACACACACGACACAGGACTGTAAGACCACGGTATTGGTGATAAGTTGAGAAAACCGTCCCGAAACGCATGTGCTACAAAAGGCCCCTGTTTCCTGCTCATGTATCGCGACATCAATATGGGATGTGATCACCGTGCACACGTACACAGGCCGCACAACGGGTTGGCATACTCTGGACCAGGTGGTCGAGCAGCTGCTGGGGTACAGCCTCCCATTCTTACACCAGTGCCTGTCGGAGCTCTTGAAGTGTCCTAGGGGTTTGAAGACGTGCAGCGATACGTCGACCGAGAGTATCCTAGACGGGTCCGATGGGGTTCAGGTCTGGAGAACAGGCAGGCCACTCCATTCGCCTGATATCTTCTGTTTCGTGGTACTCCTCCACGATGGCAGCTCGGTGGGGCCGTGCGTTATCATCCATCAGCAGGAAGCTGGGACCCACTGCGCCCCTGAAAAGGCGGACATACTGGTGCAAAATAACGTTGCGATACACTTGACCTGTTACAGTTCCTCTGTCAAAGACATGCAGGGGTGTACGTGCACCAATCGTAATCCCACCCCACACCATCAAACCACGACCTCCATACAGGTCCCTTTCAAGGACAGTACAAGTTGGTGTCTGGTTCCTGGTTCACGCCAGATGAAAACCCGGCGAGAGTCATTGTTCAGACTATACCTGGACTCGTCCGTGTACATAACCTGCGACCACTGTTCCAATGATCAAGTACTGTGTTCTTGAACCAAGCTTTACGGGCTCTCCTGTGACCAGGGGTCAGTGGAATGCACCTTGCAGGTCTCCGGGCGAATAAACCGTGTCTGTTCAGTCGTCTGTAGACTGTGTGTCTGGTGACAACTGTTCCAGTGGCTGCAGTAAGGTCCCGAGCGAGGCTACCTGCAGTACTCCGTGGCCGTCTGCGAGCACTGATGGTGAGATATCGGTCTTCTTGTGGTGTTGTACACTGTGGATGTCCTGTGGTGTTGCACTGTAGCGCCTGGACACGTTTCCTGTCTGCTAAAATCGTTGTCAAACTTTCTGGCTCACGGAGGGCTCGTGCTACGACCTGCTGTGTCTGACCAGCCTCCAGTCGCCCTAGTATTCTACCTCTCATAACGTCATCAATATGTGTTCTTTGAGCCATTTTCAACTCACAGTCACCATTAGCAAGTCTGAATAACGTCTGCACACTTACTAGCTGCACCGTACTCTGACATGCACCAACACACTTCTGCGTATGTGGACTGCTGCCAGCGCCACTGAGCGACGACCGCAGGTCAAATGCACCGCATGGTCATACCCCGCGGTGATTTAACCCCGCAAACCGCCCACCAGAGCGTTATTTCACCATATATCAGCATTATCCTTAATTTATGAGCATGAGCGTAGTAACAATCTTGCAAGTTATACATTTTTATCTAGCATATTACGTACAGGTGAGTATCGAGAAATGTACCAGTTCTATTGTCTCTGAAGTAAGGATAAACAGTACTGCAACTACTCAGTAGGAAACTGTCCAGAATACAATGTTCACTACTATCCATCACAGTCTCTGCATTACAATCTCACAGTAGTAGACATAAATTTCGGAAAAAGAATGGAGTGCTAGCTTCATGAAGTTCTGGAAAGTCTCTCGGTTACGTATATGTGCTTGCGAAACCTGGGGCTGGTCCCACACGTACATCAGGAATTGAACTGTGTCCGTAATATCCAGGTGAAAATGGTTCAAATGGCTCTGAGCACTATTGGACATAACATCTGAGGTCATCAGTCCCCTAGAACTTAGAACTACTTAAACCTAACTAACCTAAAGACATCACACAACCGGCCGGGGTGGCCGAGCGGTTCTAGGCGCTACAGTCTGGAACCGCGCGACCGCTACGGTCGCAGGTTCGAATCCTACCTCGGGCATGGATGAGTGTGACGTTCTTAGGTCAGTTAGGTTTAAGTAGTTCTAAGTTCTAGGGGACTGATGACCTCAGCAGTCAAGACCCATAGTGCTCAGAGCCATTTGAACCATTTGTAACATCACACGCATCCATGCCCGAGGCAGGATTCGAACCTGCGACCTTAGCGGTCGCGCGGTTCCAGACTGAAGCGCCTAGAACCGCTCGGCCACTGCTGCCGGCTATCCAGGTTAAAGATGGCGTGTGTTGAATGTGCGACGATCCAGGTAGTAGCCGCCCGTTTACTGGCAGGAAGAGGCGCGAAATCTGGGGTGACGATCGTGGCAGCACCGAAACAGTCGATCGTCGTGCGATTCATGAGCCGTAGCATGTGACGTGCGATATCCCACACTGATTTGAAGCGGGGGCACGTGATGCGATGATCTACACCGTCTGCCTCACCAGAAGCGGCACGCAAGTTGGACGGAATTAGATGTAACTTGCACAGCATTTCATTAGTCGGAATCTACATCTACATCTACATCCATACTCCGCAATCCACCATACGGTGCGTGGTGGAGGGTATCTCGTACCACAACTAGCATCTTCTCTCCCTGTTCCACTCGGAAACAGAACGAGGGAAAAATGACTGCCTATATGCCTCTGTTACGAGCCCTAATCTCTTATCTTTGTGGTCTTTCCGCGAAATGTAAGTTGGCGACAGTAAAACTGTACTGCAGTCAGCCTCAAATGCTGGTTCTCTAAATTTCCTCAGTAGCGATTCACGAAAAGAACGCCTCCTTTCCTCCAGAGAATCCCACCCGAGTTCCTGAAGCATTTCCGTAACACTCGCGTGATGATCAAACCTACCAGTAACCAATCTAGCAGCCCGCCTCTGAACTGCTTCTATGTCCTCCCTCAATCCGACCTGATAGGGATCCCAAACGTTCGAGCAGTACTGAAGAAAAGGTCGTATTAGAGTTTTATAGGCGGTCTCCTTTGCAGATGAACCACATCTTCCCAAAATTCTACCAATGAACCGAAGACGACTATCCGCCTTCCCCACAACTGCCATTACATGCTTGTCCCACTTCATATCGCTCTGCAATGTTACGCCCAAATATTTAATCGACGTGACTGTGTCGAGCGCTACACTACTAATGGAGTATTCAAACATTACAGGATTCTTTTTCCTATTCATCTGCATTAATTTACATTTATCTACATTGAGAGTTAGCTGCCATTCTTTACACCAATAACAAATACTGTCCAAGTCATCTTGTATCCTCCTACAGTCACTCAACGACGACACCTTCCCGTACGCCACAGCATCATCAGCAAACAGCCGCACATTGCTATCCACCCTATCGAAAAGGTCATTTATGTAGATAGAAAACAACAGCGGACCTACCACACTTTCCTGGGGCACTCCAGATGATACCCTCACCTCCGATGAACAGTCCTATTAACCACTTTATACCACGTAGCTTTGGCGTGAGGGGACAGGTGACGGGCAGAGATGTTCTGCCAAGCAGTCTTCCATTGTCGATGTGGATGCTGTGCTTCATACTTATTCCGCAGCCGTGTTTCCCTAACAGCTCCATACAGCTTCTTCGTCGTCAGATTGTGCTGTTGCAAATACTCCGGTGAAATATAGCTCTTCTGCATAAAGAACTGACGCTCATAAGCCAATCGAAAAGGGATCGCCGTTGGATCGAGCGGAGCAACCTGGGAACCTGGTCGGAGATGCTGGAACATCGTTGCTGTGGGACTGGGCGTGTGCTTATCTCAGATGGTGAGTGTCCGATGAACGAGGAGTGCGGCACATTTGGCCGGCAGATCGATGAGCCCAAGTTCTTCCTCCTCCTGTGGCAGCGTGCAGGTGGCATGAGAGACTTCAATGATCTCCCCCCTCCACAGTAGCCAGTAAACGGCCTGGACAATAGCTGTTGCCGATCTGTTTCGGTGGTTGGAAGATTTGTGCCAAAACCGAAGATGACGTGCTACAGACGCTACAGACGCGAAATTTAACCGACAGGAACAAGATGATGTGATATGCAAATGATTAGTTTTTCAGAGCATTCACACAAGCTTGGCGCCGGTGGCGACACCTACAACGTGCTGACATGAGGAAAGTTTCGAACCGATTTCTCATACACAAACAGCAGTTGACCGGCGTCGCCTGGTGAAACGTTGTTGTGGTGCCTCGTGCAAGGAGGAGAAATGGGTACCATCACGTTTCCTACTTTGATAAAGGTCGGATTGTAGCCTATCGCGATTGCGGTTTATCGTATCGCGACATTGCTGCTCGCGTTGGTCGAGATCCAATGACTGTTAGCAGAATATGGAATCGGTGGGTTCAGGAGGGTAATACGGAACGCCGTGCTGGATCCCAACGACCTCGTATCACTAGCAGTCGAGGTGACAGGCATCTTATCCGCATGGCTGTAACGGATGGTGCAGCCACGTCTCGATCCCTGAGTCAACAGATGGGGACGTTCGCAAGACAACAACCATCTGCACGAACAGTTCGACGACGTTTGCAGCAGCACGGACTATCAGCTCGCAGACCGTGGCTGCGGTTACCCTTGACGCTGCATCACAGACAGGAGCGCCTGCGACGGTGTGCTCGACGACTAACCTGGGTGCACGAATGGCAAAACGTCATTTTTTCGGATGAACCCAGGTTCTGTTTACAGCATCACGATGGTCGTATCCGTCTTTGCCGACATCGGGGTGAACGCACATTGGAAGCGTGTATTCGTCATCGCCATACTGGCGTATCACCCGGCGTGACAGTATGGGGTGCCACCGGTTACACGTCTCCGTCACTTCTTGTTCGCATTGACGGCACTTTGAACATTGGACGTTACATTGCAGATGTGTTACGACCCGTGTCTCTACCCTTCATTCGATCCCTGCGAAACCCTACATTTCAACAGGATAATGCACGACCGCATGTTGCAGGTCCTATACGGGCTTTTCTGGATACAGAAAATGTTCGTCTGCTGCCCTGGCCAGCACATTCTCCAGATCTCTCACCAATTGAAAAGGTCTAGTCAATGGTGGCCGGGCAACTGGCTCGTCACAATATCCGAGTCACTACTCTTGATGAACTGTGGTATCGTGTTGAAGCTGCATGGGCAGCTGTACCTGTACACGCCATCCAAGCCCTGTTTGACTCAATGCCCAGGCGTATCAAGGCCGTTATATTGGCCAGAGGCGGTCGTTCTGGGTACTGATTTCTCAGGATCTATGCACCCAAATTGCGTGAAAATATAATCACATGTCAGTTCTAGTATAATATATATGTCCAATGAATACCCGCGTATCATCTGCATTTCTTCTTGGTGTAGCAATGTTAATGGCCAGTAGTGTAAGTTGAATTTTCTGTCCTAATGCAAGGTGTCTCTGAGAACCTATTTTCGCTAGAGTTCTGATCGAATTTAGAGGTAGCCGCCACTTGTAGGCCGTTATTCTCTGTAGGTTGGCTTGAAAAGAAACACCTAAAAATTCGTGCTTTTCACTGATTTCAAACCACGGGCAGTCTATCTGAATTTCCGTAGGCCGTACAGGAATGAAGACAGTTTTTCAACTGTTTTCGTCGGCTCCCGATGCTCGCCGGTACAACTGTAGCACTGAATACGCGGCGTCGACGTCATCCCACTTGATGACAAACAGTCCGAGGTCGTCCCCGTAGCCGGCCGCGGTGGTCTAGCGGTTCTAGGCGCTCAGTGCGGAACCGCGCGACTGCTACGGTCGCAGGTTCGAATCCTGCCTCGGGCATGGATGTGTATGATGTCCTTAGGTTAGTTAGGTTTAAGTAGCTCTTAGTTCTAGGGGACTGATGACCTCAGGTGTTTAGTCCCATAGTGCTCAGAGCCATTTGAGCCATTTTCATCCGCGTACGCATGACAAAAAATGGTTCAAATGGCTCTGAGCAGTATGGGACTTAACTTCTGATGTCATCAGTCCCCTAGAGCGTAGAACTACTTCAACATAACTAACCTAAGGACGTCACAAACAGCCATGCACGAGGCAGGATTCGAACCTGCGACCGTAGCGGTCGCGCTGTTCCATACTGAAGCGCCTAGAACCGCTCGGCCACATCGGCGCGGCTACGCACGGCACACCACACGTGCGGCGCCGGCAGTGACAGCCTGGCACATGGTATGCAACTTGCGTAATAAAGGATCTAAGGCGATGGCGAAAAGCGCCATTGAGAGTCCGCATCCTTGTTTGACTGAGCTTACATCCAGTCGTCTCGAAAAATCCCTGATCCCCCCGTGAATCGAACCCGTTGTAAGTAGGCTGTTTATGTTTTCTTATTGGCAACGTTACGTAGCGCTCTGTATGAAAATCACTGGCTGTGCTGTGTGCAGTCTGTGGCTAGTTTGCATTGTTGTCTGCCATTGTAGTGTTGGGCAGCGGCAGCTGGATGTGAAAAGCGCGTAGCGTTGCGCAGTTGGAGGTGAGCCGCCAGCAGTGGTGGATGTGGGGAGAGAGATGGCGGAGTTTTGAAATTTGTTATACTGGATATCATATATTATGACTATTAAGGTAAATACATTGTTTGTTCTCTATTAAAATCTTTCATTTGCTAACTATGCCTACTAGTAGTTAGTGCCTTCAGTAGTTTGAATCTTTTATTTAGCTGGCAGTAGTGGCGCTCGCTGTATTGCAGTAGTTCGAGTAATGAAGATTGTTGTGAGGTAAGTGATTTGTGAAAGGTATAGATTAATGTTAGTCAGGGCCATTCTTTTGTAGGGATTTCGGAAAGTCAGATTGCGTTGCGCTAAAAATATTGTGTCAGTTTAAGCACAGTCATGTATAATTTTTCAAAGGGGACGTTTCACCTTTACCCCAGTGCGCGGAAAGAGAGAACGCTACTGCAAGACCATGAGCTGCGGACCGCTACTGATGTAGCATGGTTAAATTCAAAGGCAGATCATCTCTCGAATAGTAGATGAGAAACCTGTAAAGAGAGGGCACAAAGTGTGGATGTTACGTGACGGATCGTTATACAACTTGAAATTTGGTACTTATACAGGAAAAGTAGCAGGTTTAGGATCGATAGTGGTTCTAAATTTAACCAGTGATCTTTATGCAAAGAATCATATTATATTTACGGACAATTATTTTGCACCATATGATCTGTCAGAGAACCTAAAGTCCAGTGGCCTGCACGTTTGTGGAACAATAAATCCCAGAAGGAAAAAAAAATGCCAAAATTCAAGGAGGCAAAGGAACTTGAGGGAGAGGAATTCGATTACAGAATTATCAATGATGACGTAGCTGCATGGGAAGATAACAGGGCAGTCAACATAATTTCTACGTGTCGTGCACCATCAGATGTGTCCACAGTAAGCTGCAGGATGAAAGGCGGAACAATAACCAAAATCACTTGTCCTATTCTGTTGAAAGATTACAATTCTAATTTTGATCGACTGAAGTCAGACTATACTACAGGAAAAAAAAGCAAGAAATGGTGGATGAGATTAAGTCAGTTGTTGCACAGGGAGGTCCTTATAATTGTAAAATGTAAACTTTCACTGCCGGAAATTTCACAATTAATAAAATGTTCCGGGCAATTATGCCGTAGTCGAATGGATTTCATCTGAAAATCCCGACACATCGTCCCCATCTGCGGAGCACATTTTCAAAGGGGATCGTAGCTTTGTTGAATGTCCGATTCATACCCTGGCTCGCAAAGCATAAAAAAGACCACAGCAAAATTCCGCTTTCTCGAGCTTCCGCGCAGTCGCGTGACGTCACATGTTTTGAATGCGCGAGCGCAACTGGCCATTGTTGACTGCAGCCATCCGCTGTTGCAATCACCCCACGCTGGAGGACTGGTACACATCTGCAAAAAAATGGTTCTGAGCACTATGGGACTTAACTTCTGAGGTCATCAGTCCCCTAGACTACTTAAACCTAACTACCCTAAGGACATCACACACATCCATGCCCGTAGCCGTCACGCGGTTCCAGACTGAAGCGCGTAGAACCGCTCGGCCACACTGGCCGGCTACACATCTTCTTCAGCACCGGAATCCAAACGTCGTTCAATTTCAAGCCCTCTTCCTTCCTACTGAAATTACTGGGGTTTTATGCTCTCTGTACAGGGTGGTCCATTGATAGTGACCGGGCCAAATATCTCACGAAATAAGCATCAAACGAAAAAACTACAAAGAACGAAACTCGTCTAGCTTGAAGGGGGAAACCAGATGGCGCTATGGTTGGCCCGCTAGATGGTGCTGTCATAGGTCAAACGGATATCAAAAGCGTTTTTTTTTTTTTTAAATGATAGGAACATCCATTTTTATTACATATTCGTGTAGTACGTAAAGAAATATGAATGTTTTAGTTGGGCCACTTTTTTTGCTTTGCCATAGATGCCGCTGTAATAGTCACAAACGTATAAGTACGTTGTATCACGAAACATTCCGCCAGTGCGGACGGTATTTGCTTCGTGATACATTACCCGTGTTAAAATGGACCGTTTACCAATTGCGGAAAAGTTCGATGTCGTGTTGACGTACAGCTATTGTGATCAAAATGCCCAACGGGCGTCTGCTATGTATGCTGCTCGGTATCCTGGACGACATCATCCAAGTGTCCGGACCGTTCGCCGGATAGTTACGTTATTTAAGGAAACAGGAAGTGTTCAGCCACATGTGAAACGTCAACAACGACCTGCAACAAATGATGATGCCAAAGTAGGTGTTTTAGCTGCTGTCGCGGCTAATCCGCACATCAGTAGCAGACAAATTGTGCGAGAATCGGGAATCTCAAAAACGTCGGTGTTGAGAATGCTACATCAACATCGATTGCACCCGTACCGTATTTCTATGCACCAGGAATTGCATGGCGACGACTTTGAACGTCGTGTACAGTTCTGCCACGGGGCACAAGAGAAATGACGGGACGATGACAGGTTTTTTGCACGCGTTCTATTTAGCGAGGAAGCGTCATTCACCAACAGCGGTAACGTAAACCGGCATAATATGCACTATTGGGCAACGGATAATTCACGATGACTGCGACATGTGGAACATCGGCGACCTTGGCGGGTTAATGTATGGTGCAGCATTATGGGAGGAAGGATAATTGGCCCCCATTTTATGGATGGCAATCTAAATGGTGCAATGTATGCCGATTTCCTACGTAATGTTCTACCGATGTTACTACCAGTCGTTTCACTGCATGACAGAATGGCGATGTACTTCCAACATGATGGATGCCCGGCACATAGCTCCCGTGCGGTTGAAGCGGTATTGATGGCTCTGAGCACTATGCGACTTAACTTCTGAGGTCATCAGTCGCCTAGAACTTAGAACTAATTAAACCTAAGTAACCTATTGACATCAAACACATCCATGCCCGAGGCAGGATTCGAACCTGCGACCGTAGCAGTCCCGCGGTTCCGGACTGCGCGCCTAGAACCACTAGACCACCGCGGCCGTTTGAAGCGGTATTGAATATCATATTTCATGACAGGTGGATTGGTTGTCGAAGCACCATCCCATGGCCCGCACGTTCACCGGATCTGACGTCCCCGGATTTCTTTCTCTGGGGGAAGTTGAAGGATATTTGCTATCGTGATCCAGCGACAACTCCTGATAACATGCGTCAGCGCATTGTCAATGCATGTCCGAACATTACGGAGGAATGTCGTTACACGTATTGCCAAATGCATTGAGGTTGACGGAGCATTTATTGCATTAATGTGGTATTTACAGGTAATCACGCTGTAACACCATGCGTTCCCAGAAATGATCAGTTCACAAACTCAGTTGATATCCGTTTGACCTATGGCAGCGCCATCTAGCGGGCCAACCATAGCGCCATCTGGTTTCCCCCTTCAAGCTAGACGAGTTTCGTTCTTTGTAGTTTTTTCGTTTGACGCTTATTTCGTTAGGTATTTGGTCCGGTCACTATCAATGGACCACCCTGTATAAGCCTTTCATGGTATCTGCTTGTGGGTGACAGTACTCGAGTCCGATCAAAATGAGCCGGCCGGAGTGGCCGAGCGGTTCTAGGCGCTATAGTCTGGAACCGAGCGACCGCTACGGCGCAGGTTCGAATCCTGCCTCGGGCATGGTTGTGTGTGATGTTCTTAGGTTAGTTAGGTTTAAGTAGTTCTAAGTTCTAGGGGACTGATGACCTCAGATGTTAAGTCCAATAGTGCTTAGAGCCAGTTTTTTTGATCAAAATGAATGTTGTGGTGGTCTCCTGGCTGTAAGGCACGGCCCTCAACAGCTGATCTATCAAGTCTCCCCTCTTCTGCATTTGCCCTTGTGCTCTTCCAGATGTTTTTTGACAGTTATTTTTGTAGTACCCAACTTGCTCCTTATAATGTGCGTACGTCACTGTAATACATAATAGGCCCATTAGGTGTCACCTCCTCGAAGAAAAACGGACCGAGGACGAAGGAGTTAGTGGAACCTCATCACACAGTCGCATAAGCCGAGGGCAGTGGATATTCCTGCACATCGTATGGTGGAGTACAACCAAATATGCGACAGTGCCGTGCGCTCAACGGCACAGAATATTCCCGTCACACGTCAATATGTGTGGAGAAAAAAAGAAAAAAAAAGAAAGAAAGAAGCTGCAAAGTCATGGCGTTGTAGCCTAGCTTGGTGCTTTATTAGGAGCATAGTCTGAACCTTCCTGTCGGTAGCCATTGCGTTTGGCCGCGCGGGGTAACCGTGCGGTCTTAGGTACCTTGCCACGGTTCCTGCGGCTTCCCCGTCGGAGGTTCCCGTATCACCTGGCCTTTTCCAAGTATACCTCCTCCTCTTGTGTTTCTTGAACAGAGCATTCGCTATTACTATCTGAAACTTGTTACAGAACTCTCCCATGTCCTTATATACTTTCAATGTCCTTATATACTTTCTCTATCTCTTCATCTCCAGGCCGCGCGGGGTAGCCGTGCGGTCTTTGGCGTCTTGTCACGGTCCGTGCAGCTCCCCCCGTCGTAGGTTCGAGTCCACCCTCGGGCATGGGTGTGTGTGTGTTGTCCATAGCGTAAGTTAGTTTAAGTTAGATTAAGTAGTGTGTCAGCTTAGGGACCGATGACCTCAGCAGTTTGGTCCCACAGGAACTTACCGCAAATTTCCATTGCGTTTCACACGGAAAACATCAACCTTGTTAACACTTTACACCAACAGTCACTTCACAAAATAGTTAAGCATGCATCACCAAGTGACAAGCAGTATACTGACGTCAAAACAGAGAACGTTTCACATTCTGACTGCTTACAGTGCCATATTTTGACCGTGTGTTCAATGTGTTGAAACGTCCCCTTTGAACAATTATACAAGACTGTGCTTAAACTGACACACAATACTTTTAGCGCAACGCAATCTGACTTTCAAAAATCCCTACAAAAGAATGGCCCCGACTAACATTAACCTATACGTTTCACAAATCATTTACCTCACCAAAAATCTTCGTTACTCGAACTACTGCAATACAGCGAGCGCCACTACTGCCAGCTAAATAAAAGATTCAAACTACTCAAGGCACTAACTACTGATAGGCATAGTTAGCAAATGAAAGATTTTAATAGAGAACAAACAATGTATTTACCTTAATGATCATAATATATATAGCAATTCATGCCAACCAGTCTTACAAATTTCACAACTCCGCCATCTCTCTCCCCACATCCACCACTGCTGGCGGCTCACCTCCAACTGCGCAACGCTACGCGCTGTTCACATCCAGCTGCCGCTGCCCAACACTACAATGGCAGACAACAATGCAAACTAGCCACAGACTGCACACAGCACAGCCAGTAATTTTCATACAGAGCGCTACGTGGCGTTACCAATATAAGAAACCTAAACAGCCTACTTACAGTGTGTGAAATCTTATGGGACTTAACTGCTAAGGTCATCAGTCCCTAAGCTTACACACTACTGAACCTAAACTATCCTAAGGACAAACACACACATCCATGCCAGAGGGTGTGGCAGAAATTGGAACCATTATTTTTTCAGCAAACACCACTAGTGCACTGATTACTGAACATACCTATGACGTTGGTGAGGTGCAACCATTTGTGCAACCACGAAGGAGGGGCATCGCTTGAGAGACCAGACAAACGTGTGGTTGCTAAAGAGGGGCAGCAGCCCTTTCAGTAGCTCCAGGAGCAGCGGCTTGTATGATTGACTGATCTGGTCTTGTAACATCAACGAACACTGCAAATGGCTGAAAGCGAAGGGAAACTAGCACCGCCATTTTTCCTAAGGACATCTAGCTCTACTGTATGGTTAAATGATGATGGCATTCTCTCGGGAAAAAAAAATGTTCCGGAGGTAAAACAGTCTCTCAATCAGAACTCTGGGCAAGGATTACTCAGGAGGATGTCATCATCAGGAGAAACGAAACTGGCGTTGTATGGATCGGAGCGTCCAATGTTAGATAACTTAACTGTGTAGGTAAGTTAGAAAATGTAAAAAGGGAAACGGGTAGTTTGCAGTCAGATATAGTGAGAAGAAGTGAAGTTTGGTGCAAGAGGAACAGGACTTCTGTCAGGTGAATGCAGGTTTATAAATACAAAATTAAATAGGGGTAATGCAGGAATAGATTCAATAAGAAAATAGTAATATGGGTAAGCTACTATCAACAGTATTACCGTAGCCAAGATGGATATGAAGCCCACACCCATAACAGTAGTGCAACTACCTCCGCAGATGATGAAGAGATTGAAGGTATGTATGATTAGATAAAAAAAATTGTGATGGGTATTGGAATTCGATAGTAGGAAAAGGAAGAGAATGAAAAGTAGCAGATGAATATGGACTGGGGGAAAGTACGAAAGAGAATGCCATCTGATAGAATTTTGCACAGAGCCTAATACTTGGTTTAAGAATCATGAAAGAAAGGTTGTATGTATGGAAGAGATCTGGAGACAACAGCAGGTTTCACACTGATTATATAATGGTAAGACAAAGACTCTGGAATCAGATTTTAATTTGTGAGATTTCCCGGAGCAGACGTGTTCTCTGACATGTGGACTCTGTCCACAATTTATTGGTTATGCTCTGTAAATTAAAGCTAAAAAGTTGTGAAAAGGTAAGAAATTAAGGAGACAACAGCAGGTTTCAGACTGATTATATAATGGTAAGACAAAGACTCTGGAATCAGATTTTAATTTGTGAGACATTTTCCGGAGCAGACGTGTTCTCTGACATGTGGACTCTGTCCACAATTTATTGGCTATGCTCTGTAGATTAAAGCTAAAAAGTTGTGAAAAGGTAAGAAATTAAGGAAACAACAGCAGGTTTCAGACTGATTATATAATGGTAAGACAAAGACTCTGGAATCAGATTTTAATTTGTGAGACATTTCCCGGTGCAGACGTGTTCTCTGACATGTGGACTCTGTCCACAATTTATTGTTTATGCTCTGTAGATTAAAGCTAAAAAGTTGTGAAAGGGTAAGAAATTAAGGAGACAACAGCAGGTTTCACACTGATTATATAATGGTAAGACAAAGACTCTGGAATCAGATTTTAATTTGTGAGACATTTTCCGGAGCAGACGTGTTCTCTGACATGTGGACTCTGTCCACAATTTATTGGCTATGCTCTGTTGATTAAAGCTAAAAAGTTGTAAAAAGGTAAGAAATTAAGGAGACAACAGCAGGTTTCAGACTGATTATATAATGGTAAGACAAAGACTCTGGAATCAGATTTTAATTTGTGAGACATTTCCTGGAGCAGACGTGTTCTCTGACATGTGGACTCTGTCCACAATTTATTGGTTATGCTCTGTAGATTAAAGCTAAAAAGATGTGAAAAGATAAGAAATTAAGGAATGGAACCTGGATAAAGTGGAAGAATCAGAGGTTGTTGAGAGTTTCACAGGGAGCATTAGGCAACAACTGACTAGGACAGGGGAAAGGAATACAATACATGACAAATGCGTAGGTTTCAGAGGTGGAATATTTTGAAGGCAGGAGAGGATCAAATAGGTAAAATGACAAGGCCTTGTAGAAATCCTTGCATAACACAGGAGATATTTAATTGATGACAGCAGAAAATATAAAAATGCAGGAAATGAACTAGGGGAAAAGAAATACAAATGCCTAAAAAATGAGATTGATGGGAAGTGCAGGATTGCCAAGTAGGAATGTCTAGAGGACAAATGGTTTTATAAGCATACTCGATAGGAGAAGGATAGATACCACCTACAGGAAAATTAAACAGGCCTTTGGAGGAAAGAGGACCAGTTGTATTAATATTAAGAGCTCAAATAGAAAACCAGTCCTGAGCAAAGAAGGGAAAGCTGAAAGGTGGAAGGAGTATATAGAGAGTCTATACAAGGGAGATGAATTTGAAGGCAGTATTATAGAAATTGGAGACGACGTAGATGAAGATGAGAAGAGGGATATAAAACAGTGTGGAGAATTTGAAAGAGCACTGAAAGACCTCTGTCGAAACGAGGCCCCAGGAGTAGACGACATTCCGTCAGAGCTACTGATGTCGTGTGTAAGGTGTAAGGTGTATAAGACAGGGGAAATACTCTCAGACTTCAAGAAGAATACAATAATTCTGATTCCAAAGAAAGCAGTTTCTGACAGGTCTGAATATTTAAAAAGCCATGGTTGCAAAATATTGATATGAATTCTTTACAGGAGAATGGAAAAATTGTTAGAAGCCGACCTCGAGGAAGATTACAGCGGAATGTAGGAACACGACAGACAGTACTGATCCTACTACTTAGTGGTCCGCTGTGGCCGAGCGGTTCTAGACGCTTCAGTCCGGAACGACGCGGCTGCTCCGGTTGCAGGTTCGAATCCTGCCTCAGGCATGGATGTGTGTGGTGTCCTTAGGTTAGTTAGGTTTACGTAGTTCTAAGTATAGGGGACTGATGACCTCAGTTGTTTGTCCCATAGTGCTTAGAGCCATTTGAATTTTTCACCCTACGACTTATCTTTTTCCCAAGTTCATTTGCAGGATTTTTGTATTTTCTGATTTCAACTAAATTCAATATCTCCTATGTTATACAAAGATTTCCACTAGACCTTGTCATTTTACCTATCTGATCCTCTGCTGCCTTCACTATTCCACTTCTCAAAGCTACCCGTTCGTCTTATACTGCGTTCCTTTCCCCTGTTTAAGTCAATTGTTGCTTAATGCTTCCCGTGAAACTCTCAACAGCCGCTGGTTCTTTCAACTTATGCTCAATTTCTTACCTTTTCGCAGTTTCCTTAGATTTAATCTACATTTCGTGACCAATACATTATGCTCAGAGTCCACGTCTGCTCCTGGAAATGTCTCACAAATTAAAATATGGTTCCAAAATTTATGTCTTACCATTAGCACACCGGACGGCACTAGGAAACGTTGTATAGCACTGGCCGCTGCCGCAGACCGAGTTAAAGAAAACGCAAATCATCTTTTATAGAAATTGTAGACTTAGAGAAAGATTTTCACAGTGTTATGTGGAATACTCTCTTCGAAATTCTGAAGGTAGCATGGGTAAAATACGGGGAGTGTACGGCTACTTACAACTTGTACAGAAACCAGAGGGCAGTTATAAGAGTCGGGTGTCATGCAAGGGAAGCAGTGATTCAGAAGGAAGTGAGACATGGTTGTAGCCTACCCAGACTTTATTCAATCTCTACACTGAGCAAGCAGTAAAGGAAACTAAAGAAGAGGCCCTAAAGGGCTTAGAGGAGCAGTTGAACGGAGTGGACAGTGTCTCGAAAAGTGAACATGATCAAAAGCAAAACAGGGGTAATAGGGTGTAGTCTAATAAACTCAGCTGATGCTGAGGGAATTAATTAGAAACGAGACACTTAAAGCAGTAGATGAGGTTTGCTATTTGGGAAACAAAATAAGTGATGACAGTAGAAGTAGAGAGGATATAAAATGTAAACTGGCAATGGCAAGGAAAGCGGTTCTGAAGAAGAGAAATATAGACTTAAATGTTAGGAAATCCTCTCTGCAAGTATTTATATGGAGAGTAGCCATGGTTGGTTCAAATGGCTCTGAGCACCATGGGACTTAACATCTGAGGTCATCAGTCCCCTGGAACTTAGAACTACTTAAACCTAACTAACCTGAGGACATCACACAAATCCATGCCCGAGGCAGGATTCGAACCTGCGACCGTAGCAGCAGCGCGGTTCCAGACTGAAGCGTCTGGAACCACTTGGCCACAGCGGCCGGCTAGCCATGGTTGGAAGTGAAACATGGACGATAAGCAGTTAAGACAAGAAGGGGATCGAAGCTCCTGAAATGCGCTGCTACAGAAGAATGCTGAAGATTAGGTGGGTTGATCACGTAGCTAGTAAATAGAATTGGGGAGAAAACGTATTTGTGGCACAACCAGACTAGAAGCAGGGATCGGTTGGCAGGACATATTCCGAGGCATCAAGGGATCATCAATTTAGTAATGGAGGAAAGCGTGGGGGGTAAAATCCTAGAGGGAGGCCAAGAGATGAATACAGTAAGTAGATACATGAAGATGTAAATTCCAGTAGTTACTCGGACATGGAAAGGCTTGCACAGGATGGAGACGGAGAGCTGCATCGAACCAGACTTCGGACTGAAGACCACAACAACAGCAACAAAAACAACAACAGCATGTTTAAGTGTAGCTTTTATCTAGAAATTTTACGCAAAATTTGTAGTTTATCTTGTACATCATCTATTTTATGGTTACCTGGGCTCAGACGATTACCGAGGGCATTCTTGTTACCATCGCTTTTGTGCCTTCCAAATGGACCTGATAAGTACCTGCTGGCCGGGGTGGCCGAGCGGTTCTAGGCGCTACAGTCTGGAACAGCGCGACCGCAACGGTCGCAGGTTCGAATCCTGCCTCGGGAATGGATGTGTGTGATGCCCTTAGGTTAGTTAGGTTTAGGGGGCTCCGGAACGCCCTATACTTGCAGTGTTAAAATAACGCTTATAAATTACATCTTTCCTCACGAAGTATTTGAGGTAGGAAGTTGAACTTTTCACATATTATTTATTGGAATATGGGCTACAGCTTAAGACAGGCATTTTACAAAATTTTATTTCAGTTATTAAAGATGATTTTTTTCAATTGTAATGAAAATTCACAACATTTTTTTGCAATTTTTTATTTATATATTCAAAAATATACAATTTTTTGGAAAAAGGCTGTGTTAAATTATGCAGAAGGTACTGTGTAACATTTACTGAAAGTTTGAAACAAATATGTTTGGAAGATCTTTAGAAAACATGTAATTAGTATGAGAAAATAAAAGTTTTGGGAATCGAGCGACAAAGATTAGATTAACTTTTTACTGCATTCCAGGTCCATAGGATGGATTATCTTCATCCTCTGCAAACTCCTCCTCCATCTTCCTCTTGTTCCTCCTCCTGTTTACTCTTGCTTGTATTTCTAGACTCTTTACAGCCCTGTCTGCAGCCCGAAGGCGTTCCTTGTCTAAAGCAAGCATCGCTCGTACCATGTTAGAACCTATCTTCATTCCCATATTTCTAAACACCTTGCACCTTACAATGTTGCCATCATCGAAAGTCGCAACAGCATCATACACACCAAAGTGAAGTGTTTCTATTCCAACAAATACAGTCTTGGGGATTCTCGACCATATAACACTATTTACACTTTCATTGGGGTTTTGAGTTTTTCCGTGAATACACTTTTTCAACAGTTCAGGTGCTGCTAGGTCTCTGAAAATAGGATAGCCACAACACATACTTTATCTCACATCACTAAAATGTACCTGATGAACACGGACATTAATAATAACACCATTTGACAGCAGTTTAACAGCGTCGCAGTGTGTCACGCCCATGTAGAACACATTTAAAAAAAAATTTAAAAATAGTTGTAGTCTTCGGAATTGAATAAATTATATATCTATTAAAAATAAAAGTTTTGGGAATCGAGCGACAAAGATTGGATTAACTTTTTAGTGCATTCCAGGTTCATAGGATGGATTATCTTCATCCTCTGCAAACTCCTCCTCCAGCTTCCTCTTGTTCCTCCTCCTGTTTACTCTTGCTTGTATTTCTAGACTCTTTACAGCCCTGCAGATTCAGAAAACGTAAAAAAGTAAAAATTGAACTTTTCATGATTTTGAGCCTTTCCGGAGCTCCTTAAGTAGTTCTAGGTTCTAGGGGACTGAAACTTCCTGGCAGATTAAAACTGTGTGCCCGACCGAGACTCGAACTCGGGACCTTTGCCTTTCGCGGGCAAGCGCTCTACCATCTGAGCTACCGAAGCACGACTCACGCCCGGTCCTCACAGCTTTACTTCTGCCAGTATCTCGTCTCCTACCTTCCAAACTTTACAGAAGCTCTCCTGCGAACCTTGCAGAACTAGCACTCCTGAAAGAAAGGATATTCTAGGGGACTGATGACCTTAGAAGTTAAGTCCCATAGTGCTCAGAGCCATTTGATAAGCTCCGACATAAAATTTAGTACTCTTGATAGCTTATTTTACAAACGGCAGCTGAACTGATTACGTTTCTCGCCGATTCCATGGTTTCCTGCCAAAGTTCTTTTGATACAAAAGCCTACATTCATTTTAGCTTTTTTGCAACTATGAGCGAGTTTTCAGAGTGTACATCGTTATACATCATTGTAACATATTTTTTATCGTGGGGACCTTCTTTACAGTCACTATTTTCCTAATTTACCACTTAGCTTGTCGAAAGCGTTCTTCACCTTACTGTTTTTATATCCGTTGGCCGTCGCCACATGCGTGGTAAGGTTGAGTTCTTTCTCGATTTCGTCGCCTCTGAGTGGAACCTTTAGGATTCTATGGATCGTTGATCTAAGCTAGGCTCATACATATCTTTTTGTGCGGCTGGAGCAGGAATTTACCATCGTTTCTCTGTTCGTTGGTTACCTGAACACTCCAAATAAATATTTTCCATACCTTTTTGGGCACTGTGCTGTCGAGAAAAATTTATGCTGTCCTCTATTTGTTGTGTTGACCCACAACTAACCCTTTTTGGAAATTTCTTCTCGTTGTGTCCGAGATTTGAGGGTAAAACGTTACTGTTCTTTGTTATCCAAACTTTCAAAACGGACTTGTGCACACCTATGGTTCGTCAGATTCTCTCTGAAGTGGAAAACCAGGAAATATCAAACCCTGCTACGAAATAAAGTTCCGTGAAAGTTTGGAGTTGTGCATGAAGTTAGTTGGAAGACGCCAAGTCCTGCCATTATCAAACACTAGGTGATTCTAGTCTGGGTAATTTGCGCTTCAATTTAAGCGAAAGCTAGTGTTTAGCGCATCTCAACATTAATGACGCCATATCTCCTAAATTGTGTGACGCACAATGATATGATATTGCAGGTACATTCAATAGTATGTACACTGAAGAGCCGAAGAAACTGGTACACCCCCTAATATCCTATAGGACCCTGCGAGCACGCGGAAGTGCCGCAACACGACGTGGCATGGACTGGACTAATGTCTGAAGTAGTGCTGGAGGGAACTGAGACCATGAATCTTACAGGGCTGTCCATAAATCCGCAAGATTACGGAGCAGATGTCTTCTGAACAGCTTGTTGCAAGGCATCCCAGATATGCTCAATAATGTTCATGTCTCCGGAGTTTGGTGGCCAGTGGAAGTGTTTAAACTCATAAGAGTGATCCTGGAGCCACTCTGTAGCAATTCTGGACGTGTGGCGTGTCGCATTGTCCTGCTGGAATTGCCCAGGTCCGTCAGAACGCACAATGGACACGAATGGATGCAGGTGATCAGACAGGATGCTTACGTACGTGTCACCTGTCAGACGTATCAGGGGTCCCATATCACTCCAACTGCACACGCCCCACACCATTACAGAGCCTCCACCAGCTTGAACAGTCCGCTGTTGATATGCAGAGTCCACGGATTCATGAGACTGCCTCCATACACGTACACGTCCGTCCACTCGATACAATTTGAAATGAGACTTGACCGACCAGGCAACATGTTTCCAGTCAGCAACATTCGAATGTCGTTATGGACGGGCCCAGTCGAGGCGTAAAGTTTTGTATCGTGCAGTCATCAAGGGTACACGGGTGGGCCTTCGACCCCGAAAGCCCAGATCGATGATGTTTCGTTGAATGATTCGCACGGTGGCACTTGTTGATGGCCCAGCACTGAAATGTGCAGAAATTTGCGGAAAGGTTGGACTTTAGTTGAAACGTCCCCTTTGAACAATTATACAAGACTGTGCTTAAACTGACACACAATATTTTTAGCGCAACGCAATCTAACTTTCAAAAAATCCCTACAAAAGAATGGCCCTGACTAACCTATACCTTTCATAAATCACTTACCTCACAAAAATCTCCGTTACTCGAACTACTGCAATACAGCGAGCGCCACTACTGCCAGCTAAATAACAGATCCAAACTACTGAAGGCACTAACTACTGATAGGCATAGTTAGCAAATGAAAGATTTTAATAGAGAACAAACAATGTATTTACCTTAATAATCATAATATATATAGCAGTTCATGCCATCCAGTCTTACAAATTGCAAATCTCCGCCATTTCTCTCCCCACATCCACCACTGCTGGCGGCTCACCTCCAACTGCGCAACGCTACGCGCTGTTCACGTCCAGCTGCCCAACACTACAATGGCAGACAACAATGCAAACTAGCCACAGACTGCACACAGCACAGCCAGTGATTTTCATACAGAGAGCGCTACGTGGCGGCGGCGTTACCAATATAAGAACCTAAACAGCCTACATATAAGAACCTAAACAGCCTACTTACATAGTCACGTTGAACGATTCTCTTCAGCCGTCATTGGTTCCGTTCTCGTATTATCTTTTTCTGGACGTCGGAGATTTGATGTGTTCCCGTATTCCTGATATTTACGGTACACTCGTGAAATGGTCGCACGGGAAAATCCCCACTTCATCGCTATCTCGGAGATGCTTTGTCCCATGGCTTGTGCACCGACTATAACACCACGTTCAAACCCACTGTACACTATAATCTTGATTACCTGCCATTGTAGCAGCAGTAATCGATCTAACAACTGTGCGAGACATTTGTTTTATATAGGCGTTGCCGTCAAACCTCAAAGCTGAAATGTCATTGGGGAAACCATGAACGATCAGAACCATTTCCCATGGTCAATGATTATTCGTTCTCCAAGCACCACCTGCTTGTTTTCCTTTATTATGCTGTTTTATTCTTCTGTTAGGACCCACTGTGTAGCCAATATACACTCCTGGAAATTGAAATAAGAACACCGTGAATTCATTGTCCCAGGAAGGGAAAACTTTATTGACACATTCCTGGGGTCAGATACATCACATGATCACACTGACAGAACCACAGGCACATAGACACAGGCAACAGAGCATGCACAATGTCGGCACTAGTACAGTGTATATCCACCTTTCGCAGCAATGCAGGCTGCTATTCTCCCATGGAGACGATCGTAGAGATGCTGGATGTAGTCCTGTGGAACGGCTTGCCATGCCATTTCCACCTGGCGCCTCAGTTGGACCAGCGTTCGTGCTGGACGTGCAGACCGCGTGAGACGACGCTTCATCCCAAACATGCTCAATGGGGGACAGATCCGGAGATCTTGCTGGCCAGGGTAGTTGACTTACACCTTCTATAGCACGTTGGGTGGCACGGGATACATGCGGACGTGCATTGTCCTGTTGGAACAGCAAGTTCCCTTGCCGGTCTAGGAATGGTAGAACGATGGGTTCGATGACGGTTTGGATGTACCGTGCACTATTCAGTGTCCCCTCGACGATCACCAGTGGTGTACGGCCAGTGTAGGAGATCGCTCCCTACACCATGATGCCGGGTGTTGGCCCTGTGTGCCTCGGTCGTATGCAGTCCTGATTGTGGCGCTCACCTGCACGGCGCCAAACACGCATACGACCATCATTGGCACCAAGGCAGAAGCGACTCTTATCGCTGAAGACGACACGTCTCCATTCGTCCCTCCATTCACGCCTGTCGCGACACCACTGGAGGCGGGCTGCACGATGTTGGGGCGTGAGCGGAAGACGGCCTAACGGTGTGCGGGACCGTAGCCCAGCTTCATGGAGACGGTTGCGAATGGTCCTCGCCGATACCCCAGGAGCAACAGTGTCCCTAATTTGCTGGGAAGTGGCGGTGCAGTCCCCTACGGCACTGCGTAGGATCCTACGGTCTTGGTGTGCATCAGTGCGTCGCTGAGGTCCGGTCCCAGGTCGACGGGCACGTGCACCTTCCGCCGACCACTGGCGACAACATCGATGTACTGTGGAGACCTCACGCCCCACGTGTTGAGCAATTCGGCGGTACGTCCACCCGGCCACCCGCTTGCCCACTATACGCCCTCGCTCAAAGTCCGTCAACTGCACATACGGTTCACGTCCACGCTGTCGCGGCATGATACCAGTGTTAAAGACTGCGATGGAGCTCCGTATGCCACGGCAAAATGGCTGACACTGACGGCGGCGGTGCACAAATGCTGCGCAGCTAGCGCCATTCGACGGCCAACACCGCGGTTCCTGGTGTGTCCGCTGTGCCGTGCGTGTGATCATTGCCTGTACAGCCCTCTCGCAGTGTCTGGAGCAAGTATGGTGGGTCTGACACACCGGTGTCAATGTGTTCTTTTTTCCATTTCCAGGAGTGTATGTCCTTCCTTTATATGTAAGGACTATGGTATGAAGATTAGCATCTCCAAAACGAAAGTAATGTCAGTGGGAAAGAAATACAAACGGATTGAGTGCCAAATAGGAGGAACAAAGTTAGAACAGGTGGACGGTTTCAAGTACTTAGGATGCATATTCTCACAGGATGGCAACATAGTGAAAGAACTGGAAGCGAGGTGTAGCAAAGCTAAGGCAGTGAGCGCTCAGCTACGATCTACTCTCTTCTGCAAGAAGGAAGTCAGTACCAAGACTAAGTTATCTGTGCACCGATCAATCTTTCGACCAACTTTGTTGTATGGGAGCAAAAGCTGTGTGGATTCAGGTTACCTTATCAACAAGGTTGAGGTTACGGATATGAAAGTAGCTAGGATGATTGCAGGTACTAGTAGATGGGAACAATGGCAGGAGGGTGTCCACAATGAGGAAATCAGAGAAAAACTGGGAATGAAGTCTATGGATGTAGCAGTCAGGGCGAACAGGCTTAGATGGTGGGGTCATGTTACACACATGGGAGAAGCAAGGTTACCCAAGAGACTCATGGATTCAGCAGTAGAGGGTAGGAGGAGTCGGGGCAGACCGAGGAGAAGGTACCTGGATTCGGTTAAGAATGATTTTGAAGTAATAGGTTTAACATCAGAAGAGGCACCAATGTTAGCACTGAGTAGGGGATCATGGAGGAACTGTATAAGGGGGGCTATGCTCCAGACTGAACGCTGAAAGGCCTAATCAGTCTTAAATGATGATGATGATGATGATGATGATGCCGTCCTCAGCGCTGTGTTCTCCCTGTATACATGGATACGTGTTGCGAATAGGGTTAGTGGTAAATGAGTAATAATTTAAAACATGATGGCTTATGCTGAAGTTTTACTCTGTGAACAGAGAAAATGTAGGAAGTGATAAACTTTTTTCCTTTCATAGCTTCGAGGGAAGTGTGAGGTAGAAAAAGTTTCGTAAAGGTTTGAAACTGTGGGGAGTCGCAAAGCGCTGTTATTTTCAAATACTAGGTGAATATATTCTGGGTAATTTGCACGCTGGGAGTTACGCTGCCAAGAGACGCACACATAATTTCTAATTCTAATACTAGTCTTAAAGCCTTAAAATTTTAACGTAAGAGTAACACTTCTTAATGACAATACGAGAGTCACTCCAAAAGAAATGCACACTTTTTTTTTTGTAAAAATACAGTTTTAATTCTGCATGTGTGAAAGTTTTACAGTGTGTAGATACATCCTTCCCGCTTGTTTTAAAACTTAGTTCAACCTGTTCCCGTGAGTGGCGCCGTCACAGCATGTCTTTGTTGGCTGCTACACTAGAAGTTCGTCAGAAGCAACGTGCTGTCATAAAATTCCTGTGCTGTGAAAACGAGACAGTGGGAAACATCCACAAGAGCTTGAGAAAGGTGTACGGAGATGCTGCTGTCGATCGCAGTACAGTTAGTCCGTGAGCAAGCAGGTTACGCGATGAAAGCGGTCACGGCAATATTGAGGATTGTCCTCGCAGCGGCAGGCCTCGTACTGAACACACTCCAGACAGTGCGCAGAGAATTAACGAATTGGTGACTGCTTACTGATGCATCACAGTGAACGAATTGTCACGCTACGTTGGGATAGGGGAAGGAAGTGTTTGCAGAATACTGAAAGTGTTGGCGTTGAAAAAGATTTGTGCCAGGTGGGTTCCCAGGATGTTGACAGTGGCTCACAATAAAACAAGATAAACGGTGTGCAGCGAACTTTTGGAACAGTACGAGAATCGTGGAGATGAATTTTTAGGAAGAACTGTGACAGGTGATGAAACATGGCTCCATCATTTTTCACCAGAGACGAAGAGGCAATCAATGGAGCGGCATCTTGCAAATTCACCCAAGGAAAAAAAAAAATTCAAAACCACACCTTGTGCTGGAAAAGTTATGGCTACGGTATTTTTCGATTCCGAAGAGTATCATGCCAAGTGGAACCACAATAAATTGTGATGCATATGTGACGACACTGAAGAAACTTTAAGCTCGACTGAGTCGTGTTCGACCACATCGGCAAAAGCAGGATGTTTTAGCTGTTGCACGACAGTGCACGGCCACATGTCAGTCAAAAAAACCGTGGAAGTGATGGACAACACTGAAACACCCGCCTTACAGTCCTGACCTGGCTCCATGTGAGTATCATCTCTTCGGGAAACTGAAAGACTCTCTTCGTGGAACAAGGTTTGAAGATGATGACTCGCTTGTGCACGCTGCCAAACAGTGGCTCCAACAGGTTGGACCAGAATTTTACCGTGCTGGTATGCAGGCGCTGGTTCCAAGATGGCGTAAGGCAGTTGAGAGGGATGGAAATTATGTGGAGAAATGAAAATATTGTTCCTAAAGGATGTATCTACACACCGCAAAACTTTCAAACATGTAGAATAAAAGATGGATTTTTGAAAAAATAGTGTGCATTTCTTTTGGAGTGACCCTCGTATTACGTCAGTATTTTAAATTTTTAAATTCGGTCTTTATTTGTATGATACATTGAAAATCAAATTATTGTTGCCCCTGGCACCCTCCAACCATGTCTTACGCTACGGCTTGGGTTAGCCGCTTAGATATCCATCCAGGTTTTACTGTCGTCCATTTTACTGGTACTGTTCCTTTCAGCGTAGATACTCAGTTCCGGTTTACTTCGTCGTTTCTCGTCGTTTTGATCAGTGTTGTGCTTGCTGGACTTTCCGTAGTTATCCTTGGAGGAACCCTTTATCTGTGCCACGGTTGTGATTTGGTAGTTGTGACTTGACGCAGGTGGCTGCAGTGCCACGAGGTAGGTGAGCCTTACCGAATACCATGGAGGCGTGGTCCACCGTGTTCTGCCTCCGTACAGTTCTCGCGACCTTCAGCGTCAGATGCGTCATTCTAGCCAACCTTGCAGCTTCGAGCGATTATCTCAGGCAATGGTTATGGAGTGTTTCTAGGGATTCAACATTAGTTTCACATGTGGCTCCCCAATGCTGCATCCATATGAGAGTGTCAGCTGGGCTGTCGATTTATAAGATCGATTTGTCGTCTCCAGATTTTGTTCTTTACTGGGAAAAAATGGCATCAGATCCCTAATCATTTAATAACCTCTCCTCTTCCCGTTTATGCTTGTAAACTGCCTACATTCTTCTTATATTTCACATTCCGTGACATTAAATATTCTTAAACAAGCCCTGAATAAATATCCTTTCACATACAAAGTTAAGACCTAAATATTGGTGTATAACGCTCTCTGGCAGCAATTTTAAAAGGAGAAGAACATATTGAAGTTTCGGCATAACTCACCTTGCACAACGAAAGGATAGTAGACATTACTAAGCGTTTGAATGAATTCTGTGACAGCAATAACTTGCGCTAATTTGATAATCTGATTCAAAAAACGTGTGGGTAACACACCTCTGTCAAGTTACGTGCGCCCGAGCACGCATTGCTCAGTCTGTTGATCTAACTTTCCCTGTTTATCACTCTGGCATCTAAAGACATTGAAACCTTCCCGTCTCCTCTATATCTCTTTTGTTATGCAACCTCCCCTTTTACAATAACCTATGAAACGTCCCCTTACGATTTCTATTTCTTGCTTAATAATAACAAATGAAATCTTCCCTTTGAAATTAATTCTCTTTCTCAATCTTCGCATACAAATTTAAATGGTGCTTATTAAAAGTGATTTTCTGATTATTTCGACGAAACATAGAATGTGTCGTCGTCGTGGCCCTCAGTCGTTACCTGCAGTAACCCAAAACTGTTCCTTACCTTTTTTACTGCTCCTGGATCGCCATCTCACTGCTACGTCGAACTGCGACATGAATATACTTACTCTGGTTTACTATACTCTATTAGCTGCTGGTGGCCTTTCATAACAAGTGGCTGTATTTATTACCACAACTGACGTTATTCTTTAATAGCACAGCTGACGTTTTTCTTTAATTAATTTGACTGAAGTTACGTAATTCATAGTTAAACTATTTCTTGACCACACCAAAACTTTGCAAAGTTTTAAGTTGATGGCTTTTGGGATGGATTATAATCAGTAATGCAATGTTGCTAGCAAAAATTAATCATATTCTGAATGAAATGATTTTACAAACGTTCAAATGGGACTTACTTTTTACAATAATCTTACAACTAGCAATGCGCAAACATACCTTCAGTAGTCTTGAGCTTCTCAAAAAATTAATTCAATAATATTAGTTCCTCTTATGATGATAGTTAGCTGATGTCTCAGTACATCCGTTTATAGTCTCTTGTAAGTCACAGCTGGTGGCTGGCAGGCACACCGCTCCTCTCAACCTCTCGCTTCAGACCTGCTACCGACTCGCCTCACACCTCGCTCACTGCTGACTTCCTACGTACGCTAAAGTGCGGTCTCTCACGCCAACAATGCTTTCTGGTGCAGACAATCCCTGCCACCATTACAAAATGTATCAATGCGCGGTCTTTCCCGCTCTTTTCTTAAAATGTTTCGATACGCGGTCCCTCCCGCCCTTTTTAAAATTATATCAATGCGCGGTCTCTCTCGTCAACAATACTTTGGTGCAGACTTTCCCTGCTACCACAGTTATTTCCAACATGACACATATTAATTATTCCTACTTAATCCTATTAATGAAATATAAACATCTTTCATAAATTTGGTTTGACAATAGACAATAGAAATATACACGTCTTACAACATACAGCAATCATGTAGTTTACAACACGACTAGCTCAGCACCCGCTGCTTCGCTCGCGTAAGCTGTATGGCCTCAAGAGATTTGTTTGTTTTTATTTAATAGAATTTTTATGTTGATCACAAACTGGAACACCTTTTAAGCTTTTCGCTCTACTTAAGGCCATGTAAACATGCTCTTTTCCGAATGCACTTCCGACCAAAAAGCGATTGTGGTAGCTGGAGTCCGATGTTTTTGTTAATCATGCCTTTTGCGGTACTTGTCAAGATATTTCCGTAGCAACTTTCATCACCTACCAAATATTTCTTTCTATCTAGACGACAAGTGAAATACCAATTTTCATAAATTTAGCTGTAAATTTTTTTTTTATGTAACGAAGTATTTTCTTAAAAATTTTCAACCTCTATTGCACTCCCTTAGTGGCTGAATTTCCAAAGACGCTGAAATACTTTTTTTTCTAGCCGAGAAGTCAAATACCAATTTTCATAGATGTAGACTTAAAATTCCTTTAGTAGTTCTTTAGTAATCATTTATTTTCAAAGGAACTTTCACCCACTATCTTACACCGTTAGTGGTTGAATTTCCAAAAATGCTGAACACATATTTTTTGATTTTCTGACTGAGAAAACAAATACCAGTTTTCGTAGTTCTAGCTTCAAAACTCCCTTAATAGCTTCGTACCTTCAAAAAGCCTTTCATCCCCTATTTCACCCCATGAGGAGTGGAATTTCGGACAATCACTTCTTAAGCGGTGCCTATAGTATAAGACCCACACCCTTTCGAAAATTCAAGTTTGGGCAGGGCGATTATGAGTCAGTGAATTAGTCTGACCATATTTCACCCCCTCAGGGGTTGAATTTCCAAAAACAGTGAAACAAACACGTATTTTTTCATCTCTAACCGAAATGCCAAACACCAATTTTTAAAGACTGAGCTTTATAAATGCTTTCGCAACGAAATATTTTCATTGAACGTTTCACCCCTATTTCATCCCCTTAGTGGTTGAATTTCCAAAAAGAGTGAAATGCGTATGTTTTATTTCGAGCATAGAAGCCAAATACAAATTTTCATAGATTTAGCCTCAAAAATGCATGCATAATGAAATATTTCCAAAAAACTTACATCCACCGTTTCATCTCCGTAGGGGTTGAATATCCTAAAACAGCAATACACATTTTTTTTTTATTTCTAGCTGAGAAGCCAAATTTATTTTTTCATTGAGTTAACTTTAAAAATGATTTCATTATAAAATATTTGCATAATAAATCTCATCCCCTATTTTCTCCTGTTAGGGGTTCAATAATCAAAAACACTAGAAGACGTATATTTTATTTGTAGTGAGAAGTCAAATACCAATGTTCATATATGCAGCTTTAAAAATAGTTTAGCAGTTGTTTAATAAGGTGTACTTAAAAAAAAAAGCTGTCACCCACTATTTCACCCCCATAGGGTTAAATTTCCAAAAATGCTGAAACTCGTATTTTTTTATTTTTGATCGAGAAACCAAGTACCAATTTTCGTAGGTCTAGATTCAAAATCGCCTTCATAGCGACGTTTTTGACTCCAGTAAGTCTGCAATTCCGAAAAATCTCTTGCTAAACGAGCCTACAAAATAAGGTCCACACCTTTTCCAAATTCCAAGTTTCTAGCCTTTGTGGGTTAGGCTGGGCGAGGATGAGTCACTCAGTCAGTCAGGACAGTGCCTTATTATATGTAGAGAATATGTATCACCAGCTCTCTTTGTATCTGCAGATGTTGGCTTGCCTCTTCACCTGACAAGGAAATGTTCCAATCCGACATGTCGCAACCTAGCCCGTAATTTTTCTCATAGGAAGGATACACCGAAACAAACACACTGTCAGTATTTAAACTGATAAGGCGCACAGATGGAAAAGCAATCCTAAGCAAAGAAGGGAAAGCAGGAAGGTGGAAGGAGTCTATAGAGATGTACACTGGAGGGTAATATTGCGGAAATGAAAAAGGACGTAGATGAAGTACAGATGGGTGATATGGTACTGCATGAAGAATGAGCACTGAAAGACCTAAATCGAAACAAGGCCCCGGGAGTAGACAACATTCCGTTGGGACTACTGATAGTCTTGGGAGAGCCAGACATGCCAAAACTCTTCCAACTGGTGAGCAAGATGTACGAGACAGGCGAAATACCCTCAGACTTCAAGAGCAACTTCCATTTGCTGACAGGTGTGAACATTACCGAACTATCAGTTTAATAAGTCACGGTTGTAAAATACTAACACGAATTCTTTACAAAAAGACAGAAAAACCGGTAGAAACTGACCTCGGAAAAGATCAGTTTGGTTTCGAGACAAATGTAGGAACACGCGAGACAATATTGACTCTAGGACTTCTCATAGAAGATCGGCTAAGGACAGGCAAACCTACGTTTATAAGATTTGTAGACTTAGAGAAAAGCCGGCCGCTTTGGTCGAGCGGTTCTAGGCTCTTCAGTCCGGAAGCACGCGGCTGCTACGGTCGCAGGTTCGAATCCTGCCTCGGGCGTGGATGTGTGTGATGTCCTTAGGTTAGTTAGGTTTAAGTAGTTCTACATCTAGGGGACTGATGACCTCAGATGTTAAGCCCCGTAGTGCGTAGAGCTATTTGAACCATTGGGAACTTAGAGAATGGTTTTGACAATGTTGAATGCAATACTCAGAGCACGTAACTGCAGTGTGCAAAAAAGCATCAGCATTCCTTCATGTCCTACAAAAATATAAAAAACTCTTCCCTTTCGATCTGAAAAAGAAATTAGTACAAACGCTTATATTCCCAATCATTGACTACAGCGATATTATCCTACAAGGCCTCTCTCAGGAAAACTCGCGACGTCTCGAACTGGTCATGAACGCCTGCGTCCGATATATCTGTGACGTTCGCCTTTTTGATCACATTTCACCAGCATATGCAAAATTGTCCTGGCTGCGTGCAGACAAACGCAGAGATTTCCATACACTCTGTCTCATCTACTGCCTTATAAATGTACACCGTCCCTCATATCTCTCCTCGTCCTTAAGGCTTATGTCTGAACAACATGACAGAAACACACGTTCCCATCATAATAAAATCCTCTCTGTTCCACTGCATCGCTCAGTCGCCTTCTCCAAGTCCTTTGCAGTAGCGGGAACCCGACTCTGGAATAACCTCCCTCGTTATGTTAGAGAACTTAAAAACATGTCCAGCTTCAAAAAACAGTTAATGACGTATCTACTTAAGCAATAGTAATGCCTTCCTCTGTACATGAAAGCACTTCACCTCATTACTTCCCTCTTTCCCCCTCCTTAAGGGGCTCCGGAAAGGCTCAAAATCATGAAAAGTTCAATTTTTACTTTTTCGCGTTTTCTGAATCTGCAGACTATTACCTTTTAATAGATATATAATTTATTCAATTCCGAAGACTACAACTATTTTTAATTTTTTTTTTAAATGTGTTCTACATGGGCGTGACCCACTGTGGCGCTGTTAAACTGCTGTCAAATGGTGTTATTATTAACGTCCGTGTTCGTCAGGTACATTTTAGTGATGTGAGATAAAGTATGTGTTGTGGCTAACCTATTTTCAGAGACTTAGCAGCACCTGAACTGTTGAAAAAGTGTATTCACGGAAAAACTCAAAACCCCAATGAAAGTGTAAATAGTGTTATATGGTCGAGAATCCCCAAGACTGTATTTGTTGGAATAGAAACACTTCACTTTGGTGTGTATGATGCTGTTGCGACTTTCAATGATGGCAACATTGTAAGGTGCAAGGTATTCAGAAATATGGGAATGAAGATAGGTTCTAACATGGTACGAGCGATGCTTGCTTTAGACAAGGAATGCCTTCGGGCTGCAGACAGGGCTGTAAAGAGTCTAGAAATACAAGCAAGAGTAAACAGGAGGAGGAACAAGAGGAAGCTGGAGGAGGAGTTTGCAGAGGATGAAGATAATCCATCCTATGGACCTGGAATGCACTAAAAAGTTAATCCAATCTTTGTCGCTCGATTCCCAAAACTTTTATTTTCTCATACTAATTACATGTTTTCTAAGGATCTTCCAAACATATTTGTTTCAGACTTTCAGTAAATGTTACACAGTACCTTCTGCATAATTTAACACAGCCTTTTTCCAAAAAACTGTATATTTTTGAATATATAAATAAAAAAATTGCAAAAAAATGTTGTGAATTTTCATTACAATTGAAAAAAAATCATCTTTAATAACTGAACTAAAATTTTTGTAAAATCCCTGTGTTAAGTTGTAGCCCATATTCCAATAAATAATATGTAAAAAGTTCAACTTCCTACCTCAAATACTTTGTTAGGAAAGATGTAATTTATAAGTGTTATTTTAACATTGCAAGTATAGGGCGTTCCGGAGCCCCTTAAGTCTCCCTCCACCAAAACTCGCTGTACTAGTAAACACCTACTTTACACACCAAGATATTAATGTACATCTGCACAAATCTTCATTACTATTGCCAATTTTTCTCATGTTTATCATTATTATTTAATTTTTTTACTGTTACTATTATTACTTTTATCATAATTTGTATATATAGCACCTGTCGTAACAATACTGCCAGCACTTAGTTTATTAGTTCTTAGTCATTATTCTTTATTCATATTGTGACTAGAGTAATCTAGTTTTCTTATTTAAAGTATTGTCATGATGTAACTCTGATGTGTGAAATGCTGCACGTGTGGAACACTGGTCCGATGTAAGAGAGGGCCTGATCGCCCTAATCTGATCAGGTTAAATAAATAAATAAATACTCTCACTGAAACTCTAAAACTGGCGCGGGTAAAATACAGGGAGCGAAACGCTATTGACAATTAGTACAGAAACGGGATGGCATGAGTCGAGGGGCACGAAAGGGAAGCAGTGGTTGGGAAGGGAGTGAGACAGGTTTGTAGCCTATCCCCGATGTTATTCAATCCGTACATTGAGCAAACAGTAAAGGAAGCAAAAGAAAAATTTGGAGTAGGAATCCAGGGATCAGAAATAAAAACTTGGAGGTTTGCCGACGACATTGTAATTCTGTCAGAGACAGCAAAGGACTTGGAAGATCAGTTGAGCAGAATGGGCAGTGTCGTGAAAAAAGGATATAAGATGAACACCAACAGCAAACCGAGGATAATGTAGTCGAATTAAATCAGGTGTTGCTGAGGCAATTAGATTAGGAAACGAACATTTAAAGTAGCAGACGTGTTTTGTTATTTATGTAGCAGAATAACCGATTGTGGTCGAAGTAGACAGGATATAAAATGTGGACTGGCAATGGCAAGAAAAGCATATCTGAAGAAAAGAAATTTGGTAATTAGGAATATACGACGGTCGGAACTTAAATAGTGGCAACTAGTTGTTCACAACCTATACAAAAGAGTTACATGTTTGCACCTGTTTCTGTCCTTCAAAGTAGTCACCAGCGTTGTGCAGAACCCGTTGCCAGCGATGTGGAAGGTGTAGTATAGTGTTAGCAGATCCTGTTCTGTTGATGGTGCGAAAGGAGCGGTCTACTACCTGTCGAATGTCTGGAACAGTTCTGAAGCGAATGCCACGAAGTGGTTGCTTCGTCTTCGGAATCAGATCAAAGTCACAAGGATTTAAGTCGTATTACTGTTCGTTTTTGGAGCATCAGCTGCGACCAGCTTTGCGAAAGAACCGGTGACACTTTCTGCGCAACCAACTCATAATTTTGCACGACAATGCGCTGTCGCATGCAGCACAAGCTGTGGTTGCTCTGTTCGGTCGATGGGACTGGGAAGTACTGTACCACCCACCGTACTCCCCAGACTTAAGTTTTCTCACCTCCCGCCTGTCATAGTACTTGCAGTGGATTCTGATGCAGTCTGGAATTCCTGTGTGATGATCTGGATAGATGTCTGCCTGTTCCACATTAAGACCCTTGTTAGCTGACGGCGGTCTCTGTCAGTCAACAGAGGACGTCGGCCTGTACGTTTTTATGCTGTACGTCTCCCTTCACGTTTCCAATTCACAGAACAGAGAATCTGGACCTAGGGGTGTTTAGGAGTGTGGAAATCTAGCGTACAGACCTATGACACAAGTGACACCCAGTCACCTGACCACGTTCGAAGTCCGTGAGTTCCGCGGAGCGCCCCATTCTGCTCTCTCACGATGTCTAACGACTACTGAGGTCGCTGATATGGTGTACCTGGCAGTAGGTGGCAGCACAATGCACCTAATATGAAAGACGTATGTTGTTGGGGTGTCCGGATACTTTTGATCACATAGTGTAGATATGGTGGACTTGCTCTAATATCTCTCTATTTCAAAGTTGTTTTTAGATTAACAATTTGTTCAGGGCATGAACGTCGGCTCCGGAAAGCGGCTTGATACTCCCCAAGCTTGTGTCCAATTTGTTCCCGTGTTCTCTGCAATAGGCATGAAGAGAATATCTTCCAGGTGACTGGTAGTAGTGAAATGCCTCGGTAATTACTGACATCCGTTCTGTCGCCTTTTTGTGCAGGTGGTGGATAAGAGCACACTTCCAATCGTCCGGTAATTCTTTTGTTGTTCAAATTTCTCTGACAATTTCCGTGAGCTCCTCAAGTAATTTAGGGCCAAAAATTTTCAGTAGTACTGCTACTATGTTGTCATCACCAGTCGCTTTGTCGTTTTTGAGATGGTGGATGTGCCTGAGGATTTCTTCTTTTGAGGGTGGTATTGTGTCTTGGTTGGTGTGTGCGGGCTCAATAAGTGGGAATGTTATTATTATACTATTATTATCTATCACTATTCTATTACTATTACAGGGTGATTAAAAAAGAATACCTCAACTTTAGGAATTTAAAACTCTGCAATGACAAAAGGCAGAGCTAAGCACTATCTGTCGGCGAATTAAGGGAGCTATAAAGTTTCATTTAGTTGTACATTTGTTCGCTTGAGGCGCTGTTGACTGGGCGTCAGCGTCAATTAATGCTAAGATGGCGACCGCTCAACAGAAAGCTTTTTGTGTTATTGAGTACGCCAGAAGTGAATCGACGACAGTTGTTCAACGTGCATTTCGAACGAAGTATGGTGTTAAACCTCCTGATAGGTGGTGTATTAAACGTTGGTATAAACAGTTTACAGAGAATGGGTGTTTGTGCAAAGGGAAAAGTTCTGGACGGCCGAGAACGAGTGATGAAAATGTAGCACGCATCCAGCAAGCATTTGTTCGCAGCCCAGGAAGGGCTCCAAGAAGCCCTGATCTTACCCCCTGCGATTTTTTCTTATGGGGGTATGTTAAGGATATGGTGTTTCGGCCACCTCTCCCAGCCACCAATGATGATTTGAAACGAGAAATAACAGCAGCTATCCAAACTGTTACGCCTGATATGCTACACAGAGTGTGGAACGCGTTGGAGTATTGGGTTGATATTGCTCGAGTGTCTGGAGGGGGCCATATTGAACATCTCTGAACTTGTTTTTGAGTGAAAAAAAACCCTTTATAAATACTCTTTGTAATGATGTATAACAGAAGGTTATATTATGTTTCTTTCATTAAATACACATTTTTAAAGTTGTGGTATTCTTTTTGAATCACCCTGTACTATTATACTATACTATTATTGTACTGTGTATTTTTTATGAATAGACAATCTGTAACACCTCATAATTACTTAGTTGTCAACTGCTAAAACAATGTGCCATTGCTTCCACATAAGAAGATTCATGGAAAAATTTAAAATACAAGCAGGAAAAAAAATCAAGACGAAGAAGTGGGCTAACGTGCTCCGTGTCTTTTACGCTGATGAGCTGAAAAATTATGACCACCGGCCACCAAGTGGTTGAACGCCTCCTGGTGTTGCTACGGCCACGTGATGCAGTAGGGAAAGAATGTCAGTGAAAGAGAGACGTATGGGCAATCATGGCGAAGATGCGGGCCGCAACTGCGGAAATCCACTGAGATAAGCGGTTTTGACAAAGGGTACATCATTGTGACGCTGAGACTGGAAACGAGAATCTCTGAAACAGTGAAGCTGGTCGCCTGTTGGCGTACTACTATCGTGAGCACCTGTGGAATGTGGTTGAAGGATAGTGGAATAACCAGCAGGCCGTGTGGTACTGGACGACCTCTCACCACAAAACGTAGAGGATGGAGGGTCCCCCAACGTGTAATCCAGGGCAGGCAGCGATCTGTGGCAGATCTGAAGACAGAGTACGGCGCTGGTGCAGACGCAAGTGTTTCGGAACACACCGTTCAAAGGCCACTCTTAACATGCAGCTCCACATCACACGACCCTCTTGGCTCTAAGCACTATGGGACTTAACATCTGAGGTTCAGTCCCCTAGACTTACAACTACTTAAACGAACCTAACCTAAGGACATGAAACTTCCTAGCAGATTAAAACTGTGTGCTGGACTGAGACTCGAACTCGGGACCTTTGCCTTTCGCGGGTAAGTGCTCTACCAACTGAGCTACCCAACCACGACTCACGCCCCGTCCTCAAAGCTTTACTTCTGCCAGTACCTCGTCTCCTACCTTCCAAACTTTACAGAAGCTCTCTTGCGAACCTTGCAGAACTAGCACTCCTGAAAGAAAGGATACTGCGGAGACATGTCTTGCTTAGCCACAGCCTGGGGGATGTTTCCAGAATGAGATTTTCACTCTGCAGCGGAGTGTGCGCTGATATGAAACTTCCTGGCAGATTAAAAGTGTGTGCCGGACCGAGACTCGAACTCGGGACCTTTGCCTTCCGCGGGCAAGTGCTCATATGAGTGCACACTCCGCTGCAGAGTGAAAATCTCATTCTGGAAACATCCCCCAGGTTGTGGCTAAGCCACGTCGCCGCAATATCCTTTCTTTCAGGAGTGCTAGTTCTGCAAGGTTCGCAGGAGAGCTTCTGTAAAGTTTGGAAGGTAGGAGACGAGGTACTGGCAGAAGTAAAGCTGTGAGGACGGGGCGTGAGTCGTGCTTGGGTAGCTCAGTTCGTAGAGCACTTGCCCGCGAAAGGCAAAGGTCCCGAGTTCAACTCTAGGCGCGGCACACAGTTTTAATCAGCCAGGAAGTTTCATATCAGCGCACACTCCGCTGCAGAGTGAAAATCGCAACCTAAGGACATCACACACATCCTTGCCCGAGGCAGGATTCGAACCTGCGACCGTAGCAGCAGCGCAGTTCCAGACTGAAGCGCATAGAACCGCTCGGCCACAATGGCCGGCGTTCCTGTCTTGACCCATCAAAATCATTAGTTAAATGACTGCAGTAGGCACAGCATCATTGAGTTTTCACCGTGGATCGATAGAAATTGTCCACGTTGCAAGGCCATAATAGCGCTACAGCGGTTTGAGGGCATTATAGTGAAGTCTCATTGATGTCTTGGCCAGAAAACTGTGCCTGTCCTGTACCAATAGTAGTGAGCCAAAATATTATGAGCACCTGCTTAACAGCTTGTTTTTCCGTCTTTGGAACGAGATACATCTATGATGCGGCATATCAGGGATGTGACAGTTTGTTGATAGATATGTGGAGGTATGTAGCATTAGATGTCTACGCACAGATCATGTTTTGAGGTGTGGGGTTGATCTGTTATTCTGCTATTCTTCACAACGTATTAATCTGAGATGTACCCTTTACCCTGTGGCTCCTGCAAGATGCAATTTACACCCCCACACTACTACAGAAGTCAGACAGACGCTCCTAACGTTCCAAAGAGAAATTCCTGAAAAACTTTCAGCAATAAATATCTTCTGGAGTCGTCCACTGTAAGGAAATGACACAAAAATTCACAGAAGTTCTTACGTAACTAGTGGGATACTTGGGTACTGCAGTAGTGCTAGTTAGTGTAAGAAAAACATGAAACCAACAAAAGTTATTATTTATTTTGCAAAAATTCTGAGAAATCACAATGGTACTATTAGTTATGAATTGAACAAGTTATATCCTGGTTCTTTTCGGAATGTGAAGTTACCTCTCAAGGATAGGATTTGCTAATGAAATTTCTATACAAAGTTTAAGATGATTGTTGACTTGGCAGAATGGCTGAGAGGCGCGCCTACTCAACTTGAATAATTATCCTTTAGAATGTTGCTAGGTACGGTCGAGGCTGTCGCATGTGAAATGCAGTGAAGTGTACTGTTGTGGAGGAAATATGGGGCTCTCAAGAGCTGTAGCGCACAATACCGTAAGCTGCGGTGACAGCTGTCTGCGCCGTTCGCTGCTGACATATAAGATAACTCTCGTTCTGTCTGGGTTGACCTTCGCGGATCAAACTCTCCCTACGCCTTGATGAAGTCAAGAATTCCTATTCACCCCTAGTCCAACTATTGGCGTGGTACACCAGTCAGATAACTGGTCCACCGCGATGCCACTCAAAATTAGCTTGCAGGCATTTAACTATAACTCTGTCCGTTCACACCGCACAATAAGTGTGTCGGCCAACACAGTAAACAACGCTTAATCGCAAGGACTCAATATAGAGTCGCACTCCGATTCGCTCTCAACAGAGGTGCTTTCCCAGTGAAGTACTGAGGACAGACTTGTTCCTCGCTCCAAGAGTGACAACAGAACGGGGCCTCTCCACGCCAGACGTTAAGGGGTATATCTTTCGGTCTCTTCCATTACTCCTTCACCTCAAGGCGTCAGAAATATCGTCTGCCTATCAGCATTGCTCTTCTAAAACGGGAGAATGACGTTTCGTTTAAGGCGACAAACCCGGAAACCTGTAGCATTGGCGTTTGGCGTTTGCTGTCTCCCTGTGAAAATTTCTGAAACTGCGTGCTATGTGTAAAGAATGCGTAGGCTGGCTGCTCCCACACAATGTAGCAGAATTTGCTTTTAAGCCGAACACGGGGTCGTTCCCCCCTTTCACTCGAGCCCACGCTGTCCGCTCCACGGGCGGTCACTGGCCGACATAGGATGCGTCGTCCTCTGAAGGGCCCGGCATCCCGTTGTGTGGTTTCTTTCCTGAACTAAAAGCTTCTGTGACCCTCGTGTCTGGAATGTATTTGTGTACCCCAGCCTCGAGTATTTCAACCACGGTACACTTACTTGTTAATTGCATATCGTTCACATGAATTCATACAACATTGACTTTATCTTATCGAGTTTGGGTTTGAATGAAGCGTCTTGATGTGCGGAATATGATTGTGGGGGCGGAATATGTAAGCAGTGAAGGTCAGGAGACCACGACGTCTTACAGTGTAATTCGTGTAAATAACGGGGCCACTGATTTGCATCGCCCGATAGCGATCCAGATGAATTCCATAAGATTTACATCAGGCGAATTGGGGAGCCAAGTCATCAAATGCTCCCCAAACCACTGTAGCACGGCTGTGGCTCCAAAACACGGACAATTATACTGCCAAAAGATGACATCGCCGTCGGGGAGTTGGTTCAAATGGTTCTAAGCACTATGGGACTTAACTTCTGAGATCATCAGTCCCCTAGAACTTAGAACTACTTAAACCTAACTAACCTAAGGACACCACACAGCCGGCCGGTGTGGCTGAGCGGTTCTAGGCGCTACAGTCTGGAGCGACACTACCACTACAGTCGCAGGTTCGAATCCTGCCTTGGGGATGGATGTGTGTGATGTCCTTAGGTTAGTTAGGTTTAAGTAGTTCTAAGTTCTATGGGACTTATGACCACAGTAGTAGAGTCCCATAGTGCTCAGAGCCATTTGAACCATTTTTTTGACACCACACAAATTCATGCCCGAGGCAGGATTCGAACCTGCGACCGTCGCGGATGCGCGGTTCCAGACCGTAGCGCCTGAAACCGCTTGGCCACCCCGGCCGGCCGTCGGGAAGACATCGAGCATGAAGGCATGCAGGTAGTTCGCAGCTGTCAGCGTGTCTACCACATCTCCCTCGCAAATGCAGAAGAATGACTCACATAGTATAATACCGCTCCCACCAGCCTGCACGTTTCCAGCCGCCGTTCACCTCGATGACAGCGTTTTTGAAGAAGGCCATTGATCTAGTGTTGCAAAGAGACGACTCGTTACTATTGATGGACGGGCGAATCCCTATGGTCCCCTGCCCACTGCAATCGTAACTGGCGATGTCGTTGGGTCAACGTAGGAACACGTACGGGTGGTCTGCTGCGAATCTCCATGTTGGACAGTGCACGATGAGAGGTGTGCTCCGAAACACTTGTCCGTGCACCAGAATTGTCCTCTTTCGGCAGAGATGCCACATATCACCATCTAACCCACTTTAGAGAGCAGACAAGCCTCTGAACCCCACGTTCTGTGAAGAGTCGTGGACGTCCCATTTAGCGCTTGATGGTAGTTTCACTGTCATTCTATATCTTTCCGTAGATGCTCAAGGCAGTGGCACGTGAAAATTCGACCGCCTTCACCGTTTTATAGATATTCGTTTACAGGCTCTGTGTAATACACTCCTGGAAATGGAAAAAAGAACACATTGACACCGGTGTGTCAGACCCACCATACTTGCTCTGGACACTGCGAGAGGGCTGTACAAGCAATGTTCACACGCACGGCACAGCGGTCACACCAGGAACCGCGGTGTTGGCCGTCGAATGGCGCTAGCTGCGCAGCATTTGTGCACCGCCGCCGTCAGTGTCAGCCAGTTTGCCGTGGGATACGGAGCTCCATCGCAGTCTTTAACACTGGTAGCATGCCGCGACAGCGTGGACGTGAACCGTATGTGCAGTTGACGGACTTTGAGCGAGGGCGTATAGTGGGCATGCGGGAGGCCGGGTGGACGTACCGCCGAATTGCTCAACACGTGGGGCGTGAGGTCTCCACAGTACATCGATGTTGTCGCCAGTGGTCGGCGGAAGGTGCACGTGCCCGTCGACCTGGGACCGGACCGCAGCGACGCACGGATGCACGCCAAGACCGTAGGATCCTACGCAGTGCCGTAGGGGACCGCACCGCCACTTCCCACCAAATTAGGGACACTGTTGCTCCTGGGGTATCGGCGAGGACCATTCGCAACCGTCTCCATGAAGCTGGGCTACGGTCCCGCACACCGTTAGGCCGTCTTCCGCTCACGCCCCAACATCGTGCAGCCCGCCTCCAGTGGTGTCGCGACAGGCGTGAATGGAGGGACGAATGGAGACGTGTCGTCTTCAGCGATGAGAGTCGCTTCTGCCTTGGTGCCAATGATGGTCGTATGCGTGTTTGGCGCCGTGCAGGTGAGCGCCACAATCAGGACTGCATACGACCGAGTCACACAGGGCCAACACCCGGCATCATGGTGTGGGGAGCGATCTCCTACACTGGCCGTACACCACTGGTGATCGTCGAGGTGACACTGAATAGTGCACGGTACATCCAAACCGTCATCGAACCCATCGTTCTACCATTCCTAGACCGGCAAGGGAACTTGCTGTTCCAACAGGACAATGCACGTCCGCATGTATCCCGTGCCACCCAACGTGCTCTAGAAGGTGTAAGTCAACTACCCTGGCCAGCAAGATCTCCGGATCTGTCCCCCATTGAGCATGTTTGGGACTGGATGAAGCGTCGTCACACGCGGTCTGCACGTCCAGCACGAACGCCGGTCCAACTGAGGCGCCAGGTGGAAATGGCATGGCAAGCCGTTCCACAGGACTACATCCAGCATCTCTACGATCGTCTCCATGGGAGAATAGCAGCCTGCATTGCTGCGAAAGGTGGATATACACTGTACTAGTGACGACATTGTGCATGCTCTGTTGCCTGTGTCTATGTGCCTGTGGTTCTGTCAGTGTGATCATGTGATGTATCTGACCCAAGGAATGTGTCAATAAAGTTTCCCCTTCCTGGGACAATGAATTCACGGTGTTCTTATTTCAATTTCCAGGAGTGTAGTAACGTACCCTTTGTCAGAGTCACTTATCTCAATGGATTTCCCAACCCGTATCTTCGCTACAGTGATTCCTCGTCCACGTCTTCTGCGCCTACGTACTTTTGTTACCGACTCACGATGGCCAGTCGTGATAGTGGTGTGGCTTATCAGTGTATCGGGCGCCAGCTGCGTGCCCGTAAACCAGCGTCCCGTAATTTGCGAGATTTGCCTGACCTCTGTGGAGACATCTAGTGCCACATACTTCTGGGATCCTGTCAAGGACTTGTAGAATCCATGCCAAGCAGAATCCCTGTTTCACTGTGTTTGAAAAGTGGAACAGCAAATTATTAAACAGGCGGTCAAAATGTTTTGGCTCATTGGTGAATGTTGGTCGCTCAGGCAGAGGGCTGGCTGAATATGAACGCATCTGGAGGTTGCAGAATCGTGGCTCAACGCTTTCTGAGCGGGTACTGAGCGAGGCAACAGACCCAAGACTTCCACTCAGCAAACAAAGGCCAAAACCTCAACCTGATGGAAGCCCTGCGAATCTATAAACTTCTGACTCACAGTCCCGATTTAATCTTAAATGACAAAACACAGGTTAACAGTCCTCCTCATCAAAACTTCACATAATCCTCTGTTTTCCATTGCTTCCCACACCGTCTATTCTACGTACCTCTATATATACAGGGTGGTCCATTGATAGTGACTGGGCCAAATATCTCACGAAATAAGCATCAAACGAAAAAACTACAAAGAACGAAACTCGTTTAGTTTCAAGGAGGAAACCAGATGGGGCTATGGTTGGCCCGCTAGATGGCGCTGCCATAGGTCAAACGGATATCAACTGCGTTTTTTTAATAGGAACCTCCATTTTTATTACATGTTCGTGTAGTACTGTAAGTAGGCTGTTTAGGTTTTTATATTGGTAACGCCACGTAGCGCTCTGTATGAAAATCACTGGCTGTGCTGTGTGCAGTCAGTGGCTGCTCGGCATTGTTGTAATATTCTCTATCGTAGTGTTGGGCAGTTGGCTGTTAACAGCGCGTAGCGTTGCGCAGTTGGAGGTGAGCCGCCAGCAGTGGTGGATGTGGGGAGAGAGATGGCGGAGTTTTGAGCACAATGTCGGCACTAGTACAGTGTATATCCACCTTTCGCAGCAATGCAGGCTGCTATTCTCCCATGGAGACGATCGTAGAGATGCTGGATGTAGTCCTGTGGAACGGCTTGCCGTGCCATTTCCACCTGGCGCCTCAGTTGAACCAGCGTTCGTGCTGGACGTGCAGACCGCGTGAGACGACGCTTCATCCAGTCCCAAACATGCTCAATGGGGCACAGATCCGGAGATCTTGCTGGCCAGGGTAGTTGACTTACACCTTCTAGAGCACGTTGGGTGGCACGGGATACATGCGGACGTGCATTGTCCTGTTGGAACAGCAAGTTCCCTTGCCGGTCTAGGAATGGTAGAACGATGGGTTCGATGACGGTTTGGATGTACCGTGCACTATTCAGTGTCCCCTCGACGATCACCAGTGGTGTACGGCCAGTGTAGGAGATCGCTCCCCACACCATGATGCCGGGTGTTGGCCCTGTGTGCCTCGGTCGTATGCAGTCCTGATTGTGGCGCTCACCTGCACGGCGCCAAACACGCATACGACCATCATTGGCACCGAGGCAGAAGCGACTCTCATCGCTGAAGACGACACGTCTCCATTCGTCCCTCCATTCACGCCTGTCGCGACACCACTGGAGGCGGGCTGCACGATGTTGGGGCGTGAGCGGAAGACGGCCTAACGGTGTGCGGGACCGTAGCCCAGCTTCAAGGAGACGGTTGCGAATGGTCCTCGCCGATACCCCAGGAGCAAGTGTCCCTAATTTGCTGGGAAGTGGCGGTGCGGTCCCCTACGGCACTGCGTAGAATCCTACGGTCTTGGCGTGCATCCGTGCGTCGCTGCGGTCCGGTCCCAGGTCGACGGGCACGTGCACCTTCCGCCGACCACTGGCGACAACATCGATGTACTGTGGAGACCTCACGCCCCACGTGTTGAGCAATTCGGCGGTACGTCCACCCGGCCTCCCGCATGCCCACTATACGCCCTCGCTCAAAATCCGTCAACTGCACATACGGTTCACGTCCACGCTGTCGCGGCATGCTACCAGTGTTAAAGACTGCGATGGAGCTCCGTATGCCACGGCAAACTGGCTGACACTGACGGCGGCGGTGCACAAATGCTGTGCAGCTAGCGCCATTCGACGGCCAACAGCGCGGTTCCTTGTGTGTCCGCTGTGCCGTGCGTGTGATCATTGCTTGTACAGCCCTCTCGCAGTGTCCGGAGCAAGTTTGGTGGGTCTGACACACCGGTGTCAATGTGTTCTATTTCCATTTCCAGGAGTGTATATTATGACTTTTGAACACTATGAAGGTAAATACATTGTTTGTTCTTTATCAAAATCTTTCATTTGCTAACTATGCCTATTAGTAGTTAGTGCCTTCAGTAGTTTGAATCTTTTATTTAGCTGGCAGTAGTGGCGCTCGCTGTATTGCAGTAGTTTCAGTAACGATGATTTTTGTGGGGTAAGTGATTTGTGAAATGTATAGGTTAATTTAGTCAGGGCCATTCTCTTGTAGGGATTATTGAAAGTCAGATTGCGTTGCGCTAAAATATATTCTGTGTCAGTTTAGTGTTGGTCAGAATAGGTAAAGAGCGAAATGTCTGAGTACGTTCAGTTTTGCTCAGCTGTTTCAAAATCAAATAACGTAAGGGATTTACCAGCATTGTAATTCATAAATTTTTCTTAGGGGACGTTTCATATGTCGACCCTTAGCCGAGGATACATCACTGGAATCTTCTGATTTTTTCTTGTAGTTTGTGTAATTAGTGTAGCTTTTGTTTATTGCTAGCGCGTAATTGTAGAGAGAATCTCCTTTGTAGTTGCAGTCTTTCATTGTTGTACAGTAAAACAGTTGTGGCATGCATGTAGATTTGCACCAAGTATTTCGCAGCTGCGCTTGCAATTAACTAGATATTATTTTCAGTGCTATGTTAATGTGTTCTCTTATTTTTGCTCTTCAAATTGTGTTTTTCTGTGTTACCGTGTGAAATATTCTGACAATAATGGCGTGTGAAAAACGTAACACTAGGCTCCAAAGTAAACTGAGAAATAATAGTGACGACGAGCGTAGCTTATCAGCACCACTGGGTAGTGAATTAACAGACATTCGAAGTAGTAATTTGGTAATTGTGCATAGGGAGATGGAGTGGGCGGCAAATAACGACGTAGACGGTGAAACAAATAGTGAACTCGGAAGCATTATCGATCGATCGGTCAGCAACAGTTCGCCTCATGAATCCGAAATGACAGAACACAAATAGCAAATACTGTAGACTCAGGTTTTGGATCCTCACCGTTTTCCCAAATGAGACAAGACACATTTTCCGCTTGTCAAAATGTGAATGTTTCCGGTGAAAATGCACTCCCAAAAAGCGTAGAGAAACAGATTCCAGACACCAATACATTATTATTGCAATTAATGCAACAAATGGAACAAAATCAGAGACAAACACAGCAAAAGCTTCAAAAGTTAGACACAATGGAACAACACCAGAGACAAACACAGAAACAGTTAGACGCAATGGAACAAAATCTTCAAAAGTTAGACACCACACTTGAACAAACACGTGAAGATTTAATTACTGAGTTACATAAAATCGAATCGAAATGTCAGAAAGTCTGTAATGACGTAAAAACACAAATTTGTGAGCATTTCCAACCTATTTTTTCGGATCATGAAAATGCATTACAGAATCACGAAGCAGCCATAAAGGAACTGCAAACTATTGTTCATGAAAATCACGACACCTTGCAAGCTAAAATTGACTCAGTTGCATCTACCGATTCGGTTACGCAACTTGCAAAAAGTCAGGAAAACTTAAAGAACACAGTAGATACTCTGAAAATTGGTTCAGAAAGACACATGGAGGGAATTAGTTCATTATCAGAGAAAGTAGTTGAACTTTCGGATCAGCTAAATAATTTATCTACGAAGGTAAATGATAATCTGAATGACACAAAACCGGTTGTCTTTAATGACACAGAAGAGTGCGAACAAATTAGGAAATTCAAACAAAATCAGAATCAAATTAATACGCAACACCAAAGAGAAATCCGGGAAGTACAAGATCAGTTGACACAGGTAATACAAGAATTACATATTTTAGAGGACACTCGCGCTCCAATACGGGAAGAGGGACATAGAAATACGGAACAGCCACTAAATAAGAACACAGGCCACTACGGAAATTATGAAAGAAATTGGCAAGGTACACCGAATTTTGAGAGGGAACCACCGAAACGACGTAACAATGACCGACATGCGACTCGCCGACATGATGATTTTGACTATAAGCTGTTCATTACTAAACGTAAATTCAAAACATTTAAGAATTCCGGCAACGGCATTCATCCACAAGCATGGCTCCATGAATTCTCTCATTGTTTTCCTCCCAACTGGTCATTGGAGCACAGGTTAGAATTTATGTGTGGCTATTTAGAGAATGAACCAGCTGTAAGAATGCGATCCGTCATTCACGATTGCCACAGTGAAAGAGAATTTTATCATACCTTCCTCTCAGCATATTGGTCTCAAGCTACACAAGACCGAGTAAAACATAGCATCATAATGATGAAACATTTCGAAAAATCTGAATTTTCCAGTCTTGTGAAATATTTGGAAGACATATTACACAAGAATCAGTACCTGTCAAACCCATACAGCCTCTCAGAACTCATTCGCATTTGCTTAATCAAATTACCTGAACATTTACGACATATTATTTTGGTAGGACGTTGCAAAGACGACATTGAAGCTTTTCAGTGTTCTTGTAAAAGAATTAGAAATTAACACTGACAATCGCAGAACGCGAAACAGGAACACAACAATTACAGGTCACATCCGTCACTATTCCGCGATGACAGAAATAATAAATGTACACGACAAGGCTATGCTTACAACGTAAATTGTGACTAAAACAGACACCACCAGTATGACAACCGTTGGCAGAGTAGTAATAATTACAGGGAAAAATCACCTCTCCGTGGTAATGACTATCACAGAGACAATCAGAGAAACAGACAATATGGGAACCAAAATAATTATTATCAAGGGAGACAAAATAACGTCCGACGCAATGGTCCACCGCGCAGTTACGATTCTGGGAGAAATTCTCCACCACATGACCGACAAAAAAGAAACAATGTAAACTACCGACAAACCGACAGACCTGAATTTCATCAGAACTGGCGGGATCCAAACTGGGCACGGCCCTCTCGACAAGGTGAATTGTCAGGTCTCCTAATCCTAATAACTACGCGCGCCAACAAAGAGACAGACAATGACTCACACCGCAGGCAGCCACGTGCGGCGACTGGCTCAGAGAAAAATAACAGAGACGCTAACCTTGGGAAAAATTTTAGCATTCCTTACCGATGTATACAACATGATAATTGCTTTGAAGATTGCACCACATTTCACATATAAAACCGTTTATTGAAAGATAATCTGCTTTTTAACTTTGTCTTTGCCATAAAACTTTTCACTTTACATTATTAGTATGCTTTGTCAGACTTAGAGCCTGTTAACATGCAACAATGTTTGAAGTTATCCAGTCAAGAACCAAGAGAATACTTAGAACATATACTGGTACTGCTAATGAGATTTTAATGCAACATTTTGGTTTACGTGAAAATACATTCTGGATTTAAAGTACTGTCTGAGAGATACCAGATGACACAGTGGTTAGTTTATTTGACAGCTACATGATTATATCATGACGCTACTGATGTGTGACACAATTTACATTGTTGCTTTTGTGCTGTATCTCTTTTATATCTGCTCAGTTTTTCTGAATTCTTCTGGAAAGTAAAACATGTTTTAGTAGTAACATTTGTGGTATAGCTACAATGAGACAGCCTTTTCCGTAGCACAACAATACGTTACAGCACAGTACTATCTTCATCATGGCAATAAGCGTAATAACTGAGATATCTATACGCAAAGGATTTCACATTTGTTTATGATGAGGTAAATACATTGACTTCAGCAGAACTTTGCTTACAGTGGACGATAACTACGACAGTTCCACCGAATTATCTTACAGCAAGACGCACATTTAGCGCTACAGGACACGCATTTGAGTGATTAATTTTGTACTTAAAACATTTATTTTTAAAGATTTTTGAATCACAAAGATACAAAGAAAGTTTTCGGTAATACATTTCATTCCATTGCTGTAATCTGTAACACCTAGGGGTATAATTACATTAATCCTCAGGGGGTACACGCTTACTTTGTGTACCATGTGTGTGGCAAGCACAAGGAGCCCTAGCTAATATGGTATTTGCTTATACAACTTTACACATCGGTACCATATTTCTCTAACACATAAATTACACAGCTATCTGATTATTTAACAGAGAAACAAACATTTTTTTTACTACATCAGTGACAGATGTTTGCGTAATTACACAATTGGATAACTTCAGACTTGCGAAATTGTATTTTGTCTGTACTTTGTGAACTGTTCATATTTTTTTTTTGGAACCATTGTGATGCTATGAGAGCTTTGAATGATGTGTTTGGTATGGGATCATGATTTTAAAGTACGTTTAAGGTAGATGACACTATTTAAATGAGCAGAGAATTTTTTTAGGTTTTGACATTATTGCAGAAAGCTACGACGTTTTTGAGATTTGACTGAGGTGTTATGATGTTATTATTATGACGACGATGTGTTTTATGCTGTTGAGGTATGTTTATGATCAATAAGCTGATGCTATATGAGGAATCTGATTATGCTACATATTTATTATGATGAAATATTGAAGAAGTGTCGACGAATATATATATATATATATATATATATATATATATATATATATATATATATATATGTAGTAAGGTAAGGATTAATGAGTAGTGGTTAAGGACCCTGACTTGTGTAAAAGGATGTTGGAAACCAAGAATCGTACTTTAAGAGTTATGAAATGTGTGTAAACGCGTGACTGTATCACAATGCTGGTGAAAATTTTTGGATGCTGTTATATTTGTAGGATTTTGTTTCTACACATTCGTAACGCAAATTCTCGACCTGTGAAATTTTTTTTATATGAGACTGTCACTGTAGTGCAAACTGATGTCGTAAATATTTCGGTAAGAAAGCTAAGTGACGTTGACATAATGCGCTGTAGGTGCCAAGCTATGCGACAGTCGCCTGGAAAAGAAAGCCGTCCCTTTCAGAGGCACAACAAAAAAAAAAAAAAAAAGAGAGGCCATTAACCTCGCTACTGACATTCCTTTCTAGAAAGCATCGCAAATACGATACGCTCATTACTTGGATACTTACATCTGCACACTTGATTATGACAAGCGCCTTTCTACGAGAGTTGAGAGAATTTCTACTAACGTATGAAGTGCCACATGACTATTGAATGATATTTTTATACTTTACTTTGTACATAGTTGCTTATTTCATTTGATATCTGGTTTCCAGCTGTGTTGCAGCATTGGTTTTATAAAATAAAATTAAATGCAACACTTTCTGTCAACAGATCTATTAAATAACAATTTTATGATCCACATTCTTCGAAAAAGGAGCACTTGGAATGGAAAGAACAATAAGAAGGGAGTAATAACAGAAACTGCATACATAATTTTATTTTCAACTACTTGGTAATTTTTTTGGTAGAGTAAGTTATCATGATGCATCACTCTAGTGTTGAGATGTGACATAGGTATTAAACATGGCCATTTTTACAGTAATATTTTTCCTGCTTGAGCTTTGTCATGTTTAGGTTTAAGTTATAGCATTTGCTGCTGTTGTTTGCCAGGCATAGTGCTACTGAATGTCACTTTGTATTGCTCTGTTAAGCCAGTTTTACTACTGATTTATTTTTCTTGTTGCTGCACATTGGCTCATATTAGTTGTAATGTTGCATTAGCTCTGCTAATTTAGATATACTGCTTCTTGCTTTGCCAATTTGCATTTTTTTGTCATTGCTGTTTGTGTTAATTGTTTTGTACTGCTGCATTGCCTCGTCCCTTAGTATATATATCTGAGCTCAGTAGATTTAAGTTAGCTTAAGATGGGGTAAGCTATATGAGAGAACGAGTTGTGATGAATTGGAAGAAATGCATTGAGAAATTATATGAAAAAGATTTGGGCCAAAATGAGTATTGTACACTGAGAAATAATTATTTTGAAAGAAATATGAATAGAATACAGAAAGCAATTATAGATAGGACTTTTTGGGAATAATGATGAATGAAGGGAGATCTCCAAGAAGTAAAGAAAGTTTTGTTTGCAAAATACTGTAGTAAAACAAACCCTGCCCTTTCCTTTTGTATTATTCCGCTATGTGTTTGTGTACCCTTGTGTATTTCTATTTTTCCTGTCTTTATGTGTTTAGCTGATGAGAGTTATGTTGTAGAATTTTTCTAATACTATCTTATTTACTGTGTAAAGATGTTTAGACATTACTTATCTGTTCTGTTTTGTTTTAATGCTCATGTGTGAAGTTGATGTTTTGAAAGTTATTCTGATCTTTTATGTATGTACTTATGTCATAATTCCTGTAACACTGATGTATCTGTTTATTTCTATTCTTTTGTAAAGCTTGTACTACAAATGTTATCTGAATTGTTATGTTCTTTAATGATGTATTTTGTACCTCTGTAATTGTATTCTTATGTTGTAAATTTATAATTAGACACCAGTTCTTAAAATTAAGTTTCATTTCACTGCACACGTTTTTGTTGGTCATAGTACACGCAGAATATGTGAGAAAAAAAAAGGGGACTGGTAGCATTTGCACGTGTGTTGATAATTCAGCAAGGGACTGGTTAACAGCACTGCTGGTTCTAATGACAATTCCAAAAACTTTGTGAGTGCACAAGTGGTGGTTTATGGACTTGCTATATTCTCCGCAAGACTCTTCGATGGTGATTGTGCACCTGCACAGTCGCAACAGATGGCTGCTGGCCATCTCTACAAGGACTACAGTGGGTCTGCATCTTTGAAGGTATACCAATACCGTAATCTCTACCAGGACGACAGTGGGTCTGCTCTGTGATGACCTACCTCCCAATATTCTTCAAAACTTCGACTGACTGCTGTGGGTTTGCTCTGTTGTGGCCGATTACCTGTCTGCACGTCAAGAGTCAGCACTGTCTTTCCGCTGGAAGGACAACACTACTTCTTCAAGATTGCATGGAAATCCACTACTTCCGTGTGCATTTTCTTTTACTGCTCACACTTTGTGCACAAAATTGTAATTAATACTGTGATGAATGATTAGGACTGTCTTTATGCACTGTGAGAAAATTTTAGCTTTTGACCAACATTGTGTCAATAAGTGTGTGCATTTGATTTCTTTGCTATTGTAATTACGAAAAATTTTTTCAAATCTGTAATGGCCAATGCCCAAAACAAATTGTAAAATCTTTTGTGGGGAGCATGGGGGCTATGTAAGTAGGCTGTTTAGGTTTTTATATTGGTAACGCCACGTAGCGCTCTGTATAAAAATCACTGGCTGTGCTGTGTGCAGTCTGTGGCTGGTTGGCATTGTTCTAATATTCTCTATCGTAGTGTTGCGCAGCTGGATGTGAACAGCGCGTAGCGTTGTGCAGTTGGAGGTGAGCCGCCAGCAGTGGTGGATGTGGGGAAGTGAGATGGCGGATTTTTGAGAGCGGATGATCTGGACGTGTGTCCATGAGAGACAGTACATTTGTAAGACTAGATGTCATGGACTGATAATATGTATTATGACTTTTGAACACTAAATACATTGTTTATTCTCTATCAAAATCTTTCATTTGCTAACTATGCCTATCAGTAGTTAGTGCCTTCAGTAGTTTGAATCTTTTATTTAGCTGGCAGTAGTGGCGCTCGCTGTATTGCAGTAGTTTGAGTAACGAAGATTTTTGTGGGGTAAGTGATTTGTGAAACGTATAGGTTAATTTAGTCAGGGCCATTCTCTTGTAGGGGTTATTGAAAGTCAGATTGCGTTGCGCTAAAAAATATTGTGTGTCACTTTAAGCACAGTCATGTATAATTTTTCTAGGGGGACGTTTCAGTACGTACAGAAATATTAATCTTTTAGATGGACCACTTTTTTCGCTTTGTGATAGATGGCGCTGTAGTAGTCACAAACGTGTAAGTACGTGGTATCACGTAACATTCCGCCAGTGCGGACAGTATTTGCTTCGTGATACATTACCCGTGTTAAAATGGACCGTTTACTAACTGCAGAAAAGGTCGATATGCTGTTGATGTATGGCTATTGTGATCTAAATGCCCAACAGGCGTGTGCTATGTATGCTGCTCGGTATCCTGGACGACATCATCCAAGTGTCCGGACCGTTCGCCGGATAGTTACGTTATTTAAGGAAACAGGAAGTGTCCAGCCATATGTTGAAACGTCCCCTTAGAACAATTTATACACGACTGTGCTTAACCTGACACACAATAATTTTAGCGCAACGCAATCTGACTATCAAAAATCCCTACAAAGGAATGGCCCTGACTAACATTAACCTGTACCTTTCAGAAATCACTTACCTCACAAATATCTTCGTTACTGGAACTACTGCAATACAGCGAGCGCCACTACTGCCAGCTAAATTAAAGATTCAAACTACTGAAGGCACTAACTACTGATAAAGATAGTTATCAAATGAAAGATTTTAGTAGAGAACAAACAATTTATTTACCTTAATAGTCATAATATATATAGCAGTTCTTGACAAATTACAAAACTTCGCCATCTCTCTTCCCACATCCACCACTGCTGGCGGCTCACCTCCAACTGCAAAGCGCTACGCGCTGTTAACATCCAGCTGCCGCTGCCCAACACCACAATGGCAGACAACAATGCAAACTAGCCACAGACTGCACACAGCACAGCCAGTGATTTTCGTACAGAGCGCTACGTAACGTTGCCAATAAGAAAACATAAACAGCCTACTTACTACTTACATAGCCCCCATACTCCCCACAAAAATTTTACAAAATATTTTTGGGCAGTGGCCAATAATGATTTGAAAAAATTTTTCATAATTACAATAACAAAGATATCAAATGCATACACTTATTTATACAATGTTGGTCAAAAGCTAAAATTTTCTCACAGTCCATAAAGACAGTCCAGATCGTTCATCACAGTGAAACTGCCGTTTCTTTTCTCAAAGTCTGAGCAGTAAAAGACAATGCACACGGAAGTAGTGGATTTCCATGCAGTCTTGAAGAAGTAGTGTTGTCCTTCCAACGGAAAGACAGTGCTGACTCTTGACATGCTGACAGGTAATGGGCCACACTGGAGCAAACCCACAGCAGAGTCATTCGAAGTTGATGAATATTGGTAGGTAGGTCATCACAGAGCAGACCCACTGTAGTCCTGGTAGAGAATATGGTATCGGTGGGCCACCAGAGGCGCAGACCCACTGCAGTCCTTGTAGAAATAATGGTATTGGTGGGCCATCAAAGATGCAGACCCACTGTAGTCCTTGTAGAGATGGCCAGCAGCCATCTGTTGCGACTGTGCAGGTGCACAATCACCATCGAAGAGTCTTGCGGAGAATATAGCAAGTCCATAACCACCACTTGTGCACTCACAAACTTTTTTGGAATTGTCCTTAGAACCAGCAATGCTGTTATCCAGTCCCTTGCTGAATTATTAACACACATGCAAACACTAACAGTCCCTAGTTCTCACATATTGTCCATATACTATGACCAACAGAAAAGTGTGCAGTGAAATGGAACTTACAAGTTAATAATATGATGAACTGGTGTCAATTACAATTATATAACATGAGAATACAATAACAAAGGTACAAAATACATCATTAAAGAACATAACAATACTGATAACATTTCTAGTACAGGCTATACAAAAGAATCGAAATAAACATATACATCAGTGTTACCGGAATTATGACATAAGTAAATACATAAACGATCAGAATAATTTTTGAAACATCAACTTTACACATGAGCATTAAAACAGAATAGAATAAAGAATGTCTAAGCATATTTACAAGGTAAATAACATATTATTAATGCCAATTATATTTGAGGATAACAGTATTCCTCATCATAGTGAATATAGCTTAGTATTAGAAGAAGAAATTCTATGAAACTACACAGAGACAGGAAGAAAACAAATACACAAGGGTACACAAACACATAGTGGGATAACACAAAAGGAAAGGACAGGGTTTGTTTTCAGTGTAACATTTGGTACTGCAGTCCACCCCAAAAGTTCATTCCATATATCTTTCCTCTTATTTCATCCTTTGTTTCCACCAAAAAAATTCTATCTAAGCATGCTTCCTGTATTTATATGTTCACACATTTCTTACCTCATCATTTATTTCTAAGAAAATCCTACCTAAACCTGTTTTCTGTACTTTTTTTCGTATAACTTCTCAATGCATTTCTTCCAATTCATCGCAACTTATTCTCTATATAGTCTACCCCCTCTTAAGCTAACTTAAATCTACTGAGCTCAGATGCTAAACTAAGGGACGAGGCAATGCAGCAGTACAAAATAATTAACACAAACATCAATGACAAAAAATTCTAAATAGGCAAAGCAATTGCAGTACTACAACTAATATAAGGCACCGTGCAGCAAATAAGAAAACTAAATCCGTAGTAAAACTGGCTTAACAGCGTAATACAAAGTCAAATTCTGGAACATTATGCCTGGCAAACAGCAGCAGCAACTTATATCTAAACATGACATAGCTCAAGCAGAAAAAATAGTACACTAAAGACAACAATGCAGATTAGCCACATACTGCACACAGCACAGCCAGTGATTTTCGTACAGAGCGCTACGTAACGTTGCCAATAAGAAAACATAAACAGCCTACTTACTACTTACAATGTGAAACGTCAACCACGACCTGCAACAAATGATAATGCCCAAGTAGGTGTTTTAGCTGCTGTCGCGGCTAATCTGCACATCAGTAGCAGACAAATTGCGCCAGAATCGTAAATCTCAAAAACGTCGGTGTTGAGAATGCTACATCAACATCGATTGCACCTGTACCATATTTCTATGCACCAGGAATTGCATGGCGACGACTTTGAACGTCGTGTACAGTTCTGCCACTGGGCATAAGACAAATTACGGGACGCTGAGAGATTTTTTGCATGACGAAGCGTCATTCACCAACAGCGGTAACGTAAACCGGCATAATATGCACTATTGGGCAACGGAAAATCCACGATGGCTGCGACAATTGGAACATCAGCTACCTTGGCGGGTTAATGTATGGTGCGGCATTATGGGAGGAAGGATAATTGGCCCCCATTTTACCGATGGCAATCTACATGGTGCAATGTATGCTGATTTTGTACTTAATGTTCTACCGATGTTACCACAAGATGTTTCACTGCATGACAGAATGGCGATGTACTTCCAACATGATGGATGTCCGGCACATAGCTCGCGTGCGGCTGAAGCGGTACTGAATAGCATATTTCATGACAGGTGGATTGGTCGTCGAAGCACCATACCATGGCCCGCACGTTTCACCGGATCTGACGTCCCTGGATTTCTTTCTGTGGGGAAAGTTGAAGGATATTTGCTATCGTGATCCACCGACAACGCCTGACAACATGCGTCAGCGCATTGTCAATGCATGTGCGAACATTACGGAAGGAGAACTACTCGCTGTTGAGAGGAATGTCGTTACACGTATTGCGAAATGCATCGAGGTTGACGGACATCATTTTGAGCATTTATTGCGTTAATGTGATATTTACAGGTAATCACGCTGTAACAGCATGCGTTCTCAGAAATGATAAGTTCACAAAGGTACATGTATCACATTGGAAGAACTTAAATAAAATGTTCAAACGTGCCTTCGTTCTGTATTTTAATTGAAAAACACTACCACTTACCAACTGTTCGTCTAAAATTGTGAGCCATATGTTTATTACAGCGCCATCTATCACAAAGCGAAAAAGTTTTCCAACTAAAACATTTATATTTCTTTACGTACTACACGAATGTGTAATAAAATATGGGGGTTCCTATTTAAAAAAACCGCAGTTGATATCCGTTTCTCCTATGGCAGCGCCATGTAGCGGGGCAACCATAGCGCCATCTGGTTTCCCCCTTGAAGCCAGACGAGTTTCGTTCTTTGTAGATTTTTCGTTTGACGCTAATTTCGTGAGATATTTGGCCCGGTCACTATCAATGGGCCACCCTGTATACTCCACCAGATACTGTATGGGGCTTGTACAACTACTAGGCGTTTCCCTTCCTGTTCCACTCGCAAATAGAGTGAGGGAAAAAAGACTGTCTGTATGCCTCCATACGAGGCCTAATTTCTCGTATCGTATCTTAGTGGTCCTTAGGCGCGATGTATGTTGGCGGCAGTAGAATCGTTCTGCAGTCAGCTTCAAACGACGGTTCTCTACATTTTCTCAGTAGTGTTTCTCAAAAAGAACGTCGCCTTCCCTCCAGGGATTCCCATTTCAGTTCCCAAAGCATCTCCGTGGCCCTTAGCCTTGAACCTACCAGTAACAAATCTAGCAACCTGCGTCTAAATTGCGTCGATGTCTCCCTTTAACCTGATCTGGTACGGATCCCAAACACACGAACAGTACTCAAGAACAGGGCGCACCAGCATCCCACGTGCAGCCTCCTCTACATGTGAACCACACTCTAACATTATCCCATTAAACTGAAGTAGGCCATTAGCCTTCCCTATTACAATTCCCACACACTCGTTCCATTTCATATCGCCATGCAACGTTACGCCCAGATATTTAAACGACTACACAGCGTCAAACAGGACAGTAGTAAGACCGTATCCGAACGTTACAGCTTTGTTTCTCCAATTCCTCAGCATTAACTTACATTTATTTTTGTCGATTGATGGCTAAAGCGTGCGTCATTTATGACGGCGGCAGAGTTTAGGTTCGTTCTGCGCATCTGACGTCACAAAACACATTCAGCCAATGAACAGAGAATGACGTTGCCAGTGCTCGACTGCAGTGCATAGCACGGACGAGTGTCTTCAGTTTTAGAAACGTTCAGACATAAATAAAGTAATTGAACAAAAGCAATGTCTTGATAGCAGACTTTCTATAAAAGAAAGTTTAAAAAAAACATTATTTATACCAATTGCTTCATATTCTATTAATTAATTAAACCAAACAAGCAATAAGCCTCCTAATTCAGGCGATAGCAAGGAAAGGTTTATGTATCATTCTCACTAACCGCATTTTCGCAATAAAGAACAGCGGTAATTGTTTATTTCCTGTTGTACTTCGACGAAACGTGAGTAATTCATAATCATACCAACAGTGTTTGTCAGTATTTTGCGTGATATTTTAAAGTCCTCCTAGAGATATATTGAATGACGAGCTGCGTTAGCGTAGTGGTTAAAGTGCATTGCTGCTAAGCGCCAGGTTCTGAGTTCAAACCTTGATCAGTGCTTAATATTTTCTTTATTTTAAAAACAAATCGTTTGAACGTAATTTTTTGAAGTTTCTAGTGGCAACTAAAATCGACCATATGGAAAGTATACGCTATCGACTTTTACCTCTGCAAACTCTTCAAAATTTCGTGCAATGGTTTACTACATCTAATGCTGCACATTAACTGCGTTGAACATAAAAACAAAATTAAGTCATTTATGTGGGGAAGGTATCAGTCAAGAAGATGTGCAAAAATCAAATTTTTGAGCCAAGTAGTATTAGTGAAATCGAATGCTAAAGTGTGTCAAAGCAGTCGAAACACCATGTATCAGCACAGGCGAGCAATGCAGTCATGACAAAATCGCGCACAGCGCGGAATGCGGGGAGCACGTCTCTGTAGCAGCGAAAGGGTTAATGGTGCCGTGGTGGCTTTACTTCATAAACTGCGCGCTCCCCCCTAAATGTAAGTTTGCGAACTATACTACACTCCTGGAAATGGAAAAAAGAACACATTGACACCGGTGTGTCAGACCCCCCCATACTTGCTCCGGACACTGCGAGAGGGCTGTACAAGCAATGATCACACGCACGGCACAGCGGACACACCAGGAACCGCGGTGTTGGCCGTCGAATGGCGCTAGCTGCGCAGCATTTGTGCACCGCCGCCGTCAGTGTCAGCCAGTTTGCCGTGGCATACGGAGCTCCATGGCAGTCTTGAACACTGGTAGCATGCCGCGACAGCGTGGACGTGAACCGTATGTGCAGTTGACGGACTTTGAGCGAGGGCGTATAGTGGCCATGCGGGAGGCCGGGTGGACGTACCGCCGAATTGCTCAACACGTGGAGCGTGAGGTCTCCACAGTACATCGATGTTGTCGCCAGTGGTCGGCGGAAGGTGCACGTGCCCGTCGACCTGGGACCGGACCGCAGCGACGCACGGATGCACGCCAAGACCGTAGGATCCTACGCAGTGCCGTAGGGGACCGCACCGCCACTTCCCAGCAAATTAGGGACACTGTTGCTCCTGGGGTATCGGCGAGGACCATTCGCAACCGTCTCCATGAAGCTGGGCTACGGTCCCGCACACCGTTAGGCCGTCTTCCGCTCACGCCCCAACATCGTGGTGTGGGGAGCGATCTCCTACACTGGCCGTACACCACTGGTGATCGTCGAGGGGACACTGAATAGTGCACGGTAGATCCAAACCGTCATCGAACCCATGGTTCTACCATTCCTAGACCGGCAAGGGAACTTGCTGTTCCAACAGGACAATGCACATCCGCATGTATCCCGTGCCACCCAACGTGCTCTAGAAGGTGTAAGTCAACTACCCTGGCCAGCAAGATCTCCGGATCTGTCCCCCATTGAGCATGTTTGGGACTGGATGAAGCGTCGTCTCACGCGGTCTGCACGTCCAGCACGAACGCTGGTCCAACTGAGGCGCCAGGTGGAAATTGGCATGGCAAGCCGTTCCACAGGACTACATCCAGCATCTCTACGATCGTCTCCATGGGAGAATAGCAGCCTGCATTGCTGCGAAAGGTGGATATACACTGTACTAGTGCCGACATTGTGCATGCTCTGTTGCCTGTGTCTATGTGCCTGTGGTTCTGTCAGTGTGATCATATGATGTATCTGACCCCAGGAATGTATCAATAAAGTTTCCCCTTCCTGGGACAATGAATTCACGGTGTTCTTATTTCAATTTCCAGGAGTGTGTACTATACTATGGCGCTGCTTCTCTTGGCGCGTGCAACTGGCAACGCAGCAATCTCCCGCGTCTGGGCGGGCATGCGCGAACAGCCAAGATAAAAGAATTGAACTATAGCTGCCATTCATCACAGCAACTATAAATTTTGATAAATTTTGTGGAAATCGTCTTGTATCTTCCTACAGCCACTCAACATCGACACCTTACCATACATCACAGTATCATTGGCAAACAACCGCTGGTTGCTGCCCCGCCCTGTCCGCCAAATCATTTGTGTCTACAGAGAATAATAGCGGTACTGTCACACTTCCCTGGGGCGCTCCTGACGATACCATTGTCTCTGATGAACACTCGCCGTCGAGGACAACATACTGGGTTCTATTACTTCAGAAGTCTTCGAGTCACTCACGTATCTGTGAACCTATTCCATACGCTCGTACCTTCTTTAATAGCCTGCAATGGGGCACCGTGTCAAATGCTTTCCGAAAATCGAGGAATATGGCATCTTCCCATTGCCCTTCATCCAAAGTTCGCAGTGTATCATGTGAGAAAGGGGCTAGCTGATTTTCGCACGGCCGATGCTTTCTAAAACCGTGCTGATTCGTGGATATAAGCTTTTCTCAAATTCAATTTGGAAATTCCTGGTACGGTCTTATGGGACCAAACTGCTTAGGTCATCGGTCTCTAAACCTACACACTACTTAACCTAACTTAAACTAACTTACGCTGTGGACAACACACACACACTCATGCCCGAGGGAGGACTCGAACCTCCGACGGGGGAGCCGCAAGGACCATGGCAAGGCTACCCCACCGGGCTCGCAAATGCAACTCCATCCCGGTTTCAGGAGCGTGGGACAGCGGCTGGTCGATGAAATGTGATAATACTGTACCAACAGCCGTTATAATGTCATTGTTTTATTAAGCAACCTTCCAATGACGCCATTTCCAGGCCTTTCGCGTGAATGACATCAAGTACCACTCACGCATTTTTAAGAAGAAGACCAATACTCCGTTCATACGACACGTCTGAAGATGACGTGATTGGAAAGTCGAAACTTTGGCCGAGAGGTTCTAGGCGCTACAGTCTGGAACCGCGCGACCGCTACGGTCGCAGGTTCGAATCCTGCCTCGAGCATGGATGTGTGTGATGTCCTTAGGTTAGTTAGGTTTAAGTAGTTCTAAGTCTAGGAGACTGATGACCTCAGATGTTAAGTCCCATAGCGCTCAGAGCCATTTGAACCATTTTTGAACAGGGTGTTAATAAATGAATATCGGGATTTTAACGCTTTACAATATTTATTATATTAAACTGACAGTTATAAATGCTATGTCAAATGAAAGAGCAACTGAAACAGTTTTACCAAGAACCTTATAAACCTCACTGGCACGGCGAAGTATGCGACTGGTTGAACTTCACTGTACCCAAGCGCTGGATAGGCCGCAAGGGGCCCAATGACAGGGCTTGCTGTGCACGGCCTCCTCATTCACCCGGCCTAACGCCATGTGATTTTTTTTCCTTTGGGGCTTCATCAAGGATCGTACGTGCCTCCGCTACCAGCAGACCTCCCTGAATTAAGAAACCGGATTGAAGCAGCTGTTGCTACGATCGCTGAAGACACACTTATCAACGTTTGGGAAGACCTCGGCTATAGATGTGTGCCGTGTGACAAATGGTGCTCACATTGAACACTTATAAGGTTTTCGATAAAACTGTTTGAGTTGCTCTTTCAATTTGCGTATCACTTATAACTCTAAGTTTAATACAGTAAATATTATAAAGCGTTAAAACCCCCATTGTTGTTGTTGTTCTTGTTGTGGTCTTCAGTCCAGAGACTGGTTTGATGCAGCTCTCCATGCTACTCTATCCTGTGCAAGCTTCTTCATCTCCCAGTACTTACTGCAACCTACATCCTTCTGAATCTGCTTAGTGTATTCATCTCTTGGTCTCCCTCTACGATTTTTACCCTCCACGCTGCCCTCCCATGCTAAATTTGTGATCCCTTGATACCTCAGAACATGTACTACCAACCGATCCCTTCTTCTTGTCAGGTTGTTATTCATTTAAAAAACGGCCTGAGGCGCTGCAGTCATGGACTGTGCGGCTGATCACGGCGGAGGTTCGAGTCCTCCCTCGGGCATGGGTGTGTGTGTTTGTCCTTAGGATAATTTAGGTTAAGTAGTGTGTAGGCTTAGGGACTGATGACCTTAGCAGTTAAGTCCCATAACATTTCACACACATTTGAACACATTTTTTAAAAAGAACCTGTAGTTTTCATTTATTACTCGTGAACGAGATTGACACTGCAGACAAAAGCTTGTAACGTCCCATTAGAAAACTTAGTGAATTACTGTGCTGATAAACCCCTACGTTATTTGATTTTCAAACAGCTGAGCAAAACTGAACGTACTCAGACATTCACTCTTTACCTATTCTGGTCAACACTAAACTGACACACAATATTTTTATCGCAATGCAATCTGACTTTCAATAATCCTTACAAAAGAATGGCCCTGACCAACATTAACCCATACGTTTCACAAATCACTTATCTCACAAAAATCTTCGTTACTCGAACTACTGCAATACAGCGAGAGTCACTACTGCCAGCTACATAAAAGATTCAAACTACTGAAGTCACCCACTACTGATAGGCATAGTTAGCAAATAAAAGATTTTGATAAAGAACAAACAATGTATTTACCCTAATAGTGTTCAAAAGTCATATATATATATATATCAGTTCATGACATCCAGTCTTACAAATTTACTGTCCCTGACGGACACACGTCCAGATCATCCGCTCCCAAAACTCCTCCATCTCTCTCCCCACATCCAGCACTGCTGGCGGCTCACCTCCAACTGCGCAACGCTACGCGCTGTTAACATCCAGCTGCCCAACACTACAATAGTGACTATTTCAACAATGCCCACCGGCCACAGACTGCACACAGCACAGCCAGTGATTTTCATACAGAGCGCTACATGGCGTTACCAACATAAAAACCTAAACAGCCTACTTACATAGCCCCCATGCTCCCCAGAAGAAATTTTTACAAATTGTTTTGGGCAGTGGCCAATACAGATTTGAAAAAAAAAAATTTCATAATTACAGGGTTATTACAAATGATTGAAGCGATTTCCCAGCTCTACAATAACTTTATTATTTGAGATATTTTCACAATGCTTTGCACAGATATACAAAAACTCAAAAAGTTTTTTTAGGCATTCACAAATGTTCGATATGTGCCCCTTTAGTGATTCGGCAGACATCAAGCCGATAATCAAGTTCCTCCCACACTCGGCGCAGCATGTCCCCATCAATGAGTTCGAAAGCATCGTTGATGCGAGCTCGCTGTTCTGGCACGTTTCTTGGTAGAGGAGGTTTAAACACTGAATCTTTCACATAACCCCACAGAAAGAAATCGCATGGGGTTAAGTCGGGAGAGCGTGGAGGCCATGACATGAATTGCTGATCATGATCTCCACCACGACCAATCCATCGGTTTTCCAATCTCCTCTTTAAGAAATGCCGAACATCACGATGGAAGTGCGGTGGAGCACCATCCTGTGGTACGTGTAGCTCCCTGCTTGTTTTATTCGTCGACTTCCGCGGGCTACGCCTGAAACTTGCCCGCACGCGTTCAACCGTTTCTTCGCTCACTGCAGGCCGACCCGTTGATTTCTCCTTACAGAGGCATCCAGAAGCTTTAAACTGCGCATACTATCGCCGAATGGATCTTTGTTGAACTTGGTCCTGAAGTGTCGTTGCACTGTTATGACTGACTGATATGAGTGCATTTCAAGCACGACATACGCTTTCTCGGCTCCTGTCGCCATTTTGTCTCACTGCGCTCTCGAGCGCTCTGGCGGCAGAAACCTGAAGTGCTGCTTCAGCCGAACAAAACTTTATGAGATTTTCTACGTATCTGTAGTGTGTCGTGACCATATGTCAATGAATGGAGCTACAGTGAATTTATGAAATCGCTTCAATCATTTGTAATAGCCCTGTACAATAACAAAGAAATCAAATGCACACACTTATTGATCCAATGTTGGTCAAAAGCTAAAATTTTCTCACAGTTCATAAAGACAGTCCTGATCATTCATCACAGTAAAATTGCAGTGTGCGTGTGTGTGTGTTTTTTTTTTTTAACTGAATGACCTAAAGTGAATTGGGAAGATTTTTTTTCTTCTGTTGCCTGCTGCACGTCTGTGGAGTCAGACGGGCATTGCTGTTGGTGTGGCGGCATGTCTTCAGATCTCGGAATTTGGAGATGAGTGACGGCTGTTGAAAGCATCCTGGGATGTTGACGCAGACTTCTGGCTGTAGGGCAAGGTCGGTGACGCTTGTGGACAGTCCAGAGGAGTTCCCAGTTTAGCGGTTGCGTTACAGAGCTTGACCTGCAGACTGGCACAGCGTGAGTAGCGGAGCAGGCGGCGTGAGTCAGACCCGCACAGCTCTCCAACTTCGGAACACCGGCAGCTACTCTGATTCTCTGTAGATGTACAGGCTACTACGAGTGACCGTTTCGCACTCTTATGATTGCGGATAACATACAAAAGAGTGCAAAAGAAAACTGAGGATCCGTTTGGATGATGATCAGCTAGGAAAGGTGAAGGCGCCAGCCGGCCGGAGTGGCCGAGCGGTTCTAGGCGCTACAGTCTGGAACCGCGCGACCGCTACGGTTGCAGGTTCGAATCCTGCCTCGGGCATGGATGGCTGTGATGTCCTTGGGTTAGTTAGGTTTAATTAGTTCTGAGTTCTAGGGGACTGATGACCTCAGAAGTTAAGTCCCATAGTGCTCAGAGCCATTTGAACCTTTTTTGAAGGCGCCAGAGTGGCCGTTCTGGCAATACACTTCATAACGGGAGCAAGAAGTGAGACAAATCAAGATATGTTCCTAGAGTTGGTCGATCTAGAAAGAGGATTAGGTGATGTAAAATGGCGCAAGGTGTTCGAAATTGTCAGAAAAAGAGATGTAAACCGCAGAGAAAGACGAGTAAACGCACTGTATGTGGAAGAATCAGTACGGAAATAAGAATAGCAGACCAAGAAAGAAGAGGACAGATAAAACAGGATAAAAGGATACATTGAACAAGCAATGGTGGAAATAAAAGGATCAGGATTGATATTACACTGAAGCGCAAAAGAAACTGGCATAGGCATGCGTATTCAAATACAGAGATATGTAAACAGGCAGAATACGGCGCAACTGTCGGCAACGCTTATATGGAGGGCCCATTTCAATAGTGGCACAAGTCCATTTTTATTCATTCTGAGATACAGAGTCCTAAAGTTAAATCAGCGCTGACATCTGCACTTGAGATACCAGAAATACTCAAGTATATATACTTGAATATTTCTGGTATCTTGCCTGCAGAATTCAGCGCTCATTTAACTTTAGGACTCTGTATCTCAGAATGAATGAAAATGGACTTGTGCCACTATTGAAATAAGCCCTTCATATAAGACAACAAGTGCCTGGCACATTTGTTAGATCAGTTACTGCTGCTACAGTGGCAGGTTTTCAGGATTTAAATGAGTTTGGACGGTGGCCGTGCGGTTCTAGGCGCTACAGTCTGGAGCAGAGCGACCACTACGGTCGCAGGTTCGAATCCTGCCTCGGGCATGGATGTGTGTGATGTCCTTAGGTTAGTTAGTTTTAATTAGTTCTATGTTCTAGGCGACTGATGACCTCAGAAGTTAAGTCGCATAGTGCTCAGAGCCATTTGAACCATTTATTTTATTTTATTTTATTTTTTTATTTTTTAGTTTGAACGTGTTGTTAAAGTCGACGCAACAGCCCACAATCCACCTCCAAGATAGAGACGAAGTACGACCGTTTCACAAGTGTACGGTGAATGTCAGGAATCCCGTACAACATAAAATCTCCGACATCTGCCGGAAAAGGATCCTGCAAGAACGGGGCCAACGACGACTGAAGAGAATCGTTCAACGTGACAGAAGGGCAACCCTCCCGCAAATCGCTCCAGACTTCAATGCTAGGCCGTCAACAAGTGTCAGCGTACAAACCATTCAACAGAACATCATGGATATGGTCTTTCGAAGTCGAAGGCCCACTTATGTAGCCTTTATGACTGCACGAGACAGCTTTACGCCTCGCCTGAGCCCGTCAACACGGACATTGGACTGATGATGATTGGAAACATGTAGCCTGGTTGGATGAGTGTCGTTTCAAATCGTACTGAGTGGATGGAGACAACCTTATGAATCTGTGGACCCTGCATGTCAGCAAAGGACTGTTCAAGCTGGTGGAGACTATGTAATGGTGTGGGGCATGTGCAGTTGGAGTAATATGGGACCCATGATACGTCAACATACCAGTCTCACAGGTGACACGTATGTAAGCATCCTATCCGATCACCTGCATCCATTCATTGTGCATTCTACTTGGGCAATTCCAGCAAGACTATGCGACACCTAGACGTCCAGAATTGCTACAGAGTGGCTCCAGAAACACACTTCTAAGTTTAAACTCTTCCGCTGGCCACGAAAGTTCCCAGACATGAACATTATTCAGCATATCTGGGATGGCTCGCAACGTGCTCTTCAGAAGAGATCTCCACCCCCTCGTACTCTTACGTACTTATGGACAGCCCTGCACGGATTCATGGTGTCAGTTCCCTCCAGCACTACTTCAGGCACTCGTCGAGTCCACGGCACGTCGTGTTGCGGCACTTCTGCGTGCTCGCGTGGACCCTACACGATATTAAGCAGATGTACCAATATCTATGGCACTTCAGTGTACAACAACCAATATGGAACAATAAGAAAACCAGATCAAGAACGAAGTTCTCAGATGAAAAATGATAAAAGGATATAATGAAGAAGCAATGATGGAAATAATAGACAGGATCAGGATTCATGTTGAATTTCGGCGTGAAAGGATATCAGTGATGATGACGCCGCTATCCCCAGCGAAAGTGAACAAGAACTGCAGAACAAAATGAATGAAATGAACAGTCTACTGACCACAGAATATGGATTGAGAGTAAACAAAGGAAGAAGGAGATAATGAGATGTACCAGAAACAAAATTAGTCGCAAAGTTAGCATCAGAATTGAGGGTGGAAAGATAGGTGAAGTTAAATGATACGATATGTGTTGTGTACAAAGTTCCGCGTAGTCAGCGCGTACACAACTTTCCCACTAGAGCGCGCCCCGCTAAGCACAACAGCGCAGGCACAGCACTCGTCCGTCTCCGCATTATGAGATGGCGCTGCCTTAGAGACGGACCAAATTCTGCTTCCGCCGATCCGCATATTAATATGTAACGCAGCCAATGAGGTTGCTGCTAACATAGAGCCTTTTCTCCTCGCGGATCACACTCGCGCAGTGATACCTGAACGCTCGAGGTATTATAACGAGTGTACAGACCTCCGTTTTGTCAGTCTGCATTTGTCTGCACCAGTCTGTACCAGTCTGCATTAGTCTGTACCAGTCTATAGTCAAGTTTCAGTCTGCGCCTAATAAGATTACCATATTCCTGTACATAGCCATGAAGATAAATGAATAGACACTTTGTCAAGTATCAGAGATATGTGAGAATAAGATTAATGTACCAAGACCGAAGGAACTTCAGATTGTCAATTGTAAACAGCATCCAGAATCATGTTACGTAATGTCTATGATTTATATTATTTTAATAAATGTGTGTGAAAATTAATCAAGTTCTGTTTAAAGTTGGTCACCATCAATCTGCTGCTCTAAGCGTGCAAGTGGCATTTCTATCGTCTGACCTAACGGCAGAAGATAACCACGCCACGATAAGACCACGAGACATATTGCTGACACTCGCCTACTTCGTTAGATCGACGAGTCAAATAATCTGATGGTGCGTGTACCGAAGGTCTTACAGTACGCACACCACAATATGGTTCCAGTCATTTCCAAGTATCAATCATCCATGATGCATATATACAAACTGAAACGACGAATGAAAATTTGTACCAAGGTCAGGATTCGAACCGGGCGTCCTGCTCACTATGCGTATGTGCTAACCACTATGCCACTCTGTTTTCTTTGTCATTTTGTTCGTTGTACTTGGTCGTATCGGACATCACATGACACCCGTTGAAGCTCGTTGTTGATCCTGTCACTCAGTTCTTTTTTTATTGCAGAGGGTAGTCAGCCCTCTGACCGAACACGCTGAGCTACCGTGCCGGCACTGCACAACAGCACGGTCTAGCACGGCTAGGTCCACAACCGAAACTGACATTCACATAAGCCCACTTGGTATACCCCTAAAGCAATACTGTTCGAGTTTAGGGGGAATACCAACTGGGCTGAGGCGTTAATGGGAATTTGGATTGAGGATGGAGGCGTGCAGTTGCGCAAAGCCGCTATGCCAGGGTGGCGTATTGGTTAGCGCATCAGCCTAGCGAGCAACAGACCTGGGTTCGCGTCCCGGTCCTGTTACAAATTTTCATCCGTCACTTCAGTTGCACATGTACATAATAGACAAAGTTAATTCTCCGATGTTGGAACCAGAAAAACATATGACGAACGAAGCAAATGTAACTTAAAAAAAAAGCAGACTAGCACAGTCAAACACGGCGTTTGTGATCAAAAGAAGTCTGCTAAATTCAAAAATGGGTCTCAATTTAAGGAAGGAATTTCTGAGAAAGTACGAGGGTGACTCAAATGAAAACCTTAAATACAGGGTTATTACAAATGATTGAAGCGATTTTACAGCTCTACAATAACTTTATTATTTGAGATATTTTCACAATGCTTTCCACACACATACAAAAACTCAAAAAGCTTTTTTAGACATTCACAAATGTTCGATATGTGCCCCTTTAGTGATTCGGCAGACATCAAGCCGATAATCAAGTTCCTCCCACACTCGGCGCAGCATGTCCCCATCAATGAGTTCGAAAGCATCGTTGATGCGAGCTCGCAGTTCTGGCACGTTTCTTGGTAGAGGAGGTTTAAACACTGAATCTTTCACATAACCCCACAGAAAGAAATCGCACGGGGTCAAGTCGGGAGAGCGTGGAGGCCATGACACGAATTGCTGATCGTGATCTCCACCACAATCGATCCATCGGTTTTCCAATCTCCTGTTTAAGAAATGCCAAACATCATGATGGAAGTGCGGTGGAGCACCATCCTGTTGAAAGATGAAGTCGGCGTTTTCGGTCTCCAGTTGTGGCATGAGCCAATTTTCCAGCATGTCCAGATACACGCATTACTTGCCCGCACGCATTCAACTGTTTCCTCGCTCACTGCAGGCCGACCCGTTGATTTCCCCTTACAGAGGCATCCAGAAGCTTTAAACTGTGCATACCATCGCTGAATGGAGTTAGCAGTTGTTGGATCTTTGTTGAACTTCGTCCTGAAGTGTCGTTGCACTGTTATGACTGACTGATGTGAGTGTATTTCAAGCACGACATACACTTTCTCGGCTCCTGTCGCGATTTTGTCTCACTGCGCTCTCGAGCGCTCTGGCGGCAGAAACCTGAAGTGCGGCTTCAGCCGAACAAAACTTGATGAGTTTTTCTACGTATCTGTAGTGTGTCGTGACCATATGTCAATGAATGGAGCTACGGTGAATTTATGAAATCGCTTCAATCATTTGTAATAGCCCTGTATTTTTTTAAAAATATTATTTATTGTGCAGAAGTGGTACAAAGCTGTATCACTTTTCAACATAATCTCACCCACGCTCAATGCAAATCTTCCAGCGCTTACAAAGTACATACATTCCTTTAGAAAAATATTCTTTTGGTAGTCCGCGCAACCACTCAAGTACCGCGTGGCGTACCTCTCCATCAGAACGGAACTTCTTTCCTCCCATTGCGTCTCTGAGTGGTCCAAACATATGGAAATCACTTGGGGCAAGGTCCGGTGAGTATGGTGGATGAGGAAGACACTCAAAATGCAGGTCTGTGATTGTTGCAACTGTTGTACGGGCAATGTGGGGCCTTGCATTGTCATGTTGCAAAAGGACACCTATTGACAGCACTCCACGTCGCTTTGATTTGATTGCAGGCCGCAGGTGATTTTTTAGGAGATCTGTGCATGATGCACTGGTGACAGTGGTTCCTCTAGGCATGTGATGCTCCAAAATGACGCCTTTTCGTCCCAAAAGAGAGTCAGCATAACCTTCCCTGCTGATGCTTCTGCTCGAAACTTCTTTGGTTTTGGTGATGAGGAATGGCGCCATTCCTTGCTCGCTCTCTTCGTTTCCGGTTGGTAGAAGTGAACCCAGGTTTCGTCCCCAGTAACGATTCTTGCAAGGAAGCCATCACCTTCTCGTTCAAAGCGCCGAAGAAGTTCTTCACAAGCATCGACACGTCGTTCTCTCATTTCAGGAGTCAGCTGCCGTGGCACCCACCTTGCAGACACTTTGTGAAACTGGAGCACGTCATGAACGATGTGGTGTGCTGACCCGTGACTAATCAGTAAACATGCTGCAGTGTCATTCAGTGTCACTCGGCGGTTTTCCTTCACTATGGCTTCAACTGCTGCAATGTTCTGTGGAGTCACAACTCGTTGTGCCTGATCTGGACGAGGAGCATCATTTGCGAACTTCCTACTGCATTCGTATACTTGCTGTGACAAACATGCATCACCGTACTGAACCTTCATTCGTCGATGAATTTCAATAGGTTTCACACCTTCACTACGCAAAAACCGAATAACAGTTCTTCCCTGGTGCAAGTCGTAAGTGGGGAGGCCATCTTTATACTGACACTTCGACGGTATGTGTGCATCTGCACTATGCTGCCACCTACAGGCCATTCTGCACGCTGTTTGTAGCACGCTTACAGGATAACGGCGCGAAATTTCGATTTCTTATTACAAATTTAAGGTTTTCATTTGACTCACCCTCGTACGTCTGGATCCCAGCATTGTATGGAAGAGAGTCGTGGACTGGTGAAAAAATCGGAAAAGAAGGTAGTTTAAGCATTGGTTATGTGGTGCTATAGAAGGGTGATGAAAATCAGGTGGACCAATGAAATAAGAAATGGGATGACTATCCTCACTTATTGTGCACGATCCCCTTACAAATATTCTCCTCAACATTTGGTACTCCGCTCCGAACGCCGTTTCCACTTCCGGATCCAACCTCGGTACACCTCTGTCTGGATGGCACGGAGCCTTGTCTGCGAATTTTTTTTTATCTCGTCTATCGTTGCAAATCTTCGTCCTTTCGACAGGGTTTTCAGCTTTGGGAATAAAAAAAGTCCACAGGGGCGGAGAGTATGCACATGGTTCAAGTGGCTCTGAGCACTATGGGACTTAACTGCTGAGATCATCAGTCCCCTAGAACTTACAACTACTTAAACCTAACTAACCTAAGGTTAAAATGGTTCAAATGGCTCTGAGCACTGTGGGACTTAACATCTGTGGTCATCAGTCCCCTAGAAGTTATAACTACTTAAACCTAACTAACCTAAGGACAGCACGCAACATCCAGTCATCACGAGGCAGAGAAAATCCCTGACCCCACCGGGAATCGAACCCGGGAACCCGGGCGTGGGAAGTGAGAAAGCTACCGCACGACCACGAGCTGTGGACTAACCTAAGGACATTACACAAATCCATGCCCGAGGCAGGATTCGAACCTGCGACCGTAGTGGTCGCACGGTTCCGGACTGTAGCGCCTAGAACCGCTCGGCCATCCCGGCCGGCAGAGTACGAAGGATAAGGCACTATAGTATTAAGAATGGTGTCCCACAGGGTTCAGTCTTGGGTCCCTTATTGTTCTTAATATATATTAACGACTTGCCACTCTATATTCATGAAGGTGCTGATAATACAAGTATAGTAATCACACCCAAGAAGCAAGAATCAGCTGAGGAAATAGCAAATAATGTCTTTAAGAAAATTAAGTGGTTCTCTGCAAATGGACTCTCACAAAATTTTGAGAAAACACAGTTTACACAATTCTGAACAATAAATGTCATAACACCATTGACAAATATAGACTATGAACGGAAGTCTGTTGCTAAGGTAGAATATTCAAAATTTCTGGGTGTTTACAATGATTAGAAATTGAATTGGAAGAAACACATCGACTATCTGCCGAAACGGTAAGGCTCAGCTACTTATGCTATTAGGGTTATTGCAAATTTGGTGATAAATATAAAGAAAATTAGCCTACTATGCTTATTTCCATTCACTGCTTTCATATGACATCATATTTTGGGGCAATTCGTCATTAAGAGAGAAAATATTCATTGCACAAAAGCGTGTAATCAAAATAATAGGTGGAGCCCACCCAAGATCACCTTCCAGACATTTATTTAAGGAACTCGGGATAATCACAGTGCCTTCGCAATACATATATTCACTTATGAAATTTGTCATTAAGAACCCATCCCAATCCAAAAATAACAGCTAAGTGCATAGCTACAACACTAGAAGAAAGGACGATATTCACTATTCTGGATTAAATCTCACTTTGGCACACAAAGGGGTGAATTATGATGCCACAAAAATCTTTGGTCATTTGCCAAATAGTATTAAAAGTCTGACAGATAACGAACCAACATTTAAAATCAGATCAAAAGAATTTCTGAATGACAACTCCTTCTACTCAATAGATGAATTCTTAAATATAAAGTAGTAACTGTAAAAATTTAATTAATTAATTTTTGTAAAGAAGAATTATGTTAAAGTGACACGTTAGATATCATTACGAAATGTATTCCTGATCTGTGGAACAAGGATTAATGTACGTATGTGCAACAGTGACGCACCAACAGGGATGTATGTACGGGTGGGTTATCGTGATGCAAGAGCCACGAATTGTCTCGCACATTTCAGACCGTTTCCTTCTCCCATTTTCTCGCAGGCGTCGCAACGCCTCCCTATACTACCATCGATTACGAGTTTGTCCCTGTGGCACGAATTCGTGATTAACTAAACTCTCAAAGTCAAAGAAAACTATCAGCATGACTTTGACATTTGACCTGACCTGACGAGTTGCTTTTTGGTCTTGGAGAACCTTTCCCAACCCATTGTGAAGATTGAACTTTGGTCTTAACATCGTAACCGAAGACCTATGGTTCCCAACAGGTGGTCTGCGGACCCGCAGGGGTCCGGGAGCTATGCCAGAGGGGTCCGCAAGATGCTATTAGAATAAAAAATATATTAAATATACAGGGTGATTCAAAAAGAATACCACAACTTTAAAAATGTGTATTTAATGAAAGACACATAATATAACCTTCTGTTATACATCATTACAAAGAGTATTTAAAAAGTTTTTTTTCACTTAAAAACAAGTTCAGTGATGTTCAATATGGCCCCCTCCAGACACTCGAGCAATATCAACCCGATACTCCAACTCGTTCCACACTCTCTGTAGCATATCAGGCGTAACAGTTTGGATATCTGCTGTTATTTCTCGTTTCAAATCATCAATGGTGGCTGGGAGAGGTGGCCGAAACACCATATCCTTAACATACCCCCATAAGAAGAAATCGCAGGGGGTAAGATCAGGGCTTCTTGGAGGTCAGTGATGAAGTGCTCTGTCGCGGGCTGCCTGGCGGCCGATCCATCGCCTCGGGTAGTTGACGTTCAGGTAGTTATGGACAGGTAAGTGCCAATGTGGTGGCGTTCCATCCTGCTGAAATATGAATTGTTGTGCTTCTTGTTCGAGCTGAGGGAACAGCCAATTCTCTAACATCTCCAGATACCGTAGTCCAGTTACAGTAGCAATTTCGAAGAAAAAGGGACCAAAAACTTAATTGGCTGAAATGGCACAGAAAACGTTCACCTTAGGCGAGTCACGTTCATACTGAGTTGTTTCCCGCGGATTCTCGTCGATTCACTTCTGCCGTACTCAATAACACAAAAAGCTTTCTATTGAGCGGTCGCCATCTTAGCATCAACTGACGCTGACGCCTAGACAACAGCGCCTCAAGCGAACAAATGTACAACTAAATGAAACTTTATAGCTCCCTTAATTCGCTGACAGATAGTGCTTAGCTCTGCCTTTTGTCGTTGCAGAGTTTTAAATTCCTAAAGTTGTGGTATTCTTTTTGAATCACCCTGTATTTCGTATGATAACAGATTTTTTGTTTTGGCCGCTTCCTGCATGAGTAGAGCTTTAGCAAACGCTAACTTCTGCACCCAGTGTCTTGATAGAGCTGCGGTCAAAAAGTGTCACATCTGTTCATCAAGGATAGAAAACGAGTCACTAACTAACTTGTCTACTGTATCCCTTTCAGACCCCCACCCAAACTTGAAATGAAAATTTTGAAATAAATGCATTTTTATAACTCTAAAAATATATAGTCGTGGACCAATTGCTTAGAAAATTTTTTTTTTTTTTTTTTTTTGATACAGATTTTAAACCCACACGATAGTGTGGGTCGGGATTATCTTTCATATTTATGTCATTTCTTGCAGTGATATTCACGAAAGCAATTACTGTCTTTTGACAAACACCGGCCTGAGTGGCCGAGCGGTTCTAGGCGCTACAGTTTGGGACCGCGCGACCGCTACGGTCGCAGGTTCGAATCCTGCCTCGGGCATGGATGTGTGTGTTGTCCTTAGGTTAGTTAGGTTTAAGTAGTTCTAAGTTCTAGGGGACAGATGACCTAAGAAGTTGAGTCCCATAGTGCTCAGAGCCATTTGAACCATTTGAATCTTTTGACAAACACAAATAAATATTACACTTCAGTCATCTTGTTCTCGTCCTCTTCCTGCAATTGTTTTGCCTGCAGCAACGAGTTGAAGGCAAATCATCAACAGTTGGCCAGTGATGATATCCGTCTAGCCGCTTCTCATCACATGCTGTGTTTGCTGGTTTGTACATTTTATTTGGTGGCTCTTCATCGGATTCACTTTCATGTTCCTGTCCTGAAAAGAAGAATTAGCGCTTCCCCAATCACTTGTCGGAAGCTAAGAAGATCTAAAGTGTTTTTATTTTGTACTTTATTGGCTTCGAATTCAACTTTGTATTGTAACCAGGAATTGACACAAGCCAAATCAAGCAAATGAATCAAAACTTTTAAAGTCCCCTTTTTTGTCTTCAAGAAAGTCCTGTAGATCTCCATCATTTGATCGCAGAGGTCCACTCCTCCCATACACAGGTTGTACTTCACTATGACTGCAGAACATGGCACTAAGATGTACTTCTTTCTGGTTTACTCCATCTCTCAGCATTTCTTACAGCTTCACATCCTCTACAAGTAGAGGCAAGGGTCACAGCTTTTGAATTTTTCCACTGGACAATGACTAATTTATCACCGTCCCTGCAGAATTCTCCCATATCTCCTCTCTTCAGTCTTTTTTCTTCTGTCAGGTGATCTGGTTGCACTCTGTTTTTCATTATGGTTCCTGTTCCTTCCAGCCCTAGGTCAAGTAACTGTTGCAATAACGGCAAAGCTGTAAAATATCTGTCAATATATTACAGATGGCCCAAGACCAAGGCCAACGTCTGTCAGAGGAGTTGATTTACCTTGATAAAATTCAAAATCAAGTACTAAACCTTTCGTTGTGGCCAAAACAAAGTTTTTAATTCCCAAAGGGCGCGGTTTGTTTGGAACATACTGAGACAATGTGCAGCGTCCAGTAAATGGTACCATTTGCTCATCAATGGAATAATCATTTTCAGAGGGGCGTGGAAGTCTCAAACAAGCACTGCGTACAACATTGATTGCAGGTTGTACTTTCCACAATCTATTACTTTCTGATTCACGTGGAATGTTGTTAGTGTCCACGACATAAAGTGCTGTTCTGAGAGTGAAGAACCTGCCGTCGACCGAAAACGACCATATGCCGGTAAAATAGTCCCAACACACACAATTGTGCGTGTGGATGTTACAGTCACTGTAGCTATTAAAGTATTGAAATAATTGTGGCGGACATATTTCTATTTACTTCTGTACGCCTTTCGGAATCTCAAACACATTTTTCCAAATGTCAAACATATAAATAAAGCACAATAAACATTTACCTCGACAGACATGCTTCCGACCTGCCATCTAGAAAATTACCAAAGATTAAGACACAATATCTCGCGTCTGTAACGAGATATCGATATAAATCGAGTTGTATACGAAACAGCGATTCCTGCACACTCGTGTGACTTGGGACTCAACTGCATAGCGGAATAATATGATGCTACAACGCAAATAAACCGCATCCACACAATTGTGCATATCGGGTCTGAAAGGGTTAAAACAATTCTTGGAGTCATCAGAGGAGAGTTTGCCTGACTAGATCAAGATCAATGCAGCCGAGCATCTACGCAGCCTAGCCACCACTTTTAGAGAGTATTTCTCTGAACCTGACCCTGACGACAGATGGATTCGAAATCCCTTCAGCTGTGAACAAATAGACAAAATCCAAGGCCTCACTGAAGAAGAGTAAGATCAACTTGTGGATCTGTCCAGTTGTGGTACGATGATAAACATTTTCATCGGTGATAAAATTACAGACTTGTGGGCATCAGCACGCAAGGACTACAAGAAGCTTCGAGATAAGGCAATTAAAAAGATCCTTCTGTTGTGACTTGGCAAGACAGCCAAGCCACTATGATTGGTAGCCGAAAGGCACGCGTTTAAGCTCACGCAGGCTGGAGTGAGGTCTGGAACAGTTATAGGAGTTGAGTCTAGTAAACAAGGTACGTAGCTTCTGGAATACTTAACTTTAATCCATAATTGGTGAACATCGGTCTGATGGTACATGCATCACAAGATAAATAGCAAATGATAATGGCGCCTTGCTAGGTCGTAGCAAATGACGTAGCTGAAGGCTATGCTAACTATCGTCTCGGCAAATGAGAGCGTAATTTGTCAGTGAACCATCGCTAGCAAAGTCGGCTGTACAACTGGGGCGAGTGCTAGGAAGTGTCTCTAGACGTGCCTTGTGGCGGCGCTCGGTCTGCAATCACTGACAGTGGCGCCACGTGGGTCCGTCGTATACTAGCGGACCGCGGCCGATTTAAAGACTACCACCTAGCAAGTGTGGTGTCTGGCGGTGACACCACGCCTTCCATTTCCAACCACATATCGGTGTAAGCAAGAATTGTCTTCCATGTGTTTCATGAAAAACAAATACAGGAATCGGCTCGACATGCGGTCGGATTTCAGAGTGAAAGTTTCAAATTTGGAACTTAATATTTCAGAAATAATGGGCTCAAAAGTCAGATTGAACTCATCTCATTAAGAAATGTCAATTAAAACTAACTGTATGCTGATGGAGTACACTGTCGTAACTGTATTTTTCCAAATAAATAATACCTTGTATGAAATTAGTGTTTTCTTATTTTTCACACATGTCTACTCAATGCAATCTCAAGTGTAGTACACTTCAAAGACCAATACACACAGTTTTAATTTTTTCCGTCATTTTCAGTTCATACTCAATTTTTTTTAAGAGTTTGATATACTAAACATCCAGATTTGAAGACAAAGATTTTGAGCAGTAATCAGAAATTTTACAATAACAATGATGGCTAAATTGAAAAAGTTTTAAACTCAATACTTTTCCAATAATGAATATGTCAATGTTTTTTCTAAGTACCAAAAATAGAAAACGTATAAAAAAGACTCTTAATTTGGCTTTTCTAGGTACTTGTTACTGTGATATGACAAGGTACCAATCATGCTCGATGAGGGTGTCCTCGAGAAAATTTTGTTGGGAACCCCTGCCGTAGACCCACTTCTCATCAGCAGTTACGTTTCTCTTAACGAACAGCTCGTTCTAATTGGCGCGATCCAAAAGCTCTTCACAGCGAGGCTTAGGTCTTTCTGGTTTTGACTTGTTGGTCGTGGAACAAACTTAGCGGCGACTCCAAGATGCTGTGTCAGGATTTCATGACGTGGTGAAACTGAAATGTTACATTCTTGTGCAATCTCTCGGACAGTCAGTCTTCGATTGGGACGCACGTTCCTGACATGAGCGCCGTGGGTAGACGTCGAAGGGCGTCCTGAACGAGGGTCATCTTTAACTTCCGTCCGGCCGTTTTTAAGCCGTGTGAACCTCTCGTAACAACACCGAGTATGGCTAAGCACTCATCACCGTAGGCTTCCTGCACTATTTGCTGTGTCTCTCTAAACGGACGTCAATGCGAGATGCCTTTAATAGGTTCCACAACGAAACATTGTCTCGAAATTTGGTAGAAAATCCGAAGAAATTCTGGTCGTACACAGGCGGCTAGACGCAGTCAATACCTTCGCTGCGCAGTGCCGACGGTACTGTTACAGACGACTGTGCCGCTAAAGCGGAGTTATTGAACGCAGTTTTCCGAAATTCCTTCACCAGGGAAGACGAATGGAATATTCCAGAATTTGAAACACGAACAGCTGCTAGCATGAGTTTCTTACAAGTAGATACCTTAGGGGTTGCGAAGCAACTCAAATAGCTAGATACGGGCAAGTCTTCAGGTCCAGATTGTATACCGATTAGGTTCCTTTCAGATTACGCTGATACAATAGCTCCCTACTTAGCAATCATATACAACCGCTCGCTCACCGATAGATCTGTACCTGCAGATTGGAAAATTGCGCAGGACGCACCAGTGTTTAAGAAGGGTAGTAGGAGTAATCCAAGAACTACAGACCTATACCATTGACGTCGGTTTGCAGTAGGGTTTTGAAGCATATACTGTATTCGAACATTATGAATCACCTCGAAGGGAACGATCTATTGGTCCGTAATCAGCACGGTTTCAGAAAACATCGTTCTTGTGCAATGCAGCTAGCTCTTTATTCGCCGAAGTAATGGCCGCTATCGACAGGGGTTCTCAAGTTGATTCCGTATTTCTAGATTTCCGGAAAGCTTCTGACACCGTTCCTCACAAGCGACTTCTAATCAAGCTGCGGGCCTATGGGGTATCGTCTCAGTTGTGCGACTGGATTCGTGATTTCCTGTCAGGAAGGTCGCAGTTCGTAGTAATAGACGGCAAATCATCGAGTAAAACTGAAGTGATATCAGGTGTTCCCCAGGGAAGCGTCCTGGGACCTCTGCTGTTCCTGATCTATATAAATGACCTGGGTGACTATCTGAGCAGTTCTCTTAGGTTGTTCGCAGATGATGCTGTAATTTACCGTCCAGTAGGGTCATCCGAAGACCAGTATCAGTTGCAAAGCGATTTAGAGAAGATTGCTGTATGGTGTGACAGGTGGCAGTTGACGCTAAATAACGAAAAGTGTGAGATGATCCACATGAGTTCCAAAAGAAATCCGTCGGAATTCGATTACTCGATAAATAGTACAATTCTCAAGGCTGTCAATTCAACTAAGTACCTGGGTGTTAAAATTACGAACGACGTCAGTTGGAAAGACCACATAGATAATATTGTGGGGAAGGCGAGCCAAAGGTTGCGTTTCATTGGCAGGACACTTAGAAGATGCAACAAGTCCACTTAAGAGACAGCTTACACTACACTCGTTCGTCCTCTGTTAGAATATTGCTGCGCGGTGTGCGATCCTTACCAGGTGGGATTGACGGAGGACATCGAAAGGGTGCAAAAAAGGGCAGCTCGTTTTGTATTATCACGTAATAGGGGAGAGAGTGTGGCAGATATGATACGCGAGTTGGGATGGAAGTCATTAAAGCAAAGACGTTTTTCGTCGCTGCGAGATCTATTTACGAATTTCAGTCACCAACTTTCTCTTCCGAATGCGAAAATATTTTGTTGAGCCCAACCTACATATTTAGGAATGATCATCAAAATAAAATAAGAGAAATCAGAGCTCGAACAGAAAGGTTTAGGTGTTCGTTTTTCCCGCGCGCTGTTCGGGAGTGGAATGGCAAAATTTAACGCAGAGGCGTTGCCCCTCTTAACTCTGCCATCTCGAAATTCGCAAACTGTTTGACGCAACGTTGTACTCCGCACAGCGCTGAACAATAAAATGAAACTTCCGGCAGTTACATATTAAACACAAGCGTGTGCAGGGATGCCAACCACATTTCGCTCCCCCCACACTATCGGCGCGAAATTACGAATGTTCCGGAGTTTTTTGAACAGAGCTCGTATATGTCGCAAAACAACTAGCGAAGGGGGTTCAGAAACTGATCCATCACTAGATTCATAACAAGACTGACAGGTTATCTTACAGCACAATAAAAAAAAGCACTTTCAATTACTACCTCATGAAAATATATACACGATTGCAAAATTGTGCAGTAATTATTCCTGATTTCGGCCCTTCAGTTTTGCTAGCCAGTAACTATCCCCAATAACTCCAGTTTTGTTCGCGTAACTTTCTTATTGTATTGGGATTCACAAACACTTTAGATCACTTCTTTGCAACTGTACTTTGGTGAAACTTGAACCGTCCTTTTATGAAAAAGTATTTCGAGTTCTTCAGAAACAATGCTGACTGAACAATTATGAAATTTAGTACTCTACGAAGTTTATTAAATATAATTAAAAAAGACAATTACTTTTCATTTCAATGAAATAGGCTACTCGGGAACATTACAGCAGCTGGAAAAGGGGCAATGCCTACGTAAATGACTAGGGATTAAATATGGATACTCGACACAACGTTTAAACAAACTACCATTATTATTTGGATAAAAAAATTAATTATTCCAATCAATTACACATTACTCAGCTAATTTTTTGAGACGAAGCTGGCACTAACGCGCAACATATATAACATTTATTATGACCTACGCACAGGTGAATATAAACAGTACAAAGGACTGACATCTTCCTCAACACGTTTCCGGTTATCTGCAATTGGATCTTTTCAATTGACAGAACCTTATAGAATGAAAGATTAAATACAGGTCGGCGCAGAAAAAAGACGCCTGTGTATGTACAAAGGAAATGTAGTGAATTTCTACATTTGTGTGGCCACATTATCCGTAGTTGCTTTACAATTCCTGAAGGTATTTCCGTCCTGTCGTTGAGAGTACAAGAAAATGCGTGTTTTTTTTTCACCAGACACATTTCGCTTCATTGACGTAAAGCATAATTGACGGTCTTTAATTAAAGATATTTACAATTTGATTTGCTTTTAAGATCGGAAAGCAATTCGTTAACAATATGTTGCTTTTCACTTACGGTAATTTCCGTTTGCTTTCTCGCCTGCATCGGGAAATGCCTTCTGCTAACATATCTTTGGTGTCTTTCTTCATCAGACACTAATACATGCAGTCTAATTTTTAGCTGCTATACGGAACTTACACACTTCTTATGTTTCACGCAGCACACTGTAATGTTGCAGCTTTAATTTTGTATGCTGATGTGTAACGTTGTTACTTTAATTTGGTATGCTGAGATCGGTGCTAATAGACAATAAAAGCTGTGATCTGTCTGGGGACGTTAACCGTGGATTACTGGGCAACTGTTTCATCAGATATTTAGTCTAGGTTTACCAAGCAGACAAAACCGGTAATATACATATACAAAAAGGAGAATTTAAATAAAAGGAAAGAAATCAGTTTATATTTGGAAATTTATTTTAAGATTGTTCATTGAAATTTCAGCATATTACACGTGAGCTATAACTGAGCTGGTGCCTTATTTACGATTAAAAAAAATGTGAGATTGTAATTTTACGGAACACATAAAATATGGACCCAAGATTGGGAGACTGGATACAACACTGCATTCATAAAATAACACACGAAGAACATTGAAACATAAGCAAGAAGAAATTAACCACAACCAACAGATTCAGTTTTTACCCAAAGAAATTACGTTCATACCACAATCCTGTCCGTCATGTAATTACCACACACTGGTATACTAAATTCATATTAACTCTTTGTGAAGTCTTCGCAAAAAGAATAGCTGAGGGCTACTTTGATGATTACACCACATGCTCCACGTGGTCAACTTGGTTTACACAAAGCGTACAACTCCACAATAATTTTGATAATTAAAATACATTAGATCGAAAAGCAATTGACCAAAAGAAAAACCTTGAACTGGTTACTAACGTCTTACTATTAACCTGATGGGTCAAACAGTTATATAAGCACGTGGCAATGGTCTCGCAAAGTACACCCCACGTGAGCTGAACATAAAGAAAAGTTGCTATATTGAAAATATAGTCAAGACGAGACGTTATAATCACACAAACATTCGCATTTAAGATTGATGAACTTAGTTAGAGTTACTGATCAACACGTGGTTCCACTTTACTCACAAAGTAGTAACAAAGCAACTACCGCAAAATAATCTGAATTTAACACGAGAATTACACTCCACTGCACTTTAAGATAGCATTAGATATTTTAGAGCTAAACCTGAAATCAAGGTGATTAAATTTTCAGTTAGGCTGAACTTAAGAAATCCATTGTCCTACGGACTTAACAGACACGCGCTTAGCCGGAGATCTTACCACTTCAGACGCTCGCCACGGCCACACACCAACTGCCCTACTGCCGAGCGTGCTTTCTGAGGGAGGCTCACAAAGACCAACGGAAGTGGCCAGAGGGGCAGCTTCCTATACCAACATGACAACGGACGGACAGGACCATACTAAGGATAGAAACCTCTTTGCTTTTAGGAAGCGTAGCTACCTGTTCCGACGTTGGTCCTACTGTTCTCTAGCAGACAGCCTTGTCTGCTACCCTCAAGCATGCAACTAGAAATACATATGCTCATTCATCCTCTCACACAAAAGGGAAGGGGGATGACAGTATCTTATCATATACAGTATATAAAAGAAAGCGGATGTAGGTTCCGTATGAGACTGTGTGACATGAATTACATATAAGAATTACATATAAACTGTGCTTTAAAGTGTAGTAGTGTGACAGATCGTTCTTGTTTATGTGTAAAAGTAACACGTTCCACTGCTCAGTCTCCTCCCAGATAGTCAGAAACGCCACAGTACATTTAGAAGAGGAATTTATTCCATAAATGGCAACAGATTTAAGAAATTAAACATGAAACGAATCTAACAGAGACCTTTCATAACCCCAACGCTCCGGGAAAAGACTGTGCAGGGAATTTTCTGGCCATGCTAGGACATTCCCAAGCAGGCTTCTCACACCCTACTTAAACCAAAAGTGTAAAAGAAAAGGCAAAAGGACACCAGCTACTTGCTAAAACACAATAATTTCAACACAGCTTTAGAATCTACCAATTTCAAACAGAAAAAAAAACACAATCTGTGACACCTATTTAAAAGGTAGTGTAGACCTAATTCGGTCAGCAAGTAAAAACAATGGTTCCTGTGTCATTAATATGAAAACAATTTCTGGTTGTTACCCTTATGGAGTTCACCAGTATTTGCTCATTGCAAGAGCCAACTGATCACAGGAAAATTTATGACTGTTTATTAACAAGCAAAATTTATGAAAATAGCAAAGGTGCCACAGCAATTAAAAAAAGAACATCAAATAACATCGGTATTAAAAAGCAGAACATAACAATGCACAATCTGCAAAAACAACAAATGATAAGAGAAAAAACATGTTTTACAAAGTGGTTATCGCAAAAAAATTCTATATCGTATAAAACTAATAATTTGTAGAATTAAAATAACTATGTGGCACTCATTTAATCACTCTACTATATTTCAATTAGCTAGCAAACAATGAGCACTGTCATTATACTGAAACTACAATAATTATGTGATTGTTACCCTTAAGGGGTTCCTCACAGTAAATATGCCCCATGCAAAGGCTAATCGATCACAGCTCAATGAGAATAAAAAGCTATCTGACTGATAAACGAAGCAATGCCACAGCAATGAATTTACGAAACAAAATATCACAAATCTAATACATCACACAAAAACAAACATTGATAATTAAAACAGTACAATAGTCAACATTTAAAACAAAACAAAAACACCTATAAATAAAACACCTGTAAAATACAAGAGTCAAAGTCTAAAAAAGATAAATAGAACACCTGCAAAATACAAGAGTCAGTCTAATAAACACCAATAAATCGAACTCCTGCAAAACACACGAGTCAGAGTTTCTCTGACAGAAACACACGTATATGCACTGGACTAAGAACCGTATAATCACTGTTCACTGACCCACTCAGTACTTCCACTGTTCCGAGGCACAATATAGGGGAAAGAGGGGGGTTCGTCGCCGCAACTGTCAGTAGGGATTTTTTTGTCCATCTGTTGCGTGCGATCCCGCCGTCTCTGCCCTCTCATGAAGTTTCTCCCGTGTCACATCTCGATTTGGTTCCATGTTTGTGTTGTCAAATTCGTGCGGTATCCTCGTTTGACACGCCAGGTTGATATTCCTGGGCAAGGATGACACTTAATGGCTCTTCTTTTGTGCCACCCTTAGCGACCAGAGAACATCGAACCATGATTTACTGTCACTTGACAGTAGGCATCCATCAGGAAATGTCGATAGGCGTCGTTGACGTCTGCAAGTTTCTCTGGGCAGTACCTGTCAAAAGGCTCCACGCCCCTTGTGTTGTTTCACCGCGGCCGTCTCGTCACGGTCGCGTGTGTGTGGTGCGTTGCCAGCAGATGGATTTCCGCGCGGTGGACCGCTCGCCCATCTCAGGTCATCGCCTCGAGGAAGGGTCGCCCGGGGCGGCCGCCCATTAGCTCCAGGTACAAGGGAAAGTGTTTGCCGCGTACCTTCTTTTGTTGTCGGCCGCGCTCCCAAAGTGGCCTGGCTGACAGCGTGTCCCGCTGGGAAACCCGCCAGTTTACAACTAGTCCGGCTGCTCCCTCTGTCTCTTAAGAGTTTTGCCGGTTCGCTTTCACGTTCTCAACTGCATTCACAGAAATTTTTCATCATCCTTATGTGATTACACAATGTCATACATAATACCACTTAGTATTGTCTTTCACAATTTTTAAGAACAAAGTGAGACTTAATTTTTTTTTAAATAAAAAATTAGATGAATCGACAATATAAAATAAAGTTTAAATGACTTGACAATGTAAAAAAAAAAAAAAAGTGAAATGACTTTACAATGTAAAAAAAATAAAAGTTAAATAAGCTGACAATATAATATTTAAATCCACATCACTAATGTGGTTCACTTACGTTTTAATAAATCAAATGCTACTTATTAATTCACTAAAATGAATAGGATTATGCCTTGTGCAAGTATAGGTCAGGACAGCATAGGGTTCACATGTTATTTACACACACATACATGCACACCTGTTGTCTATTCTACAAACTAACTACCCATAAACATGCATTACTCAATATTCTACTTCTATCCACTACTAGTTAACCCAATAAGCTACTTCAATGCTATTTCAACACCGTGTATATACCACTACAACATTGTTCTAATTCGTCCTGTTCTTGACGCTCGCGGCATACGTCTTGTCACATGATAAATATGGAGAACTTTCCTTAAACATACACATTAAAAAGAACAATGGTTATTTACACGCCAAAACATTTATACCAGTTCGCACACCTGAAAAGAGACTCGCAATTATACATTTATCATACTCATATATTCACACATAAAACAGTAAGAAAATTTCACCTAAAATTACGTTATCACAACAATTAATCACGCAGATGACTCTGAGAAGGTTAAAAATATTTGCATTATACAGGTTATATTACATTTTCTTACCCATTTTGCTGCGATTTCGTTCCTTCTTTACGTTACCTTTCGCTTCCAAATCAGTTATTTCGCCTGTGGTGGTTATTCTGGATTCATTTCTCATGAATGGCAAAATTGTGGTCACCTCTATTCTGTAAAACAGTATCATCTTAACATATTGAACTTACAACAGACACAAAAGATCCGAATCCTCCTGTAGTTTAAATGACAAATGTTTTGCTTTATCCTTATTACCTTAAACCAAGCTTTCCTTCGTTCCCATAATCAAAATTATTTAATCATCCTCTACCTTCAAGAGGGAAATTTCCTCAGTACAAATCATATAGGCTGCAGTGCATCCCGCACCAGCGAAAACAGTAAGCTGTAATGCTCACAGCATCAGCAAAACACATAAACGTCGCTTTTCTAGGACAAGTATTAACGCAGAATAATTTTTTAGGCTTTGGCTCAACATCAATCAAGACTACAAAAAGGATCCATATTTCCGTTCCATTCTCCATTTGCTGAAAAGCTGCTCGTATTTGACTACCACAATAATATTTCAGAGCCACGTAAATTACACAAACCACAATTCTTCTTTCACCTTGAAGGGAATCAATATACTTACGAAATCCACAGACAGCACTTTACGTACTCAGCTATAAAGAACAAAAAAGACATATATCATCAATATTAACATATCATCGCATATTGGAAGCCAATGGTTCAACAATCGTATTATCGCATCCTGTTTTCAAGATTCCAAACTTACTCATTCCTTTCTCAGAGTTCTCCTATCTTAAAATATTCATACAGCACGCATACTATAGTAAGAGATCCTCATTTATACTGACAGATATAGAATAGTAATAGATAGATAGTAGCACTGAAAGCAGAAAATCGGAAACAAGGCTACTAACAGCTGGGGACCTGGGTTTGCCAGACCCATAATACCCACAGATCGGATATTCCCCTGAGTTTATGCACTAATTCAGCAACGATCTTGCTTCTCTCAGGAGCGACTCCATTCAATTTACACACAAAAAAAACATAAACAGCATTTTACTCGTTCACAAAGAAACCTTTTATCTTCACGTTTGAATCAAACTAAATCCTAATTGCACAAGGAGAGAAAAAAATTAAAACATCACTTCAATCCATCACATAGAAACATCTTTATCATTAATTTTTATCAACATATTATTCAAAATGCATTTATCACAAATGAAAACTAATCAATTCTTTCTCCTCACCGTCCTCTCTACTTCGCACTGTCCTTTCTAGTCATTTGCCATGTCGCTGATTTCTTCCGATTGGGTGCCTTCTGCGCTGATCGTTTGTCATTGCCGGTTTCGTTCATTTCCATTTGCTGGATTATGTCTAGGGTTAGCCGGCCGAATTTCAACATCATGAGGTGCTCCGCCTATAGTCCTATTCCCTCCGTATTCCTCATAGTGTCGATTCTGGTTGCCGTACCTGTAGCGTTCACGATCTTGTCTACGTCCTCGATCATTTCTGTTGTTCCACCTGTGTTCGCGACTGTTACCCCAGTTTCTGTACGGCCGGTCCCGATTATTGTTCCGTTCGCGTCGCGACGACCAGTCACGCCGTTGATTAGTAATATGGCCACGATTGCGGTCGCGCTGCTGTGCCCCGTAATAACTTTGTGCCTGATTAGGCGGGCATTCTCCTGTGTTGTATTCCAACTCTTGGAGAAGCGTCTTAAACGTTTCCACGTCCTCTTTGCATCGTCCCGCAAGAATGACGTGCCGCAAGTGCATCGGCAATTTGGTGATGCATATCCTAATTAGTTCCGCCGGCCCGTATGGGTCGTATAGGAATTGATTTGCCTGCAGCATGTGGTCGAATAGGCGTGCAGGGCTGCCGAAACCAGACTCGTTCAAATTCGGCAGCATAATTATGCCATGTTTGACCCTATCTTGTGCCGCTTCCGACCAATAGGCGGACAGAAAGGCTTGTCGAAACTCCCGAGTGGAGTTGCAGTGACGCGCTGCCGACCTCATGCGAATCGCCGGTTCGCCTTCCAAATAGCCACACATATATTCTATCTTATGTGAACTTGCCCAGTCGGGAGGAAGCCAGAACTCAAATTGCTCGAGCCATGCTCGTGGATGTATTCCTTTTTGCGAATTTCGGAATATCTCAAACTTTCTCACTGTAAGGAAATGTTTGAAATCAAATCCCCGCATTTCCTCCTGGCGAGGCCCTTGAATGTTTCTATTATTCTCATGTCTGCCCCTCAAATTACATTCTTCCCTGTCGTCAAAATCTCCCTCGTGGCCGGAGTCCCTCTCTGCACTGTTCGTACGGCTATTTTTAGTGCTATTGGCGAGTTCGGAATCACACGCCATGCGGTTTTCCAGATGCGCCACGCGTTCTTGTAATTCGCCTGTTACAGCTTTGTGTTGTCTGTTCACTTCAAACTGTCCCTTCTGAAATCTAAGAAGCGAACGCACTTCTTCGGTCTCTGCGGCCGCTACCGGTGTAGTATTGTTCTCGCTTTCCGTCAGCTTCATCCTGCCTACAATGTCCGCTAATGCCGCAATCTTATCATCAATTTGTCTCTTGTCCTCCGCCCCAGTCTGCTTCAATTGTTCTACTTGCTGTTCCAACGCGTGGATCGCTAAACTGTTGTCCGCTATTGTGTTGCTAACGGACGTGGGACAATGCGTTTCCGCCTCCTGGAGCCTCGACAGTAGCTGCTGGTGTTCTCTTTGGCATTCTTCCCTCAGCTCTTGGAAATTCCTAAGTAGCCGTTCTTCGCTTTCTTTAGATTGGGCATCGCCCCTCCGCTTGCTCTGTTCTAAGGCTTGCAGACGATCATCGATTTGTTCAAATGTACGGCCTAATTCTTTCATAATATCACTTTTTATCTCACTTGCCAGATTGTTTATTCTTTGTGAGATATCATCGGACACTCTCTGCATCGACTTGTCGACTTTATTTGTCTGCTGGATTAGTTTTTCGTCTATTTGTTCGCCTAGCTCGCGGATCGATTTTTCGGATGATTCTTTTTGTTCTCGGAACGATTTTTCTGATTTCTGCGTCATTTGTTCGCCTAGCTCGCGGATCGATTTCTCGGATTTCTCTGCGTTTTCTTTATTTTGTTGCAATAAGGCTTTCATGAGTTCTGCTACATCAATTTGGTTAGTTAGAGGCAAATTAATTTCTGGCTCTGATGTGAGCCCGTTCGTGCTGTTTTGCATTTCGTCTGAAGTATTCCCCATTGCATTTTCGGAACCGCCCAACGCGTTAATATTGGAAATCAAATTATCCCCTTGGTCCATGTTGCTTAAGTTGTTGGACCGCTTACTTTTAGCTTGGTTACGTGTTTGCATTAGTGCAATTTATACTCAGTACGCAACACACTAATCACAATAAATGTGTCCCCCAAAATTTACGACAGTCACACGAAAGATACCCAACCTAGTACACACTTTTTCACACGCAAAACAAATTTTTATCTTTGATCGAAACAGTGGAATTTACCAGCGAGAATAAAAAAACACACAGACATATAAAACACACAAATATAAAAAACACAACAAGACAAACAACGCAACGCCGATCAACAACGCCGTGAATCTTTTGAAAGTCTGCTCGGAAACAACGCAGAAGTTGTTTGAGCGCTGTAGGGAAAAAAAATTAAGATTATAACACGCTCGCAATCTAACATTTCAGAGATTCCAGAGTCTAGCGGAATCACAGAACAAGGTCGCCATGTGTAATGTTGCAGCTTTAATTTTGTATGCTGATGTGTAACGTTGTTACTTTAATTTGGTATGCTGAGATCGGTGCTAATAGACAATAAAAGCTGTGATCTGTCTGGGGACGTTAACCGTGGATTACTGGGCAACTGTTTCATCAGATATTTAGTCTAGGTTTACCAAGCAGACAAAACCGGTAATATACATATACAAAAAGGAGAATTTAAATAAAAGGAAAGAAATCAGTTTATATTTGGAAATTTATTTTAAGATTGTTCATTGAAATTTCAGCATATTACACGTGAGCTATAACTGAGCTGGTGCCTTATTTACGATTAAAAAAAATGTGAGATTGTAATTTTACGGAACACATAAAATATGGACCCAAGATTGGGAGACTGGATACAACACTGCATTCATAAAATAACACACGAAGAACATTGAAACATAAGCAAGAAGAAATTAACCACAACCAACAGATTCAGTTTTTACCCAAAGAAATTACGTTCATACCACAATCCTGTCCGTCATGTAATTACCACACACTGGTATACTAAATTCATATTAACTCTTTGTGAAGTCTTCGCAAAAAGAATAGCTGAGGGCTACTTTGATGATTACACCACATGCTCCACGTGGTCAACTTGGTTTACACAAAGCGTACAACTCCACAATAATTTTGATAATTAAAATACATTAGATCGAAAAGCAATTGACCAAAAGAAAAACCTTGAACTGGTTACTAACGTCTTACTATTAACCTGATGGGTCAAACAGTTATATAAGCACGTGGCAATGGTCTCGCAAAGTACACCCCACGTGAGCTGAACATAAAGAAAAGTTGCTATATTGAAAATATAGTCAAGACGAGACGTTATAATCACACAAACATTCGCATTTAAGATTGATGAACTTAGTTAGAGTTACTGATCAACACGTGGTTCCACTTTACTCACAAAGTAGTAACAAAGCAACTACCGCAAAATAATCTGAATTTAACACGAGAATTACACTCCACTGCACTTTAAGATAGCATTAGATATTTTAGAGCTAAACCTGAAATCAAGGTGATTAAATTTTCAGTTAGGCTGAACTTAAGAAATCCATTGTCCTACGGACTTAACAGACACGCGCTTAGCCGGAGATCTTACCACTTCAGACGCTCGCCACGGCCACACACCAACTGCCCTACTGCCGAGCGTGCTTTCTGAGGGAGGCTCACAAAGACCAACGGAAGTGGCCAGAGGGGCAGCTTCCTATACCAACATGACAACGGACGGACAGGACCATACTAAGGATAGAAACCTCTTTGCTTTTAGGAAGCGTAGCTACCTGTTCCGACGTTGGTCCTACTGTTCTCTAGCAGACAGCCTTGTCTGCTACCCTCAAGCATGCAACTAGAAATACATATGCTCATTCATCCTCTCACACAAAAGGGAAGGGGGATGACAGTATCTTATCATATACAGTATATAAAAGAAAGCGGATGTAGGTTCCGTATGAGACTGTGTGACATGAATTACATATAAGAATTACATATAAACTGTGCTTTAAAGTGTAGTAGTGTGACAGATCGTTCTTGTTTATGTGTAAAAGTAACACGTTCCACTGCTCAGTCTCCTCTCAGATAGTCAGAAACGCCACAGTACATTTAGAAGAGGAATTTATTCCATAAATGGCAACAGATTTAAGAAATTAAACATGAAACGAATCTAACAGAGACCTTTCAACACTTTTTCCTATAACACTGTTTTCTGTTTATTTTTGTATTTCTAAGTGTGTATTGTGGTTTCTGTTCTGTACTGTTGCCAACTTAACATTGCCACTAGCTTGTCTTTGACCTATACTTCTTTTTTTTAAATTAATTTTATGCGTATAATTCTATTTAATTCTATTGCTGTTTATGTATATGCTGTATAAGAGTAGTGAACGAACAGTGAAGGAGTAGTCTTTTTTTTAACTCTTTTATTTTTTTATGTGGCAGAGGGGGAAGCCATGATGAGTGGTCATAAGTGTATAGTAGTGTGGTGGAGTTTGAGTTGCAGAAGACGGTAAGGAGCAAGAAGTCAAATGAAATTTCGGGGGGAGGGGGGGGGGGGGCGGAGGGAGGATTGGTGGGAGAGGGTGTAGCGTGAAAGAGGCTTTCTTATTTTTCATGCAATTTCTTCAGTTATTTTATATAGTATCTGGTTTTCAATATTTATTTGATCATTGACCAACTGTTTATCTTGAATTAATGCTTTGTGTACGCGGAAATTTTTAAACCGGAAAGATTCCAGCCATCTTGTATTTATCAGCTCAGTTGCAGAGATTGTGAAAAAACAAATGTACGTGAAACGATTGCCAGGACATTCGACACAAGATATAAAGAATAAGTTGAAGAATTTGCAGAACATCTAAAACAAGAATACCATAGACGAAACTACATTGAAAAAGATACGAACGTCATAAGTAAAGACAGACATCTCCTCCCTTTCCAAAAAAATTTTCACATGTATAAAGCATTAGCTCAAAATAAACAGTTTCTCATTGATCAAATAAATATTTAACCAGACACCATGTAAAATAAATGAAGAAATTACATGGAAAAGAGAGCCTTTTTCATCCTTCACCCTCTCACACCCAACCCCCCCTCCCCCTCCCCGTCTCAATTTCATTTCACTTCTTGCTCCTCACCTTCTCCTACAACTCAAACTCCACCACAATATTGTACACTTACGACCACTCAACATGGCTTCCCCCACCCCTACCTAAAAAAAAATAATAAAGTAATGAAAAAGACCACTCCTTCACTGTTCGTTCTCTACTCTGTCACAGTATATAAATACACAACAACCTAATTGAGTAGAATTACACACATAAAATGAAGTAAAAAAAAAAAAGGAGTATATGTCAAAGACAAACTAGTCGCAATGTTATGTTGGCTACACTTTAAAACAGAAAACACAATACACACTTATATGTATACATATAATCACAAAACAGTGATGTAGGAAAAAGTGTGCTGTGTAAAACGTATGAAGTGCATAGTTCTGCCGAGCAGCGACAAATATTAGTGTCTGATGAAGAAAGGCACCAAAGGTGTGTTAACAGATGGCATCTGTGCATGTAGACGAGAAACCAAGGGGAAATCACCATAAGTAAAAAAAATCATATTTTTAACGAACTACTGTTTTCCCTCCTTAAAAAGAAATCAAACTATAAATATCTTTAATTACAGAACACTGATAATGCTTTACCTCAATAAAGCGAAAAGCGGCTGGTAAAAAAAAAAAAAAAAAAAAAAAAATACGCTCAGGAAATACAGTGAAATTACAGAAACGAAAAGATGAATGGACTTACCATTTACTTACAATGAAAATTACAGTGAAAAAACATTTATCAGAACATCTATACACAGCTGTGCACGTTTAATTATATTCACACACACCCAACGTAAAGTTCGGATATCGATGGCGATAACTTCACAGCTGATGTCTTTCATTTCCTGTGTTGTGTGTGGATTCATTTTATACACCTTGCTCTTCAAGTCCCCCACAGGAACAAAATTCAATTTAATTAGATACGGCAGACGTGACGTCCATAAATGTTTGCTGACATTTCATTCCTCAGTGAATACATGGATTCGTTCCAGCGATACCTAAGCCGTGTAGCATGTTACCCGTCTTGCTGGAAGAAGCAGTATTGTATTCCATATCCAGAGAGTTGAGCACAAAATATATCATAAATTTCCATATATGCAACCACGTTTAGGTTAGTGTCAAAAAATGTTAGTCCAATGACATTTGCCGCAGCTCGTGGTCGTGCGGTAGCGTTCTCGCTTCCCACGCCCGGGTTCCCGGGTTCGATTCCCGGCGGGGTCAGGGATTTTCTCTGCCTCGTGATGACTGGGTGTTGCGTGATGTCCTTAGGTTAGTTAGGTTTAAGTAGTTCTAAGTTCTAGGGGATTGATGACCGTAGATGTTAAGTCCCATAGTGCTCAGAGCCATTTGAACCAATGACATTTGCTGGTTCCTGTTACACCGTAACAAATGCCGAATCTTTCACCGCGGAGTGGTTGCTGACACACGGTGTTAGCGTTCTGCGTTGTCCAGAACCTCGTGTTCTGTGAATGCGCATGACCGGAAAGATGAAACGGTGCTTCATCACTCATGATGTAATGGAAAGGGTCTTAGAAACCATCCTTGGTTTTATTCGAAAGTCACGTGCATTACTCTATACATTTCTGACTGCTGTCCTCCCATAATTGCTGCACAACCGTCGCTTCAAATTGAGACTTTTCAGCATCCTCCTACTTACATGCGCCTGTTGGGCCATCTTACGTGTAGACTTTTGTAGACTCTGAATAATTCTGCGAATGTCTACAGTAACTTCTAGTGTGCGAACTGGAGGAATTCTTTGTCGTTTTACATTTTGCGAGGATCCGTAGGTGCGCCAGTTTTTATGCAAACTTGTATTGCTCTCAGAATGAGATTTTTCACTCTGTAGCGGAGTGTGCGCTGATATGAAACTTCCTGGCAGATTAAAACTGTGTGCCCGACCGAGACTCGAACTCGGGACCTTTGCCTTTCGCGGGCAAGTGCTCTACCATCTGAGCTACCGAAGCACGACTCACGACCGCTACTCACAGCTTTACTTCTGCCAGTACCTCCTCTCCCACCTTCCAAACTTTACAGAAGCTCTCCTGCGAACCTTGCAGAACGAGCACTCCTGAAAGAAAGGATATTGCGGAGACATGGCTTAGCCACAGCCTGGGGGATGTTTCCAGAATGAGATTTTCACTCTGCAGCGGAGTGTGCGCTGATATGAAACTTCCTGGCAGATTAAAACTGTGTGCCCGACCGAGACTCGTACTCGGGACCTTTCCCTTTCGCGGGCAAGTGCTCTACCATCTGAGCTACCGAAGCACGACTCACGCCCGGTACTCACAGCTTTACTTCTGCCAGTACCTCGTCTCCTACCTTCCAAACTTTACAGAAGCTCTCCTGCGAACCTTGCAGAACTAGCACTCCTGAAAGAAAGGTAGGAGACGATGTACTGGCAGAAGTAATGCTGTGAGTAGCGGTCCTGAGTCGTGCTTCGGTAGCTCAGATGGTAGAGCACTTGCCCGCGAAAGGCAAAGGTCCCGAGTTCGAGTCTCGGTCGGGCACACAGTTTTAATCTGCCAGGAAGTTTTGTATTGCTCTCTTTGCATATAGTCTCTATCCGAATACTTGACCCCGAAAATTTCGGGAGTTTCTTTAATCGAACTTGTTTTCACATATGCTTCCACAATTTCTGCCAACAAAGTCATTTTGCAGCCACAAAGAGAAACGTCTAATTTCACTTATGAAATGAAGGGTGAAATGCTGACAAAAGATTGCTGACAATCGATTATTGCACGAAATTGGCCGTTGTTACAGCTGTTTACTCTATTTCATAGGTCGAAATATTGTACTGCCCTACTTGCAAAATTTTGTCCTCTTGACATTTCACACATTTCCCAGTATCGGTACGATTCCTGAAATTCGCCGTGGTTACGAGGTCTGTATAAGACAGATATTAATTCTGCGTTGCTACTGTTTGGCAAATAGGACCAATATGTTTCGGAGAAGAAGACGTTCTTAGGAAGTTGTGTAGTGCGTAATGAGATGTAAAGAGGAAGAAGGGTGGGGGCATCGGAAAGAGGGGAGGAAGAGAGAGAGTGGTCCTGTTGACGAAGGGGGGTGGGGGAAGGGCTGTGGGCGTGGTCACGTGACCGGGCCGACGTTTATATATATAAGGCCGCGTGACTGTGGGGCCTCTTTTCAACTGTCTGCGGTCGCGCGCAGCCGGAGCAGTAGAAACGAGAGCAAGAGAGGCAGTGAGAGAAAGAGAGAGAGAGAGAGGGGGCAGTGAAGAAGTAGACAGAGAGAGTGGTAGGGAGAGGGGGAGAGTGGATCGGGCGTGACTTTCTCGCGCGGCCGTTTTCGTTTTCGTTTCGCCGCAGCCGGGCGCGCCTTCCTCGGGACTGGTCAGATGCTAGGCTGCAGCCGCCGCTGACGGACACAGCTGCGGACCACAGCTGCAGACACAGCTGCGAGGACACACTCACCCTACCGTCGACTGCACAGCCGCCGCTGCAGACATGGGCGGCCCTGTTACGTGAGTACCTCATTCGCTCTATTCACCTCTCAACACTCAGTCCCTGCCTATACAACTTCTTTCACTTTTCCCATCACTGCTGGTTGAAATTTTTATGTACAGTTACCATAAAGCTCCTAACATTTCTCTTGTTCTGCAACTAAATGCAGTCAGCGCGTCATCATCAATCAGACTTGAGAATTTTAAAATAAGTATTAAAACAATATAAAAAAAATAAAAGTCAGACATATGATGATAGACTCGCGAAACTAGTTGGAGAACAATAATGATTTTAGCACCTTCTGGCGGTTACACACAAAAATAACGTTTATGAAAGGTGTTTGATGAAAACAGTGATTAGTAACAAGTTTTGCGAGCTAAATTCGGCGCTTTGAAACTACGACACTTCGGAGGAGACTCTGCTATATAATCACATTTTGGCGACCACTTTGTTCTCAAGATTTGGATATTGGGGAGATACCATTGTAGGAATTAATTTTTTTTCCAGTTGACGAGTATATCGCCTTTTAGTATTTTATCCATCCTCAGCAACTGTAGTTCTATATATCGACATCATCAGCAACCAGTTGTGTAAAAGAAATTTAATTTCTTTACCGATTTTGGGTACTTAGTGCCCTTCTTCAGAAAGTTATACCAATCGCATTATTTGGAAGTGTCAACAATAGCATGTATACAGCTAAATGCCGTCGTCAAATGGTTCATAGTGCTTGTATGTTGCTTTTTAATCGCATTTTGGCGACCATATTCTTCTTCAGATTTGGATATTGGGGAGATACCATTTTAAGAATTTTTTTTTTCGTTCCAGTTGATCATTTTATCCATCCTCAGAAACCGTAGTTGGGTACATCTACATCATTAGAACCAGTTGTATAAAAGAAATATAATTTCTTAACCGGTTTCAGGTACTTAGTGCCCTTCTTCAGAAACTTATACCTATCACATTATTTGCAAGTGTCAAAAATAACATGCATACCGTTAAGTGCCATCGCCATATAGTTCATAGTGCTTGTATGTCGTTGTTTGGCTTCTTTATATCACATTTGTACAGGCATATGAACCACATGCTGTATGCACATTATTGTTGAGACCCGTAAATACTGCGATAATTATAACATTCTGAAGAAGGTCGCTAAGTGCCTGAAACAGATGAAGATAATTAAATTTGTTTTCTACAACTAGTTGCTGATTATTTCGATATACATGCTAGATTTCATCTCACTCGCTCCATCCAGTTCCAAGCAGCATCTGCCTGTTCAACTTCATCAACTGTACCTCTGGCTGCTGCTGCATCCAAGCATCAAAAGCGATTACAGACTTTTATGTATAATCACCGTAGAGGTGCTAAAATAATTTTTTTATTCTTCAGGTAGTTTCGATATATGTCGTAATCTGAAAGTCTTTAGTGTATTAAAAAGAAACTAAAACAGACTTCCAGATGGTAACGTACTGCATAAACTACGGAAAAGCAGAGATTTTATCAGAATTCCGGTCGTTGTGGAGGGTGTGGAGAAAAATATGGAAACACAAACCACAATGCATTACCGTGGTCAATACGGTGTAGGAAAACCGTTGGCATTCAAAACAGCATCCAATCGTCTACATCTACATCTACATCTACATACATACTCCGCAATCCACCATACGGTGTATGGCGGAGGGTACCTCGTACCACAACTAGCATCTTCTCTCCCTGTTCCACTCCTAAACAGAACGAGGGAAAAATGACTGCCTATATGCCTCTGTACGAGCCCTAGTCTCTCTTATCAGCCTCAAATGCTGGTTCTCTAAATTTCCTCAGTATCGATTCACGAAAAGAGCGCCCCCTTTCCTCTAGAGACTCCCACCCGAGTTCCTGAAGCATTTCCGTAACGCTCGCGTGATGATCAGACCTACCAGTAACAAATCTAGCAGCCCGCCTCTGAATTGCTGCTATGTCCTCCCTCAATCCGACATGATAGGGATCCCAAACGCTCGAGCAGTACTCGAGAATTGGTCATATTAGTGTTTTATAAGCGGTCTCCTTTACAGATGAACCACATCTTCCCAAAATTGTACCAATGAACCGTAGGCGACTATCCGCCTTCCCCACAACTGCCATTACATACTTGTCCCACTTCATATCGCTCTGCAATGTTACGTCCAAATATTTAATCGACGTGACTGTGTCAAGCGGTACACTACTAATGGATTATTCAAACATTGCAGGATTCTTTTTCCTATTCATCTGCATTAATTTACATTTATCTATATTTAGAGTTAGCTGCCATTCTTTACACCAATCACAAATCCCGTCCAAGTCATCTTGTATCCTCCTACAGTCACTGAACGACGACACCTTCCCGTACACCACAGCATCATCAGCAAACAGCCGCACATTGCTACTACGGTACGGTACGGATGAACACGTGTATGGTGTTCAAGGGAATCTATACCATTATTCCTGCAAAATAGCGGCACTCTGAGATAACTGTTGCGGAAGTGGGTAGCGATCACGCTTCAAAGTAGGCCCTAAAGGTTCAGTAATAAAGAGATTTGATAACTGTGGTGCCTAGGCTAGATGCGACAATTCATCCTCGTGCATAGTCCTGGACTATGCGAGCTGTATGAACAGGAGACGCAGCATAACCATTGGAGAAAAAAAAAACATTGTCCCATGGGATAGATCTGATCAGCCAGAATGGTCACATAAACCTCGGCGGTAATGCAGGGTAACCATCAGCCACGGTGTGGCTGCTAAAATCATCACCGAATCCACACCACGTTTCACTCTTCGGACGTAAACACGTTTTCTTGTTACGGGCATTTGCATCACTGATGTGTGATGTGTAGTTTTGGAATCCCACCAAAAAATAAAAAAAAATAAAATAAAAAAAAAAGTTCAAATGGCTCTGAGCACTATGGGACTTAACTTCTAAGATCATCAGTCCCCTTGAACTTAGAACTACTTAAACCTAGCTAACCTAAGGACTTCGCACACATCCATGCCCGAGGCAGGGTTCGAACCTGCGACCGTAGCGGTCCTGCGGTTCCAGACTGTAGCGCCTAGAACCGCACGGCCACGACGGCCGGCAAGGAATCTCAGCTCGTTCTGGAATTCTCTGCCTCTGGACCTCCCTTCGTGTGGTTTTGATGCTGACAAGTTTCGCGAGTCCGACAATCAGTTCTGCAGTGACTTAGTGACTTTTACAACTGTCGTCCTCTTATTTTTAGTCACAATCTTCTTCAGTGACCGTCTGTCACGGCCACTCAGCACACACTTTCTCCCGCGTTGAGACTTTACAGATGATGCTTTTACGCTTTCCCTCTATGGTGTATAAATGTTCTGTATGGTGTCTCTCGAAACAATAAACACTTCAGCTACTTTGATTACGTAAGCACCCACTATAGGCACCAATAATTTGCCCACTTTCGAATTCACTTAGCTCTGACCTAATGCACTCACAAAAAAAAATGTTCAAATGTGTGTGAAATCTGATGGGACTTAACTGCTAAGGTCATCAGTCCCTAAGCCTACACGCTACTTAACCTAAATTATCCTAAGGACAAACTCACACACCCACGCCCGAGGGAGAACTCGAACCTCCGCCGGGACCAGCCGCGCAGTCCATGACTGCAGCGCCTAGACCGCTCGCCTAATCCCAATGCACTCACAACTACAGAGAACACTATTCTGACCATTCCTGACATTTGCAACGTGTTGAGGACACTGCGCAGGTGTTGTTCGTGGTCGAATACAACGGCGCAACCTGTAGTCTTCGCTAGCATCGATATTTATGTTCCATCATTAATTTCTCGCGGTATTTTCATATCTTTGTACAACCCCTGTACATAAAAATGTCTGTCGTAAGAGCTATTTAAAGAACATTGATTCTAGTAAGTAGTCTCTGGCAGTTAAACTCAGTGCTTCGAAATACCAATAGCTCAGTGGGAACGATGAATTTTGAATGTTTGTTCCTCTCTCTCCTCTCCTTCCGAACAGGCCATGATGGCCCAACGGTACCGACCGGCCGCCGTGTCACCCTCAGCCCATAGGCGTCACTGGATGCGGATATGGAGTCGCATGTGGTCAGCACACCGCTCTCCCGGCCGTATGCCAATTTACCAGACCGGAGCCGCTACTTCTCAATCAAGTGGCTCCTCAGTTTGCCTCACAAGGGCTAAGTGCACTCAGCTTGCCAACAGCGCTCGGCAGACCGGATGGTCACCCATCCATGTGTTAGCCCAGCCCGACAGTCCTTAACTTTGGTGATTTGACGGGAACCGGTATTACCACTGCGGCAAGGCCGTTGGCTTTAAATTTCTTTTAGGCCACAATATTCTGCATCAGACACAATTACGCTGCAGATAAAGATTCAAGAACATGATTTTTTTTTTCTTTCCGAATCCCGAGTATCATGCCAGATTTTTACCTCACTCACGCTATTCAACTCTCAACACTGACGCTCTGTCTGTTCAACTTCGCTCACTGTAGATTAGATTAGATTAGATTTACTTTCATTCCAATTGATCCGTAGTGAGGAGGTCCTCCAGTATGTGGAACATGTCAGAAAAACAACAATACATGACAAATATTTACAACTAAAACAAATAAGCTAATGTACCATTCCACAGGTCCCAAGTGGAATGATCGTCATATTTTAATGAACACTAAGAGTCATTTTACAAATACTAATGCACTGAATTTAAAATAAAAAAGTTTTTTATTTATTTATAAGGTAATAAACATGTAATACAACTACTGAAATACTTATTTACAATGAACACATTACTGCACTGAAATGGTGCAGAAGTTAGATTATACTTACACACAACCACACACACACACAGACACACAAATTTTCAGTGAACACATTACTGCACTGAAATTGTGCAGAAGTTATATACTTATATACAATTCAGTTGGTTTTACTAAGAAATTCATCAATGGAGTAGAAGGAGTTGGCCACCAATAAATCCTTTAGGCTTCTCTTAAACTGAATTTCATTGGTTGTTAAGCTTTTTATGGCTGCTGGCAAGTTATTGAAAATGTGTGTTCCTGAATAATGCACACCTTTTTGTACAAGACTAAGTGACTTTAAATCCTTGTGAAGATTATTCTTATGTCTAGTATTGATTCCATGAATTGAGCTGTTGGTTTGAAAAAGTGATATATTTTTAATGACAAATTTCATTAAGGAATAAATATATTGGGAAGCTGTAGTTAGTATCCCTAGTTCCCTAAACAGGCTTCTGCAGGATGTTCTTGAGTTCACACCACATATAATTCTTACTGCACGTTTTTGTGCCCGGAAAACTTTAGCTTGGCTTGATGAATTACCCCAAAAAATAATCCCATATGACACTATGGAATGAAAGTAAGCATAGTATGCCAGCTTTTTCATTTTTATATCCCCTATGTCTGACAAAATTCGCATTGCAAACAGAGATTTGTTAAGACGCTTCAGCAGTCTTGTGGTGTGCTCCTCCCAGTTGAATTTATTATCAAGCTGTAATCCCAAGAATTTAACAAGTTAAGACAATGGTGATGTAAAAAAAGTAATCAGCTCTCCGAATTTAATTCACACTTATTTTTTATTACTTTTGTTGCAACATCACTTCACAATGTAAAACATACTTGAAAATATCTTCCTCACTGTTAAAGTTCACATTTCATAAACTGACTTTTCAACATGACGACCAAGACTTGACTCTCTAATTAACGCTTACGCGCCCAAAAATCAGAGTTACAAGTACGTCAAAGATCATAGTGACAAAAGAAAGAATACACATAAGAATAATGTCATTGCAATATAAACGTATCGATGTATCAAAGTACTTCTACATTAATGAAATCAAATCTGAATGTTGTCACAGAAATATGTAAACTATTTTACAGAAACACAGTAGAATACTGCTGGTATCGAGAGGTTGACGTGAAGTACCGTAATGGTTAGGTAACTCAAGTACCATTACAACCTGCAACTGACGCTATGGCCAGATGCAAAAGCAAATTTTGTGTATAACACTAAACCATTGCTAAAATCGTTTTCTGGTAGCATGTTACCATCTTACAGATTTTCTACATTTCTTTATTTTTGAAACTCCAGAATCTCCAATGTGGTGACATACAATCTGAATCGATTGCATAAAAACACACACCTTAGCAGGCTTATGGTGGCTGAATAAAAAAAATGTCATTAATGAAAGCTGCTTAAGAAAGATTGAGAGACGTGTCTTGTTTGTGGAACCTAAACTCGGCGCTCCGAAACTGCAAAACTTCGGTGGACTATTTGTGTTTTAATCGCATTTTAGGCACGATGTTGTGTACCAGATGCAAATGATGTGGGGATACAGTTTCAAGGATTGTATTTTTTCGTCTTTTCACGCTACAGTTTACGTCACTTGCTCTATTCAGCTCTAATTCACCTTCAGACTGCCAGTTCAACTTCATCTGCTATAGATGGCACAACTGTGGTAGCACCGATTGTGCTTTCTGACCTCTTTATGTTTAATCATCATAAAGCTGCTGAAATATTTATTATTCTTCAGCTAATCTCGACGTATTTCATAATCCGTCAGACTTTAGAATTCCAAAATAAAAAATGAAAGTAAAAATTAAAAAATTTTGGAAGAAAATGTCATGTCACCTAAACTAGTTATGCAATAACAAATACACTCCTGGAAATGGAAAAAAGAACACATTGACACCGGTGTGTCAGACCCACCATACTTGCTCCGGAGACTGCGAGAGGGCTGTACAAGCAATGATCACACGCACGGCACAGCGGACACACCAGGAACCGCGGTGTTGGCCGTCGAATGGCGCTAGCTGCGCAGCATTTGTGCACCGCCGCCGTCAGTGTCAGCCAGTTTGCTGTGGCTCCATCGCAGTCTTTAACACTGGTAGCATGCCGCGACAGCGTGGACGTGAACCGTATGTGCAGTTGACGGACTTTGAGCGAGGGCGTATAGTGGGCATGCGGGAGGCCGGGTGGACGTACCGCCGAATTGCTCAACACGTGGGGCGTGAGGTCTCCACAGTACATCGATGTTGTCGCCAGTGGTCGGCGGAAGGTGCAAGTGCCCGTCGACCTGGGACCGGACCGCAGCGACGCACGGATGCACGCCAAGACCGTAGGATCCTACGCAGTGCCGTAGGGGACCGCACCGCCACTTCCCAGCAAATTAGGGACACTGTTGCTCCTGGGGTATCGGCGAGGACCATTTGCAACCGTCTCCATGAAGCTGGACTACGGTCCCGCACACCGTTAGGCCGTCTTCCGCTCACGCCCCAACATCGTGCAGCCCGCCTCCAGTGGTGTCGCGACAGGCGTGAATGGAGGGACGAATGGAGACGTGTCGTCTTCAGCGATGAGAGTCGCTTCTGCCTTGGTGCCAATGATGGTCGTATGTGTGTTTGGCGCCGTGCAGGTGAGCGCCACAATCAGGACTGCATACGACCGAGGCACACAGGGCCAACACCCGGCATCATGGTGTGGGGAGCGATCTCCTACACTGGCCGTACACCACTGGTGATCGTCGAGGGGACACTGAATAGTGCACGGTACATCCAAACCATCATCGAACCCACCGTTCTACCATTCCTAGACCGGCAAGGGAACTTGCTGTTCCAACAGGACAATGCACGTCCGCATGTATCCCGTGCCACCCAACGTGCTCTAGAAGGTGTAAGTCAACTACCCTGGCCAGCAAGATCTCCAGATCTGTCCCCCATTGAGCATGTTTGGGACTGGATGAAGCGTCGTCTCACGCGGTCTGCACGTCCAGCACAAACGCTGGTCCAACTGAGGCGCCAGGTGGAAATGGCATGGCAAGCCGTTCCACAGGACTACATCCAGCATCTCTACGATCGTCTCCATGGAAGAATAGCAGCCTGCATTGCTGCGAAAGGTGGATATACACTGTACTAGTGCCGACATTGTGCATGCTCTGTTGCCTGTCTCTATGTGCCTGTGGTTCTGTCAGTGTGATCATGTGATGTATCTGACCCCAGGAATGTGTCAATAAAGTTTCCCCTTCCTGGGACAATGAATTCATGGTGTTCTTATTTCAATTTCCAGGAGTGTATTTTGGCTGCCTTGTGATGGTTAGCGAAAGCCGTTTAAAGAAGATTGTGATTAATACTTACATTTCAAGAACCTAACTCAGCATTTCGAAATTACGGTACTTAGACTCTGCTTTTAAATCGCATGTTAGCCACGATATTCTCTACAGCAGATGATTACTGATCTCCACACAATGCGGCAAGATACTGTTTAACACTAGAAATACGAAAGTGAGTTCTTGGACAAGAATACTAATCACAGATGTTTTTTCAGACAAACCAAGAGAATTAAAGTATAAAGTAGGAGGTAAAAACTGAGAAACTGGAGAAAGATAGCCCAAAGACTTTTTATGTTATATTTGATATTATCCAGACATTGTGGGACGACATTCGCGGCTGTACGTGAAGTAACATATAGCTCCAGCTAGCTGTGACTTGTACAAGTCGCTGTAGTCTCATAAAGCAGTTACGAGCGATTTTAAGCCTTTCTCCAGATGAGGCATCAAAACATGTGGATACGTCAGGTGGTTTTGAAATGGCTGGAAATGGGTTCACGGAAACAGTCTTAACATTTCACAAGTGGCTTATAATGGTTGGAGCTGCCTATAGTTTTATTTCACGTTTTACTTGCATTTCTATGGTTTCTGAACACAATACGTGTATCGTGGAACGATAATAGTAAAGATTTGGATCTAAGAAATGAGTCTTTCGATACTTCATTTTTTTATTGAATTACCGCAGAAAAATATAGAAAACATCTTTCGCGATCTTTTTTGTTTGTTTCATAATTTATAATTCTGTTTTATCTTTTCCACTTCTAACTACTTGCTTTATAGTTTTATTCTCATGCTTTATTGGAGTGGATAGTATCTTGAAAAGGGGTATGAGATGAACATCAACAAAAGTAAAACACAGGTGACAGAGTGTATGGGAATTAAATCAGACAGTGCTGAGGGAATTAGATTAGGAAATGAGACACGAAAAATAGTAGATGAGTTTTGCTATTTGCGCAGCAAAATAACTGATGATGAAGTAGAGAGGGTATGAAAGGTTTATAAAGGCTACAGCAAAAAAAAGCATTTCTGGAAAGAAGAAATTTGTTAACATTGCATATAAATTTAAGTGTTAGTAGGTCTTTTCTATTTGTCTGGAGTGTAGCCTTTTCGGAAGTGAGATATTGACGATAAGCAATTCAGACAAGGTGAGAACAGAAGCTTTTGGATTTAAGATAATTGTCATTTATTGTTCTGTCTCAGTTGCACTTTTTTAATTAGGTTTCATGTTTCGATCCTTATGGATCATTTTCAGATCTAAGTAGTTGCGTTACCAACTCGTCTTGTCTACTCAGGGGCACTTATCAGTGTACCACTTAGGTCGTGAAGATGATCCAGAGGGTTTCGAAACATGTAAGCTAATTAAAAACGTGCAATTGAGACGCAAAAATAAATGAAAATTATCATAAATATCGAGGCAGTCGATGAATCTCTCAAGACAATTACATCAGCTACAGCGAACTTTTGAAATGTGGTGCTACGAATCAGTAGTGAAGATTAGATTGTTAGGTCGAATAACTGATAAGACGCTGCTGCTTCGAATTGGGAAGAAAAGAAATTTATTGCGCAATTTGTGTGAAAGAAGCTATCGGTTGATAGGACACATCCTGAGGCTTCATGCATTCAACAGTTTGGTGATGGAATGAAGTGGGAATGGTTGTGCATTGATGAAGAGACGAGCTGCATCAAACAAGTCTTTGGACGGAAGAGCACTACAACAACAATCTCAAAACTGGCTGTATTTGCCATTCCTTCCCCTAACTCATCTTTGTGTTCCCATTGTTTTTCTTACTTCATTTATATCGCCATCAGTTTTATACAAAACTTCTTCAATTTCGCTTTTTTTCATTATAGTGATTAATAACAGCTTGTAATCGTTTTTTCCTGTTTTAGTTACCTATTTTCTGTTATTAGCGACAACTACTTGTTATTCGAAGTTTTATTTACGACTTAACGTCGAAATTTTATCTCGGAAATGGTTGTGGTAGAAATTATGGGTGATTTTGCCTGTTCATCTTCATCTTTTGCACTTCTTACTGGCGCTCCATTCGCTGTACTCACAGGCAGTACCTATCGCTGAGACTCGATACGCAATTGCTCAATAGTGAAAATTCTTCAGCGTTTTGTAGTCAAGAGTGGTACTTCGAAACTGAGGGGCTTTAGTAGAATCTGAGATTTTGTGTCGCAATTTAACGACGACATTTTTCAACAAATGCAGCTGGTAATGGCATAAATGAATTTGCTTTAATGGCTCTACGATACGTGGAATTTATATTCGGCCGGCCGGTGTGGCCGTGCGGTTTAAAGGCGCTTCAGTCTGGAACCGCGTGACCGCTACGGTCGCAGGCTCGAATCCTGCGTCGGGCATGGATGTGTGTGATGTCCTTAGGTTAGTTAGGTTTAAGTAGTTCTAAGTTCTAGGCGACTGATGACCTCAGAAGTTAAGTCGGATAGTGCTCAGAGCCATTTTGAGCCAATTTATATTCTTCACCGTACGTAATAGACAGTTCACATTCCTGTTATTAGTTTTAAGTAGCTGCGATACTGTAACGAATGTTAAGTGTATAGTACTTAGGAAATGAAGCATCTAATTGTCTCCCTTCTTTAGAGTATGAACAGAGAACTATGTATAATGCATAGGCGTACATTGTCAGCATAAACGTACAGGGTGTTTGGAAGTATCTTTGCTATACATTGGACAGCCGTTTTGTACTTGAGACTGCATGTGTACGTGTCGAGAGAAAAAGTTGATGTTCGTGAGATTCTTATGGTTCGATTTTAAATACGTAGCGTACTTAACTTGCATTCTGCTTGGTTTTCCCACATGCGTTACAAACTTTCTGTTCCTACTTGATAAAGCTCGTGTTAATGTTGTGGGCAGATGGAAAAGTTCGTATGTTGCCACATGCTGCATGGATGTTATCTCAGTGTAAATGCATGACTGTATCCTGTGTTAAATTAATGACTCCGGCATCTGATGTGTTTCATAATTTCTTTTTTTTTAAGTATATTTTCCTAACTGTGTTTAGCTGCTTGATAATGACTAAAAACTGGTAATTGCTCAACAGCAAACAAAGTGGAAATGGCACAGTGCATTATGGGCAATGTTGTGTTTCGAGAAATGTTAGGCTGATGCATAAGTTCGCAGTGTTTTTGTTTTGCATGTTGGTATTCCGGTTGCTATGGGTTTATTTGTCAAGTGTCATTTTTTATATGTAGTTCTCTTTTGCAGTTTGAAATAAGTTTCCTTTAATTTACGTCTATGGTCACAAACTTTTTGTTAACAGATTACCAAACCGGTAATCTGTTACCAAAACGTTTGTGACCATAGACATAAATTGAAGGAAACTTATTGCGTATACGGGTCACTGTTTTATTCGCGACAATGTACTACTTAAACCTAACTACCCTAAGGACATCACACACATCCATGCCCGAGGCAGGATTCCAACTTGCGACCGTAGCAGTCGCGCGGTTCCGGACAGTAGCGCCTAGAACCGCTCGGCCACCGCGGACGGTTCATTGACACGAGCTTTATCAAGTAGGAACAGAAAGTTTGTTATACATGAGGTAGAACCAAACAGAATACAAGTTAAGTACGCTACGTATTTAACATCCAACCTTCAAAGAACTTCCTTTCCGCACGAAAATGGGCTCCCGAACATGGCCCGACAGTGTCTTCGCCTCAAAACCACATAGTTTCTTGAGTCACGGAAACAAGAAATTACCGCAGCGTTTGCAGACGGTTGTAAATAGTGGAGAAGAATATACAGGGTGTTTCAAAATGAGTATACTGGTTTTAAGGCTGTGCAGAATTTATGGCACTCAACATAGAATTATAAATAGTACATCAAATGAAAGAGCAGCTCAGACAGTTTTGTCTGTATACCTACGTGAAGAGCGTCGAACGACCAACAGTGACTGAAGAACGTGTGGGAGTCTTTCTTGCCCAGCCCCAACAAATCAGTTCGGAAGATTAGCCGTGAATTAGCAGTTCCAGTCACGTCTTTGAGGAGACTTTTAAGAAGACACTTATAACTACTTCCTTATCATTTGCAGTTGTTACAAACTCTAAGACCTAACGGTTTACGTGCGAGCTTTACAAACGAAGCGTTGCTGCAAGACGATGAAGATTTTCTGGACCACGTCATCTACAGTGATGAATCGACATTTCATCTAAGTAGAAACGTCAACACACATAATGATTTGCTGACCTCCATATGCGTACACTATGTGTGTCCCCATTTCTGCTTAGGTGAAATGTCGATTCGTCACTGCAGATGACATGGTCCAGAAAATCTTCATCGTCATGGAGCAAGTTTCGTTTGTAAAGTTCGCACGTAAATCGTTAGGCCTTAGAGTTTGTAACAACTGCAGATGATAAGGAAGTAGTTGTGTCTTCTTAAAAGTCTCCTTAAAGACGTCATTGGAACTGCTAATTCACGACTGGTCTTCCGAGCTGATTTCGTGGGGCTGGGCATGAAAGGCTCTCACTCGTTCAACATGTTCTTCAGTCACTCTTGATCGTTCCACGCTCTACAGTTGAAACGTCCCACTTTAAATTTTATAAACGACAGTACTGGTATACTGGTTACGTTATTTGATAGAAAGACTGCTGAGAAAAACTCAACGTCCTCAGACAGTTTTCTCTTTACTTACTCTGATCATCAATAAACTGACACACAATATTTTAGCGCAACGCAATCTGGCTTTCAAAAATCCCCTGACTAACAGTAACCTATATCTTTCATGAATCACTTACCTCACAAAAATCTTCGTTAATCGAACTACTGTAATAAAGCGAGCGCCAATACTGCCAGCTAAATAAAAGATTCTAACTACTGAAGGCACTAACTACTGATAGGCATAGTTAGCAAATGAAAGATTTTGATAGAGAACAAACAATATATTTACCTTAATAATGTTCGAAAGTCATCAAATATATATCTATTAATTCATGACATCCATCTTTACAAATTTCCTTTTTCTAGCGGATATACGTCCAGGTTGTCCGCTTATAGCAACCTCTCAAAACTCTGCCATCTCTCTCCCCACATCCACCACTGCTGGCGGCTCACCTTCAACTGCGCAACGCTACGCGCTGTTCACATCCAACTGCCCAACACTACACTTGTGGATATTTCAACAATGACTCCAACCAGCCACAGACCGCACACAGCACAGTCAGAGATTTTCATACAGAGCGCTACATGGCGTTACCAACATAAAAACCTAAACAGCCTACTTACACACTTTACGCGTACGTATACAAACAAAACTGTTTGAGCTGCTCTAATTTCATGTACGAGGGCAGTTCAATAAGTAATTCAACACATTTTTTTCTGAAACAGGGGTTGTTTTATTCAGCATTGAAATACACCAGGTTATTCCCCAATCTTTTAGCTACACAACACTATTTTTCAACGTAATCTCCATTCAATGCTACGGCCTTACGCCACCTTGAAATGAGGGCCTGTATGCCTGCACGGTACCATTCCACTGGTCGATGTCGGAGCCAACGTCGTACTGCATCAATAACTTCTTCATCATCCGCGTAGTGCCTCCCACGGATTGCGTCCTTCATTGGGCCAAACATATGGAAATCCGACGGTGCGAGATCGGGGCTGTAGGGTGCATGAGGAAGAACAGTCCACTTAAGTTTTGTGAGCTCCTCTCGGGTGCGAAGACGTGTGAGGTCTTGCGTTGTCATGAAGAAGGAGAAGTTCTTTCAGATTTTTGTGCCTACGAACACGCTGAAGTCGTTTCTTCAATTTCCGAAGAGTAGCACAATACACTTCAGAGTTGATCGTTTGACCATGGGGAAGGACATCGAACAGAATAACCCCTTCAGCGTCCCAGAAGACTGTAACCATGACTTTACCGGCTGAGGGTATGTCTTTAAACTTTTTCTCGGTAGGGGAGTTGGTGTGGCGCCACTCCATTGATTGCCGTTTCGTTTCAGGTTCGAAGTGATGAACCCATGTTTCATCGCCTGTAACAATCTTTGACAAGAAATTGTCACCCTCAGCCACATGACGAGCAAGCAATTCCGCACAGATGGTTCTCCTTTGCTCTTTATGATGTTCGGTTAGACAACGAGGGACCCAGCGGGAACAAACCTTTGAATATCCCAACTGGTGAACAATTGTGACAGCAATTGTGACAGAGATGTCAAGTTGAGCACTGAGTTGTTTGATGGTGATCCGTCGATCATCTCGAACGAGTGTGTTCGCACGCTCCGCCATTGCAGGAGTCACAGCTGTGCACGGCCGGCCCGCACGCGGGAGATCAGACAGTCTTGCTTGACCTTGCGGCGATGATGACACACGCTTTGCCCAACGTCTCACCGTGCTTTTGTCCACTGCCAGATCACCGTAGACATTCTGCAAGCGCCTATGAATATCTGAGATGCCCTGGTTTTCCGCCAAAAGAAACTCGATCACTGCCCGTTGTTTGCAACGCACATCCGTTACAGACGCCATTTTAACAGCTCCGTACAGCGCTGCCACCTGTCGGAAGTCAATGAAACTATACCAGACGAAGCGGGAATGTTTGAAAATATTCCACAAGAAAATTCCGGTTTTTTCAACCAAAATTGGCCGAGAAAAAAAAAAGTGTTGCATTACTTATTGAACTGCCCTCGTACTATTTTATAATTTTAAGTTGAATGCAATAAATTCTGCACAGCCTTAAAAGCCGTACAGTCATTTCGAAACACTCTGTATTATTGACAAATAAAGTCCGTGTTATGTGTAGCTGTCGTGTTTATTGAACTTGTGGAAAAACGCTACGAACGTATTCACCAACCCGATATGTCTAGGCTGTGGACCCGGTGCTAACAAAACTAAAGACGAGAACTTCACGTGTAGCCCCCGGCCTTCTCTATCACCCACCACATACACCTTCCGCCGGCTTCCAGCTTCCAGCGTGGAACTGGAATTACTGTACTGCAGCTACGAGCTAGCCAGGAGCGCCTGCACGTTTGACCTTTTGGTCGTCGTACGGCGGAGCACCTAAGCTCGCCTTGAACTTTGTGTCTCCGACGAAAGAGATCCTTTCCAAGCACACTTATCTCCAACATTCTCTCTCCTGGCATTTTATTTTCCCGCAGGAAAGGGGAGGGCTGGGTTGCGGTGGGGGCAGGGAGGAGCTCGCTTTGTTTTGACTTTTTTTTCCCGCCAGACCGTCCTTCGTATTAGGTATGCCAAGCACTTCCCCGTACGTGGCGTGCGACAGACGCAGCGGTGCCTTCCCGAGAACGGCCGTTTCTCCTGGGGGCATTCGGTGGCGATGAAACCACAGGGCACTCCCTCAGAGGTGCAAACACCGTTCTGGGACGGAAACGGGTTGACAGAACGGAAATTGCTACAATATCCCTGATGCGACCCATCGTAGAATATTGTTCAAGCCTGTGCGGGAAACGTACAAGCCGGCCGCTGTAGCCGAGCGGTCCTAGGCGCTTCAGTCCGGAACCGCGTTGCTCCTACGGTCGCAGGTTCGAATCCTGCCTTGGGAATGGATGTCCGCCGCTTGTGGTCTCGCGGTAGCGTTCTCGCTTCCCGAGCACGGCGTCCCGGGTTCGATTCCCGGCGGGGTCAGGGATTTTCACCTGCCTCGAGATGACTGGGTGTTTGTGTTGTCCTCATCATTTCATCATCATCCAGGAAAGTGGCGTAATTGGACTGCGCAAAGGTTGGGAAATTGTACGGGCGCTGATAACCGCGCTGTTGAGCGCCCCACAAACCAAACATCATCATCATCATCATCATCATTGGGAATGGATGTCTGTGATGTCCTTAGGTTACTTAGGTATACGTAGTTCTAAGTCTAGGGGACTGATGACGTCCGATGTTACGTCCCCCAGTGCTCAGAGCCATTTGAACCATTTGACTCGTACGAGTCGGCCGTTGTGGCCGAACGGTTCTAGGCGCTTCAGTCCGGAACCGCGCTACTGCTACGGTCGCAGGTTCGAATCCTGCCTTGGGCATGGATGTGTGTGATGTCCTTAGGTTAGTTACGTTTAAGTAGTTCTAAGTCTAGGGGACTGATTATCTCAGATCTTACGTCCCATAGTGCTTAGAGCCATTTGAACCATTTGACACGTACGAAATTAGACAAAGATGGGATAATGATTGTATGAGGGAAGGTAGGAAGGAAGGAAGGAAGATTAGGAGTTAACGTACCGTCGACATCGAGGTCATTAGAGACGAAACACACGCTCGGATCGTATCAAGGATGGGGAAGGAAATCGGCCGTGAGCTTTCAAACGAACCATCTCGGCGTTGGCCTGGAGCGATGTAGGGAAATCACGGAGAACTGAAATCAGAATTTCTTTAAAGACAGTACCGCATTAGAGTTTTTTTTTTGACTATGTGTCTAATAGTGTATTTTAAATACGACAGTAAAAATGGTTCAAATGGCTCTGAGCACTATGGGACTCAACTGCTGTGGTCATAAGTCCCCTAGAACTTAAATCTACTTAAACCTAACTAACCTAAGGACAGCACACAACACCCAGCCATCACGAGGCAGAGAAAATCCCTGACCCCGCCGGGAATCGAACCCGGGAACCCGGGCGTGGGAAGCGAGAACGCTACCGCACGACCACGAGATGCGGGCAAATACGACAGTACGCCGTCTTAGGCACTGTATAACATTAAAACACTGGATAATGGCATTTTAAGCCGAAATCATGATCGTGTAAATGTAACACTGCAAATAAAAAATAACCAATAAAAAAACAGTCTAATGGCGGTACTGACTTTAAAGAAATATATTATAACTGTGACCCCACATTATGATGGCTCTGAGCACTATGGGACTGCTGTGGTCATCAGTCCTCTAGGACTTAGAGCTACTTAAACCTAACTGACATAAGAACATCACACACATCCATGCCCGAGGCAGGATTCGAACCTGCGACCGTAGCGGTCACGCGGTTCCAGACTGTAGCGCCAAGAACCGCACCGCCACTCCGGCCGGCCCACATTATGACAAAAATATGAAATCAGAATAACCAGACGCGCGTTTGAACCGTCATCTTCCCGAATACGAGTCCAGTGTGCTAACCATTGCGCCACCTCGCTCGTTGTACAAACAGTAGTCAAATGAAAACGAGATAGAAGGGAAAAAAACGCAAGTAGACTGTTAGTTAAATGGTTCAAATGGCTCTGAGCACTATGGGACTTAATATCTGAGATCGTCAGTCCCTAGACTTAGAACTACTTAAACCTAACTAACCTAAGGACATCACACACATCCATGCCCGAGGCAGAATTCGAACCTGAGACCGTAACGGTCGCGCGGTTCCAGACTGAAGCGCCTAGAATCGCTCGGCCACACCGGCCGGCTACAGCTTGAAGTGTATAAACTCATAAAAGTGTTCCTGGAACCACTCTGTACCGATTCTGGACGTGTCGGGTGTCGCACTGTCCTGCTGGAATTGCCCAAGTCCGTCGGAATGGACAATGGACATGAATAGATGCAGGTGATCAGACTGGATCCTTACGTACTTGTCATAGTCGTATCTAGATGTATCAGGGTCCCATATCACTGCAACTGCAGCGCCCAATACCATCACAAAGCTTCCATCAGGTTGACGTTGAGGGTCCATGGATTCACAAGGTTGTCTCCATACCTGCACACGTCCATCCGCTTGATACAATTCAAAACGATACTCGTCCGAACAGTCATCAGCAGTCCAATGACGGCAGTCATGGCCCATGCAAGGCGTAAAGCTTTGTATCGTGCAGTCATCGAGTGTACACGAGTGGGTCTTCGGCAATGAAAGCCCATATCGATGATGTTCCGTTGAATGATACGCACGCTGACACTTGTTGATGGCCGAGCATTGAAAACGCTGACACTTGTTGATGGCCGAGCATTGAAATCTGCAGCAATTTGTGGAAGGATTGCACTTCTGTCACGTTGAACGATTCTCTTCAGTCGTCGTTGGTCCTGTTCCTGCAGGATCTTTTTCCGGCCGCAGCGATGTCGGAGATTTCATATTTTACCGTAATTCTGATATTCACGGTACACTCGTGAAATGCTCGTACGGGAAAATCCCCACTTCACCCCTACTCTTCACAGATGCTGTGTCCTATCGCTCATTCGCAGACTATAACGCCACGTTCAAACTCACTCAAATCTTCATAACCTGCCACTGTAGCAGCAGTATCAGCTCTATTAACTGCGGCAGATACTTGTCGTATCGTGGCTGTTTACACATCTCTGTATTTGAATACACATGTCTATACGATGTCTTTGGCGCTTCGGTATAAGGGACCCAAAACTGAACCCTGTGGGACACCGTTCTTGATAAGTCTCCAGTTGGAGGGCTCTGCTGAGTTTTGCAGACTATCTGTACTCTTAATTTCAACCTTCTGCATTCTTCCAGTTGCACATGAGTCAAAATCAAGGAACATTTACAATAAACCGGCCTGGACTATTCTTCGCCTGCCGGCTTGAGTGGCCGAGCCGTTCTAGGCGCTACAGTCTGGAACCACGCGGCCGCTACGGTCGCAGGTTCGAATCCTGCCTCGGGCATGGATGTGTGTGATGTCCTTAGGTTAGTTAGGTTTAAGTAATTCTAAGTTCTAGGGGACTGATGACCTTAGATGTTAAGTCCTGTAGCGCTCAGAGCCTATTCTTCGCCCAATGCTCAGAAATTTGTGGAGCATACCACAGATTTATACCAATTGTAATTGAAAGAACTTCAGTAAATTTATTTATCAAGTGATTAGCTAAGATAATCTAAGGGGTTAGTTAAAAAATATAACACTAGAGTGTCAATCTAAAATAACTAAACAATTAGTGCACCTTGAAACATCAGATGACTGAAAGTAAGTAATGGTCTCGTAAACGAAAACAATAGTAAATTAACGACTACTTCTGATGGGGAAATTAAATCTAAATCCCTCAAATATCTCCTCTCATATGATCATTTGTGCATTGTCCCACTCGTACCACAGTACTTATGCTTATCTCGAAGAATTTCATAGACAAATCCTAATACTGCGTGATAATACTGAACGTGCGAGGGCCGCTGAAATGTTCGGCTGCAGCTGCTGAAGATGTGGCAGGACCGCGAGTTGGAAACGCCAGCGCGGCGGGCGCTAATGTGTTTGTCGGCTGGTCGGAGCGGCGAGGCGAGGAAAATCGGCTGTTTATTCGCGCCGGCCGCGGCAGCCAGGGTTCCCCCGTGTTTTCGAAATACGCCGGCGTGGCTTGCAGCCGGATCGCTTTCTCCCCGCTCTGCTGAGCTGTACTGCGGTCCCCGGTCAGTTTCGACACTGGCCGCTCGCTACAGCGTGTGCTGGACCGCCGCGTGCACGCTGGTCCGTCAGCGCTCCAGTGCCTCCAGCACCGGGTCTCAGCTGGAGGCGGCGATTTTTCTGGCGCAAAGCCGGCGGCACACGGGCCGAACGACGAGCGCGCCGAGTTTCTGACGTCACAGCCTGGATAGCTCGTTGGGGAGTCTTTATAAACGTGCAAAGCGATGTATAGAATAGCAGATACAAAATATGCTGAGCACTGCCCACCGCGACGTTGGATGCCCCCTTTGGCTTTGCGGGCACTTGGCAAGGTATTTCCACGGTATTTCGGCTGGCGATCGTCCAGCCATCTTCAGGTGAGTGTCCGTCACTGTGATGGCCAGCCGAAATATCGTGGCAAGAAGTCAGCTTGATCCTGCTACGATCCCTAAATGCCATCGAACAGTGAACTTGTTTCATTCGATATCAATGAGAACCACGGTAAAACCTAACCTGAAGTGTTCGCATTTACACTACTGGCCATTAAAAATGCTACACCACGATGACGTGCTACAGACGCGAAATTGAACCGACAGGAAGAAGATGCTGTGATATGCAAATGATTAGCTTTTCAGAGCATTCACACAAGGTCGGCGCCGGTGGCGACACCTACAACGTGCTGACATGAGGAAAGTTTCCAACCGATTTCTCATACACAAACAGCAGTCGACCGGCGTTGCCTGGTGGAACGTTGTCGTGATGCCTCGAGTAAGGAGGAGAAATGCGTACCATCACGTTTCCGACTTTGATAAAGGTCGGATTGTAGCCTATCGCAGTTGCGGTTTCCCGTATCGCGACATTGCTGCTCGCGTTGGTCGAGATCCAATGACTGTTGGCAGGAATCGGTGGGTTCAGGAGGATCTCAACGGCTTCGTCCCACTAGCAGTCGAGATGACAGGCATCTTATCCGCATGGCTGTAATGGATCGTGCAGCCACGTCTCGATCCCTGAGTCAACAGATGGGGACATTTGCAAGACAACAACCATCTGCACGAACAGTTCCACGAAGTTTGCAGCAGCATGGAATATCAGCTCGGAGACCGTGGCTGCGGTTACCCTTGACGCTGCTTAACAGACAGGAGTGCCTGCGATGGTGTACTCAACGACAAACCTGGGTGCACGAATGGCAAAACGTCGTTTTTTCGGATGAATCCAGGTTCTGTTTACAGCATCACGATGGTCACATCCGTGTTTGGCGAAATCGTGGTGAACGCACATTGGAAGCGTGTAATTGTCATCGCCATACTGGCGTATCACCCGGCATGATGGTATGGGGTGCCATTGGTTACAAGTCTCAGTCACCTCTTGTTCCCATTGACGGCACTTCGAACAGCGGACGGTAGATTTCACATGTGTTACGACCCGTGGCTCTACCCTTCATTCGATCCTTTCCAAACCCCACATTTCAGCAGGATAATGCACGACCGCATGTTGCAGGTCCTGTACGGGCCTTTCTGGATACAGGAAATGTTAGACTGCTGCCCTGGCCAGCACATTCTCCAGATCTCTGACCACTTCAAAATGTCTCGTCAATGGTGGCCGAGCAACTGGCTCGTCACAATACGCCAGTCATTACTCTTGATGGACTGTGGTATCGTGTTGAAGCTTCATGGGCAGCTGTACCTGTACACGCCATCCAAGCTCTGTTTGACTCAGTGCCCAGGCGTATCAAGGTCGTTATTACGGCCAGAGGTGGTTGTTCTGGGTACTGATTTCTCAGGATCTATGCACCCAAATCGCGTGAAAATGTAATCACATGTCAGTTCTAGTATAATATATTAGTCGAATGAATACCCGTTTATCATCTGCATTTCTTCTTGGTGTAGCAATTTTAATGGCCAGTAAGCGGAGCAGACACGGATGGGGGATCATCCTGGCGAAGATGTGGGCTGCAAATGGGGAAATCCATTCAGATAAGCGACTTCGACTCAGGGCAGATTATTATTACGGGCCGGCCGGAGTGGCCGAGCGGTTCTAGGCACTACAGTCTGGAACCGCGTGACCGCTATGGTCGCAGGTTCGAGTGCTGCCTCGGGCATGGATGTGTGTGATGTCCTTAGGTTAGTTAGGTTTAAGTAGTTGTAAGTTCTAGGGGACTGATGACATAAGAAGTTAAGTGCCATAGTGCTCAGACCCATTTGAACCATTTTTATTATTGCGCAGAGCTTGAGTACGAGTATGTCGAAAACGGCGAAGCTGGTGGATTGTTCACGTGCTACTGTCGTGAGCATCTACGGAAAGAGGCAGAAAGACAGTGAAACTACCACTAGGCGCTAAATGGTTGGGCGTCCACGACTCTTCACAGAACGTGGGGTTAGGAGGCTTGTCTGCTCTGTTAAGTAGAATTGATGGTGATCTGTGAGATCTCTGCCGAAAGAACACAATGCTGGCGCATACAAAAGTGTTTCAGAGCACACTGTTCATCGTACATTTTCGGACATGGAACTTCTCAGCGGACCACACCCACGTGTTCACATGCTGACGTGACGACACCGTCAATTACAATTGCAGTGGGCACGGGACTGTTGGCATTCGACTGTCGATCAATGGAAATGTGTCGGCTCTTTGGGTGTCTCCACATACGCGTACACCATAATTACTCTACCACGCAAACATTGGGGTTACACGCATCTGGTGTGAGACGTTCCTGGGAGAGTCCACTGGGTGTAGAACCGCACAGTAACCGTGGGTTCGGTGTGAGGCGGCGGTGGGGTGGGTAGACTGCTGTGGCCTGCTGTGGGGTTGTGAACCACTGAGGGCTATGGTGGGGCGAAACCTCTCCGTCGATTCTAGGTCCCTGGTTCAATACACAGTTTTGTATTTTAAGATAAAATAAAAAATTTAAAATAAAAAATTCCACCATTCCAAAAGGCGACTGGTTACCGTAATTCCTGAAATCCTTAATTCTCTTACCTGTTGTATTATGTGTAACACTGAAGCAAGTGCGTAATTTTTTTACATGCATCAGCGTACGTTACTTAACGCCATTCATCGGCGGTCTACGCGAGAACAGCTGACCCCTTTTCTAAAGGTCGCCTTGCGCAAGTGGCGGACAGGCGGCCGGCGCGCGGGACGGAAACGCGAAGGCTGAAGATGCGGACCAGCCGAGTACCGAAACGTCAGGGCCACGAACGTTTGTACAGAAGGGCATTGACAAAAATACAACACGCCCAATGAAGTACGCCGACAAAGTGAGTGGTGAACGAAAATCTGTGCACTCGTACGCTACAGCGCGAGTCCGTACCTACTAACAGTACGAAAATATGTGTACCAAATTTCCTCCCGTGCAAAATTTTGCCAAGACACCGACGTCAATGAAAGGCAATTTGACAACACTGTAATATAATGTTCGACGAGTAGCTTCAATACTCTGCAGCTGTGTTGCCAGGTTAATGCACCGGTTACAGTTTTCGACACCAATACTCCTGAAGCTACCTGACGGTGCGTGGCAGAAGGTACTTCTGGCGCCACTAACTTATCTCCCCTTCCCTGCTCAGCTCGCGATTGTCGAAAACGGCTCTGAGCACTTTGGGACTTAACATCTGAGGTCATCAGTCCCCTAGAATTCTACTTAAACCTAACTAACCTAAGGACAACACACACATCCATGCCCGAGGCAGGATTCGAACCTGCGACCGTAGCAGTCTCGCGGTTCCGGACTGCGCGCCTAGAACCGCTAGACCACCGCGGCCGGCCGCAGAACTAGCACTCCTGGAAGAAAGGATATTGCGGAGACATTGCTTAGCCACGGCCTAGGGGAAGTTTCTAGAATGAAATCTTTCACTCTGCAGCGAAGTGTGCGTTGATATGAAACTTCCTGGCAGATTAAAACGGTGTGCTAGGAAATTTCATATCAGCGCACACTTCGCTGCAGAGTGAAAAATTTCATTCTGCACCATAAGGTATTTGGCTTCTCAGTGTTTATACGTTTGTTTAATTGACGTCGCAGCGCGCCATGCTTTCGTGCCACTACGGAAGGTCACAGGTACTTTGAGCCGAATTGCTAGCTTCAGCGACGCAATGGGAGAAAATGACGGAGAGTTAAAAGGAAAAATTTGTGACGGTTTAATGTTTTCCGCACTGTGTACATTAAATGTTTCTGGGAATGCTGAAGGTGATGCGGCTGAAGATGAGCTACGTCGGCCATGAGGCTTCGAAGTAGCGGTATGCGGTGTTGCGATTGTAAGATGACGTCATCAGAAAATAAATCAGACATCGTGCGATGCGCGGCCGCAGCCTTGAGGATGCCGTTGCGGCAGACCGCAACGTTTAATGGAGGGAGTGACGCGTCTTACTGAGCGTGATTCAGCCGCAGATCCGCTTGGCAGGCGTTCGGCCCCTGGCAGTACCTCACGGCGCACACTGCCGAGAAATAACACCCCCGTGAACGTCAAATGAGCCCTTGTCTAGACGCGGATTCGTCAAACAAACCCGTGCACGTAGAAACCGAGGTATGTCAGTTAAACCTCACTTTGAAGCAAACGGTGTTCGTGATCGTGAGTATTTTGACGGTAGTGAGAAAGGCCACACATTCCGAGACTGCCACTGTCTTTGGTACAGTGTTTGAAGAAGAAAACAGGGCTCTGCTCCAGGGAATGGCACAGATTTACGCGTCAATTTCTGCTAATATTACTCTCAGAACCCGACGATTCCACCAAATTTCTTCGAATGGACAATGAAACGCCGGCCGGGGTGGCCGAGCGGTTCTAGGCGCTACAGTCTGGAACCGCGCGACCGCTCCGGTCGCAGGTTCGAATCCTGCCTCGGGCATGGATGTGTGTGATGTTAGTTAGGTTTAAGTAGTTCTAAGTTCTAAGTTCTGATGACCTCAGCAGGTAAAGTCCCATAGTGCTCAGAGCCATTTGAACCATTTGACAATGAAACTTTTAAAAACCTATTAACGTCTGTCGAATTCGTTGCGGTAAGTCAAACAAGCCCGTACACATACACACACACACACACCATTCGCGCTGCCCTGTATGTTCAATATTCCCTGTTAGTCCGATCTGGCGCGGGTACCACACTCTTGAACAGTATTCTAGAACCGGTCGCGCTCCAGTGGGGCACAGTGTGAAATGCTTTCCGGAAAAGAAGAAGGAAAAAAATGTGAGCTCGTAGCTGAAAAGCGATCGTTTTTGGGAGGCAGAATGAAACCTCGGTTAGAGGCAAAGGAAGGCGCGCTGCCCGCGTGCGTTGAGGGACGTTCCCTTCCCGTTGGACAGCCTTCACCCGCCGTGTACCGCTAGAGATGAGGCGGTTGTTTATAAGGACGCGAGCGCTGGGGAAACACTTTGGAAATCCTGGAGGACATGGGCTGGCGTGTAATGGCGGGCGAGCGGCGGCAAACACCGGCCGTTGTGGAGAAATGACCCCTGTCAGCGCAAGCTGTGTGTGTAGCCGCAGGCGAGAAATTGTAAAGTGGCGCAAGCTACTCGAAATGTTCACACTAGTCTACGAGGAGGATAGTAGAAGTGATCCACTTGACACCCATTTGTTGTTGAACCGTAGAACATATTCCGAGTTCGAATACAGGGTGATTCAAAAAGAATACCACAACTTTAAAAATGTGTATTTAATGAAAGAAACATAATATAACCTTCTGTTGTACATCATTACAAAGAGTATTTAAAAAAGTTTTTTTTCACTCAAAAACAAGTTCAGTGATGTTCAATATGGCCCCCTCCAGACACTCGAGCAATATCAACCCGATACTCCAACTCGTTCCACACTCTCTGTAGCATATCAGGCGTAACAGTTTGGATAGCTGCTGTTATTTCTCGTTTCAAATCATCAATGGTGGCTGGGAGAGGTGGCCGAAACACCATATCCTTAACATACCCCCATAAGAAAAAATCGCAGGGGGGTAAGATCAGGGCTTCTTGGAGGCCAGTGATGAAGTGCTCTGTCACGGGCTGCCTGGCGGCCGATCCATCGCCTCGGGTAGTTGACGTTCAGGTAGTTACGGACAGATAAGTGCCAATGTGGTGGCGCTCCATCCTGCTGAAATATGAATTGTTGTGCTTCTTGTTCGAGCTGAGGGAACAGCCAATTCTCTAACATCTCCAGATACTGTAGTCCAGTTACAGTAGCAGCTTCGAAGAAAAAGGGACCAAAAACTTTATTGGCTGAAATGGCACAGAAAACGTTCACCTTAGGCGAGTCACGTTCATACTGAGTTGTTTCCGGCGGATTCTCAGTGCCCCATATACAGACATTGTGACGGTTGACTTTCCCGTTAGTGTGGAAAGTTGCTTCATCACTAAACACAATCTTTGAAACGAAAGATTCATCTGTTTCCATTTGAGCAAGGATAAAATCACAGAAATCGATTCTTTTAATCGTATCAGCTGCAGACAGTGCTTGAACCAATTTCAGACGATAAGGTTTCATAACTAACCTTTTTCGTAGGACTCTCCATACAGTTGATTGTGGAATTTGCAGCTCTCTGCTAGCTCTGCCAGTCGATTTTCCTGGGCTGCGAACAAATGCTTGCTGGATGCGTGCTACATTTTCATGACTCGACCGTCCAGAACTTTTCCCTTTGCACAAACACCCATTCTCTGTAAACTGTTTATACCAACGTTTAATACACCACCTATCAGGAGGTTTAACACCATACTTCGTTCGAAATGCACGCTGAACAACTGTCGTCGATTCACTTCTGCCGTACTCAATAACACAAAAAGCTTTCTGTTGAGCGGTCGCCATCTTAGCATCAACTGACGCTGACGCCTAGTCAACAGCGCCTCAAGCGAACAAATGTACAACTAAATGAAACTTTATAGCTCCCTTAATTCGCCGACAGATAGTGCTTAGCTCTGCCTTTTGTCGTTGCAGAGTTTTAAATTCCTAAAGTTGTGGTATTCTTTTTGAATCACCCTGTATAATGAGTATCTTGAACGGAATGACCTCTTGAACGCCAGCCAGCATGGATTCCGAAACATCGATCGTGTGAAACCCAACTCGCACTTTTCTCAAATGACGTATTGAAAGCTTTGGATCGAGGCAGTCAGACAGACGCAGTATTTCTTGATTTCCGAAAAGAATTTCACTCAGTACCACACATACGCTTATTATCAAAAGTACAATCATATGGGGGATCAAGTGAAATTTGTGAATGGATTGAGGACTTTTTGGTAGGGAGGACGCAGCATCTTTTCTTGGATGGAGAGTCGTCGTCGAATGTAGAAGTTAATAATTGGCAAGCAATACTGTACAATCGCAAAAAAGTCATGAGATGTTCAATTGACTCTTTTATTAAAACATGTTACGCGTTTCGGCATTAAACCCATCTTCAGACGTCACAAACTACAACACCTTCCTTACCAACCAGGCGTGACATATGTTACTCGACATTTTCTTTCAGTTGTCAAGGGTGTACGCTTGGTTGATTAGGAAGGAGTTGAAGTTTGTGATGTCTGAAGATGGGTGTAATCCCGAAACGCAACAACATGTTTTCATAAAAGAGTCCATTGAACATCTCATGACTTTATTACAATTGTACAGCATTGGTTGCCAAGTATTAACATAAAAATGATCGCAGGTCTCAGGCGCGGTTTATCTCCTGTATATAAAATATAGAAGTAACGTCGGGTGTGTCCCAGGGAAGTGCGTTGGGACGCTTGCTGTTCATGTTGTATATTAATGACCTTGTAGACAACATTAATAGAAATTTCAGATGTTCTGCAGGTGATGCATTTATGTATGATGAAATACTCACTACTGGCCATTAAAATTGCTACACCACGAAGATGACGTGCTACAGATGCGAAGTTTAACCGACAGGAAGAAGATGCTGTGATATGCAAATGATAAGCTTTTCAGAGGATTCACACAAGGTTGGAGCCGGTGGTTCCATTGGCAACCAATGCTGTACAATCGTAATAAAGTCATGAGATATTTAATTGACTTCGACGACTGACGTAACAATCGTCGCCCATTGATCGATTAAGGTAGTTTCTAAGGTTGTTTCTCTGAAACGAACACTGTCGCTCTCATTCGCTATCTGCGCGTGTGCTCCGTCTCTAATGATCTTGTCATCGACGAGACTTTCTACATCTACCAAATCAGATCGGTGACCGTGGCTGCGGTTACCCTTGACGCTGTATCACATGAGGAAAGTTTCCAACCGATCTCTCACACACAAACAGCAGTTGACCGGCGTTGCCTGGTGAAACGTTATCGTGATGCCTCGTGTAAATAGAAGAAATGCGTACCATCACGTTACCGACTTTGATAAAGGTCGTATTGTAGCCTGTCGCGATTGCGGTTTATCGTATCGAGACATTGCTGCTTGCGTTGGTCGATATCCAATGACTGTTAGCGGAATATGGAATCGGTGGGTTCAGGAGGGTAATACGGAACGCCGTGCTGGATCTCAACGGCCTCGTATCACTAGCAGTCGAGATGATACGCATCTTATCCGCATGGCTGTAACGGATCGTGCAGCCACGTCTCGATCCCTGAGTCAACAGATGGAGACATTTGCAAGACATCTGCACGAACAGTTCGACGACGTTTGCAAAATGACTCTGAGCACTATGGGACTTAACTTCTAAGGTCGTCAGTCCCGTAGAACTTAGAACTACTTAAACCTAACTAACCTAAGGACATCACACACATCCATGCCCGAGGCAGGATTCGAACCTGCGACCGTATCGGTCGCGCGGTTACAGACTGTAGCGCCTAGAACCGATCGGCCACAACGTCCGGCGACGACGTTTGCAGCAGCATGGACTATCAGCTCGGTGACCGTGGCTGCGGTTACCCTTGACGCTGTATCACAGGCAGGAGCGCCTGCGATGGTGTACTCGACGACGAACCTGGGTGCACGAATGGCAAAACGCCATTTTTCGGATGAATCCAGGTTCTGTTTAGAGCACCATGATGGTCGCATCCGTGTTTGGCGACATCGTGGTGAACGCACATTGGAAGCGTGTATTCGTCATCGCCATACTGGCGTATCACGCGACGTGATGGTATGGGGTGCCACTGGTTACACGTCTCGGTCACCTCTCGTTCGCTTTGACGGCACTTTGAATAGTGGACGCTACATTTCACATGTGCTACGAGCCCTGGCTCTACCCTTCATTCGATCCCTGCGAAACTCTACATTTCAGCAGGATAATGCACGATCTCATGTTGCAGGTCCTGCACGGGCCATTGTGGATACAGAAAATGTTCGACTGCTGTCCTGACCTGCACATTCTCCAGATCGCTCACCAACTGAAAACGTCTGGTCAATCGTGGCCGAGCAACTGGCTCGTCACAATACGCCAGTCACTACTCTTGATGAACTGTGGTATCGTGTTAAAGCTGCACGGGCAGCTGTAGCTCTACATGCCATCCAAGCTCTGTTTGACTCAATGCCCAGGCGTATCAAGGTCGTTATTACGTCCAGAGGTGGTTGTTCTGGGTACTGATTTCTCAGGATCTATGCACCCAAATTGCGTGCAAATGTAATCACATGTCAGTTCTAGTATAATATATATGTCCAATGAATACTCGTTTATCATCTGCATTTCTTTTTGGTGCAGCAATTTTACTGGCCAGTAGTGTATTACAACCTTTCCTTAATCCGATTTGTAGTAATTTGCAGATATTTCCGAAAACAGGTGGAAATGTCTCATCCTGTGTAGATGATGCGCTGATTCCGCGTACGTACGGTTCGATGCAACCAGACGGAGCATCTGCACGCTTCTCTTTGCAAGCGCATGACGTAGTGAGTGCCGCGTATGCCAGGCTGTGGTGCGGAAGGTGAGCTCCAGCTGCGTGGCTACCTCGCACTCCTTATCCTAACGCCCAAGGGGTTTTTGTGGAGTCATATAAAGAGCCTCGTGCACGTGGCGGCACTTTCCGACGGAGAACACTTCTCACTGAGGTGGTTGGAGCGTCAGATGAGGTTCGTACGGTGCGTGGTGCACTTGGTAGAGTGCGCTAGGATTTTCTGCCGAGATGTTACACCTGTACGGAACGTAGTGGTTGTCATTTTTAACACCCTGTCTAACGTCAAACGTTTTCGAGTAAAGAGTTACCTTTTCTGCTCGTGAATCGATTGTCCTTGTTGTTGCACGCATTCCGAAGGTTTTTTACTGACTCAGAATTACTTCCAAGACGATAAGAGCCAAATCCGAAGTGGTAGTACATCGACTCGCCTGTCAGCTTCTTCATTTCCTGCGCAACTTTTTGAATTCTTATTCCACGAGTAATGTTTGTGTATCGTACAGGATGAATATTAATAAAACAGACAAATTGCAGGGACGGATTCCTGACTGTAAATGGGGGAAAAATGGTCCTATGAACATGTGTTCGGAGATGCATCGTTGCCACGGTAGATGGCGATGATGAGTGACAGTTGCTTAGAGCCCGTGCTGTGTGTTCTCTTGTATGTTGCAGCGTGTGCGATTGACGCAGCGTACTGTAAGCAACACAATGGTGCGATGTTCATTTCGGGAACATGCCGAGATGGTGTTTGTGTGCGGGCAAGGAGATAAAAGCGGCCGAGAGGCAGCACGGCTATATCAGAACAGGTACCCTCACAGACACCAACGACAACACAGAACATTTCAAGCCAGTTTTGGGCGACTGTGTGACCGTGGGTCCATTCAGACAGACGAATGGGCAGGGAGGGGGCTGACTGCGCGTACACCAGATTGAGAGCTTGTAGTGTGGTGCGTCTCAATATCCTGCAGAATCCAGGCGTACAAATCTGGTGGCTGCACAGTCCGCCACCTCCCTGCACGTTCGTCTGTCTGGAAGGGCCCGTGATTACACAGTCGCCCAAAAACGGCTTGAAAATGTTGAGGGGTGTGGTTGGTGTCTATGAGGGTACCTGTTCTGGTATAGCCGTGATGCCTCTAGACCGTTTCTATTTGCTCGTCCATACGTGAACACCATCTCAGCTTGAAACTTCCTGGCAGATAAGAGCTGTGTGCCGGACCGAGACTCGACCTCGGGACCTTCGCCTTTCGCGGGCAAGTACTGCCCAAGCACGACTCACGAACCCTCCGCCAGTACCTCGTCTGCTACGCTCTGGGAACATCCCACAGGTTGTGGCAGAACCAAGACTCCGCAATATCATTTCTTCCGGGAGTGCTTGTTCTGCAAGGTTCGCAGGAGAGCTACTGTGAATTTTGGAAGGTAGGAGACGAGGTACTGGTGGAAGTAAAGCTATGCAAGCCTGCAGGCTTTCGTAGCCGTTGTCACAGGGTTATTAGGCCGCGTCATATTTGGTCTAAGATGATCGACGTTTCGACCCCTCTGATGGGATCTTCCTCAGGATCTTCCGGTGTCCACTACTGCTAGAGTGTTCTTCAGTAACTTCAGTAACTTTAGAAAGTAAAAGTTTCAGGACAGGGCGTGAGTCGTGCATGGGTAGCTCAGTCGGTCGCCGGTACGGCAGCTCAGCGTGTTCGGTCAGAGAGCAGGCTGGTCTCTGTAAAAAAAAAAAAAAACTGAGTGAAAGGATCAGCAACGAACTTGAATGGGTGTCATATGACGACTGGTACGATTGAATAAAAAAAGAAAAGGTTGATAGAGCACTTGCCCGCGAAAGGCAAAGGTCCCGAGTTGGAGTCTCGGTCCGGCACACAGTTTTAATCTACCAGGAAGTTTCATATCAGCGCACACTCCGCTGCAGAGTGAAAATTTCATTCTGGACCATCTCAGCTTGTTCCCGATATGAATACCCGACCATTCTACTGCTTACAGTACGCTGCGTCAATCACGCAGCGTGCAACACACAAGGAACACACGGCACATAATCAGAGCTACTTTCATCAGCGCCAACGATCCATTTTGAGACACATGTCCAGAGGACCTTTTTTCCCTCCTTTTCCAGTCATCAGCAACCCGTCCCTGAAGTTTGTACGTTTTATTAATGCTCACCCTGTACTCGCAAGCTAACGACCTTGCCGTAGTGGTAACACCGGTTCCCCTCAGATCACCGGGCTGGGCTAGCACTTGGATGGGTGACCGTCCCGTCTGCCGAGCGCTTTTGGCAAGTGGGGTGCACCCAGCCTTTGTGAGGCAAACTGAGGAGCTACTTGATTGAGAAGTAAACTGCCATACGGCCGGGAGAGCGGTGTGCTGACCACATGCCCCTCCGTGTCCGCATCCAGTGACACCTGTGGGCTAAGGATGACACGGAGGTCTGTCAGTACCGTTGGGTCTCCCAAGGCCTGTTCGGAAGGAGTTTGTACTCGCAGCCCTTGATCTTTCAGAATACTTGTTCTGGGCACTGCAGCACGATGCCAAAGCAAAACTACTGCCTAGTCTTGCTGATAAACGCCTGTCCCACCATCATGGTTTACCTTCTCTGTACTTTCCTCAGATCTGTTAGAAGTTTGCCCTTCGAGGTCTCGGAGACACCTATGCCATATGAGTTTAGGAGTTGAGGAATTGTTCATTTGATAAGGTCACGGCATATTTTCTCGTCGTGTGTTTCTCTTACTTCATTATTTTTCATTCCGAAAACAAGTGAAATTGTGCAGTGGTCAAGACAACTGGAATTCAAATAGTCATAAGGCAACCACGCACGAAGTAATGTATTGGTGACTTCGATGCACGATTAGAATACGAACTTTCTTCTGAAGACTTCAACGGTCGATTCTGACGCAAGCACAATCCGTAGAAAGTTAGTTTTCGTTGAAGCAGCGTTCCCAAGAAAGGACGGATAACATGCACAATGTCCCGTCAACATGAATGTCATTAGAGGCAGTGCACTCGCTAACTGTAACAGATTCCAACAAGCCAACTACGAGGATTGCCCAGAAAGTAAGGCACGTTTATAGACTTGTTCTCCTAAGAGCGACGCAGTTCAGCGTGCCTGCTTTCGCCTGCTACACCCTCAGCTGCGTCATCCGTCAGACTCTGCACAGTGTTTTCCCTCAGATAGACACGCCGTGCGCCGGGTTTTGCGAACTGCGGGGGTGGGGATACGCGTAGCGGCAGAGTGGTAAGAATACTCTCTCAGCCGCATCGCCAGAATGTTCCTGCCGCAGCATTACACGAGGCGAGCGTTACAGCGCGGCGGCGTTTCGCAACACGCCTGTCGCCTGCAGGCTTCAGCGACGTAACCGCCGCCACCCAACGGCACCGCGGAGACGCATTCTCCGCGCACCTTCTCCGCATGACCTTTGATTTCCCGCCGATTAGCGGCTTCTGCCTCTGCCAGCCGTTACGACGCGCAATTTCTCTTCCTGCCGAGAGACGCGAGACGACGCCTAATTATCTTTTTACGCGACTTCGCCTCCAAGTGATTACAGACAAGTTAGTACATCGTCAGTCTCGTATTTACGGCGCCTCGGCTCACCAGGAAGAAAGTGTTCCCAACCTTGTATGCCAGACTCCGAAATTTCGTGACGAAGCTCTTTAAACAGACGCAAAATCTCCAAGATTGGCAATCTTTTACAGAAGCTCGAAATTTAATACGGACTTCAATGCGAGATACTTATAATACACACATATCAAAAAAAAGTTTTGCACCACCTCGGTTACGAGAGTTCCGGAGCCTGTACAGAAAATTGGAATAGAGATCAACATAAACATCATTTCCATCCTTTTACTGTACATGAAAACCACACATTGCATGTTGTACCACCACACAGCAAGGCCTTCAGAGGTGGTGGGTCCAGATTGCTGTACACACCGGTCCTTCTAATACTCAGTAGCACGTCCTCTTGCATCGATGCATGCCTGTATTCGTCGTGGCACCCTATCCACAAGTTCATCAAGACACTGTTGCTAGCCGGCCGCAGTGGCCGAGTGGTTCTAGGCGCTACAGTCTGGAACCGTGCGACCGCTACAGTTGCAGGTTCGAATCCTGCCTCAGATATGGATGTGTGTGGTGTCCTTAGGTTAGTTAGGTTTAAGTAGTTCTAAGTTCTAGGGGACTGATGACCTCAGATGTTAAGTCCCATAGTGCTCAGAGCCAGTTTTTGAACACTGTTGCTCCAGATTGTCCCACTCCTCAATGCCAATTCGGCGTAGGTCCCTCAGAGTGATTTGGGGGTGACGTCGTCCATAAACAGGCATGTTCGATAGGGTTCATGTCTGGAGAACGTGCTGGCCACTCTACTCGTTCGATGTCGTTATCCTGAAGGAAGTCATTCACAAGATGTGCACGATGGGGGCGCGAATTGTCGCCGATGAAGACGAATGCCTCACCAATATGCTGCCGATATGGTTGCACTGTCGGTCGGAGGACGGTATTCACGTATCGTACAGCGGTTACGGCGCCTTCCGTGACCACCAGCGGCGTACGTCGGCCCCGCATAATGCCACCCCAAAACAGCAGGGAACCTCCACCTTGCTGCACTCGCTGGATAGTGTGTCTAAGGCGCCCAGCCTGACCGGGTTGCCTCCAAATACGTCTCCGACGATTGTCTGGTTGAAGGCATATGCGACACTCATCGGTGAAGAGAACGTGATGTCAATCCTGAGCGGTCAAAAAAATGGTTCAAATGACTCTAAGCACTATGGCACTTAACATCTGAGGTCATCAGTCTACTGAACTACTTAAACCTAACTATCCTAAGGACATCATACATATCTGCGCCCGAGGCAGGATTCGAACCTGCGATCGTAGCAGGAGCACGGTTCCGGACTGAAGCGCCTAGAACCGCTCGTCCAAAGCGGGCGGCCTGTATAGTCCATTCGGCATGGTGTCCGGTCCATCTGTACCGTGCTGCGTGGTGTCGTGATTGCAAAGATGGACCTCGCCATGGACATCGGGAGTGAAGTTGCCCATCGTGCAGCCTATTTCGCACAGTTTGAGTCGTAACACGACGTCCTGTGGCTGCACGAAAAGCATTATTCAATATGGTGGCGTTGCTGTCAGGGTTCCTCCGAGCCATATTCAGTATGTAGCGGTTATCCACTGCAGTAGTAGCCCTTGGGCGGCCTGAGCGAGACAACATCGCTTTGGTTCACTCCGAGACGCCTGGACACTTCCCTTGTTGTGAGTCCCCCCTGGCACAAACTGACAATGCGGATGCGATCGGACTGCGGTTTTGACAGTGTAGGCAGTGAAATTGCGTGCTTATGGAATATCGTCTCAGTTATGTGACCAGATTCGTGATTTCCTGTCAGAGAGGTCACAGTTCATAATTATTGGCGGAAAGTCATCGAGAGTAACATAAGTCATTTCTGGCGTTCCCGAAGGTATTGTTATAGGCCCTTTGCCGTTCTTTATCTATGTAAGCGATTTGGGAGACACTCTGAGCGGCCGTCTTAGGGTGTTTGCAGATGATGCTGTCGTTTATCGACTAATCAAGTCATCAGAAGATCAAAATAAATTGCAAAAGATTTAGAAAAGATATCTATATGGTGCGAAAATTGGAAATTGACCCTAAACAACGAAAACTGTGAAGTCATCCACATGAGTCCTAAAGGAATCCGTTAACCTTCCGTTATCTCTAGAGTAGAAGGAGTTGCCTATCAAAAAGTATATCAAAGTCTGTTTAAACCGTGCTTTATTTGAAACAAGTTTTTAATGGTTGCTGGCAATTGATTGAAAATTGTTTGTGGATATTGGACCCCTTTTTGGACCAAGGTAAGTGATTTTAGGTCTTTATGTAGATTGTTCATATTCCTTGTAATGATACCATGTATTGAGTGATGACCATATATTTTCAACAAATTTCATCAAGGAATAAATATACTGAGAAGCAGTGGTCAAAAAACAAAGTTCCGACGATTATTTTTGAAATAATGAACAGATTTCTTACTTTTTTCCACCTGTCTCGTTTTCATTTGACTTCCCCTCACATACAGGGTTAGTCACTAACAACTGCCACTAAGAATAACTCCAGAAGTGGAGCTGAATAGTTTGGGGGACCAAAGTTGCATGGAACAACGGGGGCCATAATATGACGTTGGTTATTTTATTGCTAGGTGCGGTCGCTTCAGAGATATGAAGCTCAACTTTATTTTTTAAATGGGATGCTATAGTTTGGTACTTATTTTCTGATAGCAGCTATCGAGACGAATCCAATGATGTGTAACAGTAAGATCTTTATAGGTCAACGAAGGACACAGTGGCATGAACGTCCATTTCCAGAAGGTGTTCGAAGTGATGACCATTGGTATGAATGCAGTGCTGCAATCTTCTTATCATAGATTGAGTGGTATTCCTTATCACATCGGCACTTATCGAAGCACATGCTGTGACAATTCTCTCTCGCATAACTTCAGGTGTAGTTGGAACGTCTTTATAGGCGATGTCTTTTACGAATCTCCACAAGAAAAAATCCAGAGGCGTCATGTCTGGCGAACGAGCCGGCCACGACACATTTCTTCCGCGTCCAATCCAACGATTTGGGAATTGTCTCTGCAACTGATTCCCAGCCATCAGCGAAAAATGTGCCGCACACCCATCGTGTTGGCACCACATTCTGGTTTTGTTCCTAAAGGTGTTTCTTCCGATAACAGATCTAATGTTTCTTCCAGGACTATGCTGTACTTCCTACCTTTAAGATTCCCTTCGATGAAATAGGGGCCTATAATTCACCGACCATGGTTTTTGGTGTGCAGCTTGCCGCAGACAACACGGATTTTCAGTTGCCCAATATTGCATGTTATGCAAATTAACATCTCCATGGTTCGTAATGTAGCCTCATCAGTAAATAAAATCAAATTAATAAATGTGTCATTCCTCTGAATCCGAAGTTGGGTCCATCGACACAATTCAATGCGACGCATACAATACGTACCAGTTAATTCTTCGTGGAGACATATGGTAAGGATGATATTTATGGCGATGCAGAACACGAAGATTGCCTCGCGATTTGACACGAACTAACACAAGGATCTCGAACCACAGTGGCAAGAGTACCAATATCCGTTTCCTCGTTAGTAACTTTCCTTTGTCGGATATGTTTCCGATGCGTTAAAGATCCATTTGTTCTAAATTAATCATACACACATTTGAATGTACGACGTGTAGAGGGAGTACGTTAAGGATATCTTTCAGCGTATAAGTCTCTAGTTCTCACTGAATTTCTTTGGAATTCTCCGTATATGAGAAGCATATCGAAGGAATACGTCATTCACATTCGCTTGATTGCTTGATTCAACGATACTAGTCTTACCGTTCCTATTAGTGTTGTACTGCGAAACCGTCGAATGGTGTTTACATGTCAATGGCACGTTAGATGGATACGACGTATTCGGCGAATATTTACTATTTGGACGATATACGAGAGAGATTTGTCAAGCGTATGCTTCAACAAGTGCCCAAGTGATAAGGAATACCAATAAATCCATGATAAGAAGATTGCAGCACTGCATTGATACCAAAGGTCATCACTTCGAACACCTTCTGTAAATGGACGTTCATGCCACTTTTCTGACCTCCATTGACCTTCAAAGACCTTACTGTTACACATCACTGGATTCGTCTCGATAGCCGCTGTCAGAAAATAAGTACCAAACTATAGCATCCCCTTAAAAAAAAAAAAAAGTTGACGTTCACGTCTCTGACGCGACCCCACCGAGATTGTCCCATGCAACATTTGTCCCCAAACTTTACAGCTTCAATGGTTCAAATGGCTCTGAGCACTATGGCACTTAACTGCTGTGGTCATCAGTCCCCTAGAACTTAGAACTACTTCAACCTAACTAACTTAAGGGCATCACACACATTCGTGCCCAAGGGAGTATTCGAACCTGCGACCGTAGCGGTCGCGCGGTTCCAGACTGTAGCGCCTAGAACCGCTCGGCCATTCCGGCCGGCAAACTTTACAGCTCCAATGATACTTTCGGAGTTATTGTAGGTGGCAATAGTTAGTGACTCACCCTTTATACAGAGCTGTTTGTTAGAGATTTTAAATGTTGGTTCATTTGAGCTCATTATCCACAGTAATATCTAAAAGTGTAGTGGATTTTACTTCTTCCAACCTTGTTTCTTCCACCTCTTGAATCGGTATGTCTTTTTCAGATTTATAACCAGTAAATTTTCCACGAGTCATTCGGCTACGACATTTGCACTAATATAGTTCGTCTCTGAAGCTATTCCACATTTCGGTCACTATTTAGTATTGTCACAACTTCTTCGCTTCCTTTTCAGCTACATCATGTATCATGTTTAAAGGGGAAACTACAACCGTAATTTTTCCTGAGGGCATGCAGCTTTACTGTATGTTATCTTAGAAGAAAGATTAAGGAAAGGCAAACCTACGTTTCTAGCATTTGTAGACTTAGTGAAAGCTTTTGACAATGTTGACTGGAATACTCTCTTTCCAATTCTGAAGGTGGCAGGGGTAAAATACAGGGAGCGAAAGCTATTTACAATTTGTACAGAAACCAGATGGCAGTTATAACAGTCGAGGGGTATGAAAGGGAAGTAGTGGTTGGGAAGGGAGTGAGACAGGGATGTAGCCTATCCCCGATGCTATTCAATGTGTGTATTGAGCAAGCACTAAAGGAAACAAAAGAAAAGTTAGGAGTAGGTATTAAAATCCAAGGAGAAGAAATAAAAACTTTGAGGTTTGCCGATGACATTGTAATTCTGTCAGAGATAGCAAAGGGCTTGGAAGAGCAGTTGAACGGAATGGACAGTGTCTTGAAAGGAGGGTATAAGATGAACATCAACAAAAGCAAAACGAGGATAATAGAATGTAGTCTAATTAAGTAGAGTATGCTGAGGGAATTAGATTAGGAAATGAGACACTTAAAGTAGTAAAGGAGTTTTGCTATTTGGGGAGCAAAATAACTGATGATGGTCGAAGCAGAGAGGATATAAAATGAAGACTGGCAATGGCAAGGGAAGCGTTTCTGAAGAAGAGAAATTTGTTAACATCGAGTATTGATTTAAGTTTCAGGAAGTCGTTTCTGAATGTATTTGTATGGAGTGGAGCCATGTATGGAAGTGAAACGTGGACGATAACTGGTTTAGACAAGAAGAGAATAGAAACTTTCGAAATGTGGGGCTACAGAAGTATGCTGAAGATTAGATGGGTAGATCACATAACTAATGAGGAGTTATTGAATAGAAGTGGGGAGAAGAGGAGTTTGTGGCACAACTTGACTGGAAGAAGGGCTCGGTTGGTAGGACATGTTCTGAGGCATCAAGGGATCACCAATTTGGTACTGGAGGGCAGCGTGGAGGGTAAAAATCGTAGAGGGAGACCAAGAGATGAATACACTAAGCAGATTCAGAAGGATGTAGGCTGCAGTAGGTACTGGGAGATGAAGAAGTTTGCACAGGATAGAGAAGCATGGAGAGCTGCATCAAACCAGTCTCACGACTGAAGACCACAACAACAACAACAACAACATGTATAAAAAGATTAAAGAGCACTGGTCCCATTATCGAACAGTGCGGCACTTCGTATTTGATGGTTTTCTTCTCTGACTGTTAGCCCTACGTGTTCGCAGTTGGTGCATACTGTTTCCTGAGGTAAGAACTTGAAGGACGCCTTGAGCTTTTGTGGTATTTTATTCCTCAATCGAGCAGACATTATGCGGAAGCGTGACAGACGTAAAAACTTCATCGCAACCTCACGTGTACAAATGAGCCGACACAGTAGCGGAAAGCCTTCAGCACGCAAAGCGAACGAGGCCGCGCTACCGGGGAATGTTGGCCGCGAGGTCGCCGCCAGGCACCGCCGCTGCGAGCGCGTGCTTAACCGCTGGCTGCCTCACGGCGCCAACCGCGGCGGCAACATTCGTGGAGTTACCGCGGGAAAGGTGTGATATCGGCCGTAGGAAATGCGACAAAGTGCTCCGTGCGCCTTAGCGAAGCGACGCTGGAAGCAGGTATCGGTGACTTCTACGCACAGTTGGAACAGCAACTTTTCTCCTCTGGAGATTTCAACGCGTGGTTCGGCCACGAACACTTTCCATTCTCGTTGAAACAGAATTCCGAAGAAAGGACAGATAGTAGGGACGTCACGTTTGAATGTCGTGTCGACAGGAATGTCATTAGGACCAGAAGACTCGCTAAGTAGAGAATTCCCTTAATGTGATTTCTGGGGCTTTCCAGCGTCGAGGAGTTACCACCGGGTAAAGGCCGGTATTGGACTTGGGAAATGTGACCGAAGATTTCCTGCACCAAAAAGCACGCTTCAAGGCACGGCGTTGATGACTTCAATGCACCGTTGGAACACCAACTTATTCATGAAGCGAATTTCCGAGGAAAGAACAAGTAGTGTGTAGGACATGTTTCAGTGCCTTGTAGAATATTATTAGAAACCGATACTTGCTAAGTTCAAGAGATACATCAGTGTACTTTCTGAGATCTGCCAGAAATACACTTTCCGTTATTAGCAGGATTAGAAATTCCTTTTCTATGCGCAAAATTTCGACGACTGACGATTAAGATGATTTTTAAGGTTGCTTCTCTGAAACGAACACTGTCGCTGTCATTCGCTATCCAAGCGTGTGTTCCGTCTCTAATGATCTTGTCATCGACGAGAGTTCAACATCTACACTTCGCAAGCCCCCTTACAGTATTTCAGTCACGAATGCTTCTCGGAAAGAATGGGTATCCGTAAGCCACCGTGTGGGTTTGAATCTCTCTTAATTTTCTGTTTTTGGTCTCTACGCGAGGCATACGCCGGATAAAGCAATATATTGGCTTTCTGCGAACGTGCGCCCTCGTCATTTCCACGGCAGAACATACTGTAATTCTCAACGCCTCTCTTCTAGCGTCTGGTTTGCCACTGGAATAGGAGGCGCATCTCTGTGACGCTTTCGCGCTTGCTAAACGAATCCGTGACGAAACGCACTGCAGCTCTTTGGATCTTCTCTGTTTCGTCTATCAATCCTATCTGTTGCGGATCCCAGATTGACAAGCAATATTCGTATGTAGGTCAAGCGAGTGTTTTTAAATTACCCCTTCCACTGGTGGACTACTCTTCCTAAGGAGTCTTTCAGTGATTGGCGTCTGCCTTTTCTACAATTAGTTCTGTGTGGTCGTTCCATACGTACCTTGTCATTTAATGGAGGTACTATTTCCGGCTTTCCGTCTCTGTATGTGCAAAATGTTATTTTTTGTAAATTTAGACGCAACTCCACTCCCTATATCAAGCGCCAGTTCAGCAGGTCTTTTTAGCATTTAACAACAGTTTTCTAGTGTTGCGACTTCTCTCTATACAGCAGCCTCATCTCCGAACAGCCTCATGGAAGTTCTGACGTCGTTCACCACGTTATTATACTGTTAACCTCGTTTGTTTTATATTCAGTCACCGAAATATTGAGTAAAAGAAGAGAGTTGTGAACGAAGAAACGGATTCGAAAAATGTGCCTCTGACCGTACCGGTAATTGATGGAGGGAAACGGTGGAAAATATACTGTGCTATACTCCTCCGGAACAAGCCATGAAGGTCCAACGGTACCGACCGGTCGCCGTGTCATCCTTAGCCCACAGGCGTCACTGGATGCGTATGTGTAGGGGCATGGGGTCAGCACACCGCTCTCCCCGCCGTTTTGTGAGTTGTCGAGACCGGAGCCCCTACTTCTCAATCAAGTAGCTCCTCAGTTTGCCTCACAAGGGCTGAGTGCACCCCACTTGCCAACATTGCTCGGCAGACCGGATGGTCGCCCATCCAAGTGCTAGCCCAGCCCAACAGCGCTTATCTTCGGTGATATGACGGGAACCGGTGTTACCACTGCGTCAACGCCGTTGACAAACGGCGGAAAACCAAAATCAGAATTGGCGGTCGTGGATTAGAATTCTCGCTTGTTTTGAGTACGAGTCCACTATTATCCACTGCCAAAAATGGTTCAAATGGCTCTGAGCACTATGGGACTTAACATCTGTGGTCATCAGTCCCTTAGAACTACTTAAACCTAACTAACCTAAGGACATCACACACATCAATGCCCGAGACAGGATTCGAACCTGCGACCGTAGCGGTCGCACGGTTCCAGAATGAAGCGCCTAGAACCGCTCGGTCACGCTGGCCGGCCTATACACTGCTACACATCGGTCTTCTTGAATTGAGGGAAGCAGGAAAGCTATCCCTAATAAATGGCCTCAGAAATAAGGTTACGTTTGTACAGTTGTTACTGTCAGATTTCAAACCAATGGGGGCAAAATATTGAAAGGGAAACGGATAAAGTACCAACATTAATTTTCTTAAGAAGTTCCTCCCTTTCATTGTTTCATGCAAAAGTCGTAAATATATATATTTGTGTCCACATTTCCGTTGCAGCTGTTTTTCGATAGCAAACTGTTTGTTCCATGTTACAGTACAGTAATTATTTTTCAAGCAGGAAGTGTTTCATTATTTTGTTTACTCATCATTGTCAATGGTCGAGAACGATTTTATTTATTTACATTATTTTTTAAGAAATTGCTGAACAGGTTAAATTTTTGTGCAGGACCGGGATTCGAACCCGCAATAGTTGCATTCCTGAGTAATGTTCTTATCGAATGAGCTATCCAGGTGAAAAGTAGGCGACTGGTACTGCTGAGTCGTGCCTAGATACATCATTCAGTATAAGCATTAGCCTTGAGAACCAAGGTTCTGGGTTCGGCTACCGGTATAGCGTACAATTTCAATCTGTCAGCAAGGCCGGGAAAAAGTTTAACTGTATCTAATGCTGAATTTTCGGCTACACTTTTCTCAGAGGTTCCAGCCAGTCAAATGTCCTCGCTACAGATGAAAAGCAGACAACTGGGAAAGCGAATGCTAATCGGAACAGGGTCGTAAGAGTGGCCTTTACGCGACCTCCTTTTGTAGGTTAGTGTGGGTGCGAGGCGTTTCTGACATCCTTACGAACTGCGTCCCCAGGGGGATTGTCGCGTCACGGGGAAAACTGGGCGTGCCTGCAGCTGCAGACCGTGGAGCGAGTGGCGACACTGCAGGAGATGTCAACACGCGTGGGGCCGTCCCGGCCGTCCCAGAAGCGGTGAAAGCGCTCGAGGGGCCGCCGGCGATGCACCCTCTTCCTGTTTACCTGCCCACTAAAGGCCACCCGACAGCCAGTGCCGACAAATCTTGCAAACACTCAACGAGTTTGTTGCAATGCCGTAGTTACCCCACCCTCCATTTTTCCTGTTTTCATTAGTTTTCTTAATTCAGTATCATGAGAGGTTACAAGTATATGTGGGTTGTCCTGCATAGCTAAACACATTCGTGGAATTTAAGGAAGAGACTAAATCGTCTGTACAATCGATACACAACATTGGTGACTTCAATACGCGGTTGGAACACCAACTTCTTCGAAAGATTCCAGTCCAGATAGGTCTTATTATTGCCGAAGCTGAATGCAGCAGTTCCGTTTGAAGAGTTCCACTTTCTTAACACATCTAACACCTGAAAAGGAACGCACACATTGGATACAGAAAGGAAAGTAGTTGTGAAGTCCTGCACAGTTAGTGCGTCATAGAGTGTAAAGTAAGGTTTAAAGCTTCGATGCGGGTTGTAGAAAATTTTAGAATGTTTAAATAGAAAGAAACATATCTTTATATGACAAAAATATCACAGGTGCACCGTTTGCCCAGTAGGTGCCCACGAAGATAATGACGATAGCGATGTTCAGAGATGCTGTTCAAATTACCATGTGATTAATATTGTTTTAGAGATGTTGCTGACCTCCTACTGATTATTCTATTTTTATACGAAGCCCTTGGTAAATGAGACACCGGTAGATACTCCAGAAGAGCTGGTTGCACATTTGGATGAAGCTGCAGCCATTATTCGTTGAAAACCTGGTTCTTTTGAGAATTAGACAGTCATTAGTGTGTAGAGCCGAATTGAGGATTAAGGTAAACGAGCGATATTTTCAGCAACACCTCTAACACAATATTCATCATACAGCAATTTGAACACCGTTTCTGTACATCGCTAGCTTCAAAACTTCAAGGGCCCCTAGCGGGGAACGTTGCACCATGGACGTTTTTGTCACGTGAAAGACTGTTTCTTTTATTTCCTCTAACCACCGTTTGAACTTCATACACCGGTACGTACGATAGTTTTTTACACCCTGTATAACAGCACGCCAAATTGGCGAGTTCAGTGCACCACTGGAACACCCACTCTCTTCGGTAGATCCATCGTAAGTTTCGAAGATCAAATACTTTCCGAAGAGGATTTTTTGCCGACGAGTCTATAACCAACACTAATCCTTGAATGCTTGTATTTCATTAATTATTCTAATTACAGAAAGCAAACGCATGCATTGTGTACAAAAAGGCTTGATGCGATCGTGGAGACTAAGAATAAATCTTTTTCGACTATGTAACAGCCCCACCACAGTGGTGACTTCGATGCACGAATAGAATACGAACTCTTTTTGGAAGGTTCTTTATATTGGTTCGCGCCCAATGTCGTAGTGAGACACTTCGTATTTTGCGGTTGTTACTGTTTCCAGTGATTTATCGCCAGCATCGTAATCGAAGAGTATTGCATCTTCCCGCAACACGTCAGAAGCGTGCGAAGGAGTGTTGCGGGCAGATCAGGAAGCAAAACGTTGTAGCAATCAGTCACGTATCGCATCTATTTCTGTCGAAATTTATCGAGCGCCGCTGACGTCACGGCAGCCGAGCTTTCACGCGAGACGCAGGGCCGCCAACCGCGGTGACATTTCCCTCGCGTGGCGTTTGCATAACGAGAGACCCGGGAAATGCCGACCGGTGCAAATTCCCTCGCCAGCCCCCGCTCCCTGACATTAGCGGCCGTGTGCGTACGCAGCCCGTCTCGTCTCGCGGTTACGCAAGCACCTAACGGTGTGCTGGCTGCTGAAGATGAGCCGCGCGCCGAACCGCTACGCCATGTCCTTGATGCTGGGCATCCGGGAGAGGGCGAGTCAGTCAGCACGGCTAAGGTGCTACGGCGGTACGGCGGTAGGTCCGAGCTGACCGAGCGGTTCCCCCCCCCCCCCCTCCCCCCCCCCCCTCGCCCTCCGCGGGTCCCATCAAAAGAGAAGAGATTCCTCTCTCAATGGCCTCGGCACATCGTACGCGATGACGCAACGAAAGTACCGAAGTTCGATCGGCTCAAAACGAATAAAAATTATTATAAAATACTGGAATATGTCTGTCTATTGAACCACCTTTCATGGTAATTTTGTAGCGTAGCCTAACGGGACAAAGAAATTGTCACCCCGCGGGAGACCTTCCGACATACAATGCAAAAACATTCATTAAAAAAAAAAATGGTTCAAATGGCTCTGAGCACTATGGGACTTAACATCTATGGTCATCAGTCCCCTAGAATTTAGAACTACTTAAACCTAACTAACCTAAGGACAGCACACAACACCCAGTCATCACGAGGCAGAGAAAATCCCTGACCCCGCCGGGAATCGAACCCGGGAACCCGGGCGTGGGACATTCATTACAATCCAATTTAAATACCACATTACACACACTCTCTCTCTCTCTCTCTCTCTCTCTCTCTCTCTCACACACACACACACACACACACACACACACACACAAGAACAAAGCACGTGCTTAACAAAAATTTAAAAAAGAGCAATAGAATCGTTTTGGTACTGCTTGGGCAGGAAAACAACTAATACAGTAGTTGAGAGGATATAAAATGCGGACTGACAATGTCAAAATGCCTTTGAAAAAGAGAAAAATATGATAACTTCGAATATAAATTTAAGTTGGTTGGCTTGTTTTGGGGAAGGAGACCAGACAGCGAGCTCATCGGTCTCATCGCATTAGGGAAGGACGTGGAAGGAAGACGGCCGTGCCCTTTGAAAGGAACCATCCCGGCATTTGCCTGGAGCGATTTAGGGAAACCACGGAAAACCTAAATGTGGATGGCCGGACGCGGGATTGAACCGTCCTCCTCCCGAATGCGAGTCCAGTGGTTAGACACTGCGCCACCTCGCTCGTTTAAATTTAAGTGCTGGGGCATCTTTTCGGGTAGTATTTGTCTGGAGTCTAGCCGTATATGGAACAACAACACGCTTAACATACAACAACGACAACGTCGGGGTACACCCCTTTTGACATTGTATCATGAACTGCCCAATACCTAAAACTTAGCATAATTTGTTGATTACATTCACGTTTGTAGGGTTGTTTTGTCCACACCAGGGTTGTTTTGTCCACACCCTCGATACTGTGGCTTCTGCGGGAGGAGTAAAAGATGCCAGTGAGAGTAAGTGTGGGAAACTGACATGCCGTTGCAGTTATGAGAAGCCTTTTGCCTGTGTACATCGTTAGTGTCTTACAAGCGCGGAACTGGAAAAGCTAATAGGCAGCGACTGGCCGGTGGAAAGGGAAAGGATAGGCGGCCTGGAATAGAGTCCAGCTCCAGCCGGCCGTGGTGGCGGCCTGCCGGCTTTCTACTGTTTTGCCGGCCTCGGCTGTTGCCAGCTCTACGGCCAGTAAACACCGCAGCAGGTGCGTTCGCCGCAGCCGCACTGCAGCACGGCGCCAAAGCAGAGCTACTGCCTAGTCTTGCCGATAAACGCCTGTCCCACCATCATGGTTTACCTTCTCTGTACTTTCCTCAGATCTCTTAGAAGTTTGCCCTTCGTGGTATCCCAGCCATTCATGCCATATGACTTTAGCAGTTGAGGAATGGTTATGGTTCATTTGAAAAGGTCACCCTGCAGCCATCCACACTAGTGGTCCCTCGTTTGCGAGGAAATGACCAAAAATAAATAAAATAAAATAAAAACTTAAAAAAAATTCGAAAGTTTACGCGAGTCTCAGTAGCATTAAAAGGGTACAAATACGTTGTCTGGGAGGGTGGTACAATGGACAGGATAAGGCCTTCACATGTAGAAGATTGTGGATTCGAATCTAGTCAGATGCTTTCATTTCTTTATTTTAAATTTTTATGAAAATGACTTCCATCGTTACGTATATTCAGTTCGTTGATTTCAATGTAATTTTTTATTTCGATCATCACTTTAATCAACTTCTTTATTTCTTCTCATTTTTCTCCCTATCAGACTTTTTTCGATTGAAATCCTTGTTCATATGATTTTAATTAATTTTTTGTATTAATTTCGATTTAATTTTTTTCGTTTTACCATTCTATTTTTCATCTGTCTTACTGCGTTCACTGTTTCTATTCCTCATTTGGATGGAAGTTCGTGTCACTTATGATCCATTCGTTCATTTAAATCTTCATCTGCCTTAGTTTTTCCATAATGGAAGAGGAATTTAGGCTATGTTTTAAATGCTTGACGATTACCATCCAAAAAAAAGCACTTCTTGCAACGAAAAACACATTTTTTAAACAATTGTACAGTCAATATAAATACATTATTTCGTCTTTTGTTTTGTAACTGACCGATTAGCATTTTCAGATATTTAAATATTATAGTAGACAAATACCATTAAATTCACATTCGTAAAAATTCGGCGTGGAAAGAGAATAATATTAAAAAAATGAGAACGAATGAAAAGAAAGGTTCAAATGGCTCTGAGCACTATGGGACTTAACATCTGAGGTCATCAGTCCCCCACAACTTAGGACTACTTAAACCTAACCAACCTAAGGACATCACACACATCCATGTCCGAGGCAGGATTCGAACCTGCGACAGTAGCGGTCGTGCGGTTCCAGACTGAAGCACCTAGAACCGCTCGGCCACATCGGCCGGCAGAACGAATGAAAAAATTCATACGATGATTAAAAAGAAGTGTCAAAGGAACAGAAATAAAAAAATACGTTTAAACCAATTAATTGAATGAAAATAATGATCAAAGTCATTTCGATAAAGATTTAAAAATAAAAAAAGGGTGAGCCAACCAATGAGATTCGAACTTTTTTATCTCATTTTGTTCGTTATTGTTCGTTGCATTTGTCCGGAGCGGCTGTCCCATAACGCCCGCTTAAGTTCATTGTTGATCCGTTCACTCAGTTATTTTACTACAGAAGACAGCTAACGCTCTAAAGCCGGCCGGTGTGGCCGAGCTGTTCTAGGCGCTACAGTCTGGAACCGCGCGACCGCTACGGTCGCAGGTTCGAATCCTGCCTCGGGCATGGATGTGTGTGATGTCCTTAGGTTGGTTAGGTTTAAGTAGTTCTAATTTCTAGGGGACTGATGACCTCAGATGTTAAGTCCCATAGTGCTCAGAGCCATTTGAACCATAGCCCTCTCACCAAACACGATGAGTTACCACGTCGGCGAACTCATGGACGTTCTGCACATACAGGACTTACTCTACTCGTTGCACTACACAACCTGTCTACAACGTATCATTTTTCTAACGCTGTTGAGGGTGTCATGTAAAATTCCGAATTTTTTTTCGCTAAAGTTGGTCCACCAGCGTGAATGGCTGCAGGGTGTGTTTTCTGGGACCTTAACCTACATCACCGTATAGATGCTTCAAAAAGTGGATTCCACCACTGGGGAGTCTCCTTGTGAGTGTCTGACCAGGTTGTGACAGCAAAATTTCGCCTCTACAAGAATTCCGTGTCTGAAAGTGAGCTGCATTTATACCCGTTTGTTTCCTGTCCACACGCTACGGTCGCAGGTTCGAATCCTGCCTCGGGCATGGATGTGTGTGATTTCCTTAGGTTAGGCAGGTTTAAGTAGTTCTAAGTTCTAGGGGACTGTTGACCTCAGAAGTTAAGTCCCATAGTGCTCAGCGCCATTTTTTTTTTCCTGTCCACCAGAAAATTTCATTTTAGCCCCAGGGTTACTCTCTCGCCCTCCCGCTTCGATGTAACGTACGAGCATACTGACGCGGCTCGAGTATCGCAACTCCGGCCAGCCGAAACTGCTGGTTGCTCCGCTTACGCGCTGGAGTGGCCCAGTTCGACTCTCGATAGCTATCGATAGGACGCCCGCCCGGCAGACACGAAGTGGCTGGCCAACTTTCGCAACGCGAATAAAAAGAGACAGAGAGAGAGGAAGAGAGAGAGAGAGAGAGAAAGAGAGAGAGAGACGGAAAGAAAAAGGGAACGCCGATCTGGCCGCTCGCAGTGTTGCCAACCCTCCCGCGCTCTGGGAAACAGCCCAAAGCGCCGTTTTCCGTAGCAACGGATAGAGCGACCGCTATGCAGGCGGTTACGTCTGCAGACATAATTGCGCAACTCTGCGCCAGATCGCCTTTCTTTCTTCCATCCATCGCGAGCTCCGCATTCTTGTGCCTCTGACGGGCAGCCTTGTATGTGGAGCGCACACGCGAACCAGTTGCCTTGGCTGCTATCCGCTCACCGCTCTGAGACAAGTAGACAGCGGTGATGTGGCAAACCGAAAACTCTGCGGTGTGCGGTTGCAAGTGGCCGCCCAGTACGTAAATACAGGTCCTTACAGAATATTGGGTGATGCAACTGGCTGGGTACGCGACTTTCCAACAGACAGAAGCCAAATCGTCGCTTATCCACACTCACGTCCAGAAAAAAGAAATACAGCACCCTCAGAGACAAGGTCATTTTATTAACAAGTGTTGTGACAGGCGGTTCACCATTGTAGGAATACATGATAACTAATTCAGACCAAATGGAACACACACATCACAGTTGTGTTCAACACGCATGAAAGTACAGTATACCGCCCTCTGGCAGCAACGCAAGTGTGTACTATTGCATGAAAGGACCATAGAGGTGACTAATGGCATCCTGCGATGGACTGTCCCAAGCATCTTGCACTTTTTGTTGCAATTCGGCTATTCTTCTTACAAGTCCTGGAGAACCAGTAAGGCCGGCCGGGGTGGCCGAGCGGTTCTAGGCGCTACAGTCCGGAACCGCGCGGCCGCTACGATCGCAGGTTGGAATCCTGCCTCGGGCATGGATGTGTGTGATGTCCTTAGGTTGGTCAGGCTTAAGTAGTTCTGAGTTCTAGGGGACTGATGACCTTAGAAGTTAAGTCCCATAGTGCTCAGAGCCATTTGAGCCAGAACCAGTACGTTCCCGCTTCATACGTGTTCAACTGGCGAGAGATCTGGTGATCTCGTTGGCCAGAGCACTTGTTGAACACACTGCATCGCAGCATCCGTATGTGGACGTGCATTGTCCTGCTGAAGATAAGGCAGCAACACGGGGATAACAACCTTTGCAAGGTAGTGTGCTTTGGTTACTTTCCCCTCAGGAAGACCAGATGTAAACGTGAGTTGTACTGATCCCCCCCCCCCCACTTCCCCCACCACACACGAATACACACACACACACACACAAACCATGAAGCCCGCGGTGGGACTTGTGTGTCATGGGTGCTTGCACTTCAGAACAAGCCACTCATTAGGTCTACACAATAGATGTGTGAGACACGGGAACCTCCCTCCAATATTTCAACAAAGGCTTAATCAGTCTTATATCAAACAAATACTATATGCGGAGACAGGAAATCACGGGAACAACTGAAATAGCGCATCACTTCACTGCAATTTTCATTTATTGTAAAACTTGATAACAGACCAAGAAAATGTCGAGTGTTACACTTGACAGATAATAGCACTAGAACAATAATAAACACTTATTCAGTTTTCTGCACTATATACAGGGTGTTACAAAAGGTACGGCCAAACTTTCAGGAAACATTCCTCACACACAAATAAAGAAAAGATGTTATGTGGACATGTGTCCGGAAACGCTTAATTTCCATGTTAGAGCTCATTTTAGTTTCGTCAGTATGTTCTTCCACCTACGCTCAATGGAGCACGTTATCATGATTTCGTACGGGATACTCTACCTGTGCTGCTAGAACATGTGCCTTTACGACACAACATGTGGTTTATGCACGATGGAGCCCCTGCACATTTCAGCCGAAGTGTTCGTACGCTTCTCAGCAACAGATTCGGTGACCGACGGATTGGTAGAGGCGGACCAATTCCGTGGCCTCCACGCTCTCCTGACCTCAACCCTCTTCACTTTCATTTATGGGGGCATTTGAAAGCTCTCGGCTACGCAACCCCAGTACCAAATGTAGAGACTCTTCGTGCTCGTATTGTGGACGGCTGTGATACAATACGCCATTCTCCAGGGCTGCATCAGGATATCAGGGATTCCATGCGACGGAGGGTGGATGCATGTATCCTCGCCAACGGAGGATATTTTGAACATTTCCTGTAACAAAGTGTTTGAAGTCACGCTGATACGTTCTGTCGCAGTGTGTTTCCATTCCATGATTAATGTGATTTGAAGAGAAGAAATAAAATGAGCTCTAACATGGAAAGTAAGCGTTTCCGGAAACATGTCCACATAACATATTTTCTTTCTTTGTGTGTGAGGAATGTTTCCTGAAAGTTTGGCCGTACCTTTTTGTAACACCCTGTATATAAATGCATATATGCGCATAAGCACGATTGAAAGTGGTGGAAAAACACTAAATTGCTGACACTGGTCCACCATTTGGGCCACTCTAAGTTTTATGCCCACTGGGCTCCCCGCCGTATAATAAAGAGCAACGAAAGACCATCTGTGCGGAATTACTTGGGTTTACGAGGCAGACTGTGAAAATTTTTTGTCGATCATCGTCAGAGGTGCTGTAACTCGAGTCCATTACTTCGAAGCGCAAAAAAATGGCGGTCCGTGGAGTGGCGCCGCGTCGCCTCTCCTCCGAAGAAAAAGTTCCCTTACTCGATTTGCGACTGGAACAGCAAAGGAAATTAACAACGGCAGTGCCATCGCTGCTGAAGCTGTCTAGTAAACAGCCAACATAGTCAGCCGGAATGAAGTGGGTGCTAAGTAGCTGAATCGAAGCAAAGGCCATAAGGCAGACGCTAGGCGAGGCCTCTCCATACAATGAATGGGCAGGCGGAGGGATACACCGGCCACTGGAAGTGGCGCACCCATCCGGCGGAAGGGGATTCTCCTCCCCCCTGCCCCCCCCCCCCCCGGCAGATGCCTTGTATTGTGGTGCTAACTGGCCGAGATCAGCCGCGGCCGTGTCGGCGGGCCGGAAAAAAGCCATTTCCGAGCGCCTGGCCGTGAAAACTCCGCTGCCGGCGTTTCCGCCTCGAGGCACATCCTCAGGAAGGCGCCTGGCCCAGTTTCTGCCACCGCGAGCGGCGAAACGGTCGCTCGTGTCACGACATGCTCTCATCTGCATACACACTGAGGTGGCAAAAGTCATTGGATACCTCTTAACATCCTGTCAGACCTGCTTTTCTCCGGTGTAGAGCAGCAGCTCGAGGTAACATGGACTCAACAAGTCGTTGGAAGTCCCCCTAAGAAATACACTCCTGGAAATTGAAATAAGAACACCGTGAATTCATTCTCCCAGGAAGGGGAAACTTTATTGACACATTCCTGGGGTCAGATACATCACATGATCACACTGACAGAACCACAGGCACATAGACACAGGCAACAGAGCATGCACAATGTCGGCACTAGTACAGTGTATATCCACCTTTCGCAGCAATGCAGGCTGCTATTCTCCCATGGAGACGATCGTAGAGATGCTGGATGTAGTCCTGTGGAACGGCTTGCCATGCCATTTCCACCTGGCGCCTCAGTTGGACCAGCGTTCGTGCTGGACGTGCAGACCGCGTGAGACGACGCTTCATCCAGTTCCAAACACGCTCAATGGGGGACAGATCCGGAGATCTTGCTGGCCAGGGTAGTTGACTTACACCTTCTAGAGCACGTTGGGTGGCACGGCATACATGCGGACGTGCATTGTCCTGTTGGAACAGCAAGTTACCTTGCCGGTCTAGGAATGGTAGAACGATGGGTTCGATGACGGTTTGGATGTACCGTGCACTATTCAGTGTCCCTTCGACGATCACCAGTGGTGTACGGCCAGTGTAGGAGGTCGCTCCCCACACCATGATGCCGGGTGTTGGCCCTGTGTGCCTCGGTCGTATGCAGTCCTGATTGTGGCGCTCACCTGCACGGCTCCAAACACGCATACGACCATCATTGGCACCAAGGCAGAAGCGACTCTCATCGCTGAAGACGACACGTCTTCATTCGTCCCTCCATTCACGCCTGTCGCGACACCACTGGAGGCGGGCTGCACGATGTTGGGGCGTGAGCGGAAGACGGCCTAACGGTGTGCGGGACCGTAGCCCAGCTTCATGGAGACGGTTGCGAATGGTCCTCGCCGATACCCCAGGAGCAACAGTGTCCCTAATTTGCTGGGAAGTGGCGGTGCGGTCCCCTACGGCACTGCGTAGGATCCTACGGTCTTGGCGTGCATCCGTGCGTCGCTGCGGTCCGGTACCAGGTCGACGGGCACGTGCACCTTCCGCCTACCACTGGCGACAACATCGATGTACTGTGGAGACCTCACGCCCCACGTGTTGAGCAATTCGGCGGTACGTCCACCCGGCCTCCCGCATGCCCACTATACGCCCTCGCTCAAAGTCCGTCAACTGCACATACGGTTCACGTCCACGCTGTCGCGGCATGCTACCAGTGTTAAAGACTGCGATGGAGCTCCGTATGCCACGTCAAACTGGCTGACACTGACGGCGGCGGTGCACAAATGCTGCGCAGCTAGCGCCATTCGACGGCCAACACCGCGGTTCCTGGTGTGTCCGCTGTGCCGTGCGTGTGATCATTGTTTGTACAACCCTCTCGCAGTGTCCGGAGCAAGTATGGTGGGTCTGACACACCGGTGCCAATGTGTTCTTTTTTCCATTTCCAGGAGTGTATTTTCGGCGATGCTGCCTCTACAGCCGTCACAATTGCGAAGTAATACTGGTTCAAGACTTTGTACACAAACTGACCTTTCGATTACGCCCCATAAATTCTAAATGGGAATCATGTCGGGCGACCTGGGTAGCCACATCATTTCCTCGAACTGACCAGAAAGTTCTTCAAACCAGCTGCGAACAATTGTGGTCTGGTGACATGGCGCACAGTTATCTGGGAACATGAAATCCTTCAATGGCTGCAAATGGTCGCCATGTATCCAGAATGAGATTTTCACTCTGCAGCGGAGTGTGCGCTGATATGAAACTTCGTGGCAGATTAAAACTGTGTGCCCGACCGAGACTCGAACTCGGGACCTTTGCCTTTCGCGGGCAAGTGCTCTACCAACTGAGCTACCGAAGCACGACTCACGCCCGGTACTCACAGCTTTACTTCTGCCAGTACCTCGTCTCCTACCTTCCAAACTTTACAGAAGCTCTCCTGCAACTTTCGCAGTCCCCTAGAACTTAGAACTACTTAAACCTAACTAACCTAAGGACATCACAACCGTCCATGCCCGAGGCTGGATTCCAACCTGCGACCGTAGCGGTCGCGCGGTTCCAGACTGTAGCGTCTAGAACCGCTCAGCCACTCTGGCCAGCTAATCTAATTCACTGTATGTACTGCGCTGTGGTTAATGCAGGGCATTTGACAAGTCAGCACAGTGCTATCAACATCACAGGATGTTTCACAAACGTCACCTAAACTGAAAAGAGCAGTATAGCATTTTTGTACGTAATTTCATTCACCACACCAACTCAATATTCAACACTATAGAGCGCTTAACAGATCAACACAGAACTGTAAAAGTATGGGGTGTCGCAGTTCACATCTAAACTTATGAGAGCTATACAGGGTGGTTTTGTAAGTAAATTATTTTGCTGTCCCTGCTGCATTGTGGTATCTTTACATGCATAGCATAGGGGCCTGAAGATGGCATTATTGAGATACCGGAACTGGTTGTATAAATAAAATAATTTCTTAAAAGACACAGCTTTCTGGCGATTTTCTTTGGTAAAGTATACAGGTGGTTTCCAGAATGAGATTTCCACTCTGCAGCGGAGTGTTGGTAGAGCTCAGTTGGTAGAACACTCGCCCGCGAAAGGCAGAGGTCCCGAGTTCGAGTCTCGGTCGGGCACACAGTTTTAATCTGCCACGAAGTTTCGGTCTCCATGTAGTCGAACATAACCGTTCCCAGTCAATGATCCGTTGAGTTGGACCAGAGGATCCAGTCCACTCCATGTAAACACAGCCCACACCATTATGGAGCCACCAGCAGCTTCCAGAGTGCCCTGTTGATAACTTGGACCCATGGCTTACTTGGGTCTGCTGCCACACTCGAACCCTACTATCATCCCTTACCAACTGAAATCGGGATTCATCTGACCCAGGTCACGGTTCTCCAGCCGCCTAGGGTCCAGTCGATATGGTCACGAGTCCAGAAGAGGCGCTGCAGGCGATGTCGTGCTGTTAGCACTCGCTTCAGTCATCCGCTGCCACAGTCCATTAACGCCCAATTTCGTTGCACTGTCCTAACGGGTACGTTCGTCGCACATTCCACATTGATTATTCTGGCTATTTCACACAGAGTTGCTTGTCTGTTAGCACTTACAACTCGACACCAACGCCGCTGCTCTCGGTCGTTAAGTGAAGCCCCCTGTCCACTGTGTGTCCATTCAGTATTCTCGGCACAGTCTTGACACTGTGGATCTCGCAATAATTAATACCCCAACGATTTCCGAAATGGAATGTCCCATTCGCCTAGCTCCAACTACCATTCCGCATTCAAAGTCTGATAACTCCTGTCGTGCAGCTATAAGCACATCGGAAATCTTTTCACATTAATCACCTGGGTAGAAACTAGCCCATTAACGCCAACTTTCGTCGCACTGTCTTAAAGGGTACGTTCGTCGCACATCCCACATTGATTGTTCTGGCTATTTCACACAGAATTGCTTGTCTGTTAGCACTTACAACTCTACGTCAACGCCGCTGCTCTCGGTCGTTAAGTGAAGCCCGTTGGCCACTGTGTTTCCGTGTTGAGAGTTAATACCAGAAATTCAGTATTCTCAGCACAGTCTTGACACTGTGGATCTCGGAATAATTAATACCCCAACGATTTCCGAAATGGAATGTCCCATTCGCCTAGCTCCAACTACCATTCCGCGTTCAAAGTCTGATAACTCCTGTCGTGCGGCCATAACCACATCGGAAATCTTTTCACATTAATCACCTGGGTAGAAACGACAACTCCGTCAACGTATACCTTGTATACGCGATACTACGGCCATCTGTATATGTGCATATAGCTATCGCATGGCTCTTGTGACCTTGATACGTCCCCTTAGAAAAATTATTGATTTACTGTGCTGATAAACCTCTTACATTATTTGCTTTTCAGACAGCTGAGCAAAACTGAACGTACTCAGACATTTCGCTCTTTACCTATTCTGGTCCGCACTAAACTGACACACAATATTTTTAGCGCAACGCAATCTGACTTTCAAAAATCCCTACAAAAGAATCGCCCTGAGTAACAATAACCTATAACTTTCATGAATCACTTACCTCACAAAAATCTTCGTTACTCGAACTACTGCAATACAGCGAGCGCCACTACTGCCAGCTAAGTAAAGGATTCAAACTACTGAAGGCACTGATAGGCATAGTTAGCAAATGAAAGATTTTGATAGAGAAGAAACAATGTATTTACCTTAAAAGTGTTCAAAAGTCATAATATATATTTCAGTTCATGACATCCAGTCTTACAAATTTCCAGATCTTCCGCTCTCAATACTCTCCCATCTCTCTCCCCACATCCACCACTGCTGGCGGCTCACCTCCAACTGCCAACGCTACGCGCTGTCCACATCCAGCTGCCCAACACTACAATGGCAGACAACAATGCAAACTAGCCACAGACTGCACAAAGCACAGCCAGTGATTTTCATGCAGAGCGCTACGTGGTGTTACCAATAAAAAAATCTAAACAGCCTACTTACAACCTCAGTGTATATATGCATCCACACACGCTTTTGTAATCAAACTGCCTCATGACGCACGCCGTGTTAATAATTCCTTGTTGGTTGAAGCTCCCCTCTTATCCAAGTTTGATTTCAAATGCGTCCACAAGGTTTTGTCCGTAAATCACATAAAAAACCTTTGCAAGAGTGCGTCGTCGTTATCAATAGTTAGTATAATTGTCCGTCTTCAGCGCACTTTTTAAACCTATTCACCTTACCGCGTTTCTGCTTGCAGGAGTCGTGAGAAACTATGAGATAAACAGACAAATTAGGAACAACCATTCTGCGCGAAATACATCAATACAATGTATAGACTAAAATGAAATTTGTTAACAACGAGTGTCAAGTGTCAGGAAGTCTTTTCTGAAAGTAGTTGTATGGAGTGTAGCCACGTATGGAAATGAAAAATGGACGATGAACAGCGCAGACAAGAAGAACATAGAAGCTTTCGAAAAGTGGCGCTATAGAAGAATGCTGAAGATTAGGTGGGTAGATCGCGTAACTAATGAGGAGATATAGAACAGAATTGGGGCGAAGAGGAATTTGTGGTACGACTTGACTAAAAGGAGGCATCGGTTGGTAGGACACGTTCTGAGGCATCAAAGGATCATCAATTTAGTACCGGAGGGAAGCGTGGGGGGTAAAAAATCGAAGAGGGAGATCAAGAGATGAAAACAGTAAGCAGGTTCAGAAGGATGCAGGGTGCAGCAGTTACTCGGCGATGAAAAGACTTTCACAGGATAGAGTAGCATGGAGAGCTGCATCAAACCAGTCTTTGGACTGAAGACCACAACAACAAAGTGCCTCATTACGCGCTGTTGTTCCCATAACACGTTCTCCCTTTTGTTTTCGTAAATGGCGCCTGTTGAAACGCACGGGCCATATTTCCTCGCGGTCACAGCCAGCAACACAACAAGTGGAGGCGCGTCTTGTTTCGCAGGCAGCGACGTGTCTTACCGAACAGATACCCTCAGCCAGCCGGGTGCAAACACGTTACATGATCCGTGTTTGCCAGACTTTCTCCTGGTCAAGGCCCGGCTATGGGGTGGAAACAGCGGCATACGCCGTGCGCAATAGCACTGCCGCCTCCCGGGAGAAAAGAAATACAGGAATACGAAATACCGCTCGTGTGAAACACGGCTTGCTTTATTGATACACGACATCTCCCGAACGGCTCGGTTTTTCAAAGAGTAGTCTCCAGCACTGGCCTCTTACCTGGCCTCCATATCGCCGATGTCTCGCCGAGCGTAAAGTTGCAGCGACCGGGAAAAGAGCGCAGGTGAGTCCTGTGTATAAGAATGGCAAAAGAACGGACCGCAAAATTACAGACCAATATCCGCAACATCTGTTAGTTGCAGAGTCCTTTAAGATATTTTCAGTTCGAATATCATACATTGTACTGAGACCGAGAAGTTTATGTCCACGAATCACCTTGGTTTTAGAAAGCATCGGTCGTACGAAACTCGGCTTGCCCATTTCTCACACGATATTCTGAGACCTATGGATGAGGGGCAACAGGCAGATTCCATATTCCTAGATTTCCTGCAAGCGTTTGACGCGGTGCTCCATTACAGCCTGTTAAAAGAAGATGCGAGCGTATGGGATACGTGAGTACTCGAAGACTAAGTTACAGAACACAGTATGTAGTGCTCGACAGTGAGAGTTCATCAGAGACAAGGGTATAGTCTGGAGCGTCCCAGGGAAATGTGATGGGACCGCTATTATTATCTACACTCATGCTCATAAGTTAAGGATAATCGCAGAATGTGGTGCCACACAATCCGGCACTACACAAAACTGGCGCTAATAGCATAGGCACATAGGGAACACAAGCGACATAGATCCGTAAGTCCACAGTATTGGTGATAAGTTGAGAAAACCGTCCCGAAACACATGTGCTAAAAATGTGTTTCCTTCACATGTACCTCGACATCAATATGGGATATGATCACCATGCGCACGTACACAGGCCGCACAACGGGTTGGCATACTCTGGATCAGGTGGTCGAGCAGCATTTGATTGTGTGAACCACAACATCCTTTTAAATAAATTAGAATTCTATGGTGTCACGGGCAGCGCTGCAAAATGGTTCAAGTCATACCTCGCTAACAGGAAACAAAGGGTGTCAGTGCAAGGGACTAGTGAATTAAGTCATCAGTCATCATCAGTCATCACCAGAAGCAGGCCGGAGTGGCCGAGCGGTTAAAGCCGCTACAGTCTGGAACCGCACGACCGCTACGGTCGCAGGTTCGAATCCTGCCTCGGGCATGGATGTGTGTGATGTCCTTAGGTTAGTTAGGTTTAAGTAGTTCTAAGTTCTAGGGGACTTATGATCACAGCAGTTGAGTCCCATAGTGCTCAGAGCCATTTGAACCCTTTCAACCATCATCAGAATGGTGGTGTCCCACAATGATCCACCCTAGGGCCATTGCTTTTTCTTGTGTACATTAATGACCTCTCATCAGTTACACTGCCAGAAGCAGAGTTCGTTTTGTTTGCAGATGACACAAGTTTTGCAATAAATAGTATGTCGAGTGTAGTTCTAGAAAGATCTGCTAATGATATTTTCATGGATATTAATAAATGGTTTACAGCCAACTCACTGACATTAAACTTCTAAAAGACTCACTATATGCAATTCAAAACCTGTAAGAGGTTTCCACCCAGCATATGCATAAAGTATGAGGAAGAGCAGATAGAAGAGGTTGACCGTCTTAAATTCCTGGGATTACAACTTGATAATAAATTCAGTTGGGAGGAGCACACCACAGAACTGCAGAAACGCCTTAACAAATCTGTATTTGCAATTCGAGTGTTAGCAGACATAGGCGACATAAAAATGAAAACTCTTGCATACTTTGCCTACTTTCATTTCATAATGTCATATGGTATAGTATTTGGGGATAACTCTTCAAGTCAAGCAAATGTTTTCAGAGTGCAAAAGCGTGTAATACGTATTATTTGTGGATTAAATTCACGGACGTCCTGTAGAAATCTCGTCAAAGAACTGGGTATACTAACTACTGCCTCTCAGAATATTTACTCCTTAATGAAATTTGTCCTAAATAATATATCTCTTTTTCCAACAAACAGCTCAGTTCATACATACAATACGAGGAACAAAAATGATCTGCACAACGACTTAAAAGTACTTACTTCAGTTCAAAAAGGGGTCCACTACTCAGGATCTTCAATCATTTGCCAGAAAACATAAAAAAAATTTAGTTACAAATAAAGATCAGTTTAAAAGAAGCCTGAAAGACTTAGTAGTGGCCAACTCCATTGACGAATTTTTTAATAGAAACAAATGATGTATTGTATATAGTCACACTATTAGTATTGTTATTTCAGCTTAAAAAATTATGTATAGTATATACTCATACTATTAGAATTGTTATTTCAGCTTGAAAAAAAGTGACATGTTCCACATCCACGAGGATCTCCTCAGTACGGATCTATGGAACGAAAAACTAATCTAATCTAATCTAATCTAATCTAATCTGCTGGGGTATAGCCTCCCATTCTTGCACGAGTGCCTGTCGGAGCTCCTGAAGTCTGCTAGGGGTTTGAAGACGTTCAGCGATACGTCGACCGAGAGCATCCCAGACGTGCTCGATGGGGTTTAGGTCTGGAGAACAGGCGGGGCATTCCATTCGCCTGATATCTTCTGTTTCAAGGTACTCCTCCATGATGGCAGCTCGGTGCGGACGTGCGTTATCAGTCATGAGGAGGAAGGTGGAACCCACTGCACCCCTCAAAAGGCGGACATATTGGTGCAAAATGACGACCGGATACACGTGACCTGTTACAGTTCCTCTGTAAAAGACCTGCAGGGGTGTACGTGCACCAATCATAATCCCACCCCACACCATCAAACCACGACCTCCATACGGGTGGGTCCCTTTCAATGACATTAAGCGGTCAGCGTCTGGCTCCTCGTTCACGCCAGATGAAAACCTGGTGAAAATCACTGTTCAGACTATACCTGGACTCGTCCGTGAACATAACCTGGGACCACTGTTCCAGTGTCCATGTATTGTGTTCTTGTCACCAGGCTTTACGGGCTCTCCTTTGACCAGGGGTCAGTGTAATGCACTTTGCACGTCTCCGGGCGAATAAACCGTGTTTGTTCAGTCGTCTGTAGGCTGTGTGTCTGGAGACAACTGTTCCAGTGGCTGCGGTAAGGTCCCGAGCGAGGCTACCTGCAGTACTCCGTGGCAGTCTGCGGTCACTGATGGTGAGATATCGGTCCTCTTGTGGTGGTGTACACTGTGGACGTCCCGTACTGTAGCGCCTGGACACGTTTCCTGTCTACCGGAATCGTTGCCACAATCTTGAGACTTAACTTCTGAGGTCATCAGTCCTCTAGAACTTAGAACTACTTAAACCTAAGTAAGGACATCACACACATCCATGCCCCGGGCAGGATTCGAACCTGCGATCGTAGCGGTCGCGCGGTTCCAGACTGAAGCGCCTAGAACCGCTCGGCCACACCGGTCGGCAAATCGCAAGTATTTTTTTCGTTGTAGAATCTGAATATGCTATGAAAAAGGGGTAGGGGGTGTTCCCATTTGAAGTATTTCCATTTGAAAATACAAAGTTGACCCCACCCACGCAGGAGGGTTGCTTAAGAGGTGATCACGTATGGGGCAAACAGATGTCCCCTTTACTAATATTAGCTTTTCACCTAGAGCATTTTTCTGGTACGATGCGTCGTTTTCGAGTTAACAAGTTGTCCCGAGTTAAAACAAACACCTTGTCTACTTCAGCACTTCGTAATAGAGGGGAGATGCAGGGTAAAAGAAGAAAAGGACGAAGAAAGCCGCCCCGGTTAGATAACTTAAATCAGTGCACGGGATTACTGAGTGAAGATCAGGCACACCACATACTGCAGTTCATAGAATAAATATGCATCGTTCGCACAGGCTGAAGAAGAACAACACTAGCCGAAACAGTACGAGAGGGTAAACTATGAAAGGTTCGCCGGTGAGGGTCCACGTAATTAGCTGGCGACTTCGCTCACTGTCAGTGGCTGCCAGAGGCTCTCTGAACGTAACGCGGCAGCTGTCTGCGTGGGTCGCTGCAGCTGCAGCTGCGGCTGCAGACGCCAGCTGCCAGCTGTGTGAGCAGTCCCGCGTCCACTTTCGCCTCGGCGGCGCCAAGGTCAATGGGGAAAGCCATACACGCTCACTCACTCTCCCGTCTTGTCCAGCAGTCTCCGTCTCCAGCCGGCTAGTGGTTCGAGGTACTTCTAACACCGCAGGTACCTACATACACACGTGATCTCTCCAGACCACTCCACAGTTTATGGTGGAGGATACATCCTACCATATTCCATTGGTCTATTGAGTGAGAGAAGTATGGCTTACATCGCTCTGTAACCACCTTCTCTCTCTCTCTCTCTCTCTCTCTCTCTCTCTCTCTCTCTCTCTCTCCTCTCTCCCTCTCTTTCTCCCTCTTTCTCTCTCTCTCTTCCTCTCTCTCTCTCCCTCTCTCTCTCTCTCTCTCTCTCTCTCCCTTCCTCTCCCCCTCTCTATCTCTCCCACTCGTCTTTTTACCAAAAGTACCCTTTACTTGGGGACAAGAGCGCATTTTACTCTATTTGCAGTTGCGTTATTTCACATGTGTGAATTGAATGTGCCAGCGCTGCAGTATACGTGCAGATACAGAAATCGCTCGTGCCATCAGCAGAGAGATACTTGGGGAAAGTTCATTTATTCCAGCGCTGATCAGGTAACTGTTATTAATAAATATTTGCTAACAAAAACTGTCCTTTGGCTTTCACACATTAGGAGGAGTCTACGGGTCATAAATACTATCTTTTACAATACCAGGGCCGGCCGCTTCGACCGAGCGGTTCTAGGCGCTTCAGTCCGGAACCGCACTCCTGCTACGGTCGCAGGTTCGAATCCTGCCTCGGGCATGGATGTGTGTGATGTCCTTAGCTTAGTTAGGTTTAAGTAGTTCTAAGTTCTAGGGGACTGATGACCTCAGATGTTAAGTCCCATAGTGCTCAGAGTCATTTGAACCATTTGAATAATACCAGGAAACGTGGACATTAATAAATAAATAATTAACTTTGGCATAACCGAAGGTGCATGATTTTATACGAACCATACCGATTGTACGCTCAAGTTACAGACCGTGCGCCATTGTGGGCAGACATCGATAAGGATGTCTATCGATCTAGTCATGTGGTAGACCATGGTCTTGTACCGCTAATAGTTAGCTTACAATCCGTGTCAACAAACTGATTTTACGGTGTTTCTCATATAAATCCACTATAATCGCATCCCACGTAAAAAGTTAGTTCCCCAAAAAATTCCTTCCCACGTCATTACGTAAAACATAGACAGTAATATTGCACTTTCAGTATCCGACGGCGCTGCTACTGCTCTGCAAGGGGGCATAAAACCTACGAGAGCATCTCCACGTAACAGGCAGTACGGATTGCTACGTGGCGGCTTACTAAGTCAGTTCATAAATATACACTACTGGCCATTAACATTGTTACACCACGAAGATGACGTGCTACAGACGCGAAATTTAACCGACAGGAAGAAGATGCTGTGATGTGCAAATGATTAGCTTTTCAGAGCATTCACACAAGGTTGGCACCGGTGGCGACACCTACAACGTGCTGACATGAAGAAAGTTTCCAACCGATTTCACGTACACGAACAGCAGTTGACCGGCGTTGCCTGGTGAAACGTTGTTGTGATGCCTCGTGTAAGGAGGAGAAATGCCTAGCATCACGTTTGCGACTTTGATAAAGATCGGATTGTAGCCTATCCCGATTGCGGTTTATCGTATCGCGACATTGCTGCTCGCGTTGCTCGAGATCCAATGACTGTTACCAGAATATGGAATCGGTGGGTAATACGGAACGTCGTGCTGGCGTATCACCCGACGTGATGATATGGGGTGCCATTGGTTACACGTCTAGGTCACCTCTTGTTCGCATTGACAGCACTTTCAACAGAGGACGTTACATTTCAGATGTGTTACGACCCCTGGCTCTACCGTTTACGCGATCCCTGCGAAACCGTACGTTTCAGCAGGATAATGCACGACCGCATGTTGCAGGTCCTGTACTGACCTTTCTGGATACAGAAAATATTCGACTGCTGCCCTGGCCAGCACATTCTCCAGATCTCTCACCAACTGAAAACGTCTGGTCAATGGTGGCCAAGCAACTAACTCGTCACAATGCGCCAGTCACTACTCTTGATGAACTGTGGTATCGTGTTGAAGCTGCATGGGCAGGTGTACCTGTACACGCGATCCAAGCTCTGTTTGAGTCAATGGGCAGGCGTATCAAGGCTGTTATTGCGGCCAGAAGTGGTTGTTCCGAGTACTGATTTCTCAAGATCTATGCACCCAAATTTGCGTGTAAATGTAATCACATATCAGTTCTAGTACAATATATTTGTGCAATGAATACCCGTTTATCATCTGCCTTTCTTCTTGGTGTAGCAATTTTAATGGCCAGTAGTGTATACTATCGCCCATGGCAACGGCCCCTCTACCACAAAAGACAGAGGGCTCTGCCCTATCCACAGATGATGTGAAAAATGAATGGGACAACAGTTACCCCAATTTTAAATAATTGTAAATTTCTCGAGGTTTAATTAGTTATATTTATTATTTATTACGTTTTATATTACAACTGGAACAACCTTTAAAATTTACGATTTCTTGCTTAAGCATGTAACTACCGTTGGTCACCGTGGAGGGCGTTACGGTCAGCCCACGTGTTGTTGGCCGTTATTTACGCTCATGCAGAGAGCCAACCATGCGTAGTTACCAACCGTACACGGGCAGGGTGACGACTCCAGCGAGCGACCAAATGGGTATAAAAACCTGTTTATTTATGTAAGTTTGACTAATCGCTTGTAGATTACGTACGTTATCACTTACTAATATTATAACTTTACAGTGTAAATTGCCCTGCAGATGACCCCATCGCGGGTTGAAACCGGTTGGCGGCGAAATAAATAATGCGATTGTGACTGTCATTTTGAATAATTGATTATAAGTAAATTAATCGCTGTTTATCGCCATGCAACCATGTTGTCTAAAAATCTTCTGATACGTTTAACCCGCAAGCAGGTTTTTCCCCATTCACGTCACTCACTTCTAGATGTTGTAGACGGGACTTACAAGGGAACATCCCCATCGCAGCCCCCTCAGATTTAGTTATAAGTTGGCACAATGGATAGGCCTTGATAAATTGAACACAGATCAATCGAGAAAACAGGAAGAAGTTGTGTGGAACTACGAAAAAATAAGCAAAATATACAAACTGGGTCGTCCATGCGTAAGATAGGCAATATTAAGGGCAATTTGAGCCGAGGAGCGCCGTGGTCCCGTGGTTAGTGTGAGCAGCTGACGAATGGGAGGTCCTTGGTTCAAATCTTCCCTCCACTGAAAATTTTGCTTTCTTTATTTTCGCAAAGTTATGATCTGTCCGTTCGTTCATTGACGTCTCTGTTCACTGTAATAAGTTTAGTGTCTGTGTTTTGCGACCGCACCGCAAAACCGTGTGATTAGTTGACGAAAGGACGTGCCTCTCCAATGGGAACCGAAAACATTTGATCGCAAGGTCATAGGTCAACCGATTCTTCCACAGGAAAACACGTCTGATACATTCTATACAACACTGGTGACAGCATGTGCGTCACATGACAGGACTATGTTGTCGACCCACCTAACTAGTACACTTGGCGAATGGGTGAAAAGTTTCTTCTACCTTGCCCGATTTAGGTTTTCTTGTGGATGTAATAATCACTTCAAAAAAAGTGATGAAAACATAAGAGTTTTTCACATAAAATGAAAATAAGAAGTTAAAATTTTTGGTCGAGGGAAGATTTGAACCAAGGACCTCTCGTTCCGCAGCTGTTAACGCTAACCACGGGACCACGGAGCTCCTTACCTTACAGTCCTCTTAATATTGCCTATCTTACACATGGACGACCCAGTTTGTATATTTTGCTTATTTTTTCATAGTTCCACACAACTTCTTTCTGTTTTCTCGATCGATCTGTGTTCAGTTTTTAAAGGCCTATCCACTGTGCCAACTTATAACTAAATCTGAGGGGGGTGCGATGGGGATGTTCCCTTGTTAGTAGATCAAGTTTTAGATTGGAACCCAAGTCCAGACACGTCATCCAACGACGGTACACAGATTCAAAGCTGTAGGCGCCGGATTTTGGAAAGTGGAGAAATACTGTATCTACCCGAGTGCGTTGATGAAAAGCGATCGGGATGTTATTTCAGATAGCCGGGTAACGCTGCAGTCTGCCTCACAGCATTTGCCTTTCCTAACGCCGAAACGGCCGCCATGTGTTCGAGTATAATGACTTTTCTGGAGACTAGAAATCTACTCTGTAGGAATCAGCATGGGTTTCGAAAAAGACGGTCATGTGAAACCCAGCTCGCGGTATTCGTCCACGAGACTCAGAGGGCCATAGACACGGGTTCACAGGTAGATGCCGTGTTTCTTGACTTCCGCAAGGCGTTCGATACAGTTCCCCACAGTCGTTTAATGAACAAACTAAGAGCATATGGACTACCAGACCAATTGTGTGATTAGATTGAAGAGTTCCTAGACAACAGAAGACAGCATTTCATTCTCAATGGAGAGAAGTCTTCAGAAGTAAGAGTGATTTCAGGTGTGCCGCAGGGGAGTGTCGTAGGATCCTTGCTATTCACAATATACATAAATGACCTGGTGGATGACATCGGAAGTTCACTGAGGCTTTTTGCAGATGATGCTGTGGTGTTTCGAGAGGTTGGAACGATGGAAAATTGTACTGAAATGCAGGAGGATCTGCAGCGAATTGACGCATGGTGCATGGAATGGCAATTGAATCTCAATGTAGACAAGTGTAATGTGCTGCGAATACACATAAAGATAGATCCTTTATCATTTAGCTACAAAATAGCAGGTCAGCAACTGGAAGCAGTTAATACCATAAATTATCTGGGAGTACGCATTAGGAGTGATTTAAAATGGAATGATCATATAATGTTGATCGTCGGTAAAGCAGATGCCAGACTGAGATTCATTGGAAGAATCCTAAGGAAATGCAATCCGAAAACAAAGGAAGTAGGTTACAGTACGCTTGTTCGCCCACTGCTTGAATACTGCTCAGCAGTGTGGGATCCGTACCAGATAGGGTTGATAGAAGATATAGAGAAGATCCAACGGAGAGCAGCGCGCTTCGTTACAGGATCATTTAGTAATCGCGAAAGCGTTACGGAGATGATGGATAAACTCCAGTGGAAGACTCTGCAGGAGAGACGCTCAGTAGCTCGGTACGGGCTTTTGTTGAAGTTTCGAGAACATACCTTCACCGAGGAGTCAAGCAGTATATTGCTCCCTCCTACGTATATCTCGCGAAGAGACCATGAGGATAAAATCAGAGAGATTAGAGCCCACACAGAGGGATACCGACAATCCTTCTTTCCACGAACAATACGAGACTGGAATAGAAGGGAGATCCGGTAGAGGTACTCAAGGTACCCTCCGCAACACACCGTCAGGTGGCTTGCGGAGTATGGATGTAGATGTAGATGTAGATTCTATGAATCACGCACTGGCCGTGCGTCAGCTCAGCTCTCGGCCGGCTCGGGGGACCTTGCGTGTCTCTCCGTCTGGTGAGTCAGCGACCCGAGGGACAAAGGCCTGCCGTGTCCAAGGACCAGGGTGGCCGGCAACCTGAAAAAGAAAAAAAAAAACAGGAACAGCATAGAAGGGGCGTGGCCAGCAGTTCGGGATAAAATACACGACCCGTCGCTCGACGAAAGATCCGTATCCGAAGACCGGAAAGTTGCACAGCTCACACCACCAACACGCAAACAGAGAAATAGGATTAACCCACTCAGTTGTATGCCCGTATTACTGACATCGATTTTCAGCAGCATTGCACAACTTAACGCTGTGTACCAGCGTTACGAAATGCCTCGAAGCAAACGTTCTGCTGACACATAGCCAGCAGAGTACTGAGGAAACACAGTTCTTTTGAAACGCGACTAGCGCTTTAGTCACACGAAGTAATGACTGTTACCGACACGGGATCTCAAGTTGATTGCATATTTCTAGATTTTCAGAACGCTTTTGGCACTGTTCCTCACAAGTGGCTTCTACACTACTGGCCATTAAAGTTGCTACATCAAAAAGAAATGCAGATGATAAACGGGTATTCATTGGACAAATATATTATACTAGAACTGACGTGTGATTACATTTTCACGCAATTTGGGTGATCCTGAGAAATCAGTACCCAGAACAATCACCTCTGGCCGTAATAACGGCCTTGATACGCCTGGGCATTGAGTCAAACAGAGCTCTGATGGCGTGTACAGGTACAGCTGCCCATGCAGCTTCAACACGATACCACAATTCATCGAGAGTAGTGACTGGCGTATTGCGACGAGCCAGTTGCTCGGCCACCATTGACCAGACGTTTTCAATTGGTGAGAGATCTGGAGAATGTGCTGGCCAGGGCAGCAGTCGAACATTTTCTGTATCCAGAAAAGCCCGTACAGGACCAGCAACATGCGGTCGTCCATTATCCTGCTGAAATGTAAGGTTTCGCAGGGATCGAATGAAGGGTAGAGCCACTGGTCGTAATACATCTAAAATGTAACGCCCACTGTTTAATGTGCAGTCAATGCGAACAAGAGGTGACCGAGACGTATAACCAATGGCACCCCATACCATCACGCTGGGTGATACGCCAGTATGGCGATGACCAATACACGCTTCCAATGTGCGTTCACCGCAGTGTAGCCAAACGCGGATGCGACCATCGTGATGCTGTAAACAGAACCTGGATTCATCCGAAAAAATGCCGTTTTGCCATTCGTGCACCCAGGTTCGTCGTTGAGTACACCATCGCAGGCGCTCCTGTCTGTGGTGCAGCGTCAATGGTAACCGCAGCCATGGTCTCTGAGCTGATTGTCCGTGCTGCTGCAAACGTCGTCGAACTGTTCGTGCAGATGGTTGTTGTCTTGCAAACGCCCATATCTGTTGACTCAGGGTTCGAGACGTGGCTGCACGATCCGTTATAGCCGTGCGGATGAGATGCCTGTCATCTCGACTGCTAGTGATACGAGGCCGTTGGGATCCAGCAGGGCGTTCCGTATTATCCTCCTGAACCCACCGATTCCATATTCTGCTATCAGTCATTGGATCTCGATCAACGCGAGCAGCAATGTCGCGATACGATAAACCGCAATCGCGATAGGCTACAAACCGACCGTTATCAAAGTCGGAAACGTGATGGTACTCCTTTCTCCTCCTCACGCGAGGCATCACAACAACGTTTCACCAGGCAACGCCGGTCAACTGTTGTCTGCGTATGAGAAATCGGCTGGAAGCTTTCCTCATGTCAGCATGTGGTAGGTGTCGCCACAGGCGCCAACCTTGTGTGAATGGTCTGAAAAGCTAATCATTTGCATATCACAGCATCGTCTTCCTGTCGGTTGAATTTCGCGTCTGTAGCACGTCATCTTCGTGGTGTAGCAATTTTAATAGCCAGTAGTGTAATTCAATACAGTGACTATAGGGTATCGTCTCAGTTGTGCGACAAGATTCCTGATTTCATGTGAGAAAGGTCACAGGTCGTACTAACTGACGCGAAGTCATCTAGTGGTAGAGAAGTGATATCTGGACTCGGTTGTTTGGGGGAGGAGACCAGACAGCGAGGTCATCGGTCTCATCGGATTAGGGAAGGACGGGGAAGGAAATCGGCCGTGCCCTTTCAAAGGAACCATCCCAGCGTTTGCCGGAAGCGATTTAGGGAAAGCACGGAAAACTTAAAATCTGGATGGCCGGACGCGGGATTGAACCGTCGTCTTCCCGAATGCGAGTCCCAAGCGTTGTAGGTCCTCTTCTGTTTTCTGACCTATATAAACGATTTAGGAGATAACCTGAGCAGCAATCTTAGATTATTTGCAGAGATGGCGCTCTCATTTACCGTCCAGTGAAGTCGAAAGAAGATCAGAACGATTTACAAAATTATTTGGTCAGGATATCTTTATGGTGGGAAAAGTTGCATTTGGCCCTGAACAACAAAATGTGTGACTTTTTCGCGTCAGTTCTAAAAAAATTGCGTTAAATTTCGGTTACACGATAAATCACACGCAATGAAAGCATCTTGATTCAACTACGTACCCAGGGATTACAATTAGGAACAACTTAAACTGGAACCACCACACAGAAAACGTTACCGGAAAGCGATCCAAAGACAGCGTTTTTATTGTTAGAACACTTAGAAGACGCAACATCTTAGTAAAGAGAATGCCTACAGTATGCTTGTCTGTTCTCTTCTGCAGTATTCCGGCGCGATTGCACGATATGAGATCCTTACCATACGGGTGTGACAGAGGACATCGAAAATGCTCAAAGAAGAGGAAAGCATTTTGTACTATCAGGAAGTGTAAAAGAGATTGTCGCAGATATATTACGGGAGTGGGGGTGGCAGTCATTGAATCAGAGGTATTTTTTGATTGTGAGGAGGTGTTTTACGAAATTACAATCACTAATGTTCACCTGTGAATGCCAGACTATTCTGTTGACACTATGTGCATCAGGAGAAATGGTAATGACGATAAAACAAGAGAAATCAGAGCGCTGTCGGGAGGATTAAGTGTTCGTTTTTCCCCTTGTGCTTTTCATGAGTGTAACGGTAGAGAAACAGAAACTGGATCGATAAACCCCCAGACAAGCAGTTACGTAAGAACTGTGGTGCTGTTGCATAGATGTAAATATACAGGGCGAGACAAAATGGACTTTACAATTTTGGAATGATATAGAAATGTATTGAGATAACTTACATAATCGGTAGATGTGTAATTTTGTAGCAAACAACCTCAAGTTTGAGTCACGTAGTGCGTCAGTACACCATTCCGCCACCAGGAGCGCCCGCGTAGTACACAATTAAAATGGCTACTTTCACTGGTGTGAAGCGTGCTTGCTGTGTGTTTTCGATTCACGAAAACGAACTCTGCAACAACTGTTTTGAGTAAAGAGCGAGTCAAAAAGGACTTTACAATTTTGGAATAATATAGAAATTTATTGAGATAACTTACAGAATCATAGATGTATACTTTTGTAGCAAACAATCTCAAGTTTGAGTCACTTAGTGCATCAGTACCCCATTCCGCCACCAGGAGCGCCAGTGTAGTACACAGTTAAAATGGCTACTTTTAATGGTGCGGAGCGTGCTCACTGTGTGTTTTCGTTTCATGAAACGAACTCTGCAACAACTGTTCTGCGTAAATTTCGCACCGAATACGCCAAAGAACCTCCGAGCAATTGTACAATTTACTCTTGACACAAGAACCTTGTTGAACCCTTACCAAATTGAAAGTGTACAAAAGTTTCTTCTTCATGGAGAAAACTGTCATGGGTTTTGTGTATCTGGATATGCTTTAAAACTTTTTAATTTCACAGGTCGATGAAAATGACAGAGATCTGGTGGTTTAATACCAGCAAGACAGGTGGATTACCTAATTTCCTCGCGGAAGGTTGAAGTTTACTCGATAACTGCTTCCCAGGTTGGTGAATTGGCCGTGAAGGGCCCATCGCATTTGCCAGCTCACTCCCCAGACTTGACACCACTTGATTTCTTACTCTGCGGTTTCATTAAAGACTGTGTGTATGTTCCTGCCCTGCCGGAAAACTGGATGTCCCTACGCCAAATTTGCTGCAACGAGTGTGGCAGGAAATTGATTATAGGTGGGCTGTTTGTCGCGTCACAAATGGCAGTGACATCTACTTATTTATTTATTTATTTACAAGTCAGGTTCCGTACGACCGAATTAAGGAGCAAATCTCCAATTCATGGAACGTGTCAGTACATGAAATTAAAACATAAAAGTAATAACAGATAAAAATAAAATGTTTATGAACGCAAAAAAGTGAATCTATAAGTAAATGCAATCAACAATACAGCAAAAATCAGCTTAAATTATCAAGGAACTCCTCGACAGCATAGAAGGAGTGACCCATCAGGAAACTCTCCAGTTACGGTTTGAAAACGCATGGATTACTGCTAAGATTCTTGAATTCTAATGGTAGATTATTGAAAATGGATGCAGCAGTATACTGCACACCATTCTGCACAAGAGTTGAGGAAGTCCGATCCAAATACAAGTTTGATTTCTGCCGAGCATTAACTGAGTGAAAACTGCTTATTCTTGGGAATATATATATATATATATATATATATATATATATATATATATATATATATATATACCCAGACTCGTGAACAGGGGTCGAGAAGATGTTCGTGAACTTGCACAATTTATTGCCCCAACTTTCCCGTTTCTGGGCCAAAAATACCGTTTTAGAATGGGAAGAGTTACCCCAAAACATAATACCATACGGCATAAGCGAGTGAAAATAAGCAAAGTAGGCTAATTTTCGAGTCGAACGATCACTCACTTCAGATACTGTTCGAATAGTAAAAATGGCAGCATTAAATCTTTGAACAAGATCTGAACGTGGGCTTTCCACAACAGTTTACTATCTGTCTGAACACCTAGAAATTTGAACTATTCAGTTTCTCTAATCATATGCCCAGTCTGTGAAGTTGAAACGTCAGGTTTTGGTTGAATTGCGTTTTAGAAACTGTGAAAACTGAGTCTTACTGTGATTTAGCATTAGCTTATTTTCTACAACCCATGAACTTAGGTCATGAACTGCACTATTCGAAACCGAGCCAATGATGCACACAACAGCCTTACTACAAGCTAGTGTCATCAGCAAACAGAAATATTTTAGAGTTGCCCATAATACTAGAGGACATATCATTTATATAAATAAGGAACAGGAGCAGCCCCAACACTGATCCCTGCCCCCCCCCCCCCCCACTTGACAGTACCCCACTCGCATCCCACATCACAGCCGTTATCAACACTGTGAATAATGACCTTGAACCAATTGCGAGCTACTCCCCGCATTCCATAATTGTCCAACTTCTGGAGCAATATTTTGTGATCTACACAATGAAACACCTTACTTAAATCATAAAATATGCCTAGCATTCGAAACCTCTTGTTTAACCCATCCAGTACCTCACACAGGAAAGAGAATATAGCATTTTGAATAGTTAAACGACTTCTAAATGCGAACTGTACATTTGATAGCAGATCGTTTGATATAAAATGATGAATTATCCTTGCATCAACAGCCTTTTCAATAACTTTAACAAACAATGATGGCATAGAAATAGGTCTAAAATGATCTACATTATCCCTTTCTCCCTTTTTATAAAACGGCTTTAATCGCTCAGGAAAAAATATGGCTAAATATAGGGCTAACATGTGCAGCAAAATACTTTAATACTCTCCTAGGCACTCCATCATAACCATGAGAGTCCTTAGTCTTCAGTGATTTAATTATTCACTCAGTCTCCCTCTTGCCTGTATCACAGAGGAGTATTTCAGACATCAGTCTCGGAAAGGCATCTGCCAAGAAAGTTGTATGATTCCCCATAGAAACTAAATTTTTATTTACTTTACCATCAATGCTCAGAAAATGATTGTTCAATGCGGTACATATATCTGATGTGTCAGTAAGAGAAATATTTTTACTACGAACTGACTTTATGTCGTCGACCTTGTGAAGCTGACCAGACACTTCCTTCACAACTGACCATATGGTTTTAATTTTATCCTGCGAAATAGCTATTCTATTTGCATACCACATGCTCTTTCCCTTCCTAATAACATTATCAAGCACCTTACAATACTGTTTGAAATGGGCTACTGTAGCTTGATTGTGACTACTTACATTTTGATAAAGTACTTCCAACATTGCAGCCCAGTCAGCAATCGTGATAATGTAATATACATAAGAAACTATCAGCCTCGATTGCGGTAATGAAACCAGCCTTTACCTAGGTTTCAGCCTTCTTCAGAAGATAACGCTGATTCTATAATATGTCTACGAGGGCATGGTCTAGAAATACCGCATTTTTAAAATGTGACTACGCCTATTCAGGCTGTTTTAGTTTTATTTCTAGACCAAGCCCTCGCAGACATATTATAGAATCAGGTTTGCCTTCTGAAGAAGGCTCAATTTGGTTAGACACTGGACTCGCATTCGGGAGGACGACGGTTCAATCCCGCGTCCGGCCATCCTGATTTAGGTCTTCCGTGATTTCCCTAAATCACTCAAGGCAAATGCCGGGATGGTTGCTCTGAAAGGGCACGACCGACTTCCTTCCCCATCCTTCCCTAATTCGATGAGACCGATGACCTCGCTGTCTTGTCTCCTCCCCCAAAACAACCCAAGGCTCAATTACTTGGGCTGAAACCTAGATAAAGCTTGGTTTCATTACCGCATTCGAGGCTGATAGTTTCTTACATATTTTGATATAATTCCCGCTTTGTCCTACATGATATCCTTATCCCACTGGTCAGCCACCCGGGCCGCCTATTACTGCTAGTACCCCATCGAACCAAAATGACACTTGGACGCTTTTATGTAAAACTTGTTTACTACAAAACGACACATCTATCGATTCTGTAAGTAAAGTCAAACAATGGAAAAACCAGGATGGGTTCTGTATATTGATTCTGTAAGTAACGTCAATAAATTTCTATATCACTGCAGAGTCCTTTTCGACTCACCCCGTATAATCTGCACCGAGCAGATTTTTTAGTGACTAGTCGTCGGACACCGTGTGGCAGCCCCGAGTCGGTACCCAGCTACTGGACCGAAGAGTGCGTCGTTGTCCGCTGCCGCGATTGTCCAGCGGCCATTAGGCGGTTCCGGGTGCCAACAACAGCGAACGTTGTTTTCCAAGGACTGCACTCCGCCGTTCCATTAAAAACAGAGCAACGTGTGGGGGACACTGACGACTTTAATTGTCGCGATCGAGCACGCTAACGCCCGCAGAGGACGAGTGGATCACGACCACTGTGGACAGCGGAGAAACCAACCACTGGCTAGGGTGTAAAAAAAAAGAAACTTTCTGTCTGCTGTCCTCTTGGTCGCCGTACTGTTAGAGGCTCAAAAAAATGGTTCAAATGGCTCTGAGCACTATGGGACTCAACATCTGAGGTCATCAGTCCCCCTAGAACTAGTTAAACCTAACTAACCTAAGGACATCACACACATCCATGCCCGAGGCAGGATTCGAACCTGTGACCGTAGCGGTCAAGCTGTTCCAGACTGAAGCGCCTCGAACCGCTCGGCCACACAGACCGGCTTCCATTAATGTTCAACCTGTATAGTGTTGAGTTTTATTGCTATGTTTTGCATCCGTCAGATATCCTGTGTGCTAATCACATTTGCCGCCAGCTATCGTAGGTTATAGAATGAGATTTTCACACTGCAGCGGAGTGTGTGCCGATATGAAACTTCCTGGCAGATTAAAACTGTGAGCCGGAACGAGACTCGAACTCTGGACCTTTGCCTTTCGCGGGCAAGTGCTCTACCAACTGAGCTACCCAAGCACGACTCACGCCCCGTCCTCACAGCTTTACTTCTGCCAGTACCTCGTCTCCTACCTTCCAAACTTTACAGAAGCTCTCCTGCGATCCTTGCAGAGCTAGCACTCCTGAAAGAAAGGATATTGCGGAGACATGGCTTAGCCACAGCCTGGGGGATGTTTCCAGAGAGCTTCTGTAAAGTTTAGAAGGTAGCAGACGAGGTACTGACAGAAGTACTGTGAGGCCGGGGCGTGAGTCGTGCTTGGGTAGCTCAGTTGGTACATCACTTGCCCTTGGAAAGGCAAAGGTCCCGAGTTCGTGTCTCGGTCCGGTACCCAGTTTTAATCTGCCAGGAAGTTTCTTTTCGTAGGTTATCTCCAACAATGTTTGTTCGGAGCAAATTTTAGGCATGTTGACGCTTTAACGCTAGCCACTGCAGCAGGATGCTACTCGAGCACCTGATGATGTCGCACACTTGCTTCGCAGAAACGTCGCGGGTCTCACACACTGTCATCCGGAGACAAATCTCGACATGGGTGTTTGCAAAACATTGGGGAAGTGTTGCGATGAGTGTGTGGGCGTAGGCGTGCAGAGCTTCCTGGCGCTGTTGACGCTGAGCTCGACTGCGCGGAAGGTGGGCGCCGCCGCCGCTTTGCATACAAAGAGCAGTTAGCTGCCGGCATCCGGGTATGGAGCACCCGGCCGTACACGCCGACCCTGGACCCCACAGCGCTTGCCACACCGGCGGACGCGTCTGAATAATGGATCCAGGAGGATCTTGCGATTCTGACAGAGGGGAGGACGTCGGCGGAAGCGCGATCTGCTGCCCAAGGGGCTGTACAGTAGTTTCCCTGTCCGATGACTGGTTGGACAGGTGTCTGGGACCCTGTGGTGCACACTATACGCTACTGCGACCAATTAATTCTACACCACTGTTGCAACGTTTGCAGTCTTTATGAAAAAGGTGTGCTAGAAGAGTTGCAACATATTCAAGGGAGGCGCTGTTAGATGAGCGCCGATCCAAAAGTTTAAGTTTTATCTCGGGGTGAACGTAAATAAGGGCTGCAGCGTGTTGGACAGGTGTCTGGGACCCTGTGGTGCCCACTATACGCTCTTGCGACCAATTAATTCTACACCAATGTTTCAACGTTTGCAGTCTTTATGAAATACAGGGTGTTTCAAAAATGACCGGTATATTTGAAACGGCAATAAAAACTAAACGAGCAGCGATAGAAATACACCGTTTGTTGCAATATGCTTGGGACAACAGTACACTTTCAGGCGGACAAACTTTCGAAATGACAGTAGTTACAATTTTCAACAACAGATGGCGCTGCAAGTGATGTGAAAGATATACAAGTCAACGCAGTCTGTGGGTGCGCCATTCTGTACGTCGTCTTTCTGCTGTAAGCGTGTGCTGCTCACAACGTGCAAGTGTGCTGTGGACAACATGGTTTATTCCTTAGAACAGAGGATTTTTCTGGTGTTGGAATTCCACCGCCTAGAACACAGTGTTGTTGCAACAAGACGAAGTTTTCAACGGAGGTTTAATGTAACCAAAGGACCGAAAAGCGATACAATAAAGGATCTGTTTGAAAAATTTCGACGGACTGGGAACGTGACGGATGAACGTGCTGGAAAGGTAGGGCGACCGCGTACGGCAACCGCAGAGGGCAACGCGCAGCTAGTGCAGCAGGTGATCCGACAGCGGCCTCGGGTTTCCGTTCGCCGTGTTGCAGCTGCGGTCCAAATGACGCCAACGTCCACGTATCGTCTCGTGCGCCAGAGTTTACACCTCTATCCGTACAAAATTCAAATGCGGCAACCCCTCAGCGCCGCTACCATTGCTGCACGAGAGACATTCGCTAACGATATAGTGCACGGGATTGATGACGGCGATATGCATGTGGGCAGAATTTGGTTTACTGACGAAGCTTATTTTTACCTGGATGGCTTCGTCAAAAAACAGAACTGGCGCATATGGGGAACCGAAAAGCCCCATGTTGCAGTCCCATCGTCCCTGCATCCTCAAAAAGTACTGGTCCGGGCCGCCATTTCTTCCAAAGGAATCATTGGCCCATTTTTCAGATCCGAAACGATTACTGCATCACGCTATCTGGACATTCTTCGTGAATTTGTGGCGGTACAAACTGCCTTAGACGACACTGCGAACACCTCGTGGTTTATGCAAGATGGTGCCCGGCCACATCGCACGGCCGACGTCTTTAATTTCCTGAATGAATATTTCGATGATCGTGTGATTGCTTTGGGCTATCCGAAACATACAGGAGGCGGCGTGGATTGGCCTCCCTGTTCGCCAGACATGAACCCCTGTGACTTCTTTCTGTGGGGACACTTGAAAGACCAGGTGTACCGCCAGAATGCAGAAACAATTGAACAGCTGAAGCAGTACATCTCATCTGCATGTGAAGCCATTCCGCCAGACACGTTGTCAAAGGTTTCGGGTAATTTCATTCAGAGACTACGCCATATTATTGCTACGCATGGTGGATATGTGGAAAATATCGTACTATAGAGTTTCCCAGACCGCAGCGCCATCTGTTGTTGAAAATTGTAACTACTGTAATTTCGAAAGTTTGTCTGCCTGAAAATGTACTGTTGTCCCAAGCATATTGCAACAAACGGTGTATTTCTATCGCTGCTCGTTTAGTTTTTATTATCGTTTCAAATATACCGGTCATTTTTGAAACACCCTGTAGGTGTGCTAGCAGAGTAGCAACGTATTCAAGAGAGGCGCTGTTAGATGAGCGCCGATCCAAAAGTTTAAGTTTTATCTCGGGGTGAACGTAAATAAGGGCTGCAGCGTGTTGGACAGGTGTCTGGGGCCCAGTGGTGCCCACTACTGCGACCAATTAATTCTACACCACTGTTGCAACGTCTGCAGTCTTTATGAAATAGGTGCGCTAGCAGAGCTGCAACGTATTCAAGAGAGGCGCTGTTAGATGAGCGCCGATCAAAGCGTTTACGTTTGGACTCGAGGTGAACGTAAATAAGTCAAACTGCAGGACGGCTTCCTAACTGGAAATGGAGGAAAAAAGGTCCTATGAACATATATCTGCAAATGGACAGTGTGTCTGCAACGACAACAAATAGTCCCAGAACACAGTACAGAGCTGCATCGCATCCTGTCGCAACAGATGTTCAAAGCGGCCTCCACACGAAACAATGCAGGCGTCCACACGTGAAATGGATTGAAATAGTAACCGGTCCAAGTATGTGGTGGCCAAGAATCCCTGTCGACACATTGATGCTGAACCGATGCTGATGAGACGCCTCAACCATTCCCCGAGGACTGTCTCTAGCCCACACATGAGGACTGTATGAGAAGCAGAGCTATGCCCAGTATACGTATATACATGGTGCTGCCAGACAAGTCACGTCAGACGATAAAGAAAGTAAAAGTTACTCGGATGTGAAGATCTGTGGGCACTCTTTCGCACGCTACCAGCTTTCTCTGAATAGCATCACGGGCGTCGTGAACGCGCTGTTGAAGGGTTTGCACATCAGGAACTGCTTCAGCATACACAACGATTTTCAGATTCCCTCAGAGGTACAAATCCAGAGGTGATCTAGCAGACCACGCTACAGCGTCTATGCGTCCTATCCAACGTCCGGGGAACGTTTTTGAGTTGCCAGCTAACTGTAATGTGGAAGTGGGGTGGTGCTACGTCATGCAGAAACCACACGACCTGTCGTATTGCCAAAGGCACATTGTCATCCAGCTCAAGTAGAGTATTCTGCAGGATGTCCAGGTACACTATGTGATCAAACATGGCTGAAAATGACTTACAAGTTCGTGGCGCCCGCCATCGGTAACGCTGGAATTCAGTATGGTGTTGGCCCACCCTTAGCTTTGATGGCAGCTTCAACCCCCGCAGGCACACGTTCAATCAGGTGGTGGAAACTTTCTTGGGGAATGGGAGCTCATTCTTCACAGAGTGCTGCACTGAGGAGAGGTATCGATGTCGGTTGGTGAGGCCTGTCACGATGTCGGCGTTCCAAAACATCGCAAAGGTGTTCTATGGGATTCAGGTCAAGACTCTGTGCAGGCCAGTCCATTACAGGGATGTTATTGTCGTGTAACCACTCCGCCACAGGTCGTGCATTATGAACAGGTGCTCGATCGTGTTGAAAGATGCAATCGCCATCCCCGAATTGCTCTTCGACATTGGGAAGCAAGAAGGTGCTTGAAACATCAATGTAGGCCTGTGCTGTGATAGTGCCACGCAAAACAATAAATGGGTCAAGCCCCCTCCATGAAAAACACGACAACACCACCGCCTCCGATTTTACTGTTGGTACTACACACGCTGGCAGATGACGTTCACCGGGCATTCGCCATGCCCACACCCTGTCATTGGATCGCCGCATTGTGTACCGTGATTCGTCACTCCACACAACGTTTTTCCACTGTTCATTCGTCCAATGTTTACGCTCCTTACACCAAGCGAGGCGTCGTTTGGCATTTAACTGTCGTGATGTGTGGCTTATGAGCAGCCGCTCGACCACGAAATACAAGTTTTCTCACCTCCCGCCTAACTGTCATAGTACTTGCAGTGGATCCTGATGCAGTCTGGAATTCCTGTGTGATGGTCTGGATAGATGTCTGCCTGTTACACATTACGACCCTCTTCGACTGTCGGCGGTCTCTGTCAGTCAACAGACAAGGTCGGCCTGTACGCTTTTGTGCTGTACGTGTCCCTTCACGTTTCCACTTCACTATCGAACCGGAAACAGTGGCCCTAGGGATGTTCAGGATTGTGGAAATCTCGCGTACAGATGTATGACACAAGTGACACCCAGACCACGTTCGAAGTGCCTGAGTTCCGCGCAGCACCCCATTCTGCTCTCTCTCGATGCCTAATGACTGCTGAGGTCGCTGATATGGAGTACCTGGCAGTAGGTGGCAGCACAATGCACCTAGTATGAAAAACCTTTCTTTTTGGGGATATCCGGATACTTTTGACCTAGTGTACGTTCCCCCATGGAGGCGCTGTGGAATAATAACCGGTTCAAGGTTGTGGTCACCAGTGAATAGCCGCCCACACATCGATGCTGAACCGATGCTGATGAGGTGCCTCAACCATTCCCCGACAACTGTCTGCAGCTCACCATGACGGTCATGCAGACCGATGATGTCAGTCCCGGTATAGGTTGCTTTGTCCGTAAATAGGACTGCTGCCAGAAATCCTGTGATTGTGACGGCCCGGTGCAAAAACGATTGATAAAATCCTTCCCGTACAGGGATATCTGGTGCTGATAATGCTTGTGGTACTTGCAGGTGGTACGGATAATAGCGGCTGTCGTACAGGGTACATACAATCACGGTTTGCCTTACAGCATGGTCGCGGGCCACTGCTTGGAGTTTGAACTAGGATTTGTCTCAATATCCTGTAGTCAAGGGTTCCGCAAATATGGTGTACGCACAGTCCACCGCCTCCATGCACGTTCGTCTGAAAGCTTCCATGATCACACAAACGCCCACAAATGTGTGACGTGGTTGTCGTCTGCGAATGTACTTGTTTTGGTACCTCTCGATAGCTTCCATCTCGACTTGTTCCCGATATGAATAGCGACCCATTCTGCAGCTTACAGTACGCTGGGTCTATCACACAGACTACAAGACCGAACGAGGTGGTGCAGTGGTTAGCACACTGGACTCGCATTCGGGAGGACGACGGTTCAATCCCCTCTCCAGCCATCCTGATTTAGGTTTCCTGTCATTTCCCTAAATCGCTCCAGGCAAATGCCGGGATGGTTCCTTTTAAAGGGCACGGCCGACTTCCTTCCCCGTCCTTCCCTAATCCGATGAGACCGATGACCTCCCTTTTTTGTCTCTTCCCCAAAACAAACCGACCCCCAAGAGACTACAATACACACGAAACACACAGCACGTGGTCAGGGGAACTGTCATTGTCAGCGCCATCTACAGTGGCAACGATGCATTTCCGGACACGAGTTAATAGGGACTTTTCTGCTCTATTTCCAGTCATGAACGCGTCCCTGCAGTTTGTCGGTTTGATTAATCTTCGCCCTGTATGCGTCATAAATGTCTGAGACTTGCAGTGGTCTCTGGACCCAGGTAGTTTCTTCGCAATTGTTAACCCCAGGTATTTATTTTAGTCGGCCTTCTAAATTTCCTCGATTCGCAGTGTAACCGAAATACACTACTGGCCATTAAAATTGCTACACCAAGAAGAAATGCAGATGATAAACGGGTATTTATTGGACAAATATATCATACTAGAACTGACATGTGATTACATTTTCACGCAATTTGGGTGCATAGATCCTGAGAAATCAGCACCCAGAACAACCAAATCTGGCCGTAATAACGGCCTCGATACGCCTGGGCATTGAGTCAAACAGAGCTTGGATGGCGTGTACAGGTACAGCTGCCCATGCAGCTTCAACACGATACCACAGTTCATCAAGAGTAGTGACTGGCGAATTGTGACGAGCCAGTTGCTCGGCCACCATTGACCAGACGTTTTCAATTGGTGAGCGATCTGGAGAATGTGCTGGCCAGGGACGCAGTCGAACATTTTCTGTATCCAGAAAGGCCCGTACAAGACCTGCAACACGCGGTCGTGCATTGTCCTGCTGAAATGTAGGGATTCGCAGGGATCGAATGAAGGGTAGAGCCACGGGTCGTAACACATCTGAAATGTAACGTCCACTGTTCAAAGTGCCGTCAATGCTAACAAGAGGTGACCGAGACGTGTAACCAATGGCACCCCATATCATCACGCCGGGTGATACGCCAGTATGGCGATGATGAATACACGTTTCTAATGTGCGTTCACTGCGATGTCACCAAACACGGATGCGACCATCACGATGCTGTAAACAGAACCTGGACTGATCCGAAAAAACGACGTTTGGGCATTCGTGCACCCAGGTTCGTCGTCGAGTACACCATCGCAGGCACTCCTGTCTGTGATGCAGCGTCAAGGGTAACCACAGCTACGGTCTCCGAGCTAATAATCCGTACTGCTGCAAACGTCGTCGAACTGTTCGTGCAGATGGTTGTCGTCTTGCAAACGTCCCCATCTGTTGACTCAGGGATCGAGACGTGGCTGCACGATCCGTTACAGCCGTGCAGATAAGATGCCTGTCATCCCGACTGCTAGTGATACGAGGCCGTTGGGATCCAGCACGGCGTTCCGTATTACCCTCCTGAATCCACCGATTCCATATTCTGCTAACAGTCATTCGATCTCAACCAACGCGAGTAGCAATGTCGCGATACGGTAAACCGCAATCGCGATAGGCTACAATCCGACCTTTATCAAAGTCGGAAACGTGATGGTACGCATTTCTCCTCCTTACACGAGGCATTACAACAACGTTTCACCAGGCAACGCCGGTCGACTGCTGTTTGTGTATGAGAAATCGGTTGGAAACCTTCCTCATGTCAGCTCGTTGTAGGTGTCGCCACCGGCGCCAGCGTTGTGTGAATGCTCTGAAAAGGTAATCAATTGCATATCACAGCATCGTCTCCCTGTCGGTTAAATTTCGCGTCTGCAGCACGTCATCTTCGTGGTGTAGCAACTTCAATGGCCAGTAGTGTATAAGCGCGGCAGGGCCTACTGGGACTCTTGGTGGAGAAACGCCGGCGCTAGCGGCCAGCACCGGCCGCTGGGCCGTGGCGTATAGCGGGCCGACATTTAGCTGCAAGGCCGCGGCGCGGTCGCCCCGTTACATTCCAGTCCAGCTGCTGCGGCGGGGCCGGCACAGCTGGGGAACTCGGCAAGACTGCACACCGGCTCAGCTGGGACCCGAAACAGCTGCGTCTGACACCATGGGAGGCACCTGTGACGCGCTGTGGGGTGGCGGCGCAACGCGCTTACACGTCGCCTGCGACCCATCGGCCACTCTGCCTGTACTCGCGGAGAAGAAACAGACAATGAATGTGAAAGGTAGTCTCTTGGAAGGAAAACTTAAAACACAGGGAACTCTAGAGGTCTTTAGCGTGGTTTGAACTAGAGATGGGGGATCCGCCCCTGAACTGATACATAGAGTTGAATCTTTCAAAGGAGTGAACAATCAGTGATTCAGAAAAAAAGAACGGTAGCTCCAAACGTTTCCTACCGCAGAGAGAGAGAGAGAGAGAGAGAGAGAGAGAGAGACGGAGCATATCAGCAGCGACTCTGCTGGTCAGAGCAGAGTGCACGCAACACAACACAGCCAGCGCCGGCCTCTGCCCTGCTTCTACCTTGGCTGCCTGCATTGTGCAGTGCCCCATTGGATTTTGTGTTTCACATATGCCGTGCCGTCTCTGTGCGTCGTCTGCCGCTTGCAGTGTCTGGCGCAGCTTAACTTAGCATCGCACTCCGTCGGCGATCGTTTCAGTCGCACGTCCTGCCCTCTGGGCAGTTGACGCGAGCAACAGGACAGAGAGCCTCCTAGCGGAGAACGTAAGAACTACTTGCAACAACCTGCTCGCAAGGGAACGGACGATTTGTCTCGGAGCGGGTGAGTGGTGGCCGTTCACCGCTCCCCCCACCCTCGGAACTCGCCCGCTCAACGCTCACCCCACCGTTCTCGACTCTAGCCAGAGCGTTGAGCAAAGCGACTCAGGTGTCACTCCGGTATCTGCGGTCTTAGCTCACACAGTAATACAGCTCGCAGCTCGACCTGCTTGACTCAGCGCCTCTGCATCGGAGTTCGTCTCTACTGGATATTGTTCCTCATAGTAAAAAGAATGGTTCAAATGGCTCTAAGCACTATGGGACTTAACATCGATGGTCATCAGTCCCCTAGAACTTAGAACTACTTAAACCTAACTAACCTAAGGACAGCACACAACACCCAGCCATCACGAGGCAGAGAAAATCCCTGACCCCGTCGGGAATCGAACCCGGGAACCCGGGCGTGGAAAGCGAGAACGCTACCGCACGACCACGAGATGCGGGTGTTCCTCGTAGTAATACCGCTATGTATATTACATTATTATGTTATGTATACATCATTTGTTTTTATTTTATTTTTATTTGTTTAAACTGATCAGATTAGGTTCCTGACAACTCCTCTTACTATAGGATTTTTATTATGGACACTCGAATTTACGCTTTAATTATGAGCGAACCGATAAACGTATTGCAAAATGTGATACACCAATATTTTCCTTGTTTTATTCTGCATATGGCTATATGCAGCACTTAAGTCTTACAGTCAATTTTTTTTCCTTATTCTGGTACGGATTTTGCGATTTTAGGCGTCTTCGGAAGGAAACGTTCACTTTAAAAATATATGGCTTGTGATGTATTTGTAAGAGGTTAATTAAATTTTATTACATTATAGCCAAATATATTGTTAATGTAAATCTCAAGTTACAACATTTTCCGATCACCCAAAAAACCACGATAGTGCAAAATAAATCAATAATCAAAAACTTTGTCATATCGTGGAAATTTCAATAAACAATACAAAATTCTTACTCATTATCTGTGTTACTTCAAAATAGGATCAAATAAGATCAAAATACAGGTATAGTACTGGAATAAACCAAGTTTAAAGGGCAATGTGCCTTCCATTTATTTTCTATTGTGAATGAGTGGTGAGTCATGAAAAAGAGCTAGTCCATTTCAGGGAGTGAACAGTTCTGATCCGATCTCTGAAAAGAACTGTTTTGCCCATCTCTAGTTTGAACGCTTCTGGAAGTGCTCACAAAACTACATTTACAAAGTTCTACAGTCTAAATATCCTCCCGGACAACGTTTTTGCTGTGAAAGTATCAACGACTGAGGTTTGATGAAGTGCACATTTTTCAGTGATAAACATTTCGCATTTGAGGTTCCTCTACGTGGTAGAGTGGCATTCACGTCGTGTTGTCACAAGGGAAAAGTTAATTTGCCACCATTAATACAGCCAGCCGGGGTGGCCGAGTGGTTCTAGGCTCTACAGTCTGGAACCGCTCGACCGATACGGTCGCAGGTTCCAATCCTGCCTCGGGCATGGATGTGTGTGATGTCCTTAGGTTAGTTAGCTTTAAGTAGTTCCTAGGGGACTGATGACCTCAGAAGTTGCGTCCCATATTGCTCAGAGCCATTTGAACCATTTGGAACCATTAATATAAAAAATTATTTTTCAATGCACTGCATCAAGGATTCTCTCCAAATGGTCGAACAATTAAAGAGATGTCAGAGAATTATTTCAGTAAATACAAGTGAACAAATTTGGGCCACAGATGATACCAGTACTAATAAATAGAGAGGCCACTTAATGCGCTACATTTCTTAATATAGTGTGTTAACGACCACAACTCGTAAATAACCTTCAAAGTTACCACAGCATGGAACCTACACTGCAGTTCATGAAACACACAATTTACGAAATTTCATATCGCAAAAACTACTTACCCTTTCTGAAATTTATATCTCTCTAGAAAACCTTCCACAGAGAATTCTGAAAACCTTCCACAGTTCGTCAAACTTGCTGGAGTGAGCATTTATTTAAATAAATGGCAATTAAATTGCGTCATTAATAAAATTTTGAAAACACAACTGACTCGGTTTTGTGTTAGTGCGAAAATTCCAGTTATATTTTTGCGGAGTTAAACTTATTGAACAGCACTGGAAAAGTCACAGCTTTAATAAATCTATCTTTAAATGTAATGTTGTCACCTAGGTACCAAATTTTATTCAAAATGGTTCAAATGGCTCTGAGCACTATGGGACTTAACATCTGAGGTCATCAGTCCCCTAGAACTACTGAAACCTAACTAACGTAGGGACATCACACACATCCATGCCCGAGGCAGGATTCGAACCTGCGACCGTGGCGGTCGCGCGGTCCCAGACTGAAGCGCCTAGAACCACTCGGCCACTCTGGCCGGCCAAGTTTCATTCTCTAGTTAAATTACATGTAGTGTTAACAACCCAAACAGAAAAAATATGTTCCATAATTAGGCACCGAAGTAACAACATTTAATGTTTTAAAAAAAGTCATTAATGCCTGTCCTAATTTTAACGCTAATACTGTTTTTTGAGAAACACTTGCAGGCCGGAGTGGCCGAGCGGTTCTAGGCGCTACAGTCTGGAGCCGTGCGGCCGCTACGGTCGCAGGTTCGAATCCTGACTCGGGCATGGATGTGTGTGATATCCTTAGGTTAGTTAGGTTTAAGTAGTTGTAAGTTCTAGGGGACTGATGACCTCAGCAGTTAAATCCCATAGTGTTCAGAGCCATTTGAACAATTTGAGAAACACTTGTATAAGAAGGTGACAGTTCAAATGTTCAAAGGTGTGTGAAATCTTGTGGGACTTAACTGCTAAGGTCATCAGTCCTTAAGCTTACACACTACTTAACCTAAATTGTCCTAAGGACAAACACACACACCCATGCCCGAGGGAGGACTCGAACCTCCGCCGAGAGAAAGTAACTGTCTAGGAGATCTGTTGACACTGTGGTTTTGCCAAAGACGTTAAACGTTTCTGCTCAGAAGCTAACTTGTAGTGTGTATTGTACACATAAGTCAGGAACTTAAGAATATACGGCAGCCTGGTATGTGTGTGGTCTGTGCTGGACGAGGAATGATTCGCGTCCTTCAGGCCCCGCTGGATGTAGTTGGCAGTAGACTTGGCCGCTGTTTCTATGTATCGATACAGTGTATCGATACGTGGAACTGTTTCAGTGTTTCTGAACGGCTGCGGTTCACTGTTTCCAAACAGTGGTGTTTCATTCCACCCCTGTCTGGGATAACCGGACCAGATTCGGTCTCGAGCCAGACACAGAAACTGTATCATTGTTTCAAAGTAAGGCTGTTTCAGTCCACCTGCGCTTGGAACGGACTAATTGTATCGAAATAGTGATGTTTCATTCCGCTCTGTGTCGGACGAGATTCGGGCTCGGCACAGGTACTGAAACACATTTAACATACCACTTCGTGAAACACTTTCAAGAGTGTCGAAATCTTTTTGACAAGCAATAGCATGAAGCTTAAGATATCCGAAAATAAAGCTTCGTTTCTAGGTGACTGTCATATTCCGAAATGGCGTAACATCTGCTTTATAAACACTAACCAAGCAATAAAACAACGCATACTATTCACATTCAAAATAATAAATATGTGAAAATCATTCAGTTAAATTACACTTTTTGATAACATACGCTTCTCTGTTCACTTACAGTAATCATATTAAGAAACGTAAGTAAGCCTACAACATTTTGAATAAAAAAAGGCGTAGAGTGACAGTTATTAGACATGTATATAAATTTGATGTAGGTATAATTGCAAGCAATCTGTTTGACATATCACTGATAGTGTAATGGTGAACAGGAAGGACTAGGAAGCATGGTGAATTTATAGTAACGGTTCGAAACACCTTGAAAGACAAAATTTCTTTCTGTTATATTTTGTTATTTATTCGAATTATTTGGCGTTATTTGTGAGTCTATAGTCACTGTGCCTATTATCCACAATGATTCCCTTTGTGTGCGTGGAAATTAGCAGGATGGGTATATTAGCCATACTAATGGAATGTGGGAATCCCAGTAGCATATCCGTTGTTTCTGCAGTTTGCTCCCACCTCCAGTTCCGTTCGCGGTGGTTCTTCTGTCTTCAGCTATGGCTGTCCTCAGCCAATTGAAAAGTATGAAAGTCACACGACACGAAAGCAGCGCATTTGCTGCAGAAATACACAACTGCCAAGACGCCTAAGTGATAATTTCATACTTTCTGCGATATGATTAGCGCTCCCGCAACTCATTTGTGTTTATGTGGACATACTTATACAGTAGACAGTCAAGATGATAAAATGTGTAGGTTTATTAGATTACAAAACACAAACTAGAATGAGATTTTCACTCTGCAGCGGAGTGTGCGCTGATTTGAAACTTCCTGGCAGATTAAAACTGTGTGCCCGACCGAGACTCGAACTCGGGACCTTTGCCTTTTGCGGGCAAGTGCTCTACCAACTGAGCTACCGAAGCACGACTCACGCCCAGTGCTCACAGCTTAATCTGCCGGGAAGTTTCAAATCAGCGCACACTCCGCTGCAGAGTGAAAATCTCATTCTGGAAACATCCCCCGGGCTGTGGCTAAGCCATGTCTCCGCTATATCCTTTCTTTCAGGAGTGCTAGTTCTGCAAATTTCGCAGGAGAGCTTCTGTAAAGTTTGGAAGGTAGGAGACGAGATACTGGCAGAAGTAAAGCTCTGAGTACTGGGCGTGAGTCGTGCTTCGGTAGCTCAGTTGGTACAGCACTTGCCCGCGAAAGACAAAGGTCCCGAGTTCGAGTCTCGGTCGGGCACACAGTTTTAATCTGCCAGGAAGTTTCAAAACACAAACTGTTTGACTGTTTCGAAACAGCGTACCGAAACATTACATTGTACTGTTTCATTTGTTTCGAAACAGTTACGTGTTTCAGTTTGCCCATCTCTAGTGTGGTGGGCTCCCTGTTGTATTGCTCGAAATACCGCCTGCTGCGTCCGTGGCTGGTGGGAGGGGACTGTGCGTGCAGCGGCGAGGTGCGTAGCGCTCTGGCGCGTGCGCGCCGAACACGTGTTGCTAACAAGGCCGACTTCTCCTGCCAGCGTACGGTCAAATGGCGGAGAGAACAAGGCTTCCCAGCTTACTGTGTGATTCCACGGTCCATATAACACGCCGATATGTAGCCATGTAGTCGTATAGCGATGCCGTCAATGTTACTGCGATACTTGAGCAACAGACGGCAATGTTTTGTATGGCTGGGCAATATTGCTGAGGTTACAGATCGTTGTCGACGTATTGCCGAGGGGCTACATGTGTTGTCCAACAAGTGTGGACAGTAGAGAAGGGCAAACTGAAACACGTAAATGTTTCGAAACAAATGAAACAGTACAATGTAATGTTTCGATACGGTGTTTCGAAACAGTGAAACAGTTTGTGTTTTGTAATCTAATAAACCTACACATTTTATCATCTTGAATGTCTACTGTATAAGTATGTCCGCATAAACACAAATGAGGTGCGAGAGCGCTAATCATATCGCAGAAAGTATGAAACTATCACTTAGGCGTCTTGGCAGTTTCGTATTTCCTGCAGCAAATGCGCTGCTTTTGTGTCATGTGACTTTCATACTTTTCAATTGGCTGAGGAAAGCCTTAGCTGAAGACAGAAGAACCACCACGAACGGAACTGGAGGTGGGAGCAAACTGCAGAAACAACGGATATGCTACTGGGATTCCCACATTCCATTAGTATGGCTAATATACCCATCCTGCTAATTTCCATGCACACAAAGGGAATCATTGTGGATAATAGGCACAGTGACTATAGACTCACAAATAATGCCAAATAATTCGAATAAATAACAAAATATAACAGAAAAAAAATTGTGTTTCAAGGTGTTTCGAACCGTTACTATGAATTTACGATGCTTCCCGTTCACCATTACACTATCAGTGATATGTCAAACAGATTGCTTGCAATTATACCTACATCAAATTTATATACATGTCTAATAACTGTCACTCTACGCCTTTTTTTATTTAAAATGTTGTAGTCTTACTTGCGTTTCTTAATATGATTACTGTACATGAACAGAGAAGCGTATGTTATAAAAAAAGTGTAATTTAACTAAATGATTTTCACATATTTATTATTTTGAATGTGAATAGTATGCGTTGTTTTATTGCTTGGTTAGTGTTTATAAAGCAGATGTTACGCCATTTCGGAATATGACAGTCACCTAGAAACGAAGCTTTATTTTCGGATATCTTAAGCATCATGCTATTGCTTGTCAAAAAGATTTTGACACTCTTGAAAGTGTTTCATGAAGTGGTATGTTGTGTTTCAGTACCTGTGCCGAGCCCGAATCTCGTCCGACACAGAGCGGAATGAAACATCACTATTTCGATACAATTAGTCCGTTCCAAGCGCAGGTGGACTGAAACAGCCTTATTTTGAAACAACGATACAGTTTCTGTGTCTGGCTCGAGATCCGAGACAGGGGCGGAATGAAACACCACTGTTTTGAAACAGTGAACCATAGCCGTTCCGAAACACTGTAACAGTTCCAGGTATCGATACACTGTATCGAAACATAGAAACCGTGGCCAAGTCTAGTGGACAGTATGTGGCTGTCTACATCTACATCTATATCTACACGATTACTCTGCAATTCACATTCAACTGCTTGGCCGAGGGTTCATCGAACCACAATCATACTATCTCTCTACCATTCCACTCCCGAACAGCGCGCGGGAAAAACGAACACCTAAACCTTTCTGTTCGCGCTCTGATTTCTCTTATTTTATTTTGATGATCATTCCTACCTATGTAGGTTGGGCTCGACAAAATATTTTCGCATTCGGAAGAGAAAGTTTGTGACTGAAATTTCGTAAATAGATCTCGCCGCGACGAAAAACGTCTTTGCTTTAATGACTTCCATCCCGACTCGCGTATCATATCTGCCACACTCTCTCCCCTTTTACGTGATAATACAAAACGAGCTGCCCTTTTTTGCACCCTTTCGATGTTCTCCGTCAATCTCACCTGGTAAGGATCCCACACCGAGCAGCAATATTCTAACAGAGGATTAACGAGTGTAGTGTAAGCTGTCTCTTTAGTGGACTTGTTGCATCTTCTAAGTGTCCTGCCAATGAAACGCAACCTGTGGCTCGCCTTCCCCACAATATTATCTATGTGGTCTTTCCAACTGACGTTGTTGGTAATTTTAACAGCCAGGTACTTAGTTGAATTGACAGCCTTGAGAATTGTTCTATTTATCGAGTAATCGAATTACAACGGATTTCTTTTGGAACTCGTGTGGATCACCTCACACTTTTCGTTATTTAGCGTCAACTGCCACCTGCCACACCATACAGCAATCTTTTCTAAATCGCTTTGCAACTGATACTGGTCTTCGGATGACCTTACTAGACGGTAAACTACAGCATCATCTGCGAACAACCTAATAGAACTGCTCAGATTGTCATCCAGGTCATTTATATAGACCAGGAACAGCAGAGGTCCCAGGACGCTTCCCTGGGGAACACCTGATATCACTTCAGTTTTACTCGATGATTTGCCGTCCATTACTACGAACTGCGACCTTCCTGACAGGAAATCACGAATCCAGCCGCACAACTGAGACGATACCCCATAGGACCGCAGCTTGATTAGAAGTAGCTTGTGAGGAACGGTGTCAAAAGCTTTCCGGAAATCTAGAAATACGGAATCAACTTGAGATCCCCTGTCGATAGCGGCCATTATTTCGTGCGAATAAAGAGCTAGTTGCGTTGCACAAGAACGATGTTTTCTGAAACCATGCTGATTACGTATCAATAGATCGTTCCCTTCGAGGTGATTCATAATGTTTGAATACAGTATATGCTCCAAAACCCTATTGCAAACCGACGTCAATAATAGCACGGCTGTAATAGCACTGCCGTCAATGTTGCTGCTATACGAGAGCAATATCGTGCATTGTTGCTTTATGGCCACGCAATATTGCTGGCACTGCAGGTAGTTGGCGGCGTATCGTCCAGGGGCTGCATGTGTTGTCCAACAATATGTGGCCGCAATAACATTGCCGTCAGTGTTGCTCGAATACGGAGAATATATGGCCGTTATAGCACTGCCATCAATATGGTTGCAATACGAGCGCAGAAGCGGGCAATGATGCCGTAATGCAGGGCAGTACTGCGGTTGTTGCAGGTAGTTGGCGGCCTATGGCCGAGGGTGGACAATATGTGGCCATAATAGAACAGTCATAAATGTTGCTGCTATACGAGAGCAGTAGCGTGTAATACTGCTTGATGGCCGGGATATAGCTGGTGCTGCAGGTAGTTGGCACGTATCGTCCAGGCGCTGCCTGTGTTGTCAATCTAGGGTGGACAATTTGTGGCCACAATAGCACAGCAGTCAATATTGCTGCAATGCGAGCACGACAGAGGGCAATATTGCTGTATAGCTGGTGTTGGAGGTAGATGGCGACATGTCGCCGAGGGTGGAGAATATGTGGCCATAATAGCTGAGCCGTCAATGCTGCTGCAGTACTTGAGCAATAGCGTGCAATATTGCTTTATGGCCGGTAAATATTGATGGTGCTGCAGGCAGTTGCCGACGTGTCGCCTATAGGCTGCCTGTGTTGTCCAACAAGGATGGACAATATGTGGCCGTAATAGCATTGAGATCAATGTTGCTACATTACCAGTACAATAGAGGGCAATATTGCCATATGGCCGGTCAATATTGTTAGTGTCGCAGGTAGCTGGCGATGTATCGCTGAGGAGCTGCCGGTGTTGTCCGTAAGGATGGACAATATATGGCTGTAATAGCACAGTCGTCAATATTGCTGCAATGCGAGCACGACGGCAATATTGCTGTATAGCTGGTGTTGGAGGTAGTTGGCGACATGTTGCCGAGGGTGAAGAATACGTGGCCTTAATAGCTGAGCCGTCAATGTTGCTGCTATACGAGAGCAATAGCGTGCAATATTGCTTTATGGCCAGGATATAGCTGGTGCTGCAGGTAGTTGGCACGTATCGTCCAGGGACTGCCTGTGTTGTCCAACTAGGGTGGACAATATGTGGTCGTAATAGCACAGCCGTCAATATTGCTGCAATACGAGCGCAATTGCGGTGTTTATTGCTTTAATTGCCGGGCAATATTGCTGGTGTTGGAGTCAGTTAGCGACATATCGCCGAGAATGGACGATATATAGCCGTAATGGCACCGCCGTGAATGTTGCTACAATTCGAGAGCAACGGAGGGCAATATATTGCTATATGGCCGGTCAGTATTGTTAGTGTCGCAGGTAGTTGGCGATGTATCGTCGAGGGGCTGCCAGCGTTGTGCGTAAGGATGGACAATCTGTGGCCGTAATAGCATTGAGATCAATGTTGCTACATTACCAGTACAATAGAGGGCAATATTGCCATATGGCCGGTCAGTATTGTTAGTGTCGCAGGTAGCTGGCGATGTATCGCTGAGGAGCTGCCGGTGTTGTCCGTAAGGATAGACAATATGTGGCCGTAATAGCATTGAGATCAATATTGCTACATTACCTGTACAATAGAGGGCAATATTGCTATATGGCCGGTCAGTATTGTTAGTGTCGCAGGTAGTTGGCGATGTATCGTCGAGGGGCTGCCGGTGTTGCCCAACAAGGGTGGAGAATATATGAGTATAAAGAGCTAGTTGTGTTTCACAAGAACGATATTTTCTGAATCCCTGCCGACTATATGTCAATAAATCGTTTTCTTCGAGGTACTTCATAACGTTCGAACACAGTATATGTTCTAAAACCCTACTGCAAATCGACGGGATGAATTGAATATCATTGGTCAGTTTCCTTGCACACTCCATCCAAGGCAACATTTTGCGCCCTCCCTTTTAAGAAATACTGAATCCTGTCACAAATGCCCCTTGGTACTGCCACAGGATCTCACTTTCGTTAGCAATGGTTGGCGTCCTACCGAGTAAAATAGTGTTGGGATGTCGAAAAATACTTGGTCGATCCGACTGCCTCGGTCCACGGCCTTGTGGGCGTCGCGGGAGCAAAAGAGCGAGTGGGTTTGTTGTCGTTGGAATGCCTGCTGGTTCAGCTCGCAAGCTACTTGCGCCGTAGCGGCGTTGCGGCGCGAGTCAAGGCCGCCCGCACACGGCAGGGTGATGTGGGGGAGGAGGCGTTGTCTGCCGGCGGAAGGAAAAGCACGGGACTACGGGCACGGATGGCGAGCTGATGACGACGAACGCCGAAAATAGAAAGGAGAGACCGGCCGATCGCAGGGGAGGATGTCGCCTGGCTGGAGACGACACGCAAGCGTGGGCGAGGGGAGGGGAGGGGAGGGGAGGGGAAGGTCAGCGGGTCAAGTGACAGGGAAAGTGGCCGGCTGGCCGGAGGTGCGTGGCGGAGGGGGGCTGGCGCCTCTCTCCCTGACACGGCGGCTGGGATGCGGGAGATCTGTACGGCGTTCCGGCCGGAGTGGCCGAGCGGTTCTAGGCGCTACAGTCCGCAACCGCGCGACAGCTGCGGTTGCAGGTTCGAATCCTGCCTCGGGCATGGGTGTGTCCGATGTCCTTAGCTTAGTTAGTTTTTAGTAGTTCTAAGTTCTAGGGCACTGATGACCTCAGAAGTTAAGTCCCATAGTGCTCAGAGCCATTTGAACCATTTTTTGTACGGCGTTCTTGTCTTAGGGCCGTCCGTATGGAAGTGAATAATGGCGGTGTTTCTTTTGTCAGACGCTTTACTTTTCACTACGGGACTATCAGACCAATTGTGTGATTGGGCTGAAGAGTTCCTAGATAACAGAATGCAGCATGTGATTCTCAACGGAGAGAAGTCTTCCGAAGTAAGAGTGATTTCAGCTGTGCCGCAGGGGAGTGTCGTAAGACCGTTGCTATTCACAATATACATAAATGACCTTGTGGATAACGTCGGAAGTTCACTGAGGCTTTTTGCGGATAATGCTGTAGTATGTCGAGGGGTTGTAACAATGGAAAATTGTACTGAAATGCAGGAGGATCTGCAGCGAATTGACGCATGGTGCAGGGAATGGCAATTGAATCTCAATGTAGACAAGTGTAATGTGCTGCGAATATACAGAAAGATCCTTTATCATTTAGCTACAATATAGCAGGACAGCAACTGAAAGCAGTTAATTCCATAAATTATCTGGCAGCAGGCATTATGAGTGATTTAAAATGGAATGACGATATAAAATTAATCGTCGGTAAAGCAGATTCCACACTGAGATTCATTGGAAGAATCCTAAGGAAATACAGTCCGAAAACAAAGGTAGTAGGTTACAGTACAGTTGTTCACCCACTGCTTCAATACTGCTCACCAGTGTGGGATCCGTACCAGATAGGGCTGATAGAAGAGATAGAGAAGATCCAACGGAGAGCAGCGCGCTTCGTTACAGGATCATTTAGTAACCGCCAAAGCGTTACGAGGATGACAGATGCTGTCCGGAGTGGCCGAGCGTTTCTAGGCGCTTCAGTCTGGAACCGCGCGACCGCTACGGTCGCAGGTTCGAATCCTGCCTCGGGCATGAATGTGTGTGATGTCCTTAGGTTAGTTAGGTTTAAGTAGTTCTAAGTTTTAGGGGACTGATGACCTCAGCAGTTAAGTCCCATAGTGCTCAGAGCCATTTGAACAATTTTTTAGATGATAGATAAACTCCAGTGGAAGACTCTGCAAGAGTAGCTCGGTACGGGCTTTTTTTGAAGTTTCTAGAACATACCTTCACCGAGGGGTCAAGCAGTATATTGCTCCCTCCTACGTATATCTCGCGAAGAGACCATGAGGATAAAATCAGAGAGATTAGAGCCCCCACAATCTTTTTTTCCAGGAACAATACGAGACTGCGATAGAAGGGAGAACCGATAGAGGTACTCAAGGTACCCTCCGCCACACACCGTCAGGTGGCTTGCGTAGTATGGATGTAGATGTAGATACGGGACCAGGGATATTTTTCAGCATTCAACTATCGTTCGACCAAAGCAGCTCAAAGCAACTCTCATGAAAGCTCGAGAAAATCAACTTCGGAATGTTCCAAGCGTCTCCAGTGGGCCATTGTAAGGTTAATTTTTCAACAGGCAGAGTCGCTCTGTGGTAGAATGCCCGCCTGCCATGTGGAGGGCTTGTGTTCTAGTTTTAATGCAAATTTTTTAACAAAGCAACATGCGCTACGACGATTTCGTGAAGCATAAAATACATAAAGATAAAAAAATAATAACATTCTCTCGACCATCCATATGAGACAAGTGGTTCAAAATACATGAGCTTTCGACTGAGTACTCCTCACGCATTGTCAAATGCTGACCGTCACTTCTCTTATACACTTTCCCTAATGCGTCAAATTACCACAACGCCTCCAGTTCCACGGTGAACAGTAGCCATAATCCAGAATGAGATTTTCATTCTGCGGCAGAGTGTGCACTGATATGAAACTTCCTGGCAGATCAAAAGTGTTTGCCAGACCGAGACTCGAAATCGGGACTTTTGCCTTTTGCAGGCAACTGCTCTACCAAACTGAGCTACTCAGGCGAGACTCACGACCCGTCCTCCAGCATTAATTCTGCCAGTACATCTTCTCCTACCTTCCAAACTTCACAGAAGCTCTCCTGCGAACCTTGTAGAACTAGCACTCCTGGAAGAAAGGATATTGCGGAGATATGGCTTAGGCCGGTATTACACTATCAAATTTCTTTGTCCAATATCTTTGTCAAATATCCCTGTCAAAGAAATTTGATGGTGTAACAGGGCGCTTTCTCAAATCTCGTCTGTCGTCAAATAAATTTGATCAAATCTAGGGCCTCGCTGTAGATTTGATCAAAGTAGTCGATTGTCTTCTGTTCACTGCAATGTAACATGTTGCCATGTGGAGCGCTAGCATCGTTGCAGCGTTCTGTCATCTGTAGTGAGTTTATAAACATGGCCGGTAAATACAATTGGTGTGTACCGACAACTACAAAATTAATAGAGGTGTATGAAGTAGATGAGGCGCTTTACAACGTGAGGCACCCTGAATACGAAAATAGATTAAGAAGATTGGAGACCTGACCTAACCTAACCTAACTCTCTTTCTCCTGTAGCAAGGAATCTGAGTTTTACAGTGAGCCTGTCTTGTGCAGATATAGCAGTTGTTAAGTGAGTATTGTACTCCGTCTTCAGGCCACGAGTGGCCTACCGGGACCATCCGACCGCCGTGTCATCCTCAGAGGAGGATGCGGATAGGAGGGGAGTGGGGTCAGCACACTGCTCTCCCGGCTGTTATGATGGTATTCTTGACCGAAGCCGCTTCCAATTCGGTCGAGTAGCTCCTCAATCGGCATCACGAGGCTGAGTGCACCCCGAAAAATGGCAACAGCGCATGGTGGCTGGATGGTCACCCATCCAAGTGCCGGCCACGCCCAACAGCGCTTAACTTCGGTAATCTTACGGGAACCGGTGCATCCACTGCGACAAGGCCGTTGCCCAAGTGAGTTTTGTGCTTTGTGATATGAGGAAACACTTCACTGAGCACATACTGAAATGTATGCTCATCCATTCGTAAGTAATTGATGTACGACTTGACTTCCTCCGCTATAAGGTCACGTAACAAGTTTTGTTGAATGCTTTCATCGTGTCGTCGTAAAACCCACGGTTTCACCCAGGTACGTTTCCTTTTTTTGACCCGATTCACTTCCGCACGTGCACACAGTGCAATTGTGGTACATAAAACTTCTGTGGTTAATAACAGTTGTTGTTGTCAGACATCTTGAACTTTGACGAAAAATATGATGACAGTGTAGTACCCTTTTTAGCCCCACGTCAAAGATCTTTGTCAAATATATTTGACGAATACTTGATCACATCTTTGATCAAATCTTTGACAAACGAATTTGATAGTGTAATACCGGCCTTAGCCACAGCCTGGGGATGTTTCCAAAACGAAATTTTCACTCTGCAGAGGAGTGTGCACTGGTATGAAACTTCCTGGCAGGTTAAAACTGTGTGCCAGACCGAGACTCGAACTCGGGACCTTTGCCTTTCGCAGGTAAGTGCTCTACCAAACTGAGCTCTTGCCCGCTAAAGGTCCCGAGTTCGAGTGTCAGTCGGGTACATAGTTTTAATCTGCCAGGAAGTATGAGTAACCATAATGTCTTGGCTCGTCTGTGTGCAACAAATGGTCGTGCAGTGCAATACAATCCGTCACCAGCAATGGACGATGAACCTCTGACGATGCCAGTCACTGGTGCTGCCGAAGCTCGACAAAAACTATCAGGCATTTCGTCAACAAGTGACCGCGAAAGCCGCGACAGTTTTGTCAGTTAACATCCATCTTATTCGTGATAGGCTCGCATAGAACAGGGCACCAAATCATGGACGGAAGTCCGAAAGTCGTACTTCTGTGCCAATAAAAAGAAAAAAAAAATTAGTAATTTTTGAGAACTTTTATCGCGGATAACAGCGGCTGGCAAAAAAGTACTTTAAAAATGAACACAGTCAAAACATGTTTGCTTTGTGGTAACCGGTTGTGGCCAGTTTCTGACCATCGTGGTATGAGATTCTGAGATTCTGAAGATAATCAGAAACTGACCGAAACCGGTTGCAACAAAATAAATTTTTTTTTCCGGTCGAGACTGTTTTAATGAAACTTTTTTTTTTTGGATTAGTGACATTACGTGACTGTGCTGCTGCAGTGAACATATAGCTAGTCGTTTGGTATTTAAGTTTCGTATGACAGTTCTCGCAGCTGCTGTGGTATTCCTGCGCCCCTGCTTTGAGGCGATGACCTTAGAAGGCGCTTTCGCTCGCTGCTACTCCGTCCAGAGATCGTTCTTCCGCCCCTCCCCTCCCCCGACGACGCGGCGTTGTTTTCTCCGTCACTTGTTCTCGCTCCCCTCCCCCCCCCCAACTCTTCCCCTTCACCATTACCACCACCACCACTTGTCTCTGCTTCTCCGGCTTTTGTTCCACAGTTTCTCAGTAGCGGGAGAAACCGACCAAATGTCCCAGCGGCGGCTCTGCTGCTTGCGACACCTGCATTCCTCACACGTCTGTGTGTGTGTGTGTGTGTGTGTGTGTGTGTGTGAGAGCCGACGCCCCGCGAAGAACGCGGCTTGCCCTCTGTGATTCCGGCTACGGCCGCCTGGGGCGCCCGTGTCGCACGCTTCTACCGCGAGTTTATCTTTCGGACCCTACCGCATAACGACACAGCCCATATACACTCCTGGAAATTGAAATAAGAACACCGTGAATTCATTGTCCCAGGAAGGGGAAACTTTATTGACACATTCCTGGGGTCAGATACATCACATGATCACACTGACAGGACCACAGGCACATAGACACAGGCAACAGAGCATGCACAATGTCGGCACTAGTACAGTGTATATCCACCTTTCGCAGCAATGCAGGCTGCTATTCTCCCATGGAGACGATTGTAGAGATGCTGGATGTAGTCCTGTGGAACGGCTTGCCATGCCATTTCCACCTGGCGCCTCAGTTGGACCAGCGTTCGTGCTGGACGTGCAGACCGCGTGAGACGACGCTTCGTCCAGTCCCAAACATGCTCAATGGGGGACAGATCCGGAGATCTTGCTGGCCAGGGTAGTTGACTTTCACCTTCTAGAGCACGTTGGGTGGCACGGGATACATGCGGACGTGCATTGTCCTGTTGGAACAGCAAGTTCCCTTGCCGGTCTAGGAATGGTAGAACGATGGGTTCGATGACGGTTTGGATGTACCGTGCACTATTCAGTGTCCCCTCGACGATCACCAGTGGTGTACGGCCAGTGTAGGAGATCGCTCCCCACACCATGATGCCGGGTGTTGGCCCTGTGTGCCTCGGTCGTATGCAGTCCTGATTGTGGCGCTCACATGCACGGCGCCAAACACGCATACGACCATCATTGGCACCGAGGCAGAAGCGACTCTCATCGCTGAAGACGACACGTCTCCATTCGTCCCTCCATTCACGCCTGTCGCGACACCACTGGAGGCGGGCTGCACGATGTTGGGGCGTGAGCGGAAGACGGCCTAACGGTGTGCGGGACCGTAGTCCAGCTTCATGGAGACGGTTGCGAATGGCCCTCGCCGATACCCCAGGAGCAACAGTGTCCCTAATTTGCTGGGAAGTGGCGGTGCGGTCCCCTACGGCACTGCGTAGGATCCTACGGTCTTGGCGTGCATCCGTGCGTCGCTGCGGTCCGGTCCCAGGTCGACGGGCACGTGCACCTTCCGCCGACCACTGGCGACAACATCGATTTACTGTGGAGACCTCACGCCCCACGTGTTGAGCAATTCGGCGGTACGTCCACCCGGCCTCCCGCATGCCCACTATACGCCCTCGCTCAAAGTCCGTCAACTGCACATACGGTTCACGTCCACGCTGTCGCGGCATGCTACCAGTGTTAAAGACTGCGATGGAGCTCCGTATGCCACGGCAAACTGGCTGACACTGACGGCGGCGGTGCACAAATGCTGCGCAGCTAGCGCCATTCGACGGCCAACACCGCGGTTCCTGGTGTGTCCGCTGTGCCGTGCGTGTGATCATTGCTTGTACAGCCCTCTCGTAGTGTCCGGAGCAAGTATGGTGGGTCTGACACACCGGTGTCAATGTGTTCTTTTTTCCATTTCCAGGAGTGTATAAGCGTCCGCGACGGGGGCCGGGGAGGGGGGGAGGGGGGGAGGGGGAAGAAGCGGTACTGCCTCCCCCCCACCACCACCACTTGGACGTATTGGCTTTAAAATAGTACAGAAATTTGTCAATGATGCAGCAATTAAAGGAAATAAACTACTCACTACTAATTTCTTTCCTTTTGTTTCTCAGAAACAATCTGTGACTTCGCGTAGCGTAAGGTGCAATGCACATACGACAGGATCTTCACAACCTTACTATGGATCATGGAAGTGGATCTTACTCTGAAGAAAATCACTCTTGAGAAATCAAACTCTGATTATTGAGGAAAATACTACTCAATGTGAGAAGAGTTAAACAATTACAAAATTCTTTCATTATGGCAATTATTAAAATCACAACCGATGGCATAATTTGTGACATAATGGAAAACAAAGAGATCTAATTAACACTAATCATGAAAGTTGTCAGTTATCTGACTGCCAAAAAATTTCGTAGAATTCATAGTTTTGACAACCATGCCTCCGTTACCTTTAAAATTCCTTCAAAATCTTCTCCATCACTATACTGAATGAGAAAGTATTAGAAATGACTTTTCATCTCCTTAATAGTATATCAGTTTTTCCCAGATTCACAGAAAACAGATTTCTTTTTCTGAAAAACTCAACTGCACGCTACTGTGCCTCAAATGAGAATGCCCCAGCGCTGCGAAACACTGACTGACAAGCAAGTCAGCCGCAGATAAAACTAAACACGGATTCAAGGATCTTACCACTATTCATTATATTCGCAAAATCATCTTTTCCCCAGTACAGTAAACAGCATAAAATTATTTACACAACAGCAGAAAACATGAGAATCTCACACTACAAGTGCTTGAATTTTGCTCGTCACTCCGATCACCATACCAGATAGGACTGGTAGAGAAAACAGAGAGCATCCAAAGAAGAGCAGCGCGTTTCATTCCAGGTTCGTTTCGTAAGCGCGGAAGCTCACGGACATGCGCAACCCACTCCAATGGCAGACGGTGCAAGAGAAGTGTTCCGTATCAGTCAACGGCCTACAGCTAAAGTCCCGAAAGCCTTAAGTATACTGCTTCCTCCTACGGACGTATCGCGAAAAGCCCATAAAAGTAAACTTAGAGATATTCGAACCCACACTGATATCCCGCGAAATGTACGTGAGGATAAAATTTGAGTTATTCGAGCCCATGCGGGTATCTCGCGAAAAGTCCGTGAAGATAGTATTAAAGATATTCGAAGCCATGCAGATATCTCGCGATAAGTCCGTGAAGATAAAACTGGAGATATTCGAGCCCATGCTGATATCACACGAAAAGTCCGTGAAAAATTAGAAATACTCGAACTCACGCGGATATATCGCGAGAATTCTGTGAACATAAAATTAGAGATATTTGAGCCCATGCAGATATCTTGTGAAAAGTCCGTGAAGATAAAATTAGAGATATTCGAGCCCACGTGGAGACTTACCAGGAATCGTCGTTCCCGCGAACTGTTCGCGACTGGAACAGGATCTACATCTACATCTACATCCATACTCCACAAGCCACCTGACGGTGTGTGGCGGAGGATACCCTGAGTACCTCTATCGGTTCTCACTGCTATTCCAGTCTCGTACTGTTCGTGGAAAGGAGGATTGTCGGTATGCTTCTGTCTGGGCTCTAATCTCTCTGATTTTATCCTCATGGTCTCTTCGCGAGATATACGTAGGAGGGAGCAATATACTGCTCGACTCTTCGGCGAAGGTATGTTCTCGAAACTTTAACAACAGCCCGTATCGAGCTACTGAGCGTCTATCCTGCAGAGTCTTCCACTGGAGTTTATCTATCATCTCCGTAACGCTTTCGCGATTACTAAATGACCCTGTAACGAAGCGCGCTGCTCTCCGTTGGATCTTCTCTATCTCTTCTATCGATCCTATCTGGTACGGATCCCACACTGCTGAGCAGTATTCAAGCAGTGGGCGAACAAGCGTACTGTAACCTACTTCCTTTGTTTTCGGATTGCATTTCCTTAGGATTCTTCCAATGAATCTCAGTCTGGCATCTGCTTTACCGACGATCAACTTTATATGATCATTCCATTTTAAATCACTCCTAATGCCTACTCCCAGATAATTTATGGAATTAACTGCTTCCAGTTGCTGACCTGCTATTTTGTAGCTAAATGATAAGGGATCTATCTTTCTATGTATTCGCAGCACATTACACTTGTCTACATTGAGATTCAATTGCCATTCCCTGCACCATGCGTCAATTCGCTGCACATCCTCCTGCATTTCAGTACAATTTTCCATTGTTACAACCCCTCGATATACCACAGCATCATCCGCAAAAAGCCTCAGTGAACTTCCGATGTCATCCACAAGGTGATTTATGTATAATGTGAATAGCAACGGTCCTACGACACTCCCATGCGCCACACCTGAAATCACTCCTACTTCGGAAGACTTCTCTCCATTGAGAATGACATGCTGTGTTATGTTATCTAGGAACTCTTCAATCCAGTCACATAATTGATCTGACAGTCCATATGCTCTTACTTTGTTAATTAAACGACTGTGGGGAACTGTATCGAACGCTTTGCGGAAGTCAAGAAACACGGCATCTACCTGTGAACCCGTGTCTATGGCCCTCTGAGTCTCGTGGACGAATAGCGCGAGCTGGGTTTCACACAACCGTGTTTTCGAAACCCATGCTGATTCCTACAGAGTAGATTTCTAGTCTCCAGAAAAGGATAGGGAGAAAAGAATCGCACACAAAATACCCTCAATCACACACAATAATCTGCCTTTCTCAGTATAATAGCAGATGCTGATGTATGGCCGTATTAGCGGACGCGAAGTCCAGAGGAGTGTGGCGGCGGCAGAGCGTCGCCGGGGACAGGCGGGTCTCGAAGCCGGTCCTCCCGGTATGGCGAGACCGGGGCAGGACTGGCCGGAGCGCCGGGCAGCCAGGGTCAGCGGCCGCCCGCGCCTCCTGGAGGTCGCCCGGCCGCCCGTCGCACAGTTCTCTGAAGCACTCCTTGCCACGCACTTAACAGCGACCTGGAGGGCGAAAAGAAAGGTACCTTCTCCCAAGCAACTTCCAGCGTCCGATAACCTACTGAAAAAAGCACCCTCTGCCACGCTCTTCACCGGGATTTACACAGAAGCACCAAAGAAAACAGAGACATATAAACAGACAGAATACGCGGCAGCGGTCGGCGACACCTACATAAGACAAGCGCCTCGCGCAATTGTTAGATCGGTTACTGCTGCTTCAATAACAGGTTATCAAGATTTACGAAGTGCATTCAAGTTCTAAGGCCTCCCGACTTTTTTTTTTTTATAATTAAGTACTCACTCGAAATCGATGAAACTGGCGTTACTTCTCGACGTAATCGCCCTGCAGACGTACACATTTTTCACAACGCTGACGCCATGATTCCATGGCAGCGGCGTAAGGAGTCTGTTTTGACCACTGGAAAATCGCTGAGGCAATAGCAGCACGGCTGGTGAATGTGCGGCCACGGAGAGTGTCTTTCATTGTTGGAAAAAGCCAAAAGTCACTAGGAGCCAGGTCAGGTGAATAGGGACCATGAGGAATCACTTCAAAGTTGTTATCACGAAGAAACTGTTGCGTAACGTTAGCTCGATGTGCGGGTGCGTTGTCTCGGTGAAACAGCACACGCGCAGCCCTTCCCGGACGTTTTTGTTGCAGTGCAGGAAGGAATTTGTTCTTCAAAACATTTTGGTAGGATGCACCTGTTACCGTAGTGCCCTTTGGAACGCAGTGGGTAAGGATTACGCCCTCGCTGTCCCAGAACATGGACACCATCATTTTTTCAGCACTGGCGGTTACCCGAAATTTTTTGGTGGCGGTGAATCTGTGTGCTTCCATTGAGCTGACTGGCGCTTTGTTTCTGGATTGAAAAATGGCATCCACGTCTCATCCATTGCCACAACCGACGAAAAGAAAGTCCCATTTGTGCTGTCGTTGCGCGTCAACATTGCTCGCAACGTGCCACACGGGCAGCCGTGTGGTCGTCCGTCAGCATTCGTGGCAACCACCTGGATGACACTTTTCGCATTTTCAGGTCGTCATGTAGGATAGTGTGCACAGAACCCACAGAAATGCCAACTCTGGTGGCGATCTGTTCGACAGTCATTCGGCGATCCCCCAAAACAATTCTCTCCACTTTCTCGATCGTGTCGTCAGACCGGCTTGTGCGAGCCCGAGGTTGTTTCGGTTTGTTGTCACACGATGTTCTGCCTTCATTAAACTGTCACACCCACAAACGCACTTTCGACACATCCATAATTCCGTCACCACATGTCTCCTTCAGCTGTCGATGAATTTCAATTGGTTTCACACCACGCAAATTCAGAAAACGAATGATTCCACGCTGTTCAAGTAAGGAAAACGTCGCCATTTTAAGTATTTAAAACAGTTCTCATTCTCGCCGCTGGCAGTAAAATTCCGTGTGTCGTACGGTGCTGCCATCTCTGGGACGTATTGACAATGAACGCGGCCTCATTTTAAAACAATGCGCATGTTTCTACCTCTTTCCAGTCCAGAGAAAAAAAATCGGAGGCCTTAGAACTTGAATGCACCTCGTAAATGAAACTCCCTCGCAGATTAAAACTGTGTGCCGGACCGAGACTCGAAAGGTGCCGTGTTCGAGACTCGGTCCGGCACACAGTTTTAATCTTACAGGAAGTTTCATATCAGCGCACACTCCGCTGCAGAGTGAAAATCTCATTCAAGATTTAAATGAGTTTGAACGTTGTGTTATAGTCGACGCGCGTGCGATGGGTCACAGCGTCTCATTTCACGAGTGGACGTGAATATCAGGAATCTGGTAAAACATCAAAAGTCTCCGACATCACTGCGGCCAGAAAAAGATCCTGCAAGAACGGGACTAACGACGACTGAACAGAATGGTTCAACGCGTCAGAAGTGCAACCCTTCCGCAAATTGCTGCAGATTTCAATACTGGGCCATCGTACAAAGCATTCAACGAAACATCATCGATATGGGCTTTCAGAGCCGAAGGTCCACTCTTGTACCCTTGATGACGCCCCACCTGGGCCCATCAACTCACAAATTGGGCTGTTGATGAATGGAAACATGTTGCCTCGTCGGACGAGTCTCGTTTCAAATTGTATCGAGCGGATGGAAATGTACAGGTGTGGAGACAACCTCGTGAATACCTGGACCCCGCATGTCAGCGGGGAACTGTTCAAGCTGGTGGAGGCTCTGTAATGGTATGGGGCGTGTGCAGTTGGAATGATTTAGGACCCCTGATACGTCTAGATACGACTTTGACAGGTGACATGTACGTTAACATACCGTCTGATCACCTGCACCCATTCACGTCCATCGTGCGTTCCAACGGACTTGGGGAATTCCAGCAGGACAATCCGACACCCCATACGTCCAGAGTTGCTACAGAGTGGCTCCAGGAACACTCTTCTGACTTCAAACACTTCTGCTGACCACCAGACTCCCCAGACATGAACATTATTGAGCGTGTCTGGGATGCCTTTCAACGTGCTGTTCAGAAGAGATCTCCACCTCCTCCTACTCTTGCGGATTTGTGGACGGCCCTGCACGATATTCCCTCCAGCACTACTGGTCCCGATGGCCCTACACGATATTAGGCAGGTGTACCAGTTTCTTTGGCTCTTCAGTATATATAGTACAGCTGCGAGGCAGTTTATCACGATTTGAAGGCCACTACCGGAGAAACGCTCTGTGTCCATCTAAGTAACATATCCCCTGCCACTATAAAGTCTATTCGGAGAATGTAAAGAAAAGTTGCCTCAACCATACCCTTTGCATTTGAGGCCCTGAGGTCAAAAAGGGAACTTGTCATAATTTTTGTGGCATAAGAGACATTACTGGAGCTGTCATTTTTACACGATTCCCCATGTGTTGGTTCTAAAATGGCACTTGCTGAGTCGTTTTTTTTCCCTTGTCTAAACCAGTGTTGAAATCCCGTTTCTTGCAGGAAGAGGACTCGTCACAGTCACAGAGACAAGTCCCTACACTGCGTGAAACAACCTCAGCTGTGACGACAGCACTGTAGCAGAATGCAGCAACGTACTTGGATACACTGTTCGATCAGAATGCGTCTCTGTTCCACCCAGTAGCAGCGGGATGGTGAAATATGAACTTCCTCTGGTTAAGACTGCAGCCGGCCGGTGTGGCCGAGCGGTTCTAGGCATTTCAGTCGGGAACCGCGCGACTGCTACGGTTGCAGGTTCGAATCCTGCCTCGGGCAATGATGTGTATGACGTCCTTAGGTTAGTCAGGTTTAAGTAGTTATAAGTTCTAGGGGACTGATGACAAAAATGGTTCAAATGGCTCTGAGCACTATGGGACTCAACATCTTAGGTCATAAGTCCCCTAGAACTTAGAACTACTTAAACCTAACCAACCTAAGGACATCACACACACCCATGCCCGAGGCAGGATTCGAACCTGCGACCGTAGCAGTCCCGCGGTTCCGGGCTGCAGCGCCTAGAACCGTTAGACCACCGCGGCCGGCCGGACTGATGACCTTAGATGTTACGTCCCATAGTGGTCAGAGCCATTCGAACCATTTTTGTTAAGATTGCGACAGTCCCTCGCTTCCATAATGTTCCGGGGGCATACATGGACAACATTCCCCTGAAACTAGAGAGGCTACAGGATGTTTCACTGATGACTCATGCTATCCCTTTGCAGTTTCGTGAGTATTTCGATAATATTCTTAAGAAATGTGCCATTAGTAAAGTGACTGGACTGGTGGCGCTGAGGACAGTGAATCTGGAATTCAAGGTTGGAACAGTGATCAGGAGTGACAAGTCCCTGAACTTATGTGTCTGTCAAAACGAACAGGGTTGTTTAATAAATAGAAAATGTGGAATTACCTCTCCCACGTTACAAGCCAAGGCACTAAAAAGCATATTGTCTTGCATTATGTTGTCTATTTTTATTTGTATTATTTAATTATGAATGATTATACAAATAATAGCAAGGTGTATGAAGATGCTGAAATGGCTGAAAAGAATATTTGCTTGAAAATATACTATTCTTTTAGTTACACGACATTTACAATAAAATGAATCTTATTTGAATCAAAAAGAGGGTCATTATATATTAGGGTTTTCGATTATTTGCTTTTGTACTATGATTGCAGATTTTGATATAAGATAGTATTCTTTCTGATGAGCATGCGTCAGTAACTATAAGGTTTGGGAATAATACTGCTCAAGACTGTACAGTTTTTTCAATGTATCTCAAAAGCATTTTCGAGTTACATGTCCTTCTTTAGATCTCAATATCTCAGTTCTCTCGCAGTTTACTAGGAACAGTGAAAAATTTTGGAATGCCCTGGTTCTAAAAACAAATGAAAGCTGTTTACCCATACGTTTGACAGCGACTTTCTAATGAATCGTGACTTGATTTCCATGTGATTTCTTCAATTTGCTCTAATTCTGTGTAAACGGAAAAATGAATCTGACTAGACATTTGTGGGCTATGAGTTTTAACGGTTTTAAATCGCCATTAACGATATGAAAATGGACTTAGAAATGATGACGGACGAAGAAACCCCATCTAAAGGTACAATTTATAATTGGTACGGTGAATTCAGAAGATATCGGCCTTTTCTCAGTGACGGATTTCGTCAGCGACGTCCAAGAACTACTGTATTAATGAATAACTGTGAAAAAATTCCAAGGCGACAGTTCAGATTTGGTTTGGAATATCATGACTGGTGGTCAATCTTCGATTGTTTGTTATGATCGTGAAAAGATAAGTCAGTCGTCACGAAAATTCTCTCGAATAGACCTAAGCATATACTATGACGACTTCGCAGCACTAGTAACAAGATGGTTTCTCGTTTTTTATATATTTTTTTATATTTTTGGTTTTACTGCAGCAGAGGGAAGACGTGCCATTACTACCGATTCTATGCAAATATCTGTCTACCGCATGTTTTTGTGGAAGATCGCGAAAAATTCCATGACGACAACGCACCATGGCGAACAGCAGAACTAACAAATGAGTATATGTAAGTCTTAGAGGTCAGCACATCGATTCTCCATCATACAGCACTGACCAAGAAAATCGTGGTTTCTTTTGTTACCAATAATAAAAGGTAAAAATGTGTGGAATGACTTTCCCGTCATCGGATGATGCAGCGGAACATTATAAAAACCTGTTCTCAGATGGTTAAAATGGCTCTGAGCACTATGGGACTTAACATCTGAGCTCATCAGTCCCCCAGAACTTCGAACTAGTTGAACCTATCTAACCTAAGGACATCACACACATCCATACCCGAGGCAGGATTCGAACCTGCGACTGTAACGGTCGCGCGGTTCCAGACTGAAGCGCCTAGAACCACTCGGCCACAACAGGCGGCAAAAACCTGTTCTCTCAACAGTGAGTTCCGAGGCGGTCGTGCTAACGGGATGCGAGTGTATTTTGTGGTTAGTGCGCGTCTTCTAAAGAAAACGCTAAATGCGAAGAGGAGAGAAACAGTTCGGAAAAAGATGGCTGATTGTATCACCTCATTGAAAGCGGGTATATTTGATCACATGAGCTACAATATTTAATACAATACTGGAAAAAGCACCCTCTGCCACGCTCTTTACTGTGGTTTAGATCCAGCAGAGGTGAGCAAGCACCCTCTGCCACACACTGAATCGTGATAAATGGCGTAGTATTATCCACTAATAGGTGTCCGGATATTTTTGAGCACATGAGCTACAATATTTAGTACAATACTGGAAAAAGCACCCTCTGCCACGCTCTTTACTGAGATGTAGATCCAGCAGAGATGAGCAAGCACCCTCTGCCATACACTGAATCGTGATAAACGGCGTAGTATTATCCACTAATAGGTGTCCGGGTATTTTTGATCACATGAGCTACAATATTTAATACAATACTGGAAAAAGCACACTCTGCCACGCTCTTTACTGTGATGTAGATCCAGCAGAGGTGAGCAAGCACCCTCTGCCACGCACTGAATCGTGATCCGGGTAGGGACCTTATGTTTCGACGTCTCCGGGTCAACGGAGGACAGCGCGCCTGCATACCGCGCAGCGGGAGGGGAGAAACCGGTGTAAGGGCTGCCAACGCACGCGCGCGGTAAAAGTGTGGGCAGTGCTGCCAACGCAGCTGCCCCGCCCGGGGCTGTGGGTCAAGTTCAGCGCTTTCGAGAGGACGGCCGGGCCGGGACGGGACGGAAAGGGAAACTCCCGCTAGACGGGGGATAAAAAAACAAGCGACGCGATGCGAGCGGCCGGCAGTAACTACTTTCTCTACTCTCCTGTCTGCCTCACGCAAAGCTCTCTGGCCACACGCCCACGCACGGCTGCAGCTGGGAAGGGTTGCCGACCTTCCTGTGTAATAAGGGAGTTCCCGTATTTCAAATGGCTGTAAGCACTGTGGGACTTAACATCTGAGGTTATCAGTCCCCTAGACTTAGAACTACTTAAGTCTTACTAACGTAAGGACATCACACACATCCACGCCCGAGGCAGGATTCGAACCTGCGACCGTAGGAGCAGCGCGGTTCCGGACTGTAGAACCTAGAACCGCTCGGCCACAGCGGCCTGCTGTTCCCGTATTTGAGGGATAAAAAAATTTTACGAGTCGCTAAAGTTAGTTCTGTATAAATGGCGTTCGGCTGATTTGGTTGTGGTGGCAGACCGATCTGTAGCGTAGTCAGAGGTGCAGGTTAGGTTGGAAGGTGATAGTTTGACTGCGAAGGCAACGAATGAAGCAAGATTAGGCTTAACGTCCCGTCGACATCGAGGCCATTACAGACGGATCGGAAGCTCGGATCGTGTCAAGGATGGGGAAGGAAATCGGCGGTGCTCTTTGAAAGCAACCTTGCCGGCATTTGCCTGGACTGATTTAGGGGGCAACAAATGTGAATGCCGAATAAAGGCTGTGATGACAGAATTATCTATAGCGTGATCGGCCCATTTCAGCCAATACAGGTTGTACAGTTCTCATTTTGGTTGCCAATGCCAGTTTAAACGTCCTCATTTTAGTTGCTCATAAAAAAAACCTAAATGTGGATGGCCTGACGCGGGTTTGAACCGTCGTCCTCACGAATGCGAGTCATAACAACCATGCAACTTCAATGAATGACTTATAAGAATAAGATGAAACGTCCCCTTAGAAAAATTATGAATGACTGTGCTAGTTATTTGATTTTCAAACAGCTGAGCAAAACTGAACGTACTCAGACATTTCTCTCTTTACTTAATCTGATCATCACTAAACTGACACACAATATTTTTTTTAGCTCAACGCAGTGTGACTTTCAAAAATCCCTACAAAAGAATGGCCCTGACTAACAATAACCTATACCTTTCATGAATCACTTACCTCAAAAAAATCTTCATTACTCGAACTACTGCAATACAGCGAGCGCCAATACTGCCAGCTAAGTAAAAGCTACTGAAGGCACTAGCTGCTGATAGGCATAGTTAACAATTGAAAGATTTTGATGGATAACAAACAATGTATTTATCTTAATAGTGTTCAAAAGTCATTACATCCAGTCTTACAAATTTCCTTTTTCTGACTGACACACCGTCAGATCGTCCGCTCTCAAAACTCCGCCATCTCTCTCTCTCCACATCCACCACTCCTGGCGGCTCACCTCCAACTGCGCAACGCTACGCGCTGTTAACATCGAACTGCCCACTACAATAGAGAATTTTTCAACAATGCAAACCAGACACAGACTGCACACAGCGCAGTCAGCGATTTTCATACAGAGCACTACGTCGCGTTACCAACATAGAAACCTAAACAGCCTACTTCCAAACATAACGCTCGAAAATACATCAATAGTGGATTTTAGTACACTGTAAAAGATCGAAACTACTCGCATTTGGTAGGACGAGGGTTCAAACCCGCGTCCGGCCATTCAGATTTAGGTTTTCGGTGTTGTTGTGATTGTTGCTCTGGTCTTCAGTCCTGAGACTGGTTTGATGCAGCTCTCCATGCTACTCTATCCTGTGCAAGCTTCTTCATCTCCCAGTACCTACTGCAGCCTACATCCGTCTGAATCAGCTTAGTGTATTCATCTCTTGGTCTCCCCCTATGATTTTTACCCTCCACGCTGCCCTCCAATGCTAAATTGGTGATCCCTTGATGCCTCAGAACATGTCCTACCAACCGATCCCTTCTTCTGGTCAAGTTGTGCCACAAACTTCTCTTCTCCCCAATCCTATTCAATACTTCCTCATTAGTTATGTGATCTACCCATCTAATCTTCAGCATTCTTCTGTAGCACCACATTTCAAAAGCTTCTATTCTCTTCTTGTCCAAACTATTTACCGTCCATGTTTCACTTCCATACATGGCTACACTCCATACAAATACTTTCAGAAATGACTTCCTGACATTTACATCTATACTCGATGTTAACAAATTTCTCTTCTTCAGAAACGCTTTCCTTGCCATTGCCAGTCTACATTTGATATCCTCTCTACTTCGATCATCATCAGTTATTTTGCTCCCCAAATAGCAAAACTCCTTTACTACTTTAAGTGTCTCATTTCCTAATCTAATACCCTCAGCATCACCCGACTTAATTCGACTACATTCCATTATCCTCGTTTTGCTTTTGTTGATTCATCTTATACCCTCCTTTCAAGACACTGTCTATTCCGTTCAATTGCTCTTCCAAGTCCTTTGCTGTCTCTGACAGAATTACAATGTCATCGGCGAACCTCAAAGTTTTTATTTCTTCTCCATGGATTTTAATACCTACTCCAAATTTTTCTTTCGTTTCCTTTACTGCTTGCTCAATATAGAGATTGAATAACATCAGGGGGAGGCTACAACCCTGTCTTACTCCCTTCCCAACCACTGCTTCCCTTTCATGTCCCTCGACTCTTATAACTGCCATCTGGTTTCTGTACAAATTATAAATAGCCATTCGCTCCCTGTATTTTACCCCCGCCACCTTTAGAATTTGAAAGAGAGTATTCCAGTCAACATTGTCGAAAGCTTTCTCTAAGTCTACAAATGCTAGAAACGTAGGTTTGCCTTTTCTTAATCTTTCTTCTAAGATAACTCGTAAGGTCAGTATTGCCTCACGTGTTCCAGTACTTCTACGGAATCCAAACTGATCTTCCCCGAGGTCGGCTTCTACTAGTTTTTCCATTCGTCTGTAAAGAATTCGTGTGAGTACTTTGCAGCTGTGGCTTATTAAACTGATTGTTCGGTAATTTTCACATCTGTCAACACCTGCTTTCTTTGGGATTGGAATTATTATATTATTCTTGAAGTTTGAGGGTATTTCGCCTGTTTCATACATCTTGCTCACCAGATGGTAGAGTTTTGTCAGGACTGGCTCTCGCAAGGCCGTCAGTAGTTCCAATGGAATGTTGTCTACTCCGGGGGCCTTGTTTCGACTCAGGTCTTTCAGTGCTCTGTCAAACTCTTCACGCAGTATCGTATCTCCCATTTCATCTTCATCTACATCCTCTTCCATTTCCATTTCCATAATATTGTCCTCAAATGCATCGCCCTTGTATAGACCCTCTATATACTCCTTCCACCTTTCTGCTTTCCCTTCTTTGCTTAGAACTGGGTTTCCATCTGAGCTCTTGACGTTCATACAAGTGGTTCTCTTATCTCCAAAGGTCTCTTTAATTTTCCTGTAGGCAGTATCTATCTTACCCCTAGTGAGATAAGCCTCGGTTTTCGGTGATATCCCTAAATCGTTACAGGCAAATGCTGGGATGGTTCCTTTGCAACGGCACGGCCGATTACCTTCCATGTCTTTACACAGCCCGAGCTTGTGCTCCGTCTCTAATGACCTCGAAGTCGACGGGACGTTAAGCCCAAACTTCCTTCCTGGATATTAGGAGGGCTACATCTCGCCGATCAACGAGGCCGTGCTGAAAAGTAGTGCCTCCGAATTGTTTATTCTGTTCTCAGCATGGGATGACGCATTACATGTCATGTGTAATACTTGGTCAAGTTCCCCGCTTCACTGACGCAAGTTGGAGCCCTTTGCCGCTAGAGGTCTCCGAATTGGAGCGTATAAAATGGCTGTATGTAACTATGTCGCTGCGTGAGAAACTGCGTGATGTAACAGAGTTTCTAACCGCAAGAAAAGTGCCACCAATTGAAATCCATACGAGAATGAAACTGTGTATGATAACGATTGTATCTACATTAGGTGTAACGTGTGACAATGGCTTGTTCGTGCTCGTAATGAAGGAAACGGTCGTGCTAGCAGCAACGTGTGCCACAGTACTCGTGGTCTACTACCACGTAAGGCAGCCGACGAGGTTCATATTCGCGTCTTCTGTGATGTTGAAGGTGTGGTTCGTTTGGAATTTGTTGTGACTGACAATTCGCAATTTTTCACAAACGCAACATTTATTGATGTAAGTTCACATGGTTGATAACTGAACAACGAACGAAAAGTAACAATAATGATGCCAGTAAAAGTCTCCTAATTGAGGCAAACAAAAGTTCACTTCTAATTTTCTACAAAAATTCGTGGTAACACACACAACACTAGTAACAGTCCACTTCAGAGACGAAGACATAATCTTCAACGGTCGCAGTACACGAAGTCGACATCTGGCGTGAACTGCAGGGCTGGTGCTAGCAGCAATACTGAAAAAAGCACCCTCTGCCACGCTCTTTACTGTGATTTAGATCCAGCAGAGGTGAGCAAGCACCCTCTGCCACGCACTGAATCGTGATTCGGGTAGGGACCATATGTTTCGTCGTCTCCGGGTCAACGGAGGACAGCGCGCGTGCATACCGCGCAGCGGGAGGGGAGAAACCGGTGTAAGGGCTGCCAACGCTGTCTCCAGCCAATCAGGTTTTGGCGTAGTGATACTTCCTGCTGGCCGTGGTTCGAGCTCCCCCTGCAGGAAGTAGTGCTCGTAATGTCTGTTTCCATTATCTTGTATGTAAACAGCCGGTGTTTACCATGGTGCTTTTGGTACGCCTTGGGCATAGACAACCTCGTCCTCTGTGTTGTAATATGGGTTGCCAGCCCTCAGGGGCTACCTTTGCTCCGGTATAACAGAATTTGGGCCTGAAGTCACCACCATGAACTGTTCAAAGTACTGCGACACCCTCAGAAAGCTGAAAGCACAAATTCGAATGGTTAATCCAGCACCCTCTTCCTTCAGCATGACAACGCCACACCACACAAGAGCGCCGCGACCCCTCGGGTTCACCGTCATCGATCATCCTCCGTACAGCCCCGACTCAGCTCCATGCGATTTTCATCTGTTTCCGGAACCTGAAGAACACCTTCGAGGTATGGGCGCTGATGAACCTGTACAAGCAGAGGCGAGGTTGTGACTCCGTCAACAAAACCTGCAGTGACAGTTTCAACAAACTACACTACTGGCCATTAAAACTGCTACACCAACAAGAAATGTAGATGATAAATGGGTATTCATTGGACATGTGATTACATTTTCACGCAATTTGGGTGCATAGATCCTGAGAAATCAGTACCCAGAACAACCACCTCTGGCCGTAATAACGGCCTTGATACGCCTGGGCATTGAGTCAAACAGAGCTTGGATGACGTGTACAGGTACAGCTGCCCATGCAGCTTCAACATGATACCACAGTTCATCATGAGTAGTGACTGGCGTATTGTGACGATATATTGGCGTATATTGACAGACGTTTTCAATTGGTGAGAGGTCTGGAGAATGTGCTGGCCAGGACAGCAGTCGAACATTTTCTGTATCGCGAAAGGCCCGTACAGGACCTGCAACATGCGGTCGTGCATTATCCTGCTGAAATGTAGGATTTCGCAGGGATCGAATGAAGGGTATAGGCACGGGTCGTAACACATCTGAAATGTAACGTCCACTGTTCAAAGTCCCGTCAATGCGAACAAGAGGTGACCGAGACGTAGAGCCGATGGCATCCCCTACTCTCACGTAGGGTGGTACGCCAGTATGGCGATGACGAATTCCAATGTCCGTTCACCACGGTGTCGCCAAACACGGATGCGACCATCATATTGCTGTAAACAGAACCTGGATTCATCCGAAAAAATGAGGTTTTGCCCTTCGTGCACCCAGTTTCGTCGTTGAGTACACCGTCGCAGGCGCTCCTGTCTGTGATGCAGCGTCAAGGGTAACCGCAGCCATGGTCTCCGAGCTGATAGTCCATGCTGCTGCAAACGTCGTCGAACTGTCCGTGCAGATGGTTGTTGTCTTCCAGACGTCCCCATCCGTTGACTCAGGGATCGAGACGTGGCTGCACGATCCGTTACAGCCATGCGGATAAGATGCCTGTCATCTCGACTGCTAGTGATACGAGGCCGTTGGGATCCAGCACGTCCTTCCGTATTACCCTCCTGAACCAACCGATTCCATATTCTGCTTACAGTCATTGGATCTCGACCAACTCGAGCAGCAATGTCGCGATACGATAAACCGCAATCGCGATAGGCTACAATCCGACCTTTATCAAAGTCGGAAACGTGATGGTACGCATTTCTCCTCCTTACACGAGGCATCGCAACAACGTTTCACCATCCAACACCGGTCGACTGCTGCTTGTGTGTGAGAAATCGGTTGGAAACGTTCCTTCCTCATATCAGCACGTTGCAGGTGTCGCTGCCTGCGTCAACCTTGTGTGAATGCTCTGGAAAGCTAATCATTAGCATATCACAGCATTTTCTTCCCGTCGGTTAAATTTCGCGACTGTAGCACGTCATCTTCGCGGTGTAGCAATTTTAATGGCCAGTAGTGTAGTTTCTCGCGGTGGCGGAGGGGGGGGGGGCTACGTGTTCCTGTCCAGGGAGAGCAATAACATCACTTTTTAGCAGGCTCTGTACTAAACTGTAATTCAAGTTGCTTTCGGATTGGTATTGCGTACCGCTAAAGATGACTGTTCGGTTTGACACTGTCCAGCCTATTAACTAAAAAACAAGAAAGATTCTTTGCAGCCGAAATCGACGTTTAGTCGTCAGCCATGTAATTTCGGAGTTTCTCGTGAGCTACAGGGGAAGAGTCGTGTGACTTAACAAAGGCACCCGAACACGTAAGGGAACTGTTGCGCTCGCTCCGTGGGAAAACCGGTTAGCGGAACGACCGCGAAATACGCCGCCATTACCGGAGCGCGACGCTGCTGAAGGTGCGCTCTAAGCCGAAACTCGCACGCGACGGCGCTATTACCGTTGCGTTGGCCACGGCTGATGTCTTTTCCGAGGAAGCTGCTGCAACGGCGGCCTTGGAACACTTGCCTACATTCTGGATTGCAGCTGTAGATTGCTCACGCGCTATTCTGGGTTAAACCGCGGAATTTGCGGTTTGAATTGACGGACGCGGCTTTTCGGAGGTCAAACGCCAAGAGAAACCCCAGCTCGCGCATTTCTTACATCTATACGGGGCGTAGAAAAAAAAATGTACGGCACAAGTTGCAGGGTCCGCAGCTCGTGGTCGTGCGGTAGCGTTCTCGCTTCCCACGCTGGGTTCCCGGGTTCGATTCCCGGCGGTGTCAGGGATTTTCTCTGCCTCGTGATGACTGGGTGTTGTGTGATGTCCTTAGGTTAGTTAGGTTTGAGTAGTTCTAAGTACTATGGGACTGATGACCATAGATGTTAAGTCCCATAGTGCTCAGAGCCATTTCAACCATTTGAACCAAATTGCAGGACACATTCCTCAAATGTAGTCGAAGAATTTACTTTATATGCACATTAGTCTGGAAACGCTTTGTTTACGTGTTACAACTCATTTTCTCCAACTCGTTAATCATGGGAAACACAAACAGAACGCAACAACAAACCACATATTCCTGGCAGATTGAAACTGTGAGCCGGACCGAGATTCGAACTCAGACCTTTGCCTTTCGCGGGCAAGTGCTCTACCAACTGAGCTACCCAAGCACGATTCTCGATCCTTCCCCACAGCTTCAATTCTGCCAGTACCTCGTCTCCTACCTTCCAAACTTCACAGAAGCTCTTCTGCGAACCTGGCGCACACACTTGTACTCTGCCCAGCAATACTGATGTTTAGAAAATAAACAATTTTTTCAGCCTTCAGTTGCAAGGTAATTTTTACTCGTTTACCTAGGTTTCGATTCCAGTAATGAAATCTTCTTCAGAACAAAAAATTAAATCATTTTGAGAGCCAAACACTGGCCATGTCACAGATTAAAAATTAATACAATAAAGACGCATAATCATATTGTTTTAATTTTTAATCTGAGACATGGCCAGTGTTTGGCTCTCAAAATAAAAAAAAAAAAAAATTTTTGTTCTGAAGAAGATTTCATTACTGGAATCGAAACCTAGGTAAACCAGTAAATATTACCTTGCAACTGAAGGCTGAAAAAATTGTTTACTTTGTATACAATTACGGATCCTGACGCGCTGCATTATTTTAAAAAAAATACTGATGTTAGTTCCGCCACACAGTTCGCGGCCTGCCCCATTTATCAGTCTGCCCAGCCTCCGACATCTGAAATGAGGGATTGGCACCCGACCCCACGATATCTGGACACGGTTTCACCTTGGTTTTGCCACGTGTTGAAGACACTCACCGCAGCACTCCTCGAACAACTCGTGCAGTTTTGGAACTGCTCGTGCCCAGCCTCCGGGCCGTCACAAAAAAATGGCTCTGAGCAGTATGAGACTTAAGAGGTCATCAGTCGCCTAGAACTTTGAACTAATTAAACCTAACTAACCTAAGGACATCACACACATCCAAGGCCGAGGTAGGATTCGAAACAGCGACCGTAGCGGTCGCTCGGTTCCAGACTGTAGCGCCTTGAACCGCACGGCCACTCCGGCCGGCCCGGGCCATCACAGTCTGCCCTCAGTCAAACAGACTGATCGCGCGCCTTCCCCATTCTACACACAGACAGCATGCTCACTGGTGCTGCATGTACCGTGCGTATGTCTGACTAGCAGTTACTCCCCCCCCCCCCCCCAGGTGACGCTGCTATTGCCTGGACAGGCTTGTATCGACAGTAGGTCGCTGGTCATGATGTTTTGGCTTACCAGTTATGCAGAGACGGAAGGGCTTGCACAGGATAGAGTAGCATGTACACCTGCATCAAACCAGTCTTCCGACTGAAGACCACAACAACAACGAATGTCAGTCGGGAGCACGTTTTTCCTACAAAACGTTGTACACGGTCGTTCCAGTTTACATCTTCACTGATGGTCACCTCTAGGTATTTTAAGCTCCCATTATTTCTACATCTACATCCACAGGGTGTTACAAAAAGGTACGGCCAAACTTTCAGGAAACATTTCTCACACACAACTAAAGAAAAGATGTTACGTGGACGTGTGTCCGGAAACGCTTAATTACCATGTTAGAGCTCATTTTAGCTTCGTCAGTATGTACTGTACTTCCTCGATTCACCGCCAGTTGGCCCAATTGAAGGAAGGTAATGTTGACTTCGGTGATTGTGTTGTCGTGCGACTCATTGCTCTACAGTACTAGCATCATGCACATCAGTACGTAGCATCAACAGGTTAGTGTTCATCACGAACGTGGTTTTGCAGTCAGTGCAATGTTTACAAATGCTCATTTGATGTATGGATTAGCACGGGGCAATAGCCGTGGCGCGGTACGTTTGTATCGAGACAGATTTCCAGAACGAAGGTGTCCCGACAGGAAGTCGCCGCTGTACAAAATAATGTTGACCACGTCACTGTATGGAGAGTGCTACGGGAGAACCAGTTGTTTCCGTACCGTGTACAGCGTGTGCAGGCACTATCAGCAGCTGATTGGTGTCCACGGGTACACTTCTGCGAATGGTCCATCCGAAAATGTGTCAATCCTGATTTCAGTGCAAATGTTCTCTTTACGGATGAGGCTTCATTCCAAAGTGATCAAATTGTAAATTTTCACAATCAACATGTGTGGGCTGACGAGAATCCGTACGCAATTGTGCCATCACGTCATCGACACAGATTTTCTGTGAACGTTTGGGCAGGCATTGTTGGTGATATCTCGATTGAGCCCCACGTTCTTCCACCTACGCTCAATGGAGCTTCTTATCATGATTTCATACGGGATACTCTACCTGTGCTACTAGAACATGTGCCTTTACAAGTACGACACAACATGTGGTTCGTGCACGATGGAGCTCCTGCACATTTCAGTCGAAGTGTTCGTACGCTTCTCAACAACAGATTCGGTGACCGGTGGATTGGTAGAGGCGGACCAATTCCATAGCCTCCAAGCTCTCCTGACCTCAACCCTCTTGACTTTCATTTATGGCGGCATTCGAAAGCTCTTGTCTACGCAACCCCGGTACCAAATGTAGAGACTCTTCGTGCTCGTATTGTGGACGGCTGTGATACAATACGCCATTCTCCAGGGCTCCATCAGCACATCAGGGATTCCATACGACGGAGGGTGGATGCATGTATCCTCGCTAACAGAGCACATTTTGAACATTTTCTGTAACAAAGTGTTTGAGGTCACGCTGGTATGTTCTGTTGCTGTGTGTTTCCATTCCATGATTAATGTGATTTGAAGAGAAGTAATAAAATGAGCTCTAACATGGAAAGTAAGCGTTTCCGGACACATGTGCACATAACATATTTTCTTTCTTTGTGTGTGAGGAATGTTTCCTGAAAGTTTGGCCGTACCTTTTTGTAACACCCTGTATATCTACATCTACGTGATTACTCTGCTACTCACAATACAGTGCCTAGCAGAGGGTTCAATGAACCATCTTCCTGCTGTCTCTCTACCGTTCCACTCTCGAACGGCACGCGGGAAAAACGAGCACTTAAATTTTTCCGTACGAGCCCTGTTTTGTCTTTTTTGACCGTGATGATCATTTCTCCCTGCGTAGGTGGGTGCCAACAGAATGTTTTCGCAATCGGAGGAGGAAACTGGTGATTGAAACTTCGTGAGAAGATCCCGTCGCAACGAAAATCGCCTTTGTTTTAATGATTGCCACTCCAATACACGTATCATGTCTGCGGCACTATCTCCCCTATTTCGCGATAATACAAAACGAGCTGCCCTTCTTTGTACATTTTCGATGTCATCCGTGAGTCCCAACTGATGCGGATCCCACACCGCACAGCAATACTCCAGAATAGGGCGGACAAGCGTAGTGTAAGCAGTCTCTTTGGTAGACCTGTCGCACATTCTTAGAGTTCTGCCAATGAATCGCAGTCTTTGGTTTGCTCTACCCACAACACTAGCTATGTGATCGTTCCAATTTAGGTTATTTGTAATTGTAATCTCTAAGTATTTAATTGAATTTACAGCCCTCAGATTTGTGTGACTTACCGCGTAATCAAAATTTAGCTGGTTTCTTTTAGTACTCATGTGAATAACTTCGCAGTTCTCCTTATTCAGGGTCAATTGCCACTTATCGCACCATACAGATATCTAAAACATTCTGCAATTCGTTTTGGTCATCTGATGACTTTACAAGACGGTAAAAGACAGCATCATCTGCAAACAATCGGCTACTCAGATTGTCTCCTATGTCGTTAATATAGAGCAGGAACAATAGAGGGCCTATGACACTTCCTTGGGGAACGCCGGATATTAATTCTGTTTTACTCGATGCCTTTCCGTCTGTTACTACGAACTGCTACCTTTCTGACAGGAAATCACGAATCCAGTCACCCAACTGAGGCGATACTCCAGTGAAAAGTTTGGACGTACTCGCTTTTTTATGCTGGTGCTTGAGATCGGCTCATCCCAGACTCGTGTCCGGGTGTGACGAATAGAGGCCGACATTCCGCGTGTGTGTGCGATGCGTGGTTGTCGCGTTATCGCCAGCAGCGAACAGGGAGAGTTGTTAGCTGTTCCCGCTCGTCTTGTACACACACCGGGTGACGATCGAGTGGGCGTTGGCAGGCGTGGGAGAAAGTCACTTTCGCGGGCCATCTCTTCTCTCCTATGCTGTTCTTTCTCTCTCTCTCTTTCTATCTCTCTCTCCCTCCCTCTCTCCTCCTCCCCCCCCCCTCCCTCCCCCTAATCTGCTGGCGTCTTCTCTTGGGGCGTGGTTCCAGCGCGGCCCACATTCCAGTGACGTCACAGAGTGGCGACCCGGACAGGATGCGAAAGGCAAGTGCGGCACCGGCAGCGAGGAATCTGCGCTCAGTCAGTCACACGGACCGAATATTGGAATTAGCGCACTGTGAGAGCAATTCGACCACACAGTAGGTGCGAATTAACGCGCCGAATCCAGCACAGTTTGAGCTGAAAAATACGGAGGGCGCTCACAACGTTATTCGAAAAGATTTCCGGCTTGCAGCCGGCCGTCGTTGGCTTCCATCCACGATATTTCGACTGGACAAGTGCCAGCCATCCTCAGGTGAGCCATCGAAGACTGACGAAGACGCCCGTAATATACAGGGTGTTACAAAAAGGTGCGGCCAAACTTTCAGTAAACATTCCTCACACACAAAGAAATAAAATATGTTATGTGTTCATGTGTCCGGAAACGCTTACTTTCCATGTTAGAACTCATTTTATTACTTCAAATCACATTAATCATGGAATGGAAACACACGGCAACAGAACGTACCAGCGTGACTTCACTTTGTTACAGGAAATGTTCAAAATGTCCTCCGTTAGCGAGGATACATGCATCCACCCTCCGTCGCACAGAATACCTGATGCGCTGATGCAGCCCTGGAGAATGGCGTATTGTATCACAGCCGTCCACAATACGAGCACGAAGAGTCTCTACATTTGCTACCGGGGTTGCGTAGACGAGAGCTTTCAAATGCGTCCGTAAATGAAAGTCGAGAGGGTTGAGGTCAGGAGAGCGTGGAGGCCATGGAATAGGTCCGCCTCTACCAATCCGTCGGTCACCGAATCTGTTGTTGAGAAGCGTACGAACACTTCGCCTGAATTGTGCAGGAGCTCCATCGTGCATGAACCACATGTTGTGTCGTACTTGTAAAGGACATGTTCTAGCAGCACAGGTAGAGTATCCCGTATGAAATCATGATACCGTGCTCCATTGAGCGTAGGTGGAACAACATGGGGCCCAATCGAGACATCACCAACAACGCCTGCCCAAACGTTCACAGAAAATCTGTGTCGATGACGTGATTGCACAATTCCGTGCGGATTCTCGTCAACCCACACATGTTGATTCTGAAAATTTACAATTTGATCACGTTGGAATGAAGCCTCACCCGTAAAGAGAACATTTGCACTGAAATGAGGATTGACACATTGTTGGATGAACCATTCGCAGAAGTGTACGCGTGGAGGCCAATCAGCTGCTGACAGTGCCTGCACACGCTGTACACGGTACGGAAACAACTGGTTCTCCCGTAGCACTCTCCATACAGTGTCGTGGTCAACGTTACCTTGTACAGCAGCAACTTCTCTGACGCTGACAGTAGGGTTATCGTCAACTGCACGAAGAATTGCCTCGTCCGTTGCAGGTGTCCTCGTCGGTCTAGGTCTTCCCCAGTCGCGAGTCATAGGCTGGAATGTTCCGTGCTGTCTAAGACGCCGCTTCGAACGTCTTCCTGTCGGGACACCTTCGTTCTGGAAGTCTGTCTCGATACAAGCGTACCGCGCCACGGCTATTGCCCCGTGCTAATCCGTACATCAAATGGGCGTCTGCCAACTCCGCATTTGTAAACATTGCACTGACTGCAAAACCACGTTCGTGATGAACACTAACCTGTTGATGCTACGTACTGATGTGCTCGTTGCTAGTACTGTAGAGCAATGAGTCGCATGTCAACACAAGCACCGAAGTTAACATTACCTTCCTTTAATTGGGCCAACTGGCGGTGAATCGAGGAAGTAGAGTACACACTGACGAAACTAAAAGGAACTCTAATATGGAAATTAAGCGTTTCCAGACACATGTCCACATAACATCTGTTCTTTATTTGTGTGTGAGGAATGTTACCTGAAAGTTTGGCCGTACCTTTTTGTAACACCCTGTATAGCGTGCAGCGAGTATTCCGGGCATGCGTCAAAATCATATTGACAGGCGAACCACACCGCCCGCCGGCAGCGCCCTCGCTGGTGGAGCTGCAGAACTCAGCTGTCTTCGGCGTTGTCAATTGCCGCGGCCATCGTAGAACTCTGAGGTCTTTCTCTGGAGCAGATCTGAGAGATGACGGGGTTCCACGCATTATCTAGCTGGTAGCCATTGTCACGGTTCATAAGTTTGTCCGTCATGCGAATTACCACTGATTCTTTTATGACGGAGTCCCAAAAGGATGTTGCTGTGGCCAAAATTGTTGTCTTGTGCATTGAGTGTCCAGTGGAAATGCAATGCTCAGCAATTGCAGACTTGCTAGGTTGCAAAAGGCGAGTACAGCGTTGATGTTTGAGAGGTGGCATGAGCCCCCTCTCATATTTCTATCTTACGATTTTCCTCTCTAATTGCATGCAGTGAAAAGTCGCTATTCCTTCACACGCGGACTTCCCACGCAGCGTCTCTCGTCACCCGGGTGGTCCGGTGACAGGCGGGCTCTGCTGATCTGGAAAGCTTTAAGCCGATGGGTGTGAGGAAGTCGAGTGAATGCTTTCCAGACGCCGACATTGTCAAGAGGCACACCCGCAAGGGCCTGAAGTAGTGGCTGGGCTAGAGGTTCCGTTACTTCGCAGAAACTACCGAAAACACTTTCTGGTGGGCTACCAGCGAGGCGTGGGAATGACTTGTGTACCCAGGCAGTTGTGGTGGGAAAATTCCCGCGCTTTCTGCAAAATAGTAACTGTGATTGGCTTGCTCAGGGCATAGCTCCGTGACGTAGCAAAATCAGCGCAGAAATTGGCGCCAAGAATCTCCATTGGTGGAATGGTAGTGCTCTGGCAATAGAGTGGAATTTTCCGCCGGTTTTCGAGTTGCTGATTGGAACGTTTAACCATGGCCACTGTCGTGGGGGCGGGAATGTTGTGTGTTCGGCCTGTACGGGTGCTCTGGGTAGTCGGCTCTCGCCTTTCGGTCGAGGACCTCGAAGCAACCAGCCATCGCCTCCGGTACGCCAGATCGTGTTCTGGCAGTTAAGAAGACAGTTTGGTAATGTATGTCCGCAGCACCGGCAGATAGGGATTTTCCTAAGTGATAATCAGAGCTCAGCAGAGCGTGCCTGTTCGTCTTTTTCTAACTTTATTCTGTCTTGAGTAGCAGCAATTAATGTTGGGTTAGCTGTGTGTCTGTCTTAAGATTTGAGTGGCAAGGAATTGGCTCCACATACCACTTCGTCTTAAACCTCACAATCTAATTTAGGGACAACTTCACCTTCATAGCGTTTGTTTGAGTATCCAATTTGAGCCAATTTGATGTATTATAAATGTTTCATGTGTTTTTGTTTATTATTTTGTGTTTAGTCTTAATAAATCATATTGTTATTTTGGACAGAACTTTCATTCTGTTAATCGGTAGAGCAACCCATCATTTCTCACTACCTTAATGAAACCTTCCTTTATGTAACTTATTTATCAAATGAAATTATTGCAGGTGCCAAACTCTTTTCTACTCCACTTGCAGGGTTGATTACAGTCAGTTCGCGTATATTTTTTAATCCATGTGCAACAGCAAAAGTCGGAGTTAGAATAGGGGGGGGGGGGCTTAGAGCATCATTTACATATGGAGATTCTAGAAGAATTTAGTGTTAAATACACTGCTTGCCCCGGCACCTCGCATGTTCAGTGCAACGTTCTTCTACTGTTCGCGATGTTTGTCCTATATATGACGCGCCACACTCACAAGGTAATTTATAAATTCCCGCCTTCCGCAATACCATATCGTCTTTCACTGAGCCCAGCAGGCCGGAAATCTTCGATTGTGGACGGAAAGTCACTTTCACTTCAAAACCGTGGAGGATTCTTGCAATTTTGAAGGAAATGTTGCCAACAAAGGGAAGAAAAGCTAAAGATTTAGTAGGTGTGCTCTCTTCTTTCCCCACTCCCTGTTTCTTTGGCTAAATTGCAAGTGCCTTGCTAATTTTCGATGGCACAGCTGAGGATGGCTGGCAGTTGTCCAGTCGAAATATCGTGGATGGAAGCTAACGACGACCGGCTGCAAGCCCGAAATACACTCCTGGAAATGGAAAAAAGAACACATTGACACCGGTGTGTCAGACCCACCATACTTGCTCCGGACACTGCGAGAGGGCTGTACAAGCAATGATCACACGCACGGCACAGCGGACACACCAGGAACCGCGGTGTTGGCCGTCGAATGGCGCTAGCTGCGCAGCATTTGTGCACCGCCGCCGTCAGTGTCAGCCAGTTTGCCGTGGCATACGGAGCTCCATCGCAGTCTTTAACACTGGTAGCATGCCGCGACAGCGTGGACGTGAACCGTATGTGCAGTTGACGGACTTTGAGCGAGGGCGTATAGTGGGCATGCGGGAGGCCGGGTGGACGTACCGCCGAATTGCTCAACACGTGGGGCGTGAGGTCTCCACAGTACATCGATGTTGTCGCCAGTGGTCGGCGGAAGGTGCACGTGCCCGTCGACCTGGGACCGGACCGCAGCGACGCACGGATGCACGCCAAGACCGTAGGATGCTACGCAGTGCCGTAGGGGACCGCACCGCCACTTCCCAGCAAATTAGGGACACTGTTGCTCCTGGGGTATCGGCGAGGACCATTCGCAACCGTCTCCATGAAGCTGGGCTACGGTCCCGCACACCGTTAGGCCGTCTTCCGCTCACGCCCCAACATCGTGCAGCCCGCCTCCAGTGGTGTCGCGACAGGCGTGAATGGAGGGACGAATGGAGACGTGTCGTCTTCAGCGATGAGAGTCGCTTCTGCCTTGGTGCCAATGATGGTCGTATGCGTGTTTGGCGCCGTGCAGGTGAGCGCCACAATCAGGACTGCATACGACCGAGGCACACAGGGCCAACACCCGGCATCATGGTGTGCGGAGCGATCTCCTACACTGGCCGTACACCACTGGTGATCGTCGAGGGGACACTGAATAGTGCACGGTACATCCAAACCGTCATCGAACCCATCGTTCTACCATTCCTAGACCGGCAAGGGAACTTGCTGTTCCAACAGGACAATGCACGTCCGCATGTATCCCGTGCCACCCAACGTGCTCTAGAAGGTGTAAGTCAACTACCCTGGCCAGCAAGATCTCCGGATCTGTCCCCCATTGAGCATGTTTGGGACTGGATGAAGCGTCGTCTCACGCGGTCTGCACGTCCAGCACGAACGCTGGTCCAACTGAGGCGCCAGGTGGAAATGGCATGGCAAGCCGTTCCACAGGACTACATCCAGCATCTCTACGATCGTCTCCATGGGAGAATAGCAGCCTGCATTGCTGCGAAAGGTGGATATACACTGTACTAGTGCCGACATTGTGCATGCTCTGTTGCCTGTGTCTATGTGCCTGTGGTTCTGTAAGTGTGATCATGTGATGTATCTGACCCCAGGAATGTATCAATAAAGTTTCCCCTTCCTGGGACAATGAATTCACGGTGTTCTTATTTCAATTTCCAGGAGTGTATTTTTGAATATTTAGTTCGCCGGGAAAATTTTATATTTCACTCACAACGTTGTTATTAGCACCTCCAAAAAGGAAATATAAGAAAGTTATTTTATCTCGTTAGACAAAAAGTCTGTGAACACATTTGTGACCGTATCTGTACGAGGGTTGGAACTTTAATAGTGGCAACTATTTATTTACAGCTCATACAAAATAGACACGTGTTTCAAAGTTTTACTGACCTTCAGAGTCTCTTGCAGCGGTCTCTCCGCAATATTTTTAGAAATTTTATAAATTGTATGACTCAGTACATATCTCGAAATATCTCTCCTTATCTTACCGATTCCTAAACTTTAACATACGATGATTATCAATGCAAAGTAGTTTCAAGCCCTATTATTCCTTGGAGCGTGCATTTACTCCATGGAATAGCTCCTCTGCTATCTACGTTTTCTCTTATGAAAAGAAAGATTGAGATCTTGCCGATTAGCAGTGAAAGAACGAAGATGTATATGTAGGTATTGTTGAGCTAGTCGCTGTCTTGATGAGATTCTGTATGAGAAGGAATTTAATACATGAACTAAAGTAAAGTAAGTGTGTTCGCGTATTATTTAGCTGATTATTACTGACAGTGTCTGCTTACTACGCTGTGCTGCACGGGATCAGTGGGGAACGTCTGAGTTACACTGGACGAACCTGCCGTTTTGTACGCTCAACATATCCAGTTTATTACTTCCAATAAATGGGCCAACACCGTCTTACCAGCAGATCTCCGGTCTTCCCCATGTGGTCACCGAAAGTCAATAATTATTACAAATGTTTTCAGGAGATCGACTGACAATTTTCGTCGCACCGAGACTTCGAAATTGCTTCACTGCCTTATGCAATTTAAGTTGAGCTCAATTTAATCAGGATAGAACAGTATTGAACTGTGTGAATGTGATAAGCCTGCTTTGTGAATGAAAATTCCCTTAATATACGCATGTCTTTTTACTATCCTGATCAGTGAAGCTAAATCAGGCCGGTGTGAGAGAGGTTTTTAAAGTCCAGATCCCACAAAAAATATTAATACCAGCATTGTGTGTAAGCCGTTGCCAGCGATGTGGAAGTCTTAGGATACTCTTAGCAGTGCCAGTTGTGTTGACAGTTCGAGCGGCGCGGTCTATCGCCCGACGAATTTGTAGCAGTTCTGAAGCGAATGCCGTCAAGTGTTTCCTTCAGTTTACAAAAAAAAAAAAAAAAAAAAAAAAAAGTTCAAATGGCTCTGAGCACTATGGGACTTAACAGCTGAGGTCATCAGTCCCGTAGAACTTAGAACTACTTAAACCTAACTAACCTAAGGACATCACACACATCCATGCCCGAGGCAGGATTCGAACCTTCGGCCGTAGCGGTCGCGCAGTTCCGGACTGAAGCGCCTAGAACCGCTCTTCAGTTTACAAATCGAGTTGAACTTACGAGGGCTTAAGGGGCTCCGGAACGCCCTATACTTGCAATGTTAAAATAACGCTTATAAATTACATCTTTCCTCACAAAGTATTTGAGGTAGGAAGTTGAACTTTTTACAGATTATTTATTTGAATATGGGCTACAACTTAACACAGGGATTTTACAAAATTTTAGTTCAGTTATTAAAGATGATTTTTTCTTCAATTGTAATGCAAATTCACAACATATTTTTGCAATTTTTTATTTATATATTCAAAAATATACATTTTTTTGGAAAAAGGCTGTGTTAAATTATACAGAAGGTACTGTGTAACATTTACTGAAAGTTTGAAACAAATATGTTTGGAAGATCCTTAGAAAACATGTAATTAGTATGAGAAAAGTTTTGGGAATCAAGCGACAAAGATTGGATTAACTTTTTAGTGCATTCCAGGTCCATAGGATGGATTATCTTCATCCTCTGCAAACTCCTCCTCCAGCTTCCTCTTGTTCCTCCTCCTGTTTACTCTTGCTTGTATTTCTAGACTCTTTACAGCCCTGTCTGCAGCCCGAAGGCGTTCCTTGTCTAAAGCAAGCATCGCTCGTACCATGTTAGAACCTATCTTCATTCCCGTATTTCTAAATACCTTGCGCCTTACAATGTTGACATCATTGAAAGTCGCAACAGCAACTTTACTTTTACTCATTATTATACTTCAACAAAACAGAGACTCAAGAAACAGAATTAATTACGAATATTTTCGAGATGACGACAGAGTAAATAATCGACAATCACACCAGTGATATATATTGAACCATCGCAGGTTAGCCACAACACCTACTTCATCTCACATCACTAAAATGTACCTGATGAACACGGACGTTAATAATAACACCATTTGACAGCAGTTTAACAGCGCCACAGTGGGTCACGCCCATGTAGAACACATTTCAAAAAAAATTTATAAATAGTTGTAGTCTTCGGAATTTAATAAATTATATATCTATTAAAAGGTAATAGTCTGCAGATTCAGAAAACGCAAAAAAGTAAAAATTGAACTTTTCATGATATTGAGCCTTTCCGGAGCCCCTTATAAGTCAGGGGAGTGCAGTAGGTGGGATAGCACTTAGCAGCCCATTTAGTCAAACAAATCAGTAACAGCTTGCACTGTACGTGCTTGAGCATTGTCCTGCAGAAAGTGTCGTCACTTCTGTCTCTATGATGTTCATTTTTGGAACACAACCTACGACCAGCTCAGAGACAGAAGCGATGACACTTTCAAACGGAGATGCGTCCCAAGCAGAGAGCTACCATTCACTTTTGTGCGGCGGAAAACCAGAGCATTGCAAATATTCATAGGTGCCCAGATAATGTCTGCGGGGACCTGGCAGTGAGCAAAACCACGGCGAGTCTTTGGGCTAGCCGTCATCGCAACAAGGTCTCGCAAACCTGCCAATGATCTCTCCAGTACGAGTAATGAGGATAATGAGTAAAAGAGGCTTCATTTTTAGTGTGTGGAGAAGTTGAGAATTTGACGGGAGGCGTGTTAGGATAGTCTGTGCAGTCGAAATGACCACTGTGTCCGGATGGCCTAGTGGTGAGGGCATGTGCCTTGTAAGCAGCAGACGCGGGTTCGAATCCAGGTCTGGGAGAAATTTTCAACTTCCCCATTGATTTCAATCAATGCCCACTCGCAGCCGATGTCTGTAATTCTCTTGTCTCTTAAAAATATCTGCATTTTTACCCAGACCCCTTAGGATTGGCATCACGTTCTCTTCATCGATGAGTGTCGCATATGCCTTCAATCAGACAATCGTCGGAGACATGTTTGGAGGCAACCCGGTCAGGGTGAACGCCTTAGACACACTGTCCAGCGAGTGCAGCAAGGTGGAGGTTCCTTGCTGTTTTGGGGTGGCATTGTGTGGGGCCGAAATACGCGGCTGGTGGTCATGGAAGGCACCGTAACAGCTGTACGATACGTGAATGCCATCCTCCGACCGATAGTGCAAACATGTCGGCAGCACAGTGGTGAGGCATTCGTCTTCATGGACGACAATTCGTGCCTCCATCTTGCACATCTTGTGAATGACTTCCTTCGGGATAACGACATCGCTCGACTAGAGTGGCCAACATTTTCTCCAGACGTGAAGCCTATCGAATATGTCTGGGATAGACTGAAAAGGGCTGTTTATGGACGACGTGACCCACCAAACACTCTGAGGGATCTACGCCGAATCGCCGTTTAGGAGTGCTACAATCTGGACCAACAGTGCCTGGATGAACTTGTGGTTAGTATGCCACGACGAATACAGGCACGCATCAATGCAAGAGCACGTGCTGCTGGGTATTAGAGGTAGCGGTGTGTACAGCAATCTGGACCACCACCTGTGAAGGTCTCGCTGTATGATGGTACAGTGGTAGGTTACATAAAAATGTATGATGGTACAACATGCAATGTGTGGTTTTCATGAGCAATAAACACGGCGGAAATGGTGTTTATGTTTTTCTGTACAGGTTCCGGAACTCTCGGAACCGAAATGAAGAAAACTTTTGTTGATGCGTGTATTTACGGAGCGTGAAGTTCGGAATGGAAACGTCAATACCCGAAAGCAGTACGATGCAATTCTCAAACATTCTCGAGTGAATCGGTAGTGAATTTTTCCGTCCGTTTTACTACCCTAATGTGAGATCGATTTGCTCGTCAGGCAGTGTGATTTTGTAGCAGAGTGCACTCTCCTGAAATAGAGGTCCTGGATTCGATACCTTGCCGAAGAGAATCTTTGAACAAAGATGCATGTTCTGCTACGCGAAGTACGTTAGATGGAAAAAAAATCAGTACTGCTCGAGATGGGATCACGAATTTGAGTCTCGTTTCCGTCATTTTTTTTTTCATTTCTTTCCGTTCAGTTAGAATACCTACACCAACTAAATATAAAATTCGTCAATATGACCCAATCAACATATATCTAGTAGCCATTTTTATGAAAAACGCACGTTTTCTTATTTCTACTTACATGCTACACACAAAAACGCAGTTTTCATTTCAAATATAAATTCTTACTTACTGATCTTTTATGATGGATTGTTAATAGTGACTTATTAAATTAAAAAATGACAAATTAAAATTTCTTCATCCTTCTGTGTTTTGCGCTTGACGGAAATACTGGTGGAATGTGCACCTTTGTTTAGAACTTTACAGTAGCTGGAAACCGAAGGCGGACCACCACGGGATAGGCAAGCATTCAACACATAGCGATGTGGCCCGTGGGAAAATTGACTTTCCCTTAGGGTATTAAAGACGATCGGCGAAAATTTCAAGTCTGTTTTCTCGACTTTGTATGAGAATTGCAAAATGGCTCTGAGCACTATGCGACTTAACATCTTAGGTCATAAGTACCCAAGAACTTAGAACTACTTAAACCTAACTAACCTAAGGACATCACACACATCCATGCCCGAGGCAGGATTCGAACCTGCGACCCTAGCAGTCGCGCGGTTCCTGACTGAAGCGCCTAGAACCGCTCGGCCACAGTGGCCGGCTGAGAATTGCACTGGACGGCTTTGGTAAATTAATAATTGGGTTCTGAACTTCATGTCCATTATAATTATCCGGGCTGTTATGCCGTGGTCGGTTGATGAATTCTGTGTCGATTCCCAACGTTTCGTCTCCGACTGCGGGAGACATCTTCAAGGGGGTCCGTAGCTCGATGGAAGGTCCAACACACCCACTGGCTCGCTACTGACTGCCGCTAAATTCCGTGTCCGCGCGCCCCCGCGCTGCGGCGTGACGTCACGTGTTTTGAAAACGTCAGTGCAATTGGCTGCTGTCCGTCGCCGTCGATCGCCGTTGCCTTCACCCATTAGTGGGCGGGTGGTACACATCTTCTTCAACACCGGCGTCCATATACCGTTTAATTTGACGCCCTCCTCCTTTCGGTTGAAATTATTTGGGTGTTTAGCGATTTCGATTGCCTCCCTGTAGAGCCTTTCGTAATATCCGCTCGTGGCCGCTAGTACTTGCGTCTGCTCGAAACGAATATTGTGGTTCCCTGGGTGGAAAGCATGCTCCGCAACAGCTGATCGTTCCGTTTCTCCTCTTCTACAATTTCCCTTGTGCTCTTCCAAACGTTTAGAAACAGTTCTTTTAGTGGTACCAACATAAACATCACCATAGCTGCATGGGATCCTATACACTCCAGATTTTTCCAATGGTTTGCGAGCGTCCTTGGCAGGCTGAAGGTATTCCTGTATCTTTCTGGTGGGCTTGTAAATTACGGTAATATTCCGCTTCATCAAGATCCCCCCTATTCTTTCCGTTACATTTTTATATGGGTACCACTAAAAGAACTGTTTCTAAACGTTTGGAAGAGCACAAGGGAAATTGTGGAAGAGGAGAAACGGAACGATCAGCTGTTGCGGAGCGTGCTTTCCTCCCAGGGAACCACAATATTCGTTTCGAGGAGACGCAAGTACTAGCGGCGACAAGCGGATATTACGAAAGGCTCTACAGGGAGGCAACCGAAATCGCTAAACACCCAAATAATTTCAACCGAAAGGAGGAGGGCGTGAAATTAAACGGTATATGGATGCCGGTGTTGAAGAAGATGTGTACCACCCGCCCACTACTGGGTGATGGCAACGGCGATCGACGGCGACGGACAGCGGCCAATTGCACTGACGTTTTCAAAACACGTGACGTCACGCCGCGGCTCGGGGGCGCGCGGACACGGAATTTAGCGGCAGTCAGTAGCGAGCCAGTGTGTGTGTTGGACCTTCCATCGAGCTACGGACCCCCTTGAAGATGTCTCCCGCAGTCGGAGACGAAACGTTGGGAATCACCACAGAATTCATCAACCGACCACGGCATAACAGCCCGGATAATCGTAATGGACATGATATTTCCGGCCGTGAAAGTCTACATTGTAGTATCTGAACTTCATGTAACACAAATATAAAAATATTCAGTAACCTAATTCTCGTGTGGTATCCTTATAAGTACACTCATTCTCAAATACTCTGTGCTAAAGTTGTAACATAAAACAAGCTGTATTTTCGAGAGGGAAGAGGAGGGCAGGGAGGCATAGTGAAACAGAATCGAACCCAGTGCCTGACTGCAGCCATCTCGCATGCGACCTCGGCCCTTGGAGGGAGAAGCCCGGAAGCCAGAAAGGCCAACTTCGCCACCGGAAGAGGTTTGGAGGCCAGCCGGTTTGTCGCCGGTGGGCGTTTACCGCTTGGTGAGCGGAACCTTACAGCAACTCTACCATAATCTGCTCTCGCCCCCCCCCCCTCCACGTCCCAGGCACAAGAAAGCCGCGACGGAGGTATTCGCAGCCGCAAGCAGCGATACCGTGAGCGCAATGGCGCGCATAGCTGACCGCAAGAATTCAAGAAATTCCGGAACACTTGCCTGCCAGCCGCAGGATCTATTTCTACCGCACCGTCAGCCGGGAAGGATGCGCAGCCTTTTCGATCTGAAATGTCTTTCTCCAAAGCTGTTTCACAGAGGAAGACTGCACTGTAGTTCCTTCTCTAGATTGTCGCACAGATGACAAAATGGTAGATATCGAAATAGACGACAGAGGGGATAGAGGAACAATTAAAATCGCTCAAAAGAGGAAAGGCCGCTGGAACTGATGGGATACCAGTTCGATTTCACACAGAGTACGCGAAGGACCTTGCCCCCCCCCCCCCCTTCTTGCAGCGGTGTACCGTAGGTCTCTAGAAGAGCGTAGCGTTCCAAAGGCTTGGAAAAGGGCACAGGTCATCCCCGTTTTCAAGAAGGGACGTCGAACAGATGTGCAGAACTGTAGACCTATATCTCTAACGTCGATCAGTTGTAGAATTTTGGAACACGTATTATGTTCGCGTATAATGACTTTTCTGGAGACTAGAAATCTACTCTGTTGGAATCGGCATGTGTTTCGAAAAAGACGGTCGCGTGAAACCCAGCTCGCGCTATTCGTCCACGAGACTCCGAGGGCCATAGACACGGGTTCCCAGGTAGATGCTGAGGCATCAAATACGTCAACTTCATATGAAGGGCTTATTTCAGTAGTGGTACAAGTCCAATTTTTTTCATATTGAGATACAGAGTCCTAAAGTTAAATGAGTGCTGAAAAATCTGCAGTTGAAATACCAGAAACATTCAAGCATATGGCTTCTTGCTAGAGATGAATCTTTCTTTCTGTTTTTTTTTTGGATCATTACTTTCAGAATCATTCTAGGCAGAAAAGTGGAGGTAATGGACTTGTACCACTATTGAAATAAGCCCTTCATATGAGCTCGTAGATCTTGTTGTCTACAAATCTTTTCATCTGCTTTATAGTAGTTTACTGCCTTGGTAGGCAGCATATGTTTATTAGTGACCATGTTTTCTGTTTATTGATATATTATACGCTACGTTTATACTTAGGACAATGAAGCACTTTACTGCTTCCTTATAATGGCAACTGTTGTTATCTATTGTGAAACGTCCCCTTAGAACAATTTATACATGACTGTGCTTAAACTGACACACAATATTTTTAGCGCAACGCAATCTGACTTTCAAAAATCTCTACTAGAGAATGGCCCTGACTAACATTAACCTATACCTTTCACAAATCACTTACCTCACAAAAATCTTCGTTACTCGAACTACTGCAATAGAGCGAGCGCCACTACTGCCAGCTAAATAAAAGATTCAAACTACGGAAGGCACTAACTATTAGTAGGCATAGTTAGCAAATGAAAGATTTTGATAGAGAACAAACAATGTATTTACCTTAATAGTGTTGAAAAATCATAATATACATAGCAGTTCATAATATCCAGTCTTAGAAATTTCAAAACTCCGCCATCTCTCCCCCCACATCCACCACTGCTGGCGGCTCACCTCCAACTGCGCAACGCTATGCGCTGTTCACATCCAGCTGCCGCTGCCAAACACTACAATGGCAGACAACGATGCAAACTAGCCACAGACTGCACACAGCACAGCCATTGATTTTCGTACAGAGCGCTACGTAACGTTGCCAATAAGAAAACATAAACAGCCTACTTACAATTGTCAGCTACCACTTTTTAGCCAGTTGGCTTTTTAGACCAAAATTGACACATTCCCCAATTTACTCGTGGGAATACGGAATGTCTGCACCTTATGGTTATGATTAGGACCTGGTTAGTTTATCCGCGTGTCAGTGTTGTCCTTACTTCCCCATACATCTTATGGAGATTGCTATGACGTTCTTACTAGAGACGAGTTTTGGTGTTCATGTGTTTATGGGCAATGTGGTGGTCCTCGCACACTCATTTACCTTTTATTTTTTCCGTTCCCTATCGCGACATAACTTGCTGTGTCTTATTATTGAGACTGTTTGTCATCTATAGGTAGCTCGTTTTAGATATTGCCTTACACTCCAAGTGAAACTGCATGATGCTGTCGGCTGTGAACTAGCTTTGCTTAAGTAGGATTTGACATTCTTGTTGGTGTGTTTCACTGTGGTAATGCCGACATGATATGTGACGTAAAGGAAACCAAATAATATCTTTTTATTCCGATTTGGTGTATAACCTAGGCCAGAAGGTAATTGTGAACGTTCTTAGCGTTCGCTATGCATGGTATTTTCTCTTAATATGTCGACTGCCGTTGGGTTTTGTGCCAAGTTATTTTTGATGCTGTGACAAGTACTTGTCTTACTATATGTGATATTGTCTAGGCTGTAAATATGCGTACTATTGTATTTTATAGCTTATTGTGTGACATTTTACTTTAAATGAAGATTGGTACTCATATATGCTAGGCGGTTCCTCATATAAAATAATTACACACACACACACACACAGAGATATATATATATATATATATATATATATATATATATATATATATATATGACGAGCTTTGTTTCAAAACTGTCTAGTGCTGATCTTTTTAATGAATTTACATGTTCTCTTGTACACTTGTGGTGTTAAATAGTTTTAGGACTAACAAATATAGCCAGCCGGTGTGGCCGAGCGGTTCTAGGCGCTTCAGTCTGGAACCGCGCGACCGCTACGGTCGCAGGTTCGAATCCTGCCTCGGGCATGGATGTGCGTGATGTCCATAGTTTAGTTAGGTTTAAGTAGTTCTAAGTTCTACGGGACTGATGACCTCCGATGTTAAGTCCCATAGTGCTGAGAGCCATTTGAACCATTTGAACTAACAAATATGTACCCATGTTTTAGTTATTCTGCTGGATGTACACGGAAATTTGGGTTCACGCTACTAAAAATATGTACACACGTTTTAGTCTGTTGTTCTGAATGTACACAAAGATTTGATTTAACGCCACTGCTTTCATTAAAGTGAGAAAATCCGAACAACAGCGGAGGGCTTATAACGATTTCTTGGGCAGCACCAGATATCATTTCGGTTTTAATCGATGATGGTTCAAATGGTTCAAATGGCTCTGAGCACTATGGGACTTAACTGCTGTGGGCATCAGTCCCCTAGAACTTAGAGCTACTTAAACCTAACTAACCTAAGGACATCACACACGTCCATGCCCGAGGCAGGATTCGAACCTGCGTCTCCATGCCCGAGGCAGGATTCGAACCTGCGTCCGCAGCGGCTGCGCGGATCCAGACTGTAGCGCCTAGAACCGGTCGGCCACCCCGATGATTTCCCGTTAATTGACGCGCCGCATGTTGGCTTTTGTCTCGCGATCTTCGCCAGACGTCTGTTTAACGATTTTGCTATCGTTTCGCCATCACTAGCGGTTGTCATCGTCAGAGATTTCCCCGTCGGGTGTTCGAGTCCTCCCTCGGGCAAGGGTGCGTAAGTTGGTCTAAGATTAAGTAGTATGTAAGCCTAGGGAGCAAAGACCTCGGCAGTTTAGTCCCTTCGGACCTTACCACAAATTTCAAAAATTTGTCAGAGATTCACTGAACGTTGCTGGTGGCGGACAGAGGGGGAACAGCTGACGATACCAGCTACTGGTGCTGGAGAAGGTGGCAGGAGAATCGGTAAACAGACGTCTGGAGAAAATCCTGAGAGGGAAGCCAACATGCAGTACCAGTGGCGCCCATTGCTTCGGCAGTTTTGTTCCCGTCAGTTACAACGAAATGAGGAGCTTGTGGATCTGTACGAGAGAATGCTGAGGGCGCTTTTGGAACAGAGTGTGTGTGTGTGTGTGTCTAGCGGGGCCGTACCTGTTTGGAGGACATCGGGGACATGACTGCGGGTCGCCTTGACCTTAAAGTCCCCGCCACACACACACACACACACACACACAAGCATGGACGCGCGTGCGCCCTGCATGCTTGTGGGCGCTTTATCGGAACTGCATGGCGGCGACATCAGTCGCGCACCACCATCGACATCTCACAAGGTCGGCCCCTCCCGAAGGAGGCGAAATCTACATCGTGGCACGTTTATCGGCGCAGTTTATCCTCACCTGTCGCCAGCGCTGCACGGAGTGGCCTCGTAGATTTGGTGCCCTTTTACGCGACGTCGTAACTTAGCCTGAAATGTGTGGCAGCTTTCGATTAATCGCATTTTTTTTTTCTTCGTCGATCAGTCTTCTGACTAGTTTGATGCGGTCATCCACGACTTCCTCCCCTGTGTCAACCTCAGAGCAGCATCTCACTTAGTTGTTCGATATTCAGTATTTATTTACACTACTGGCCATTACCAATCCCAAAGAGAGCAGGTGTTGACAGATGTGAAAATTACCGAACAATCAGTTTAATAAGCCACAGCTGCAAAATACTAACACGAATTCTTTACAGACGAATGGAAAAACCGGTAGAAGCCGACCTCGGGGAAGATCAGTTTGGATTCCGTAGAAATACTGGAACACGTGAGGCAATACTGACCTTACGACTTATCTTAGAAGAAAGATTAAGGAACGGCAAACCTACGTTTCTAGCATTTGTAGACTTAGAGAAAGCTTTTGACAATGTTGACTCGAATACTCTCTTTCAAATTCTGAAGGTGGCAGGGGTAAAATACAGGGAGCGAAAGGCTATCGCCGGGCAGTGTGGCCACGCGGTTAAAGGCGCTTCAGTCTGGAACCGCGCGACCGCTACGGTCGCAGGTTCGAATCCTGCCTCTGGCATGGCTGTGTGTGATGTCCTTAGGTTAGTTAGGTTTAGGTAGTTCTAAGTTCTAGGGGACTGATGACCTGAGATGTTAAGTCCCATAGTGCTCAGAGCCATTTGAACCACTTTTGAAAGGCTATTTACAATTTGTACAGAAACAAGATAGCAGTTATAAGAGTCGAGGGACATGAAAGGGAAGTAGTGGTTGGGAAGGGAGTAAGACAGGGTTGTAGCCTCTCCCCGATGTTATTCAATCTGTATATTGAGCAAGCAGTAAAAGAAACAAAAGAAAAATTCGGAGTAGGTATTAAAATCCATGGAGAAGAAATAAAAACTTTGAGGTTCGCCGATGGCATAGTAATTCTGTCAGAGACAGCAAAGGACTTGGAAGAGCAGTTGAATGGAATGGACAGTGTCTTGAAAGGAGGATATAAGATGAACATCAACAAAAGCAAAACGAGAATAATGGAATGTAGTCGAATTAAGTCGGGTGATGCTGAGGGAATTAGATTAGGAAATCAGACACTTACAGTACTAAAGGAGTTTTGCTATTTGGGGAGCAAAATAACTGATGATGGTCAAAGTAGAGAGGATATAAAATGTAGACTGGCAATGGCAAGGAAAGCGTTTCTGAAGAAGAGAAATTTGTTTACATCGAGTATAGATTTGTCAGGAAGTCATTTCTGAAAGTATTTGTATGGAGTATAGCCATGTATAGAAGTGAAACATGGACGGTAAATAGTTTGGACAAGAAGAGAATAGAAGCTTTTGAAATGTGGTGCTACAGATGAATGCTGAAGATTAGTTGGGTAGATCACATAACTAATGAGGAAGTATTGAATAGGATTGGGGAGAAGAGAAGTTTGTGGCACAACTTGACCGGAAGAAGGGATCGGTTGGTAGCACATGTTCTGAGGCATCAAGGGATCACCAATTTACTATTGGAGGGCAACGTAGAGGGTAAAAATCATAGAGGGCGACCAAGAGATGAATACACTAAGCAGATTCAAAAGGATGTAGGTTGCAGTAGGTACTGGGAGATGAAGAAGCTTGCACAGTATAGAGTAGCATGGAGAGATGCATCAAACCAGTCTCAGGACTGAAGACCGCAACAACAATAACAACTGGCCATTAAAATTGCTACACCCAGAAGAAATGCAGATGATAAACGGGTATTCATTGGACAAATATATTATACTAGAACTGACATGTGATTACATTTTCACGCAATTTGGGTGCATACATCCTGAGAAATCAGTACCCAGGAGAACCACCTCTAGCCGTAATAAAGGCCTTGATACGCCTGGGCATGGAGTCAAATAAGAGCTTGGATCGCGTGTACAGGTACAGCTGCTCATGCAGCTTCAGTTCATCAAGAGCAGTGACTGGCGTATTGTGACGAGCCAGTTGCTCGGCCACCACTGACAGGACGTTTTCAATTGGTGAGAGATCTGGAGAATGTGCTGACCATGGCAGCAGTCGAACATTTTCTGTATGCAGAAAGGCCCGTACAGGACATGCGATCGTGCGTTATCCTGCTGAAATGTAGGGTTTCGCAGGGATCGAATAAAGGGTAGAGCCACGGGACGTAACACATCTGAAATGCAACCTCCACTGTTCAATGTGCCGTCAATGCGAACAAGAGGTGACCGAGACGTGTAGCCAATGGTACCCCCTACCATCACGCCGGGTGATTCGCCAGTATGGCGATGACGAATACACGCTTCCAATGTACTTTCACCGCGATATCGCAAAACACGGATGCGACCATCGTGATGCTGTAAACCGAACCTGGATTCATCCGAAAAAATGACGTTGCCATTCCTGCAACCAGTTTCGTCGTTGAGTACACCATCGCAGGCGCTCCTGTCTGTGATGCAGCGTCGAGGGTAACCGCAGCCACGGTCTCCGAGCTGATAGTCCGTGCTGCTGCCAACGTCGTCGAACTGTTCGTGCAGATGGTTGTTGTCTTACAAAAGTCCCCATCTGTTGACTCAGGGACCGAGACGTGGCTGCACGATCCGTTACAGCCTTGCGAATAAGGTGCCTGTCATCTCGACTGCTAGTGATACGAGGCCGTTGGGATCCAGCACGGCGTTCCGTATTACCCTCCTGAACCCACCGATTCCATATTCTGGTAACTGTCATTGGATCTCGACGAACGCGAGCAGCAATGTCGCGATACGATAAACCGCAATCCCGATAGGCTACAATCCGACCTTTATCAAAGTCGGAAACGTGATGGTACGCATTTCTCCTCCTTACACGAGGCATCACAACAACGTTTCATTAGGCAACGCCGGTCAGCTGCTGTTTGTGTATGAGAAATCGGTTGGAATCTTTCCTCATGTCAGCACGTTGTAGGTGTCGCCACCGGCGCCAACGTTGAGTGAATGCTCTGAAAAACTAATCATTTGCATATCACAGCATGTTATTCCTGTCGGTCAAATTTCGCGTCTGTAGCACGTCATCTTCGTGGTGTAGCAATTTTAATGGCCAGTAGTGTATTTATCCTGATCCGATTAGTGCCATGAGGTCCTCTCTTACATCAGACCAGGATTTCACATATACAGCATCCTTTTTTACATCATAGTTACCTATTAAATAACAATTTTAATATGACAAACGGGATTAAAATGATTTCAGTGTCTAGAGAGACAATATGAGTGAATGATACTGACTATAAACTACTGCCAGTACTCGGTCTGCTACCGCTGCTACCACTAATAGTGATGATAGTAATAATAATACCAGAGGCGGAGGAGATTAGTTTTTAATATCCCGTCGACATCGAGGTTATTAGAGACGGAGTACAAGCTCGGATTAGGAGAGGATGGAGAAGCAAAGCGGCCCTGCCCTTTCAAAGAAACCATCCCTGCATTTGCCTGAAGCGATTTAGGGAAATGACGGAAAATCTAAATCAGGACGGCCGGACGCGGGTTTGAACCGTCGTCCTCACGAACGCGAGTCCAGTGCGATAATCACGGAGCTGCCTCGCTCTGTAGTACGAGGGTTGGAACTTAAATAGTGGCAATTATTTACTCAGAACCGATAAAAAAGACTTACATGTTTGCACCTGTTACTGTCCTTGAAAGAAGTCACCAGCGTTGTGTAGAATTCGTTTCCAGCGATGTGGAAGGCGTAGTATACCGTTACTAGAGCCTGTTCTGTTGATGGTGCGAATGGAGCTCTCTACTGCCTGTCGAATCTCTGGAATAGTTCTGAAGCGAATGCCTTCAGAGCTGAAGGCTCTCTCGTGTACCGTTGATGACTGCCCGACACAGAGCTTTACGCCTCGCCTGGGCCTGTCAACACCGACATTGGACTTTCGATGGCGGGAAAAAAAGTATTCAAAAGGCTCTGAGCACTATGGGACTTAATATCGGAGGTCATCAGTCCCCTAGACTTACTTAAACCTAAGTAGCCTAAGGACATCATATACATCCATGCCCGAGGCAGTATTCGAACCTGCGACCGTAGCAGCAGCGCGGTTCCGGACTAAAGCTCGTAGAACCTGCTATATAGCTAGAGAAGGAGGCCGAAATGCACGCGTCAACTCACGCAGGTGGGCGGTAGGTCTGAAACAGGATACGTAATGAATGCTATAAAGAAAAGTAGGTAACTGCTGGAATACTTAACTTTAATCCATCATTTGTATACAGCATTCTTGATGATACAAGTGAGACTCTCTCTAGAAATGGTTAATGGCGCCTTGCTAGGTCGTAGCCATGGACTTAGCTGAAGCCTATTCTAACTGTCTCTCGGCAAATGAGAGAAAGGCATCGTCAGTGTAGTCGCTAGCAAGTCGTCCGTACAACTGGGGCGACTGCTAGTACGTCTCTCTAGACCTGCCGTTTGGTGGCGCTCGGTCTGCGATCACTGACAGTGACGACACGCGGGTCCGACATGTACTAATGGACCGCGGCCGATTTAAAGCTACCACCTAGCAAGTGTGCTGTCTGGCGGTGACACCACATAACCCTTCGGCCACAGCGGCCGGTAATGGCTGGAAATATGTTGCCAGGTCGTACGAGACGTGTATGGAGACAACCTCATGAATTCATGGACCCTGCATATTAGCAGGGGACTGTTCAAGCTGGAGGAGGGGGGCGTGTGCATTTGTGGTGATATGGGGCCCCTGATACGTCTAGATACGACTCTGACAGGTGACACGTACGTAAGCATCGTGTCTGATCACCTGCATCCATTCATGTCGATTGTGCATTCCGACGGACTCGGGCAATTCCAGCAGGACAATGTGACGCCCCACACGTCCAAAATTGCTACAGAGTATCTCCAGGAACACTCTTCTGAGTTTAAATACTTCCGTTGGCCACGACACTCCACAGACATGAACATTATTGGGCATACCTGGGATGCCTTGCAATGTGCTGTTCACGAGAGATGTGGAAACCCCCCCTCCTCTCCCCTAGTTCTCTAAAGGATTTTTGAACAGCCCTGAAAGATTTATGGTTCAAGTCCCTCCAGCACTACTTAAGACATTTGTCGAGTCCTTGCCACGTCGTGTTGCGCCACTTCTACATCTACAACTACATACATACTCCGCAATCGACCATACGGTGAGTGGCAGAGGGTACCTCGTACCACAACTAGCATCTTCTCTCCCTGTTCCACTCCCAAACAGAATGAGGGAAAAATGACTGCGTATATGCCACTGTACGAGTCCTAATCTCTCTTATCTTATCATTGTGGTCTTTCCGTGGCAGTAAAATTGTACTGTAGTCAGCCTCAAATGCTGGTTCTCTAAATTTCCGCAAAAGAACGCCCCCTTTCCTCCAGAGACTCCCACCCGAGTTCCTGAAGCATTTCCGTAACACTCGCGTGATGATCAAACCTACCAGTAACAAATCTAGCAGCGGGCCTCTGAATTGCTTCTATGTCCTCCCTCAATCCGACCTGATAGGGATCCCAAACGCTCGAGCAGAACTCAAGAATAGGTCGTATTAGTGTTTTATAAGCGGTCTCCTTTACAGATGAACCACATCTTCCCAAAAGTCTACCAATGAACCGAAGACGACTATCCGCCATTTCATGCTTGTCCCACTTCATATCGCTCTGCAACGATACGCCCAAATATTTAATCGACGTGACTGTGTCAAGCGCTACACTACTAACGGAGTATTCAAATATTACGGGATTCTATTTCCTATTCATCTGCATTAATTTACATTTATCTATATTTAGAGTTAGCTGCCATTCTTTACACCAATCACACGATATTAGGCAGGTGAACCAGTTTCTTTGGCTCTTCATTGTATATTCTCCTTACAGAACATTTACGGTGCAGCCGGCCCAGAGGGCACATAAACGTGTTGTGATATGAAATCGCCGGTGACCGAGCGGTTCTAGGCGCTTCAGTACGGAACCGCGAGACTGCTACGGTCGCAGGTTCGAATCCTACCTCGGGCATGGATGTGTGTGATGTCCTTAGGTTAGTTAGGTTTAAGTAGTTCTAATTCTAGGGGACTGATGACCTCAGAAGTTAAGTACCATAGTGCTCAGAGCCATTTGAACCATTTGATCTGAAATCGCGGCACCGATTGTGTTCATATGCAGGGTGTTACAAAAACATACGGCCAAACTTTCAGGAAACATTCCTCACACACAAAAAAAGAAAACATGTTATGTGAACATGTCTCCGGAAACGCTTAATTTCCATGTTAGACCTCATTTTAGTTTCGTCAGTATGTATTGTACTTCCTCAATTCACCGCCAGTTGGCTCAATTGAAGGAAGATAATGTTGAATTGTGCAATCACGTCATCAACACAGATTTTCTGTGAAAGTTTGGGCAGGCATTGTTGGTGATGTCAAGGTTGGGCCCCACGTTCTTCCACCTACGCTCAATGGAGCACGTTATCTTGATTTCATACGGGATACTCTATCTGTGCTGCTAGAACACGTGCCTTTACAAGTACGACACAACATGTGGTTCGTGCACGATGGAGCTCCTGCGCATTTCAGTCGAAGTGTTCGTACGCTTCTCAACAACAGATTCGGTGACCGATGGATTGGTAGAGGCGGACCAATTCCGTGGCCTCCACGCTCTCCTGACCTCAACCCTCTTGACTTTCATTTATGGGGGCATTTGAAAGCTTTTGTCTACGCAACCCCGGTACCAAATGTAGAGACTCTTCGTGCTCGTATTGTGGACGGCTGTGATACAATACGCCATTCTCCAGGGCTGCATCAGCGCATCAGGGATTTCATGCGACGGAGGGTGGATGCATTTATCCTCGCTAACGGAGGACATTTTGAACATTTCCTGTAACAAAGTGTTTGAAGTCACGCTGGTACGTTCTGTTGCTGTGTGTTTCCATTCCATGATTAATGTGATTTGAAGAGAAGTAATAAAATGAGCTCTAACATGGAAATTAAGCGTTTCCGGAGACATGTTCACATAACATATTTTCTTTATTTGTGTGTGAGGAATGTTTCCTGAAAGTTTGGCCGTACCTTTTTGTAACACCCTGTATAGCTGAAAGCGGTTATGTCAGAAGTATTGTGTGGCATTTTACACACGGTTATACTGTTCCCGTCCATAGCAATCCAACGCTGCACGATATGTGTCGGACATACCCCGAGACCCGCCAGTAAGGCACCGACAGGTGTGGTGCGGGAGGCAGCGCTGAACCTCTCGAGTGCGCTCCGTCGCATTATGGTTTGGCTGCTCTCCAGTCGAAGGTGCTGCGTCCAGATGCAGGCTGCGAAGAGCACGGTAGCGCTGGAGATAGCTATGTGACACGACCGCACCACGTGCAGCGGTAACTCACAGTCAGCAGTGCCAGCACGAGATGTGTATTAAGGGGAGCCGGAGGTGCCTATGCTGCCCATGTTAAAATCACTAAGTTTGAGGAGCATTAATGAATAAACTACCAAATAGAAAAATCTGAATTTTTTTTTACTAATAGAGTGGTTTAGTATTTCAGTTATGACTGAGGGATTTTGGAGTATCTTTTCTAGTTTCCTTCCAATTATTTTTTTTCATTAACGACACAAATTTTTTTACAAATAATTGCTTTATAATTAAACTGAAATGAAACTACTGAACATATTGCCAAATGGCTGTGTTACAATGTAAGTTTGACCACTAGGAATGCTGTATAAAAATTTCATCTCTCTAGCTTGACTGGTTCAAAATGGTTCAAATGGCTCTGAGCACTATGGGACTTAACATCTACGGTCATCAGTCCCCTAGAACTTAGAACTACTTAAACCTAACTAACCTAAGGACAGCACACAACACCCCGCCATCACGAGGCAGAGAAAATCCCTGAACCCGCCGGGAATCGAACCCGGGAACCCGGGCGTGCGAAGCGAGAACGCTACCGCACGACCACGAGATGCGGGGCAGCTTGACTGGATTTTGAGAAAATCTTCCTTATATTCGAAAAATTCTAATTTACGGGAAATGGCTATAAAGTTTCTCAATACATTCCTGCACTATAGGATGGATTATCAGGGCCTTCTTCTTCATCCTCCAAAAGCTTCCTCATCTGTCTTCTTTTCTGGCCTGTTGTTCCATCATACTTCATATGCCTTTCTCTTCTTTCTGCTCCTCTTATCCTTTCTGTGTCAATATTTCTTAGTGCTCGTACAGTGTTCACCCCAGCTGTGAATCCTAATGCCTTCAGAACTTCACACTTCACACTGTTCCCTTGGTTGTAGGTTGCTATTGCATCATAAATGCCAAAGTGCAGTGTTTCTATGCTTACAAACACCCTACTAGGAATCACTTTCCAAATCAAATTTTTTACACTCTCATTAGGATTCTGCGTCTTTCCGTGTAGACACTAACATTACTAGTATTTTGCCTTATAGCATACCCATAGTATCTCTGTAGACGTTCAATCACCTCATCAGTAAGCCTGCCTCTCCCTCCTATTGTCTTTGCATCACTGAGCTTACTCGAACCCAAAGTTTGTTTGAGCCTTCGAAGCCGTGCACCCATACGCTCTTAGCGCTTCATTTGTCATAGAAAACAATGTAGCCAACCCTTGCACACTCGCTGTATGCGTAACATAAGGCGCTGTATGCGTAACAGGCCGAGAAAATCCCAAGCAGTTCGCCAGGAAGTCACGAGAGGGTGTTAGATGCATTCAGCGGCCGCCGTCCGCCCCCGGTAACTGAGTGGTGAGCGCGATGGACTGTCAACCCTAAGGGCCCGGGTTCGATTCCCGGCTGCGTCGGAGATTTTCGACCACCTCCGGCTCCCCTTAAGCTTGGGCGCATCACAAGGGTCAAAGGTGCTGCGGATTACAGAGATGGGGACAGCTGGTGTCTGTGTGAGCCGGCGTGACTTTGGAGGAGGGAGAGGGGGAGGGGGGGGGAGGTGATGGGCAGTGCTTTCTTTCGCTCTTTGTCCTTTGGGCGGCCGGCCTTGATCTTTCTGAGTAAGGAGGCGCCATCCGTCTGGAACGGGACGCGACCGCAGCGAGGTGACGCCGGCCCAGGCGGTCCCTGGAGCTCAAGGCCGCGGCGCGAGCCCTGGTGGGGGCAGTGTGGCAGCCCCGGGGTCTTCCCCTGCGCGGGGCGGACCGCAGGGTCAGGGAACCCAGCACGGCTGGGCGCTGCCGCTGTCCGGGAACCACACCGCTCTCCAGCGTAACGACTGGCCGCCTCTCATCGCTCCACTGATCAGCCAAAACAATACGACCGGTGCCCACCGCGGCGCTGGATGTCGCCTGGTGGCGCTGCGGGCACGTGACGCGGTAGCAAAGTGTGTAAGCTGAGCAGACACGGATGGGGGATCACCCTAATCAACATATGGGCTGCAATTCAATTGAGATAAGCCACTTTCACAAAGGCCAGGTTATTACACTACTGGCCATTAAAATTGCTACACCAAGAAGAAATGCAGACGATAAACGGGTATTCATTGGACAAATATACTATACTAGAACTGACATGTGATTACATTTTCACGCAATTTGGGTGCATAGATCCTGAGAAACCAGTACCGAGAACAACCACCTCTAGCCATAATAACGGCCTCGATACGCCTGGGCATTGAGTCAAACAGAGCTAGGATGGCGTGTACAGGTACAGCTGGCCGTGCAGCTTCAACACGATACCACAGTCCATCAAGAGTAGTGACTGGCGCATTGTGACGAGCCAGTTGCTCGGCCACCATTGACCAGACGTTTTCAGTTGGTGAGTGATCTGGAGAATGTGCTGACCAGGGCAGCAGTCGAACATTTTCTGTATCCAGAAAGGCCCGTACAGGACATGCGATCGTGCGTTATCCTGCTGAAATGTAGGGTTTCGCAGGGATCGAATAAAGGGTAGAGCCACGGGTCGTAACACATCTAAAATGCAACCTCCACTGTTCAATGTGCCGTCAATGCGAACAACAGGTGACCGAGACGTGTAGCCGATGGCACCCCCTACCATCACGCCGGGTGGTAAGCCAGTATGGCGATGACGAATACACGCTTCCAATGTGCGTTCACCGCGATGTCGCCAAACACGGATGCGACCGTCGTGATGCTGTAAACAGAACCTGGATTCATCCGAGAAAAATGACGTTTTGCCATTCGTGCACCCAGATTCGTCGTCGAGTACACCATCGCAGGCGCTCCTGTCTGTGATTCAGCGTCGAGGGTAACCTGAGGCGTGACTCTAGACGTTCCCTTCTATGAAGATGTGTCAGAGGTAAACAAAGAGCAGGTTTCCAACAATAAAGGCCACTCTGCCAAAGCCTTCTGTACATCGTTTGCCCCGATACAAAACGTCCAGGGGATGCACTAGCAAGGCGGTACCGTCGTGTCTTTGCAGCCAAATGGTCCTCTCTTTCTGATGTCACGCTTGGTCGGCCCTGCCCTGGTCTCTATAAACCATCGCCACATCCTGGAGACAACAGAACAATTCACATTAAGGCACCAGTCCACATCAGTTTGCTACCCAACTGGTACCATTCTTCCAGAGCAGAGAGCCCGTAGGCGTCTTAGGCGTCTTCTCTGTGGCATACTGCACCGGCTGTGACTCTGTACACAGCGATTTTGGCTGTGGGACTACCCGGCAAACACTACCCCGTTTGAAGCATGCCCTGATGTCGTGGCTGGCGTTATTGTCCGTTGATTGAAATGCCATCTTTCGAGCAGAACATTGTCGTAAGGACATTGTCGACAGTTTGTATGATTATATCGAGAATTAGACACGGGGGGGGGGGGGGGGGGGGGAACGGCAGTTTGTTGCTTTAACTTTGGAAATCATTCTAATTACCATACACACCGCCATGTTACACGCTACAATTCAGACCGCTAGAAATATGTAGACATGAAGAATGTGTGTTGAAACGTCCCATTAAAAAATTATACAATATTTCTTAGCGCAACGCAATCTCACTTTCAACAATTCCTACAAAAGAATGGCCCTGACTAACATTAACCTATACCTTTCACAAATCACTTACCTCGCAAAAATCTTCGTTACTCGAACTACTGCAATACAGCGAGCGCCACTACTGCCAGGTAAATAAAAGATTCAAACTACTAAAGGCACTAACTACTGATAGGCATAGTTAGCAAATGAAAGATTTTGATAGAGAACAAACATTGTATTTACCTTAATAGTGTTCGAAAGTTATAATATATATATCAGTCCATGATATCCAATATTACAAATGTACTGTCTCTGATGGACACACGTCCATATCATCCGCTCTCAAAACTCCGCCATCTCTCTCGCCACATCCACCACTGCTGGCGGCTCACCTCCAACTGCGCAACGCTACGCGCTGTTAACATCCAGCTGCCCAACACTACAATAGCAAACAACAATGCAAATCAGCCACAGACTGCACACAGCACAGCCAGTGATTTTCATACAGAGCGCTACGTGGCGTTACCAATATAAAAACCTAAACAGCCTACTTACAGGGTGTATGTGCGTGAATTCCTAAGGGACCAAACTGCTGAGGTCATCGCTCCCTAGCCCCCCGTTGCGACCGAGCGGTTCTAGGAGCTTTAGTCCGGAACCGCGCGACCGCTACGGTCGCAGATTCGAATCCTGCCTCGGGCATGATTCTGTGTCATGTCCTTAGGTTAGTAGTTCTGAGTTCCAGGAGACTGATGACCTCAGATGTTAGCCCACAGTGCTCACAGCCGTTTGCACCATCATCAGTCCCTAAGCTTACACACTATTTAACCTAAATTACCCTCAGGACAAACACACACACCCATGCCCGAGGGAGGACTCGAACCTCCGGCGGGAGTGGCCGCGCAATCCATGACATGGCGCCTCAAACCGCGCGGGCACCCCGCGCAGCATAAAGAATTAGGAAGTAGAATGTCAATACCGTTCGTTTTATTTAATATGCTTGAAGAGTTTTCACATAAATATTTCAGAGTAATTATTTTTCAGCATGCTCTCGCACAAGCGAAAGTGTACTCACGTTCCGCCTTAGCTTTTCGCCCAGGTGTCAAACTAAGGCCTCCAACTTCCGAATCCTGATCATGAGGTACAGAATTTCCGATGAATACTCTTCAGTATCGTCAGATAATTTGCCCTGTAGATGGACTAGTAGTGGCGCATTTAACTTTATGTCGGAATAGCAGGTCACACGTTTTGCATACTCTCATTTTCTTCCCTCTTCTGTTCTTCACTCTAAGTCGCGTTAGTGGCTTTAACAAGGGAACCTCCCCATCACACCCGCCTCAGATTTAGTTATAAGTTGGCACAGTGGATAGGCCTTGAAAAACTGAACACAGATCAATCGAGAAAACAGGAAGAAGTTGTGTGGAACTATGAAAAAAAATAAGCAAAATATACAAACTGAGTAGTCCATGCGCAAGGTAGGCAACATCAAGGACAATGTGAGCTCAGGAGCGCCGTGGTCCCGTGGTTGGCGAGAGCAGCTGCGGAACGAGTGGTCCTTGGTTCAAATCTTTCCTCGAGTGAAAAGTTTAATTTTTTATTTTCAGACAATTATCAAAGTTCAAGCACTCACACATAATCAAATTCGTTCTCCAAAACTCCAGGACATGTTCAGGCCGGCCGGTGTGGCCGAGCGGTTCTAGGCGCTTCAGCCTGGAACAGCGCTGCTGCTACGGTCGCAGGTTCGAATCCTGCCTCGGGCATGGATGTGTGTGACGTCCTTAGGTCAGTTAGGTTTAAGTAGTTCTAAGTTATAGGGGACTGATGACCTCAGATGTTAAGTCCCATAGCGCTGAGAGCCATTTGAACCATTTGACATGTTCAAATTTACTTGGACATATGCAGGATTTGACGGTCTACACACGGAAAAATTTGAAAACGTTCAAAACATATGTTTTGACAGAGCACAGGGAAAACTGTACGATTGTGAAACTGTTGCATTCATTTGTTGCAGTTTATGTGACAAACTCTTACGTTTTCATCACTTTTTGGAGAGTTATTATCACATCCACAAGAAAACTTAAATTGGGCAAGGTAGAAGAATCTTTTTACCCATTCGCCAAGTGTACAAGTTAGGTGGGTCGACAACATATTCCTGTCATGTGACGCACATGTCGGCACCAGTGTCGTATAGAATATATCAGACGTGTTTTCCTGTGGAGGAATCGGTTGACCTATGACCTTGCGATCAAATGTTTTCGGTTCCCATTGGAGAGGCACGTCCTTTCGTCTGCTAATCGCACGGTTTTGCGGTGCGGTCGCAAAACACAGACACTAAACTTATTACAGTGAACACAGACGTCAATGAACGAACGGACAGATCATAACTTTGCGAAAATAAAGAAACTTTTCACTCGAGGAAAGACTTGAACCAAGGACCTCTCGTTCCGCACCTGCTCACGCTACCCACGGCGCTCCTGAGCTCACATTATCCTTGATGTTGCCTATCATGCACGTGGACTACTCAGTTTGTATATTTTGCTTATTTTTTCCATAGCTCCACACAACTTCTTCCTGTTTTCTCGATTGATCTTTCAAGGCCTATCCACTGTGCCAACTTATAAATCTGAGGGGGGTGCGATGGGGATGTTCCCTTGTAAGCTCATTTCAGAACTGCCCGAGTGTTTTTCCTTTTGTTGCTTTTAATTTTTCCTCTGAATATCAGGACTGTGCCAGACAAATGCAGTGACATAACCTGCCAGCTATTGCGGAGTGTACGAAAGGGAAAAAGAAAGGTGTCCTGGCGCGAAAGTTGTCGGCTCGTCAAGTAACGGGGATGGGCAGACGATTAGCGGACTGCGAGGCGCCTCTGCGTCTTCCGCCTGCTCCCGACCGGACCTGCAGCGGCTCCGTCGCCGGAGAGGCTTTGCGCAAGATGGCGGCAGAGAAAGTGGCAGCCCTGCGAAATGTCAGGGCCGCCAACCTCGGCGGGTCCCGCTAGCCGGCGGCGCGCTGCCAGAATACTGCGAGAGGCGGAAAATCACGCGGATACAGGCAGCCGCGAACTACACTACGGCCGCGACTGAGCTACACCTTCTGCCTGTGCGTTCCGTTCAGGCTAGCTCATCTTCAGGATCAGGAATGCTACCGAGACAAGAAAAAATAAGTCCAACAAACATCGGTCCGGAAATGCATACTTTCTGCGATAAACACGTGGTTACACGAGGTGTTCAACGTGGCGTCCATTCGTTACACGCACCTTTCTCCCCTCTGGTGCAAGGAATGACGTGTACAGGGTGTTACAAAAAGGTACGGCCAAACTTTCAGGAAACATTCCTCACACACAAATAAAGAAAAGATGTTATGTGGACAAGTGTCCGGAAACGCTTAGTTTCCATGTTAGAGCTCATTTTTCGTCAGTATGTACTGCACTTCCTCGATTCACCGCCGGTTGCTCCAATTGAAGGAAGGTAATGTTGGCTTCGGTGCTTGTGTTGACATGCGACTCATTGCTCTACAGTACTAGCATCAAGCACATCAGTACGTAGCATCGACAGGTTAGTGTTCATCACGAACGTGGTTTTGCAGTCAGTGCAATGTTTACAAATGCGGAGTTGGCTGATGTCCATTTGATGTGTGGATTAGCACGGGGCAATAGCCGTGGCGCGGTACGTTTGTTACGAGACAGATTTCCAGAACGAAGGCGTCCCAACAGGAAGACGTTCGAAGCAATTGATCGGCGTCTTAGGGAGCACGGAACATTCCAGCCTATGACTCGCAACTGGGGAAGACGACACTTGCAATGGACGAGGCAATTCTTCGTGCAGTTGACGATAACCCTAATGCCGGCGTCAGAGAAGTTGCTGCTGTACAAGGTAACGTTGATCACGTCACTGTATGGAGAGTGCTACGGAAGAACCAGTTGTTTCCGTACCATGTACAGCGTGTGCAGGCACTATCAGCGGCTGATTAGTCTCCACGGGTACACTTCTGCGAATGGTTCATCCGACAGTGTGTCAATCCTCATCTCAGTGCAAATGTTCTCTTTACGGATGAGGCTTCATTCCCACGAGATCAAATTGTGAATTTTCAGAATCAACATGTGTGGGCTGACGAGAATCCGCACGCAATTGTGCAATCATGTCATCAACACAGATTTTCTGTGAACGTTTGGGCAGGCATTGTTGGTTATGTCTCGATTGGGCCCCATGTTCTTCCACCTACGCTCAATGGAGCACGTTATCATGATTTCATACGGGATGCTCTACCTGTGCTGCTAGAACATGTGCCTTTACAAGTACGACACAACATGTTCGTGCACGATGTAGCTCCTGCACATTTCAGTCGAAGTGTTTTCTCAACAACAGATTCGGTGACCGATGGATTGGTAGAGGCGGACCAATTCCGTGGCCTCCACGCTCTCCTGACCTCAACCCTCTCGACTTTCATTTATGTGGGCATTTGAAAGCTCTTTTCTACGCAACCCCGGTACCAAATGTAGAGACTCTTCGTGCTCGTATTGTGGACGGTTGTGATACAATACGCCATTCTCCAGGACTGCATCAGCGCAACAGGGATTCCATGCGACGGAGGGTGGATGCACGTATCCTCGCTAACGGAGGACATTTTGAACATTTCCTGTAACAAAGTGTTTGAAGTCACGGTGGTAAGTTCTGTTGCTGTGTGTTTCCATTCCATGATTAATGTGATTTGAAGAGAAGTAATAAAATTAGCTCTAACATGGAAAGTAAGCGTTCCCGGACACATGCCCACATAACATCTTTTCTTTCTTTGTGTGTGAGGAATGTTTCCTGAAAGTTTGGCCGTACCTTTTTGTAAGACCCTGTATATTCTTTGAAGTATTCGATGTTGTTGTTGTACCAGCTGGCAAGCATTGAAGGCGTGGTCCTGTAGTGTCCACACATCATCGACTGGCGTGGCGTAGACCTATTTCTTCAAGTGTTCAAAAAACGTTCAAATGTATGTGAAATCTTATGGGACTTAACTGCTAAGGTCATCAGTCCCTAAGCTTACACACTACTTAACCTAAATTATCCTAAGGACAAACACACAGCCGGCTGGGTTGGCCGAGCGGTTCTAAGTTCTAGGGGACTGACGACCTTAGAAGTTAAGTCCCAAAGTGTTCAGCGCCATTTGAAACATTTTTTTAAAGGTTGCAGTGAAATAAGTTCTCCCGGAGTAACGTCAAGCTCTGTATTTCCCTGTCTAAGATTCTCTTTCACATAATTTTTCAAATGTCTACTAAACTGGTCTGTGACAAGAAGAGAAATCCATAATGTCGTACCAGTCTCGTCCATACAGTCCTTGACATGTACGTGAACAACAACACTTGGCGGTATTTCAGAATGTTTTGGTATTGTTTTGCGACTGAAAATGACTTTTGGATTAAGTTTAGAACCGTCAGCACAACATGAAAGGACAACAGTGCAGTGAATTTTTTCATGTTCACTTGTTTTTATAATCATCGTTTAAGCACCTTTGTGGCATCAGTTCTGTTGCTCGGCACATCAAATGTCATTGGAGTTTCGTCCATATTCGCAATTTGACGTAATTCCACAATGATTTTCTTTCGATGTTGATAATAAAGTGATGGAAAGATAATATTTTCTCTTCATACTTTTCTGGCGTTTTCTGAGATATTTCAGTTTTGGTTCTAATGCTAAATCCAAGACGCTTCATAAAACTGTAGCGACGACCAACCCCACCCATACAGTCTGTTAGTTCTACTGCAGCGCTATCTTACGAGCGTGTACTCGAATCATTTTTGTATTGATTCCAGTGCCATTTTGACGCTGTTGAATCGACTTTAATACATCATCTTGCAGTTTTGGACATTTTGCGTTCAGTCCTCTATTTGCACATTTAGTCTTCCTCGTTTTTTTTTGTTCTTCTTTACCATGGAGGGCCGAAATGACACTCAGCTGCTCTGTTTCCATGTTCTTCTGCATATGCTGTTACTTAAAATTTATAACCCGCATCATACAAATACCTTTCATTTTTTTCAATTACGGAACTAGCTACTAAGAAAAATATTGTTTTGTTACCGATAACACATATCGCCAACCGGGTAGCTTGGCGTGTTCGGTCAGAGGGTTAGCTACTCTCTTTAACAACAAAAGAAAACTGGGTGAACGGATCAACGATGAACTTGAAAAGGTGTCATGGTACGTCCGTCTCGAACAAACAACAATGACGAACAAAATAAGATAAGCCGTTTAGATAGCATGTAGGAGGTCGAGGGTTCGATTCTGGGTCGAGGCTTTTTATTTGTTTGTTTATTTATTTTTTTGTTAAAAGTAGTCTGTGTGCTACGGTATGTGACGTCTTAATCGTCGTACAGCGAATACAGTGGGTCTTCTACAAAACATTTGCAGTTACATACTACGAACACAGAAGTGGACGTACAATCATTTTCATTGGCCAGCTTTTAAAGAAGCGATTTGCAGGTCATTGACGCGAATTGTTTCGCGCCACTACTTCTACTAGATTACAAACCTGTTTTCTCTGTACCCTCCCCCCAAATGGCCCCATCGGAATTTTTACAAAGCACGTTGCTAGATCTAGTGGTGTCTTAAGGTCCTAACGAAATGTAATAGAGCTCAACGTCGCAAGAATAATAGTTGGTATTAATCGACGGGACCACTGGGGGAGGGTACACAGATAATAAGTTTGATACCTAGTAGTAGATGCACAGGTGCGAAATAATTGGAGCTCATGACGTACAAAAGGCTTCTTCAAAAGATGACCAATGAAAACGACTGTATTTCCATTTCTATGTTCGTAGTACGTAACTGCAAATGTTTTGTAGAAGAGGCACTGTAATCGCTGTATGACGATTAAGACGCCAGATACCGTACCACCTAGTTGGAAAAAAATAAATCAAATGCGCCTCCACTCAGAATCAAACCCTTGACCTCCTGCATGCTACCCCAAAATGCTATCAACTCAGCCAACTGCACAAGACTACTACTGTATTTTGACAGCGGTAGTTACCGGCCGCGCGGGATTAGCCGAGCGGTTTAAGGCGTTGCAGTCAAGGACTGTGCGGCTGGTCCCGGCGGAGGTTCGAGTCCTCCCTCGGGCATGGGTGTGTGTGTTTGTCCTTAGGATAATTTAGGTTAAGTAGTGTGCAAGCTTAGGGACTGATGACCTTACCAGTTAAGTCCCGTAAGATTTCACACACAATTGAACATTTTTTAGTAGTTACCGTACACGTGATTACGGTGTTGCCAGATTGCCAGTCTTTAACGTCCATTTACTGCCCAGTCGTCTGCAGGACGAAATTTTGTGAGAGATATTTTTGTGTTGCCAGTATATGAGGAATCGCGCTGCGAAGTGCGAGCGCGCGAATTTTTCTTCACCCTGTATGGCCATTTTTACGACTAGTGGAAATTCTAAATCAAATGTTGCACGTTATTATTAATGTCGCGTATAAGACGCACCTGCATTTTGGAGGCAATTTTTCGAAGGAAAATGTGCACCTTGTAGTGGTGGTGGTGCTGGTTAGTGTTTAACGTCCCGTCGACAACGAGGTCATTAGAGACGGAGCGCAAGCTCGCGTTAGGGAAGGATTGGGAAGGAAATCGGCCGTGCCCTTTCAAAGGAACCATCCCGGCATTTGCCTGAAACGATTTAGGGAAATCACGGAAAACCTAAATCAGGATGGCTGGAGACGGGATTGAACCGTCGTCCTCCCGAATGCGAGTCCAGTGTGCTAACCACTGCGCCACCTCGCTCGGTGCACCTTGTAGTCTGTAAATTACGGTAGTTGACGTGCCAACCGGCCGACGGAAGTTCGTCTTTTGTCACTGCGGCACTGTAATCGGTCGGGACGTGTGGAGGCTGGACACGAAATTGGTCGATCCGTCGGTCGGTTCGTAGGTAGCATGGTGCACATGTGGTAGTAAGCACCAAACCCTCGATCCCTTAAAGTTACACAAAGCGAGGTTGGTTGGTTGATTTGGGGAGAAGGGGGGTTATCGGTCCCATCGGTTTAGGGAAGGCTGGGGAAGGAAGTCTGCTGTGCCCTTTGAAAGGGACCATCCCGGCATTTCTCTGAAGCGATTTAGGGAAATCACGGAAAACCTAAATCGGGATGGCCGGACGCGGGCTTGAACCGTCGTCCTCCCGAAAGCGAGTCCAGTGTGGCAACCACTGCGCGGGGTCTGTTCCAGCCGCCTGGGCTGGAACGTGTTGCTACGAGTGGCTGAGACCCCCGCTCGGCCTTGGAGACTTACCACGGCTGATGCTGATGCGGCTGGAGGTCGCCCAGGGAGCGCACGGCTTGAGCAACATCCGCTCGCCGCCCGTCTCCATACAAAGTGGCCTGTGACGTCACGTGCCGATTTCGCTCGCTTTTTTACAGCGACTTTTCGCTTTTATTCTCCACTCTAACTGCCGCAAGTGAAAAAACGCCAATATGTATTTACGAGGGACATTGAATAATTAAGGAGACACGTTTACTTCCTTGACCTTCAGGTTGGCAACACTGGGATGAACAGTCCGCCGCTCGTGGTCTCGCGGTAGCGTTCTCGCTTCCCGAGCACGGGGTCCCGGGTTCGATTCCCGGCGGGGTCAGGGATTTTCACCTGCCTCGAGATGACTGGGTGTTTGTGTTGTCCTCATCATTTCATCATCATCCAGGAAAGTGGCGAAATTGGACTGAGCAAAGATTGGGTAATTGTACGGGCGCTGATAACCACGCAGTTGAGCGCCCCACAAACCAAACATCATCATCACTGGGATGAATTGAGAACAGCTGACAGATTACCTCAGTATCGCATTTAACGATGGCGTGTCCTCTTGAAGTTTCCACATTAGATGAACAACATTCTGTGATCCGGTTTTTTGCTTTCTGAAGGTGAAAAGCAAGCTAAAATCTTTTGAAACTTCTTGGCAGATTAAAACTGTGTGCCGGACCGAGACTCGAACTCGGGACCTTTGCCTTTCGCGTGCAAGTGCTCTACCATCTGAGCTACCCAAGTACGACTCACGCCCCGTCCTCACATACTTCTGCCGGTACCCCGTCTCCTACATTCTAAAATCTTTTGTCGGACGATTTTGCAGTACGGTGAAAGCTGTATGAAGCGTTGTTGTTAATTAAACTTCCTGGCAGCTTAAAACTGTGTGCCGGACCGAGACTCGAACTCGGGACCTTTGCCTTTCGCGTGCAAGTGCTCTACCATCTGAGCTACCCAAGTACGACTCACGCCCCGTCCTCACATACTTCTGCCGGTACCCCGTCTCCTACATTCTAAAATCTTTTGTCGGACGATTTTGCAGTACGGTGAAAGCTGTATGAAGCGTTGTTGTTAATTAAACTTCCTGGCAGCTTAAAACTGTGTGCCGGACCGAGACTCGAACTCGGGACCTTTGCCTTTCGCGTGCAAGTGCTCTACCATCTGAGCTACCCAAGTACGACTCGCGCCCCGTCCTCACATACTTCTGCCGGTACCCCGTCTCCTACATTCTAAAATCTTTTGTCGGACGATTTTGCAGTACGGCGAAAGCTGTATGAAGCGTTGTTGTTAATTAAACTTCCTGGCAGCTTAAAACTGTGTGCCGGACCGAGACTCGAACTCGTGACCTTTGCCTTCCGCAGACAAGTGCTCTACCATCTGAGCCACCCAATCATGACTCACGACCCGTCCTCACAGCTTCAATTCTGCCAGTATCTCGTCTCCTACCTTCCAAACTTCACAGAAGTTCGAGTCTCGACCCGGCACACAGTTTTAATCTGCCATGAAGTTTCGCATCAGCGCACACTCCGCTGCAGAGTGAAAATCTCATTCCGTTGTTGTTATTGTTGTGGTCTGTTCCATGCAGCTCTCCACACCACCCTATCTTACGCAAGCCTCTTCATCTCCGAGTAAGTACTCCAGCGCACAGGCACTCGGACCTGCTTACTGTATTCATCTCCTCTCCCTCTACGTCTGCATCTACGTGATTACTCTGCTATTCACAATTAAGTGCCTGGCAGAGGGCTCAATGAACCACCTTCAAGCTCTTTGAGATACTGTTCCAGTCTCGAACGGCACGCGGGAAAAACGAGCACTTTAATTTTTCTGTGCGAGCCCTGATTTCTCTTACTTTATCCTGATGATCATTTATCCCTATGTAGGTGGATGCCAACAGAATGTTTTCACAATCGGAGGAGAAAACTGATTATCGAAATTTCATGAGAAGATCCTGTCGCAACGAAAAACGCCTTTGTTTTAATGACTGCCACTCCATTTCACGTGTCATGTCTGTGGCACTATCTCCCCTATTTCGCGATAATACAAAACGAGCTGCCCTTCTTTGTTCTTTTTCGATGTCATCCGTCAGTCGCACCTGATGCGGATCCCACACCGCACAGCAATGCTCCAGAATAGGGCGGACAAGTGTAGTGTAAGCAGTCTCTTTAGTAGACCTGTTGTACCTTCTAAGTCGTCTGGCAATGAATCTCAGTCTTTGGTTTGCTCTGCCCGCAACATTATCTATGTGATCGTTCCAACTTAGGTTATTTGTAATTGTAAACCCTAAATATTTAGTTGAAATTACAGCCTTCAGATTTGTGTGATCTAACGCGTAATCAAAATTTAGCGGATTTCTTTTAGTACTCATGTGAATAACTTCACACTTTTCTTTATTCAGGGTCAATTGCTACTTTTCTCACCACACAGATATCTTATCTAAATCATTTTGCAATTGATTTTGGTCATCTGATGGCTCTACAAGACGGTAAATGACAGCATCATCTGCAAACAATCTAAGCGAGTACTCAGATACTCTAATTTTAAGTTGGTGATCCTTTGATATCTCAGAATGTGTTCTATCAACCAGTCCCTTCTTTTAGTCAAGTTGTGCTACAAATTTCTGTTCTCTCCAACACAATTGTTGTTGTTGTTGTTGTTGTTGTTGTGGTCTTCAGTCCTGAGACTGGTTTGATGCAGCTCTCCATGCTACTCTACCCTGTGCAAGCTTCTTCTTCTCCCAGTACCAACTGCAACCCACATCCTTCTGAATCTGCTTAGTGTATTCATCTCTTGGTCTCCCTCTACGATTTTTACCCGCCGCGCTGCCCTCCAACACTAAATTGGTGATCCCTTGATGCCTCAGAACATGTCCTACCAACCGGTCCCTTCTTCTTGTGAAGTTGTATCACAAACTCCTCTTCTCCCCAATTCTATTCAATACCTCCTCATTAGTTATGTGATCTACCCATCTAATCTTCGGCATTCTTCTGTAGCACCACATTTCGAAAGCTTCTATTCTCTTCTTGTCCAAAGTATTTATCGTCCATGTTTTACTTCCATACATGGCTACACTCCATACAAATACTTTGAGAAACGACTTCCTGACACTTAAATCTATACGCGATGTTAACAAATTTCTCTTCTTCAGAAACACTTTCCTTCCCATTGCCAGTCTACATTTTAAATCCTCTCTACTTCGACCATCATCATTATTTTGCTCCCCAAATACCGAACTCCTTTACTACTTTAAGTGTCTCATTTCCTAATCTAATTCCCTCAGCATCACCCGACTTAATTCGACTACGTTCCATTATCCTCGTTTTGCTTTTGTTGATGTTCATCTTGTACCCTCCTTTCAAGACACTGTCCATTCCGTTCAACTGCTCTTCCAAGACCTTTGCTGTCTCTGACAGAATTACAATGTCATCGGCGAACCTCAACGTTTTTATTTCTTCTACATGGACTTTAATACCTACTCCGAATTTTTCTTTTGTTTCCTTTACTGCTTGCTCAATATACAGATTGAATAACATCGGGGACAGGCTCACTCCCTTCCCAACCACTCGACACTTATAACTGCCATCTGGTTTCTGTACAAATTGTAAATAGCCTTTCGCTCCCTGTATTTTACCCCTGCCACCAACCAAACGATAAGAAATCAAGGCTCGTTCACAACAAATGTTCCCTATCGACACATTTGTACTTAACGCCCATTTCATACCGGTACACCTGGTAGATATCGGTATAGCGATGGCGTATTTGCAGGCAGAGGGATGGAAGTTCGTACACACACCGACATGGGCTTGTTGACGCGGAAAATTTTCACACGCACGCACACTGGCACAGACAAGTTGTGAGTATGCTGATGGGCCGTTTGCGGTGGAGCTTTCTCCAGCAGCGTCGCTTAGCGCTCGTCTTCCGTCACGACGTTCACGGCTCCATTGTCACCTCCCCCCTTGCCCCCTCCCCCTCCCAGCTCCCCCCCCCCCCCGTACAACGACTGCTAACATCCTGACAGGGCGGGGCCCTAATGGTTGACAAATAGCTCGATACGCCTCTCACACGAGCCTCGTCTTACTTCTGCATCTGCATCTTACAACATCAACATCAACTCCCATCTGTGACAGAAAATTCGAGAAAATTAAAATCTCTCTCAAAGTTTCCTCTCAGCAGTTACGGCTAAGTACCGTGTGATCAAAAAGTCAGTATAAACCTGAAAACTGAATAAATCACGGAGTGATGTAGGTAGAGAGGTACAAATTGACACACATGCTTGGAATGACACGGGGTTTTATTAGATCCAAAAAAATACAAACGTTCAAAAAAGATGATGTTCTTTACAGGAAATGTTCAATATGTCCACCATCATTCCTCAACAATAGATGTAGCCGAGGAATAATGTTGTGAACAGCACTGTAAAGCATGTCCGGAGTTGTGGTGAGGCATTGGCGTCGGATGTCGTCTTTCAGCATCCCTAGAGATGTCGGTCGATCACGATACACTTGTGACTTCAGGTAACCCCAAAGCCAATAATCGCACGGACTGAGGTCTGGGGACCTGGGAGGCCGAGCATGACGAAAGTGGCGGCTGAGCACACGATCATCACCAAAAGACTCGCGCAAGAGATCTTTCACGCGTCTAGCAATATGGGGGTGGATTTTTTTTTTTGTTCTAATAAAACCCCATGTCATTCTAAGCGTGTGTGTCAATTTTTACCTCTCTATCTACATTATTCCGTGGTTTATAAAGTCTTCAAATGTATACTGACTTTTTGATCACCCGGTACTCTCTGTAGGTATAGAAATGTTGTTATAGAAATACTGCCTCTTAAAGTCCACATCTGCTACGTAGATACTGCGCAAGCCACCATTCAGTGTATGACACTGCTGTGCGGGGTAGCCGGGCGGTCTGGGGCGCTTTGTCACGGTCAGCGCACCGCTCCCCCCCCCCCCCCCCCCCCATCCCGTCGGAGCTTCGAGTCCTCCCTCGGGCATGGGTGTGTGTGTGTGTTGTGCTTAGCGTCAGGAAGTTAGATTAAGTAGTGGGTAAGCTAAGGGACCGGTAACGTCAGCAGTTTGGTCCCATAAGACCTTACCACTAATGTATGACAGAGGGTATCTTGTGCCACTACATTTCCGTTCCCATTCTACTCGCAAATAGAGCGAGAGAAAAACGAGTCGTAATTTCTCTCATCTCCGTGGTCCTTACGCGAAATGTATCTTGGCCGTAATAGAATCGTTCTGCAGTCAGCTTCAAACGCCGATCCCTAAATTTTCTCAGTAGAGTTGCGCGAAAAGAACGTAGTCTTCCCTCCAGGGATTCTCCTTTCAGTTGACGGAACATTTTCGAGTCCTGTTGGTGGAATCTATTAGGGCGAAATCTAGCAGGCCGCCGCTGAATTGCTTCGATGTCTTCCCTTAATGCGACCCTTGTGGGAATCCCAAATACTCGAGCAGTACTCAAGAATGGGTCACACAAGTGTTCTACGTGCGGCCTACATTATAGATAAGCTCCAGTTCCCTAAAAATTCTCCAAGTAAATCGAAGTGGAACATTCTCTTTCCCTACTTCCAACTTGACGTGCTCGTTCCATTTCATATCGCTTTGCAACGTTGGGCTTAGATACTTAAGCGACCTAACTGTGTCGGGCACCACACTACTAATGCTGTATTCGAACTCTATGTGACTCATTTTCCTACTCATGTGCATACGTTTTTCTACATTTACAGTTAGCTATCATTCGTAACACTACAGATTTCGTCTGTCATCTTACTTCCTTTCACAGTCACTCAACTTGGACACCTTCCCTCACACCACAGCGTCACCAGAAAATACCCGTTGTGTACGAGGTCTGTTCAAAAAATTCCTCAACTCTGTCCATAAAATTTTTCTACGCTTACCTTTTACTGATTGTGCATGCTCATCTTCCAAATACTCTCCTCCACACTTGATACTCCGCTCCCGACCCCATTTCCACTTCCGGTAGCAGCCTCGGTACGCGTCTTGCTGGATCGCACCAAGTTCAGTCTGCGGATTTTCTTTTATCTCGTCTGTAATTGGAAATCTTCGTCCTTTCAGCGGGTTTTTCAACTTTGGAAATAAAAAAAGTTCCGCGGGGTCCATGCCTGGAGAGTACGGAGGGTGAGGTAGCACAGTGATTTGGTTTTTTGTGCAACAGTCACGCACCAACAGGGGTGAATGTGCGGATGCGTTATCGAGATGCAAGAGCCACGAATTGTCTCGCCACATTTCAGGCCGTTTGCTTCTCACATTTACTCGCAGGCGTCGCAACACGCCCCCATATTACCATCGATCAACTGTTTGTTCCTGTGGGCCGCGCGGGATTAGCCGAGCGGTCTGAGGCGCTGCAGTCGTGGACTGTGCGGCTGGTCCCGGCGGAGGTTCGAGTCCTCCCTTGGGCATGGGTGTGTGTGTTTGTCCTTAGGACAATTTAGGTTCAGTAGTGTGTAAGCTTAGGGACTGATGACCTTAGCAGTTAAGTCCCATAAGGTTTCACACACATTTGAACTTTTTTTTTGTCCCTGTGGCACGAATTCACGATGAACTAATCCTTCAAAGTAAAAGAAAGCCGTCAACTTGGCTTTGAGATTTGACCTGGCCTGATGAGCTTTCTTGGTCTTGGAGAACCTTTCGCCTGCCGCTGTGGCCGAGCGGTTCTACACGCATTAGTCCGGAACCGCGATGCTGCTACGGTCGCAGGTTCGAATCCTGCCTCGGGCATTGTTGTGTGTGATGTCCTTAGGTTAGTTAGGTTTAAGTAGTTCTAAGTTCTAGGGGACTGATGACCTAAGATGTTAAGTCCCATAGTGCTCAGAGCCATTTGAACCACGAGCATAGTACAATGTCCAGCTTCATTAGAATGGCAGTAGTCTATTACGGATTTGAAGCCATATCGACCATTGATCGATTGTGACTGTTTCAAAGCAGGACGTTGTGGCCGAGCGGTTCTAGGCGCTTGAGTTCGGAACCGCGCTGCTGCAACGGTCGCAGGTTCGAATCCAGCCTCGGGCATGGATGTGTGTGACGTCCTTAGGTTAGTTAGGTTTATGTAGTTCTTAAGTCTAGCGGACTGATGACCTCAGATGTTAAGTCCCATAGTGCTTAAAGCCATTTGAACCATTTTGAACTGTTTCAAAAACACAAGGTTGTTCTGTACCGCTACCAGTCACAAGATTTGTTGACTCCTAAATTATTTATGTAGCGACACATATTGAGGTGATACTTCATCATCAGGCTATACTAGCATTACAAAAACACTTAACAGAAGTGTATACAGGTACCAAAGTTGCTTTACATAACTACTGTGATCATCTTTGATCTTCTGGCGTGACATCCTTCTCGTGTTGTACCAAGGTATCGCTATTTCCATGGCTCACTTGGATTTCTCCACCATCGTTCACAAACTTCACAAGGGTGACTTTATAATACGATAACACAAAGCAAATCAGCAGTGCAGAAAACAAGATGGCGGTCAAAACTTGTTTTCTGCACTGCTGATTTGTTTTGTGTTATACCATTGTAAAGTCACCCTTGTGAAGTTTGTGAACAATTGTGAAGAAATCCAAGTGAGCCCTGGAAATAGTGATTCCTCAGTACATCACGAGAAGGATGTCACGCCACAAGAACAAAGATGATCACAACAGTCATGTAAGGAAACTTTAATACCTGTATACACTTATGTTAAATGCTTTTGTAATGGCAGTGTAGCCTGATGATGAGGTATCACCTCGAAATGTCACTAAATGAATAATTTAGGAGGCAACAAATTTTGTGACTGGTAGCGGTACCTCAAACCCTTTTAAGGTGAAAGAGAGTGGCTGTGGAAAGTGAAATATTTAGAAATAGAGGATTACAAGAACCAGTCGTTGGGAACTTGGTGCGGGAAACTGGTAAGGCAGCTTTGAGAGTAGTACGCGCCGGGAGCAAGAGAGGATACGAAGTGCGCTGTGAGCGATTCTGCAACGGCGCCCACGATGGAAAGCGACAGTGTCGCTAACACTGTGTGTGTGTGTGTGTGTGTGTGTGTGTGTGTGTGTGGCCTCCCCTCCCCTCTACCTCTCTCTTTCTCTCCTTCCCCTCTCCAGGGACAGGCAGAAGACTTCCTGGAGTTACGACACACAGCTGCATCTCCTCCGTGCAGCGGGCAATATGTCACAGTTAGTGGGACAAGCTAACAGCAAGTTAACAGCAGGGGTCGGAGGTTGCGTAACGGACAACACAGCCGACAGGGAAGATAGTAAGGGGGGGGGATTATATATGGAGGGGAGGTAAGTAGGGGAGAGAGGTAGAAACATTTGTCCCGATGCATTGCAAGCTCACCTAAAAGGCGCTGAAGCATCTGCTTAAAGTTGCGTTTACACGGTCCTTACTTCACGATTGCATGTTGTCGTCAAAATTGCTGTAAAGAGGCTGCAGTGTATCGCTGTATTACCGACTATCCAGGCAATGTTGCTGATGGAACAGGCTGTTTTTGCAAACTGCCGACATTTTGCTGTGGTGTTGTTGATTGTCCATCAGGGGCGGAGTATACAGGGCTATTACAAATGATTGAAGCGATTTCATAAATTCACTGTAGCTCCATTCATTGACATATGGTCACGACACACTACAGATACGTAGAAAGACTCATAAAGTTTTGTTCGGCTGAAGCCGCACTTGAGGTTTCTGCCGCCAGAGCGCTCGAGAGCGCAGTGAGACAAAATGGCGACAGGAGCCGAGAAAGCGTATGTCGTGCTTGAAATGCACTCACATCAGTCAGTCATAACAGTGCAACGACATTTCAGGACGAAGTTCAACATAGGTCCACCAACTGCTAACTCCATTCGGCGATGGTATGCGCAGTTTAAAGCTTCTGGATGCCTCTGTAAGGGGAAATCGACGGGTCGCCCTGCAGAGAGCGAAGAAAAGGTTGAACGCGTGCGGGCAAGCTTCACGCGTAGCCCGCGGAAGTCGACTAATAAATTGGCTCGTGCCACAACTGGAGACCGACAGCGCCGACTTCATCTTTCAAAAGAATGGTGCTCCACCGCACTTCCATCGTGATGTTCGGCATTTCTTAAACAGGAGATTGGAAAACCGACGGATCGGTCGTGGTGGAGATCACGATCAGCAATTCATGTCACGGCCTCCACGCTCTCCCGACTTAACCCCATGCGATTTCTTTCTGTGGGGTTATGTGAAAGATTCAGTGTTTAAACATCCTCTACCAAGAAACGTGCCAGAACTGCGAGCTCGCATCGACGATGCTTTCGAACTCATTGATGGGGACATGCTGCGCCGAGTGTGGGAGGAACTTGATTATCGGCTTGATGTCTGCCGAATCACTAAAGGGGCACATATCGAACATTTGTGAATGACTAAAAAAACTTTTTGAGTTTTTGTATGTGTGTGCAAGGCAGTGTGAAAATATCTCAAATAATAAAGTTATTGTAGAGCTGTGAAATCGCTTCAATCATTTGTAATAACCCTGTATATCCACTGAGGAGCCAAAGAAAGTGGCACACCTGCCTAATATTGCGTAGGTCCCCCGCGAGCACGCAGAAGTGCCACAGCACAACGTGCCATGCATGGACTCAACTAATGTCTGAAGTAGTGCTGGAGGGAACTGAAACCATGAATCCTGAAGGGCTGTCCATAAATCCGTAAGAGTATGAGGGGGTGGCGATCTCTTCTGAACAGCCATTGCAAGGCATCTCAGATATGGGGAGTTTGGTGGCCAGCGGAAGAGTTTAAACCCAGAAGAGTGCTCCTGGAGCCACTCTGTAGCAATTCTGGACTGTCGTATTGTCCTGCTGGAATTGACCAAGTCCGTCGAAATGCACAATGGACATGAATGGATGCAGGTGATCAGAGAGGATGCTTACGTACGTGTCACCAATCGCGGTCGTATGTAGACGTATAAGGGGTCCCGTGTCACTCAATCTGCACAAACGCCACACCATTACAGAGCCTCCATCAGCTTGAATAGTCCCCTGCTGACATGCAGGGTTCACAGATTGATGAAGTTGTCTCCATACCCGTAACGTCCATCCACTCGATACAATTTGAAACGAAACTCGTCCAACCAGGCAACATGTTTCCACTCATCAAGAGTCCAATGTCGCTGTCGATGGGCCCAGGCGAATCATAAAGCTTTGTGTTGTGCAGTCATCAACGGTATACGAGTGGGCCTTCTGCTCCAACAGCCATATCGATGACGTTGCATTGTATGGTTGTCACGCTGTCACTTAATGAGCGAGGGCTGTGCTGTCAAGTTGAACGATTCTGTTCAGTCGTCTTGGGTCCCATTCTTGTACGATCTCTTTCGGGCTGCATCGATGTCGGAGATTTGATGTTTTTCAGGATTCCTGATATTCACGGTACACTCATAGTCGTTCAGGAAAATCCCCACTTCATCGCTACATCGGAAATGCTGTGTCCCATCGGTCGTGTGCCAACTATAATACCACGTCCAAACTTACTTAAATGTTGATAACCTGCGGTGGTTGCTGCAACGGCACAGAGTACCCATGACGGTTCTCGTCAGAGCCAAATTCTCAGCTTATATGAGACCTATTCGCAAAGTAAGTTCCGATCGGGTGCGAAACGGAAACCACAAAGAACATCCGATTAAGATTTGCACAGATGTGTTGGGCAGTGCCTCTAGTATTCCCGTCGATCACGTCACGTCGTTATTTTCAGTTCTGAGAGAATAGTGACCACATAAACATGGCTAGAAGACAGTGTCTCTCGCCAAGTACGAGGGCCTGTTGAGAGATTTCGCCTGATGTTATGCACCCCCCATAACACAACTGTCATAAAGTTCTCAGCCACGCTCTTCAGGGGCAATGAAGATGCTCCTGCAGCGTTTTCGTTTGGGAAGTGTTTGATCACCCATAATACAGCCCGTAATTTGCTCCCCCAAAATTGTATAGATTGTAGCCATGTATGGAAGTGAAACATGGACGATAAATAGTTTTGAGAATAGTGGCTTTCGAAACGTGGTGCTACAGAAGAATGCTGAAGATTGATAGAGCACGTAACTAATGAGGAGGTACTGAACAGAATTGGGGAGAAGAGGAATTTGTGGCACAACTTGATTAGAAGAAGGGATTGGTTGATAGGACATGTTCCGAGGCATCAAAGGATCACAAGTTTAGTATTGGAGGAGAGCGTGGAGGGTAAAAATAGGAGAGGGAGACCAAGAGATGAATACACTAAGCAGGTTCAGAAGGATGTAAGTTGCAGTAGGTACTGGGAGATGAAGTAGCTTGCACAGGATAGAGTAGGATGGAGAGCTGCATCAAACCAGTCTCTGGACTGAAGACCACAACAACAACAAGAAGTTTCATCCCTGCTCACATAAATCGCTGCTTATGAAGAAAACATTTTGGCAAAGACAACGAGCTGCAGACCAGTGTAGGCACAGGTGGCTGTCTGGTATGACGAGGGTACTGGAAAGTTGTTACATCGCTACGACAAAAGTCGGAGAAGTGTCCATGCAGAGGAGTAGCTGGAAGTTGTGGCTAACTGCTGTAAACAAAAAATTTTTGATTTCCAAAGTGGTTTCCGTATCGTGACTGGTCGGACCTTACTTTCCGAATAGTCCTCGAACCACATACGGCCATTAACCTCATTACTCGTCGATTTCCGTAAGAGTTAGAACCCGGTGTGGAACTGCACTGGAGGGATCACAGGCCGTATCGCCTTAATTATACAGGGCGGACCATTCTAATCCATAATGGCGAACAACTCGGAATGGAGATGAGATACAGCAAAATGTTTCAGACAAAAGTTGTATGGTGGAAGAGAGAGTCACGCTTTTATACTGGTACTAACGGCCGTGGCCTTGATCGTGATTTTCAAGGTGATTTGGAGACTAAAGTGATTTTTTAAAATGCGAACCCTAGCGTTTGGTTTAAGATTTGGAAAGAGTCGCAAATTTTACGAATAAAATGATATATTGTTCAAGGTCATGACAAGGTTCAATGAACGTCAAACCAGCAAATATTTTTTATATATAATAGGGATTATCTCGGATATGAGGAGCGAAACAACAAAATACAATTTTAAAGCCTGTTCAGTGTTCAGTTCCTGACCTTAGCTTGAAGCCCAATTGTCCCCTAGTTCTCATTGAGTAACGTTAGCAGAAGTCGGAACATTTCGCGTCGACTGCACTCCATTTCCGATTTCTGCCATTATCAGCGATCTAGTAGCACTGTCTCTGAATTTAGCGTGATTAAGTGATATGTGTGTAAATTGGGAAATAAATAACCTAAAATGTGTGGCTGAATATAATTACATGGCCCTATCTGTTGCTTGTTTCAGGTTGTTGATGTTGGCGCTTCTGGCTGCGCCCGCCTTGCCTCGACCGGCTGAGGTGTCCGTCATCACGGAACCCAGGCCAGGGGAGGAGTTCGTGCTCTACCATGCGGGGGATGCCGGGCAGCGACGCACTGTCAGAGGTAAGTGTAAATGAAGACCATCCATGCCTCCACTGTAAGCAGAACCTGCCCACTTGTCCACTGTAAACAAAGACCCCACTGTAAACAAAGACCTGCCATATGTTCTCTGTAAACAAAGACCACCCAGCTGTCAACTGTAAACAAAGCCTGTCCCCATGACCACTGTACACAAAGGCTGACCACCTGTCCACCGGAAACCAAGGCTCACCACTAAGTGTTCTCTGTAAACAAAGGCCATCCAGCTGTCCACAGTAGAAAAGGCTGTTCATGTGACCATTGTAAACAAAGGCTGCCCAACTGACCACTGGAAATAAAGGCCTGCCACATGTTCTATGTAAACAAAGGCCATCCATGTGTCTACTGTAAACAAAGGCTATCCCTGTGGCCACTGTAAACAACGGCTGCCACCTATCCAATGTAAACAAAGGGCTGCCACATGTTCTCTGTAAACAACAGCCATCTAGCTGTCCACATTTTTAAACAAAGGCTGTCCCCATGCCCAGTGTAAATCAATGCTATGTACCTGTCACTGTAAACAAAGGCTGACCACAACTTATTTATAAGCAAAGGCCTTGGAGCTGTCCACTTTAAACAAAAGCTGTCCTTGTGAGCACTGTAAGCAGAGGCTACCTGCCATCCACTGTAAACAAAGGCATGCTAAATGTTCTCTGTTAATGAAGGTAATCCAGCTCTCCACTGTAAACAAAGGCTGACCCTGTGACCACTGTAGACGAATGCTACCCACCTGTCCACTGTGAACAAACACCCAGCACATGTTCTCTGTAAACAAAGGCGATCCAGCGATCTACTGTAACCAAAGGCTATCCCCACGACCACTGTAAATAAACGCTACCCACCTGTCACCGTGAACAAAGGCTGACCACATTTATTTGTAAGCAAAGGCCTTCAAACTGTTCACTGTAAGCAAAAGCTGTCCCTGTGGCCACTGTAAACTAAGGTCACCCATGTGTCCTCTGTAAAAAAAGGCAAGCTAGATGTTCTCTATAAATAAAGGTAATACAGCTCTCCAAACAAAGGCTGTCCGTGTAACCACTGTAAACAAAGGCTGCCCAACTGTCCACTGTGAACAAATGCCCACTACGTGTTCTCTGTAAACAATGGCCATTCAGCTGTCCACTATAAACAAAGGCTGGCTCCATGATCACTGTAAACAAAGGCTACCTACAAGCCACTATAAACAAAGGTCCACGACTAATTCTCTGTAAACAAAGGCGATCCAGCTGTCCACTGTAAACAAAGGCTGCCCTATTTTCCAATGCAAGGAAATGACCACTGCATGTTCCCTGTAAACAAAGGCCATCCAGCTGTCTATTGCAAGCAAAGGCTGTCCATGTGACTGCAGTAAACAAAGGCTGCCCACTTGTCCATTGTATACAAAGACCCACCAGAAATTCTATGTAAACAAAGGCATCCAACTGTCCACTGTAAATAAAGGCTGTCCCTGTGACAACTGTAAACAAAGCTGCCCATGTGTCCAGCAACAAAGGCCATGTGCATGCCCACTGTAACAAAGACTATCCACCAGTACTTTGTCCATCAGAGGTATACAGTGGCTCAGGGGTACCCACATAGGATGGAAACAGGAAATAGAAAAATCGTTAAGCCTGGAGAGAAATTTCAGCTTATATAAGATACTACTTCACAGTTTTGTTATTATGGTACTCAAATATATTTCTACATTTTAAGTGCTATCTCTAGTAATTGTTATTTTCTTTCTGAAAGAAGAAAACATGTTAACCTCTTGTGAAGTTTTTATAAATTTTGATCCAAGTTATTTACATAAATAAGGGAAGCATAATTAGGTGCAAAATATTCTTCATTAATTTCCATGTAGTTTACAGTTAGTGACAGATATCGCTGATTTGAAGCATTCTGTATTTTTAGCTTTTGCTGTGCTCAAAGGTTTTGCTGAATGATTGTAAATTTGGAAAAATTACATTTACTTGTCTGTTCACACACACCTCACACGACGCTATTAGTCGTGTATGCTGTCAGTTTCCATTTACCTTACATTCTGCAGCTTTTTCGCTTCAAAGAACGAAACTTTTTGTATTTTTCTATTTTACGTCCATTTCAAACATAGAATCGCTATATATCGCGTTATTGCGCGTGTTACCTGCGGGTTTTCTTACATTTTGTTAGCTAACACGGAAGATAAGAAGTGACACAACATCCAAAACATAAATGATCCTTAACCCATTCAAGGCTGTATGTAATATACAGAATTTTTTTATGATCAGGAATCAGGTAACTAGTAACTTATTATTACTTAGCTGGAGAGTTGGGGGGGGGGGGGGGCGGCAGGAAGGGAAAAATTTACGGAAGTGTGAAAAACAATGACAGAAGCAGTGGCACAGGAGTGAAACGAGTGGTTTACTCAATTTTCAAAGGAAATTGTGTTCTGAGTTTTCGTTGCCTGAGATTACAACACCTACCATCGACTGCAGCAACTAACCACCTTACCGATAAACACTACGACATTTCTAACTCAGCACTTCAGACATTTTTCCAGCACATGCACAAGTTTTGTCTGTGATGGGCATTGTTTTTGAGACTGGATTAGCTGTGACATATACGAACTTTACCCCAAAATACAGCTTTGCATCACGTCATTTGATGAGTCAGTGTCGAAGTAAACACGCTTCGGTATCGTGAACTAATCTCCCATTTGCCTTGAATGTGGTTATTAGTTTACCAACCTAATTATCGGTAGAGGAACTATTAATGGCCATGATCCGCCCTTGAAATACACTCCTGGAAATTGAAATAAGAACACCGTGAATTCAGTGTCCCAGGAAGGGGAAACTTTATTGACACATTCCTGGGGTCAGATACATCACATGATCACAATGACAGAACCACAGGCACATAGACACAGGCAACAGAGCATGCACAATGTCGGCACTAGTACAGTGTATATCCACCTTTCGCAGCAATGCAGGCTGCTATTCTCCCATGGAGACGATCGTAGAGATGCTGGATGTAGTCCTGTGGAACGGCTTGCCATGCCATTTCCACCTGGCGCCTCAGTTGGACCAGCGTTCGTGCTGGACGTGCAGACCGCGTGAGACGACGCTTCATCCAGTCCCAAACATGCTCAATGGGGGACAGATCCGGAGATCTTGCTGGCCAGGGTAGTTGACTTACACCTTCTAGAGCACGTTGGGTGGCACGGGATACATGCGGACGTGCATTGTCCTGTTGGAACAGCAAGTTCCCTTGCCGGTCTAGGAATGGTAGAACGATGGGTTCGATGACGGTTTGGATGTACCGTGCACTATTCAGTGTCCCCTCGACGATCACCAGTGGTGTACGGCCAGTGTAGGAGATCGCTCCCCACACCATGATGCCGGGTGTTGGCCCTGTGTGCCTCGGTCGTATGCAGTCCTGATTGTGGCGCTCACCTGCACGGCGCCAAACACGCATACGACCATCATTGGCACCAAGGCAGAAGCGACTCTCATCGCTGAAGACGACACGTCTCCATTCGTCCCTCCATTCACGCCTGTCGCGACACCACTGGAGGCGGGCTGCACGATGTTGGGGCGTGAGCGGAAGACGGCCTAACGGTGTGCGGGACCGTAGCCCAGCTTCATGGAGACGGTTGCGAATGGTCCTCGCCGATACCCCAGGAGCAACAGTGTCCCTAATTTGCTGGGAAGTGGCGGTGCGGTCCCCTACGGCACTGCGTAGGATCCTACGGTCTTGGCGTGCATCCGTGCGTCGCTGCGGTCCGGTCCCAGGTCGACGGGCACGTGCACCTTCCGCCGACCACTGGCGACAACATCGATGTACTGTGGAGACCTCACGCCCCACGTGTTGAGCAATTCGGCGGTACGTCCACCCGGCCTCCCGCATGCCCACTATACGCCCTCGCTCAAAGTCCGTCAACTGCACATACGGTTCACGTCCACGCTGTCGCGGCATGCTACCAGTGTTAGAGACTGCGATGGAGCTCCGTATGGCACGGCAAACTGGCTGACACTGACGGCGGCGGTGCACAAATGCTGCGCAGCTAGCGCCATTCGACGGCCAACACCGCGGTTCCTGGTGTGTCCGCCGTGCCGTGCGTGTGATCATTGCTTGTACAACTCTCTCGCAGTGTCCGGAGCAAGTATGGTGGGTCTGACACACCGGTGTCAATGTGTTCTTTTTTCCATTTCCAGGAGTGTATAATAGATATATGAGACCCTGGAATTATATAGCTTCGTTTGATCACCGACAAGTAGTTTACTAGAACTGCATGACCGGTGCATAAACATCTTTTTTTATTTTACATGTATAGTTCCGTAGGATCAAATTGAGGAGCAAATCTCGAAGGTTATGGAACCTGTAAGTAAATGAAATAACAACATCAAAGTAAGAACAGATGAAATAAAATGTTTATGAACCCAAAAAAAAAAGACAAGCCAAAAGTTTAAGTAAGTGCAATCAACAACATAACATAGGAATCAGCTTAATTTTTCGAGGAACTCCTTGACAGAATAGAAGGAGTGACCCCTGAGGAAACTCTTCAGTTCTGATTTGAAAACGCGTGGATTCCTGCTAAGATTTTTGAATTCTTGTGGTAGCTCATTGAAAATGGATGCGGCAGTACACCACAAACCTTTCTGCACAAGAGTCATGGAAGTGCTGTCCAAATGCAGATTGGATTTCTGGCTATATTAACTGAGTGAAAGCTGCTAATTCTTGGAATACGCTGATATTCTTAACAAGAAACGACAATTAGGAACATATATATAGGGTGAGTAACTAACTATTACCACCAAGAATACCACCGAAAGTATGACAGGAGCTGAAAACTTACATGGGACAACGGGGGCCATAATATCATGTTGATTTTTTGTTGCCAGGTGGGGTCGCGTCAAAGATATGAAGGTCAACTTTTTTTCTTTAAATGGGATACTATAGTTTGGTACTTATTTTCTGACAGCGGCTATCGAGACGAATCCAGTGATGTGTAGCAGTAAGGTTTTTGAAGGTCAACGATGGTCAAAAAGACGGCATGAATGTCCATTTACAGAAGGTGTTCGAACTGATGACCACTGGTATCAATGCAGTGCTGCAATCTTCTTATCATAGATTGAGTGGTATTCCTTATCACATCGGCACTTATCGAAGGACACTCTGACAATTCTCTCTCGCACATCTTCAGGTGTAGTTGGAATGTCTTTATAAACAATGTCTTTTACGAATCCCCAAAAGAAAAAATCCAGAGGCGTCAAGTCTGGCGAACGAGTTGGCCGCGACACATCTCCTCCGCGTCCAATTCGACGATCTGGTAATTGTCTCTGCAACTCATTTCTAGCCATCAGCGAAAAATGTGCTGGACACCCATCGTGTTGATACCACATTCTGTTCCTTGTTCCTAAAGGTATTTCTTCCAATAACGAACGTAATGTTTTTTTGCAGGAATGTGGTGTACTTCCAACCTTTAAGATTTCCTTTGATGAAAAAGGGGCCTATAATTCTGTCCTCCAGAATCCCACACCATACATTCACCAACCACGGTTTTTGGTGTGAAACTTACGGCAGCCAACATGGATTTTCAGTTGCCCAATAATGCATGTTATGCCAATTAATATTTCCATGGTTCGTGATGTAGCCTACTTAGTAAATAAAATCAAATTAATAAACGTGTCATCCCTCTGAATCCGAAGTTGAAGCCTTCGGCAGAATGCAGTGTTATGCATTCTCGGTGGGGACTGATATGGTAAGGATGATGTTTATGGCGATGCAGAACACGAACAACACTACTCTGGCTCACGTCAGGTTCCCTCGAGATTAGATGCGAACTACATATCGAACCACAGTGGCAAGAGTACCAGTTTCCGTTTCCTCGTTAGTAACTTTCCTTTGCCAGATATGTTTCTGATGCGTTAAGGATCCAGTTATTCTCAATTTATCATATACATATTTAAATGTACGACATGTACGGTGAGTACGTTGAGGATATCTTTCAGCGTATAACTCTCTGGCTCTCACTGAATTTCGTTGGCATTGTCCGTAAATGAGAAGCATATCGACTTGTTCTTCGAAGGAATACATCATTCACATCCGCTTCATTCACCATACTAGCCTTACCGTTCCTATTAGTGTTGTGTTGCGAATCCGTCGAATGGTGTTTACATGTCAGTGGCACGTTAGATAGATACGCCGTATTCGGCGAATATTTATTATTTGCGCGCCTCTGTATTTTTTCTTCTGGGGGTTCGTGAAACACATTGTTTATAAAGACGTTCAAACTACACCTGAAGATATGCGAGAGAGATCATGTGCTTCGATAAATGCCGAAGGAATACCACTCAATCTATGACAAGAAGATTTCAGCACTGCATTGATACCAATGGTCACCACTTCGAACACCTTTTGTAAGTGGACGTTCATCCCATCTTTTAGACCATCGTTGACCTTCAAAGACCTTACTGTTCCTGATCATTGGTTTCGCCTCTCTCTGTCTCTCTCTCTCTCTCCCTCTCTCTCTCTCTCTCTCTCTCTCTCTCTCTCTCTATATATATATATATATATATATATATATATATATATATATATATATATATTGGGACAACAGTACATTTTCAGGCAGACAAACTTTCGAAATTACAGTAGTTACAATTTTCAACAACAGATGGCGCTGCGGTCTGGGAAACTCTATAGTACGATATTTTCCACATATCCACCATGCGTAGCAATAATATGGCGTAGTCTCTGAATGAAATTACCCGAAACCTTTGACAACGTGTCTGGCGGAATGGCTTCACATGCAGATGAGATGTACTGCTTCAGCTGTTCAATTGTTTCTGCATTCTGGCGGTACACCTGGTCTTTCAAGTGTCCCCACAGAAAGAAGTCACAGGGGTTCATGTCTGCCGAATAGGGAGGCCAATCCACGCCACCTCCTGTATGTTTCGGATAGCCCAAAGCAATCACACGATCATCGAAATATTCATTCAGGAAATTAAAGACGTCGGCCGTGCGATGTGGCCGGGCACCATCTTGCATATACCACGAGGTGTTCGCAGTGTCGTCTAAGGCAGTTTGTACCGCCACAAATTCACGAAGAATGTCCAGATAGCGTGATGCAGTAATCGTTTCGTATCTGAAAAATGGGCCAATGATGCCTTTGGAAGAAATGGCGGCCCAGACCAGTACTTTTTGAGGATGCAGGGACGATGGGACTGCAACATGGGGCTTTTCGGTTCCCCATATGCGCCAGTTCTGTTTATTGACGAAGCCGTCCAGGTAAAAATAAGCTTCGTCAGTAAACCAAATGCTGCCCACATGCATATCGCCGTCATCAATCCTGTGCACTATATCGTTAGCGAATGTCTCTCGTGCAGCAATGGTAGCGGCGCTGAGGGGTTGCCGCGTTTGAATTTTGTACGGATAGAGGTGTAAACTCTGGCGCACGAGACGATACGTGGACGTTGGCGTCATTTGGACCGCAGCTGCAACACGGCGAACGGAAACCCGAGGCCGCTGTCGGATCACCTGCTGCACTAGCTGCACGTTGCCCTCTATGGTTGCCGTATGCGGTCGCCCTACCTTTCCAGCACGTTCATCCGTCACGTTCCCAGTCCGTTGAAATTTTTCAAACAGATCCTTTATTGTATTGCTTTTCGGTCCTTTGGTTACATTAAACCTCCGTTGAAAACGTCGTCTTGTTGCAACAACACTGTGTTCTAGGCGGTGGAATTCCAACACCAGAAAAATCCTCTGTTCTAAGGAATAAACCATGTTGTCTACAGCACACTTGCACGTTGTGAACAGCACACGCTTACAGCAGAAAGACGACGAAGAGAATGGCGCACCCACAGACTGCGTTGTCTTCTATAACTTTCACATCACTTGCAGCGCCATCTGTTGTTGAAAATTGTAACTACTGTAATTTCGAAAGTTTGTCCGCCTGAAAATGTACTGTTGTCCCAAGCATATTGCAACAAACGGTGTATTTCTATCGCTGCTCGTTTAGTTTTTATTGCCGTTTCAAATATACCGGTCATTTTTGAAACACCCTGTATATATATATATATATATATATATATATATATATATATATATATATATATATATATATAGAGAGAGAGAGAGAGAGAGAGAGAGAGAGAGAGACCTATGACAGAATACCCAGACTAGTGACCAGGGGTTGACAAGAGATTTGCAAATTTACACCACTTATTGCCTGAACCGCCCACATCTGAGCAAAAATGTCCTTTTATAATGGGAAGAGTTACCCCAAAATATAACACCATACGACGTATGCGAATGAAAATAAGCAAAGTAGACTAATTTCCGTATCGAACGATCACTTACTTTAGACACCGTTCGAATAGTACTTGTAAAAATGGCAGCATTAAGTCTTTGAACAAGATCCTGAAAGTGGGTTTTCTGCGACAGTTTACTGTCAACTTGAAGACCTTGTAATTTGAGCTATTCAGTTTCAGTAATCATGTGACCATTCAGTGAAATTAAAACGTTGGGTTTTGTTGAATTGAGTGTTAGGAACTATAAAATCTGAGTCTTACTGTGATTTAGCGTTAGTTTATTTCTTACAAGCTAAGAATTGCACTATTTGTAACAGAGCTAGTGATTCACACAACATTCTTTACTACGAAGCTAGTGTCATCAGCAAACAGAAATATTTTAGAATCACCTGTAAAATTAGTGAGCATATCATGAATATAAGTAAGGAACAGGAGTGGCCCTAAAACTGATCCCTGGGGCACTTGACTGTACCCCACTCAGACCCCACACGACAGTCATTCTCAACACTGTGAATAATGACCTTTTGCTGTCGGTTGTTAAAGCAAAAGGTGAACCAATTGTGAGCTACTCCCCGTATTCAATAATGGTCCAACTTCTGGAGCAATCTTTTGTGATCAACACAATCTAACGCCATAGTTAAATCGAAAAAAAGCCTAGCGTTCGAAACCTCTTGTTTAAGGGGCTCAGGAAAGGCTCAAAATCATGAAAAGTGCGATTTTTACTTTTTTGCGTTTTCTGAATCTGCAGACTATTACCTTTTAATAGATATATAATTTATTCAATTCCGAAGACTACAACTATTTTTAAATTTTTTTGAAATGTGTTCTACATGGGCGTGACCCACTGTGGCGCTGTTAAACTGCTGTCAAATGGTGTTATTATTAACGTCCGTGTTCATCAGGTACATTTTAGTGATGTGAGATAAAGTATGTGTTGTGGCTAACCTATTTTCAGAGACTTAGCAGCACCTGAACTGTTGAAAAAGTGTATTCATGGAAAAATTCAAAACCCCAATGAAAGTGTAAATAGTGTTATATGGTCGAGAATCCCCAAGACTGTATTTGTTGGAATAGAAACACTTCACTTTGGTGTGTATGATGCTGTTGCGACTTTCAATGATGGCAACATTGTAAGGTGCAAGGTATTTAGAAATATGGGAATGAAGATAGGTTCTAACATGGTACGAGCGATGCTTGCTTTAGACAAGGAACGCCTTCAGGCTGCAGACAGGGCTGTAAAGAGTCTAGAAATACGAGCAAGAGTAAACAGGAGGAGGAACAAGAGGAAGCTGGAGGAGGAGTTTGCAGAGGATGAAGATAATCCATCCTATGGACCTGGAATGCACTAAAAAGTTAATCCAATCTTTGTCGCTCGATTCCCAAAACTTTTATTTTCTCATACTAATTACATGTTTTCTAAGGATCTTCCAAACATATTTGTTTCAAACTTTCAGTAAATGTTACACAGTACCTTCTGCATAATTTAACACAGCCTTTTTCCAAAGAACTGTATATTTTTGAATATATAAATAAAAAATTGCAAAAAAATGTTGTGAATTTTCATTACAATTGAAAAAAATCATCTTTAATAACTGAACTAAAATTTTGTAAAATCCCTGTGTTAGGTTGTAGCCCATATTCCAATAAATAATCTGTAAAAAGTCCAACTTCCTACCTCAAATACTTTGTGAGGAAAGATGTAATTTATAAGCGATATTTTAACATTGCAAGTATAGGGCGTTCCGGAGCCCCTTAACCCATCCAGTACCTCACAGTCTTTTCAATAACTTTAGCAAACATGGGTGGCATAGAAATAAGTCTAAAATCTTGTGCCACATACCTCTGGAAATCTAGCAAAGACTTGTCGAGTCCGTGCCACGAAGGAGCGCTGCTATCTTGCGTTCAAAATGTAGATCAATGTACTGACAGGCTCTGGCTTGTCGGTGAGTGCTACAGAGCTCAGAAATTGCGAATACGACACCCAGACCTGTCTCAGTGGATCGCATTCTGCACTAAAGTGCTGGTTCGTGTTCTACACCAAAACGAGTGTGAGCAATGTCCACTTTCCTTACAGTGTGTGGCCAATGTGTTGCAGAGTTCGCGACTTCCCACCAGAGCCCGCACGCGTCGCGCGCCGCCTCCGACCTGGAGGCGGTGCTAGAGGAGCAGGAGGTGGCGGGGGCGGAGAGCCGCCCCGGCGCCGGCGCAGGCTCGGCCCGCGCCCAGCCCAGCAAGCGAGACGTCGACGTCGACCCCGAGCAGCTGAGAGCCGCCGAGGCCCTGCTGGGGGCGCTGCTCCACCCGAAGGACACTCTGCCGCTGCCCCCGGCCAGGAGGGTCAGCGTGCGGCCGCAGGCCGACATCGGGGTCATAGAGGAGCAGGTAACCGGCGCTGTCCCACCATCCCAAATCCCGTTGTACCAGTGACCTCGCCAATACAGTCCGATTTAGGTTATAAGTGCCTGCTTGCTTCTGTAACCGTTGTCATCAGAGGCAAAATCAGTTGGGACTCTTGTCGTTGACCTCAGTTGGCTTAGTCTCCAGCCTACTTGCTGTGATCTTCTTTAGCTCTCTAGTGGCCATCCCTATTTGGATCAGACACCAGACAACTTTTTGGGATCTTCTTTGGGACTCTTCTGGACATCCCCAGTTCTCCAAGTCTACAATTTACTTGCAGGGACCTTCTTCAGATCCAATTTGGCTTAGTCTCCAGCCTACTTGCTACGATCTTCTTTAGCTCTCTACTGGTTGTCCCTAATTGGATCAAACATCAGCCAACTTGTTGGGATTTTCTTTGGGACTCTTCTGGACGTCCCCAGTTCTCCAAGTCTACAGGTTACTTACAGGGACCTTCTTCAGATCCCAGTTGGCTTAGTCTCCAGCCTACTTGCTATGATCTTCTTTAGCTCTCTACTGGTCGTCCCTAATTGGATCAGACATCAACTGACTTGTTGGGATCTCCTTTGGGACTCTTATGGACGTCCCCAGTTCTCCAAGTCTACAGTTTACTAGCAGGGACCTTCTTCAGATCGCAGTTGGCTTAGTCCCAGCCTACTTGCTATGAACTTCTTTACCTTTCTACTGGTAGTCCCTGATTGGATCAGACATCAGCCGACTTGTTGGGATCTTCTTTGGGACTCTTCTGGACGTCCCCAGTTCTCCAAGTCTACAGTTCAGTTACAGGGACCTTCTTGAGATCCCAGTTGGATTAGTCTCCAGCCTACTTGCTATGATCTTCTTTAGCTCTCTGCTGGTAGTCCCTGATTGGATCAGACATCAGCCGACTTGTTGGGATCTTCTTTGGGACTCTTCTGGACGTCCCCAGTTCTCCAAGTCTACAGTTTACTTACAGGGACCTTCTTCAGATCCCAGTTGGCTTAGTCTCCAGCCTACTTGCTATGATCTTCTTTAGCTCTCTACTGGTCGTCCCTAATTGGATCAGATATCAACTGACTTGTTGGGATCTTCTTTGGGACTCTTCTGGACGTCCCTGGTTCTCCAAGTCTACAGTTTACTAGCAGGGACCTTCTTCAGATCCCAGATGGCTTAGTCTCCAGCCTACTTGCTATGATCTTCTTTAGCTCCCTACTGGTAGTCCCTAATTGGATCAGACATCAGCCGACTAGTTGGGATCTTCTTTGGGACTCTTCTGGACGTCCCCATTTCTCCAAGTCTACAATTTACTTGCAGGGACCTTCTTCAGATCCCAGTCGGCTGAGTCTTCAGTCAATATGGTGGGATCTCCTTTAGGTCTCTCCTGGTTGTTTTGCCTAAGTCTTCAGCCGAGATGCTAGGATTTTCTTCAGGACTCTTCTTCTTGCTCATGCTTCATACCTGAATAATGCCACACTCCAAACAACTGCTTCCACGACCTATTTGATTATGTCAGTGGCATTATCCAGAGAGCTCGTTGCCATACCAAACTCGATACCACAGACATTATTCAGTTCTCACTGCAATCTGCAACAAAATACGAGTGGGACTCCCGAAGACTGTACCTCTCTCCCAGCACTGCAGTGCCCTCACACTGAGGTCAACATAGAGCTGAGCCAGGAAGAGCTCACATCAGTTCGAGACACCAGCTACAGCACTCATCATCATAGTCATAGTTAAAATTTCTGATGAACCTGCACTTTAGTCAAGATTGCATTTTGTACTGCAAGAGAACAGTTTTTTAATCTGTGCATCAGGTGATGCTTTCAGAGTCAATGACAATTGTAACAAGCAGTCCTGTGGCAAAGAAGTGTGCCAAAGTTAAGTAATTCTAATATTCATTTATGTAATAAAGTGAACTAATATTTAACATGTTCTACTTTGATGAGCCTTCTCCCAGAGCAGCCAAAGAACCTGCACGTATGGCCAGACAAAAGTACTTCCATCTGGACGCAACAATTTCCTGACTGATATTCATGCTGATGAGTGACATTGTTTTCTAGGTTGAATGCAATTTCAGCCAGCTGTATTCTCTTCTTAGTTCCTTTCCAGTTTCTGCCATCCCTTGTGACCCCACTTCTGAAATAGGTAAATTCCTCTGTCGCTTCTAAACTCTCTCTTCCAATTCTCATTTATTGAGCTTCATGAGAACATACCCTAGTCACCACAGAAATTTCTCAGTTCTGCAAATCGCATCTTCAAATACTGAATGCTGTAGAAACTTCACACATTAATGTGGGACCACACATCCACACGGTGGCGTGCATTACTGTTTATACTTGTGTGACATATGTTGTTTTACGACTTCACACTCTTATTGCTGATTACAGGAAACTGTTTATACATTTATACCTCCAACGTAACCAGCTACTATTTACGAATAATTTATCTAGGTTTAACTAATGTTTTTGCTTTTCCTCGTTTGGAATTCGCCAGATATATCAGTAACTGTGGTTGCAAGCTGCTAAAAGTTTGCATCACCATGTGGCTGTACGGTCCCATATTAATCTGCGACGTTTTAACAGCTTTAGCCCCTATGTCATTGACACATACACTGTCTATTTTAACCTAATGCTACCTGTGAATCAAATATATAATAAAACTGTTACAAGGTTGTCACTCTGCTTGCATAGGCTGTATGCCTAATCTAAGTGATATATATGATGGATGCCCAGCCTAAGAATCATCAGGTGCATTGTCTTTGGTGTTCTGACAGATGTTTGCAATTCCATCTTTTCTGGAGTCAGTTTAAACGAATAGTGCTCATCGCGTCTGTCATGCGACGCTGAGTGTCGATGGGCAGCGTTGGTTTAGTTCCCATTACAAACAAAACTGTTTTTGAAGTGTAATTTTATGTGCCTGTTTGATGTAGTAGTCACATATTAGTCTAGAGAAGAAGTTGTTTTATCGATATGCGTAAACAGAGGCAGTAAGGCATGACGAATAACCTGTACTCCAGCCACTATATGACAGATGTGGCTCATGCTGACTGCATGCAGGAAAAAAAGGCTCTGAGTACTATGGGACTTACCTGCTGTGGTCATCTGTCCCCTAGAACGTAGAACTACTTCAACCTAACTAACGTAAGAATATCATATACATCCATGCTCGAGGCAGCATTCGAACCTGCGACCGTAGCAGTCGTGCGGTTCCAGACTGTAGCGCCTAGAACCGCTCGGCCACTCCGGCCGGCTTGCATGCAGCAGCGCTGCTCAGTTGCTGCTGGAGTTCCGGTTATTTCTGACCTCTTACTGCCATTGTTTACGCATATCGATAAGACTACTGTTACTAACAGAGGCAGTAAGAGGTGGGGATTAACTGGAACTCCAGCAGCAACTGAGCAGCACTGCTGCACGCAGTCATTGCGGGCCAGGGCTGTGCTGTCACTGCTGCAGTACCGGTTATTCCTCCCCCCTTACTGTCTCTGACAACGCATATCGATAAAACAACTGGTGCAAAAATTGTTTTATCGATATGCATTAACAGAGGCAGTAAGGCGCGAGGAATAGCCAGAACTACAGCAGCAACTGAGCAGCGCTGCTGCATGTCGACAGCACGGGCTTGGGCAGTGCTGTCACTGTTGGAGGACCGGTTGTTCCTCGCATCTCACTGCCTGAATATTCCACTATCTCCCACAACAATTTCTTCATTGTTTCAACCAAAATTAGCTGAGAAAAGAAATGTGTTGTATTACTTAATGAACACGCATTGTACTATTTAACCAAAATTAAGCGAATTTAAAGTATTTTCTGTAGTTATTCGACTTTATGATCACGTGTAGCAATTAAGTACTGCAGTGTCCTACAGACTAATATAAGGACTAGACTGAAGTTTTTGAACACTTTAGTTGTTAATGTTAGCAATAAACCAAATAGTTAAACTTCACTTCGACAGTCACTTGGACTGTTTCAGCATTAGGGACAGGGACCTAACATTGGTTACATGACACAGAATAATGATAACAGACATAAAGTTCATATATATATCGCATCACTGTAATAAAGTTACTGACTGAAGCGCTCTGTAGAGCCCTAGAGATTCTTTACACTGCCGGGAGGTGTTGATGTGACGATTGGCTGTGGCAGTGGCACTAGGTAGTATTACGAAATCATCTGTAATTTTTTTTGAGGGGATGTAAATAATTTAGATCATTCCACATTATGCATGTTGAAATATGCAGGTAATACGTCTATCCAACTGCTACAATTCTGACTATCGATTTACTGTACATGAATCAGTAGAATTTGTAGAATTATTTTACACATTTGACGTACAAACAAATATACCCCGTAACAACATTCAATAGAAATAGTGAATACATATTAACTAGTGCAATAATCCTACTACATTAATCTTTGCATAGATTACATGAAAGTTTTCTATTTGTTTAATTTTATGAACTGAAGCTGGAGTAAACTGAAATGCTATGCTTTATAACTCGCGTATCTGTCTTGTTGTTCTGAACAATACAAGTGATGTGATAAAATGAGTCGCCAAAACTGAAACTATACAAATACTTTTTAATTAACTTTACCAAAGTGATTAGAAAATGTAACTGTATATTAAATTATCTGTTCATTGGAATTCAATTGGTGCAGTACAGTGAATTGCTACAATGTGTGAAATCGCAACAAATGACTTGCAACACACAGAGTTAACAAGAATGAAAATGTTGTATAAATTACTACTCAGATTTTGAAAGAATAAATCACCCAAATGCTTCTATGAACATGTCATGTGAATCTACGTGTGCAAATTGTCTAAATAAATTACCAAATGCTGAGTAATACACTCCCAAATGTAACAGTGCATGAATAAGATTGTCTGCATATCAAGTGAAATCTGAAGTGACCACCACCTAAACTGACCTGATAATGAATTCTGAAAAGCAAAGCTGACCAAATGATCTGCAGGAACCCGACTGTAATGTAAAACTCGCCCTAACAATTTTTCTTGGCCTGCCTGTGGCTGTGAAAACTTGGTACTTCTCAAAGTGATGAACATAAAACATGCAGCAAGCAACTTGAATGGAAAGGAAAGGAAAGTACAATGCAAGGTCATGCAGCTATTCTAAACAGATCCTGCTTTGGTTTTGCTTTGTACAACTGTGTTCTGGTTCATGCAATGTGGCGACACACATAATCAGAAAATATTATTTTCTTATGAGGCGACGATGTTGGAATTTGAACTTACTAAATGATCGAAGGAAAACTGACCTTCAAAAAACTATGTTGCAAAAACTGAAACTCATTGTCTGACTTGCAATCATCTCTACCAAAATTATTTTTTATAACAAACATTGCTTTGTCAAGGTATTAATTTCTTTGATAAAGGATTGGTAAAATCTATTACTACTGAGTGCAAGCCATGTGAGTAGAAAACTTTAGTCACTCATGCCTCAACAATGAATCTGACTAACACAAACCAATAAAGAAAACTTGGACTAAAAACTTCCATTATTCCAACACATCACAATATTGTGCACACAAACAGAGCAGCAATAACATTACCTCATAATCGTCAAATGTCCAGTTAACCTCTAACGGATCATAATTCATCCTTATCTGTATCTTTATCTGTGTGCTCTACAAGCCATTTCCATGTTATTGGTAGCACAGCCAACACCCAACATTCTCTCTAGCTTACCTTAGAATGCTTACTGCAATGACAGTACTACTCACAACAAAAGAATGCACTGCTTGTATGCAGAACATTCGTGTAGTGACAATCGAAAACTACTGTTTGAAAAATGTTTTGTAGGCAAATGTGAAATATGACACATCGATTTAAAATATAAGGCTCTCATTACTGTTCGTGAATAGCAAAAAATAGGACAGAAACCTCACAAGTGTTAGTGTTGAAACATCAGTGATATAAAGTGAATTCGAAATGTAACCGTGTGATGCCGTTCTAATCTGTGCAGCCGGTGGGCGTGGACGAGAAGCGCATCATGTCTAAGAAGAAGACCCTGTCGACCAGCACATCGACGTCCTCCTCCTCCTCATCATCCAGCTCGGTGTCCAGCAAGAAGCCCTCCAGGCGCCGGCCGGAGCCCGCCGGGGTCGAGGTGGAGGTGATGCCCGCCGCCGTGGCAGGCGTGGCCCCCCGCGGCGAGGGGGGCGTGCCCCCGCTCAAGGGCATCCTGCTGCCAGAACACAGGTAGCGCCACTACTCCGCTCCACTACACAGACCTGACTTTGTTTTTTGGTACTCACCTGCTTTTTGACTGGTCTACCACCTTTCCGTATCATTCCATCAGCATGACCCGAGAGCCTCAGTAGTCTTCCATCCTTCACCCTGGCTTCCACTGCAGCACCAAGCTAACCTGTTTCTGAATACTGTATGATATAATTCAAAACAAGTTGCAGCGCTTTTCATAAATACGAGATCAACTGCGACCAGTCGATCTACACCAAATCAACTACTTAAGATAGAAACTATTCCGTAAACTATAACCTAAATATGTAATAACAGTCAGTTCTGATGTAATATAACAGACACTTTTGCCCACTACACAAAATTGCTTGAAATTACCCATCCACTTCTCTATCGACGTTTTCCTTGTATTTACTCCGTCTGTGTTCTTTGTGTGTTCTATGTTTGCAAATTTGGTTGACACTCTTAGAAATTACCCCAGTTTACTAACAAGTGCTGGAAGTTATAATCATCTATTTTTCGCAGTGATATAGTATGTTTTATGGGGGATAGCTTCTCACCCTGCAAAGGTTGATACACTCCTGGAAATGGAAAAAAGAACACATTGACACCGGTGTGTCAGACCCACCATACTTGCTCCGGACACTGCGAGAGGGCTGTACAAGCAATGATCACACGCACGGCACTGCGGACACACCAGGAACCGCGGTGTTGGCCGTCGAATGGCGCTAGCTGCGCAGCATTTGTGCACCGCCGCCGTCAGTGTCAGCCAGTTTGCCGTGGAATACGGAGCTCCATCGCAGTCTTTAACACTGGCAGCATGCCGCGACAGCGTGGACGTGAACCGTATGTGCAGTTGACGGACTTTGAGCGAGGGCGTATAGTGGTCATGCGGGAGGCCGGGTGGACGTACCGCCGAATTGCTCAACACGTGGGGCGTGAGGTCTCCACAGTACATCGATGTTGTCGCCAGTGGTCGGCGGAAGGTGCACGTGCCCGTCGACCTGGGACCGGACCGCAGCGACGCACGGATGCACGCCGAGACCGTAGGATCCTACGCAGTGCCGTAGGGGACCGCACCGGCACTTCCCAGCAAATTAGGGACACTGTTGCTCCTGGGGTATCGGCGAGGACCATTCGCAACCGTCTCCATGAAGCTGGGCTACGGTCCCGCACACCGTTAGGCCGTCTTCCGCTCACGCCCCAACATCGTGCAGCCCGCCTCCAGTGGTGTCGCGACAGGCGTGAATGGAGGGACGAATGGAGACGTGTCGTCTTCAGCGATGAGAGTCGCTTCTGCCTCGGTGCCAATGATGGTCGTATGCGTGTTTGGCGCCGTGCAGGTGAGCGCCACAATCAGGACTGCATACGACCGAGGCACACAGGGCCAACACCCGGCATCATGGTGTGGGGAGCGATCTCCTACACTGGCCGTACACCACTGGTGATCGTCGAGGGGACACTGAATAGTGCACGGTACATCCAAACCGTCATCCAACCCATCGTTCTACCATTCCTAGACCGGCAAGGGAACTTGCTGTTCCAACAGGACAATGCACGTCTGCATGTATCCCGTGCCAGCAAGATCTCCGGATCTGTCCCCCATTGAGCATGTTTGGGACTGGATGAAGCGTCGTCTCACGCGGTCTGCACGTCCAGCACGAACGCTGGTCCAACTGAGGCGCCAGGTGGAAATGGCATGGCAAGCCGTTCCACAGGACTACATCCAGCACCTCTACGATCGTCTCCATGGGAGAATAGCAGCCTGCATTGCTGCGAAAGGTGGATATACACTGTACTAGTGCCGACATTGTGCATGCTCTGTTGCCTGTGTCTATGTGCCTGTGGTTCTGTCAGTGTGATCATGTGATGTATCTGACGCCAGGAATGTGTCAATAAAGTTTCCCCTTCCTGGGGCAATGAATTCACGGTGTTCTTATTTCAATTTCCAGGAGTGTATGACAACGCTTCTCATCTTAACAGTTGCAATACCAAGGAGGAAAGAGAGAAGATGTGTATCGTGTATTGAACTGGGGACCTAGAAACGATGGAGAGGCTTCGTCCCACCATAGCCCTCAGTGGTCCACAACAGGCCACAGCTGTCCACCCACCCCACTGCTGTCCCACACCAGACGAAAGGTTATTGTGCAGTTTGGCCCCCAGTGGACCCCCCTCCCCCCTGGGAACGTCTCATACCAGACGAGTGTAACCCCAAATGCTTGCGTAGTAGAGTAATTATGGTGTACACGTATGTGGAGACTGTGTTTGCGCAGCAATCACCCACATAGTGTAACTGAGACAGAATAAGGGAACCAGCCCTCATTCGCCAAGGTAGATGGAAAACCGCATTAAAAACCATCCACAGGCTGGCCGGCACACCGGACCTCGACACTAATCCGCCGACCGGATTCGTGCCGGGGACCGGCATGCCTTCCTGCTCACGAAGCAGCGCGTTAGACTGCGCGGCAAGCTGGGCGGGCAAGAGGGGGATCCTTTACCCCCACCTCCTGAAAATAATGTAACCAAAAAATGTTTATTGCTTTACTATCAGATTCAATATTTGTTTTATTTTTCTGTTAAACTCAATGCAAAATTTAAGTGTTTGTGGTACATGTGACCTTGCACAATGAATGTCATATTCAGTATTTTCATGTTCAGGACCCTACTTACATGTCAATAACTCTATAAAAAGGTATTGAGTGAGTAAAATGAACAACAATTACCGAAATTTATGTTTTTAAGTTGTTGTTATGGTGTTCGTAAAGTACGCCTCTTCCCCCTCCTCTCGGTAGTGTATTAAGAGTGTGATGAAAGACATTTTCAGGTTCTTGACCTAACTTACACATCAGCACCGCTTTAAAAAGTATGTTGTTAATACGCTAACAACAATTAATGAGATTTGTATTTTTTTAAATTTTTAGATTTGGCATAAAATAGCACTTCCTCCCCCCCCCCCTCCCCTGTCTAACACACATTACTGAAACTGCATTGGTATTGCTAGGGTTTTATCTTCACACTTTTTAGAAACACCTTTTGAAGCGATTGGTGGATTTCAACCAAAGCAGGAGGTCAAAGCATATCACTCCCGACAACCACACTGTCCAGTCACACTAATGTCACCACCTGCGAAATTCCGGAGCAGCCACCTTTTGCAATGCAAACCACTGCTAGACATGCAGAAAGGGAGTGAATGAGGTTCTGGAGTGTACCTACAGTGATGTAGAGCGAAGCTGACTCCAGTGCTGCAGCCAGCTGTATTACGTTTCTCGGTTGAGGGTCCACAGCGCGATCAGACTGATCGAGGTGGTGCCGCACTTTCTCAGTTGGGTTTAAATGTGAGGACATGGTGGCGGGGAGTACTGTAACTCAACCTGGTGCTCTTTGAGCTGTGTGCATTGTCCTGTTGGTAGATGCCATCGAGCCAAGGAGAAACTAACTGGATGCACATGGTCCCCCATAGTGGATGCATACTTGAGATGGTGTATTGTGCCTTCCAGAATGCTGATGAGGTCACCTGGCAAATGCCACGAATACCTTCTCCAGAACATGATACCCACTCCACCAGCCTGGACCGTTCCAATGATCGTTGCAGGGAGTTTGCCATCTGTCCGATTGAATGTAAAAAGTGATTCTTCTGCAAAGGCCACTTGTCGCCACTCAGTGGAAGTTCAGTGTGGTATTGGCAAGCAAACTCCAGCCTTGGTCGCCAAAGACGGGCAGTTAGCCTCGGTGGATGAACCAGTTGCCCACTGTGAACGTAACTTAGCATGGGTGGATGAACCAGGTGCCCACTGCAGAGGCCCATACGCAGCAATATTCATCGGACTGTCATAGAGGAGACAGCCTTAGTCACCGATGAACGGCAGTTAGCATGGGTGGATGAACCAGTTGCCCACTGCAGAGGCCCATACGCAGCTTTGTTCATTGAACTGTCATAGAGGAGACAGCCTTAGTCACCGATGAACAGCAGTTAGCATGGGTGGATGAACCAGGTGCCCTCTGCAGAGGCCCATACGCAGCAATGTTCATTGAACTGTCATGGAGGAGACAGCCTTAGTCACCGATGAATGGCAGTTAGCATGGGTGGATGAACCAGGTGCCCACTGCAGAGGCCCATACGCAGCAATATTCATAGAGGAGACAGCCTTAGTCACTGATGAACAGCATTTAGAATGCATGGATGAACCAGGTGCCCACTGCAGAGGCCCATATGCAGCAATTTTCATTGAACTGTCATGGAGGAGACAGCCTTAGTCACCGATGAATGACAGTTAGCATGGGTGGATGAACCAGGTGCCCACTGCAGAGGCCCATACACAGCAATATTCATTGAACTGTCATAGAGGAGACAGCCTTAGTCACTGACGAACGGCAGTTAGCATGGGTGGATGAATCAGGTGCCCACTGGAGAGGCCCATACTCAGCAGTGTTCGTTGAACTGTCATGGAGGAGACACTCCTGTAGCACCTCGGTTCCTCTGAGTGATCAGTTGCTCACAGCTGCACATCTGTTAGCCCACACACATTTCCGTAGCCATCGGTCATCCCTGCCGTCGGTGGCCCTTAGTACACAACGGTTACTCCGGCGCCAGTTTTGGGCAGTACCAGTGTGCCAGACACGGTGTACTGTAACCAAATGTACAAATTTAGTGGTTCCGGAAACGCATCCACCCTTAGCCCTAAAGCCAATGATAGTGCATTTTTGGAGGTCGGACAAATCGTTCCGTTCCCGAATTACAACTGCACTGTTTTCCGCGTCCCCCGACAAGGTTAATATACGCTCTGCTGCTGTCTGTTAGTGGTTATTGCACACTGAAGAATATGAACATACCTGCATCTATACTCTGCAATAAACTGTGAGGTGCATGCAGAGGGTACGTCCCATAGCACCATATATTAGGATTTGTTCTTGTTCAATTCACGTATGGATCTTACCCTTATGATCCCTATGTGAGTGATACGTGATGGGTCATAGTATGTTCAAAGCAAATGTCTTCGAGAATGAAATTTTCACTCTGCAGCGGAGTGTGCGCTGTTATGAAACTTCCTGGCAGATTAAAACTGTGTGATGGACCGAGACTCGAAATCGGGATGTTTGCCTTTCGCGGGCAAGTGCTCGGCAAAGGTGAGTTCGAGTGTCGGTCCAGCACACAGTTCTAATCTGCCAGGAAGTTTGAAGTCTTTCAGTTCAGTTCTTTCAGCATCTCCATGAGACTTTTCCATGGGCCAGACGAACCTGTGACTGTACTGCCCTTCTCTGTATTCGTTCGCCGGCCGGAGTGGCCGTGCGGTTCTAGGCGCTACAGTCTGGATCCGAGCGACCGCTACGGTCGCAGGTTCGAATCCTGCCTCGGGCATGGACGTGTGTGATGTCCTTAAGTTAGTTAGGTTTAATTAGTTCTAAGTTCTAGGCGACTGATGACCTCAGAAGTTAAGTCGCATAGTGCTCAGAGCTATTTGAACCATTTTTGTATTCGTTCGATAGCTCCCTTTTGTTCTATTTGTGTGCGTCCTACACACTTGAGCAATACTGTAGAACCGGTGGTTCGAGTCATCTGTATGCAACCTCCTTTGTAGACTGATTTCACTTCCCCAGTATTCTATCAGTATACCACAGTCTACCACCTGGTTTAGCCACGACAATATTTCTAGAAAGTCTTAAAAGCAGGTATTTGTTTGAGTTGGCCGATCCCTACAGTAAGTCATTGATATTATAGTCATAGGATACTACGTTTTGTCATTTTGTGAAGGGCACATTTTACATTTATGAACATGTAAAGCAAGTTGCCAATGTTTGCACCAGTTCGAAATCTTATCAAGATCTGACTGAATATGTATGCAGCTTCTTTAAGACAGTACTCATTATAGATAACTGCATCATCTGCAAAAAGAGGTTGCAAGTAATACTGTCTGCAAGGTCATTAATATACAACATGAATAGCAAGGGTCCCAACACACTTCCGTGTGGCAAACCAGAAGTTACTTCTACATCTGACGATGACTTTCAACCCAAGATAACATCCTGCGTCCTCCCTACCAAAAAGTCCTCAATCCAGTCACAAATTTCACTTGATACCCCGTATGATCGTAGTTCTGAGAATAGGGGTAGGTGTGGTAACGAGTGTTTATTATAGGAAACTGAGAAAGTATCTCCCTAAACAATTATTGGGAAAGCAAGAATAAATACCTTTTATTATCATGAACTTCTCTCCCTACATTTAATAATAGAAATTGCACTTCAAATGTATCCTTTACGTAAAGTGAAAATACCGTGATGTTAGGAATTATTATTCTGAGATGATAGATATATTTTACTGCTACGCAAAGTTTCTCTGGCATGGTTATTAAATATTTTTCTTTCTGACCCAAAATAAATTGAATCTTCATTTAGTTCTGAAATACTACTTCATAATGCTCAAGCCAAATTTAATGCAAGCTTCTGCTAGTGTTGTGTGGTTCAAATGGTTCAAATGGCTCTGAGCACTATGGGACTTAACATCGACGGTCACCAGTCCCCTAGAATTTAGAACTACTTAAACCTAACTAACCTAAGGACATCACACAACACCCAGTCATCACGGGGCAGAGAAAATCCCTGACTCCGCCGGGAATCCGAACCCGGGAACCCGGGCGTGGGAAACGAGAACGCTACCGCATGACCACGAGCTGCGGACTTAGTGTTGTATTACGTAAAGATAAATTTTCAGAAATCAAAGATAACCGTGGTAGGTTAACTGAAAATCGGACTCCACAAATAACATTAAATTGCAGGTACAGCTCGAGAAATGAAAGAAAACTAATTTTGAGCTACTTTGGGGGATTAAATTTAAAATACCGCATGAGTTTTCATCCGTACACGTTTACGTAAATGGTACGGGGAGGAAAAGGTTTCCGTTTCACAGCAAGAACAAACTTATAAAATTCAACACTGATAATTATTATTTAGCGGTAATTTAACGTACACGAATAGGTAGCAAGACTCTACACATGGAATGGCATAAAGAGCCACGAGTGACAAGACAAGACAAGAACTGAGCAACAAGACAAGCGATTAGAGACAGATAGCATGGCGTCTTTGCTTTATACACTGTGTCGTTGTATCTTTATACTCTGAAGAGCCAAAGAAACTGGTACAGCTGCCTAATTCCGTGTAAGGCCCCCGCGAGCACGCAGAAGTGCCGTAGCACGACGTAGCATGGACTCTACTGATGTGTGAAGTAGTGGTGGATGGAACTGACATTATGAATCCTGCAGGGTTGTACAGAAATCCTTAAGAGTACGAAGGGGTGGAGATCACTCCTTAACAGCATGTTGCAAGGTATCCCAGATATGCTCAATAATGTTGATGAACGGGGACTTTGGTGGTCAGCGGAAGTGTTTAATCTCAAAGGAGTGTTCGTGGAGACACTCTATAGGAATTGTAGATGAGTGGGGTGTCGTATTGTCCTGCTGGAATTGCCCACGTCCTTTGGAATGCACAGTTGGACATGAATAGATGCAGGTGATCAGATGGGATGCTTACGTACTTATCACCTGTGAGAGTCGTATCTAGACGTATCAGGGGCCCCCATATCACCACAAATGCACACACCCCACACCATTATAGAGCCTCCACCAGCTTGAGCAGTCCCCTGCTAAAAAAAAAAAAAAAAAAAAAATGGTTCAAATGGCTCTGAGCACTATGGGACTTAACATCTGAGGTCATCAGTCCCCTAGAACTTAGAACTACGTAAACCTGACTAACCTACGGACATCATACACATCCATGCCCGAGGCAGTATTCGAACCTGCGACCGTAGCGGTCGCGCGGTTCCAGACTGAAGCGCCTAGAACCGCACGGCCACACCGGCCGGCCCCTTCTAACATGCAGGGTTCATGGATTCATGAGGTTGTCTCCATAACCGTACACGTCCATCCGCTGGATACAATTTGAAACGAGACTCGTCCGACCAGTCAACATGTTTCCTGTCATCAACAGTCCAATGTCAGTGTTGATGGCCCCAGGCGTGGCGTAAAGCTTTGTGTCGTGGAGTCACCAAGGGTACACAAGTTGGCCTTCGGCTCCGACAGCCCATATAGATGATGTTTCGTTTAATGGTTCTCACGCTGTCACTTGATGGCCCAGCACTGAAATCTGCAGCAATATTAGCGAGGGCTGTCCTTGTGTCACGTTGAACGATTCGCTTCAACCATCGTTGATCCCATTCTTGCAGGATCGCTTTCAGGCCGCAGCGATGTCGAAGGTTTTACCGGATTCCTGATATACAAGGTGCACTCGTGAAACGGTCGCACGGGAAAATCTCCACTTCAACGCTACCTCGGACATTCTGTGTCGTCGGCCGATGTCGCCGAGCGGTTCTAGGCGCTTCAGTCTGGAACCGCGCGACCGCTAGGGTCGCAGGTTCGAATCCTGCCGCAGGCATGGATGTGTGTGATGTCGTTTAAGTTAGTGAGGTTTAAGCAGGTCTAAGTTCTACGGGACTGATGACCTCAGATGTTAAGTCCTGTAGTGCTCAGAGCCATTTGAACCACTCTGTGTCCGTCGCTCGTGCACCGACTATAACACCACATCCGAGCTCGCTTAAATCTTCATTGGAGCAGCAGTAACCGATCTAAGAAGTGCTTAAAATGGTTCAAATGGCGGTGAGCACTATGGGACTTAACAGCTGAGGTCATCAGTCCCCTAGAACTTAGAACTACTTAAACCTAACTAACCTAAGGACATCACACACACCCACCCCCGAGGCAGGATTCGAACCTGCGACCGTAGCGGTCGCGCGGTTCCAGACTGCAGCGCCTAGAACCGCTCGGCCACACCGACCGGCCTAATAAGTGCGCCAGACACTTTTTGCCTTATACAGGCGTTGCCGACCGCAGCGCTGTCGTCTGTCTGTTTACATATCGTTGTATTTGATTACGCATGCCTACAGCAGTTTCTTTGGCACTTGAGTCTAGTAGTTCATGGAATCTTTATATATCACTGAGGAATCTATAAAGTTTCAATACACTACTAGTGATAAATGTTCTATGTGAAGCTTATGTCACTGATTATTTTTACCACTACCCAGAGGCGTCACAGTGGCACTGCATCCACATGGCAGCCTCAATCCGAAGCTTTCAGCGTGTGATGCGAGAAATGTGCGGTGGCTACGTTAAAGTGACTGGACTGTGTAGTTTTACTTAAAGATAGTGCTGTGTTTATTATTATTCATTCAAACATCGATAAAGACGTGTCGGTAACTTCCGTGCAGTGGCGAGCAGCAGCAGCAGCAACAACAGCAGCAGCAGCAGGAGCAGCAACAACAACAGCAGCAGCAGACGACGCCCGCCCCCGGCCTGCCGCTGACGCCGCCCCCGCCATTCGACGTGGTGCCGGTGAACTCGGTGGCCAAGCCACGGCCGCCGCCCCCGCGCGTCGTGGGGCTCAAAGACGCCGACCTCAGCCTGGAGACGGCGGCCGCCGGGTCGGGGCCGCAGACGCGCGTCGAGGTCAAGAAGGGTGAGTGGCGCCCCCTCAAGGTCAAGGGCGAGCCCCTTCTCAGGGAAGCACTCAACAACTCTCGAAAAAAACCTCGTTAACAATTCCTCCTGCCGCTTTCTCTCTAATGCGATTTCTTACAACACTGCACTCTTTTCACTTTGGCCTTGTGGCTCAAGGTCACGTCCCTTTATCCCTACCATAAAATACCGAATACCGATTTATCGACTTTTCTTCCAAAAGTTATCGATAGATGTTGTTGTTCTTGTGGTCTTCAGTCCTGAGACTGGTTTGATGCAGCTCTCCATGCTACTACATCCTGTGCAAGCTCCTTCATCTCCCAGTATCTCCTGCAACTTACATCCTTCTGAATCTGCTTAGTGTATTCATCTCTTGGTCTCCCTCTACAATTTTTTACCCTACACACTGCCCTCCAATACTAAACTGGTCATCCCTTGATGCCTCAGAACATGTCCTACCAACCGATCCCTTCTTCTAGTCAAGTTGTGCCACAAACTTCTCTTCTCCCCAATTCCATCCAGTACCTCGTCATCACTTATGAGATCTACCCATCTAATCTTCAGCATTCTTCTGTAGCACCACATTTCGAAAGCTTCTATTCACCTCTTGTCCAAACTACTTATCGTCCACGTTTCACTTCCATACAAATACCTTCAGGAACGACTTCCTGACACCTAAATCTATTCTCGATGTTAACAAATTTCTCTTCTTCAGAAACGCTTCCCTTGCCATTGGCAGTCTACGTTTTATATCCTCTCTCCTTCGACCATCATCAGTTATTTTGCTCCTCAAATAGCAAAACTACTTTACTACTTTATGTGTATCATTTCCTAATCTAATTCCCTCAGCATCACCCGACTTAATTCTACTACATTCCATTACCCTCGTTTTGCTATTGTTGATGTTCATCTTATATCCTCCCTTCAAGACACTGTCCATTCCGTTCAACTGCTCTTCCAAATTCTTTGCTGTCTCTGACAGAATTACAATGCCATCGGCGAACCTCAAAGTTTTTATTTCTTCTCCGTGGATTTTAATTCCTACTCCGAATTTTTCTTTTATTTCCTTTACTGCTTGCTCAGTATACAGATTGAATAGTATCGGGGATAGGCTACAATTCTTTCTCACTCCCTCCCCAACCACTGCTTCCCCTTCATGCCCCTCGACTATTATAACTCCAATCTGGTTTCTGTACAAATTGTAAATTGCCTTTTGCTCTCTGTATCTTACCCCTGCCACCTTCCGAATTTGAAAGAGAGTATTCCAGTCAACATTGTCAAAAGCTTTCTCTAAGTCTACAAATTGTAGGAACGTAGGTTTGCCTTTCCTTAATCTGTTTTCTAAGATAAGTCGTAGGGTCAGTATTGCCTCACGTGTTCCAACATTTCTACGGAATCCAAACTGATCTTCGCCGAGGTCGTCTTTTACCACTTTTTCCATTCGTCTGTAAAGAATTTGCGTTAGTATTTTGCAGCTGTGACTTATTAAACTGATAATTCGATAATATTCACATCTGTCAACACCTGCATTCTTTGTGATTGGAATTATTATATTCTTCTAGAAGTCTGAGGGTATTTCGCCTGTCTCATACATCTTGCTCACCAAATGGTAGAGTTTTGTCAGGACTGGCTCTCCCAAGGGTGTCAGTAGTTCTAATGGAATATTGTCTACTGCCAGGGCCTTGTTTCGACTCCGGTCTTTTAGTGCTCTGTCATACTCTTAACGCAGTATCGTATCTCCCATTTCATCTTCAGCTATCGATAAATATCGGTGATATATAAATCTCGAAATGGCAATCTCAAGTGCCGATGTATTTATTTTATATATTATACTTTTTTCGCAATTTTCGATACATATTTGAAGTTGTTCTTTTGAAATTGTAGTAGAACATCAATTTATTTTGACTGTGTGAATGATAATGTTTAATTTGTGGAGTGCTCAACCACGTGGTCAGCAACGCCCATGCAAAGTCCCAATTTTTACAAATTTTTAACTCAGTCCAATCTAGCAACTGTCACGAATGATGATGATGATGATGATGAATACCCAGTCCCCAGGCAGAGAAAATTCCCAACCTGGCCGCGAATAGAACCCGCGACCCTGTGATCCAGAGGCAGCAGCGCTAGCCCCTAGACCTCGAGCTGGGGACACACTGCGTGGACGAGTCTTACTACTTGGCGAGCTTTCATCACGTCCAGTCTTGCTCTCTGACTGTGTATAGCAAGTATAGGTCCTATTGCCCTTGGAGGTGGCAATGGAATAACAAGATTTGCGATGTGGGGAAATAGCACACCAATGTGCTATTTCTTCATATCGACATTTTTCAAAAACAGCTGCTGAACATGATGAACAAAAATCTAGATGAAGAGATTCGTCTACGCGGTAGGGCGGAGACGTGTGAGGGGAAATGCTGACGTAATTGGCGTTCGGGGCTATCAACAGAAACTGCAACGTTTAGCGTCCCCACGCAATTTTGACACAACAACTGCTAGGTCGTTGGAGATTGGGAAAAAAAAAAACAAAAAAACAGGGAAGTCGACATGAACTGTTTCGGACAAATCCGATATGTGATGAAACTGAACGACAGACCCAACTGTCACTTTTATTGCGCCACTGACATGCAGTAATACCATTGTTAGAGATGTGGTTACGGCCAAGCCAGAACGTGCATCGCTTTCCTTTCAATTCTTGCTCTACGCGGGATAATCAGGCCGCTAGCTTGTTGGTGTACAGAATATCTAATGTTGTTGTTGTTGTGTTGTTGTTGTGGTCTTCAGTCCTGAGACTGGTTTGATGCAGCTCTACATGCTACTCTATCCTGTGCAAGCTTCTTCATCTCCCAGAACCTACTGCAACCTACATCCTTCTGAATCTGCTTAATGTATTCATCTCTTGGTCTCCCCCTACGATTTTTACCCTCCACGCTGCCCTCCAATACTAAATTGGTGATCCCTTGATGCCTCAGAACATGTCCTACCAACCGATCCCTTCTTCTGGTCAAGTTGTGCCACAAACTTCTCTTCTCCCCAATCCTATTCAATACTTCCTCATTAGTTATGTGATCTACCCATCTAATCTTCAGCATTCTTCTGTAGCACCACATTTCGAAAGCTTCTATTCTCTTCTTGTCCAAACTATTTACCGTCCATGTTTCACTTCCATACATGGCTACACTCCATACAAATACTTTCAGAAATGACTTCCTGACACTTAAATCTATACTCGATGTTAGAATATCTAATAATGAATCAATACTCAAATACAGGGTTCTAAAACAGGCAGTTTATTTACAATGTACAACCGTAGTTTTTAGATGCCAGTACATTTTCCCCGTCTATATGTTGATGCATTTTTTCGACATACCGAGGTCGGATTTTGATATTTTTCTAAATGTCGATGTTTTTAAAAACATCAACAGTCCTAATCTCCACTCTACACGTTCCCCCCTACAACCTTGCAAGCACTCTGCACAGTCAACAACCAGTGCCGCTTAAACAAGGAACCAATAACAATAAGCATTGTCGGTTTTCAGATATAGTTTACTGCACTCTAATGGACTTTGCTGGCAGCGGTGGCCGAGCGTTCCTAGGCGCTGCTACGGTCGCAGGTTCGAATCCTGCCTCGGGCATGGATGTGTGTCATGTCCTTGGGTTTAAGCAGTTCTAAGTTCTAAGGGACTGATGACCTCAGATGTTGAATCCCATAGTATTCAGAGCCATCTGAGCCATTTTCTGATAGACTTTGTTTACACACGACTATTACGCTAAAATTGAATTATTGAACTAGAGGGTGTATCAAAGAGAATCATTTGATTTGCCACGTTTATATTTCTGAAACTAACAAACATTTACAATGAATATTCTTTTTTGACGAATAGGAAACTCAAAAAGTCTTTTCTCACACCTTACCATAGGTGTTCAATACGCCTCCTTGAGATGCACGGCAATGTAAATGCGATATTCAGATTGTTCCCACACTGCAGCGAGCATGTCTCGAGTTACAGCTTCCACAGCTGCTGTTACGCGATGTCTGAGTTCATTCATTGTTGTTGGTAATGGAGGCACACAAACATTTTACAAACCTCCACAAGAAGTAATCACATACAGTCAGGTCCGGTCACCTTGGAGGCCAGTAATGTAAGGCTGAATCATTTGGTCCAGTGCGACGGATCCATCGTCCAGTAATCCTTCGATTTAAAAATTGCAGCCGGCCGGTATGGCCGTGCGGTTCTAGACGCTACAGTCTGGAACCGCGTGGCCGCTAGGGTCGCAGGTTCGAATCCTGCCTCGGGCATGGATGTGTGTGATGTTCTTAGGTTAGTTAGGTTTAAGTAGTTCGAAGTTCTAGGGGACTGATGACCACAGATGTTGAGTCCCACAGTGCTCAGAGCCATTTAAAAATTACCGCGCTTCCAGATGCCGGTTGGTAAATGAAGTCGTTCGAATCAGTCCCTAACTGTGGGAAAAGAAAGTTCTCAAGTATGTCGAGACACGTGCTTCCTGTAACAGTGTTCTCGGCGAAGAGAAATGGTCCATACGCCTTCTCGAGTGAAACTGCACATAACACACTGCTGCTACCTAGCGCGAACCGACTAAGATTCGAGAGTTTGCTCTTTCCAACAGCAGGTATTTCAAATAACATAAAATTTGTGATTCTTCGGTTTGTCCCGGCGTATTTGGTAATCAAAATATCCAGTGGTGTACTGCCGGTCTACAGTGTCCAACGGGCACAATATTTCGGCGATCGTACATGTCGCCATCATCAGGTGAACTGATGATGGCGACATGTATTATCGCCGATATATTGTGCCCGTTGGACACTGTAGACCGGCAGTACACCAGTGGATATTTTGATTAACATAAAAGTTACCATTTCTTGAAATTCGATGATTATTTTGATACATCCTATATATGAAAAAAACGTAAATTAGTTACAAACTGCGGGGTGCACACACTTTATTCGACATGTAAACCTCACTACAGATATTCGGATTTAGGCTACGACATGCTCGATACGCCTGCCATCATTGGCGATGATGTGGCGCAGACGAATAACGAAATTCTGCAAGAGCTGCTGAAGCATCGGAACATCGACACTGTCGATGACCTCCGGAATGGCTGTTTTTAGCTCAGCAATTGTTTTGAGGACATTTCTGTACACCTTCTGTTTAATATAACACCACAAATAATATTTCTCATGTGTTCAGATGCGAAAATTGTGGCAGGCAATCGAGGCCCATGAAAGTGGCCTCTGGGTACCCCAGAGCCAGAATGCAGTCCTCAGAGTTCTCCTCCAGAACATAAAACTGCCTGTTTCTTTAATTTCCCGACGGCAGTAAATCGAATAGGTCACAGTGAATGAGCCGAAGGTTAAATTCTCCCACAATTTTGCGCTGCTATACCACCATCCTCCTCGGACGTTTAAGACTACCAACTCCACTCGTTCTTCTTTAGGGAGGGCCATAATTCGTTCTGAAAAAAGAAAATTATTAAAACTTATTTTATTATTATTTACTAATATTTAGTAATGTTTGTAAAATACAGTACATTTATTAGAATCCCTTATGTACCCAGACTTTGAGGACAACTTGTACATAGTGTTTCTTAATTTTTCTTGGACATAGACTTAATGAGTGCGACGGAAAATTGTTGCTTTATAACTGTTGGGGCCTTTGTTCATTTAAATGGTAAGAGATCATTCTGAGGCTGGCTGTACAGGTCAAGTTAGAACCCTCACTGTCCCCCTACTTGCAGGACCGAACGGACAGGACTATGAGTACGAGTATGTCTACTACTACTACGACGACGACGACACGGCAGAGGCGGACTCGTCCGCCGCCCCCGATGCCGCCCCCGACGCCGCCAGCTCCGACACCACCAGCTCATCTTCCACGACCACCAGCACCACCACCACGACCACGACGACCACAACCACCACCACGACCACCCCGGAGCCCACCACCACGACCACTACCACCACCACGACGCCACCTCCGCCTCCCCCGCCGCCCCCGGCGCCGCCGGCGGTGAACTCCGTCCGCAAGCATGGCCACAGGAAGGATCGAGAGGACGGCGAAGGCGGCAGGTACGTACGCTGCACTCCTACTCCTGGGTTCGAATCCCTCTGCCTACATTTCAGGCGGGTTTCGGCTAGGGACACGGTACCGACGGAAGCGTATCGGTCACTCACGAGTAGTATCGCAATAAAAGTGTTGTAGTCGTGAAAGTATCGAAAGGGAAGTGTCAATACTTTGAAATATTGATAGTTACCCGTACTACTATACAGTGTGTAACAAAAATGTACGGCACAAATTGCAGGACACATTCCCCACAATGTAGACGTAGAAATTATGTTATATGAACATCGATCTGGAAACGCTTTGTTTCCATGTTACAACTCATTTTCTCCAACGAGTTTTAACTAGATCAGATTGTAAGTTTTCCCAAAATTTGGAAATTTGGAATAAGTTCTATGGGTCCAAACTGTTCAGGTCATCGGTCCCTAAGCTTGCACACTACTTAATCTAACTTAAACTACCTTACGCTAAGAACAACAGATACACCCGTGCCCGAGGAAAAACACGAACCTCTGACGGGGTGAGCCGCGCGAACCGTGACAAGGCGCCCTAAACCGCGCGGCTACCCCGCGCGGGTGAGTTTTCCCAATTGTCAAGTACGTCAATGCTCACGAAAAGATTTCTTTTCAGTGCTTGGGCCGGCATTGTTGGTGACTGTTTAGTAGGGTCTCACTTTCTCCCACCCAGGCTCAACGGACAAAGTTATAATTTCGTAGAGAATATTCCACCTCATCTGTTTTATGTTGGCTATGCTACAAATATAGCACCATTCTTATCTATTATCTATCAGAGATAATTGGAACAGCGGAAAGTTCCACAGGACTGGAAGAAGGCCCAGGTCATATCAATCTATAAAAAGGGTAGGAAATAGGATGCACATAATTACCGGCCAATTTCACTGACGTCGATTTGTTGTAGAATCATGGAACATATTTTGTGTTCAAACATAATAACCTATCTAGACTCTGAGAAGGTCATCTGCAGAAACCAGCACGGTTTTAGCAAACAGCGGTCATGCGAGACACAGCTGGCGCTCTTCGTCCACGATATACAACAGGCTCTAGATACCGGCTCCCAGGTTGATGCCGTATTTCTCGACTTTCGAAAGGCCTTAGACTTAGTTCCGCACTGTCATTTGCTACAAAAAGTGCGCGCTTACAGTCTCTCCGATGACATATGCTGTTGAATAGAAAGTTTTCTAACAGATAGAGAGCAGTATGTCGTCCTGAACAGGGTGACTTCAACAGAAACAAGCGTTAACATCGGGTGTGCCCCAGGGCAGCGAAATAGGTCCTCTGCTTTTTACGATTTACATAAACGATCTGGTTGATGGTATTGACAGCGGCATCAGACTGTTTGCCGATGATGCTGTAGTCTACACGAAAGTAGTATCACACGAAAGTTGTGACAAATCAATGATAATTTGCAGAAAATAAATGGCAGTTATCTCTCAATATTAGTAAGTGTAACCTACTGCGTATAACAAGGCGAAAATCCCCATTAATGTACGAGTACAAAATAAATGCCCAGTCTTTGGAAGCGGCAACATCCGTCAAGTGTCTGGGTGTGACTATTCGAAATGATCTCAAATGGAATGATCAGCTTACACAAGTAACGGGTAAGGCGAACTCTAGATTGTGGTTTATTGGTAGAATACTGAAGCAATGCAGTCCTTCAACAAAGGAAATAGCTTACAATACGTTAGTTCGTTCGGTCTTAGAGTATTGTTCGTCTGTATGGGACCCTTACCAGTGGGGTCTGATTCAAGAAATTGGGAAGGTACAAAGAAGAGCGGCAAGATTCGTGACTGCTACATTTAGCCATCGCGATAGCGTTACAAAACTCATGGAAAGTTTGAAGTGGGACACAGCTGCAGATAGACGGCGCGCTAAGCGGAAGGGGCTGCTCAATAAATTCCGAAATCCGATCTTTACCGAGAATGTAGAGCACATACTATTACCACCAACATTGAAATCGCGCAATGATCGCCATTCAGAGATAAGGGAAATGAGAGCTTGTACTGAGGCGTTCAGACAGTCGCCTTTCCCTCGCGCGATCCGTGAGTGGAACGGAGGGGGTGGGGGGAATATGACTTTGGCGCGAATTGTGCCCTCCGCCACACACCGCTTGGTGGCTAGTGGACTATATATGCAGATATAGGTGTGCCTTTAGCTGTGCGAATAAGACATACACTTCATGCACGGTGGACCACTTCCTCATTTTAGTATCAATGTCCGTTGGCTACCAAATAACAGATTCGGTCACAGATGAATACGTAGACGTGGATCAGTTGCTTGGCCTGTACGCTCTCTGGACCTAAACCCACTTGACTTTTGTTTTTGGGGCCATTTGAAAGCTCTTGTGTACGGAACACCAGTACAGAATGTTAAGAGTCTCCGTGTCCGTATCATGGAAGGCCACGTAACCATACACAGTGCTCCAGGGACACACCAGCACTAGTGATGGGGAGCTCGCGAATGAGTCGTTCAAATGAACGCTTCACTTCAGTGAAGTGTGAACTAACCACTCAATTTCAATGAACTGGTACTTCAAACTCTTTACAGATACACTCCACACTTTTTTCTAGTTCACTCACTCTCTTCCCCTCTCTCTCTCCCCCACTACATCGGCGCTACGTCACTCATTCTCCCTTCACTTCAGTCCCCCCTCTACTGCCTGTCGACGAATCGCGCGGGGTTTGTGGGGAACGATAGGTTTACGACGGGTTCGGGAGGTGAGGGGCGAGGGGAAGGCAGCGTCAGCTGCTACGTGCAGTGCTGACAGTACTTGTGACTATTTGTGCAGTCCAGTTATACTTCGCGTCTACGGGTAGCCTACCGTTGGCAGCGCTTGCGGACAAATGAATATTAAAGATATAAACGAAAGGGCTGGCTGCGTGAGCACGCACAGCCAACATGAAAATAAAAGGTTTGTTAATAACACTGAAAGAGGGATTTTACCTGAAATCGTACCAATGACTACAGGTGACAGTTTACGTTTTGAATCTGGAGGGTTATTATTCTCAACAAAAATAAAATCTACAGGAAAACTTGTGAATAATTACTTAACGTACGTATATAGACTTTGTGACAGTGGTAAACATACTCATTCTATTTTGGATTAAATTTTACAAGGAACATAAAATTGGACTGCATTTCGTTGGTAGCCCTATTTTTCAGTTCATGAATACAACAAATAAAATTTCATTTGGCAGAAGAAGACTTTTTGGACGCTTCATGAGAAAATTTCGAGCAAGATTAAATGTAATACCTTCTTTGTATGTGACAGGCTTCTCTGTTTATCTTTCCTTTGTCCCCTTCGACCATGCTGTATTTAAGTTAACTCAGACGCTGTAAGAGCATAAAACGTTGCGTGCACGTTACTGCATAGTTCGGCCATCTGTTGGTAAAATTATCAAGTATTACGAAGCTTCATTGTACGAGCGAGGCGAAGCGAGCGTAGCAGCGGCTGAGCGGCGAACTGGGTAACTTCGACAGGCTTCCGTACTTCACGAATGAACTACTTCATTTGAACGCTTCACGGCAAAGAGTGAAATGAATGAAGTAGTTCACTGGAATGAACGAGTTCGACCCATCTCTAATCAGCACCTCCGAGATTCATTACGTCGGCGAGTTGATGCGTGCTGTACCGAGGGCACTTTGAACATCGCGTGTGAGAAAAAGTTACATATGGTATGATGGGTCGTTCTGTTAGTGTGTGTTTTCCACGATTAATGAGTTGGGAAATGAGTTGTGGTGGTGGTGGTGGTGGTTAGTGTTTAACGTCCCGTCGACAACGAGGTCATTAGAGACGGAGCGCAAGCTCCGGTTAGCGAAGGATGGGGAAGGATATCGGCCGTGCCCTTTCAATGGAACCATCCCAGCATTTGCCTGAAACGATTTAGGGAAATCACGGAAAACCTAAATCAGGATGGCTGGAGACGGGATTGAACCGTCGTCCTCCCGAAATGAGTTGTAACAAGGAAACAAAGCGTTTCGAGACGCATGTTCACTTAACATAATTTCTTCGTCTACGTGTGAGGAACGTGTCCTGAAATTTGTGCGGTACATTTTTGTTACATCCTGTACAAAGATAAGTTCTAGACCGAAGTGTTTCAACTACTTACATGATACTCTAATACACTTTGGGACGGATACACCCTACATTTTTTTAATACACAACTGGCCAATAAAATTACTACACCAAGAAGAAATGCAGATGATATATAAATTGGACAAGTATATTATACTAAAACTGACATGTGATTACATTTTCACGCACTTTGGGTGCATAGATCCTGAGAAATAAGTACCCAGAACAACAACGTCTGACCGTCATAACGGCCTTGATACACCTGGCCATTGAGTCTAACAGAGCTTGGATGGCGTGTACAGGTACAGCTGCCCATGCAGCTTCAACGCGATACCACAGTTCACCAAGAGTAGTGGCTGGCGTATTGTGACGAGCCAGTTGCTCGGCCACCATTGACCAGACGTTTTCAATTTGTGAGAGATCTGGAGAATGTGCTGGCCAGGGCAGCAGTCGAACATCTTCTGTATCCAGAAAGGCCCGCACAGGACCTGCAACATACGGTCGTGCATTATCCTGCTGAAATGTAGGGTTTCGCAGGGATCGAATGAATGATAGAGCCACGGGTCGTAACAGATCTGAAGTGTAACGTCCCCTGTTCAAAGTGCGGTCAATGCGAACAAGAGGTGACCGAGACGTGTAACCAATGACACCCGATACCATCACGCCGGGTGATACGCCAGTATGGCGATGACGAATACACGCTTCCAATGTGCGTTCACCGCGATGTCGCCAAACACTGATGCGACCATCATGATGCTGTAAACAGAACCTGGATTCATCCGAAAAAATGACATTTTGCCATTCGTGCACCCAGGTTCGTCGTCGAATACACCATGGCAGGCGTTCCTGTCTGTGATGCAGCGTCAAGGGTAACCGCAGCCACGGTCTCCGAGCTGATAGTCCGTGCTGCTGCAAACGTCGTCGAACTGTTCGTGCAGATGGTTGTTGTCTTGCAAACGTCCCCATCTGTTGACTAAGGGATCGCGACATGGCTGCATGATCCGTTACAGCCATGCGGATAAGATGCCTGTCATCTCGACTGCTAGTGATACGAGGCCGTTGGGATCCAGCATGGCATTCCGTATTACCCTCCTGAACTCACCGATTCCATATTCTGCTAGCAGTCATTGGATCTCGACCAACGCGAGCAGCAATGTCGCAATACGAGAAACCGCAATCGCGATAGGCTACAGTCCGACCTTTATCAAAACCGGAAACATGATGGATACGCATTTCTCCTGCTTACACGAGGCAACACAACAACGTTTCACCAGGCAACGCCGGTCAACTGCTGTCTGTGTATGAGAAATCGGTTGGCAACTTTCTTCGTGTCAGCACGTTGTAGGTGTCGCCACCGGCGCCAACCTTGTGTGAGTGCTCTGAAAAGCTAATCATTTGCATTATCAGAGCATCTTCTTCCTGTCGGTTAAATTTTGCGTCTGTAGCACGTCATATTCGTGGTGCAGGAATTTTAATGGTCTGTAGTGTATATATGGTATCTAAGTATTCAGGGTGATTCAAAATATGTGCAACTTCATGGGTGGAATTTGTGTCTCAAAATTAGAGTACAACTTTAAAGAAAGTTTTGTGTGGAGTTGCTATATTTCTGAGTCACGCGTTAGAGTAAGGATCAAAAGTGCGCTGCAGACAACACTAAATTAATTCTTGTCAGAAAGAAACGACGTGAAGAGCCTCGACATTTAACCCAACCACGTATTGTACGTTCACCCTGGGATACGTTCAAAGTGGGCGAAGACAGTGACTTGCTCCACTTGTTGCCGATCTCGCAATGACGCAGGCTCCGTTCACCTCATTCTGCACAGTTTCACAGACATTTTTAGTTCATTGCTGTAGTTGTGCCACATTCTCAACTGCAGACTCCATACACGAGCTCTTTAAGACGGCCCCAAGAGTAAGACAGCGCATGGCTTAAGACCTGGGGACCTGGCGAGCCCAGCTACTGATCCTATTCTGCCTGCCCACTTTTCGGGATAAGCGGCACTGAGATTCTCACTTGCCTCCTGACTGAAACGTGCAGAGACACCGCCGACAAAACTACATCAGTCGATACACAGGCAAACACGCCGGAACTGGATCATGATGTAATCCATACCACGAATGACATTATGCGTCATATCTCTGAAACTAAATTTAACATTTTACTCTTGTTTTGATCCACATTTCACACGCACGAAGTATGTACAGTTTTTTAAAAATATAATCCATTATGGAGTCGAGGTAGCAGTTGTCGTTATACTGGTTATCACTGTTAGTATTCAACCGCGATTCTTATACAAATATTTTAAGAACGCGTTTCAAGAGACAATGCTCCCATCATCAGGTTGTAAAATCTATGTCATGAAATTAAACGGACTAAAAAGACAAAATACCATCACAAATAGTTGGGAAGTTTTACTATATGGACTTCGCAACTATTTGTGATGGTATTTTGTCTTTTTAGTCCGTTTAATTTCATGACATAGATTTTACAACCTGATGATGGGAGCATCGTCTCTTGAAACGTGTTGTTAAAATACAGGGTGATTAAAAAAGAATACCACAACTTTAAAAATGTGTATTTAATGAAAGAAACATAATATAACCTTCTGTTATACATCATTACAAAGAGTATTTAAAAAGGTTTTTTTTCACTCAAAAACAAGTTCAGAGATGTTCAATATGGCCCCCTCCAGACACTCGAGCAATATCAACCCGATACTCCAACTCGTTCCACACTCTCTGTAGCATATCAGGCGTAACAGTTTGGATAGCTGCTGTTATTTCTCGTTTCAAATCATCAATGGTGGCTGGGAGAGGTGGTCGAAACACCATATCCTTAACATACCCCCATAAGAAGAAATCGCAGGGGGTAAGATCAAGGCTTCTTGGAGGCCAGTGATGAAGTGCTCTGTCACGGGCTGCCTGGCGGCCAATCCATCGCCTCGGGTACTTGACGTTCAGGTAGTTACGGACAGATAAGTGCCAATGTGGTGGCGCTCCATCCTGCTGAAATATGAATTGTTGTGCTTCTTGTTCGAGCTGAGGGAACAGCCAATTCTCTAACATCTCCAGATACTGTAGTCCAGTTACAGTAGCGGCTTCGAAGAAAAAGGGACCAAAAACTTTATTGGCTGAAATGGCACAGAAAACGTTCACCTTGGGCGAGTCACGTTCATACTGAGTTGTTTCCGGCGGATTCTCAGTGCCCCATATACAGACATTGTGACGGTTGACTTTCCCGTTAGTGTGGAAAGTTGCTTCATCACTAAATACAATCTTTGAAACGAAAGATTCATCTGTTTCCATTTGAGCAAGGATAAAATCACAGAAATCGATTCTTTTAGTCTTATCAGCTGCAGACAGTGCTTGAACCAATTTCAGACGATAAGGTTTCATAACTAACCTTTTTCGTAGGACTCTCCATACAGTTGATTGTGGAATTTGCAGCTCTCTGCTAGCTCTGCGAGTCGATTTTCCTGGGCTGCGAACAAATGCTTGCTGGATGCGCGCTACATTTTCATCACTCGTTCTCGGCCGTCCAGAACTTTTCCCTTTGCACAAACACCCATTCTCTGTAAACTGTTTATACCAACGTTTAATACACCACCTATCAGGAGGTTTAACACCATACTTCGTTCGAAAAGCACGCTGAACAACTGTCGTCGATTCACTTCTGCCGTACTCAATAACACAAAAAGCTTTCTGTTGAGCGGTCGCCATCTTAGCATCAACTGACGCTGACGCCTAGTCAACAGCGCCTCAAGCGAACAAATGTCCAACTAAATGAAACTTTATAGCTCCCTTAATTCGCCGACAGATAGTGCTTAGCTCTGCCTTTTGTCGTTGCAGAGTTTTAAATTCCTAAAGTTGTGGTATTCTTTTTGAATCACCCTGTATATGTATGAGAATCGTGGTTGAATGCTAACAGTGATAACCAGTATGTACAGTTAATTTTGAACGTGCCTGCATACTATATATATATATATTATATAAAGGGGAAACGTCGTTATCAAAAATCGTGAAAATCCTTGACCGATATATTTCAAACGTTTACATGATACTATAATAAACATTCTCACGGATATACAGGCCGAGTCGTTAACTTATGCCACCTAGAATAGCTCCGAAAGTATGGTGATAGCTGAAATGTTTCGGGGACAAATGTTGCATGGGACAAGGAGGGGGGGGGGGGGATGTCATAATATGACATCAGAGATATGAAGGTCAACTTTGGTTTTTTTTTTAATGAGATGCTGTAGTTGAGTGCTTATTTTCTGATAGCGACAATGGAGACGAATCGAATGATGTGTAACAGTAAGGTCATTGAAGGTCAACGAAGATCAAAAAGGTGGCATGAACGTCCATTTCCAGAAGGTGTTCGAAGTGATGACCATTGGCATCAATGCAGTGCTGAAATCTTCGTATCATGGATTGGATGGTATTCCTTATCACTTCGGTACTTTTCGAAGTACATGGTCTGACAGTTCTCTCTCGTATATCGTGCAAATAGTAAATATTCGCTGAATACAGCGTATCCATCTAACGTGCCATTGACATGTAAACACCATTCGACGACTTCGCAACACAACACTAACAGGAATGGTAAGACTAGTATCGTCGAATAATGTATTTCTTCGACGAACAAGTCGATATGCTTCTCATGTACGGAGAATGCCAACGAAATTCAGTGAGAGCTAGAGACTTATAAGATGAAAGATATCCTCAACGTACTCACCCCACACGTCCTACATTTAGATATGTGTGTGATAAATTGAGAACAACTGGATCTTTAGCGCATAGGAAACATATCTGGCAAAGGAAAGTTACTAATGAGGAAACGAAAATTGTTACTCTTGCCACTGTGGTTCGAGATGCCATGAGCCAGAGTAGTGTTGTTCGTGTTCTGCATCGCCATAGATACTATCCTTACCACATCAGTCTCCACCAAGAATTAACTTGTACGGATTGTATGGGTCGCATTGAATTCTGCCGATGGGTTCAAGTTCAGATTCAGAGGGATGACACATTTATTAATTTGATTTTATTTGCTGATAAGGCTACATTCACGAACCATGGAAATGTTAGTTTGCATAACATGCATTATTGGGCAACTGAAAATCCTTGTTGGCTGCGGCAAGTTGCACATCAAGAAACGTGGTCAGTGCATGTGTGGTGTGGGATTCTGGAGGGCAGAATTATAGGCCCCTGTAGGAAATCTTAATGGTAGGAAGTACACCACATTCCTGCAAGAAACATTAGGTCTGTTATTGGAAAAATTGCCGTCAGGAACAAGGAACAGAAAGTGGTATCTACGCAATTGGTGTCCAATACAGTTTTCGCTGATGGCTAGAAATGAGTTGCAGAGACAATTTCCAAATCGTTGGATTGAACGCGGAGGAGATGGCCGGCTCGTGCGCCACATTTGACGTCTCTGGATTTTTTGTTGTGGGGATTCGTAAAAGACATTGTTTAGAAAGACGTTCCTACTACACCTGCTTACTAGGCGCGTGCACTAGTGCTTAAGCCGCCTGGGCAAAGCGGTTTGGACAACTGCAGCTGTGTGAACCGCTGTGCGAAGGTGGCTTCGCGGCTAACGCACCTGCCTCGTAACCAGGAGACAGTGGTTCGATTCCCGGCCTTAGCACAAATTTTCACTTCCCATTTCAGTCTGTACACATGAAAAGATATCTAAATGAGACCAGTAAATTCTCTGAAGCTGAGTGATTTCATTTGTACAGCTTTTTATGATCTGATGTGTAGTTTTCGAAATATTTCAATGTTTTCAATTAAAATGAATACCCTGTATGGCTTAAATTTCATGCTCGTTTGTATAATCAGGTAACATGTTGCAAACATTAATTATAATAATTATGTTTTATGTTTTTTATGCAAGAGGCCAGCAAATGACAGTTTCCTGTGGCATTCTTGTTGCTACGTTTTCCCTTTCTCTACGTTTTACATTCTTATGTAGCATTTTCCTTCTTTTCCTGATTTCTTTGCGTGTGTGCTTCAGTTTTATTAGGTCTGTCCACATTCGCTCCTTTTAATGTGTGTCAGGGCGCAGATGACGTTGAGCGCCCATAAGCCCCAACACACACACAATTATAATAATTATGTTGCCGACAGTGGTAAAATTGTATACATAGATAACAATTTTGGCTCGGATTGAGAGAGAGTTGTTTTGTTTTCACTTATGGGTAAATGTTTAGTGAAAAACCTCCCGAAAGCATTTTCTGAACAGTGTTCTTCTTTTTCCACGAGACATTGCCACGAGGTACCCCAAATGGCAACAGAACGCACACACGTCATACTAACACATGTAAATCCACCTGATGATGGAGGTTTGAACTTTCGAAACGCGTTGCGGATATAAATAAACAGTGACTGGTGACAGTGAACTTGTTTCATTCGGTATCAATGAGAGCCACGGTAAAACCTAACCTGAAGTGTTGGCATTTAAATTTGGTCTACGCCTTCTTGTATCCTCCTACAGCAAATGACCGCAGATTACTGCCCACCCGTTCCGTGAGATCATTTGTGTGTACAGAGAGAGAGAGAGAGAGAGAGAGAGAGGTGGTCTCGTCACGCTTCCCTGGGGCACACCTGACGATGCCCGTGACGAACACTTGTCGTGTATGGGGAGGTGCCGGGTTCTGATCCTGTACCTGCGCGCCTGTTCTCCCGCTGCGACGGTCCACGTCGCCGCTACGCGGGCGCCACGGGACGCCACGCGCTTTCCCTGGAGAGGCCAAGTCAGCCGGCGCCGGGCAGGTGCCAAGGCCGTGCGTGGCTCCCTGCTTCCCATCTCTGCTTTCTCTCTCCCTCCTTATCTCTCTTCCCGTCCCCAGAAATTTCTCCGCCAGATTTAATTCGGAGAGAGCTCCCAGGAGCGCGGAAACACCTGCCCGCCGCCGATTCTCTGAAGAAACGCCTGAAAAAGAAAAGAAAAGCGTGCGGCTCTGCCGGTGTGCCACGACAGTTCCAGCAATCTCCGCCTGGATTCGCAGGCACAGCTAAAATACCTAGGTGCTACAGTTGCGACCACCTTAAACGGGAACCATCACACAGTGGCGTTGTAAGAGGTCCATGATTAAGGAATTTGTTGCTAGCGCACTCGAGCAGATGTAATTTCGATGGATTGCTCATGCGGTGCCTGCGATATGTAAGGTATAGGAGAATCTCAGACCAGAGAGCAGTGTTGTCAGCAGTAGGAACCGTGTAGCAGTAGGAGTTTTTAGTATCTATCAGTCTGGTGTATCGTGTTGGCTGGGCCGGTCGTGTGGAGTGATGGCGGTGCCTGAGCGAGGTAGTATAAGGTAAAAGCAGCCTCGCGTATATGTAGCATTGCTACATCAAGTCCCATGTAAATGTTTTAAAAAAATCTCTTAATAATAATCTTTCTTATAAAATTTAATTTTTGACAATCATTCCTCTCAATTTAAAGACTTTACTAATTTCTCCAATCCATGGTCGTCCTGATTATTGTAAAGACAAATCAGTTGTTTCTCTTTATACATGACAAACCTATCGGCCAGCATTGCACTGGGCTGTGCCAGAAAAATTTCCTATAGGAGCAGATATATACGCGTTATTCGGCGACCTTATTGAGGTAAGAATTTTCATTTTTGTTCAGAATGATCTTTCAGGGCCATGACGCAGCGGTGCTGACGTCCACAATTTACCAGTTTAAATTCAAAGTCATTATTGAAAGGTCATAAGTGAGCGAGGTTAGTCACATTGTATTATTGGTAGGATACGGAATTTATCTGTTGGGCAGTTACACTGAATGTGAATTATATAATTATATTTTTTTACTGTTGGGAGGCTTAGGAAATTCTTTTGTGGGGAGGTTAGACTTGACTAACCTCGCTCACTTATGACCTTTCAATGATGACTGTGAATTTAAACTGGTAGATTTTGGACGTCAGCAGTGCTACGTCATGGCCTTGAAAGATCATTCTGAATAAAAATGAAAATTCTTACCTCAATAAGGTCGCCGGATAACGCGTATATATCTCCTCCTATAGGAAATTTTTGTGGCACAGCCCAGTGCAATGCTGGCCGATAGGTTTGTCATGTATAAAGAGAAACAACTGATTTGTTTTTACAATAATCAGGATGACCATGGATTGGAGAAATTAGTAAATTCTTTAAAGGCCTCATTGTACCACCGGACCACGCTACCCGCCCAGCCATTATATTGCAATTCACAATGGCTCAAAGCACGAACTGTGACTTTCTTGGCCTGAAAGGATTCAAAGTATTTTTCAATAAAACGAATTCGGGACCAATTATTTACTAAAAAGGGATCAGTATAGTCAATATATTGGGTACGTTCAGCCCAACGGCGCAATCGAACATTAAACGAAAGAGCCGATTCGTTACAGTTTGAAATAGGTTCCGAATCTGATTTAGTAAGAAAGATTATAAGAAAGATTATTATTAAGAGATTTTTTTAAAAAACATTTACATGGGACTTGATGTAGCAATACTACATATGCGCGAGGCTGCTTTTACCTCATACTACATCGCTCAGGCACCGTGAAACGTCCCCTTACAACAATTTATACACGACTGTGCTTAAACTGACACACAATATTTTTTAGCGCAACGCAATCTGACTTTCGATAATCCCTACAAAACAATGGCCCAGACTAACATTAACCTATACCTTTCACAAATCACTTACCTCACAAAAATCTTTATTACTCGAACTACTGCAATACAGCGAGCGCCACTATTGGCAGCTAAATAAAAGATTCAAACTACGGAAGGCACTAACTACTGATAGGCATAGTTAGCAAATGAAAGATTTTAATAGAGAACAAACATTGTATTTACCTTAACAGACATAATATATATAGTAGTTGATGACATCCAGTATTACAAATTTCAAAACACCGCCATCTCTCTCGTCACATCCACCACTGCTGGCGGCTCACCTCCAACTGCGCAACGCTACGCGCTGTTCACATCCAGCTGCCGCTGCCCAACACTACAATGGCAGACAACAATGCAAACTAGCCACAGACTGCACACAGCACAGCCAGCGATTTTCATACAGAGCGCTATGTAAAGTTGCCACTAAGAAAACATAAACAGCCTACTTACAACCGCCATCACTCCACACGACCGGCCCAGCCAACACGATACACCAGACTGCTCGCTAGCAACTACTTACTCCTACCGCTACACAGTTCCTACAGCTGACAACACCGCTCTCTGGTCTGAGATTCTCCTATACCTTACATATCGCAGGCACCGCATGAGCAATCCATCGAAATTACATCTGCTCGAGTGCGCTACCAACAAATTCCTTAATCATGGACCTATTACAACCTTTTCAGGATGAAGTGGTACTGGTTGAGTGGCGTGTGGATTTTCCGTTGCCCATATCGGACAATTCTGTGTATTGACATATCCTGTCACGTGGAAGTGGGCTTCGTGTGTCCACAAAATCTTCCACCACCAATCATTGTCCACTTCCATGCGAGCAAGAAATTCTGAAGCAAAGGTATCTCTTGCTGACAGGTCAAACTGGAAGCAACTCGTGCGCATGAGTAATTTTGAACGGATAGCGAAGAAGTATGTTTTGTAGAATTTTATGCACCGTGCTCACGGGTATGTGAAATGCTTCGGCAATTCTCTGTGCACTACACGTTTGCAGACCACCACTCGTCTTCTCCTGTATTGCTGTGGCCACTGGTTCCAGTGACGTCGAATCATTTCGTTTCCTCCTTCTACCTGGTTGCACACGGCCCCCGGCAGTCATCGGACCAACGCCTTTCCTCAGAACTTCAGTGTCCGGAACTTCTGCAGAGCGACGTGTGCACAGTCATCATTCTTGTAGTACAGCTTTACGAGCAGAGCGCGATCCTGCATTCAGACAGCCATGTCGAGCGTCGCAGACGCGAAAGGAGGTTCAAAATGGTTCAAATGGCTCTGAGTACTATGGGACTTAACATCTGTGGTCATCAGTACCCTAGAACTTAGAACTACTTAAACCTAACTAACCTAAGGACATCACACACATCCATGCCCGAGGCGGGATTCGAACCTGCGACCGTAGCGGTCTCGCGGTTCCATACTGAAGCGCCTAAAACCGCACGGCCACATCGACAGGCGCGAAAGGAGGAAATGCCGTGTGCCAGGCGTGTTTATACCAACTTGAATGGGTCGAGCGCATGACAAGTGTTTCCATTTGCGCATTCTGACACATACAGCGCCTTCTCTTGACCAATTTTCACACTATTTTTTTCTTCTGCCATACCTTTTCCCCCTTCTCTGATAATATTCTGTTGCAATTTGACGTCATTCAGACCAGTGGTGTTATTTCTGTGGTGGTCGATTCACCCTTATCAGCCAATTGCTGTTGAGCGGGAGGGCCGGGACGTGTAAGCAACATTCACAGTTTATAACAACACTTTTATTAAACTTTATCTTTAAAAAATGTTCAAATATGTGTGAAATCTTATGGGACTTATCTGCTAAGGTGATCAGTCCCTTAAGCTTACACACTACTTAGCCTAAATTATGCTAAGGACAAACACATACACCCGTGCCCGAGGAAGGACTCGAACCTCCGCCGGGACCAGCCGCACAGTCCGTGACTGCAGCGCCTCAGACCGCTCGTCTAATCCCGCGCAGCGAAATGCCACATATTGAGATCACCGATTGCAGAATGGGAAAGCAACTACAATCGCTTGGTAGTGGAAAGGCATCAGGACGAGATGAGATAATAGTAACATTCTACAAGGACTGTGCCAAAGAACTTGCTCCCCTGCTAGCAGAAGTTTGTCGTACGTCGCTGGAGCAACTCAGGTAGTGACTGGAAAAAGGCGCAGGTCATTTCCATTTTCGAGAAGGGTCGCAGGACAGATGCACAAAATTGTCGACCTCTGCCTGTATAGCTGAGGTCTGTCTGCTCGACAATTGCGCAACATGTTTTATGGTCATTATACAGGGTGATTGAAAAAGAATACCACAACTTTAGGAATCTAAAACTCTGCAACGACAAAAGGTAGAGCTAAGCACTATCTGTCGGCGAATTAAGGGAGCTATAAAGTTTCATTTAGTTGTACATTTGTTCGCTTGAGGCGCTGTTGACTAGGCGTCAGCGTCAGTTAATGCTAAGATGGCGACCGCTCAACAGAACAGTGATGAAGCAACTTTCCACACTAACGGGAAAGTCAACCGTCACAATGTCTGTATATGGGGCACTGAGAATCCGCGGGAAACAACTCAGTATGAACGTGACTCGCCTAAGGTGAACGTTTTCTGTGCCATTTCAGCCAATAAAGTTTTTGGTCCCTTTTTCTTCGAAGCTGCTACTGTAACTGGACTACAGTATCTGGAGATGTCAGAGACTTGGCTGTTCCCTCAGCTCGAACAAGAAGCACAACAATTCATATTTCAGCAGGATGGAGCGCCACCACATTGGCACTTATCTGTCCGTAACTACCTGAACGTCAACTACCCGAGGCGATGGATCGGCCGCCAGGCAGCCCGTGACAGAGCACTTCATCACTGGCCTCCAAGAAGCCCTGATCTTACCCCCTGCGATTTTTTCTTATGGGGGTATGTTAAGGATATGGTGTTTCGGCCACCTCTCCCAGCCACCATTGATGATTTGAAACGAGAAATAACGGCAGCTATCCAAACTGTTACGCCTGATATGCTACAGAGAGTGTGGAACGAGTTGGAGTATCGGGTTGATATTGCTCGAGTGTCTGGAGGGGGCCATATTGAACATCTCTGAACTTGTTTTTGAGTGAAAAAAAACCTTTTTAAATACTCTTTATAATGATGTATAACAGAAGGTTATATTATGTTTCTTTCATTAAATACACATTTTTAAAGTTGTGGTATTCTTTTTGAATCACCCTGTATTATGCCGTTTTTGAGAGAGCGGGAATCTCCTCTATAAGAATCAACATGGATCCTTGGAAAGTCAGCTAGCTCTGTTGCTACATGAGATCCACAGTGCTGTAGACAACGGTGCTCATGTTGATGAGGTATTCCTTGACTTTCAGGAAGGCATTTGATAACGCAGTTTAGTAAAAAAAAAATACGAGCTTATCGAATATCGGACCAGATGTGAAAGCTAATTCCCGGAGTACCACAAGGCAGTGTGGTAGGACTGTTACTGTTTAGAATGCATATAAATATCTAGCAGAAACCGTCGGGAGCTCTTTAAGACTGTTAGCAGACGTTGCAGTTGTCTACAAAAAGGCAGCAATGCCAGAAGACAGTGTCGAGTTACAGAATGACCTGCAGAGGTTTAATGAATGTTGCTAGCTCTGCCAGGTGACCCTGAGCGCAAATACATGTAAGATATAGAAAAGACATAGGAAAGAACTTCACTGCTGTACAACTACGCTGTTGATGAAAAACTGCTGGAAACAATATCTACTGTAAAATATCCAGGGGTAACTATCCACAGCGACCCTATGCGGAATGAGCCGGCCGCGGTGGCCGAGCGGTTCTAGGCGCTACAGTCCGGAGCCGCGCTGCTGCTACGGTCGCAGGTTCGAATCGTGCCTCGGGCATGGGTGTGTGTGATGTCCTTAGGTTAGTTAGGTTTAAGTAGTTCTAAGTTCTACGGGACTGGTGACCTCAGATGTTAAGTCCCATAGTGCTCAGAGCCATTCGAACCTATGCGGAATGACCAAATAAACAAATTAGTAGGAAAAGCGGATGGAAGATGGAGTCATAGGAAGAATCTTAAGGATATCTAATACATCCACGGAAGATGGCTCTTGTTCGATTGATTTTTGAGTAGTGTTCATCAAACTGGGGCCCTTGCCAGGTAGGACTGTTAGAGAATTTCACGGGAAAAGGTGTATGGCCCATTTTTCTTTCCAGAGAACACTGTGACCGGAAGCGCATATTTCGATATGGTTGAGAAATTCCTTTTCTCAGAGTTGAAGACTGATTCGAATGACTTCGTTTAAAAAAAGGATGGGGCACCGCCACACTACCATCTGGAAGTGTGGGAATTTTTAAACTGAAAGATTACTGAACGATTTATCGGTCGCACTGGACCATATGATGCAGCCTTACATTATTGGACTCTGAGGTCACCGGACCTGACTATGTGATTATTTCTTGTGGGGATTGATAACAGACTTCGTTTATGTCCCTCCGTTACCAACAACAATGAATGAGCTGCGACATCGCATAACAGCAGCTGTGGAAGCTGTAACTCGAGTTATGTCCACTGTAGTGTGGGAACACTATGAATACCGCACTGTCATATGCTGTGGATCTCAATAGGAGCATATTGAACGCCTATGAAAAGTTACGAAAAAAAACTTTTTGAGTTTCGAGTTCATCAAAAAACAAAATTCATTGTATATGTTCATTAGTTTCAGAAGTATAGACGTGCAAAATCTGATGATTCTTTTTGGATTGGATAGTTTGGGGGAGGAGACCAGACAGCGAGGTCATCGGTCTCATCGGATTAGGGAAGGATGGGGAACGAAGCCGGCCGTGCCCTTTCAAAGGAACCATCACGGCGTTTGCCTGGAGCGATTTAGTGAAATCACGGAAAACCTATATCAGGATGGCCGGACGCGGGATTGAACCGTCGTCCTCCCGAATGCGAGTCCAGTGTGCTAGCCACTGCGCCACCGCGCTCGGTGATTCTTTTTGTTACACCCTGTATTGATGAAGAAGGTATCGGGATTCATCAGGCCGTGCAACGCTCTGTCAATGCCCCAACGTCAAAAAAAAAAAATGGTTCAGATGGCTCTGAGCACTATGAGACTTAACATCGGAGGTCATCAGTCCCCTAGACTTAGAACTGCTTAAACCTAACTAAGCTAATGACATCACACACACCCATGCCCGAGGCAGGATTCGAACCTGCGACCGCAGCAGTCTCGCGGTTCCAGACTGAAGCGCCTAGAGCCGCTCGGCCACGCCCCAACGTCCATTGGTGATTGTCACGTGCCGATTTCACTCGTAGTTGCCAATGTGGTGATGTTAACATTGGCACTTGCACAGTCAACAGCTGCTGATGCCCATCGTTAGGTGTCTTCGGTGCGCTGTGTAATCAGACATACTTGTACCGATTCACTTACATACATGGCTACACTACACACAAAAGATTTCCTCACACTTAAATCTATACTCGTTGTTAACAAATTTCTCTTCTTCAGAAACGCTTGCCTTGCCATTGCCAGTCTACATTTTATATCCTCTCTACTTCGACCATCATCAGCTACTTTGCTCCCCAAATAACAAAACTAACTCATTTACTACTTTAAGTGTCTCATTTCCTAATCTAATTCCCTCAGCATCAGACTACCTAATTCGACTACATTCCATTATCCTCGTTTTGCTTTTGTTGATGTTCATCTTATATCCTCCTTTCAAGACACTGTCCATTCCGTTCAACTGATCTTCCAAGTCCTTTGCTGTCTCTGACAGAATTACGATGTCATCGGCGAACCTTAAAGTTTTTATTTCTTTTCCATGGATTTTAATACCTACTCCGAATTCTTCTTTTCTCTCCTTTACTGCTTCCTCAATATACAGATTGAATAACATCGGGGCAAGGCTACAACCCTGTCTCACTCCCTTCCCAACCACTCCTTCCCTTTCGTGTCCCTCGACTCTTATAACTGCCATCTGGTTTCTGTACAAATTGTAAATAGCCTTTCGCTCCCTGTATTTTACCCCTGCCAGCTTCAGAATTTGAAAGAGAGTATTCCACCCAACATTGTCAAAAGCTTTCTCCAAGTCTACAAATTCTAGAAAAGTATGTTTGCCTTTTCTTAATCTAGCTTCTAAGATACGTCGTAGGGTCAGTATTGCCTCACGTGTTCCCATATTTCTACGGAATCCAAACTGATCTTCCCCGAGGTCGGCTTCTACCAGTTTTTCCATTCGTCTGTACAGAATTCACGTTAGTATTTTGCAGGCGTGAGTTATTATGCTGATAGTTCGGTAATTTCCACATCTGTCAACACCTGCTTTCTTTGGGATTGGAATTATTATATTCTTCTTGAAGTCTGCGGGTATTTCGCCTGTCTCATACATCTTGCTCACCAGATGGTAGAGTTTTGTCAGGACTGGCTCTCCCAAGGCTGTCAGTAGTTCTAATGGAATGTCGTCTACTCCTGGGGCCTTGTTTCGACTTAGGTCTTTCAGTGCTCTATCCCATTACATTTTCATCTAGATCCTCTTCCATTTCCATAATATTGTCCTCAAGAACATCGCTCTTGTATAGTCCCTCCTTTCCACCTTTCTGCGCCGGCCGGCGTGGCCAAGCGGTTCTAGGCGCGTTAGTCTGGAACCGCGAGACCGCTACGGTCGCAGGTTCGAATCCTGTCTCGGGCATGGATGTGTTTGATGTCTTTAGGTTAGTTAGGTTTAAGTAGTTCTAAGTTCTAGGGGACTGATGACCTCAGATGTTAAGTCCCATAGTGCTCAGAGCCATTTGAACCATTTTTGAACCACCTTTCTGCTTTCCCTTCTTTGCTTAGAACTGGGTTTCCATCTGAGCCCTTGATATTCATACAAGTGGTTCTCTTTTCTCCAAAGGTTACTGCCCAGCATTAAAGTCTAACATTAGTTCCGCCACACTTCGCCGCCTGTCCTGTTTTACCTGCCCGCATCTCGTGGTCGTGCGGTAGCGTTCTCGCTTCCCACGCCCGGGTTCGATTCCCGGCGGGGTCAGGGATTTTCTCTGCCTCGTGATGGCTGGGTGTTGTGTGCTGTCTTTAGGTTAGTTAGGTTTAAGTAGTTCTAAGTTCTAGGGTACTGATGACCATAGATGTTAAGTCCCATAGTGCTCAGAGCCATTTGAACCATTTGAACCTGTTTTACCAGTCTGTCTAACCTATGACGTCCAACGTCTATAATGAGGGGTGGTCACCCAACGCTATGACGTCTGCACGTGGTTTCGCCACGTGTTGAAGGGACTGGCCACAGCAAGTCGTGCAATATCCGAAATGCTCGTATGGAGCCTCAGGGCCATCACTGCCCGCGGTCAAACTCTGATAGACAGCGCGCCTCCCTACTCTATACAGGTACAGCACATTCAGCGATGTTACATGCGCTGTGCGTGTGTCTGACTAGCGGTCATTCCTCGCCTCGGCGGCTTTATGTTGACTGTAGATCTATGGTCAAAATGTGCTGGCTGACCTGTGTAGTTCCCTTACACACGACACGCTACAATTTGGACCTCTTCTAAAGGCAGAGGGTTGCAACTGGCGCTAGCAAAGTGGGAAAGCCGACCAAGTAATAGGAACAAGTAATAACCGGTATTGAGAACACAATACAGGGTTATTACAAATGATTGAAGCGATTTCACAGCTCTACAATAGCTTTATTATTTGAGATATTTTCAAAATGCTTTGCACACACATACAAAAACTCAAAAAGTTTTTTTAGGCATTCACAAATGTTCGATATGTGCCCCTTTAGTGATTCGGCAGACATCGAGCCGATAATCGAGTTCCTCCCGCACTCGGCGCAGCATGTCCCCATCAATGAGTTCGAAAGCATCGTTGATGCGAGCTCGCAGTTCTGGCACGTTTCTTGGTAGAGGAGGTTTAAACACTGAATCTTTCACATAACCCCACAGAAAGAAATCGCACGGGGTTAAGACGGGAGAGCGTGGAGGCCGTGACATGAATTGCTGATCGTGATCTCCACCACGACCGATCCATCGGTTTTCCAATCTCCTGTTTAAGAAATGCCGAACATCATGATGGAAGTGCGGTGGAACACCATCCTGTTGAAAGATGAAGTCGGCGCTGTCGGTCTCTAGTTGTGGCATGAGCCAATTTTCCAGCATGTCCAGATACACGTGTCCTGTAACTTTTTTTCGCAGAAGAAAAAGGGGCCGTAAACTTTAAACCGTGAGATTGCACAAAAGACGTTAACTTTTGGTGAATTGCGAATTTGCTGCACGAATGCGTGACGATTCTCTACCGCCAAGATTCGCACATTAAGAAAAAATGTTGCTTCATCACTGAAAACAAGTTTCGCACTGAACGCATCCTCTTCCATGAGCTGTTACAACCGCGCCGAAAATTCAAAGCGTTTGACTTTGTCATCGGGTGTCAGGGCTTGTAGCAATTGTAAACGGTAAGGCTTCTGGTTTAGCCTTTTCCGTAAGATTTTCCAAATCGTCGGCTGTGGTACGTTTAGCTCCCTGCTTGCTTTATTCGTCGACTTCCGCGGGCTACGCGTGAAACTTGCCCGCACGCGTTCAACCGTTTCTTCTCTCACTGGAGGCCGACCCGTTGATTTCCCCTTACAGAGGCATCCAGAAGCTTTAAACTGCGCATACCATCGCCGAATGGAGTTAGCAGTTGGTGGATCTTTGTTGAAGTTCGTCCTGAAGTGTCGTTGCACTGTTATGACTGACTGATGTGAGTGCATTTCAAGCACGACATACGCTTTCTCGGCTCCTGTCGCCATTTTGTCTCACTGCGCTCTCGAGCGCTCTGACGGCAGAAACCTGAAGTGCGGCTTCAGCAGAACAAAACTTTATGAGTTTTTCTACGTATCTGTAGTGTGTCGTGACCATATGTCAATGAATGGAGCTACAGTGAATTTATGAAATCGCTCCAATCATTTATAATAGCCCTGTAGAAATTCGGAGGCATTACTTTTCGGCACGCTCCGGTCTCCCTGTCTCTCTCTCTCGTTCTCCTTCTCTCTCTCTCTTTCTCTCTCCCTCTCTCTGTCTCTTTATGAGCCCATCGGCCACTCAGGTACAGGTGGGAGGAAACTGGTGAGAATTGGTGACGACTGAAGCCACGGTCTGCTCCCGCCTTACACAGGACCCGCAACCGCAGCCGCAGCCGTGGCCAGTCGTCGGCGCCAGTAGAGGAGGAGTCTTCGTCTGCAGATGACCTGTCAGTGAAGGCCAGCTCCGGCCGCCGGCGCTACACCTCTCTGGACAGGGGTGCCGCCAGGGACAAGGCCCCCAGCAGCAGCAACAACAACAACGGCAACGCACCGGAGGCCAACGAAGTCCTTCCGCCACCCAGGAGGTATGTACTGCAGATTCCTCTCCTGGCAGGGTCGCCAAATGGCCACTACACTGCAAACGCAAATAAAAAACTCTGTACGAGTAATCCACTAAATTACAGGCCATATCATTAAGGTCAGTATGCAACAGGATTGTGGAACTATTTTGTGTTCAATGAGGTGCCTCGAATAGAACGGTCTATTGACTCAGTCAACACGACTTTAGAAAATATCGTTCTTGTGAAACACAGCTAACTGTTTAATAACGCGAAGTGTTGTATGCTATCGACAAAGGACTTAAAATTGATTCCGTGTTTCTACACTGAAGAGTCAAAGAAACTGGTATACCTGCCTAATATCAAGCAGGGTCCCCGCGAGCATGGAGAAGTGCCGCAACACGACCTGGCATGGGCTCGACAAATGTCTGAAGTAGTGCTGGAGGGAACTGACACCATGAATCCTGCAGGACTGTCCATAAATCTGAAAGAGTACGACGTGTTGGAGATCTCTTCTGAGCGGAAGTTGCAAGGCATCCCAATTACGCTCAATAATGTTCATGCCTGGAGACTTTGGTGGTCAACGGAAGTGTTCAAACTCAGAAGAGTATTCCAGGAGCCATTCTGTAGCAATTCTGGACGTGTGGGGTGTCGTACTGTCCTACGGGAATTTCCCAAGTCCGTCGGAATACACAATGGACGTGAATGGATGCATGTGATCACACAGAATGCTTACGTACGTCTCACCTGTCAGAATCGTATCTAGACGTATCAGGGGATCCATAGTACTCCAGCTGCACGCCCCCCACCATTACAGAGCCTCCACTAGCTCGAACAGACCACTGCTGACATGCACGGTCCATGAATTCACGAGGCTGTCTCTATACCCGTACATGTCCTCCCACTCGAAACAATTTGAAACGAGGCTCGTCCGACCAGACAACATGTTTCCAGTCATGAACGATCCAATGTCGATGCTGACAAGCCCAGGTGAGGAATAAAGCTCTGTCATGCATTCATCAAGGGTACACGAGTGTGTCTTCGGCTCCGAAAGCCCATATCGGTTATGTTTCGTTGAATGGTTCGCACGCTGACACTTGTTGATGGCCCAGCATTGAAATCTGCAGCAATTTGCTGAGGGGTTGCACTTCTGTCACGTTGAACGATTGTCTTCAGACGTTGTTGGTCCCTCTCGAGCTAGATCTTTTTCCGGCCGCAGCGATGTCGGAGATTTCATGTTTTACCGGATTCCTGATATTCACGGTACACTCGTGAAATAATCGCACAGGAAAATCCCCACTTCCTCGCTACCTCGGAGATGCTGTATCCCATCGCTCGTGCGCCGACTATGGCACCACGTTCAAACTCACTTAAATCTTGGTAGCCTGCCATTGTAGCAGCAGTAACCGATCTAATAACTGTGCCGGACACTTGTTGTCTGATATAGGCGTTGCCGACCGCAGCGCCGTATTCTGCCTGTTTACATATCTCTGTATTGGGCATACCTGTACCAGTTTCTTTGGCGCTTCAGACACCGTAAGCGACTTGTAGTGAAATTCGTGCTTATGGAATACTGTCTGAGATACGACTGAATTCATGATTTCCAGTCAGAGAAATCACAGATCGTGGTAACTGACGGAAAGTCCCTGAGTAAAAGAGAAGTGATTCCTGGCGTTCCCCAAGACGGTGTGATAGGCCCTCGGCTCTTGCTTATCAATATAAACGATTTAGGGGACAATTTGAGCAGCCGTCTTAGGTTGTTTGCAGAAGATGCTGTCATTTATCGTCTAGTAAAGCCATCAGAACAGCAAACTCAACTGCAAAACTATTTAGGAAAGACGTGGATGCGGTGTGAAAATCGGGAATTGATCCGAAATAATGGAAAACGTGAGGCCATACAAATGTGCTAAACGGAATTCGCTAAATTTCAGTTACACGATAAATCAATAAACTCTAAAGGCCGTAAATTCAACTAAATAACTATGAATTACAATTACGACTAAGCTAAATTGGAAACATCACATAGGAAATGTTAAGGGGAAGGCGAACCGAAGATTGTTTTATGGTGCCGAGCACATAGAAGATGGAACAGATCTAGGTACAGAGACTGCCAAAATTGTGCTTGTCCGTCCTCATTTTGAATACTGCTTTGCGCTGTAGGATCGTAAATATAGGATTAACTTAGTATATGGACAAAGTCCGAAGAAGAGCAGCACGTTTCGTATTATCGAGAAATAGGAGAGAGCGTATCACGGACATGATACCTCATTTGGAGTGGATGTCGGTAAAACAAAGGCGTTTCTCGTTGCGGCGGAATCTTCTCACGAAATTTCAATCACCAACTTTCTCCACTGAATGCGAAAATATTTCGTTGACGTCTGTCTACCTAAGGAGAAACGATCGTCATAATACAGTAAAGGAAATCAGAGCCTGCGCGGAAAAATATCGGCGCCCGTTTTTTCGTCGTGCTGTTCACATAAGAAGACGAATTAAATATTCCAGAATTCGAATAGAGAACAGCTGCCGACAAGAGTAACGTAGAAGTAAATATCCTCGGAGTTGTGACGCAACTTAGATCACTTAATAAAAGCAAGTTTTCTGGTTCAGACTGTATACGAATTAGGTTCCTTTCGCAGTATGCTGATGCATTATACAACCGTTCGCTCGACGAAAGATCCGTACCCAAAGACTGGAAAGTTGCACAGGTCGCACCAATATTCAAGAAAGGTAGTTGGAGTTATCCACTAAATTACAGGCCCATATCGTTAACGTCGATATGTAGCAGGTTTTGGAACATATATTGTCTTCGAACATTATGAACTACCTGGAAGATAACTGTCTATTGACACACAGTCAACATGGGTTTAGAAAACATCGTTCTTGTGAAACACAACTAGCTCTTTATTCACATGCAGTGCTGAGTGGTATTGACAAGGGATTTCAGATCGATTCCGTATTTCTGGATTTCCGGAAGGCTTTTCACACTCTACCACACAAGCGGCTCGTAGTGAAATTGCGTACTTATGGAATATAGTCCCAGTTATGTGACTGGATCTGTGATTTCCTGTCAGAGAGGTCACAGTTCGTAGTAATTGACGGAGAGTCATCGCTTAAAACAGAAGTGATTTCTGGCGTCCCCGAAGGTAGTGTTACAGGCCCTTTGCGTTCCTTATCTACATAAACGATTTGGGAGACAATCTGAGCAGCCGCCTTCGGTTGTTTGCAGACGACGCTGTCGTTTATCGACTCATAAAGTCGTCAGAACATCCAAACAAACTGCAAAACGATTTAGAAAAGATATCTGAATGGTGCTAAAAGTGGCAGTTGACCTTAAGTAACAGAAAGTGCGAGGTCATTATCATGAGTGCTAAAAGGAACTCGTTAAACTTCGGTTACACGATAAATCAGTCAAATCTGAAAGTCGTAAATTGAACTTAATACCTACGTATTACGATTACGAACAACTTAAATTGGAAGCAACACACAGAAAGTGTTGTGGGGAAGGCTAACCAAAGACTGCGTTTTATTGGAAATGATACAGGAGCAATGGTAATTCATCGTTCTATAGCTTTATAACTTTATGTATTTTCTTCAATGTATGTAGCCCTCTACTTAAAAGCTTTGTATACAACTTGTAGGTCTGAAGATGACCACAGTAGCGGTCGAAACCGGTCACCTTGATACATAAATCGTGATCAAGACTGATTTTAATAGTAAATAAACACAAGGACAAGGACCGATTTGCTTCCTCGTCGCCCGCATCTCGTGGTCGTGCGGTAGCGTTCTCGCTTCCCACGCCCGGGTTCCCGGGTTCGATTCCCGGCGGGGTCAGGAATTTTCTCTGCCTCGTGATGTCTGGGTGTTGTGTGCTGTCCTTAGGTTAGTTAGGTTTAAGTAGTTCTAAGTTCTACGGGACTTATGACCACAGCAGTTGAGTCTCATACTTCTCAGAGCCATTTGAACCATTTTTTTGCTTCCTCGTCCTTGAGACATTCCGAGCTCGTGCTCCAATGACCTCTATGTCGACGGGACGTCAAACGCTTACTTTGTTCGCACTGTGCGCAGGTTCCGCGGCCGCACGCTGGGCCGCCCGGAGGCGGACTCAGACGCCGCCGCCGCCCCCGCGCCGCCCCCAGAGGGCGAGCCGGTGCCCGAGGAGCGACTGCCCGCCTCCACGCGCTTCCCGGCGCGCACCTCCGCCCCCCAGCAGTCGCCCGCCGTCCGCCGCCCCAGCCTCGAGCTCGTCGACAGCTCCTCGTTCCGCACGCACCACGGTGGGGGCGGCGCCGCCCCCGCGGGGGGCGAGGAGTCCGCCCCCAGCTTCCCGCAGCGGCTGCCCGCCGGGCCCGTGCGCTTCCTGGGGGTGACCCCCGAGGAGAACGGCGAGCCGGCCGCGGCGCCCCAGACCCACGGGCGCTACCGACCCAGGGGGCACTCGTCGACCACCACCACGACCAGCACGACCACGACCACGGCCGAGCCCGAGCCGGAGGAGGCGTCGACCAGGCCCACGAGGGGGCGCGGACCGCACATCCGCCGGCAGCACTCGACCACCCCCATCACGGCCGCCCCGACCACAGAGCCCAGCACCCCCACCACCACCACGACGACCACGACCACGCCTGAGCCGCCACCTGCACCAGTCGACGAAGTAGACCCCACCGCTGAGGCGCCTGCAGTACCCAGGTATGTTCCGCGCCATAACAGCACTATGTTGTTGATGTGGTCTTCAGTCCTGAGACTGGTTTCATGCAGCTCTCCATGCTAATCTATCCTGTGCAAGCTCCTTCATCTCCCAGTACCTACTGCAACCTACATCCTTCTGAATCTGCTTGGTGTATTCATCTCTTGGTCTCTCTCTACGATTTTTACCCTCCACACTGCCCTCCAATGCTAAATTTGTGATCTCTTGATGCCTCAGGACATGTCCTACCAATCGATCCCTTCTTCTAGTCAAGTTGTGCCACAAACTTCTCTTCTCCCCAATTGTATTCAATACCTCCTCATTAGTTACCTGATCTACCTATCTAATCTTCAGCATTCTTCTGTAGCACCACATTTCGAAAGCTTCTATTCTCTTCTTGTCTAAACTATTTATTGTCCATTGTTCACTTCCATACATGACTACACTCCATACAAATACTTTCAAAACAACTTCCTGACACTTAAATCTATACTCGATGTTAACAAATTTTTCTTCTTCACAAATGCTTTCGTTGCCATTGCCAGTCTACATTTTATATCCTCTCTACTTCGACCATCATCAGTTATTTTGCTCCCCAAATAGAAAACTACTTTACTACTTTAAGTGTCTCATTTCCTAATCTAATTCCCTCAGCATCACCCGACTTAATTCGACTACATTCCATTATCCTCGTTTTGTTTTTGTTGATGTTCATCTTATATTCTCCTTTCAAGACACAGTCCATTCCGTTCAACTGCTCTTCCAAGTCCTTTGCTGCCTCAGATAGAATTACAATGTCATCGGCGAACCTCAAAGTTTTTATTTCTTGTCCTTGGATTTTAATACCTAATCCGAATTTTTCTTTTGTTTCCTTTACTGCTTGCTCAATATAGATATTGAATAACATCGGGGAGAGGCTACAACCCTGTCTCACTCCCTTCCCAACCACTGCTTCCCTTTCGTGTCCCTCGACTCTTATAACTGCCATCTGGTTTCTGTACAAATTGTAAATAGCCTTTCGCTCCCTGAATTTTACCCCTGCCACCTTCAGAATTTGAAAGAAAGTATTCCACCCAACATTGTCAAAAGCTTTCTCTAAGTCTACAAATGCTAGAAACGTAGGTTTGCCTTTCCTTAATCTATTTTCTAAGATAAGTCGTAGGGTCAGTATTGCCTCACGTGTTCCAATATTTCTACGGAATCCAAACTGATCTTCCCCGTGGTCGGCTTGTACCAGTTTTTCCATTCGTCTGTAAATAATTCGCGTTAGTATTTTGACCAGCACTATAGTTCAATTCATTTATCTTGGCGTTTCGCGCATGCCCGCCCAGACGCGGGATATTGCTGCGTTGCCAGTTGTACGCACCAAGAGAAGCAGCGCCATAGTATAGTTCGGAAACTTACGTTTAGCGGGGAGCGTGCAGTTTTTGAAGTAAAGCCGCCACGGCCGCCTTAACCCTTTCGCTGCTACAGAGACGTGCTCCCCCCATTCCGCGAAGTGCGCGATTTTGTCACTGCACTGCTCGCCTGTGCAGACACATGGTGTTTCGACTGCTTTGACACAATTTATCATTCGATTTCACAAAAACTAATTGGCCCAAAAATTTGATTTTTGCACATCTTCGTGACTGACACCTTCCCCCCCATAAATGACTTAATTTTGTTTCGATGTTCAACGCAGTTATTGTGCAGCATTAAATGTAGTAAACCATTGCACGAAATTTTGAAGAGTTTGCAGAGGTAAAAGTCCATAGCGTATACTTTGCGTGTGGTCGATTTTAGTTGCCACTAGACATTTCAAAAAATTACATTCAATCGAATAGAGTTAATGAAGTAAGACACTTCGATATTGTTTTTAAGTAAAGAATATATTAAGCACCGAACCAGGTTTGAACTCAGAACCTTTCGCTTAGCAATCATACACTTTAACCATTATGCTAATGCAGCTTGTCATTCAATATGACTCCCGGAGGACTTTAAAATATGACGCAAAATACCGACAAACACTGTTGGTATGACTATGAATTACTCACGTTTCGTCGAAGTACAATAGGAAATAAACAATTACCGCTGTTCTTTATTGCGAAAAAGCGGTTAGTGTGAATAACACAAACACCTTTCCTTGCTATCGCCTGAATGAGGAGGCTTATTGCTTGTTTGGTTTAATTAATTAAGAGAATATGAAGCAATTGGTATAAAGAATGCTTTTTCTAAAGTTTCTATAAAAGAAAGTCTGCTATCAAGACATTGCTTTGGTTCAATTGCTTTGCTTATGACTGAACGTTTCTAAAACTGAAGACACTCTGGCAACGTCGTTCTCTGTTCATTGGCTGACTGTGTTTTGTGACGTCAGATGCGCAGAACGAACCTAAAATCGGCCGCCGTCATAAATGACGCGCACTTTAACAGATCATCGACAGTGACGTAGCGAGCTGCGAAATGACAAGTCCGACACATGGAAAAGAAACTCAAATCGCTCTCAACAGAATAGTTGTCACTGGACCTGGTGGGATAGCAATTGCGAGCTAACATCCCAGAGATGTTCGCGCCCACTTGCGGTTCCTCTTCGTCTAAATGCCTTGGCTCAGACTCGTCTAGGGGTTGAACCGCAAGTGTCGCATTACACGCCCTAAACTAGACACTTTTGACCCTTTAGTTAAATTGTCTGCGTGATGGCAAGTTAGCGAAATATAAAGTTAACATAGCACATAATAACAGTAATAATAATATCGGGAACTACACTACTGGCCATTAAAATTGCTACACCAAGAAGAAATGCAGATGATAAACGGGTGTTCATTGGACAAATATATTATCCTAGAAGTGACATGCGATTACATTTTCTCGCAATTTGGGTGCATAGGTCCTGAGAAATCAGTACCCTGAACAACCACCTCTGGCCGTAATAACGCCCTTGATACGCCTGGGCATTGAGTCAGAGCTTGGATGGCGTGTACAGGTACAGCTGACCATGCAACACGATACCACAGTTCATCAAGAGTAGTGACTGGCGTATTGTGGCGAGCCAGTTGGTCGGCCACCATTGACCAGACGTTTTCAGTTGGTGAGAGATCTGGAGAATGTGCTGCCCACGGTAGAAGTGAAACTTTTTCTGTATCCAGAAAGGCCCGTACAGGACCTGAAACATGCGGTCCTGCATTATCCTGCTGAAATGTAGAGTTTTGCACGGATCGAATGAAGGGTAGAGGCACGGGTCGTAACACATCTGGAATGTAACGTCCACTGTTCAAAGTGCCGTCAATGCGAACAAGAGGTGACCGAGACGTGTAACCAGTGGCACCACATACCATCACGCCGGGTGATACGCCAGTACGGCGATGACGAATACACACTTCCAATGAACGTTCACGGCGATGTCGCCAAACACGGATGCGACCTTCATGATGCTATAAACAGAACCTGGATTCATCTGAAAAAATGACGTTTTGCCATTCGTGCTCCCACGTTCGTCGTTGAGTACACCATCGCAGGCGCTCCTGTCTGTAATGCAGCGTCAAGGGCAACCGCAGCCACGGTCTCCGAGCTGATAGTCCGTGCTGCTGCAAACGTCGTCGAACTGTTCGTGCAGATGGTTGTTGTCTTGGAAACGTCCCCATCTGTTCCCAGGGATCGAGTCGTGGCTGCTCGATCCGTTACAGCCGTGCGGATAAGATGCCTGTCATCTCTACTGCTAGTGATACGAGGCCGTTGGGATCCAGCACGGCGTTCCGTATTACCCTCCTGAACCCACCGATTCCATATTCTGCTAACAGTCTTTGGATCTCGACCAACGCGAGCAGCAATGTCGCAATACGATAAACCGCAATCGCGATAGGCTACAATCCGACCTTTATCAAAGTCGGAAACGTGAGGGTACGCATTTCTCCTCCTCATACGGGGCATCACAACAACGTTTCACCAGGCAACGCCGGTCAACTGCTGTTTGTGTATGAGAAATCGGTTGGAAACTTTCCTCGTGTCAGCACGTTGTAGGTGTCACCACCGGCTCCAACCTTGTGTGAATGCTCTGAAAAGCTAATCATTTTGCATATGACAGCATCTTCTTCCTGTCGGCTAAATTTCGCGTCTGTAGTACGTCATCTTCGTGGTGTAGCAGTTTTAATGGCCAGTAGTCTAAATTAATGACACATAAATGATGTAGGCCAGACAGCTGCGATCTGGTTAGAATAATGTTCGTTGAGAAAGCAAACTAACAGCGAAAGTGCTCGTATTTAGAGATGCTGTTAAACTCGCGCGCGTTTCCATTTGACACAGTTCGATCATTCGCAATCTGATCGCGAAATACAAGTTATCTACGCGAAAAGTTAGAGTTTACACCAAGCGCGCGGCTGCTTACCGCTCGGAGACTTAGCACCGCGACACCACACAACGGGAAATTTTCCAAGTCGCTTCACATCCCAGCTGACCAGAGACCGACTGTCCGGTTTCGCGTCTCAATGGGAACTGTCCACTTTGGTGTCTGCAGCCGACCTGTCGGCTTCCGCGTCTCCACCAGCACTGTCCCTCTGCCCGTTCCCGGCCGCGTTTCCTGTGCGCCGAACCTCTTCTCTCAACTTTCTAGTCCAGTTCCCTTTCCTGAAGCCGTCCATCTGATTGGCTACAGCTTATTCTACATTTTAACATATTTAAATAATCAAAGGTTGACCACTTTCACGTTCTAAATAAAGTAACAATAATATCCATTAATCTTTCAGCACTGAATGACCTGAGTCGAAACAAGGCCCCGGGAGTAGACGCTCACATGCATGAACAGCAAGTCTGTACTCCATCTTCAGACAGTCCAATAAACTTTTGCCTTCTCCTTCTTCTAGTTTTTTTTTTTTTTTTTGTAACTTTTAATGAAGTTGGAGACATATTATTTATGGTCTCTATTGTTTTCAGAGACCACTCTGAACCTTCAACTCTTAACCTTTCTAGTATCTCCTCCACTGTTGGTGCTGAGAGGCAGGAATCTATTATTGACATGTGTGGCGTAAGACTAAATTCAGATGTCTTTGATGTGCTGGATTTCGAAAACTTATTTAATACCTCCTCTACTGCATTCTGAGTGCCTGGATACTTTAAAAGTGAATCCAGCAAGTCAACAAGTTTACCGGAATCACCGAAAGGAGTTTGCAATGCATGCCTTCAAAACATCTAGTCCTTTCAGTCTATATCCTGTCAATGCGAGATACAAACCCAACTTACCACCTAATCGAGGAAGAAAGTAACTGCCACCCACATCGGGAAATAATCCAATTGCGGTTTCTGGCATTGCAAAAAGAGTTCTCTCTGTAACTACACGAAAGTGACCATGGACTGAAAGTCCCACGCTTCCACCCATGGTTATGCCATCTATAAATGCTACATAGGGTATATGATATGTGCCAATAAGAGAATTAAGTGTATATTCTTCACGAAAGAAGTCCCTTCCCTTTCCTGAAGCCGTCCATCTTATTGCCTACAGCTTATTCTACATTTTAACATATTTAAATAATCAAAGGTTGACCACTTTCACGTTCTAAATAAAGTAACAATAATATCCATTACATAATAAACGTTCAGTTCTTTTACACAAAACCAATACAATTTCCTTCTTAACTTAAAGAACAAAAGTAACTATTATTCACTAAACTTTACAACAAATATTCTATTACCTAATGATTCAATAAGGTGTCATGCTATCATCGTTCAGTGCCTCTTGTGTGGAGAAAATGATGATCTGACGCTTAACTGGAAATACTGATAATTTAAATTTACTATATCTTTCAGCACTGAAAGACCTGAGTCGAAACAAGGCCCCGGGAGTAGACAACATCCCATTAGAACTACCGACGGCCTTGGGAGAGCCAGTCCTAACAAAACTCTACCATCTGGTGAGCAAGATGTATGAGACAGGCGAAATACCCTCAGACTTCAAGAAGAATATAATAATTCCAATCCCAAAGAAATCAGGTGTTGACAGGTGTGAAAATTACCGAACTATCAGTTTAATAAGTCACGGCTGCAAAATACTAACGCGAATTCTTTACAGACGAATGGAAAAACTAGTAGAAGCCGACCTCGGGGAAGATCAGTTTGGATTCCGTAGAAATGTTGGAACACGTGAGGCAATACTGACCCTACGACTTACCTTAGAAGCTAGATTAAGGAAAGGCAAACCTGCGTCTCTAGCATTTGTAGACTTACAGAAAGTTTTTGACAATGTTGAATGGAATACTCTCTTTCAAATTCTGATGGTGGCAGGGGTAAAATACAGGGAGAGAAAGGCTATTTACAATTTGTACAGAAACCAGATGGCAGTTATAAGAGTCGAGGGGCATGAAAGGGAAGCAGCAGTTGGGAAGGGAGTGAAATAGGGTTGTAGCCTCTCCCCAATGTTATTCAATATGTATATTGAGCAAGCAGTAAAAGAAACAAAAGAAAAATTCGGAGTAGGTATTAAAATCCAGGGAGAAGAAATAAAAACTTTGAGGTTCGCCGATGACATTGTAATTCTGTCAGAGACAGCAAAGGACTTGGAAGAGCAGTTGAACGGAATGGAGAGTGTCTTGAAAGGAGGATATAAGATGAACATCAACAAAAGCAAAACGAGGATAATGGAATGTAGCCGAATGAAGTCGGGTGATGCTGAGGGTATTAGATTAGGAAATGAGACACTTAAAGTAGTAAAGTAGTTTTGCTGTTTGGGGAGCAAAGTAACTGATGATGGTCGAAGTAGAGAGGATATAAAATGTAGACTGGCAATGGCAAGGAAAGCATTTCTGAAGAAGAGAAATTTGTTAACATCGAGTATAGATTTAAGTGTCAGGAAGTCGTTTCTGAAAGTATTTGTATGGAGTTGTGTCATGTATGGAAGTGAACGATGGACGGTAAATAGTTTGGACAAGAAGAGAATACAAGCTTTCGAAATGTGGTGCTACAGAAGAATGCTGAAATTTACATGGGTAGATCACATAATTAATGAGGAGGTGTTGAATGGGGTTGGGGAGAAGCGGAGTTTGTGGCACAACTTGACTAGAAGAAGGGATCGGTTGGTAGGACATGTTCTGAGGCATCAAGGGATCACAAATTTAGTATTGGAGGGCAGCGTAGAGGGTAAAAATCGTAGAGGGAGACCAAGAGATGAATACACCAAGCAGATTCAGAAGGATGTAGGTTGCAGTAGGTACTGGGAGATGAAGCAGCATGGAGAGCTGCATCAAACCAGTCTCAGTACTCAATACCACAACAACAACATATCTTTCAAACAAATAAAGTTACAGAGTTGATATTTACAACGTTCGTCATTTTAATGATGTGCTTCTGTATGTAATGTCGATCGTTAAGATCGACTAAAGCGTTCGGTTTGTGGGACAAATGTTGCATGGGACAATGGGGGCCCTAATATGACGTTGGTTTTTTGTTGCTAGGTGAGGTCGCGTCAGAGATATGGTCAACTTTGTTCTTTTAAATGGGATGCTGTGCTTCAGTACTTATTTCTGATAGCCCCTTTCGAGACGAATCCAAGGATGTGTAACAGTAAGGTCTTTGAAGGTCAACGAAGGTCAAAAAGGTGGCAAGAACGTCCATGTACAGAAGGTGTTCGAAGTGATGACCATTGGTATGAATGCAGTGCTGCAATCTTCTTATCATAGATTGAGTGGTATTCCTTATCACATCGGCACTTATCGACGCCCATGCTCTGAAAATTCACTCTCGCATATCTTCAGGTGTAGTTGGAACGTTTTTATAAACAATGTCTTTTACGAGTCCCCACAAGAAAAAATCCAGAGGCGTCAAGTCTGGCGAACGAGCCGGCCACGACACATCTCTTCCGCGTCCAATCCAACGATTTGGGAATTGTCTCTGCAACTCATTCCTAGCCATCATCGAAAAATGTGCCGGACACCCATCGTGTTGACACCACACGATGAAATTGTTGTTGTGGTCATCAGTCCTGAGACTGGTTTGATGCAGCTCTCCATGCTACTCTATCCTGTGCAAGCTTCTTCATCTCCCAGTACCTACTGCAGCCTACATCCTTCTGAATCTGCTTAGTGTATTCATCTCTTGGTCTCCCTCTACGATTTTTACCCTCCACGCTGCCCTCCAATACTAAGCTGGTGATCCCTTGATGCCTCAGAACATGTCCTACCAACCGATCCCTTCTTCTGGTCAAGTTGTGCCACAAACTTCTCTTCTCCCCAATCCTACTCAAAACCTCATCATTAGTTATGTGATCAACCCATCTAATCTTCAGCATTCTTCTGTAGCACCACATTTCGAAAGCTTCTATTCTCTTCTTGTCCAAACTATTTACCGTCCATGTTTCACTTCCATACATGGCTACACTCCATACAAATACTTTCAGAAACGACTTCCTGACACTTAAATCTATACTCGATGTTAACAAATTTCTCTTCTTCAGAAACGCTTTCCTTGCCATTGCCAGTCTACATTTTATATTCTCTCTAGTTCGACCATCATCAGTTACTTTGCTCCCCAAATAGCAAAACTCCTTTACTACTTTAAGTGTCTCATTTCCTAATCTAATACCCTCAACATCACCCGACTTAATTCGACTACATTCCATTATCCTCGTTTTGTTTTTGTTGATGTTAATCTTATATCCTCCCTTCAAGACACCATCCATTCCATTCAACTGCTCTTCCAAGTCCATTGCTGTCTCTGACAGAATTACAATGTCATCGGCGAACCTCAAACGATGAAATAGGGGCCTCTAATTCTGTCCTCCAGAATCCCACACGATACATTCACCGACCACGGATTTTGATGTGCAACTTGTCGCAGCCAACATGGATTTCAGTTGCCCAATAATGGATGTTATGCAAATTAACATTTCTATGGTTCGTGAATGTAGCCTCATCAGCAAATAAAATCTAATTAATAACCGTGTCATCCCTCTGAATCTGAAGTTCAACCCATCGGCAGAATTCAGTGCGACGCGTATAATCCATACCAGTTAATGCTTGGCGGAGACTGATATGGGAAGGATGATATTTATGGCGTTGCAGAACACTAACAATTTTACTCTGGCTCATGCCAGACTGCCTTGCGATTTGACGCGAACTAACACAAGGATCTGGAACCACAGTGGAAAGAGTACCAATTTCCATTTCCTCGTTAGTGACTTTCCTTTGCCGGATATGTTTCCGATGCGTGAAAGATCCAGTTGTTCTCAATTTATCATACAGATATTAAAATGTACGACGTGTAGGGTGAGTACGTTGGCGATATCTTTCAGCGTATAACTCTCTAGCTCTCGCTGAATTTCGTTGGCATTCTCCGTAAACGAGAAGCGTATCGACTTGTTTTTCGAAGGAATACATGATTCACATTCGCTTGATTCGACGATACTACTCTTACCGGTAATATTAGTGTTGTACTGCGAAACCGTCGCATGGTGTTTACACGTCAATGGCACGTTAGACTGATACGCCGTATTCAGAGAATATTTTCTATTTGCACGATATACGAGAGAGAATTGTCAGAGCATGTGATTTGATAAGTGCCGAACTGATAAGGAATAACACTCAATCCATGACAAGAAGATTTCAGCACTGCATTGATACCAATGGTAACCACTTCGAACACTTTCTGGAAATGGACGTTCATGCCACCTTTGTGACCTTTTTTGACCTACAAAGACCTTACTGTTACACATCCTTCGATTCGTCTCGATAGCCGCTATCAGAAAATAAGCACCAAACTCCAGCATCCCATTTAAAAAAAACAAAGTTTACCTTCATATCTCTGACGTGACCTCACCGAGCAACAAAAAACCAAAGTCAAATTACGGCCCCCGTTGTCCGATACAACATTTGTCCCACAAACTTTTCAGCTACTATCATAATTTCGGAGTTATGCTAGGTCGCAATAGTTAGTGACTCACCCTGTATATAAAGGGTGAGTCACCTAACGTTACCGCTGGATATATTTCATAAAGCACATCAAATACTGACGAACCGATTCCACAGACCGAACGTGAGGAGAGGGGCTAGTGTAATTGTTTAATACAAACCATACAAAAATGCACGGAAGTATGTTTTTTAACACAAACCTACGTTTTTTTAAATGGAACCACGTTAGTTTTGTTAGCACATCTGAACATATAAACAAATACGTAATCAGTGCCGTTTGTTGCATTGTAACATGTTAATTACATCCGGAGATATTGTAACCTAAAGTTGACGCTTGAGTACCACTCCTCCGCTGTTCGATCGTGTGTATCGGAGAGCACTGCAACATACATCGCGTTTCTACAGAATCATCCCACTGGAAACGCGTCGACGTATGTGCTATCAGCATGATGGTGCACCTGCACATTCCGCAATTAACACTAGGCTGACCCGTCACAGGACGTTCGACGGGCGTTTCATAGGACGTGGAGGACGCATACATTGGCCAGCCAGTTCTCCTGATCTTACACCTCTGGACTTCTTTCTGTGGGGTACGTTAAAGGAGAATGTGTACCGTGATGTGCCTACAACCCCAGAGGATATGAAACAACGTATTGTGGCAGCCTGCGGCGACATTACACCAAACGTACTGCGGCGTGTACGACATTCATTACGCCAGCAATTGTGTGCAGCAAATGATGGCCACCACATTGAACATCTATTGGCCTGACATGTCGGGACACACTCTATTCCACTCCGTAATTGAAAACGGAAACCACGTGTGTACGTGTACCTCACCCCTCATGGTAATGTACATGTGCGTCAGTGGAAAAGACCAATAAAAAGGTGTTAGCATGTGGACGTAATGTGCTGTTGCAGTCTCTTCTGTACCTAAGGTCCATCACCGTTCCCTTTGGATCCCTAAGTAATTCGGTGCTCTCCGATACACACGATCGAACAGCGGAGGAGTGGTACTCAAGCGTCAAGTTTAGGTTACAATATCTCCGGACGTAATTAACATTTTACAATGCAACAAACGCCACTGATTACGTATTTGTTTATATGTTCAGATGTGCTAACAAAACTAACGGGGTTCCATTTTTAAAAAAATGTAGGGTTGTGTTAAAAAACATAGTTCCGTGCATTTTTTTGTATTAACCAATTACACTAGCCCCTCTCCTCACGTTCGGTCTGTGGAATCGATTCGTCAGTATTTGACGTGGTTTACGAAATATATCCAGCGGTAACGTTAGGTGACTCACCCTGTATCAATGATCTGGCGGACAGGATGGGCATAAATCTGCGTTTGCTTGCTGAAGATGCCGTGGTGTACGGTAAGGTGACAAAGTTGAGTATCTGTAGGTAGGTACAAGACAACTTAGACAACATTTCCAGTTTGTGTGATAAATAGCAGCTAGCCCTAAATATGGCCAAATGTAAGTTACTGCGGACCAGTAGGAAGAACAAACCTTTTATGTTCGGATAGATTATTACTAGTGTCCTGGTTGACACAATTAAGTCATTTAAATATCTGGGCGTAATGTTGCATAGCGATATGCGGTGGAATGAGCATATGAGAACTGTGATGGGGAAGGCTTGTGGTCGACTTTGGGTTATTGGGGGAATTTTGGAACAGAAGGCTTTTGACGCTGAACCATACAAGCGGCTCGTAGTGAAATTGCGTGCTTATGGAATATCGTCTCTGTGGTGTCACCGCCAGACACCACACTTGCTAGGTGGTAGCCTTTAAATCGGCCGCGGTCCGCTAGTATACGACGGACCCGCGTGTCGCCACTGTCAGTGATTGCAGACCGAGCGCCGCCACACGGCAGGTCTAGACACACTTCCTAGCACTCACCCCAGTTGTACAGCCGACTTTGCTAGCGAAGCTACACTGACAAATACGCTCTCATTTGCCGAGACGATAGTTAGCATAGCCTTCAGCTACGTCATTTGCTACGACCTAGCAAGGCGCCATTACCAGTTTATATTGAGATTGTTATTAATGTACCGTCAAGAGCGATGTACACCAATTATGGATTAAAGTTAAGTATTCCAGCAGCAACGTACCTTATTGGCTATCTATATTGATTACATTGTCCTGTTCCAGACCTCACGCCAGCCTGCGTGCTTTTCGGCTACCGGGTATAGTGGATTGGCTGTCTGGCCAGTCCACTACAGTCTCAGTTATGTGACTGGATTTGCGATTTTCTGTCAGAGAGGCCACAGTTCGTAGTAATTGACGGAAAGTCGTCGAGTACAACAGAAGTGATTTCAGGCTTTCCCCAAGGTAGTGTTATAGTCCCTTTGCTGTTCGTTATCTATATAACCGATTTTGCAGACAATCTGAGCAGCCGTCTTCGGTTGTTTGCAGATGACGCTGTCGTTTATGACTAATAAAGTCATCAGAAGATCAAAGCAAACTGCAAACGACTTAGAAAAAAATATCTGAATGGTGCTAAAAGTGGCAGCTGACCCTAAATAACGAAACATAAGAGGTCATCCACATGAATGCTAAAAGGAACGCGTTAAACTTCGGTTACACGATAAATCAGTCTAATCTAAAAGCCGTAGATTCAACTAGATACCTAGGTATTATAATTACGAACAATTTAAATTGGAAATAACACACAGAGAATGTTGTGGGAAAGGCTAAGCAAAGGCTGCGTTTTATTGGCAGAACAGTTAGAAAATGTAACAGACCTACTAAGGAGACTGCCTACACTACGCTTGTCCGTCCTCTTTTAGAATACTGCTGCGCGGTGTGGGATCCTTACCAGATAGGACTGACGGAGTACATCGAAAAAGTTCAAAGAAAGGCAGCACGTTTTGTATTATCGCGAAATGTGGGAGAGAGTGTCACAGAAATGATGCAGAATTTGGGCTGGAAATCATTAAAAGAAAGGCGTTTTTCGTTGCGACGGAATCTTCTCACGAAATTCCAACCTCCAACTTTTTCCTCCGAATGCGAAAATATTTTGTTGACACTGACCTACATAGGGAGGAACGATCACCACGATAAAATAAGAGAAATCAGAGCTCGTACGGAAAGATACAGGTGTTCACTCTTTCCGCACGCTATACGAGATTCGAATAATAGAGAATTGTGAAGGTGGTTCGATGAACCCTCTGCCAGGCACTTAAATGTGATTTGCAGAGTATCCATGTAGATGTAGAGTGGTTCACCTGTAGAGGACGCTGTGCGAAATCTTTTCATTCTGTTGTGGAGTGTGCACTGATATGAAACTTCCTGGCAGTTTAAAATTGTGTGCCGGACTGAAACTCGAACTCGGGACCTTTGCTGGCAGAACACTTGCCTGAGAGAGGCGAAGATCACGAGTTCGAGCCTCGGTCCGGCACACAGTTTTAATCTGCCAGGGCGTTTCGTATCAGCGCACACTCCGCTGTAGAGGGAAAATTTCATTATGGAAACATCCCCCAGGCTGTGGCTAAGCCATGTCTCCGCTATATCCTTCTTCCAGGAGTGCTAGTTCTGCAAGTTTCGCAGCAGAGTTTCTGTGAAGTTTGGAAGGTAGGAGACGAGATACTGGTGGAAGTAAAGCTGTGAGGAGGTGTATTTAGTCGTGCTTGGGTAGCGCAGTCGGCAGAGCACTTGCCTGCGAAACGCAAAGGTTCCGAGTTCGAGTCTCGGTCCGACACACGGTTTTAATCTGGCAGGAAGTTTCACAAGTGAGAAAATTTAGAGAACCGGTATTTGAAGCTGACTGGCGAACGATTCTACTGCGGCCAACATACATTGCGGTTAAGGACGACGAAGACAATTAGGGGTCATACGGAGACTTATAGACAGTGAAACCTTCCCGTCTCCTCTATACCTCTTTTGTTAATGATAACCTTCCCTTTTACAGTAAACTATGAAACCTTTCCTTAGGATTTCTATCTCTTGCTTAATAATAACAAATGAAATCTTCCCTTTGAAATTTATTCTCTTTCTCAAACTTCGCATTCAAATTTAAATGCTGCTTATTAAAAGTGATTTTCTGATTATTTCGACGAAACATAGAATGTGTCGTCGTCGTGGCCCTCAGTCGTTACCTGCAATAACCCAAAACTGTTCCTTACCTTTTTTAGTCTTACTGGATCGCCATCTGACTGCTACACCGAACTGCGACATGAATATACTTACTCTGTTTTATTATACTCTATTAGCTGCTGGCGGGCTTTCATAATAAGTGGCTGTATTTATTACCAAAGCTGACCTTATTCTTTAATAGCAAAGCTGACGTTATTCTTTAATTAATGTGACTGAAATTACGTAATTCATAGTTAAACTTTTTCTTGACAACAATAAGATTTTGCAGAGTTTTACGTTGACGGTTTTTGGGATGGATTATAATCAGTAACGCAATATTGCTTGCAAAAATTAATTATCTTCTGAATGAAATGATGTTACAGACGTTCAAATGGGACTTACTTTTTACAATAATCTTACAACTAGCAATGAGCAAACATACCTTCAGTAGTCTTGAGTTTCTCAAAAAATTAATTTAATAATATTAGTTCCTCTTATGATAATAGTTAGCTGGTGTCTCTGTACATCCGTTTGCAATCTCTTGTAAGTCACAGCTGGTGGCTGGCAGGCACACCGCCCCTCTCAACCTGTCGCTTCAGACCTGCTACCGACTCGCTTCACACCTCGCTTACTACTAGTGGTAGGCAGGAAATCGCGTATCTGTTAGAAATCACAGTGACTGAGAAGTCACAGATATCACAGTAGCAACTTTACAGAATCTAACTGCGATTTCAGTCACAGTTAGCAGTCGCAAGTAGTATTTCATATTCAAAGACGTGAGCCATCTATTGGTCGAATTTAGCACTGCTTTCTGCGATTTCCGTGACAAGTCGCAACTAAGAGTCGCAAGTAGCAACTAAAAAGCGCAGTTAACATACTTTTCCTAGTGTCATCTGTTGACCGACGTACGTACTTCGTTATGAGAGCCTTGTGCCTCACGAGATCGATGTGCTGTGTGTGCATATGAAGGGCTTATTTCAATAGTGGTACAAGTCCATTTTTGTTCATTTTGAGATACAGAGTCGTAAAGTTAAATGAGCGCTGACAAATCTGCATTTGAGATACCAGAAATATTCAAGCATATGGCTTCTTGCTAGAGATGAAGCTTTATTTATGTTTGTTTGGATCATTAATTTCAGAAGCATTATAGACAGAAAAGTGGAGGTAATGGACTTGTACCACTATTGAAATAAGCCCTTCATATTATATGATGACATGCACATTCAGCATCAGTTATGGTTGGTCAAATACTGCTGTGACTCTGAATGTATTATATTAATAAGAAGCAACATTGCCTTTTTCTCCTGAAAATATCAAGTAACGTAACAAATGTGTTTGATTCTGCTTCCAATATGACAGTTTTGGTTAATACTCCACATGCCTACAGGACTTTGCAATGTTAACGCAGCAGAACTCAGACATCTGTATAAGTGTAGAGAAATGAAAACAGTCATATGAATGCCTCACTTTTGTTCCGACACAGTTCAAGACTCGGGAGAAAAGTTTTACACCTGGTGTTCTACATGGCAACTTCACACACAAGAACTTTTTGCCGACACTACTACCACCTACTTAAGTAAGCTTTTCCTGTGTTACTTTCAAGTAATTCACTTAAGCTATTCCTGATTTAACTGTAAGATCTGTACTTCCCACTTTCGTATCAACAGCCTCAAAATGCATATTGTAGACTTCGGGATATGTTACAGGTCAGTGTCACAACAAGATTGTGGAGAAAGAGGGTGGGGGGGCGGCATTTCACTCTCCAACAAGTGTTTACCAATAAGTAAGTGGCGGAAAATTAAGGGTATAGGACGGCTTAACATGTGGAAAATGAGATTTTCATTATTCGCTCATTGTATTTAACATTTATTATTCCTTTAAAATGGCACAACAACTTCAATAAAACACAGTTTAATCACTCATCTGCACACTTATTTCGCAATAATGTCACTTTTAAACTGCAAATCCTGTAAGAGCTCTCTTGAATCTTCACGAGTCTCTCCCTACAGCCTTGATGTGGATAGATACGTACAGCAACCAGAACTGTGTCTGCAAAATCACAAGGATTATTAAACAATTTTTGCTGTCACTAATTACAAGCAATATAATTGGCAGAGTAGATTGCTAATATTTGCTGTAATGAAAGCCACTCAATGGGGTATATTTCACATTTGCAAGAACGATCTCACTTAAGTAATTAAGTCCATCGAAACACTTACAAGGGAACATCCCCATCGCACCCCCCTCAGATTTAGTTATAATTTGGCACAATGGATAGGCCTTGAAAAACTAAACGCAGATCAATCGAGAAAACAGGAAGAAGTTGTGTGGAACTATGAAAAAATAAGCAAAATATACAAACTGGGTCGTCCATGCATAAGATAGGCAATATTAAGAGGACTGTGAAGCGACGAGCGCCGTGGTCCCGTGGTTATCGTGAACGGCTGCGGAACGAGAGGTCCTTGGTTCAAATATGCCCTCCACTGAAAATTTTGCTTTCTTTATTTTCGCAAAGTTATGATCTGTCCGTTCGTTCATTGACGTCTCTGTTCACTGTAATAAGTTAAGTGTCTGTGTTTTGCGACCGCACCGCAAAACCGTGTGATTAGTTGACGAAAGGACGTGCCTCTCCAATGGGAACCGAAAACATTTGATCGCAAGGTCATAGGTCAACCGATTCCTCCACAGGAAAACACGTCTGATATTTTGTATACGACACTGGTGACAGCATGTGCGTCACATGACAGGAATATGTTGTCGACCCACCTAACTAGTACACTTGGCGAATGGGTGAAAAGTTTCTTCTATCTTGCCCGATTTAGGTTTTCTTGTGGATGTAATAATCACTCCAAAAAAAGTGATGAAAACATAAGAGTTTTTCACATAAACTGAAAATAAAAAGTTAAAATTTTCAGTCGAGGGAATATTTGAACCAAGGACCTCTCGTTCCGCAGCTGTTCACGCTAACCACGGGACCACGGCGCTCTACACCTCAGAGTGCCCTTAATGTTACCTATGTTACTCATGGACGACCCAGTTTGTATATTTTGCTTATTTTTTTCGTAGTTCCACACAACTTCTTCCAGTTTTCTCGATTGATCTGTGTTCACTTTTTCAAGGCCTATCCACTGTGCCAACTTATAACTAAATCTGAGGGGGGTGCGATGGGGCTGTTCCCTTGTTAGAAACTAACCTCTCGTCTGACGAAAACGGTCTAAAGACGCAGTGGCAATTTCTCCAGATCTGCTGACAATGATATTTTGAGTTATCTGTTTACTGAGTGACTGAAATGTAGTTCGGGTACCTGGGAACATAACAATACGTTAGAATTCATTTTCTAAACACGAACTATTACGGTACTGTATGGCTACTTACATATTAATTACACTATTAATATTTTCACAGTTGTTTCTTTAATACAAGATTAAAGCCAACGGAAGAACAAACGTAAAACATACTTACCAATGACATGTTTGTTGAGATGCAATTTTCTGTGTGGACAGATGTAGCTTTTTCATGCGGTGGTAAGTCGCAGAAATCGCAGGAGTCACAGAAATCGCAGAAGTAGCAGAAGTCACAGAAATTGCAGAAGTAGCAGAAGTCACAGAAATCACAGAAGTAGCAGAAGTCGCAGAAATCGCGGAAGTAGCAGAAATCGCAGAAATAGCAGTGGCGGAGGGATACGCGACTTGGTTCCTTAACTGCGACTCTTAACTGCGACAAATCACAGTTAAGAATAACAGATACTGAAAAGTAGCATTCACAGAAATCACTGATATCGGAAAATCGCAGTTTAGCCCATCACTACTTACTACTGACTTCCTACGAACGCTGAAGTGCGGTCTCTCCTGCCAACAATGCTTTCTGCTGCAGACAATCCCTGCTACCATCACAAAATGTATCAGTCTTCCCGCTCTTTTCTAAAAATGTATCCATACGCGTTCTCTCTCGACCTTTTTAAAATTATATCAATTTGCGGTCTCTCTCGTCAACAATACTTTGGTGCAGACATTCCCTGCTACCACAGTTATTTTCAACATGACAAATAGTAATTATTCCTACTTAATCCTATTAATAAAATATAAACATCTTTCATAAATTGTGATTTGACAATAAACAATAGAAATATACACGTCTTACAACAGTCTACGTAAATTGAAGGTGGAGAGGGGAAGAAAGGAAAGAAAAGGGAAGAGATCATTGCTGTCAGCTGCAATGGGACACTGGGTGTTGTGTGATGTCCTTAGGTTAGTTAGGTTTAAGTAGTTCTAAGGTCTAGGGGACTGATGACCATAGATGTTAAGTCCCATAGTCCTCAGAACCATTTGAACCATTTTTGCATTGGGACATTACACGGAATCAGGAAAATCTGTACCGGACCGAGATTCGAACCTGGAATTTCCCGCTTAGTTTTTTTTTAAGTAAAAATATATATTTATTTTGACATACATAAAGTTTCTTCAGAGGCACTCACAGCAATATGGCAAGTTACCATTTATTTTCTGTTCCCATTTTTGCCCCCAGCAACTTGCAGTTATTTGCATTCAGATAAGCACACCAGTGAAACACATGTTGTACATCTTACAGTTCGAATTCTTCACCTGGAGATAATGGAGCGAACTGTGCTTCTACAAATTCATCTGTGACTTCTGACAAAGTGCTTGGTTTCCAGTTAGGTTTTCGTCCGTTGTCTATCAATAATGCTTTTACTCCTTCATAGAAGTGGTGACCCTCACATGCACGAACAGCAAGTCTGTACTCCATCTTCAGACAGTCCAACAAACTTTTGCCTTCTCCTTCTTCTAGTTGTTTCTTTGTAACTTTTAATGAAGTTGGAGACATATTATTTATGGTCTCTATTGTTGGCTACATACCAGAACCCAGGTAGACAGAGAAAGTTATGTTGAAGAAAGAAACAAAGCCAAACAGATAATTGCAGCATCCAAGAAGAAATCGTGGGAAGACTTTGAAAACAGGTTGGAGACTATGGGTCAAGCTGCTGGAAAACCATTCTGTAGTGTAATTAGCAGTCTTCGAAAGGGAGGTAAGAAGGAAATGACAAGTATTTTGGACAGGTCAGGAAAACTGCTGGTGAATCCTGTGGATGCCTTGGGCAGATGGAGGGAATATTTTGAAGAGTTGCTCAATGTAGGTGAAAATGCGATCAGTAATGTTTCAGATTTCCAGGTAGAATGGGATAGGAATGATGATGGAAATAGGATCACATTTGAGGAAGTGGAAAAAATGGTCAATAGATTGCAGTGCAATAAAGCGGCTGGGGTGGATGAAATTAAGTCGGAACTCATCAAATACAGTGGAATGTCAGATCTTAAATGGCTACACAGGATAATTGAAATGGCCTGGGAGTCGGGACAGGTTCCATCAGACTGGACAAAAGCAGTAATCACACCAATCTTTAAACATGGAAACAGAAAAGATTGTAACAACTACCGAGGTATCTCTTTAATCAGCGTTGTGGGTAAAATCTTCTCATGTATTGTTGAAAGCAAAGTGCGAGTATTAGTTGAGGACCAATTGGATGAAAATCAGTGTGGGTTTAGGCCTCTTAGAGGTTGTCAGGACCAGATCTTCAGCTTACGGCAAATAATGGAGAAGTGTTATGAGTGGAACAGGGAATTGTATCTATGCTTTATAGATCTAGAAAAGGCATATGACCGGGTTCCTAGGAGGAAGTTATTGTCTGTTCTACAAGATTATGGAATAGGAGGCAAACTTTTGCAAGCAATTAAAGGTCTTTACATGGATAGTCAGGCAGCAGTTAGAGTTGACGGTAAATTGAGTTCATGGTTCAGAGTAGTTTCAGGGGTAAGACAAGGCTGCAACCTGTCTCCACTGTTGTTCATATTATTTATGAATCATATGTTGAAAACAATAGACTGGCTGGGTGAGACTAGGATATGTGAACACACAATAAGCAGTCTTGCATATGCGGATGACTTAGTTGTGATGGCTGATTCGATTGAAAGTTTGCAAAGTAATATTTCAGAGCTAGATCAGAAATGTAAGGACTATGGTATGAAGATTAGCATCTCCAAAACGAAAGTAATGTCAGTGGGAAAAAAAATATAAAGGGATTGAATGCCAAATAGGAGGAACAAAGTTAGAACAGGTGGACGGTTTCAGGTACTTAGGATACATATTCTCACAGGATGGCAACATGGTGCAGAAATTGGAAGCGAGGTGTAGCAAAGCTAATGCAGTGAGCGCTCAGCTACGATCTACTCTCTTCTGCAAGAAGGAAGTCAGTACCAAGACTAAGTTATCTGTGCACTGTTCAATCTTTCGACCAACTTTGTTGTATGGGAGCGAAAGCTGGGTGGATTCAGGTTACCTTATCAACAAGGTTGAGGTTACAGATATGAAAGTAGCTAGGATGATTTCAGGTACTAGTAGATGGGAACAATGGCAGGAGGGTGTCCGCAATGAGGAAATCAAAGAAAAACTGAGAATGAACTCTATAGATGTAGCAGTCAGGGCGAACAGGCTTAGATGGTGGGGTCATGTTACACGCATGGGAGAAGCAAGGTTACCCAAGAGACTCATGGATTCAGCAGTAGAGGGTAGGAGGAGTCGGGGCAGACCGAGGAGGAGGTACCTGGATTCGGTTAAGAATGATTTTGAAGTAATAGGCTTAACATCAGAAGAGGCACCAATGTTAGCACTGAATAGGGGATCATGGAGGAGCTGTATAAGGGGGGCTATGCTCCAGACTGAACGCTGAAAGGCATAATCAGTCTTAAATGATGATGATGATGATGATTGTTTTCAGAGACCACTCTGAACCTTCAACTCTTAACCTTTCTAGTATCTCCTCCACTGTTGGTGCTGAGAAGCAGGAATCTATTATGTATGGCGTAAGACTAAATTCAGATGTCTTTGATGTGATGGATTTTGAAAACTTATTTAATACCTCCTCTACTGCATTCTGAGTGCCTGGATACTTTGAAAGTGAATCCAGCAAGTCAACAAGTTTACCAGAATCACCGAAATGAGTTGCAATGCATGCCTTCAAAACATCTAATCCTTTCAGTCTATATCCTGTCAATGCAAGATACAAACCCAACTTACCACCTAATCGAGGAAGAAAGTAACTGCCACCCACATCGGGAAATAATCCAATTGCAGTTTCTGGCATTGCAAAAAGAGTTCTCTCTGTAGCTACACGAAAGTGACCATGGACTGAAAGTCCCACGCCTCCACCCACGGTTATGCCATCTATAAATGCTACATAGGGTATATGATATGTGCCAATAAGAGAATTAAGTGTATATTCTTCACGAAAGAAGTCCCTTCCCAGGTTTGTACCTCTTATACCAGCTTCAGTTAGAGCTCTTACGTCACCACCAGCACAAGATGCCTTTTCACCTGTTCCTTTGATTATCACTAATCTCTTCTCTTTCTCTCAATTTTTCATAGTTGGAAATATTTTTCGTATCATAGATAAATTAAGAGCATTTAATGCTTTAGCTCGATTAAGTGTTAGGACTTCATTATCGTTCACATGATACAATAATTACATCATTTTCACTTGAACTCATCTGTCTCCTCAGACACACTGCTATTTTACGAATAGCATTGTGTTTCCTGCTGAGACGTAAGGGACAAGTGCAGGTACAGATCTTCGCTCTTCGTTGCCACTACACGTCAGTATACTTTCCAATTCCAACTTCTGACATGTACTTCGAACTCAACTGCTCATACTCAAGTCATCGAGTGCTTAGTAGGCACGTGTGGAAACCACAACTGTGCTTCTACAAACTCATGTGTAACTTCTGACAAAGTGCTTGGTTTCCAGTTAGGTTTTCGTCCGTTGTCTATCAATAATGCTTTTACTCCTTCATAGAAGTCGTGACCCTCAGATGCATGAACAGTAAGTCTGTACTCCTTCTTCAGACAGTCCAATAAACTTTTGCCTTCTCCTTCTTCTAGTTGTTTTTTTGTAACTTTTAATGAAGTTGGAGACATATTATTTATGGTCTCTATTGTTTTCAGAGACCCCTCTGAATCTTCAACTCTTAATATTTCTACTATCTCCTCCACTGTTGGTGCTGAGAAGCAGGAATCTATTATTGACATGTATGGCGTAAGACTAAATTTAGATGTCTTTGATGTGCTGGATTTTGAAAACTTATTTAATACCTCCTCTACTGCATTCTGACTGCCTGGATACTTTAAAAGTGAATCCAGCAAGTCAACAAGTTTACCGGAATCACCGAAATGAGTTTGCAATGCATGCCTTCAAAACATCTAGTCCTTTCAGTCTATATCCTGTCAATGCGAGATACAAACCCAACTTACCACCTAATCGAGGAAGAAAGTAACTGCCACCCACATCGGGAAATAATCCAATTGCAGTTTCTGGCATTGCAAAAAGAGTTCTCTCTGTAACTACACGAAAGTGACCATGGACTGAAAGTCCCACGCCTCCACCCATGGTTATGCCATCTATAAATGCTACATAGGGTATATGATATGTGCCAATAAGAGAATTAAGTGTATATTCTTCACAAAAGAAGTCCCTTCTTAGGTTTGTACCTTTTGTACCAGCTTCAGTTAGAGCTCGTACAAGATGCCTTTTCACCTGTTTCTTTCATTATCACTAAGCTCTTCTCTTTCTCTCAATTTTTCATAGTTGAAAATATTTTTCGTATCATAGATAAATTAAGAGCATTTATGCTTTAGCTCGATTAAGTGTTATGACTTCATTATCGTTCACGTGATTCAATAATTACATCATTTTCACTTGAACTCATCTATCTTCTCAGACACACTGCTATTTCACGAATGGCATTGTGTTTCCTGCTGAGACGTAAGGGAAAAGTGCAGGTACAGATCTTCGCTCTTCGTTGCCACTACACGTCAGTATACTTTCCAATTCCAACTTCTGACATGTACTTCGGACTCAACTGCTCATACTCACGTCATCGAGCGCTTAGTAGGCACGCGTGGGAACCACTGCGCCATCCGGGACACAGCCTTACCGGAACTGTTCGTTCTACCTCAGCTCGCCTCACGGCCGATCCACACTCCCCCTTCGAGCGCCACCTATCTCCAGGCCCTGCCTACACTCCTGGAAATGGAAAAAAGAACACATTGACACCGGTGTGTCAGACCCACCATACTTGCTCCGGACACTGCGAGAGGGCTGTACAAGCAATGATCACACGCACGGCACAGCGGACACACCAGGAACCGCGGTGTTGGCCGTCAAAAGGCGCTAACTGCGCAGCATTTGTGCACCGCCGCCGTCAGTGTCAGCCAGTTTGCCGTGGCATACGGAGCTCCATCGCAGTCTTTAACACTGGTAGCATGCCGCGACAGCGTGGACGTGAACCGTATGTGCAGGTGACGGACTTTGAGCGAGGGCGTATAGTGGGCATGCGGGAGGCCGGGTGGACGTACCGCCGAATTGCTCAACACGTGGGGCGTGAGGTCTCCACAGTACATCGATGTTGTCGCCAGTGGTCGGCGGAAGGTGCACGTGCCCGTCGACCTGGGACCGGACCGCAGCGACGCACGGATGCACGCCAAGACCGTAGGATCCTACGCAGTGCCGTAGGGGACCGCACCGCCACTTCCCAGCAAATTAGGGACACTGTTGCTCCTCGGGTATCGGCGAGGACCATTCGCAACCGTCTCCATGAAGCTGGGCTACGGTCCCGCACACCGTTAGGCCGTCTTCCGCTCACGCCCCAACATCGTGCAGCCCGCCTCCAGTGGTGTCGCGACAGGCGTGAATGGAGGGACGAATGGAGACGTGTCGTCTTCAGCGATGAGAGTCGCTTCTGCCTTGGTGCCAATGATGGTCGTATGCGTGTTTGGCGCCGTGCAGGTGAGCGCCACAATCAGGACTGCATACGACCGAGGCACACAGGGCCAACACCCGGCATCATGGTGTGGGGAGCGATCTCCTACACTGGCCGTACACCACTGGTGATCGTCGAGGGGACACTGAATAGTGCACGGTACATCCAAACCGTCATCGAACCCATCGTTCTACCATTCCTAGACCGGCAAGGGAACTTGCTGTTCCAACAGGACAATGCACGTCCGCATGTATCCCGTGCCACCCAACGTGCTCTAGAAGGTGTAAGTCAACTACCCTGGCCAGCAAGATCTCCGGATCTGTCCCCCATTGAGCATGTTTGGGACTGGATGAAGCGTCGTCTCACGCGGTCTGCACGTCCAGCACGAACGCTGGTCCAACTGAGGCGCCAGGTGGAAATGGCATGGCAAGCCGTTCCACAGGACTACATCCAGCATCTCTACGATCGTCTCCAAGGGAGAATAGCAGCCTGCATTGCTGCGAAAGGTGGATATACACTGTACTAGTGCCGACATTGTGCATGCTCTGTTGCCTGTGTCTATGTGCCTGTGGTTCTGTCAGTGTGATCATGTGATGTATCTGACCCCAGGAATGTGTCAATAAAGTTTCCCCTTCCTGGGACAATGAATTCACGGTGTTCTTATTTCAATTTCCAGGAGTGTATTTCCGCCTTATTCGCTCTTCCGAGATTCCCACAGGAGGTCGGACGTATTCGTGCCGCTGCAGCGAAGAAGGTGGATTAATTGCCCAGCAACGCCTACCAAATTATATGAATGTGTGGTGTCTGTCTTTTGGACATGTCCTAAAGAACACACATTCATATAATTTCACACATTCATACAGACAGTCCTTTTTCCGTCGCTCTATTTACGAGTGTAACAGGAGAGGAAATAACAAGTAGTGGTACAGGGTGCCCGCTACAAACCCCTGATCCGACCCATCCTCTGTTGTGCCATTCCTGGATCTCCGCCCCCCCCCCCACCAAATATGGTTCAAATGGCTCTGAGCACTATGGGACTTAACTTCTGAGGTCATCAGTCCCCTAGAACTTAGAACTACTTAAACCTAACTAACCTAATGGCATCACACATACCCATGCTCGAGGCAGGATTCGAACCTGCGACCGTAGCGGTCGAGCGGTTCCAGACTGTAGCGCCTAGAACCGCTCGGCCACTCCGGCCTGCGCCTCCCCCCCCCCCCCCCCCCCGCCGCCCCGAATTCTGTAAGTCCTTCCAAAACTTCGAGCACCATGCACTCCATCGTGACTTCCGTACATGCCTCCTGTCCCCCACGCAGATCCTCTATGACCTGCTGCCTTTCCTCAATCTGCTCCTTTTCTTCAAACTTATCCCTCTTCACCTCCTGCCGACTTGATTCCCCCCACCCCCGTCCCCTGGTTGCTTCTCTCCTCTTCAACCTCAGAGCACTGCCGCGCATTCACCATTGTGTCCCACCTACCCTTCACCTCTACACTCTTCATCACCTGAGGTGGATTCTGTCAACTCCCCCTCCTGGATGACGCCCTCTCTCCCTCCATTTATCCCTCCTATCAACTCTGATCCACATCTCCCTCTCCCTCCCTCTGTGCTTTTCCCCGGCTCCCTCTTGCCCCCCTTCCATCCTGTTTCTTCCCCGCCTACCCACTCTTTTACTCCCTTCTCTCCCCCGAGTACTTTTGCATTCCCCCCCTCTGCCACCCGCACCCCTGCTTGCGTCCTTCCCGCCCCCTTGTTTATGTGTCCTCCCCCTCCATCAGCTACTCCCCCTTTTTTCCCTTTCCTCCCCTCTTTTTCCCCCATCATCTCTCTGGGTCCTCTCCCCCCCCCCCATCTGCCTAAGGGTGTGTGTGTCATCTTTGTCCCTACTCTTTAGTGCAGTGTTTAGTGCGTGTTAAGTGTTGTGCATCTTTTTTAAGTGCCAGAAACCAGACTGTCGCCGTGTTTTTTAATTGTCTGTCTGCTTACACCAACTCTTTGCATTTATATTTTTAGCTTCCACAACTTTCCGCCATTTTGCAGTTAAAAAGTCACTGTAGTCATCGCCTATTTGTACTGTGTGTTATTACGTTTTTAAATATTATGCAAGCTGAAGAGTGGCGCCATAACCTGCTGCCAGCCCGCCCCCCCCCCCTCCCTCTGTGGCGGGGGGGGGGAGGAATCGAAAGCCAATAAAGAAAAAAGAAAGATACCCTCCACCACAGTCACTTGCGAAGTGCCTATGTAGAAATAGATCTAGATTATGCCTGATTGGCATACCGATTCTGGACTGTATCACATTCGAACAGAAAATTCTTCGTCGGCCTTTATGGCACGTGCAGATACGTTATTAAGTTTGTAGGGATCTCTCAGAGCTCCCCGCCAGGTTAGCCGAGAGCACAAATGCGCTGCTTCCTGGACTCGGGTAGGCGCGCCGGCCCAAGATCGAATCCTCCCGCCGGATTAACGACGAGAGCCGGTGTGCCGGCCAGCCTGGATGTGGTTTTTAGGCGGTTTTCCACATCCCTCTAGGTGAATACCGGACTGTTTCCCACGCCCATGCCTCAGTTACACGACTCACAGACATTTGAAACACATCCGCCCTTTTCCACGATTTAGACTAGACGCAGACAGATGGGGTAGTCTGATTCCGTCCCGAGGGGGTACGGGGTGGCGGCACGAAGGGTATCCAGCCACCCCTTCAAATTAACGAGCGAACGCCGATTTAACCACGCCAGCCCCACGTACAATGCGGGACAAAGGCGCAAGAGATGGATAGATAGACGTCCAGACACTCTGTGACCAAAATGGTACTGAAACAGAGGATGACAGACTAAAGGCCGAGATACTAAATGTCTTTCTCCAGAGCTGTTTCACGGGGGAGGACTGCACTGTGGTTCCTTCTCTGGATTGTCGCTCGGATGACACAACGGTAGATGTCGAAATGGATGACAGAGGGGCGGAAAAACGATTAAAATGGCTCAAAAGAGGGAAGGCCGCTGGACCTGGGTGGATACCAATTCGATTTTGCACGGAGTGCGCACAAGGAACTTGGCCCCCTATTTGCAGCGGTCTGACCTATAACTGTGGCGTTGATGAGTTGTGGAATTTTGGAGCACGTGTTGTGTTCAAGTATAATGACTTTTCTGCAGACTAGAAATCTACTCTGTAGGAATCGGCATGGGTTTAAAAAGAAGATCGTGTGAAATCCAGGTCGCGCTATTAGTCCACGAGACTCAGAGGGCCATAGACACCGGTTCGGAGGTAGATGCCGTGTTTCTTGACTTCCGCAAGGCGTTTGATACAGTTTCCCACAGTCGTTTAATGAACAAATTAAGAGCATATGGACTATCAGACCGATTGTGTGATTGGATTGAAGAGTTCGTAGATAACAGAAAGCAGCATGTCATTCCCAATGGAGAGAAGTCTTCCGAAGTAAGAGTGATTTCAGGTGTGTCGCAGGGGAGTGTCGTAGGACCGTTGCTGTCCACAATGTATATGAATGACCTTGTGGATAACATCGGAAGTTCACTGAGGCTTTTTGCGGAAGATGCTGTAATATATCGAGAGATTGTAACAATGGGAAATTGTACTGAAATACGGGAGGATCTGCAACGAATTGACGCATGGTGCAGGGAATGGCAATTGAATCGCAATGTGGGGAAGTGTAATGTGCTGATAATACATAGAAAGATAGATCCCTTATGATTTAGCTACAAAATAGCAGGTCAGCAACTGGAAGCAGTTAATTCCATAAATTATCTGGGAGTACGCATTAGGAGTGATTTAAAATGCAATGATCATATAAGTTGATCGTCGGTAAAGCAGATGCCAGACTGAGATTCATTGGAAGAATGCTAAGGAAATGCAATCCGAAAACAAAGGAATTAGGTTACAGTATACTTGTTCGCCCACTGCTCGAATACTGCTCACCAGTTTGGGATCTGTACCAGATAGGATTGATAGAAGAGATAGAGAAGATCCGACGGAGAGCAGCGCACTTCGCTACAGGATCATTTAGTAATCGCCAAAGCATTACGGAGATGATAGATAAACTCCAGTGGAAGACTCTACAAGAGAGACGCTCAGTAGCTCGGTGCGGGCTTTTGTTGAAGTTTCGAGAACATACCTACATCGAGGAGTCGAGCATTATATTGCTGCCTCCTACGTAATATCTGGCGAAGAGACCGTGAGGATAAAATCAGAGAGATTAGAGCCCACACAGAGGCATACTGACAATCTTTCTTTCCACGAACAATACGAGACCGGAATAGAAGGGAGAACCGATAGAGGTACTCAAGGCACCCTCTGCCACTCACCGTCGGCTGGCTCGAGGAGTGTGGATGTAGATGTAGATGTAGATAGATAGGGATCTGTCAGAGCAGAGGACCAACTCGCACTTGTCCGGTTTTAGTGAGTAGGTGTATCTGTGACCAAACAACCGTACTGGAAGTGACTTGGGCATGGTGACGCATTGCAGGAGGGACAGCTTCGCGGTGTCGCGAGGCGGGCGCCCGCGGCCCGCGTCGGAGGAGGAGGAGGAGGAGGCGGAGGAGGAGGCGGAGCAGCCGGGCAGCGCGGAGGCCTACCAGGAGCGGCGCGCCACCACGGAGGGCTGGGCGGCGGCGACCGGCGCCGGCGGCTGGAACACGGCGTCGACGGCGGCGCCGCCCACCGACGCCACGACGGAGCAGGAGGCGGCCGGGCTGACGGCGGCGGCGGGCGACCAGGCCGCGCTCCAGCTGTACGCCGTGCTGCGCCAGGCCGAGGGCGTGCGCGACAACTCGGTGCTCGACGACCTGGAGGACGAGCTCGCCGGCGCCACCGACGGCTACCTGGCCGGCGTCGACGAGGTGCGTGCGCTAGCCACAGCAGAACTCGGTGACCGCGACGTAGAGGGTTTCAGCCGGTGTGCCTGCTGCGCAATACAGGGCGTTTCACAACTCGACAAGGAGCTGTAAACCTCACAGGGCGTTTCACAAGTCCCTCCTAAACGTAAAAACGAAATACACAGTGTTTTGTAAGTAACATATTCCAATGCACCAAATGTATAATCAACGCTACAGATTTCGCAACAGATCAACACAGAGCTGTAAACAGTAAGGGTGTGTCACAATTTACACCTAAACGTATCATAGCAATACAGGGTGTTTTGTAAGTAACTTAATTCACAATTCGTACTGCATTGTATGCAATACAGGACGTTTCACAAGTCAATACGCAGCGGTAAAAAAAATACAGGGTGTTTTGTAAGTAACTTAATTCACAATTCGTACAGCATTGTATGCAATACAGGACGTTTCACAAGTCAATACGCAGTGGTAAAAAAAATACAGGGTGTTTTGTAAGTACTACCATTCAATGCAAAAATTGTGTACTCAATGCTATGAAGAGCATAACAGGTCCACACAGATCTGTAAAAAGTACAGCGTGTATCACAATTTGCACCTAAACTCATCACAGCAATACAGGGTGTTTTATAAGTAATTTAATTCACTGTATGTATTCATTTGTGTAGGATACTGGGTGTTTCACTAGTCAAAACGCAGAGGTAAAAAATACAGGGTGTTTCATACATCTCACCTAAACTTAAAAATATAGTAAAAGGTGTTCTGTAAGTAATATCATTCACTGCAACATATGTATACTCAACACTATGGACTGCTTAACAGGGAAACATAGAGGTATAAACAGTACAGGGTGTGTCACAATTTACACCTAAACTAATGATGGCAATACAGGGTGTTATGTGCCGGCCGGCATGGCCGTGCGGTTCTCGGCGCTACAGTCTGCAACCGAGCGACCGCTACAGTCGCAGGTTCCAATTCTGCCTCGGGCATGGCTGTGTGTGATGTCCTTAGGTTAGTTAGGTTTAATTAGTTCGAAGTTCTAATCGACTGATGACCTCAGACGTTAAGTCCCATAGTGCTCAGAGCCATTTGAACAATTTGAACTGGGGTGTTTTGTAAGTAATTTAATTCACTGTATACACTCCATTGTATACAACACATGACATTTCGGAAGTTAATACATAGTAGTAAACATTACAGGCTGTTTCATACGTTTCACCTAAACTTAAAAGTACAGCACAGGGTGTTTTGTAAGTAATATTATTCAGTACAGCAAATCCATACTCGACGCTAAAAAATGCGCAACAGGTCAACACAGAGCTGTAAACAGTACAGGCTGTGTCACAATTTACACCTAAACTTATCATAGCAATACAGGGTGTTTTGTAAGTAACTTATTTCACAATTCGTACTGCATTGTATGCAATACAGGACGTTTTACAAGTCAATACGAAGTGGTAAAAAATACAGGGTGTTTTGTAAGTACTACCATTCAATTCACCAATGAAGTGTGTAACAGGTCCACACAGATCTGTAAATAGTACAGGGTGTGTCACAATTTGCACCTAAACTTATCACAGCAATACAGGGTGTTTTATAAGTAATTTAATTCACTGTAAGTACCCAATTGTATAGAATACAGGATGTTTCACTAGTCCATACGCAGTCTTAAACAATACAGGGTTTTTCATACATCTCACCTAAACTCTAAAGTACACTAAAGGGCGTTTTGTAACTAGTATCATTCAGTGTCTCAATTGTATACTCAATACTATAGAGTTCTTAACAGATCAACACAGAACTCTAAACAGTACAGGGTGTGTCTCAATTTACACCTAAACTTATCATAGCAATACGAAGTGTTTTGTAACTAACTTAATTCGCCATTCGTACTGCATTGTGTGCAATACAGGACGTTTCACAAGTCAATATGCAGTAGTAAAAAATACAGGGTGTTTCATACATCTCAAGGGTGTTTTGTAAAAAATCCCATTCAATGCACTAAATGTATACTCAACGCTTTTAAGTGCATAACAGGTCCACACAGATCTGTAAATAGTACAGGGTGTGTCACAATTCATACCTAAACTTATCACAGCAATCCAGGGCATTTTTTAAGTAATTTAATTCACTGTATGTACCCAATTGTATAGGATACAGGATGTTTCACAAGTTAATTCTCAGTGGTAAACAATACAGTGTGTTTCATTCATCTCACCTAAACTTAAAAGTACCGTACAGGGTGTTTTGTAACTAGTATCATTCAGTTTTGTATCTGTATACTCAATACTATAGGGTTCTTTACAGGTCAACACAGAGCTGTAAACAGTACTGGGTGTGTCACAGTTCAAACCTTAACATATGATATCAATACAGGGTGTTTTGTAAGTAATTTGATTCATCATACGTACTGCATTGAATGCAATACAGGATGTTTCACAAGTCAATACGCAGTGGTAAAAATTCAGAATGTTTCATACATCTCAAAGGTGTTTTGTAAGTAATACCATTCAATGCATCAAATCTACACTCAACGCTATGAAGTACATATCAGGTCAACACAGATCTGTAAATAGTACAGGGTTTGTCACAATTCACACCTAAACGTATCACAGCAATACAGGGTGTTTTTTAAGTAATTTAATTCACTGTATGTACCCAATTGTATAGGATACAGGATGTTTCCAAGTCAATACGCAGTAGTAAACAATCAGGGTGTTTCATACATCTCACCTAAACTTAAAAGTACAGTACAGGGGGTTTTCTAAGTAATATCAGTCAGTGTCTCACCTGTATACTCAATACTATAGAGTTCTTAACAGGTCAACACAGAACTGTAAACTGTACAGGGTGTGTCGCAATTTACACCTAAACTCATATTGGCAATACAGGGTGTTTTGTAAGTAATTTAATTCACTCTATGCGCTGCATTGTATACAACACACGGCATTTCATAAATCAATACACAGTAGGAAACATTCCATGGTTTTTCATACATTTCACCTAAACTTAAAATACAGTACAGGGTGTTTTGTAACTAATATGATTCAGTGTCTCAACTGTATACTCAAGACGATAGGCTGCTTAACAGGTCAACACAGAACTGTAAACAGTACAGGCTGAGTCACAATTCACCTCTAAACTTATGATTGCAATACAGGGTGTTTTGTAAGTAATTTAACACTCTGTACATACTACATTATATTCAATACAGGGCATTTCACAAGTCAATACGCAGTGGTAAAAAATACCGGGTGTATATTACATCTCAAGGGTGTTTTGTAAAAAATCCCATTCAATGCACCAAATGTATACTCAACGCTTTTAAGTGCATAACAGGTCCACACAAATCTGTAATTAGTACAGGGTGTGTCACAATTCATACCTAAACTTATCACAGCAATACAGGGTGTTTTTTAGGTAATTTAATTCACTGTATGTGTCCAATTGTATAGGATACAGGTTGTTTCACAAGTTAATTCTCAGTGGTAAACAATACAGGGTGTTTCATTCATCTCACCTAAACTTAAAAGTACAGTACAGGGTGTTTTGTAACTAGTATCATTCAGTTTTGTATCTGTATACTCAATACTATAGGGTTCTTTACAGGTCAACACAGTGCTGTAAACAGTACTGGGTGTGTCACAGTTCAAACCTTAACTTATGATATCAATGCAGGGTGTTTTGTAAGTAATTTGATTCATCATACGTACTGCATTGAATGCAATACAGGATGTTTCACAAGTCAATACGCAGTGGTAAAAAATACAGAATGTTTCATACATCTCAAGGGTGTTTTGTAAGTAATACCATTCAATGCACCAAATCTATACTCAACGCAATGAAGTACATATAAGGTCAACACTGATCTGTAAATAGTAGAGGGTTTGTCACAATTCACATCTAAACGTATCACAGCAATACAGGGTGTTTTTGAAGTAATTTAATTCATTGTATGTACCCAATTGTATAGGATACAGGATGTTTCACAAGTCAATACACAGTTGTAAACAATCAGGGTGTTTCATACATCTCACCTAAACTTAAAAGTACAGTACAGGGTGTTTTGTAACTAGTATCTTTCAGTGTCTCAACTGTACACTCAATACTATAGAGTTCTTAACAGGTGAACACAGAACTGTAAACTTTACAGTGTGTGTCACAATTCACACCTAAACTTATGATATCAATACAGGGTGTTTTGTAAGTAATTTAATTCACCATACATCATGCATTGTATGCAATACACGATGTTTCACAAGTCAATACGCAGTGGTAAAAAAATACATGGTGTTTCATACATCTCACCTAAACTTCAAAGTATAGTACAAGGTGTTTTGTAAGTAATATCATTCACTGCATCATATGCATACTCAACACTATAGAGTGCTTAACAGGTAAACACAGAGCTATAAACAGTACAGGGTGTGTCACAATTTACACCTAAACTTTTGATGGCAATACAGGGTGTTTTGTAAGTAATTAAATTCACTGCACATATTGAATTGTATACAATACAGGGCATTTCACAAGTCAGTACACAGTGGTAAACATTATGGGGTGTTTCATACATCTCACCTGACCCTCAAAGTACTGTGCTGGGTGTTATGTAAGTAACATCATTCAGTGCACCAAATGCATACTCAGGACTATAGAGTGCTTAACAGGTCAACACAGAGCTGCAATCAGAACAGGGTGCGTCACAATTCACATCTAAACTTATGATAGCAATACAGCGTGTTTTCTAAGTAATTTAATACTCTGTATCTACTCCTCAGTGAATAGTTCAGAGCTCAACACAACACAACTCAAAGTAGTAAACATTTCGGGCTGTTTCACAAGCCCCACATAACAAACCACAATATATGGTGTTTTGTAAGTAATTTCATTCAGTGCACCAACTCAATAATCAACACTACATAGTGGTGAGAAATGCAACACACTGTTGTAAACAGCAGTTGATGTGTCACAATTCACACCTAAAATTATGAGAGGAATACAGAGTGTTTTCTGGTAATTTATTTATTTCACTGCACGTGTTGCATAGTGGGCAGAACAGGTCGATTGACAAGTCAGTGCAGAGCTTCAAAAAGTACAGGCTGTTTCACAAGTTCCACCTGGTTTAAGTATGCAATACCAGGTGTCTTGTAAGCAAATTCATTCAGTCCACCAACTGAATAACTAACTGTAAGGGTTTCTTAACAAGACAACACAGCTTCATAAACAGTACCGGCTATTCCAAATTCACACCTAAAATTATCAGAGCAATAGAGTGCGTCTTGTAAGTAGCTTAATTTACTGCACCTACTGCATAGTGGTCAGAACTGGGCGTTTCACTAGACAACACACTGCAGTAAACATTACAGAGTGTTTTATACGTCTCACCTAAAACTTGAAGTGCAGTACAGGGTGTTTTTAAGTAATATCATTCACTACATGTATATCGAATGGTACAGGGTGCTTAGCAAGTCAATGTAGAATTGCAAATAGTACACAGTGTGTCACAGTTCACACCTAAATTTGAGAGAGCAATGCAGGGATTTTTGTAAGTAATGTAATTCACTGTACCTACCAAAGAGTGGACAGTGCAGGGCTGTTTACAAGTCAGTGCGGAGCTGTTAACATAACAGAACGTTTCACAAATCGCAAGTGCGATACAGGCTATTTGTAAGAAATATCATTCAGTGCACCAAAAGTATAAACTGCGCTACAGAGTGGTTAACAAGTCGACATTGAAATATAAACTGTGGAGGATGTGTCACAATTAAGTAATTTAATTCACTGTACCTATTGCATTGTGGACAATACAAGGCGATTTTGAAACTAACACAGCCCAGTAAATTTTCCAGGGTGTTTCAAGAGTCCCACCTAAATATGAAAGTGTGGTACTGGTGTTTTGTAAGTAATTTCAATGAGTGCATCAACTGCATAATCAACACTAAAGAGTGCTTAACAAGCCAACCCATAGTTGTAAACAGTACAGGATGTTTCACAATTCACACCTAAACTACTACAGCAATACACGGTGCTTTGTAAAAGTAATCTAATTCAAAAAATGGTTCAAATGGCTCTGAGTACTATGGGACTTAACTGCTGAGGTCATCAGTCCCCTAGAACTTAGAACTAATTAAACCTAACTAACCTAAGGACATCACACATATCCATGCCCGAGGCAGGATTCGAACCTGCGACTGTAGTGGTCGCTCGGTTGCAGACTGTAGCGCCTAGAACCGCTCAGCCACCTTGGCCAGCTAATCTAATTCACTGTATGTACTGCACTGTGGTTAATGCTGGGCATTTGACAAGTCAGCACAGTGCTACAAACATCACAGGGTGTTTCACAAATTTCACCTAAACTGAAAAGAGCAGTATAGCATTTTTGTACGTAATTTCATTCAGCACACCAACTGAATATTCAACACTATAGAGCGCTTAACAGATCAACACAGAACTGTAAAAGTATGGGGTGTCGCAGTTCACACGTAAACTTATGAGAGCTATACAGGGTGTTTTTGTAAGTAAATTATTTTGCTGTCCCTGCTGCATTGTGGTATCTTTAGGGGCCTGAAGATGGCATTATTGAGATACCGGAACTGGTTGTATAAATAAAATAACTTCTTAAAACACACAGATTTTTGGCGTTTTGGTAAAGTATACAGGTGGTTTCCAGAATGAGATTTTCACTCTGCAACGGAGTGTTGGTAGAGCTCAGTTGGTAGAGCACTTGCCCACGAAAGGCAAAGGTCCCGAGTTCGAGTCTCGGTCCGGCACACAGTTTTAATCTGCCAGGAAGTTTCATATCAGAGCACACTCCGCTGTAGAGTGAAAATCTCATTCTGGAAACATCCCCCAGGCTGTGGCTAAGCCATGTCTCCGCAGTATCCTTTCTTTCAGGAGTGCTAGACGTGCAAGGTTCGCAGGAGAGCTTGTGTTAAGTTTGGAAGGTAGGAGACGAGGTACTGGCAGATGTAAAGCTGTGAGGACGGGGCGTGAGTCGTGCTTGGGTAGCTCAGATGGTAGAGCACTTGCCCGCGAAAGGCAAAGGTCCCGAGTTCGAGTCTCGATCCGGCACACAGTTTTAATCTGCCAGGTAGTTTTATACAGTTGGTGTTACACGTTACCACTGTGATCGGTCCTGGAGGGTTGGTGTCTTATTTTTCGCTCGCTGTCGGCCCGCATCTCGTGGTCGTGCGGTAGCGTTCTCGCTTCCCACGCCCGGGTTCCCGGGTTCGATTCCCGGCGGGGTCAGGGATTTTCTCTGCCTCGTGATGGCTGGGTGTTGTGTGCTGTCCTTAGGTTAGTTAGGTTTAAGTAGTTCTAAGTTCTAGGGGACTGATGACCATAGCTGTTAAGTCCCATAGTGCTCAGAGCCCTCGTTCGCTGTCGTCGGTATGTGTGCAATACAGTCATAGTCCTCATTTAGACGTGGAGAAGCTATCACACTAGACAGTTCTGACGCAACGACTGTTGCCCACAGATCCTGACGACCACGGAGGAGGAACCCGCGCCGGCCCCCACATCGCCGAGCACCACCACCACGACCACGACCACCACGACAACCACGACCACGACTCCGGCCCCGACGACCACGACGACGACGACGACGACAGAGGCGCCGGCCCCGGCCGGTGGCAGGCGACGTGTGCGCCCCAAGCCCGGGGGCAGGTTCCGCGGGGGCGGCGCCACCTCCGCCTCGACGACCACGACCACGACCACAGAGGCCGCACCCGAGAGCAGCACGCGCGCCAGGAGCCGCTTCGGCAATGGAGCCGCCTCCAGGTGAGTCTGACCACCTAACGCAGGGGCGGGCAAACGTTGCACGCGGCTCATGAGCAGACGGCGCTGCACGTATGCTGCTCGCGTGGAATCGTCGACAGGGGCAGTGACGACAGCCGGCAGGTTGCGGCAGTGTAATGCCAGGCTAAGCTGCGGACGTTGATGCGTAGCGACCAGTACGTAGTGAACTTTGCATTTCAAGAACCGGAAAATGCAGAGTGAATCAAGGAAACGGAGAAGTGGAGATTTGCTATCTTTCAAAAAGTAATGGGAGAATCATTTTTTCTTTGTGCAAAAACGAGAAAATTCGAAATGTATAATATGTGACAGTATTCTCGCTGATCAGCGGAAGTTTAATATTGAACGCCATTATAATAAATTTCGATATGTTCCCGTACTTAGTGGAATAAAAGAGGAATTTCTCAAGCGATTTGGGGATACATCATACTTATCCCAAGTTTTTGAATAGTTCTCGAGACAATTTGCTGTTTCTGTAGATGATATTCATCCCAGTTTGCAAATGGAATTAATAGATCTGCACTGTAGATTCTACAGCATAATTCTCGTCTGAGAGACAAGTTCCTTTTGGCAAGACGTGTAATAGATTTTTGTCACGACTTTCCACAGCGAGAGTTTCCTCGTCTCCATCGTGAAGCCGCGAAGACAATGTCAATGTTTGGCTGGGCATACGTTTGTGAGAGACTTTTTCTGTTATGAAAATTAATAGGTCTCGGTTAAGAGCAAACATCAGTAATGAAAATTTATGTAACTGTTTGCGTTTGCCTGTATGTAGGAATTCTGTTCCAGACATTAAATGTATTGTAAACTCCACCTGTGATAATTAAATAAAACGTATCGTAGGTAATAGGTACTCTTTCAAACCATGTCCATTATAATTATCCGGGCTGTTATGCCGTGGTCGGTTGATGAATTCTGTGTCGATTCCTAACGTTTCGTCTCCGACTGCGGGAAACATCTTCAAGGGGGTCCGTAGCTCGATGGAAGGTCCAACACACCCACTGGCTCGCTACTGACTGCCGCTAAATTCCGTGTCCGCGCGCTCCCGCGCCGCGGCGTGACGTCACGTGTTTTGAAAACGTCAGTGCAATTGGCCGCTGTCCGTCGCCGTCGATCGCCGTTGCCATCACCCAGTAGTGGGCGGGTGGTACACATCTTCTTCAACACCGGCATCCATATACCGTTTAATTTCACGCCCTCCTCCTTTCGGTTGAAATTATTTGGGTGTTTAGCGATTTCGATTGCCTCCCTGTAGAGCCTTTCGTAATATCCGCTCGTGGCCGCTAGTACTTGCGTCTCCTCGAAACGAATATTGTGGTTCCCTGGCTGGAAAACATGCTCCGCAACAGCTGATCGTTCCGTTTCTCCTCTTCTACAATTTCCCTTGTGCTCTTCCAAACGTTTAGAAACAGTTCTTTTAGTGGTACCCGCATAAACATCACCACAGCTGCATGGGATCCTATACACTCCAGATTTTTCCAATGGTTTGCGAGCGTACTTGGCAGGCCTAAGGTATTCCTGTATCTTCCTCGTGGGCTTGTAAATTACGGTAATATTCCGCTTCGTCAAGATCCTCCCTATTCTTTCCGTTACATTTTTAACAAACGGCAGGAAAACCTTAGATTTTGCAGTAGCCTGTACGTCAGTATGATTTCTGCGTGGCTGCCTCAACGCACGTTTTATTTCGGCGGACGAATATCCGTTCTTCGTTAGTGCATTGTGGAGATGTTCCATGTCAGCGTCGAGCAACTCAGGTTCACAAATATTTCTAGCTCTGTCAGCTAACCTCTTGATAACACCCCGCTTCTGTTGTGGGTGGTGGTTCGAATCCCGGTGCAAATAACGGTCCGTGTGCGTGGGTTTGCGGTACACTGAGTGGCCCAAACTACCATTTTCGTCTCTAAAAACAAGCACATCGAGGAAATGTAGTTTGCCGTCTACTTCCTCCTCCATTGTAAACTGAATTCTCGAGTTTATACTATTCAGGTGTTCGTGGAACCGGCTTAGTTCCTCCCTACCATGTCTCCACAACACAAACGTGTCATCCACGTATCGGAACCATACATTTGGTTTCTTGCTGGCAGTACCTAAGGCCTGTTCTTCGAATTTCTCCATAAAGAAGTTTGCAATTACGGGACTTAGGGGGCTTCCCATAGCCACGCCATCATAAAACTGTTCATTCCACTTGAAGTATGTGGTCGTCAAACAACACTTAAACAGCTCTAACTCTTTCAAACCACAATTTCTTTCAAGCACTCCTACTAACCTTATTCCTTCATTCAATAAAACAGTCCAGGAAACAAAACGCATTACAGAGGAAGAAACGGAGAGACGGTATGGTGGGGAGTGAAGCGGGTGGCCAGCTTGCCCCTGTGTGAGCGCAGAACACCTGTTAACCGCACCCGAGCAAGTGCACCGCACACGTGCAGAATTCCTGCCCGCCCCTGACCTAACGTGTCCCCCTTGCCACCCACCTGCACTTACGTCTACAGCAGAGGGACAGCGATACGGCCGTATACAGATGCCGGTAGTATAGTGTACACGAGGCAATAAAGAAGGGCAGTGCATTGGTGGAGCAGTCATTTGTACGCAGATGATTCATGTGAAATTGTACAAACTCTAGGGATTGATCATCATCATCATCATCATTTAAGACTGATTATGCCTTTCAGCGTTCAGTCCGGAGCATAGCCCCCCTTATACAGTTCCTCCATGATCCCCTATTCAGTGCTAACATTGGTGCCTCTTCTGATGTTAAACCTATTACTTCAAAATCATTCTTAACCGCATCCAGGTACCTTCTCCTCGGTCCGCCCCGACTCCTCCTACCCTCTACTGCTGAACCCATGAGTCTCTTGGGTAACCTTGCTTCTCCCATGCGTGTAACATGATCCCACCATCTAAGCCTGTTCGCCCTGACTGCTACATCTATAGAGTTCATTCCCAGTTTTTCTTTGATTTCCTCATTGTGCACACCCTCCTGCCATTGTTCCCATCTACTGGTACCTGCAATCATCCTAGCTACTTTCATATCCGTAACCTCAACCTTGTTGATAAGGTAACCTGAACCCACCCAGCTTTCGCTCCCATACAACAAAGTTGGTCGAAAGATTGAACGGTGCACAGACAACTTAGTCTTGGCACTGACTTCCTTCTTGCAGAAGAGAGTAGATCGTAGCTGAGCGCTCACTGCATTAGCTTTGCTACACCTCGCTTCCAGTTCATTCACTATGTTGCCATCCTGTGAGAATATGCATCCTAAGTACTTGAAACCGTCCACCTGTTCTAACTTTGTTCCTCCTATTTGGCACTCAATCCGTTTATATTTCTTTCCCACTGACATTACTTTCGTTTTGGAGATGCTAATCTTCATACCACAGTCCTTACATTTCTGATCTAGCTCTGAAATATTACTTTGCAAACTTTCAATCGAATCTGCCATCACAACTAAGTCATCCGCATATGCGAGACTGCTTATTTTGTGTTCACATATCTTAATCTCACCCAGCCAGTCTATTGTTTTCAACATATGATCCATAAATAATATGAACAACAGTGGAGACAGGTTGCAGCCTTGTCTTACCCCTGAAACTACTCTGAACCTTGAACTCAATTTACCGTCAACTCTAACTGCTGCCTGACTATCCATGTAAAGACCTTTAATTGCTTGCAAAAGTTTTCCTCCTATTCCATAATCTTGTAGAACAGACAATAACTTCCTCCTAGGAACCCGGTCATATGCCTTTTCTAGATCTATAAAGCATAGATACAATTCCCTGTTCCACTCATAACACTTCTCCATTATTTGTCGTAAGCTAAAGATCTGGTCCTGACAACCTCTAAGAGGCCTAAACCCACACTGATTTTCATCCAATTGGTCCTCAACTAATACTCGCACTTTCCTTTCAACAATACTTGGGAAGATTTTACCCACAACGCTGATTAAAGAGATACCTCTGTAGTTGTTACAATCTTTTCTGTTACGGATTGATCGATGAGAGGAAACTGAACAAATAAGATCTAATGAATTTATGTCTGGAAATGCATGGTTTCCATGCTAGAGACTACTAGTTATTCAATCACATTGTTACAGGACGCAGCATGTCATTCTCAATGGAGAGAAGTCATCCGAAGTAAGAGTGATTTCAGGCGTGCCACAGGGGAGTGTTGCTATTCACAATATACATAAATGACCTTGTGGATGACATCGGAAGTTCACTGGGGCTTTTTGCGGATGATACTGTAGTATATCGAGAGATTGTAACAATGGAAAATTGTACTGAAATGCAAGCGGATCTGCAGCCAATTGACGCTTGGTGCAGGGAATGGCAATTGAACCTCAATGAAGACAAGTGTAATGTGTTGCGAATATGTAGAAAGAAAGATCCCTTATCATTTAGCTACAATATGGCAGGTCAGCAACTGGAAGCAGTTAATTCCATAAATTATCTGGGAGTAGGCATTAGGAGTGATTTAAAATGGAGTGGTCATATAAAGTTGATCGTCGGTAAAGCAGATGCCAGACTGAGATTCATTGGAAGAATCCTAAGGAAATGCAATCCGAAAACAAAGGAAGTAGGTTACAGTATACTTGTTCGCCCACTGCTTGAATACTGCTCAGCAGTGTGGGATCCGTACCAGATAGGGTTGATAGAAGAGATAGAGAAGATCCAACGGAGAGCAGCGCGCTTCGTTACAGGATCATTTAGTAATCGCGAAAGCGTTACGGAGAAGATAGATAAACTCCAGTGGAAGACTCTGCAGGAGAGACGCTCAGTAGCTGGGTACGGGCTTTTGTTAAAGTTTCGAGAACATACCTTCACCGAGGAGTCGAGCATTATATTGCTCCCTCCTACGTATATCTGGCGAAGAGACCATGAGGACAAAATCAGAGAGATTAGAGGCCACACACAGGCATACCAACAATCCTTCTTCCCACGAACAATACGAGACTGGAATAGAAGGGAGAACCGATAGAGGTACTCAAGGTACCCTCCGCCACACACCGTCAGGTGGCTTGCGGAGTATGGATGTAGATGTAGATGTAGACTGCAGTCTAATATGCGATGTACCATGCAGCCATAGTTTGATTATGGCTGCGTGACGAGAATTAACAGGCTTTGAATGTGGAACGGAAGTTGGAGCTAGACTAGGGTGACCAAATTATTTTCGGTGAAAACCGGGACACATTCACCTGGGTGCCAATGGACACCTCATTCCACAGGTACCCATGTTTCTTAATTTTAAATATTAATGTTTTGTTGATACATTTTGTTAACCCGATTATTATAACTAATAAGAGGATACAAAAGATTGATATAATCTAGATTATGTGTATAATTAATGATATTTAATAAATGCATACAGTAATAAAGAAATGTATTACGATTTTACAAAATTTTACAGCCATTCAACTTTTAATCAATTTATATTAACATGAGCTTTAATATCACTGAGCACTTGTAGATGGAATTGACTGTCCTTGGAGAAAAGAGTATTTTTCACTCCCTCCAGCCTTCTTGGTAATGTCTTTGCTCTTTGAGACACAGTGATAAAACTCGGCACAATCCATTTTGTAGTTGTACAGAATCTGCAGGATTGCTTCAAGAGAGTCCACCTCCATTCTGTTTCTTTCATCAGTCCACTGGAAATTCAAGAACGAAAATATTCTTTCCACATTGGCATTATGGGCTGGGATTGCAAATAAATACCTTGCAGTTATTACCATCTCAGGGTAATGCTGAAGACAGTCACAACTTTTAAAAAAAACTCACCCACTTCTCATGACATTCCAATGGTGTTTTTTTTTTTTTCATCATTCCACTTGTGAAGACTTTCTTCAACAAAATTTGTCAGTATGCCGAACTGATCAAAGAGAATGGAATCATCGATTTCAATCTCTTTACTCTTCAAATAAGAAACTGTCTCTTCAACACTTTCCCATTTTGGCACTCTCTTCAGTAACATCCAATCAAACACCGGCGATGAGGGTAAATATGAGGCGCTCCACTTGCTGAGATATTCTACACAAGTGTCATAAAACTTGTTAACTTCTTATCTAAAACTCCTTTCCGCTGCTTCTGATACTTCTGCTCTTTTAAGGACAGATTTAACATTAAAATAAATGAACTGCTGTTCTCTCCTCTTAGTAACAGTTTCCAGAGTATTTTTCAAAACATCATTTACCTTTAATACACTTTTCGTGCTTCCCTCAATTTCCTTTATCCCATGCTGCAAAGTGCTAAGCTGACTGAATGAACCATAAGTAGGCTTCACTTAAATGGTTACTGAAAAACTTAACCAATATTTTGGGGGCTTTGTCTTCATTTAGGAAAAAATCTTTTAATGGTTCAAACAGGCGGATTACTCTTTGAACTGCTGGAAAGAGTTATAACCAGCGAGTTTTAAAGTGACACATTACATTCATATATTCAGTTCCCACACAATCACAGAACTCCTTAAGCCTCTCTGTTCTAACAGTATATATGTAAAAGTGTGAGTATACCTGCATGGCGATAGTTTCAACATCACAGCTTAAACTGTCAGCAGACGTCTGCACTCTGTTGTGTAAAACATGTGCAGGGCACCCTATGCCTTCAATGTTTTCATGCAATGTTGCCTTTAATTTGGTAAATACGTTGCATTTGCCTTGTCTTTTTAAACCACCAAAGTCTGTGTTGGTGTTGTCTCCACAAAATGCCACACATTTATTTTTCTCAAGATCAAACATTTCGATAGTATTCATACAAAATCTTGAAATTTCGTCAGATGTTTCATTAGGTAGGGAACTCACCTTCAAAAGTTTGGTCTGAATTACCCTGATTAATATCGAAAAACTGAACAATAAACGGAAATATTTTAGTGGCCTTATGATTGCTGGCATCAGTGGACATACCGTAGGAAGAAGACTTTTTGATGTATTCAAGGCTTTCCTTTACACTCTGGGGAACAATAACTCCTTTCACTACGGCTGACACTTTAGTTCTTGCTGAACTAAACTTTTTTGCAATGGAAGAATCATCAAACAAAATGCTGTTAAGCTTATTAGTACAATCACTAGATCTATAAGTTTGGTGATGTTTTACCGTGTGGTAGGCTAGTGTAAGCTCGGCTGCTCGAACTTTCGTCTCTGCACTTGACTGATGTTTCACAAAATAATTTTGTAGAGTTTTACTGCAGCTCGGTGCACTGTATCTGTTAATGTGTTTCTTTGACCTGATGTGATCAACTATGTTGGAACGTCCACAATGACTTATACTAATAAAACTGTTACATACGGAACACTCTGCTTCGTAATCCAAACGACCTTTCTTAATGCAATTTCATTCCTTGGAATAACAGTCACTGAACTTGCAGGCACGTTTCGGCATTACGTTTCACAGTACTGCAGTAATAATACCACTAATATGAGAAAAACTATTGCAGTTTGTCTGACAAAACATCAACTACTACACTGCTCTGACAATGAGTGTGTGAGTAAGTGGCGCGAGAATCGGACGGTTTCATAGCTCTGTTACAATAACAGAACTTACTACTTGTTGGCCAAAGTACCGCTCAAAGTAAATTATTGCCTGAGTGTATCGATACTGATACTGTGATTACTAGTATGGGACAATGGAGGTTTTAGACAAATAAGCTAAGATATATTAATTTCTTGTGTTGTATTACCTTTAATATAGCGAAATCCCAAAATTTGAGAAAGTTTCACGAAATGTATTTAAACACTGAATTCCGGGACCTTTGAGCGTCCCGAAACAAATTTTCGGAACACCGGAACACAGGGATGAAAACCGGGAGAATCCCGGTTTTCCGGGACGTTTGGTCACTCTAAGGTAAATGTGCCAAGTATGTTCACAAAAATTTCATTTTCCTCCTGCAAAAAATAAAAAAGAATTAGAGACAACTGTGCAAAACTCTTTTAACTCCTTTTGTAGAGTACTTACCTTTAAAATTGCTGCACCAAGAAGAAATGCAGATGATAAACGGGTATTCATTGGACAAATATATTGTACTATAACTGACATTTTCACGCAGTTTGGGTGCATAGGTCCTGAGAAATCTGTAGCCAGAACAACCACCTCTGGCCGTAATAACGGCCTTGATACGCCTGGGCATTGAGTCAAACAGAAGTTGGATGGCGTGTACAGGTACAGCTGCCAGTGCAGCTTCAACACGATACCACAGTTCACCAAGAGTAGTGACTGGCGTATTGTGACGGGCCAATTGCTCGGCCACCATTGACCAGACGTTTTCAGTTGGTGAGAGACCTGGAGAAAGTGCTGGCCAGGGCAGCAGTAGAACATTTTCTGTACCCAGAAAGGCCCGTACGGGACCTGCCACTTGCGATCGTGAATTATCCTGCTGAAATGTAGGGTTTCGCAGGGATCTAATGAAGGGTAGAGCTACGGGTCGCAACGCATCTGAAAATAACGTCCACTGTTCAAAGTGCCGTCACTGCGAACAAGAGGTGACTGAGACGTGCAACCAATGGCACCCCATACCATCACGCCGGGTGATACGCCAGTATGGCGATGACGTTCACCGCGATGTCGCCAAACACGGATGCGACCATTATGATGCTGTAAACAGAACCTGGATTCATCCGAAAAAATGACGTTTTGCCATTCGTGCTTCCAGGTTCGTCGTCGAGTATACCATCGCAGGCGTCCTGTCTATGATGCAGCGTCAAGGGTAACCACAGCCACGGTCTCCGAGCTGACTGTCCCCGTCTGTTGACTCAGGTATCGCGACGTGACTGCACGATTCGTTACATCCTTGCGGATAAGATAGATGCCTGTCATCTCGACTGCTAGTGATACGAGGCCTTTGGGATCCAGCATGGCGTTCCGTATTACCCTTCTGAACCCACCGATTCCATATTCTGCGAACAGTCACTGGATATCGACCAACGCGAGCAGCAATGTCGCGTTAGGATAAACCGCAATCACGATAGGCTACAATCCGACCTTTATCAGAGTCGGAAACGTGATGGTACGTATTTCTCCTCCTTACACGAGGAATCACAACAACGTTTCACCAGGCAACGCCGGTCAACTGCTGTTTGTGTATGAGAAATCGGTTGGAAACTTTCCTCGTGTGAGCACGTTGCAGGTGTCGCCACCCGCACCAACCTCGTGTGAATGCTCTGAAAAGCTAATCATTTGCATGTCACAACATCTTCTTCCTGTCGGTTATATTTGTAGCACGTCATCTTCGTGGTGTAGCAATTTTCATGGCCAGTAGTGTATATGCATAGGACCAACTTTCTCGTCCTCGTTTCCAGGGCTCTTGTATGGCGGGTTTCTTTTTCCAGAACGAGATTTTGACTCTGCAGCGGAGTGGGTGCTGATGTGAAACTTCCTGGCAGATCAAAACTGTGTGCCCGGACGAGACCCGAACTCGGTCGGGCACACAGTTTCGATCTGCCAGGAAGTTTCAGGATTGTTTATGTTTAGTAGGTGTTCAAGCGTCGGGTGCTTCATCCTAAGGCGGTGGCAAAACCAAAATACACACCTGGAAATGGAAAAAAGAACACATTGACACCGGTGTGTCAGACCCACCATACTTGCTCCGGACACTGCGAGAGGGCTGTACAAGCAATGATCACACGCACGGCACAGCGGACACACCAGGAACCGCGGTGTTGGCCGTCGAATGGCGCTAGCTGCGCAGCATTTGTGCACCGCCGCCGTCAGTGTCAGCCAGTTTGCCGTGGCATACGGAGCTCCATCGCAGTCTTTAACGATGGTAGCATGCCGCGGCAGCGTGGACGTGAACCGTATGTGCAGTTGACGGACTTTGAGCGAGGGCGTATAGTGGGCATGCGGGAGGCCGGGTGGACGTACCGCCGAATTGCTCAACACGTGGGGCATGAGGTCTCCACAGTACATCGATGTTGTCGCCAGTGGTCGGCGGAAGGTGCACGTGCCCGTCGACCTGGGACAGGACCGCAGCGACGCACGGATGCACGCCAAGACCGTAGGATCCTACGCAGTGCCGTAGGGGACCGCACCGCCACTTCCCAGCAAATTAGGGACACTGTTGCTCCTGGGGTATCGGCGAGGACCATTCGCAACCGTCTCCATGAAGCTGGGCTACGGTCCCGCACACCGTTACGCCGTCTTTCGCTCACGCCCCAACATCGTGCAGCCCGCCTCCAGTGGTGTCGCGACAGGCGTGAATGGAGGGACGAATGGAGACGTGTCGTCTTCAGCGATGAGAGTCGCTTCTGCCTCGGTGCCAATGATGGTCGTATGCGTGTTTGGCGCCGTGCAGGTGAGCGCCACAATCAGGACTGCATACGACCGAGGCACACAGGGCCAACACCCGGCATCATGGTGTGGGGAGCGATCTCCTACACTGCCCGTACACCACTGGTGATCGTCGAGGGGACACTGAATAGTGCACGGTATATCCAAACCGTCATCGAACCCATCGTTCTACCATTCCTAGACCGGCAAGGGAACTTGCTGTTCCAACAGGACAATGCACGTCCGCATGTATCACGTGCCACCCAACGTGCTCTAGAAGGTGTAAGTCAACTACCCTGGCCAGTAAGATCTCCGGATCTGTCCCCCATTGAGCATGTTTGGGACTGGATGAAGCGTCGTCTCACGCGGTCTGCACGTCCAGCACGAACGCTGGTCCAACTGAGGCGCCAGGTGGAAATGGCATGGCAAGCCGTTCCACAGGACTACATCCAGCATCTCTACGATCGTCTCCATGGGAGAATAGCAGCCTGCATTGCTGCGAAAGGTGGATATACACTGTACTAGTGCCGAGATTGTGCATGCTCTGTTGCCTGTGTCTATGTGCCTGTGGTTCTGTCAGTGTGATCATGTGATGTATCTGACCCCAGGAATGTGTCAATAAAGTTTCCCCTTCCTGGGACAATGAATTCACGGTGTTCTTATTTCAATTTCCAGGAGTGTATATAACATTCTTGAAAGCATCTACCACGATGGGGGTGTGTCTGGTGTTTGGTCCGCTTCTCGACTGACTTGGTGTGCTGTGTGCGTTTGTGCCGGCAGGCCCGGAGGCAACTTCGGCTCGCGACGCAAGGCATCCACCGCTGCGCCCAGCAGGGACTCTTCGGAGGAAGTGAAGGAGGAAGCGAAGGAGGCGGCGGCGCCCGCTCCCCGGCCAGCACGCGGCCGCTTCGGCGGCGCCAGGACGCGCTCCACCACCGCCGCCCCCGCAACCACCCAGCAGCAGCAGCAGCAGCAGCCGGCCGAGGAGGGCTCTGCGCCCCCTGCCGCCCCCGCCGCACCCCACAGGCCAGCGCTGCCTGACAGGTCCGTACCCCCCCTGCCTCTCGCTCTCTCTCTCTCTCTCTCTCTCTCTCTCTCTCTCCCTGTCTCACTCTCTCCATCTCCCTCCCACCCACACACATACATTCCTACCAGCATCTAACCGAGCGAGGTGGCGCAGTGGTTAGCACACTGGACTCGCACTCGGGAGGACGACGGTTCAATCCCGTCTCCGGCCATCCTGATTTAGGTTTTCCGTGATTTCCCTAAATCGCTTCAGGCAAATGCCGGGATGGTTCCTTTGAAAGGGCACGGCCGATTTCCTTCCCCATCCTTCCCTCACCCGAGCTTGCGCTCCGTCTCTAATGACCTCGTTGTCGACGGGACGTTAAACACTAATATCCTCCTCCTCCTACCAGCATCTAATATACAGGGTGGTCCATTGATAGTGACCGGGCCAAATATCTCACGAAATAAGCGCCAAACGAAAAAACTACAAAGAACGAAACTCATCTAGCTTGAAGGGCCAAACCATATGGCGCTATGGTTGGCCCGCTAGATGGCGCTGCCATAACTCAAACAGATACCAACTGCGTTTATACTTGGAAGGAGAGACAGCATTGGCCGTATTTTTTGTTTTATTAAACGCAAAATCGATTTTCGGTCACTTAGTGACCATTTTCAGTGCTGTAATATATAATTTAAATTGGTAGGTACTGGTGACACAAGCTTACAGCGATTTTGCGTTTAATAAAACAAAAAATACGACCAATGCTGTCTCTCCTTCCAAGTATACCCATTATATGGTCGTAGTGCACAGGACACTCCATGGAGTCGCCAATCAACTGCGTTTATTTTTTTTTAATAGAAACCCTCATTTTTATTTCATATTCGTGTAGTACGTAAAGAAATATGAATGTCTTAGTTGGACCACTTTTTTCGCTTTCTGATAGATGCCGCTGTAATAGTTACAAACCTATAAGTACGTCGTATCACGTAACATTCCGCCAGTGCGGACGGTATTTGCTCATACATTCATCATCTGCTATATTAGCAGGTCCTTTGCCTCTCCATTTTCTGCGATCCATTGCTTCCTTCTTAAGGCTGCTGTATGTTGTACCGTCCATCATCGCATCCAGTATCTGGAATCTCTTCCTTCCTCGCTTCCTTTTCCCTTCTACATGTTGTTGTTGTGGTCTTCAGTCCTGAGACTGGTTTGATGCAGCTCTCCATACTACTCTATCCTGTGCCAGCTTCTTCATCTCCCAGTACCTACTGCAACCTACATCCTTCTGTATCTGTTTAGTGTATTCATGTATTGGTCCCCTCTACGATTTTTAACCTCCACGCTGCCCTCCAATACTAAACTGGTGATCCCTTGATGCCTCAGAACATGTCCTACCAACCGATCCCTTCTTCTTGTCAAGTTGTGCCAAAAACTCCTCTTCTCCCCAATCCAATACTTCCTCATTAGTTACGTGATCTACCCATCTAATCTTCAGCATTCTTCTGTAGCACCACATTTCAAAAGCTTCTATTCTCTTCTTGTCCGAACTATTTATCGTCCAAGTTTCACTTCCATACATGGCTATACTCCATACAAATACTTTCAGAAACGACTTCCTGGCACTTAAATCTGTACTCGATGTTAACAAATTTCTCTTCTTCAGAAACGCTTTTCTTGCCATTGCCAGTCTACATTTTATATCTTCTCTACTTCGACCATCATCAGTTACTTTGCTCCCCAAATAGCAAAACTCCTTTACTACTTTAAGTGTCTCATTTCCTAATCTAATTCCCTCAGCATCGCCCGACTTAATTCGACTACATTCCATTATCCTCGTTTTGCTTTTGTTGATGTTCATCTTATATCCTCTCTTCAAGACACTGTCGATTCCGTTCAACTGCTCTTCCAAATCCTTTGCTGTCTCTGACAGAATTACAATGTCATCGGCGAACCTTAAAGTCTTTATTTCTTCTCCATGGATTTTAATACCTACTCCGAATTTTTCTTTTGTTTCCTTTATTGCTTGCTCAATATACAATTTTCTACATAACCTTCTAAAACTGTTTTTGTGTTCGTCATTCTTTCTTAATATATGCCCAATCCAATTTCTTTTTCTTCTCTTTATTACATCTAGTAACTGTCTCTCTTTGCCAACTCTTCTCAGTACCTCTTCATTTTTTACTCTGTCCATCCAACTTATTCTTTCCATACTCCGCCATGTCCAGATCTCAAAAGCCTCCAGCCTTTCTCTGTCTTTTTTCCTCATAGTCCATGTTTCAGCGCCATATAGAAGAACACTCGATACAAGACATTTTATGAGTCTCTTTCTGAGTTCTCTGTCCAGACCGCTGCAGAAGATTCTCCTTTTCTTATAAAACGCCCCTTTTGCCATTGTTATCCTTAATTTCTGTGGTGCACTTCCAGTCGGTGTCTATCCTGCTTCCAAGATACTTAAAATTTTGCACCTGTTCTAGTGTTTCTCCATTCAGCATAATTTTTATTTCCTTATTTCCGCCTAGTGCCAATACTTATGTTTTATTTGTCTTAATTTTCATCCCATATTTTTTTCCGTTAGTTGCAATGGTGTCCACCAAATCCTGTAATTCTTTTTCCCCCCGTGGCTAGAAGGACCATGTCATCAGCAAATCTCAAACACCCTACTCTTCTTCCTCCAATTTATCCTCCTTTGTCATCTAATGAGCATTGGTCAATCATATTTTTCAAGTAGAGGTTGAAAAGAGTAGGTGATAAACAGCATCCTTATCTTACTCCTTTTCCTAGTCTGATCCAGTTTGTACTTTCTCCTCTCACTTTAACTGAAACTTTTTGATTAAGATATAATGAGTTAACAAGTCTTCTGGTTTTCCAGTCCACTCTCTTTTCCCTCATTATAGTCGCCAGCTTGTCCCAAACCACATTGTCAAATGCCTTTTCTAGATCGATGAAGCACATATATAGGTCTCTTCCTCTTTCAATAAACCTTTCTCCCAAGATTCGTAGGAGCCCTATTGCATCTCTGGTGCCCGTATTCCGTCTAAAGCCAAACTGCTCCTCGCCGAGATTCTCCTCCATTACTTTATCAAGTCTTTTATTAATTATTCTTAACATCACTTTGGCTGCATGTGAAATGAGGCTGATTGTCCTCTGCTCGCTGCATTTCTTGGTTCCTACTTTTTTCGGTAATGGATTCATTACTGTTGTCAGAAAGTCCTCAGGCCATTCACCACTGTCATATATTTTATTACATAACCTCAATACTTCTCTTATTCCATCGTTGTTCAAGCATTTTACTATTTCTACCGGTATTGTATCTGTACGTACCGCTTTGCCACTTTTCATTGCAGCTATGGCAGACTTTACTTCTTTCATTATGATGGCCGATCCTTTCTCGTCATCACTTATACTGTTGTGTGATTCAAGTTCCAGAGTTTCTGGTTTGCTATGTGTGTCATATTGCTCTTTTATATATTCTTCCCATCTCTGGAGGACAACGTCACGATCTTTGTACACTACCTCTTCTGCTTTACTGAAAATTTCCATAGTAGCACTTCCTGCTCTGTTTTGTTCCCATGTCATAGTCTTTACTCTGTTGTATAGTAAGTCGTATCTTCCCTTCCCGTCCAGTTTTTCAAAATTTCATCACATTCCTCTTTTAGCCATTTTTTCCTAGCCTGCTCTGTTTCTCTTCGCAGTTCATTATTTAACCATCGGTATATCTTTCTTGCATCTTCAGTGTTCTGATACATTACCCGTGTTAAAATGGACCGTTTACCAATTGCGGAATACGTCGATATCGTGTTATGGCTATTGTGATCAAAATGCCCAACGGGCTTGTGCTATGTATGCTGCTCGGTATCCTGGACGACATCATCCAAGTGTCCGGACCGTTCGCCGCATTGTTACGTTATTTAAAGAAACAGGAAGCGTTCAGCCACGTCAACCACGACCTGCAACAAATGATGATGCCCAAGTAGGTGTTTTAGCTGCTGCGACAGCTAATCCGTACATCAGTACAAGACAAACTGCGCGAGAATCGGGAATCTAAAAAACGTCGGTGTTGAGAATGCTACATCAACATCTATTGCACCAGTACCACATTTCTGTGCACCAAGAATTGCATGGCGACGACTTTGAACGTCGTGGACAGTTCTGCCACTGGGCACAAGGGAAATTACGGGACGATGATAGCTTTTTTGCACGCGTTCTATTTAGCGACGAAGCGTCATTCACCAACAGCGGTAACGTAATCCGGCATAATATGCACTATTGGGCAACCGAAAATCCATGATGACTGTGACAAGTGGAACATCAGCGATCTTGGCGGGTTAGTGTATGGTGCGGCATTATTGGCCCCCAATTATCTAAATGGTGCAATGTATGCTGATTTCCTACGTAATGTTCTACCGATGTTACTACAATATGTTTCACTGCGTGACAGAATAGCGATGTACACTCCTGGAAATTGAAATAAGAACACCGTGAATTCATTGTCCCGGGAAGGGGAAACTTTATTGACACATTCCTGGGGTCAGATACATCACATGATCACACTGACAGAACCACAGGCACATAGACACAGGCAACAGAGCATGCACAATGTCGGCACTAGTACAGTGTATATCCACCTTTCGCAGCAATGCAGGCTGCTATTCTCCCATGGAGACGATCGTAGAGATGCTGGATGTAGTCCTGTGGAACGGCTTGCCATGCCATTTCCACCTGGCGCCTCAGTTGGACCAGCGTTCGTGCTGGACGTGCAGACCGCGTGAGACGACGCTTCATCCAGTCCCAAACATGCTCAATGGGGGAGAGATCCGGAGATCTTGCTGGCCAGGGTAGTTGACTTACACCTTCTAGAGCACGTTGGGTGGCACGGGATACATGCGGACGTGCATTGTCCTGTTGCAACAGCAAGTTCCCTTGCCGGTCTAGGAATGGTAGAACGATGGGTTCGATGACGGTTTGGATGTAGCGTGCACTATTCAGTGTCCCCTCGACGATCACCAGTGGTGTACGGCCAGTGTAGGAGATCGATCCCCACACCATGATGCCGGGTGTTGGCCCTGTGTGCCTCGGTCGTATGCAGTCCTGATTGTGGCGCTCGCCTGCACGGCGCCAAACACGCATACGACCATCATTGGCACCAAGGCAGAAGCGACTCTCATCGCTGAAGACGACACGTCTCCATTCGTCCCTCCATTCACGCCTGTCGCGACACCACTGGAGGCGGGCTGCACGATGTTGGGGCGTGAGCGGAAGACGGCCTAACGGTGTGCGGGACCGTAGCCCAGCTTCATGGAGACGGTTGCGAATGGTCCTCGCCGATACCCCAGGAGCAACAGTGTCCCTAATTTGCTGGGAAGTGGCGGTGCGGTCCCCTACGGCACTGCGTAGGATCCTACGGTCTTGGCGTGCATCCGTGCGTCGCTGCGGTCCGGTCCCAGGTCGACGGGCACGTGCACCTTCCGCCGACCACTGGCGACAACATCGATGTACTGTGGAGACCTCACGCCCCACGTGTTGAGCAATTCGGCGGTACGTCCACCCGGCCTCCCGCATGCCCACTATACGCCCTCGCTCAAAGTCCGTCAACTGCACATACGGTTCACGTCCACGCTGTCGCGGCATGCTACCAGTGTTAAAGACTGCGATGGAGCTCCGTATGCCACGGCAAACTGGCTGACACTGACGGCGGAGGTGCACAAATGCTGCGCAGCTAGCGCCATTCGACGGCCAACACCGCGGTTCCTGGTGTGTCCGCTGTGCCGTGCGTGTGATCATTGCTTGTACAGCCCTCTCGCAGTGTCCGGAGCAAGTATGGTGGGTCTGACACACCGGTGTCAATGTGTTCTTTTTTCCATTTCCAGGAGTGTACTTCCAACATGATGTATGTCCGGCACACAGCTAGCGTGCGGTTGAAGCGGTATTGAATAGCATATTTCATGGCAGGTGGATTGGTCGTCGAAGCACCATACCATGGACCGCACGTTCACCGGTCTGACGTCCCCGGATTTCTTTCTGAGGGGAAAGTCGAAGGACATTTGCTATCGTGATCCACCGACAACGCCTGACAACACGCGTCAGCGCATTGTCAAGGCATGTGCGAACATTACGGAAGGCGAACTACTCGGTGTTGAGAGGAATGTCGTTACACGTGTTGCCAAATGCATTGAGGTTGACAGACATCATTTTGAGCATTTACTGCATTAATGTGGTATTTACAGGTAATCACGCTGTAACAGCATGCGTTCTCAGAAATAATAAGTTTACAATGCTACATGTATCACATTGGAACAGCCGAAATAAAATGTTCAAATGTAACTACGTTCTGTATCTTAATTTACAAAAACCTACCTGTTACCAACTGTTCGTCTAAAATTGTGACCCATATGTTTGTGACTATTACAGCGCCATCTATCACAAAGCGAAAAACGTGGTCCAGCTGAAACGTTCATATTTCTTTACGTACTACACGAATATGTAATAAAAATGGGGGTTCCTATTTTAAAAAACGCAGTTGATATCCGTTTGACCTATGCCAGCGCCATCTAGCGCGCCAACCATAGCGCCATCTGGTTTCCCCATCAAGCTAGACAAGTTTCGTTCTTTGTAGTTTTTTCGTTTGACGCTTATTTCGTGAGATATTTGGCCCGGTCACGATCAATGAACCACCCTATATACAGCGTGAACATTAATACGAGGGTTGCAACTTTTTAATTGTAGCAACTACTGTTTTACGGCTCGTACAAAATAGATACGTGTTTCAAAGTTTTACTGACCTTTAAAGTAGTCACCAGAATTGTGTGTAAGCCGCTGCCAGCGATGTGGAAGTCGTAGGATACTCTTAGCAGTGACAGTTGTGTTGACAGTTCGAGCGGCGCGGTCTATTGCCCGACGCATTTGCAGCACTTCTGAAGCGAATGCCGTGAAGTGTTTCCTTCAGTTTACAAATCGAGTTCAACTTACGAGGGCTTAAGTCAGGTGAGTGCAGTAGGTGCTATAGCACTCAGCAGCCCCATCACTCAAAAAAATCAGTAACAGCTTGCACTGTACGTGCTTGAGGATTGTCCTGCAAAATGATGGTCAGGTCCAGCAGAAAGTATCATCACTTCTGTCTCTAAGCTGGTCGTAGGTTGTGTTCCAAAAATGAACAGCATAGAGACAGAAGTGATGACACTTCCTGCAGGACCTGACCATCATTTTGCAGGACAATCTTGGCAACGGCTTACACACAATGCTGGTGACTACTTTGAAGGTCAGTAGGACTTTGAAACATGTATCTATTTTGTGCGAGCTGTAAATACATAGTTCCACTATTAAAGTTCCAACCCCCGTAAAACCGACAAAGTGATGGACAGATTCGTGACAGGAAATGGAGAAAAAATGGTCCTTTGAACATGTGTCCAGAAATGGACAGTGTGCATGCAGTGATGGCTCTAAGCACTATAGGACGTAACATCTGAGGTCATCAGTCCCTTAGAACTACTTAAACCTAACTAACCTAAGGACATCACACACATCCATGCCCGAGGCAGGATTCCAACCTGTGACCGTAGCACAACGCGCTTTCGGTCTGAAGCGCCTAGAACCGCTCGGCCACAGCGGCCAGCTTGCATCCAATGACAAAGAATCGTTCCAGATCACAGTACAGAGCTGCATCGCGTCCACGTCACAAAAAATCGTTCAAATGGCTGTGAGGACTATTGGACTTAACTTCTGAGGTCATCAGTTCCCTAGAACTTAGAACTACTTAAACCTAACTAACCTTAGGACATCACACACAGCCATGCCCGAGGCAGGATTCGAAACTGCTACCGTAGCAGCAACGCGGTTCCCGACTGAAGCGCCAAAACCGTTCGGCCACCCCGGCCGGCTTCCATGTCACAACAGATTTTCAAAGTGGCAACCACAGGGTGCAATGCAAGCATTCACACATTGCATCGTGTATTACTGCACTCTTCTGCACATTCCGGCCTCTCTCCGTAAAGCATCACAGACGTCGTGAACACACTGTTGAAGGGTTTGCACATCAAGTACTGGTTCAGCATACACAACGCTTTTCAGTTGCAACCATGGGTAAAAATCTGTGGGGTTTAAGTCCGGTCACCTAGCAGGCCATGCTACAATGCCTCTGTGTCCCCTCGAAGATCTGGCGAAGGTGTCGTTGAGGTGTCAGCAAACAGTAGTGCAGAAGTGGGGTGTTGGTCTGTCATGCAGAAACCACATAATCTGTCATACCGCCAAACATACAAGTCGAGGTACATTCCTCCGTGAAGGCGTTGTGGGGCGGTAACCGATCGAAGTATGTAGTTGCAAAGAATCCCCACCCAGACATTCGTGCTGTATTCGTGCTGATGAGACGCCCCAACTATTCCCCGAGGACTGTCTGCAGCCCACAGACAGCAATTTTGCAGAGTGATGGCGACAGTTCTAGTAAAGATTGCTTTGTCAGTAAAGAGGACTGATTTCAGAAGTGCCATAATATCCTGTAGAACCTGGTCCTCCAAATCTGGTGTATACACAGTCTGTGACCTCCTTGCATACTTGTCTGCCTGAAACGACCCAAAAAGGGCTTGAAATGTATGATGTGGTTCCTGTGTGTGAGGGTGCTTGTTTTGGCATAGCTGTGCTGCCTCTCGTCCGTTCTTATCTGCTTGGCCATAGCGTCTCAGCTTGTTCCCGACATGAACACCTGACCATTATGCTCTTTAGAGTATGGGGCGACAATGGTTCAAATGGCTCTGAGCACTATGGGACTTAACGTCTGAGGTCATCAGTCCCCTAGACTTAGAACTACTTAAACCTAACTAACCTAAGGACATCACACACATCCATGCCCAACGCAGGATTCGAACCTGCGACCGTACCAGCCGCGTGGTTCCGGACTGAAGCGCCTAGAACCGCTCGACCACCGCGGCCGGCTAAAGTAGGGTAAATTGTAATGTCAGTGGTGTTTGTTGCAGGATTCTAGTGCAGAGAGGGAAAAGTGGAAATTTCATTCAAAAAAAAAAAAAAAAAAAAGGAACAGTTATTTTGTATATAAAATTTCTGCTCTGCGTCATAACACTTTGCACGATTTCTTCAATGGCGTCTGCTTTCTGTATTCAATACAATGACACGCTACAGTGCGTGTTATTTCCTCGAATGTCTACAGACTCTGTAATACAGGATAACACTGCATCCAAGATGCAGCCAAACTTGCACAATTAATATTGGCTCGGCAATACACGCGTGTATACTACTGTCTGCTCTCATTCAGCTTACAGCGTAGTAAATACACTCCTGGAAATTGAAATAAGAACACCGTGAATTCATTGTCCCAGGAAGGGGAAACTTTATTGACACATTCCTGGGGTCAGATACATCACATGATCACACTGACAGAACCACAGGCACATAGACACAGGCAACAGAGCATGCACAATGTCGGCACTAGTACAGTGTATATCCACCTTTCGCAGCAATGCAGGCTGCTATTCTCCCATGGAGACGATCGTAGAGATGCTGGATGTAGTCCTGTGGAACGGCTTGCCATGCCATTTCCACCTGGCGCCTCAGTTGGACCAGCGTTCGTGCTGGACGTGCAGACCGCGTGAGACGACGCTTCATCCAGTCCCAAACATGCTCAATGCGGGACAGATCTGGAGATCTTGCTGGCCAGGGTAGTTGACTTACACCTTCTAGAGCACGTTGGGTGGCACGGGATACATGCGGACGTGCATTGTCCTGTTGCAACAGCAAGTTCCCTTGCCGGTCAAGGAATGGTAGAACGATGGGTTCGATGACGGTTTGGATGTACCGTGCACTATTCAGTGTCCCCTCGACGATCACCAGTGGTGTACGGCCAGTGTAGGAGATCGCTCCCCACACCATGATGCCGGGTGTTGGCCCTGTGTGCCTCGGTCGTATGCAGTCCTGATTGTGGCGCTCACCTGCACGGCGCCAAACACGCATAAGACCATCATTGGCACCAAGGCAGAAGCGACTCTCATCGCTGAAGACGACACGTCTCCATTCGTCCCTCCATTCACGCCTGTCGCGACACCACTGGAGGCGGGCTGCACGATGTTGGGGCGTGAGCGGAAGACGGCCTAACGGTGTGCGGGACCGTAGCCCAGCTTCATGGAGACGGTTGCGAATGGTCCTCGCCGATACCCCAGGAGCAACAGTGTCCCTAATTTGCCGGGAAGTGGCGGTGCGGTCCCCTACGGCACTGCGTAGGATCCTACGGTCTTGGCGTGCATCCGTGCGTCGCTGCGGTCCGGTCCCAGGTCGACGGGCACGTGCACCTTCCGCCGACCACTGGCGACAACATCGATGTACTGTGGAGACCTCACGCCCCACGTGTTGAGCAATTCGGCGGTACGTCCACCCGGCCTCCCGCATGCCCACTATACGCCCTCGCTCAAAGTCCGTCAACTGCACATACGGTTCATGTCCACGCTGTCGCGGCATGCTACCAGTGTTAAAGACTGCGATGGAGCTCCGTATGCCACGGCAAACTGGCTGACACTGACGGCGGCGGTGCACAAATGCTGCGCAGCTAGCGCCATTCGACGGCCAACACCGCGGTTCCTGGTGTGTCCGCTGTGCCGTGCGTGTGATCATTGCTTGTACAGCCCTCTCGCAGTGTCCGGAGCAAGTATGGTGGGTCTGACACACCGGTGTCAATGTGTTCTTTTTTCCATTTCCAGGAGTGTAATTGTTAATTTGCTCCAATCGGACCGAAAATATCTCGCACAACATCTAATACCACGTTATGAACTGACAAACCTTCACTTGCAAAGCCCCAGTACTGCCACATTTACAGCTTTGTGGTGACTTTTCAAACGCTCTGTATTGTTCTCTGCATGAAGTTTCTTATGAAACTTCCTCTAGTGATTTCCAAAAGTTAATAGTGACTTACGAAGCACCGAGTACTGCCGCATTTACAGCTTTGTGTAGACCTTATGAACACGCAGTACTGTACCCCTTTCTGTACGTACACTGTGTGGTATTTCTTACACGAAACTCCCACGCTGATTTAAAAAAAAGTGTGTGAAATCCTATAGGACTTAACTGCTAAGGTCATCACTCCCTAAGCTTACACATTACTTAACCTAAATTATCCTAAGGACAAACACACACATCCATGCCCGAGGGAGGAACTTATTTTAAAAAGCAAGTTGTGACTTATGAGGCACCCTGTACTGTCACGTTTATAGTTTTTTGGCGACTTATTAAACACTCTGTACTGTTTTCTGAGTGAATTTCCTAACGAAACATTATACACTGATTTCCAAAAATTAACATTGACTCACAAAACACCCAGTATTGCCAAGTTTAAAATTTTATGTACACTTTTTGGACACGCAGTACTGTTTCTCTATCTACACGTACACTGTGTGGTATTTCTTAGGAAACTCCCTTGCTGATTTACGAAAGCGAGTAGTGACTTACGAGGCACCCTGTACTGACAAATTTATAGTTTTGTGGGCACTTACTAAACACCCTGTACTGTAGCCTTTTCAGTGCCTATACTGAGTGAAGTTTCTTACGAAACCACTACACTGAGTTTCAAAAATTAATATTGATTTATGAAACGCCTGCCACTACAACGTTTACAGTTTTGTGGAGACTTTTTAAACACCCAGTATTTTTCCCTTTTCCTTGCGTATACTGTGAGGTATTGCTTACGAAACTCCCACTACTGATTTACAAAATACTGTAGTGACTTGTGTAGCACCCAGTACTGCCACGTTAATAGTTTTGTGTAGACTTTTCAAACAAGTTGTACTGTTCTCTGGGTGAAGTGTCTAACGACATTCCTTACAGTGATTTCCAAAAATTAACAGTTCCTTACAGAGCACCCAGTTTACAGTTTTGTGTAGACTTGTTGAACGCCAGCTACTGTTCCTTTCTGCGCAATCCGGTTCACGAATTCCCGAGTCCTTACGGCTGCCGCAGTTGTACAGAGATCGCTCTCCGATATGCAGGTGGCCCCTAACTCTAAACGACAAAAGCCCTGCCGTCGTGACTTCCGCGTCGTGATGGACGCCATCTTGTTACGTCACAACATGCCATAAAGACAAACGGCCTACGTCCTTGTCTCTAGCACAGGCCCACGAAACTGTCGGCACACGTTGCTTACTTGCACCGATTCAGAAACATTTTTCCTTCTTTCTTTCTTTAATCGTGCCCCCCATAGTTCCTGATGTCCAGAAGTAGCTTGAGACATCCAACTATACAACTGCCGACACACTGCTAATTGCAATAAATCTCTTCCCAAACAGTGATAACCAAAACGTTCAGCATTAATTATTGCCAGTACATTTTTGGTAAAACTTAAAACCAATGTTTGGCTATACAATTATAACTGGCAATAAATAATTGCAAATACTATAAGATTTTACTTATGTTTTCCGCCGTACTAGAAGTTCGTTTGCGCCTCGATGAGCACGCTGCAGGTTTGTTATTATCACTATTGAGACACTTTTCTTCGTAGTAATTCTTGATATTTTGACCTCTTTCCAAAAAGCAACATAGTGCAAGTACTCACCAGAGAACCACTTCACAAAGCTCATCTTAGCATCTGAATCGGCCGGCCGCTGTGGCCGAGCGGTTCTAGGCACTTCAGTCCGGAACCGCGCTGCTGCTACGGTCGCAGGTTCGAATCCTGCCTCGGGCATGGATGTGTGTGATGTCTTTAGGTTAGTTAGATTTAAGTAGTTCTAAGTCTAGGGAACTGGTGACCTCAGATGTTAAGTCCCATAGTGCTTAGAGCCATGTGAACCATTTGCACGTTTACGAACTGAGCACAACTGCTGCACTTAACGCGCTTTACTTCTGTTTATATCCTCCCTGTTCGCTTCAGAGGTTTCTCGAAAAGTACACTTTTAAATCCTACGATTTGTAGTTAGAACCCAGATTTTAAGTAAAGCATATATTTTGAGAATTACCATTTTAGGCTACAAAATTATCCTGTTTTGCAGTTTAAATCAGTTTCAAGTTTATAATCAAAGTTTCTGGAATCTACAAGTTTCTTTTGTAAACGATATTTTCGAAAGAAATTTTTTTTAACATAACAAGTTATTCTTTCCTTTGTTGATAAGATAATGTTTCCATTAAGGTATATATAACAGTAAATCCAAATAACTTTTACTATGTACAAATTTTATGTAATCTCTATTTTTTTAAGTTGTTATTTTTAATTCTTTTCTTTAAGCACCCATTTTCAATGAACGTAATTAAAATGTTACATTAATGTTACATTAAATGTGCAAAATGTCACATTTGTAAGAAATTTTTGTACTGATTCCAAAACTGGTCTTGGCTTTTGCGAGTCTGTAATTTTTAGCGAGTTTGGAGAATTTAATATTATGATTGGTATTTTATTATGTTTAATTCACTTGATACACTTGCTTTACAGTTGTATCCATAAAATATGATATTTTGTTGTGTGGTATTAGCTGAATAAACGTTACTTTTGAAATGGTCATTTAATTGAATTTCAATATTGCACCATAAATTCTCTCATTGATACTTGACACAATTTTGGAATTACGCAAATGAGTGGGTCTTCCATGATACGTATTATTCTGTTAGGATATACAGGCATCATAATCATAGTAGCAAAGTGTGGGGTGATGAATTTGAATTTTCAGTATTCGAAATGTGGACTTCTTTCATGAATACTAAAATGCAATAACAGAAGGACTGTATAGCATCTGGGAAATCAGCTAGTAATCAGTTATGTCATTACGTTGTTAGAAATATGAAGGGCTTATTTCAATAGTGATACAAGTCCATTTTTGCTCATTCTGAGATACAGACTCCTAAAGATAAATGAACGCTGCAAATTCTGCAGTTGAGATACCAGAATACTTGAAAATATAATATATATATATATATATATATATATATATATATATATAAACTTGAAACCAGAATACTTGAAAAAATATGTATATAAACTTGAATATTTCTGGTATCTCAACTACAGATCTTTCAGCACTCATTTAACTTTATGACTCTGTGTCTCAGAAAGAGCAAAAATGGAGTTGTGCCACTATTGAAATAAGCCCTTCATATGTCTTATGTACAAACAGATTGAATTTATGCAGTGTAATTTAGTTAAGAGTCAAAGAGCCCATTGCTGGTTGTCACAGTCGACTTGGTTTAACAATCGATAGTCGACAGTCAGATTATACCACAGCATATATGATACTGTGTTAATATGGGGATACTCACCACAGGCACAGCGTGCTGGGCAGACGGCGTGGTGTGATCCGCCCCACGACGGCCGCCCCCGCTGCCCCCGCCGCCCCCGCTGGAGACGCCGAGCCGGCGCCACCCGCCCCCAGCGCCGCGCCCGCCGCCCCCGCAGAAGACGCCTCTGCAGAGAGTGCCTCTGAGGCCAGCCCACCAGCTGTCACCAGGCCCGGCAGGTAAAGAAGTGGCCCCAATGATAGACCTGTGAACCACACCCATTACGACCCATGTAATCACTCCGTAACCACTCAACGACCAGAGCTATAACTACCACCATAGTCACCCCTTATCCACCACCAATAACAGACCTCTAAAACTCAACCATATCAAGCCACATAACCACTCGATAAACCTCCCATAAGCACCCCATAACCAGCGCCATAACCACATCCATAACCACGCCTGTAACAGACCCATGGACCACAACTGTAACCACGAACTCCACAACCACCATAACCACTCCACATGCACACTCAGAACCAACCCTACACCTGTGATTCTTCAGCTTCTCCCGGCGTATTTCTTGCTCGAACAGTCCACGGGTGTACTGCCGGTCCATAGAGTCCAACGGGCACAATATTTCGGCGATCAGACATGTCGCCATCGTCAGGTGCGCTGACGAACTGAGCTCCTGGTGCTGCTGCTGCCTGACAGGAACAGATGAGCCCCTGTGGGTCAGTGGAGTCTAAGCCGGAAGGCTATTCCTCCAAACTGACGGAGCTAGTGATGTGGCCTGACTTCGTGTTTCATCTCCTGTCAGTCTGCTGGGACGGTGTTCTGGACGTGCTGGCAACTCAATGGTCGCGAAGCAGGTGGGGCCATCTGGTTGCGTTAAGACGCTGCACCCTGCGGTCCAGTGCTCGAAGGAGCTGATTTTCGGACTGCGCGTTCTTCTCGTAAAAGAGCCGTGCAGCCTGACGAAACCTGTCTCGAACAGTAGGGATGTTGGAGATTCGGTTAAGGTCGTCCGACGGGAAGTCCCGAGGGAGGTGCAATGCCAGACGTAGGATCCGGTTCTGAACGCGCTGGAGTCGGTCGACGTGGGTCGTTGCAGCATTGCCCCAAACCACAGCGGCGTAGTCGATAAGCGGGCATATGAGTGTAAGATAGAGCGCAACACCCAGTTCTGGCGGGAGCGCAGGTGTCGGATTTAGAAAGGGGTAGAGTTGAGTCATTCTACCCCTGACCTTTTTGACGATGTCGTCGATATGGTATCTCCATGTGAGTCCACTATCCAGTGTCACACCCAGGTACTTAGCGGTATTGCCCCAAGGTACGGCGATTCCCCTGATGGTGATCTGCGGTAGGTCGGCTGGGATACGCTTCTTGGTGATGAGGAGGGCTTGCGTCTTATCCTCGTTGAAGCTGAGGCGCCACATCCTGGCTCACTAAGTGTCAGCCGCTGCATGCGTCGTCGGACCAGAGCTGCATTCATGCTGCGCGTGTACTTCGCCGTATCATCCGCGTAGAGGGCGAGGTGGACCCTGTCCATTCGCGGCATGTCTGCGATGTACAGGATGTACATACAGTACGGGGCCGAGGACGGAGCCTCGGGGAACTCCAGCCCTGACTCGGCGGCGCGACGGCAGGTCCTCCGTGTGTACATGAAAGCTTCTGTCGGCGAGGTAAGATTTTAAGATACGCACATGCGGGGGGGGGGGGGGGGGCACACCGAGGTCCAGGAGCTTGAAGAGAAGCCCCTCACGCCGTACAGAATCGAACGCCCGTGAAACATCCAGCATGATGAAGGCATTGAAACAGAGGATGACACGCGTAAAGCTGAAATACTAAACACCTTTTTCCAAAGCTGTTTCACAGAGGAAGACCGCACTGCAGTTCCTTCTCTAAATCCTCGCACAAACGAAAAAATGGCTGACATCGAAATAAGTGTCCAAGGAATAGAAAAGCAACTGGAATCACTCAACAGAGGAAAGTCCACTGGACCTGACGGGATATCAATTCGATTCTACACAGAGTACGCGAAAGAACTTGCCCCCCTTCTAACAGCCGTATACCGCAAGTCTCTAGAGGAACGGAAGGTTCCAAATGAGTGGAAAAGAGCACAGGTAGTCCCAGTCTTCAAGAAGGGTCGTCGAGCAGATTCGCAAAACTATAGACCTATATCTCTGACGTCGATCTGTTGTAGAATTTTAGAACATGTTTTTTGCTCGAGTATCATGTCGTTTTTGGAAACCCAGAATCTACTATGTAGGAATCAACATGGATTCCGGAAACAGCGATTGTGTGAGACCGAACTCGCTTTATTTGTTCATGAGACCCAGAAAATATTAGATACAGGCTCCCAGGTAGATGCTATTTTCCTTGACTTCCGGAAGGCGTTCGATACAGTTCCGCACTGTCGCCTGATGAACAAAGTAAGAGCCTACGGAATATCAGACCAGCTGTGTGGCTGGATTGAAGAGTTTTTAGCAAACAGAACACAGCATGTTGTTATCAATGGAGAGACGTCTACAGACGTTAAAGTAACCTCTGGCGTGCCACAGGGGAGTGTTATGGGACCATTGCTTTTCACAATATATATAAATGACCTAGTAGATAGTGTCGGAAGTTCCATGCGGCTTTTCGCGGATGATGCTGTAATATACAGAGAAGTTGCAGCATTAGAAAATTGTAGCGAAATGCCGGAAGATCTGCAGCGGATAGGCACTTGGTGCAGGGAGTGGCAACTGACACTTAACATAGACAAATGTAATGTATTGCGAGTACATAGAAAGAAGTATCCTTTATTGTATGATTATATGATAGCGGAACAAACACTGGTAGAAGTTACTTCTGTAAAATATCTGGGAGTATGCGTGCGGAACGATTTGAAGTGGAATGATCATATAAAATTAATTGTTGGTAAGGCGGATACCAGGTTGAGGTTCATTGGGAGAGTGCTTAGAAAATGTAGTCCATCAACAAAGGAGGTGGCTTACAAAACACTCGTTCGACCTATACTTGAGTATTGCGCATCAGTGTGGGATCCGTACCAGGTCGGGTTGACGGAGGAGATAGAGAAGATCCAAAGAAGAGCGGCGCGTTTCGTCACAGGGTTGTTTGGTAAGCGTGATAGCGTTACGGAGATGTTTAGCAAACTCGAGTGGCAGACTCTGCAAGAGAGGCGCTCTGCATCGCGGTGTAGCTTGCTCGCCAGGTTTCGAGAGGGTGCGTTTCTGGATGAGGTATCGAATATATTGCTTCCCCCTACTTATACCTCCCTAGGAGATCACGAATGTAAAATTAGAGAGATTAGAGCGCGCACAGAGGCTTTCAGACAGTCGTTCTTCCCGCGAACCATACGCGACTGGAACAGAAAAGGGAGGTAATGACAGTGGCACGTAAAGTTGACTCCGCCACACACCGTTGGGTGGCTTGCGGAGTATAAATGTAGATGTAGATGTAGATGTAGATTATGGCTCCGAAATATTCCCGCCGTTCGATGGCATCAATGGCCGCTTCAACGAGTCGAAGCAGTTGGTGCGTTGTTGCGTGTCCAGGGCGAAAAACCACATTGATCGTCCGGTAGGAGACGTTCTTCCCTGATGTGACGCAGTAGGCGGCAGAGATAGAGCCTTTCAAACTGCCTTGCTGACTGCTGGTAGCAAACTGATGGGCTTGAGCTCCTAGGGCGGGCGGCCGTCCTAAACCCTCTTCCCCCGCGAGGCGTTCTCTCCGCGGTCCGCGCCCGCAGCCGCGCGTCGGCTTTCCCTGTGGCGTCGGCGTCTGTGGTGGCGTCGGTGTAGCTGCCTCGTCCGCCCTGGTCGCTCGTTCGTTTTCTTTGCTGAGCCTCTTTTTAGTTAGACTCAATGGAAACAGAAAAGATTCTAACAACTACCGAGGTATCTCTTTAATCAGCGTTGTGGGTAAAATCTTCTCAGGCATTGTTGAAAGGAAAGTGCGAGTATTAGTTGAGGACCAATTGAATGAAAATCAGTGTGGGTTTAGGCGTCTTACAGGTTGTCAGGACCAGATCTTTAGCTTACGGCAAATAATGGAGAAGTGTTATGAGTGGAACAGGGAATTGTATCTATGCTTTATAGATCTAGAAAAGGCATATGACCGGGTTCCTAGGGGGAAGTTATTGTCTGTTCTACGAGATTATGGAATAGGAGGCAAACTTTTGCAAGCAATTAAAGGTCTTTACATGGATACTCAGGCAGCAGTTAGAGTTGACGGTAAATTGAGTTCATGGTTCAGAGTAGTTTCAGGAGTAAAACACTGTTGTTCATATTATTTATGGATCATATGTTGAAAACAATAGACTGGCTGGGTGAGATTAAGATATGTGAACACAAAATAAGCAGTCTCGCATATGCGGATGACTTAGTTGTGATGGCAGATTCGATTGAAAGTTTGCAAAGTAATATTTCAGAGCTAGATCAGAAATGTAAGGACTATGGTATGAAGATTAGCATCTCCAAAACGAAAGTAATGTCAGTGGGAAAGAAATATAAACGGATTGCGTGCCAAATAGGACGAACAAAGTTAGAACAGGTGGACGGTTTCAAGTACTTAGGATGCACATTCTCACAGGATGGCAACAAGTGAAAGAACTGGAAGCGAGGTGTAGCAAAGCTAATGCAGTGAGCGCTCAGGTACGATCTACCCTCTTCTGCAAGAAGGAAGTCAGTACCAAGACTAAGTTATCTGTGCACCGTTCAATCTTTCGACCAACTTTGTTGTATGGGAGCGAAAGCTAGGTGGATTCAGGTTACCTTATCAACAAGGTTGAGGTTACGGATATGAAAGTAGCTAGGATGATTGCAGGTACTAGTAGATGGGAACAATGGCAGGAGGGTGTCCACAATGAGGAAATCAAAGAAAAACTGGGAATGAACTCTATAGATGTAGCAGTCAGGGCGAACAGGCTTAGATGGTGGCGTCATGTTACACGCATGGGAGAAGCAAGGTTACCCAAGAGACTCATGGGTTCAGCAGTAGAGGGTAGGAGGAGTCGGGGCGGACCGAGGAGAAGGTACCTGGATCCGGTTAAGAATGATTTTGAAGTAATAGGTTTAACATCAGAAGAGGCACCAATGTTAGCACTGAATAGGGGATCATGGAGGAATTTTATAAGGGGGCTATGCTCCAGACTGAACGCTGAAAGGCATAATCAGTCTTAAATGATGATGATGATGATCAATGCTGGTTCCCATGCCTTGCTGAGGTTATAGCCGCAATCGCAGGTACGAATTTCGGTAGTTTCTCTAACGACGCTGTCCCAGTATTTAGATGTCTGTGCCAAGACCCTGCTATGTTGGTAGTCCATTTCGTAATTTTCGGACAAACAGTGTTCTGCGATTGCCGACTTGTTGGGGTACAACTCGAGTTTGCCTCTGATGTTCTCGGCAACGATCTTCGATGGTGCGCACTGTCTGTCCAATGTAAGTCTTCCCACACTCACATGGAATCTGGTACATGCCGGCCTTCCGCAAACCGAGATCGTCTTTGACACTTCCCAATAATGCTCGTGGTTTATTGGGCGGGCAAAAAGTTCCTACTTGGTGTTTCCTCAATATTCGTCCTATTTGCCCCAATAGTGCGCCAGTATACGGTATATAGGCGGTGGCTATCTCTTCCTCCGTGACTTCGTCCACAAGCTGTACTGTAGAGGTGGAGCGGAGAGCGCATATGATCTGCCATCCCGAGACCGTGGAGAGAAAGCCTCGCGGGGGAAGGGGGTTTAAGACGGCCTCCCGTCCTCAGGAGCTCAGTTCGTCAGCGCACCTGACGGTAGCGACATGTCTGATCGCCGAAATATTGTGCCTGTTGGACACTATGTACCGGCAGTACACCTGTGGACTGTCAGAGCAAAAAATGCGCCGGGAGAAGTTGGAGAATCACAGGTGTAGGGTTGGTTCTGAGTGTGCGTGTGGAGTGGTTATGGTGGTTGTGGAGTTCGTGGTTACAGTTGTGGTCCATGGGTCTGTTATGAGCGTGGTTATGGATGTGGTTATGGCGCTGGTTATCGGGTGCTTATGGGAGGTTTATCGAGTGGTTATGTGGCTCGATATGGTTGAGTTTTAGAGGTGGACTGTCCGAGGAATCCTACACCTGACCCCATACCACCCCAGCATTGTGTCTCATTTAGAGACTTCTCTCCCATACAATACAAGCTGCAAACGATAACTGTTTGCAGCGTCATGCAGTGCTGTAAGGGAAGCCGAGATGAACAATTTGGTGTACGAGGGGTGTTCACTAAGTAATGCAACACAATTTTTTTTTTCTGAAAGCACGGCGGTTTTATTCAGGATTACAATGCACCATATTATTCACCATTCGTTTGGCTACAAAATCACCTCCGTTCAATGGAAAGGCCTTACGCAAACTTACTGTATGCCTGCTTGGTACCACTCTATTGGTCGACGCCAGAGGCAACGTCTTGTTGCATCAAATACCGCCTCAACATTCACATACTGCTTTCTGTGGAGTGCATCTTTCATTGGACCAACCAGATGGAAAGTATGAGATCCAAGCTGTAGGGTGGATGAAGAGGAACAGTCCAATGAAATTTTGTGAGCTCCCATTGGGTGGGCAGACTTGTATGAGGTTTTCCATTGCCATGGAGAAGGAGAAATTCGTTTACAGTTTTGTGGAAACGAACACACTGAAATTGTTTTTGCAGTTCCCCGAGGGTAGCACAAAAGCTGTGTGTGGTCGACTGGCATGCAGCGGATCAGACAGGTTTACGTGATCTTGTTACCATGATGACAGACGCCTCACTCAACGACTCGCCGTGCTTTTGTTCACTGCCAGGTCTCTGTAGAATATTGGCGATGACATCTCTCTGCTTGCAATTCGCCTCTGTTACAGGCGCCATTCTGAAGGCTACGTATAGCACTGGCACGTATCGGAACCGCGTGAAACTGCTGCAGCTGCAGCGGGAAAATTGCACACTAAATTCCACAGTAAATTCCACATTTTTCAACCGAAACAGGCCGAGAAAAAAATGTGTTCCATTGCTTACTGAACGTCACTCGTACATCGAAGAAGCGATGTCAGGAATAAAAGAAGATTCCATGAGCGGTATAAAATTCAAGATGGAAGGATACCAACATTATAACATTCACTGATTACATTGCTATCCTCAGTGAAGGTAAAGAAGAATTACAAAATGTGTTGAATGGCATAAACAAATAAGAACAGATATACAGGGCGTTTCCGTAAGAGGGTGCAAAAATATAACAGGACATAGAGAGTGCTCCACTGAACTATTTGAGGTAGGGAACGTGGAGTCCGAGAAGTCAGCTTAAGGAGGTTGAAACGTCCCCTTGGAAAAATTAATGAATTACTGTGCTGATAAACCTCTTACATTATTTGATTTTCAAATAGCTGAGCAGAACTGAACGTTGACATTTTGCTCTTTACCTATTCTGATCAACACTAAACTGACACACAATATTTTTAGCGCAACACAATCTGACTTTCAATAATACCTACAAAAGAATGGCTCTGACTAACAATAACCTATACCTTTCATGAATCACTTACCTCACAAAAATCTTCGTTACTCGAACTACTGCAATACAGCGAGCGCCACTAGTGCCAGCTAAATAAAAGATTCAAACTACTGAAGGCACTAACTTGTGATAGGCATAGTTAGCAAATGAAAGATTTTGATAGAGAACAAACAATGTATTTACCTTAATAGTGTTCAAAAGTCATAATATATATATCAGTCCATGATATCCAATATTACAAATTTACTGTCTCTGATGGACACACGTCCTGATCATGCGCTCTCAAAACTCCGCCATCTCTCTCCCCACATCCACCACTGCTGGCGGCTCACCTCCCACTGCGCAACGCTACGCGCTGTTCACATCCAGCTGCCGCTGCCCAACACTACAATAGCAAACAACAATGCGAACCAGCCACAGACTGCACACAGCACAGCCAGTGATTTTCATACAGAGCGCTACGTGGCGTTACCAACATAGAAACCTAAACAGCCTACTTACAAGGTATAGAAGTAAACTTGTCTGCCACTTTGTCTAGCATTACTATTTTCCAGTTTATTTACAACTAACATGCGTACAAATTTACAGCTACTGTGCTGTTTATTTACATGCAGTCCTGCAAGGAAACAAGTAGGGCGGGCCTGATTGCTAGGAAGTCACGATGCACGATTTTTACTAGGAAGTCATGATGCACGATCTGCTTACTTTACTTGCCCATAAGGTGGCTCTATTGCATCGTATTTACGTTGTTGGAAGACAGGCTGTTCGTGACAGAATGCTGAGACAACATACATGACGGTGCACCGCCTTAGTTCAGTGTGGACGTCCGCAACCATCTCAGTACTGTATTTCCCGGTCGCTGGATTGGAAGAGGAGGTAATATTCTACGCCCTGTGACGTCACCTGACGCCTATTCTCTTGAGTATTTCCTACGGGGGTATCTAAAGTCGCTTGTGCACGAGGCCCCAATGGATACGCAGATGGAATTACTTGCCATAATTGTAGCTGCCTGTGATGTGATTCCAAACACACCAGAACTATCTGTCAGGGTCCGTCATAACCTTGTTCGCCGATGTCATTCTTGCATTGAGGTTGATTGACGTAAGTTTCAACATGTTTTTGTAAGATACAGTACGAAAGGTACGTTCATTGTGTGAATGATGGTATTTGCAGTTAACTGTACATAATGTAAATAAAAAAGTAGACATGTGATTTTATTCACGTTATCTCCTGAATCTGGCATTTCTGATCCCGGACTGCCTACCTCTACGGCCTGTTAAGTTCTTCCACGCTCTCATGGAGAAACCGTGTAGAGTGAGAGTAAACCGAAGGAAAAAAGTAATGAGAAGTGGCAAGAATGTGATTACTGATCAACTTACTATCGAAATTGGAGACTACGAAGTAGAAAAAATGAAGGAGTGCTGCGAACCTGGAAGTAAGATAAGAATGATATAAAGAGCAGATTAGCTCAGGCAAGGAGCGCAGTCTTGGCCAAGAGAAGTCTGTTAATGTAAAAAAGTGGCCTTAATGAAGAAATTTCTAGCAATGTACATTTGGGCCCAGCGTTGTTAGGCACCGAAACAGGGACTGTGGGAAAAGCAGAACAGAAGGGAATCGAGGCGTTTGAGATGTGGTGCTGCAGAAGAATGATGAAAATTATGTGGACTGCTAAGGTAAGGAAAGGAATGAAGAGGCTTCCCTCGGAATCAGCGACGAAAAGATTATGTGGGGAACGTTGACAAGAAGAAGGGACAGAATGATAGGACATGCTCTGCTACATCAGTGGATACCTTGTTTTGTACCAGAGAGGCCTGTAGAAAGTAAACTTCGTTGGGGAAGACAAACGTTGGGATTCAGCCAAGATATCATTGACAACGTAGGTTCCAAGCGCTACTCTGAGATTAAGACGTTGATACACGAGAGCAATTCTTGGTAGCCCGCACTAAACCAGTCAGAAGACTGACGCAGAAACAAGAGAAAAAAATGCAAGTAATAGGCAGTACTTGGCTCGCTTCATCTATATAATGAAAAAATGCAATTGCAAATATCTGCTGATACAGCAGAAGAAATACGCTAATGGAGAAGAAGAGAAAATGCCGCCAGGTGTATTACCAAAGGACCAGCTTTTCGAGAAACAATTCTGTGTAGCCTTGAGTTTGTTGATCGTCAAATGATGATACACGGTGACAATTATTGATCTATACGAAGTAAAATCGTCATAACTTCCGAACAGTTTGGGTTAGGACGTTCAAACTGCACCGTTGGCCGCGGGGCATATGGCAACTACGAGGGTCACTCCAAAAGAAATGCACTCTATTTTTGTAAAAATACGGTTTTCATTCTGCATGTGTGAAAGTTTTACAGTGTGTAGATACATCCTTCCCGCTTGTTATCAAACTTAGTTCAACCTGTTCCCGTGAGTGGCGCCGTCACAGAATGTCGTCAAGATCGCTGCTACACTTGACGTTCGCCAGAAGTAACGTGCTGTCGTAGAATTCCTGTGCTGTGAAAACGAGACAGTGGGAAACATCCATAAGAGGTTGAAAAATGTGTATGGAGATGCTGCAGTACAGTTAGTCGGTGGGCAAGCAGGTTACGTGATGAAAACGGTCACGGCAATATTGAGGATTGTCCTCGCAGCGGCAGGCCTCGTACTGCACACACTCCAGACAATGTGCAGAGAGTTAACGAACTGGTGACTGCTCGCAGACGCATCGCAGTGAACGAATTGTGGCGCTACGTTGGGATAGGGGAAGGAAGCGTTTGCAGAGTACTGAAAGTGCTGGCGTTAAAAAAAGGTTTGTGCCAGGTGGGTTCCCAGGATGTTGACAGTGGCTCACTAAGAAACAAGAAAAACGGTATGCAGCGAACTTTTGGAACAGTACGAGAACGGTGGAGATGACTTTCTTGGAAGAATTGTGACAAGTGATGAAACATGGCTCCACCATTTTTCACTAGAGACGAAGAGGCAATCAATGGAGTGGCATCATGCAAATTCACCCTATGAAAAAAAAAATTCAAAACCAAAACTTCTGCTGGAAAAGTTATGGCTACGGTGTTTTTCGATTCCGAAGGACTCTTGCTTGTGGACATCATGCCAAGTGGAACCAGCATAAATTCTGATGCATAGGTTTGTGCCAGGTGGGTTCCCAGGATGTTGACAGTGGCTCACTAAGAAACAAGAAAAATGGTATGCAGCGAACTTTTGGAACAGTACGAGAACGGTGGAGATGAATTTCTTGGAAGAATTGTGACAGGTGATGAAACATGGCTCCATCATTTTTCACCAGAGACGAAGAGGCAAGCAATGGAGTGGCATCATGCAAATTCACCCAATGAAAAAAAAAATTCAAAACCACACCTTCTGCTGGAAAAGTTATGGCTACAGTGTTTTTCGATTCCGAAGGACTCTTGCTTGTGGACATCATGCCAAGTGGAACCAGCATAAATTCTGATGCATAGGTTTGTGCCAGGTGTGTTCCCAGGATGTTGACAGTGGCTCACTAAGAAACAAGAAAAATGGTATGCAGCGAACGTTTGGAACAGTACGAGAACGGTGGAGATGAATTTCTTGGAAGAATTGTGACAGGTGATGAAACATGGCTCCATCATTTTTCACCAGAGACGAAGAGGCAAGCAATGGAGTGGCACCCAATGAAAAAAAAAAATTCTAAACCGAACCTTCTGCTGGAAAAGTTATGGCTACGGTGTTTTTCGATTCCGAAGGACTCTTGCTTGTGGACATCATGCCACGTGGAACCAGCATAAATTCTGATGCATAGGTTTGTGCCAGGTGGGTTCCCAGGATGTTGACAGTGGCTCACTAAGAAACAAGAAAAATGGTATGCAGCGAACTTTTGGAACAGTACGAGAACGATGGAGATGACTTTCTTGGAAGAATTGTGACAGGTGATGAAACATGGCTCCATCATTTTTCACCAGAGACGAAGAGGCAAGCAATGGAGTGGCATCATGCAAATTCACCCAATGAAAAAAAAAATTCAAAACCACACCTTCTGCTGGAAAAGTTATGGCTACAGTGTTTTTCGATTCCGAAGGACTCTTGCTTGTGGACATCATGCCAAGTGGAGCCACCACGAATTCTGATGCATATGTGACGACACTGAAGAAACTTCGAGCTTGACTGAGTCGTGTTTGACCACATCGGCAGAAGCAGGATGTTTTGCTGTTGCACGAAAATGCACATGTCAGTCAAAAAACCATGGAAGCGATCGCAAAACTCGGATGGACAACACTGGAACACCCACCTTACAGTCCTGACCTGGCTCCGTGTGACTATCACCTCTTTGGGAAAGTGAAAGACTCTCTTCGTGGAACAAGTGCGCGCTGCCAAACAGTGGCTCCAACAGGTTGGTCTAGAATTTTACCGTGTGGGTATACAGGCGCTAGTTCCAAGATGGCGTAAGGCAGTTGAGAGGGATGGAAATTATGTGGAGAAACCAAAATATTGTTCCTAAAGGATGTATCTACACACTGTAAAACTTCCAAACATGTAGAATGAAAGATGGACTTAAAAAAATAGTGTGCATTTCTTTCAAAGTGACCCTCGTAGTATGCACGGTGCTCTAAGCGACCCCCACCACTGCTGCTGCCGCCACACTTGCCCAGCCGACTGCGCATCTTGCAGCCACGGCATTTTGCGCGCGCTAAACCGCAGCGAATCACATTGTCCCGCCTCTCGCTCCCAGGGCTGGAGTTCGCCCCCCGCTGGGCGGCCCCCGCCCCCTGCGGCCCGGCCCACGCATCGGCGCGCTGGCCGGAGGCGGCCGCCCCCGCCTGCCCGGCGCCGCCCCCGCCGCCCCCGCCTCCACAGCGGCGCCAGACGCCGCCCCCAGTCCCAGCTCGACGCCGGCGCCGGCGGCGGACCACGAGGAGGACCACGCAGCTCCAGCCGCCGCTGACGACGCCGCCCCCGCCTCGCAGGAGGTACTGTATAGTTCACTAGCGCCGCTCTGACGTCACAGTTACCTGCATGTATATTGGCTAACAGGGTGTAACGAAAATATAAAGTACAAATTGCAGGAGCCATTCCTCACACGTAGACGAAGACATTATTTTATCTGAACAAGGGTATGGAAACGCTTTATTTTCATGTTACAGCTCATTTTCTCCAAGTCATTAATCACGGAAAACACACAAGAACAGAATATTACGAGGATAATCCCAAAAGTAAGGTCTCCTATTGTTTTATTACTATATAGACCTGTTTACACTTCTGGCCACAAAAATTGCTGGACCACGAAGATGACGTGCTACAGATTCGAAATTTAACCGACAGGAAGAAGATGCTGCGATATGCAAATCATTAGCTTCTCAGAGCATTCACACAAGGTTGGCGACGGTGGCGACACCTACAACATGCTGACATGGGGAAAGTTTCCACCGGATTTCTCATACACAAACAGCAGTTGACCGGCGTTGCCTGGTGAAACGTTGTTGTGATGCCTCGTAAGGAGGAGAAATGCGTACCATCACGTTTCCGACTTTGATAAAGCTCGGACCGTAGCCTATCGCGATTGCGGTTTATCGTATCGCGACATTGCTGTTCGCAGTGGTCGAGATACAACGACTGTTAGCAGAATATGGAATCTATGGGTTCAGGAGGGTAATACGGAACGCCGTGCTGGATCCCAATGGCCTCGTATCACTAGCAGTCGAGATGACAGCCGTGTTATCCGCACGGCTGTAAAGGATCGTGCAGCCTCGTCTCGATCCCTGAGTCAACAGATGGGGACTTTCGCAAGAGAACAACCATCTGCCCGAACAGTTCGACGACGTTTGCAGCAGCATGGACTATTAGCTCGGAGACCATGGCTGCGATTACCCTTGACACTGCGTCGCAGACAGGAGCGCCTGCGATGGTGTACTCAATGACGAACCTGGGTGCACGAATGGCAAAACGTCAGTTTTTCGGATGAATCCAGGGTCTGTTTACAGCATCATGATGGTCGCATCCGTGTTTGGCGACATAGCGGTGAACGCACATTGGAAGCGTGTATTCGTCATCGCCATACTGGCGTATCTCCCGGCGTGATGGTATGGGTTACACATCTCAGTCACCACTTGTTTGCATTGACGGCACTTTGAACAGTGGACGAGTCATTCCTGATGTGTTACGACCCGTGGCTCATACGATCCCTGCGAAACCCTACATTTCAGCAGGATAATGCACGACCGCGTGTTGCAGGTCCTGTACGGGCCTTTCTGGATACAGAAAATGTTCGACTGCTGCTCTGGCCAGCACGTTCTCCAGATCTCTCGCCAATTGAAAATGTCTGGTCGATGGTGGCCGAGAAACTGGCTCGTCACAATACGCCAGTCACTACTATCGATGGCTGGGCGGATTGGCCGAGCGGCTCTAGGCGCTACAGTTTGGAACCGCGCGACCGCTACGGTCGCAGGTTCCAATCCTGCCTCGGGCATGGGTGTGTGTGATGTCCTTAGGTTAGTTAGGTTTAAGTAGTTCTAAGTTCTAGGGGACTGATGACCTGAGATGTTAAGTCCCATAGTGCTCAGAGCCATTTGAACCATTTTTTTTTCTTCCTGAACTGTCTCAGCAGCATTACGCTTTGTGCTCGGTCGCCCACTAGGGGGTCTATCGTCTAAACAACCCGTGGCGCCGAACTTCGGAATCATTCTCGCCACAGCTGCATTTGTGAAGTCCGCAGCTCGTGGTCGTGCGGTAGCGTTCTCGCTTCTCACGCCCGGGTTCCCGGGTTCGATTCCCTGCGGGGTCAGGGATTTTCTCTGCCTCGTGATGACTGGGTGTTGTGTGATGTCCTTAGGTTGGTTAGGTTTAAGTAGTTCTAAGTTCTAGGGGACTGATGACCATAGATGTTAAGTCCCATAGTGCTCAGAGCCATTTTTGGATTTGTCAACGGACCAGTACCCGTTCGAGTCCCCTTCCAGTGGCGATAGGATCGTAACGCTGAACTAGCACATTCCCCATTCTGGTAATACAGCTTCATCAAAAGCGCCTTTTCAGGTAACGTCAACATGCTGCAACTGCTGGTGCATCTGATTCTCTCTCTCATTACAGCTGCTTTTGTACACGATTGTCATGCGCAGTCATTGACGTTTTGCTGTCCAGCGCCATCTTTTGGACATTTTGTGAATTTTTTTTGTTCTAATAAAACCCCATGTCATTCCAAGCATTTGTGTCAATTTTTACCTCTCTATCTACATTTTTCCGTGGTTTATAAAGTTTTCAAATTAATACAGACTTTTTGATCACCCGGTATTATTCGACATAATCACCATTTTTGTCGATGCATTTTTGTAGCCGCTGTGGCAGTTTTTGTATGCCCATATCATACCAGCTCGCCGCCATGCTGTTCAGAAATCTATGAACCTCTTCTTTCACGTCGTCGTCGGAGGTGAATCGCTTTCCGGTCAAATGTTCTGTTAACCTAGGGAACAGGTGATAGTCACTGGGCCTCAAGTCAGGACTATAGGGTGGGTGGGCGATTATGTTCCACTGAAACTGTTGCAGGAGAGTAACGGTTTGCCTAGCGATGTGTGGGCGAGCGTTGTCATTGAGAATGTGTACGCCCTTGCTCAGCAATCCTCTTCTCCGGTTCTGATTTGAATTTGGCATCCATGCACACTTCCGTCAATTGGCGATGGATTTCAATCGGCGCAGCGCCCTTTTTTTTTGGTCATCAGTCTACTGACTAACCTCTTCATCTCAGAGTAGCACTTGCAACCTACGTCCTCAATTATTTGCTTGACGTATTCCAATCTCTGTCTTCCTCTACAGTTTTTGCCCTCTACAGCTCCCTCTAGTACCATGGAAGTCATTCCCTCATGTCTTAGCAGATGTCCTATCATCCTGGCCCTTCTCCGTATCAGTGTTTTCCACATATTCCTTTCCTCTCCGATTCTGCGTAGAACGTCCTCATTCCTTACCTTATCAGTCCATCTAATTTTCAACATTCGTCTATAGCACCACATCTCAAATGCTTCGATTCTCTTCTGTTCCGGTTTCCCCACAGTCCATGTTTCACTACCATACAATGCTGTACTCCAGACGTACATCCTCAGAAATTTCTTCCTCAAATTAAGGCCGGTATTTGATATTAGTAGACTTCTCTTGGCCAGAAATGCCTTTTTTGCCATAGCGAGTCTGCTTTTGATGTCCTCCTTGCTCCGTCCGTCATTGGTTATTTTACTGCCTAGGTAGCAGAATTCCTTAACTTCATTGACTTCGTGACCATCAATCCTGATGTTAAGTTTCTCGCTGTTCTCATTTCTACTACTTCTCATTACCTTCGTCTTTCTCCGATTTACTCTCAAGCCATACTGTGTACTCATTAGACTGTTCATTCCGTTCAGCAGATCATTTAATTCTTCTTCACTTTCACCCAGGATAGCAATGTCATCAGCGAATCGTATCATTGATATCCTTTCACCTTGTATTTTAATTCCACTCCTGAAGCTTTCTTTTATTTCCATCATTGCTTCCTCGATGTACAGATTGAAGAGTAGGGGCGAAAGGCTACAGCCTTGCCTTACACCCTTCTTAATACGAGCACTTCGTTCTTGATCGTCCACTCTTATTATTCCCTCTTGGTTGTTGTACATATTGTATATGATCCGTCTCTCCCTATAGCTTACCCCTACTTTTTTCAGAATCTCGAACAGCTTGCACCATTTTATATTGTCGAACGCTTTTTCCAGGTCGACGAATCCCATGAAAGAGACTTGATTTTTCTTTAGCCTTGCTTCCATTATTAACCGTAACGTCAGAATTGCCTCTCTCGTCCCTTTACTTTTCCTAAAGCCTTTGCGTTCAAAAATCGAATAACTGCGCTCAATTCGCACTTGGCGGTAACATTGTCAACGGCAGCCATGCCAAGACTGAGCGCCTCAGCGCGGTGTGCGCATGTTAACACTCAGATCGCGAGGCACTCTTCATAACAGTGTGACCAACTGGCACACAAACAGAGATCTGTAGTTATAAAAAAAATAGGAGACCTTACTTTTGTGATTACACTCGCAGAATCGCGGGGGACATCTCTGTTCCCTGCCAGTGTTTTGTTTTACATGTCCCGGTTGCCACGCCTCTCTTTCTTCCACCCAGGCTCAACAGACAAAGTTACCATAATTTCGTAGAGAGTGTTCTACCTAATCTGTTCATCTACATCTACATTTATACTCCGCAAGCCACCCAACGGTGTGTGGCGGAGGGCACTTCACATCTCACTGTCATCACCTCCCTTTCCTGTTCCAGTCGCGTATGGTTCGCGGGAAGAATGACTGCCGGAAAGCCTCCGTGCGCGCTCGAATCTCTCTAATTTTACATTCCTGATCTCCTCGGGAGATATAAGTAGGGGGATCCAATATATTCGATACCTCATCCACAAACGCACCCTCTCGAAACCTGACGAGCAAGCTACACCGCGATGCAGAGCGCCTCTCTTGCAGAGTCTGCCACTCGAGTTTGCTAAACATCTCCTTAACGCTATCACGCTTACCAAATAATCATGTGAGGAAACGCGCCGCTCTTCTTTGGATCTTCTTTATCTCCTCCGTCAACCCGACCTGGTACGGATCCCACACTGATGAGCAATACTCAAGTATAGGTCGACCGAGTGTTTTGTAAGCCACCTCCTTTTTTGATGGACTACATTTTCTAAGGACCCTCCCAATGAATCTCAACCTGGTACCCGCCTTACCAACAATTAATTTCATGTGATCATCGTTCCGCACGCATACTCCCAGATATTTTACAGAAGTAACTGCTACCAGTGTTTGTTCCGCTATCATATAATCATACAATAAAGGATCCTTCTTTCTATGTATTCGCAATACATTACATTTGTCTATGTTAAGGGTCAGTTGCAACTCCCTGCACCAAATGCCTGTCCGCTGCAGATCTTCCTGCATTTCACTGCAATTTTCTAATGGTGCAACTTCTCTGTATACTACAGCATCATCCGCGAAAAGCCGCACGGAACTTCCGACACTATCTACTAGGTCATATATATATATATATATATATATATATATATATATATATATATATATATATATCATCATCATCATCATATATATATTGTGAAAAGCAATGGTCCCATAACACTGCCCTGTGGCACGCCAGAGGTTACATTAACGTCTGTGGACGTCTCTCCATTGAAAACAACATACTGTTTCTGTTTGTTAAAAACTCTTCAATCCAGCCACACAGCTGGTCTGATATTCCGTAGGCTCTTACTTCGTTCATCAAGCGACAGTACGGAACTGTATCGAACACCTTCCGGAAGTCAAGGAAAATGGCATCTACCTGGGAGCCTGTATCTAATATTTTCTGGGTCTCATGAACAAATCAAGCGAGAGTAGATTCTGGGTTTCCAGGAATGACATGATACGCCAGCAAAAAACATGTTCTAAAACTCTACAACAGATCGATGTCAGAGATATAGGTCTATAGTTTAGCGCATCTGCTCGACGACCCTTCTTGAAGACTGCGACTACCTGTGCTCTTTGCCAATCATTTGGAACCTTCCGTTCCTCTAGCGACTTGCAGTTCACGGGTGTTAGAAGGGGGGCAAGCTCCTTTGCGTAATCGAATTGGTATCCTGTCAGGTCCAGTGGACTGTGTGTGATAAAACGTGTACTTCATGCACGATGGAGCACCCCCTCGTTTTATCATTAGATTTGGTGACACATGGATATGCAGAGGTGGACCAGTTGGCCGGCCTCCATTCTCCACACCTAAACCCACTGGCTTTTTATTTGTGGGGACGTTTGAAAGCTCTTGTGTGCGTATCCCCGGTACAACATGTTCAGAGTCTACGAGCTCGCATTAGGGAAGGCCGCCAAACCATACCCTATAGCACAGGTAAACACCAGCGCATGCGAGATTCACTACGGCGGCGGGTGGATGCCCACGCAGGGCTTACAGAACATCTCCTGCCAGAAAGAGCTGCTTGTGGTATGCTGATCCGGTCTGTTCGCGTGTGTTCTCATGATTAATGAGTTGGACAAGTGAATTGTAACATGAATACAAAGCGTTTCCAGACCAATGTTCAGATAACATTATTTCTTCGTCTGTGTACGAGGAATGTGTCTTGCAATTTCTGCCTAACTTTATTGTTTGACCCTATATAGCCTCGCGAGGTTGCCGCGCGGTCTCGGGCGCCTTGCCACGGTTCACGCAACTCCCCCCTCATGAAGTTCGAGTCCACCCTCGGGCATGAGTGTGTGTGTGTTGTCCTTAGCATAAGTTAGTGTAAGTTTGATTAAGTAGTGTGTAAGCCTAGGGACTGATGACCTCAGCAGTTTTGTCCCATAGGAACTTGCCAATACCACCACCACCACTCCCTGTATATCCAGAATCCATATCCATTTATTATATTGTTATTGTGATCTTCAGTCCAGCGAACGGTTTGATGCAGCTCTCCATGCTACTCTATCCTGTGCAAGCTTCTTCATCTCCCAGTACCTACAGCAACCTACATCCTTCTGAATCTGTTTAGTGTATTCGTCTCTTGGTCTCCCTTTACGATTTTAACCCTCCACTCTGCCCTCCAATACTAAATTGGTGATCCCTTGATGCCTCAGAATATGCCCTACCAACTGATCCCTTCTTCTAGACAAGTTGTACCACAAATTTCTCTCCCATTCTATTCAGTACTACCTCATTACTTACGTGATCTACCCATCTAATCTTCAGCATTCTCCTGTAGCACCACATTTCGAAAGCTTCTATTCTCGTCTTGTCTAAACTATTTAGCGTCCACGTTTCACTTCCATACATGCCTACACTCCATACAAATACTATCAGGAACGACTTCCTGACACTTAAATCTATACGCGATGTTAAAAAATTTCTCTTCTTCAGAAACGCTTGCCATTGCCAGTCTACATTTTATATCTTCTCTACTTCGACCATCATCAGTTACTTTGCTCCCCAAATAGCAAAACTCCTTTACTACTTTAAGTGTGTCATTCCCTGATCTAATTCCCGCAGCATCACCCGATTTAATTCGACTAAATTCCATTATCCTCGTTTGGCTCTTGTTGATGTTCATCTTATATCCTCCTTTCAAGACACTGTCTTACCCGTTCAGTTGATCTTCCAGGTCCTTTGTTGTCTCTGACAGAATTACAATGTCATCGGCGATCCTCAAAGTTTTTATTTCTTCTCCGTGGACTTTAATTCCTACTCCGAATTTTTCTTTTGTTTCCTTTACTGCTTGCTCAGTATACAGATTGAATAACATTGGGGATAGGCTACAACCCTGTCTCACTCCCTTCCCAACAACTGCTTCCCTTTCATGCCATCTGGTTTCTGTACAAAGTGTATATAGCCTTTCGCTCCCTGTATTTTACTCCTGCCACCTTCAGAATTTGAAAGAGATTATTCCAGTAAACATTGTCATAAGCTTTCTCTATGTCTACAAATGCTAGAAACGTAGGTTAGTCTTTCGTTAATCTATTTTCTAAGATAAGTGTTAGGGTCAGTTTTGCCTCACGTGTTCCAATATTTCTACGGAATCCAAACTGATCTTCCCCGAGGTCGGCTTCTACCACTTTTTCCATTCGTCTGTAAAGAATTCGTGTTAGTATTTTGCAGCCGTGGTTTATTAAACTGATGGTTTGGTAATTTTCACATCTGTCAACACCTTCTTTCTTTGAGATTGGAATTATTATATTCTTCTTGAAGTCTGAGGGTATTTCGCCTGTCTAATACATCTTGCTCACCAGATGGTAGAGTTTTGTTAGGCCTGGCTCTACCAAGGCTGTCAGTAGTTCTAATGGAATGTTGTATACACCCGCGGCCTTGTTTCGACTTAGGTTTTTCAGTGCTCTGTCAAACTCTTCAAGCAAAATCATATCTCCTATTTCATCTTCATCTACATTCTCTTCCATTTCTATAATATTGTCCATTTCGCTTTTTAAATTTCCTAACCTACCTGCCCGATTAAGGGACCTGACATTCCACGCCCCGATCTGTAGAACGCCAGTTTTCTTTAAATCTGCATGACCTCGGGAAAAATTACGGTTGTAGTTTCCCCTTGCTTTCAGCCGTTCGCAGTTCCATCACAGCAAGGCCGTTTTGGTTAGTGTCACAAGACCAGATCAGTCAATCAACCAGACTGTTGCCCCTGAAACTACTGAAAAGGCTGCTGCCCCTCTTCACATACAAATGTTATAAATGCCAAAGTAGCTGTGTCTGTTATGCTTTCAGGACTAAACCGCTCGACCGATTTTGATGAAATTTGCTGGCAGACAGTTTGAATGCTGAGGAAGATCATAGGCTACTTTAGCAACATATTTATAGATCTGAAAAATATAAAGCGAAATATGGAACAGTAATTACTCTTTGAAAAACCTATTTACTCTTTGACTTTTGAACTTGCTACTGCTGCAGAAACAACAAAGAAAGCATGCCAAATTTAAACGAACGCAAAATCCCCAAGATTAGCAATCTTTTACAGAAGCTATAAATTTAGTTCGGACTTCAATGCGAGATGCTTCCAACATTTTCCGCAATGAAACTTAGTCTAGAAACCTGGCAGAAAATCGAGATTCTGGTGGCACGTAAATTATCCTAGCGGCAAGACACAATGCCTTCTCTGCCCAATAGCAATTCCGGTACTACAATTGACAGTGTTGCCAAAGCAGACTTACTAAACACAGCCTGCCGAATTTCCTTCACCAAAGAAGACGACGTGAAATATTCCAGAATTCTAAAGAAGAAGAGTTGCCAACATGAGTAAGTTAGAAGTAGATATCCTCGGAGTAGTAAAGCAGATTAATTAATGAACGCAAATCTTCAGATTCGAACTGTGTACCAATTAGGTCCCTTTCAGAGTATGCTGATGCAAAAGCTTCATACTTAACAATCATATACAACCCGCTCGCTCGACGAAAGATCCATACCGAAAGACTGGAATGTTGCGGCAGGTCACACCAACATTCAAGAAAGACAATTGGAGTAATCCACAAAATTACAGGCCCATATCATTAACTTCGATATGCGCCAGGATTTTGGAACATATGTTCTGTTCGAACATTATGAATTACCTCGAAGGCCGGCCGGTGTGGCCAAGCGGTTAAAGGCGCTTCAGTCTGGAACCGCGCGACCGCTACGGTCGCAGGTTCGAATCCTGCCTCGGGCATGGATGTGTGTGATGTCCTTAGGTTAGTTACGTTTAAGTAGTTCTAAGTTCTAGGGGACTGATGACCTCAGAAGTTAAGTCCCATAGTGCTCAGAGTCAATTACCTCGAAGAGAACAGACTATTGACAGACAGTCCACAAACAGTTAGAAACCATCGTTGTTGGTGTGGAACGCAGCTAGCTCCTTACAAGAGGTATTGAACACTATCGACTAGGCATTTCAAGCTGATTCCCTATTTCTAGATTTCCAGAAGGCTTTTGAACCGAACCACACAAGGGGTTTGTTGTGAAATTACGTACTTATGGTATAACGTCTCAGCTATGCGGCTGCATTATTGATTTCCTGTCAGAATGACCACAGTTCGTAATAACTGACAGAAAGCCATTGAGTGAAACAGAAGTGATTTCTGGCTTTCCCCAGTTCCTTATCTGTATTAACGATTTGGAAGACAATCTCAGCAGCCATCTTACTTTCTTTGCATATGATGCTGTCGTTTATCGTCTAGTAAAGTCATCAGAAGATCAAAAGAAATTGCAAACGGTTTAGAAAAGATATATTTACGGTGTAAAAATTGGCAGTTGACCGTAAAAAATGGAAAGAGTGAAGTCACCCACATCAGTGCTAAAAGAAATTCTTTAAATTTCGATTAAACGATAAATCTGTCAAATCTAGAGGCTGTCAATTCAACTAAATACCTAGGAGAGACAGGAAAAGACCTGGAAGGACAGTTGAACGGAATGGACAGTGTCTTGAAAGGAGGATATAAGATGAACATCAACAAAAGCAAAACGAGGATAATGGAATGTAGTCGAATTAAATCGGGTAATGCTGAGGGTATTAGATTAGGAAATGAAACGCTTAAAGTAGTAAAGGAGTTTTGCTATTTGGGGAGCAAAATAACTGACGATGGTCGTAGTAGAGAGGATATAAAATGTAGACTGGCAATGGCAAGCGTTTCTGAAGAAGAGAAATTTGTTAACATCGAGTATAGATTTAAGTGTCACGAAGTTGTTTCTGAAAGTATTTGTATGGAGTGTAGCCATGTATGGAAGTGAAACATGGGCGATAAATAGTTTGGACAAGAAGAGAAAAGAAGCTTTCGAAATGTGGTGCTACAGAAGAATGCTGAAGATTAGATGGGTAGATCACATAACTAATGAGGAAGTATTGAATAGGATTGAGGAGAAGAGGAGTTTGTGGCACAACTTGACAAGAAGAAGGGATCGGTTGGTAGGACATGTTCTGAGGCATCAAGGGATCACCAATTTAGTATTGGAGGGCAGCGTGGAGGGTAAAAATCGCAAAGGGAGACCAAGAGATGAATACACTAAGCAGATTCAGGAGGATGTAGGTCGCAGTAGGTACAGGATAGGTACAGGGAGTAGCATGGAGAGCTGCATCAAACCAGTTTCAGGACTGAAGACCACAACAACAACAACAACAACTAATATGGAGACTGCTACGGTCGCAGGTTCGAATCCTGCCTCGGGCATGGATGTGTGTTATGTCCTTAGGTTAGTTAGGTTTAAGTAGTTCTAAGTTCTAGGGGACTGATGACCTCTGAAGTTAAGTCCCATAGTGCTCAGAGCCATTTCAACCATTTCAACCAATATGGAGTTTTGAAAACAGGCCATTCTTTTTGAAAGATACTGTAGTCTAGCCATTCCTTGCCGGATATTATATTTAACTGTACGGTATCTCGTTCTTGTTTATTCGAGTGGTTCGTAATTTTAAATGATTTGTTTTGTCTTCCACGAATTTCAGTAAGAGTAACTAATAAGGAAATGTAGTTCTGCCTTGAAAAATCGCAACTTTTCTTGTGTTATTAGCTGTGCATGTTGCCGAAAAGTGTCGCCACATTCAGTGGGTTCTACATATTATCCTATTATTACATACTGGTGTTCACAAGTATTTCGTTCGAAAATGGTTCAAATGGCTCTGAGCACTATGGGACTTAACATCAGAGGTCATCAGTCCGCTAGAACTTAGAACTACTTAAACCTAACTAACCTAATGACATCACACACATCCATGCCCGAGGCAGGATTCGAACCTGCGACCGTAGCGGTCGCGCGGTTCCAGACTGAAGCGCCTAGAACCGCTCGGCCACTCCGGCCAGCCAAGTGTTTGGCATTCGCAGCAAAGCTACAATTACTTCCTTCTAGTATCTCGGGCTTTCGTGCTTCTAAAGGGCGTTTTCATATTAACGCAGACAAGAAAAATTACGTTTGCTCGAGGCAGAACCACATTTCCATGATTAGGAAGCAGACACGGCCGAGGAAACAACTTCGATCACAAAGTCCAGAATGAACTTTCAGTCTGCAGCGGAATATGTCCTGGAACACTAAAACTGTGTGCCCGACCTGGACGCGAACCCAGAACTTTTCACTTTTGGATGGCAAAAGCTACCAAAGTACTACGAATGAGCTACCAGAGTACGACTCACAAGCCGTCATTACAAATCTACTTCCAGCAGAACTTCATCCCCGAGAAACTTGTGGGACTAGCACTCTTGGAAGAAACGATATTGCAGAAACATGGTTTAGCCACAGCATGGCGGATGTTTCCAGAATTAAGACAGAAAGGAATCACAGACACTGGCTGCGAGTGAGCATTGAATGAAATTTTAAGATTTTCTGCAACTTGAAAACTCGTGCCAGCCAAGGATTCGGACCCAGATCCCCTGCTTAGAAGGCAGATGCTCTGACACTAAGCCGCATGGACATGGTGGCCGTGGCCGCTGCATGGACTATCCTAGCACACAGTATGTCAGGCCCAAATTGCCGACTTACTGGCACACTGTTAATGTAATCCGCCTTGTCCATTCTCCTCATTACTCGCAACATTTGAAAAGACACATATGTCCAAAAGAACAGACACCCCATATATGTATATATACACTCCTGGAAATTGAAATAAGAACACCGTGAATTCATTGTCCCAGGAAGGGGAAACTTTATTGACACATTCCTGGGGTCAGATACATCACATGATCACACTGACAGAACCACAGGCACATAGACACAGGCAACAGAGCATGCACAATGGCGGCACTAGTACAGTGTATATCCACCTTTCGCAGCAATGCAGGCTGCTATTCTCCCATGGAGACGATCGTAGAGATGCTGGATGTAGTCCTGTGGAACGGCTTGCCATGCCATTTCCACCTGGCGCCTCAGTTGGACCAGCGTTCGTGCTGGACGTGCAGACCGCGTGAGACGACGCTTCATCCAGTCCCAAACATGCTCAATGGGGGACAGATCCGGAGATCTTGCTGGCCAGGGTAGTTGACTTACACCTTCTAGAGCACGTTGGGTGGCACGGGATACATGCGGACGTGCATTGTCGTGTTGGAACAGCAAGTTCCCTTGCCGGTCTAGGAATGGTAGAACGATGGGTTCGATGACGGTTTGGATGTACCGTGCACTATTCAGTGTCCCCTCGACGGTCACCAGTGGTGTACGGCCAGTGTAGGAGATCGCTCCCCACACCATGATGCCGGGTGTTGGCCCTGTGTGCCTCGGTCGTATGCAGTCCTGATTGTGGCGCTCACCTGCACGGCGCCAAACACGCATACGACCATCATTGGCACCAAGGCAGAAGCGACTCTCATCGCTGAAGACGACACGTCTCCATTCGTCCCTCCATTCACGCCTGTCGCGACACCACTGGAGGCGGGCTGCACGATGTTGGGGCGTGAGCGGAAGACGGCCTAACGGTGTGCGGGACCGTAGCCCAGCTTCATGGAGACGGTTGCGAATGGTCCTCGCCGATACCCCAGGAGCAACAGTGTCCCTAATTTGCTGGGAAGTGGCGGTGCGGTCCCCTACGGCACTGCGTAGGATCCTACGGTCTTGGCGTGCATCCGTGCGTCGCTGCGGTCCGGTCCCAGGTCGCCGGGCACGTGCACCTTCCGCCGACCACTGGCGACAACATCGATGTACTGTGGAGACCTCACGCCCCACGTGTTGAGCAATTCGGCGGTACGTCCACCCGGCCTCCCGCATGCCCACTATACGCCCTCGCTCAAAGTCCGTCAACTGCACATACGGTTCACGTCCACGCTGTCGCGGCATGCTACCAGTGTTAAAGACTGCGATGGAGCTCCGTATGCCACGATGCCACGGCAAACTGGCTGACACTGACGGCGGCGGTGCACAAATGCTGCGCAGCTAGCGCCATTCGACGGCCAACACCGCGGTTCCTGGTGTGTCCACTGTGCCGTGCGTGTGATCATTGCTTGTACAGCCCTCTCGCAGTGTCCGGAGCAAGTATGGTGGGTCTGACACACCGGTGTCAATGTGTTCTTTTTTCCATTTCCAGGAGTGTAATTAAAGCGAGATAGCCAGTGGTCTCTTCAGTGCAGATGCACTGCAGGCTTGAACTCTTACGGCAATTGGCGAAGTGCTGCGAGTAATGAGGATAATGGGCAAGGGGCACCACGTCAGTACTGTGTTATTAGTGAGAATTTGAGCCTGATGGAAGGTGTGCTAGAGTAGTCCTTGCAGCTGGGATGACCAGTAATCAGAGCATCTGCTAGTAAACAGGGGACCCGGGTTCGAATCCCAGTCTGGCACAAATTTTCGACTTTCTCCACTGATTTCAATCAATACCCACTCGCGGCCAGTGCCTCAATTGTGGAAACCCCCCCCCCCCCCAAGCTGTTGCTAGTCCATGTCGCCTCATGCCCTTTCTTCTAGCAGTGCTAGTTTGGTATGTTTCACATTAAAACTTCTGTGAACTTTGGAAGGTAAGAGATGAAATACTGGCGGAGGTAGAGTTGTAAGGACGGGTCGTGAGTCGTGCTAAGGTCGCTCTGTCGGTACAGCAGTTGCCCACGAGAGCCAAAGGTCCCGTGTTCGAGTTCCGATCCGGAACACAGTCTTAATCTGCCAGGAAGTTTGGCCATCACGAGTAGAGTCCGTTGCCAGTGGACTCGCCAAATCCATTATTTACTGCCAAACGAGGAGCCTGAAGGCAGCCGCAGAAGAGAGAGGGAGGTACCCGCAGCGTTTCGGCAGGGACGAGGGCGCCATCATCAGGAGGGGCTTTCCCGTTCGCAGGAGTCGAGCCCGGCGACGGCGGCGGACGCGCTGAGCAAGCTGCGCCAGCGGCCGCGCCTGCGCGTGCAGCCCGCCTCCAGGGCGCCCGCCCCCGCCGCCCCCGCGCGCCGAGGCCTTCCGCGCACCGGCGCCGCGCTGGCGCGCAGGCCGGCCGCCCCCGCCGCCTCCACCGCCGCCCCCGAGGACGCTGAGGAGCACGAGGCGCAAGGTGAGCGGTTCCCTGCAGATTCCTCTTCTCGCAATTAAATCTGGTAGCTTTCTCTCTGATGGACTCGCAGCACTTATAACGAGGGCTATCCACAAAGTACATTACGTTTTGGAATTAAAAATAAATAAAGTATTGGAAATTTTTTTATTATATACAGATGAAAGCCACACTTAAATACTACTTTTCTACATAGTTGCCATTTAAATTAAAGCACTTATCGTAGCGATGGACGAGCTTGGAAATTCCTTCGGCGTAAAATTCGGCCGCCTGCGCCTTCAACCACGTGGCTACTTCTTCTCGAAGCTGTGCGTCGTCATCAAAACGCTGCATAGCCAACCACTTCTTCATTGCTGGGAATAAGTGGAAGTCGCTCAGTGCCAGGTCGGGACTGTACGGCGGACGAGGAAACGACTCCCACTTAAAAGATTCGAGAACTTCACGAGTGGCATTTGCCGTGTGGGCCCGGGCGTTGTCGTGAATCAGCAAGAACTTTGAGCCCAACTTTCCCCTGCGCTTGTTTTGTATTGCTCTTCTGAGGTTGTGCAGAGTTTGGCAATACCTTTGAGACTTTATTGTAGTGCCTCTTTCCAGGAAATCCACAAAAATCACACCTTTTCTGTCCCAAAAGACAGTCGCCATCACCTTCCTTGCCGACATTGTCTGCATGCATTTCTTGGGTTTTTGGGGGGAATTTGTGTGCCCCCACTGCATTGACTGCAATTTTGTCTCGCAGTTCACATGCTTAACCCACGTTTCGTCACCAGGAACGATGCGATCGAGTAAGGAGTCGCCATCTTCCTCGTAAGCGTCCAAAACCATTAACGCTGCAGCCATTCGCTGAATTTTGTGAATCTCTGTCAAGATTTTTGGTATCCATCTTGCACAAAATTTGTGGTAACCGAGCTTTTCGGTAATGATTTCGTGCAACAAACTTCGTGAAATGTGTGGAAAACTCATAGAGAGTTCCGTTATTGTGAAATTGCGGTTTTCACGGACCGCGGCATCGACATTTTCGACAAGTTCGGCAGTCACCATGCTGGGTCTTCCACTTCGCTCTTCGTCGTGAACGTTAGTTCGGCCATATTTAAATTTTATGACCCAGTGACGCACTCCACCTTCAGTGATTATGTTGTCCCCATACACTTCACAAAGCTGCCGATAGATTTCTATCGGTGTACAGTTTTTTGCAGTCAGAAACCTTATTACAGCACGCACTTCACACTTCGCGGCGGCGATTACCAGCAGCTAGACGAGGGGGTTAACTGTCTCCTGTGCAGAGGGAACCATTAGCATCACAACACTACAGATTGCATTTCAGTGGTGTCATTACCAGGAATCACGGGCTGCTCAAAAATGGTGTCATACTGCACTGCCATAGATTACTGTCATCAGTTAGTATTGCCGCAACCTAAGGAGATGTGGCATTATTCGTTTTGGAGAGACACTGCAGTGTTACTATCGTGGGAAGCAATCAGCTTATACATCAGGTCACAGCTGCTAGTGACTGAGTGAACTCTGAGGCCACAATGGTAGGCCACCCACATCCTGCATCCTCATGCGTTACCTCTCATGCGACAGTATCACAGTACCATTTTTCAACAGAACAATGCTCGGCCGTATGTGGAATGTGCCACTATGAATTGTCTGTGAGGCACTCCGGTGACCAGCAAGATCCCTAGCTCTACCTCCAGTGGAACGTTTGTGGGACCAGTTCAGATGTCAGCTCTATTCCAGCACGAACAGCCAGGATATCAACCATCAGTTAGGCCCACCCCGTTAGCCGAGCAGTCTAACGCACGGATTTTCCAGAGAGGGAAGGAGCGCCTGTCCCCGGTACGAATCCGCCTGGCGCACTTGTGTCGAGGTCCGGTGAGCCAGCCAGTCTGTGGATGGTTTTTAGGCGGTTTTCCATCTGCTTCGGTGAATGTGGGCTGGTTCCCCTCATTCCACCTAAGCTACACTATGTCAGCAATTGCTGCACAAACAAGTTCCCCATGTACGCCGTACACCACCATTACTCTAACACGCAAACGTAGGGGTTACGCTCATCTGCTGTGAGACGTTCCCGGGGAGGGGGGAGTCCACTGGGGGCCGAACCGTACAATAACCCTGGGTTCGGTGTGGGGCAGGGGAGGGGTGAAGTCGGCATGGGGTTGTGGAGCACTGAGGCTGCAGCGAGGACAGACCCTCTCCATCGTTTCTAGGTCCTCGGTTAACATACAACATACAACGATCAGTTACAGACGTTGTGGCGGGGGGGAGAGGAGGGGGAGGGAACCTTGCGTCTTGCTTTATGACACCCTTCCCAACCGAATCAGTGCATACATCGAGCCCAGAGGTAACGCAATGTCATAGTGACAAATCGCCTCATACTGTAAATTTGAGCCGAGTTTGTAATCACTGAAATAAAATCAACGTATCCTCTCAACCAATGAAGTTTCATTTCGGTTCCTCCTCCCTTCCGGGTTTTATTTTTCTGTCAGGCGATGTAGTTCACCCCTCTGGGACACTTACGAAATCAGAGCAATAGAGGCGAATGAGGAGGTCCCGTGTGCAACTTCTGGAGAGGCCAGTCTCAATTCTTCGCCAGCCAATGGCGCAGTTCCCAGATGCACTACGGCAGGAGTCTTAAGGGTTGTAGGCGAAACATTAGTAACGACAGAAGTGTGGGTTAGGTTTTGATCAGTGCTGAACTAGCCGAATGATTACGGCAGCTGCTTTCATGAAGTAGCAATCAGGATTGCCGTCCCTCTCGGGCACATACAATGACGGAGTATAAATAGCAACAGCAAAAAATAATTAATGTTGAGTAATGAAATTTCGGGAGTGCATTTGTCTAGGTAACATAGCTAAGTCGTTAACACTCAAAATCACAAATTAATGTGCGCCAGATAAGTCATCACAAATGTGAAATTAATAACCGGTGTAACCATCAGAACGTTGAATGCGAGCATGCATTCGGTTGAAGAGGTGCCAGATGTCAGTTTTTGGCATGGAGTTCCATGCCTGTTGCACTTGGTCAATGAATTCAGGGACTGTTAACGCAGTTTGTCGATGAAGCAGGAGTTGTCCGATGATGTCCCGTATGTGCTCGACTGGAGACAGATCTGGTCATCTAGCAGGCCTAGGCAACGTCTCTACGCTGTGTAGACCATGCTGGGCTAGAACGGCGGTAGGTGAGCGAGCGTTATCCACTTGGAAAACACCCCCTGGAACGCCGTTAATGAATGGCAGCACAACAGGTCGAATCAACAAACTTAAGTTCAGTCTTGGAGGAGTCAGGGTGTGTAGGCTAACAATGAGAGTACTCCTGCTGTCATACGAAATCGCGCCCCAACACACGGGCAGGTGGGCTACAATGGCGGTAGGTGATAGATCGTTATCCTGTTGGAAAACACCCCCGGAACGCCGTTAATGAATGGCAGCACAACAGGTCGAATCACCAAATTTAAGTTTAGTCTTGGAGGAGTCAGGGTGTGTAAAATAGCAAGGAGAGTGCTCCTGCTGTCATACAAAATCGCGCTCCAACACATGAGCAGGTAGGCTACAATGGCGGTAGGTGAGCGAGCATTATCCTGTTGGAAAACACCCCCCGGAACGCCTTTCATGAATGGCAGCACAACAGCTCGAATCAGCAATCTTAATTTCAGTCTTGGAGGAGTCAGGGTGTGTAGGATAACAACGAGAGTACTCTTGCTGTCATACGATATCACACCCCAACACACAGGCAGGTGGGCTACAATGGCGGTAGGTGAGTAAGCGTTATCCTGTTGGAAAACTCCTCCCGGAGTGATGTTAATGAATGGCAGCACAACAGGTCGGATCAGCAAATTTTAGTCTTGGAGGAGTGAGGGTGTGTAGGATAACAACGAGAGTACTCCTGCTCTCATACGAAATCGCGCCCCAACACACAGGCAGGTGGGCTACAATGGCGATAGGTGAGCGATCGTTATCCTGTTGGAAAATACCCCCTGGAACGCCGTTAATGAATGGCAGCACAACAGATCGAATCACCAGATTGAAGTTCAGTCTTGGAGGAGTCAGGGTGTGTAAGATAACAAGGAGAGTGTGCGATATGAAATCGCGCCCCAACACACAGGCAGGTTGATTGCAGGCCCTGAACTGGCCTCCTTCTAACCATAGCTGGCACCGAGGCAGTACCAGCTGTCATCGCAAAACGTAACAGACCTCCACTCTGCCCTCCATGACCTCTCGCTTGGCACTACTGAACTCGCAAATAGAGATATTTTGTGGTCAGGGCGTCTGGCTATGAGCTGTCCTGGAAGTAAGCAATTTGTAACAGTCCGTTCTGCCACTGTGGTGCCCAACTGCTGCTCAGTTTGCTGCTGCAGATGCAGTACGACTCGTTAGCGCCGTAGGCCGAAAACGATGGTCTTCCCTCTCGGTAGTGCTGTGTGGCCGTCTGGAGCCCAGTCTTCATGCGACCGTACGTTCTCGTGACCACCGCTGCCAGCATTCATATACAGCTATACATTCCTGCCAAGACGTTCTGCAGTATCGCAGAAGGAACACCCAGCTTCTCGTAGCCCTATCACATGACCTTGTAATGATCCCGATAGGAGGGAAAAGAAGTATGGAAGTATACGATACTGAGAATAAATTACCATTTTTCAGTAAATTAAACTCAAATTAGTTAAATTTCATATGAGTGCAATTATGATGCAATGTTTTTCAATGTCTTTAATATCTAATATTTCGATCCAAAAGAGATTGCAAAAGCAAAGTACATTTATTTAAACTGTTTTAACACGAATATTTCATTAGGAACTGTTATGTTTAGCTCACACAGGCTTATTCAAAGTGTCAACATATGTAACTACGAAATTGCTCGTTATAAAATTTGGCCAGGAAAACCTGATTATTCACTACACTTAGTATGAAAAACAAATAAGTTTATTAATACTTTTGTTCTGTATACTCACGTAATTTACAGGTTTGCACTTTTTAACCCCAATATTATGCAAATGAGAAAGGTCATATTCAACACTTTGTAATCCAGCTATTTCAATTGGCTGTCACTTGTAATTATTTGTAAAATGCTCCATTTATGTTTTTAATCCAAACACCTGACAAGGGAACCTCCCCATCGCACCCCCCTCATATTTAGTTATAAGTTGGCACAGTGGATAGGCCTTGAAAAACTGAACACAGATCAATCGAGAAAACAGGAAGAAATTGTGTGGAACTATGAAAAAAATTAGTAAAATATACAAACTGAGTAGTCCATTTGAAGATAGGCAACATCAAGGACAATGGGTGTCAAGGAGCGCCGTGGTCCCGTGGTTGGCGAGAGCAGCTACAGAACGAGAGGGCCTAGGTTCAAGTCTTCCCTCGGGTGAAAAGTTCAATTTTTTATTTTCAGTTTAAGTGACAAACTCTTATGTTTTCATCACTTTTTTGGGAGTGATTATCATATCCACAAGAAAACCTAAATCGGGCAATGTAGAAGAATCTTTTTACCCATTCGTTAAGTGTACAAGTTAGGTGGGCCGACAACATATTCCTGTCATGTGACGCACACGCCGTCACCAGTGTCGTATAGAATATATCAGACGTGTTTTCCTATGGAGGAATCGGTTGACCTATGACCTTGCGATCAAATGTTTTCGGTTTCCATTGGAGAGGCGCGTCCTTTCGTCTACTAATCGCACGGTTTTTCGGTGCGGTCGCAAAACACAGACACTAAACTTATTACATTGAACAGAGACGCCAATGAACGAACGGACAGATCATAACTTTGCGAAAATAAAGAAAGTAAAATTTTCAGTCTGGGGAAGACTTGAACCAAGGACCTTTCGTTCCGCAGCTACTCACACTAACCACGGGACCACGACGCACCTGACCCCACATTCTCCTCGATGTTGCTTATGTTCCGCATGGACTACTCAGTTTGTACATTTTATTAATTTTTTTCATAGTTCCACACAACTTCTTCCTGTTTTCTCGATTGATCTGTGTTCAGTTTTTCAAGGCCTATCCACTGTGCCAACTTATAACTAAATCTGAAGGGGGTGCGATGGGGAGGTTCCCTTGTGAGCACCAGAATCATTCGTAACTATTTCATGTAAATAATTAATTTAATAACAATTTAACTGACTCTAAAAAAAAGAGATAATTTGTTGATCTCTTTGGAAGGTTATAAATACGAGCACTGTCAAAGACCGGCAGGCAGTGGGCTCTGTGTAGTTGTGAAAGTCACGTCGGTCAGTGTTTTTAGGTCCGGATAATACCACAGAGTAAATATCTCTGGAGTGAGCATTGAGTTATGCGCATGTTGTCAACATTAAACCAGGATTGTCACGTGTTTTCGGGACTTCGCTGTGCATGTGTGCTTTCTGCAGCGTTTGAAGTTTATGATATCAAGAGTTTTTGTTGTGTTTACCGTTTGTTGATAGCGTAATAGCGGTAGTGAATTACTGTTGTTGCTACGGATGCAAAGAAAAATATGTGAAAGGATGGATAGTAACTTTCCATTGGTACATACCATGTAGCTCTAATTATAGTTATCATATTAGTAAGAAACACTGTATATGTTTAAAAATTTCGAGACGCATTATAATTAAGGCTTGTTTTTGTAGACCTATTTTTCTACGATTTCATCACTATACAATCGATATTACAGCTCGTACAAAAGCTTACAAAAATTCGCTTCCTCGCGTAAATTTGCTAGTGGAATAGGAAAGGTAATGGTTAGTTGTTTCAGCAAATACTATCCTCCATGCATTTATCAGTGACTTGTCGATTATATATTTAGATTACTGAGTCTACTATTTATTTAATGAACTGGGACCAAGTACGTAAAATGCGTTAAATAAATACTTAAAAGTGTCAACAGTAAGAAAAATTGTGCGTTAGGTCGCAAAAACGAGAAAATAAATGCGCAGAAATAGCAGAAAAAAAGGACGAATAAGCAGGGATATAATCGCTAATGTGTGGCAAATTCGGTGTTTTTCGGACACTTGCAAAAGTACTAGCGTACTGTCAAGTCGTTTTGCAAGACTATCACTGCAAAAATGTACGTCAGGCTCTGTAATACTATACAGTGCCGTATCATACCGAAAACTACCAAAAATCGAGTGCATCTGAACTGTGACACCTATCGCAAAGAAGCAGAATGCAATATCACTTGCCCTTAAAAGTTACGTAGCTGGTTTATTCCCGGTATCAAATGGATACTGTTAAAATGTCTGCGCAACATTTATAAATAATCCACGATACGTACGAAAAGAATCCGTCTCTACTAGGGATGTAGTGACATTCTAAATATACAGGGCGCTATACGGACAAACACACGACGTCCCGAGAACACGTGACCAGGCCGACAATGTATGTTGACAACACAAAATCTGTTCTGCGCATGTGAATGCTCACTCCAGAGATATTTACTCTATGGATAATTCCATTGTATGTAAAAATGTGTGGATCGCAGAACCAAAGAGGTTGATGCACAAGATGTAACTGTTTTGTCAGAGACGCCATGTAAACTTTACGTGTGTTTTTTAAAGAGGAATAAAAACGCGTGATGACCTTTTTTAAAAATTCGGACCTCTTATAAATATACAGGGTGAGTCACCTAACATTACCGCTGGATATATTTCGTAAACCACATCAAATACTGACGAATCGATTCCACAGACCGAACGTGAGGAGAGGGGCTAGTGTAATTGGTTAATACAAACCATACAAAAATGCACGGAAGTATGTTTTTTAACACAAACCTACGTTTTCTTAAGTGGAACCCCGTTAGTTTTGTTAGCACATCTGAACATATAAACAAATACGTAATCAGTGCCGTTTGTTGCATTGTAAAATGTTAATTACATCCGGAGATATTGCAACCTAAAGTTGACGCTTGAGTACCACTCCTCCGCTGTTCGATCGTGTGTATCGGAGAGCACCGAATTACGTAGGGATCCAAAGGGAACGCTGATGGACCTTAGGTACAGAAGAGACTGGAACAGCACATTACGTCCACATGCTAACACCTTTTCATTGGTCTTTTTCACTGACGCACATGTACATTACCATGAGGGGTGAGGTCCACGTTCGACGGACGTTTCATAGGACGTGGAGGACGCATAAATTGGCCAGCCAGTTCTCCTGATCTTACACCTCTGGACTTCTTTGTGTGGGGTACGTTAAAGGAGAATGTGTACCGTGATGTGCCTACAACCCCAGAGGATATGAAACAATGTATTGTGGCAGCCTGCGGCGACATTACACCAGATGTGCTGCGGCGTGTACGACATTCATTACACCAGAGATTGAAATTGTGTGCAGCAAATGATGGCCACCACATTGAACATCTATTGGCCTGACATGTCGGGATACACTCTATTCCACTCCGTAATTGAAAACGGAAACGACGTGTGTACGTGTACCTCACCCCTCATGGTAATGTACATGTGCTTCAGTGAAAAAGACCAATGAAAAGGTGTTAGCATGTGGACGTAATGTGCTGTTCCAGTCTCTTCTGTACCTAAGGTCCATCAGCGTTCCCTTTGGATCCCTACGTAAGTCGGTGCTCTCCGATACACACGATCGAACAGCGGAGGAGTGGTACTCAAGCGTCTAGGTTACAATATCTCCGGATGTAATTAACATTTTACAATGCATTAAACGGCACTGATTACGTATTTGTTTATACGTTCAGATGTGCTAACAAAACTAATGGGGTTCCATTTTAAAAAAACGTAGGTTTGTGTTAAAAAACATACTTCCGTGCATTTTTTTTAATGGTTTGTATTAACCAATTACACTAGCCCGTCTCCTCACGTTCGGTCTGTGGAATAGATTCGTCAGTATTTGATGTGGTTTACGAAATGTATCCAGCGGTAACGTTTGGTGACTCACACTGTATAATACCCTAGACAACAAAAGTGAAGAGCCATAAACTTTATCTTTGAAACAGTATTATTGAGCGGTGTGACGACCACCCTGCGAACATCTTTGAAATGTTTTGATGAGAAGTTATATTCTCCTAAAGCATGCCACATTTTATTTACTAACATAAAACTGAATTTTCATCATATTAAGGCAGGGGGCCGTTATAACCTCTTTGAAACTCAGTGGGGTGTTGATAATGACGTCTTTGGCGCTTTAAAGGCATTCTTGACTAAATTATATGAATATGGTATCTGCTCTTTCGGACATGTCCAAAAGAACAGATACCATCTTCATATAGTTAAGGCTAACCGGCCATTTACCTTACTCTTCTGTGCTGGATGCACACTCATTCCCCGAACTCTTACGGGACTCGGTGAGATTGTCTGCCGTGACTGAAGAGTGTAATGGGCAGGGGTACTACGAATGTAGTGTGCGGACAATAAGCTGGGACTGTGGGTCTCACGGGGAGCGTGCAAGGGATAAATCCCTGTAGTCGCTCTATGCTCTGTGCCCTTTGTGGCTCAGATGGATAGAGCGTCTGCCATGTGAGCAGGAGATCCTGGGTTCGAGTCCCAGTTGGGGCACACATTTTCAACTGTCCCTGTTGATGTATATCAGTGCCTGTCGACAGCTTAGGTTCTTGCTTTAATTATCATTCCATTCTTGAGTAAGATCAATCACGTCCAATGTTAAAGCTACCTAACGCTCACCGCGGTTACAGTGTTATTCAGAGCAAATGTGATTTACTTCCTCACAATAGCGCCACTAACACCGCTCTTAGGGTGCTGAATTTAAGTAGCCATCATCTTTCAGATGTAGGAACACGGCTAACAGCTCCTTCTTGGTGTTCCATACACCTGAATGGTTACTGCCAGTATCATTTCATGCCACTGCACCGCCGCAACTCCATCGGCATCGATACATTACACTGCGTTTGAGCGCACTTAATTCACTTAAGTTCAGTTAACCAGTTTGGATTCCGGAGAAATATGGGAACACGCGAGGAAACCCTGGGCCTACGACTTCTCTTTGAAGACAAGTCAAGAAAAGGCAAACCTACGTTTGTGGCATTTGTAGAATTAGAGAAAGCTTTTAACAGTGTTGACTGGAATACTGACTTTGAAATTCTGAAGGTGCAGGGGTAAAATACAGGGAGCAAAAAGGCTGTTTATGTTCTGTACAGAAACCAGAGGGCAGTTATGAGAATCGAGAGGAAGCAGTGTTTGGGAGTGGGAGGGGTTTTAGCCTATTCCCGATGTTATTCAGTCTGTACATTGAACATGCAGTAAAGGAAACCAAAGAAAAATTTTTGAGTAGGGATCAAAGTTCAGGGAAAAGTAATAAAAACTTTGAGGTTTGCCGATGACATCGTAATTCTGTCAGAGGCAGGAAAGGACTTGGAAGAGCAGCTGCACGGAATTGAAATTATCTTGAAATGGGGATATTAAGATGAGCATCAACAAAAGCAAACCGAGGATAATGGAATGTAGTTCAATTAAATCAGGTGATGCTGAGCGAGTTAGATTAGGAAATGAGACAGTAGATGAGTTTTGCTCTTTCGGCAGCAAAATAACTGATGATGGCTGAAATAGACAGGACATAAAATGTAGACTGGCAATGACAAGAAAAAGCGTTTCTTAGGAAGAGAAATTTGCTAACGTCGTGTGTAGATTTAAGTGTTAGGAAGTCATTTCTGAAAGTATTTGTATGGACTGTAGCGACGTGATGGTTAATAAACATTTTAGGCAAAAAGAGAAGTTTTTGAAATGTGGTACTGCAGAAGAATGCTGAAGGTTAGGTGGGTAGATCGTGTAACTAATGAGGAGGCTCAGAACAGAATTGGGGAGCAAAGAAATTTGTGGCAAAACCTGATTAGCAGAAGGGATTGGTAGGTAGGGAGGGAAGAGTGTGGAGGTGAAAATCGTAAACAAGGGATGAATACAGTAAGCAGGTTGAGATAGGTATAGATTGCAGTAGTTAACCAGAGGTGAAGAGGCTTCCACAGGACAGAGTATCATGGATGGCTGCACAAACCAGTCTGTGGCCTGAAGACCACAACAACAATGACACAGTCCTGTACCTGTCGTTACAGAGTCAGCAGAGAAGTCGGCCAGCGAGGAGCCGCCCGCCCCCGCCGCCCCCGAGTCGGCGGACAGCGCAGCCCCGGCGGCAGAGCCCGCCCCCACGACGCCCGCCTCCGGCCTGAGCCGCCTCCTGGCCAAGCGCCGGCCGCTGGTTCGCCGCCCCCAGCCGCAGGCAGCAGCAGCTACGGCCTAGGCGTCCAGCTGCCTCATCTCGCCGCGAGGAGCCACAGTCGCACGTCTCACAGACGACCCCGACGATCCCCCCCCCGCTCCTCCTTCCCATAGCCCCCCCCCCATCCCGGCACCTAGCCGACCCCCTCCAACCCGCCGCCTAACCCTGCCAAATTTCCCACATGCTCCTCCTACTGTGGGGGTCTCTCCACCCACTAGACCTACACACGAGTCAGTAGCAGACGTCGCAACTCGACCGGTGTCCCAAAGGCGATGATCACAATTTTGTTACAAACGTTGAGGTGGACCGACTACACAAAGCAGACTTGTCTCCAAACACTCTGTATCATAATTAAGTTTCTCTCGAAGAAACATGCCAGATGGTACTATCCTATCCTTCCCAACCTGCTTATGTTCCACAGACCAGGTGGAATATCTAGCAGTTTGTTTCGAACACATGAGCGGTGGTGTCTACAGAAATCTCAAGTCAATAATGAGAGAAAGTTGAATATATCCATCTTCCATGTGCAGCCACAGCAGATCTGGTGAATTGTCAAACCAGCACCTTCATACTTCATCAAACTATATTAAATTCCTTCTACATCCAAACGACTCCAATTGACTCATTCTTTGTACAGACAGTGATGGCGTCTCTTATCAGTTCACTGGTCCTCCTCAACATATTACAACCAATTTCGTAATCTTGAAAGTTGAACTCCATCTGGGCATAGTTTTAGCTTCTTATTTACCAAATTTTTCTATCACGGAATATCCCAAAACAACGTCCAGCTTCACTTGTAAAAAAACAAATGGCACAACCTTGACTCTGAGATGGGGTTCAAATGGGATAAAACCATGGAGCTAGCGCTGACCTCACTCCACATTTAAACCCATCATCTTTCTCGAAATAGGCAACCCTTATGCGTGAATGAAAGGCGCAAAATGCAAACAAGCGCTAGCTCTTATGATCTCAAACTGCCGAAACGTGCAGATGCTTTCTGCTCTGCCCGATTTACTAACTCAAACTGTAAATAAGTATACTGGTCTTCGCAGACGATATATAGAATTTGGCGTGGCAGGGGGCGTTGAGGACATCGACACAGCCTCACAGTACTGTTCCCTTCAGAGGACTGGTGTGGCCAGCTGGGAATAGTACTGTCAGTTATTTCTACTGGAGACTTAAAATCGTGACAGGAGAAGGACTCTGAAAATACACAACTCTCACTCTTGAAGTGACTGATGTAAAATTAGACCGCTCACCTGATTTTAATCCCGATGTTTACTGGTACACTTGACGAATTTATGTCATGACCATAGTCCTTCCTCTAGCAAAATCTTTACTTTTCATCCTGCACAACCCGACTCTCCCTGCCATTACCTCAGCCCTGGAATGAGCCTGATGGACACACACACACACACACACACACACACACACGCACACACGCACACACGCGTACTCCCAGATGAGGCACCACTGCATCCCACAGCGGTTCTCCTTGGACCCTAGCTATGAGGGACACGCAGGTGCCCGTACTATTCCTCCTGATGAGCCACTATCCCGTCCCCCTCCCTCGTTACTGGGACCCCTATTATTACTATTACTATTATAGTTTTTGCTACTAGTACTAGCACCATGCACTGGCTGGTGTTCGTTTTACTCGTGAGTGTGCAGCCCTGCCCTGAGCTGCCAGTGTGAAAGTGCCAAGACTCTTCTTATTGTTTGTTTTTATTGTCTCCCTCTCCTCATTATTTTTGTACATATTGTATTTCCACACTTGATGCATTGAATTGATTGAGAGGAATAAAACATATTATTACAACTTACTTTGTCTCTTTACATTCTCCTCTAAATGGTATGCTAATCTTTCATCCATAATTGGGCATTTTGCAAACACATGTTTACTTATATACACTCCTGGAAATTGAAATAAGAACACCGTGAATTCATTGTCCCAGGAAGGGGAAACTTTATTGACACATTCCTGGGGTCAGATACATCACATGTTCACACTGACAGAACCACAGGCACATAGACACAGGCAACAGAGCATGCACAATTTCGGCACTAGTACAGTGTATATCCACCTTTCGCAGCAATGCAGGCTGCTATTCTCCCATGGAGACGATCGTAGAGATGCTGGATGTAGTCCTGTGGAACGGCTTGCCATGCCATTTCCACCTGGCGCCTCAGTTGGACCAGCGTTCGTGCTGGACGTGCAGACCGCGTGAGACGACGCTTCATCCGGTCCCAAACATGCTCAATGGGGGACAGATCCGGAGATCTTGCTGGCCAGGGTAGTTGACTTACACCTTCTAGAGCACGTTGGGTGGCACGGGATACATGCGGACGTGCATTGTCCTGTTGGAACAGCAAGTTCCCTTGCCGGTCTAGGAATGGTAGAACGATGGGTTCGATGACGGTTTGGATGTACCGTGCACTATTCAGTGTCCCCTCGACGATCACCAGTGGTGTACGGCCAGTGTAGGAGATCGCTCCTCACACCATGATGCCGGGTGTTGGCCCTGTGTGCCTCGGTCGTATGCAGTCCTGATTGTGGCGCTCACCTGCACGGCGCCAAACACGCATACGACCATCATTGGCACCAAGGCAGAAGCGACTCTCATCGCTGAAGACGACACGTTTCCATTCGTCCCTCCATTCACGCCTGTCGCGACACCACTGGAGGCGGGCTGCACGAAGTTGGGGCGTGAGTGGAAGACGGCCTAACGGTGTGCGGGACCGTAGCCCAGCTTCATGGAGACGGTTGCGAATGGTCCTCGCCGATACCCCAGGAGCAACAGTGTCCCTAATTTGCTGGGAAGTGGCGGTGCGGTCCCCTACGGCACTGCGTAGGATCCCACGGTCTTGGCGTGCATCCGTGCGTCGCTGCGGTCCGGTCCCAGGTCGACGGGCACGTGCACCTTCCGCCGACCACTGGCGTCAACATCGATGTACTGTGGAGACCTCACGCCCCACGTGTTGAGCAATTCGGCGGTACGTCCACCCGGCCTCCCGCATGCCCACTATACGCCCTCGCTCAAAGTCCGTCAACTGCACATACGGTTCACGTCCACGCTGTCGCGGCATGCTACCAGTGTTAAAGACTGCGATGGAGCTCCGTATGCCACGGCAAACTGGCTGACACTGACGGCGGCGGTGCACAAATGCTGCGCAGCTAGCGCCATTCGACGGCCAACACCGCGGTTCCTGGTGTGTCCGCTGTGCCGTGCGTGTGATCATTGCTTGTACAGCCCTCTCGCAGTGTCCGGAGCAAGTATGGTGGGTCTGACACACCGGTGTCAATGTGTTCTTTTTTCCATTTCCAGGAGTGTATTTTATATGGCAACATAAGTGTCTTAATGCCTTCTCTTACATCTAACCAGACATCCATAATGAATGTACAATACAGCATGTGAAGTCCATGATCAGTGCATAATAATAACAATAATATAATAATAATCACACAGTTTTAATATCTTCTGTAAGGTAATGAATATTGATCAGATACAACACATCCTCTGTCACGAATTTTTTTCATCCAGCTATTCATCACCCTATAGTCGCACCACTATCACCAGTAAAACTAAAGAAAGAAATTAATTTAATCAAAACTGAGGCCTTTAATAACGGTGGAAAAAAATTTCGAAGCGAAAACTAACAAATGAATCACTACTATAGGTGACGATCTGAATGAAGATTTTGATAGAGGAAAATGTATTTCAGTGCCTTACTTATTTTATGTATTGTATAAGATGCAACGTCTGCCGGCCTCTGTGGCCGAACGGTTCTAGGCGCTTCAGTCCGGAACCACGATGTTGCTACAGTCGCAGCAGGTTCAAATCCTGCCTCTGGCATGGATGTCTGTGTTGTCGTTAGGTTAGTTAGGTTTAAGTAGTCCTAAGTCTAGGGGACTGATGACCTCAGTGTTAAGTCCCACAGTGCTTAGAGCCACTTGAACCATTTTTGATGGAACGTCTAGTAGTTAAAAATATGGCTGCGCTTTTCCACGAATAACACTTTAGAAAAAAATTAATGTGTAATTTATAAACTTAAAATTAACCTTTACGTAGCTCAGGAGCCTACAGAGTTACTTGGGGGTGATTTCCCGGTGTTTCATATCGGACAAACCGGTAGTGCCTTTAACATAATGAACAATTGCTAAAGCAGGAAGGTACTAATGTTCGTAAGTCTACTTTCTCTGAGCGTTTACTAATATTGGCGCACAATCCAAAAGGATTAGATGAATTGACGATTCTACACAGAGAGAAGAAAGGTTGGAAACTTTAGAACATAAAGTCTTCAGACATATGATCAGTAACGAAGGCGTCATCTTACTCGAAGAAGTACAGTTACGGAACAAAAGGTTCTTTAACCCCTTTAAACCACTTCTCGCAACTGTATGATGCTTTAGTTCATAGTCCTTTCGTTCATTTCCATTTCAGAAGCGTTGTTTCTCCCTTTCTTTTACTGACTCTGTACTTCCTTACTGCCAGAAGGCACTGTATGCAACATTATGTTTTGCAGATTTTATGTAAAGCACATTTCCTCTCTTTTTGCTTGTTGTAACTTCTTGATAAAATACCACTACAGTATATTCTTTATTCGCAGCTTAATCTCGGCAAGTGCTTTTTATTTATTTATTTATTTAGCTTATGGCATGTAACACATCATATAAAAAAAGGACATAAAAACCATAAGACACAGAAATAAAGAGTAGTCACAGTGTATAACATATAGTTGTAGATATAAAAGTATTTAAAATAGTGTATATAACAAACAAAAGTTCACAAACAAACATCCAGATTTGTGACATAGTCTATTGCACTTTCAGTCGCGGTCAGAAACTCATTGGGGTCTCCTGCAAAACGTCTCAGAGGGCAATCTTCCACGATGTGACGAATCGTCTGCCGGTCCGCACCGCAGTCACATCTCGGGGAGGTGATTTTACCCCACCTGTGGAGGCTGTCTGCACATCTGCCGTTATTTGTCCGAATTCGATTCAAGGTCGTCCAAGTTTTCCTTGGCAAATTGAATCCTGGTGGTTGGACATTGATACATGGCATATTCTGCAGGTTTTGGGGCACAGATTCTCTCCACCGCGTTTTCCAGAGGTTGCCATAATCCGGGTTGAGAGGATGCGTATTTTTTGCCTTTTTTAAAGAGGGGTGTCTGGAGCGCAATCTGTTCATCTCCAGGGCAGGAACATCCTTATGGATTGGCAGTTTCTCGTTGTTCAGCACTTTTCCATACTCGCGTAAGAGAGCGTTCTCTCTGCGCAGGTCCGGTGGGGGAATGTTGCTCAGTATAGGTAGCCAGTGTAAAGGCGTTGGCTTTATTGTTCCTGATATCATCCTCATTGTGTAGTTTAGTTGAGCATCGATCAAGCCTGTGTGTTTACTGTTTAGCCATACCGGTGCGGCATATTCTGCTGTTGTGTAGACAAGTCCCAGAGCCGAAGATCTCAGTACAGCCGCGGAAGAGCCCCACGTAGTCCCACATAGCTTCTGTATGATAATATTTCGAGTTTTAAGTTTTGCGGCTGTATTAAGTAGGTGTTCCTTGAATGTTAGGGTTCTATCAAAGGTGACGCCTAGATATCTGGGGTAATTATTATGGTTTAGCAGCCTGTTTTCGAAATGAACGTTGAGCTTTCTTTTTGCTTGGGCATTGTCGAGGTGGAAGCATGTGACCTCCGTTTTTGTCGCGTTTGGCCGTAATCTCCACCTTCGGAAGTAATCTCCCAGCTTTGTTAGATCCGCAGATAATGTGTTTTCCGTTGCCTCCGTTGATCTGCCTCTTGCAGCTATTGCCCAGTCGTCGGCATATCCGAATTTTTGAGAAGTGGTTTCAGGTAAGTCAGATATGTAGAGGTTAAACATCAATGGCGCCAGAACGGAGCCTTGTGGTAAACCATTGTTGAGCTTCATTTGGTCACTTTTTAAGTCGCCCATTATGACTCTGAAACTTCTATCTGTGAGCATGTTATCAATGAGGTTGGCCAGCTTGTTTCATGGTATGACCCGCAGCAACTTAAATATCAGGCCTTGTCGCCAAACGGTATCATAAGCGGCTGATAGGTCAATAAAGGCTACTGATGTTTTGAGTTTTTTCTGAAAGCTCGCCTCTATGTGAGTTGCTAGGGAGAGGATCTGGTCGGTGCAACTGCGGTTGGCTCGAAAACCTGCCTGTTCAATCGGTACCACTTCAAGAATTTTTCCGCTTATTCTGTTGTAGATGATACGTTCCAGCAGCTTATAGACACAGTTCAGCAGAGCGATAGGGCGGTAGTTTTGGGGCATGTCATTAGGTTTGCCTGGCTTTAGTATCGCTATAATCTTTGCTCGTTTAAGCTGGCGTGGGATATTACCCGATTCTAAAATATCTGTTAAGAAGTTTGCGAGCCATGTTCTAGTATATTTTCCACAGTGAAGTAGGAATTCCGGGTGGATGCCATCGAAGCCGGGAGCCTTGCCACTTTTTATTTTTGACACGGCTGCTGCAACTTCTTCCGCTGTGATAGGCTGGGAAAATTCGGAGGTAGGCGATGCCCTTCGTTTTAAGGATCTTAATTCACGTTTGACGGTCGTGGTGTGTGTTCTGTCCCTTGGTGCTCTTGAGGTTCTAACTATGTGTGCGGCCACATTGTTAGGGGTTATCGGGTGGGTGTCTTTTATCTTACGTTTACTGCCTCCCAGGTTATGAAGTAGGGTCCATGCTTGCCTACTGGATTTAGTGAAATCTAGATTCTCCACGGTGTCCATCCATTTTTGCCGTCGAGCTGCGTGTAAGCTGTGCAACAGTTCGTCCGCGATTTCTTGGTCGTTGGTTTCGGTAAATTCCTGGTACAGGTTGTAAGTAGGCTGTTTAGATTTTTATATGGGTAATGCCACGTAGCGCTATATATGAAAATCACTGGCTGTGCTGTGTGCAGTATATCTTTCATTTGCTAACTATCCCTATCAGTAGTTAGTGCCTTCAGTAGTTTGAATCTTTTATTTAGCTGGCAGTAGTGGCGCTCGCTGTATTGCAGTAGTTCCAGTAATGAAGATTTTTGTGAGGTAAGTTATTTGTGAAAGGTATAGTTTAATGTTACTCAGGGCCATTCTTTTGCAGGGATTTTTGATAGTCAGATTGCGTTGCGCTAAAATTATTGTGTGCCAGGTTAAGCACAGTCTTGTATAAGTTGTTCTAAGGGGACGTTTCAAGGTCTTCGCATCTCTCATTCCGGCCTGGGATGTACTCTTTCCGGTAGCCTCTGGGTACATTCCTCTTAGCCGTGGCGATGACTGCTCCCACAAATCTGTCATAGTTGTCCCTAGTCGGGGGTATCCAACCTAGACACTTGTCAAGGTTTTCTGCAAAGGTGGCCCAGTCTGCCTTCTGGAAATTCCATCGTGGGCGAGGAAAAGATTTTATGATTGGGATGTTAATTCCGACTTCTAAGATAACAGGGCGATGCTGGCTATGTGGGAAATCAGACAGGACTTCACGAGTTGCGGCTAGCGGTTGGTTGTTTTTGTTTTTAGTGACAAAACATAAATCAGGGTTATAATCTCGTCTCCATGCTGCTGATCGAAATGTTCCGCGGTCCTTAGCGTCGAAAATCAGGTGGGTGTTAGTCTCCTCACTCCAGCTCATCAGGGATTCACCGTTCTGGTCGTTTCGTGCGTACTTCCAGTTCTCATGGTGACTATTATAGTCTCCTACGTAGATAGCAGGGTGGGGATATTCTTGGAGTACTTCTGGAGGCCATGGACAGCCGGGAGGCTTATAGATGTTAACTATAATGGTCTCGACAATTTTGACAGCAACTTCATGTATGTTGTTGTCTGTAGATATCTTACACAGGGAAGCATTTTCTATCTTATTTCGTATGTAGGTTGCCACACCGTAATTGCGGTGATAGGTGGCTCCCAGTATCTCGAATCCAGGGATTTTTCCTCTAGAGGCCAGCTGATCTATGTTTTACGCATGAGTCTCTTGTATCGCGACTACGTCGATTTTGTTCTGAGTGAGAACTCTCTGGAGAAATTCACATTTGCTCCTACTTATGCCTTCAATGTTTAGGTGGCAGACTCGGAGGCACGGTCCGAGTGCTCTAGTCAGTTCTTCATCGTTCATTTGGTCGGTATCACTCATGATGTGTTTACCAGGAGATCCAGCACAAGATTATCTGGATTATCTGGTTGCTTTTAGTGCTAGTTCATTTAGCGTTACCCAGGGTGCACGTGTAGTATTCTACTACGGACGCGAACTAGCCTTACACCCCTCGGCAAGTGCTTGTAATTAATCATTTGATTCATTTTTGCTAGATATTTCCATAGTAATTTTTATAAAAACTGTTTCATTATTTATTATTATTATTACACATTTTTGCCTCGAGGACAGTTATTAGCTTTGATTATTCATTTTTTTTCGCTTTCTTCCTCTTTGCTTCTTCCCCAAACCTCTTCATTCTTTGGCTGTGTTCCTGATTCCTTTGGTCGGTCCATATTTTGCTTGTTTCCTTCATTTCTTTTACTCCAAATTTCGTGTTCACAATTTTGTTTCTGAATCTTTCTCTCTGATTTATCATTTCAATACGTATCCCTGCTTGTTTTAGGACTTGAACCCAATTGGTTTTTTTATTGTACTGTTTACTACATCAAAAATCCCCTTTGTGAGTCTGTTGCTGTTCATTCTATGTATGTGCCCATATAATGTTAGGCGGTGTTTGCTGGTCATTTCTGTGAGCCTGTCTGTGTCTTCATATAATTCTTTCGTTGTTCACTTCATCCATATACCATCTTTGTGTACTGCTCCGAAAAAATTTTCTGACTATTTTAGGTTCAATTTTTTCTGTCTGTGATTCGTGATGCTCCGATTGTGGTCGTTTCTGAAGTGCAGGGTGCTTTTGCTAGTACAACTTTACTGTAGTGCCTGAGTTTAGTCTCTCCTGAAATACTTCTTTCACTGTAGAGCTTCCGTGTCAGTTTGTATGCTTTCTGAATTTTTTCTGTTTTTTGTATTTTGGAGGTCTTGTTTGATCCTCCTAGTTGTAATTATTTCCCAAGATATTTGAAGTTTTCCATTTTGTGTACATGGCTAGGTTGTTGCTGTTCTTCTTTTCCATGCAATGCGTCTTCTCATATGACATCTGTAGATCTGGTTTCGCAGAGACTTCTTGTGCTTCTTGTCTACTGGTGCTGAGTATTGTCAGGACATCTGCAAATGCCAGGCAGATTATGATCGTCTTGCTTGCACACATTCTTCCTAACTGAATTGCTTTTATTTTTTCTTCCCATTGTTTGATAATTTTGTCCAACACAATGTTGAATAAAAGCACTGAGAGACCATCTCCTTGTCTGACCCCTGTATGTACAGGGTGTTTCAAAAATGACCGGTATATTTGAAACGGCAATAAAAACTAAACGAGCAGCGATAGAAATACACCGTTTGTTGCAATATGCTTGGGACAACAGTACATTTTCAGGTGGACAAACTTTCGAAATTACAGTAGTTCAATTTTCAACAACAGATGGCGCTGCGGTCTGGGAAACTCTATAGTACGATATTTTCCACATATCCACCATGCGTAGCAATAATATGGCGTAGTCCCTGAATGAAATTACCCGAAACCTTTGACAACGTGTCTGGCGGAATGGCTTCACATGCAGATGAGATGTACTGCTTCAGCTGTTCAATTGTTTCTGGATTCTGGCGGTACACCTGGTCTTTCACGTGTCCCCACAGAAAGAAGTCACAGGGGTTCATGTCTGGCGAATAGGGAGGCCAATCCACGCCGCCTCCTGTATGTTTCGGATAGCCCAAAGCAATCACACGATCATCGAAATATTCATTCACGAAATTAAAGACGTCGGCCGTGCGATGTGGCCGGGCACCATCTTGCATAAACCACGAGGTGTTCGCAGTGTCGTCTAAGGCAGTTTGTACCGCCACAAATTCACGAAGAATGTCTAGATAGCGTGATGCAGTAATCGTTTCGGATCTGAAAAATGGGCCAATGATTCCTTTGGAAGAAATGGCGGCCCAGACCAGTACTTTTTGAGGATGCAGGGACGATGGGACTGCAACATGGGGCTTTTCGGTTCCCCATATGCGCCAGTTGTGTTTATTGACGAAGCCGTCCAGGTAAAAATAAGCTTCGTCAGTAAACCAAATGCTGCCCACATGCATATCGCCGTCATCAATCCTGTGCACTATATCGTTAGCGAATGTCTCTCGTGCAGCAATGGTAGCGGCGCTGAGGGGTTGCCGCGTTTGAATTTTGTACGGATAGAGGTGTAAACTCTGACGCACGAGACGATACGTGGACCGCAGCTGCAACACGGTGAACGGAAACCCGAGGCCGCTGTCGGATCACCTGCTGCACTAGCTGCGCGTTGCCCTCTGTGGTTGCCGTACGCGGTCGCCCTACCTTTCCAGCACGTTCATCCATCACGTTCCCAGTACGTTGAAATTTTTCAAACAGATCCTTTATTGTATCGCTTTTCGGTCCTTTGGTTACATTAAACCTCCGTTGAAAACTTCGTCTTGTTGCAACAACACTGTGTTCTAGGCGGTGGAATTCCAACACCAGAAAAATCCTCTGTTCTAAGGAGTAAACCATGTTGTCTACAGCACACTTGCACGTTGTGAACAGCACACGCTTACAGCAGAAAGACGACGTACAGAATGGCGCACCCATAGACTGCGTTGTCTTCTATATCTTTCACATCACTTGCAGCGCCATCTGTTGTTGAAAATTGTAACTACTGTAATTTCGAAAGTTTGTCCACCTGAAAATGTACTGTTGTCCCAAGCATATTGCAACAAACGGTGTATTTCTATCGCTGCTCGTTTAGTTTTTATTGCCGTTTCAAATATACCGGTCATTTTTGAAACACCCTGTATCTCCAATAAGTCTGAGATTTCTTCCATAAATTTTATTTGTCTGTAAGTGTCTGTTGTATGAGTGTCCTTGTTTTTCTGTCCATCTCATATTCTTCTGGTGTGTCTAGGAGAGTCTGCCTGTCCATGGAGTCAGACCTTCTTGAAGCCCACGAATGTGACTAGAGTGTTATTCGTCTTTCTGACCTTCAGGAGCGTTCGCAGGTTCCAAATCTGTTCCGTGCAACACCTTCCTCTTCTGAAGCCTGCTAGGTATTCATCTATCTTTCTTTGTGGTTCTAGTCTGTTGAGTAATGCCTTGCATAGAAAGTTGAAAGTGACCGGTAATAATGAGATACCTCTATAGTTATTAGGGCTTGCCGTGTCGCCATTTTTGTGGAGTGTGTGAATCAGCTATAAGGAGGTTGTCTGTGTTGTTACCCCCGGATGATAATTACACGAAATATTTGTCAGGATTCGTAAGTAGTGGGGGTCCCTGAGGTACAGCATACGCGAACACCGAGGAGTAAGGTTAAACAGTTTTATTAACAAAAGGCTGATTATAGAACACGCACGCTACTCGCACCCATCATCACTGTGTCTGACATCCTAACACCTCCCCATCGCACCCCCCTCAGATTTAGTTATAAGTTGGCACAGTGGATAGGCCTTGAAAAACTGAACACAGATCAATCGAGAAAACAGGAAGAAGTTGTGTGGAACTATGAAAAAAATTAATAAAATATACAAACTGAGTAGTCCATGCGAACATAGGCAACAACAAGGAGAAAGTGAGCTCAGGAACGTCGTGGTCCCGTGGTTAGCGTGAGTAGCTGCGGAGCGAGAGGTCCTTGGTTCAAGTCCTCCCTCGACTGAAAATTTTAGTTTCTTTATTTTCGCAAAGTTATGATCTGTCCGTTCGTTCATTGAGGTCTCTGTTCACTGTAATAAGTTTAGTGTCTGTGTTTTGCGACCGCACCGCAAAACCGTGCGATTAGTAGACGAAAGGACGTGGCTCTCCAATGGGAACCGAAAACATTTGATCGCAAGGTCATAGGTCAACCGATTCCTCCACGGGAAAACACGTCTGATATGTTCTATACGACACTGGTGACGGCATGTGCGTCACATGACAGGAATATGTTGTCGACCCACCTAACTTGTACACTTGGCGAATGGGTAAAAAGATTCTTCTACCTTGCCCGATTTAGGTTTTCTTGTGGATGTGATAATCACTCCCAAAAAAGTGATGAAAACATAAGAGTTTGTCACATAAACTGAAAATAAAAAATTAAAATTTTCAGTCGAGGGAAGACTTGAACCTAGAACCTCTCGTTCCGTAGCTGATCTCGTTAACCACGGGCCCACGGCGCTCCTTGACACCCATTGTCCTTGATGTTGCCTATCTTCGGATGGACTACTCAGTTTGTATATTTTGTTTATTTTTTTCAGAGTTCCACACAACTTCTTCCTGTTTTCTCGACTGATCTGTGTTTAGTTTTTCAAGGCCTATCCACTGTACCAACTTATAACTAAATCTGAGGGGGTTGCGATGGGGAGGTTCCCTTGTAAGAAACGAGACATATTCACGCCTGAGGCCGCACTAGTTATACAGCGCGCTGTGGACGGCGGCCATTGGCTTACTCCTCTGTGACGCACTGCGGCCGGACGCCTGTCTACTGACCAATCAGATTGTCAGCATTCCAGACAGATCGGCTGGCGAACGCGTGTTACGTACCGTACGGCTGCGCACAATCTGTAGACTCTTACACCACTCTCCCTAGAGAAAAAAAGCAACCATAGGTGGCTCAAAATGGGCGTTATGAATTTATTTCGCCATTCGTGGCATCAGAAGGCACTGCAACAAGTATTTCATTTGCAGATACAGTAACATTCGGTACAGAGAATCGAACTTTCTTGACGACAATTTCATACATGACAAATGCTGTTGACGAAAGACAAATTGATGTTGTTGTTGTGGTCTTCAGTCCTGAGACTGGTTTGATGCAGCTCTCCATGCTACTCTATCCTGTGCAAGCTTCTTCATCTCCCAGTACCTACTGCATCCTACATCCTTCTGAATCTGCTTAGTGTATTCATCTCTTGGTCTCCCCCTACGATTTTTACCCTCCACGCTGCCCTCCAATACTAAATTGGTGATCCCTTGATGCCTCAGAACATGTCCTACCAACCGATACCTTCTTCTGGTCAAGTTGTGCCACAAACTTCTCTTCTCCCCAATCCTATTCAATACTTCCTCATTAGTTACGTGATCTACCCATCTAATCTTCAGCATTCTTCTGTAGCACCACATTTCGTAAGCTTCTATTCTCTTCTTGTCCAAACTATTTATCGTCCATGTTTCGCTTCCATACATGGCTACACTCCATACAAATACTTTCAGAAATGACTTCCTGACACTTAAATCTATACTCGATGTTAACAAATTTCTCTTCTTCAGAAACGCTTTCCTTACCATTGCCAGTCTACATTTTATATCCTCTCTACTTCGACCATCATCAGTTATTTTGCTCCCCAAATAGCAAAACTCCTTTACTACTTTAAGTGTCTCATTTCCTAATCTAATACCCTCAACATCACCCGACTTAATTCGACTACATTCCATTATCCTCGTTTTGCTTTTGTTGATGTTCATCTTATATCCTCCTTTCAAGACACTATCCATTCCGTTCAACTGCTCTTCCAAGTCCTTTGCTGTCTCTGACAGAATTACAATGTCATCGGCGAACCTCAAAGTTTTTATTTCTTCTCCATGGATTTAATACCTACTCCGAATTTTTCTTTTGTTTCCTTTACTGCTTGCTCAATATACAGATTGAATAACATCGGGGAGAGGCTACAACCTTGTCTCACTCCCTTCCCAACCGCTGCTTCCCTTTCATACCCCTCGACTCTTATAACTGCCATCTGGTTTCTGTACAAATTGTAAATAGCCTTTCGCTCCCTGTATTTTACCCCTGCCACCTTCAGAATTTGAAAGAGAGTATTCCAGTCAACATTGTCAAAAGCTTTCTCTAAGTCTACAAATGCTAGAAACGTAGGTTTGCCTTTCCTTAATCTTTCTTCTAAGATAAGTCGTAAGGTCAGTATTGCCTCACGTGTTCCAGTATTTCTACGGAATCCAAACTGATCTTCCCCGATGTCGGCTTCTACTAGTTTTTCCATTCGTCTGTAAAGAATTCGTGTTAGTAATTTGCAGCTGTGGCTTATTAAACTGATTGTTCGGTAATTTTCACATCTGTCAACACCGGCTTTCTTTGGGATTGGAATTATTATATTCTTCTTGAAGTCTGAGGGTATTTCGCCTATTTCATACATCTTGCTCACCAGATGGTAGAGTTTTGTCAGGACTGGCTCTCCCAAGGCCGTCAGTAGTTCCAATGGAATGTTGTCTACTCCAGGGGCCTTGTTTCGACTCAGGTCTTTCAGTGCTCTGTCAAACTCTTCACGCAGTATCGTATCTCCCATTTCATCTTCATCTACATCCTCTTCCATTTCCATAATATTGTCCTCAAGTACATCGCCCTTGTATAGACCCTCTATATACTCCTTCCACCTTTCTGCCTTCCCTTCTTTGCTTAGAACTGGGTTTCCATCTGAGCTCTTGATGTTCATACAAGTGGTTCTCTTATCTCCAAAGGTCTCTTTAATTTTCCTGTAGGCAGTATCTATCTTACCCCTATTGAGATAAGCCTCTACATCCTTGCATTTGTCCTCTAGCCATCCCTGCTTAGCCATTTTGCACTTCCTGTCGATCTCATTTTTGAGACGTTTCTAATCCTTTTTGCCTGCTTCATTTACTGCATTTTTATATTTTCTCCTTTCATCAATTAAATTCAATATTTCTTCTGTTACCCGAGGATTTCTACTAGCCCTCGTCTTTTTACCTACTTGATCCTCTGCTGCCTTCACTACTTCATCCCTCAAAGCTACCCATTCTTCTTCTACTGTATTTCTTTCCCCCATTCCTGTCAATTGTTCCCTTATGCTCTTCCTGAAACTCTGTACAACCTCTGGTTCTTTCAGTTTATCCAGGTCCCATCTCCTAAAATTCCCACCTTTTTGCAGTTTCTTCAGTTTTAATCTACAGGTCATAACCAATAGATTGTGGTCAGAGTCCACATCTGCCCCTGGAAATGTCTTACAATTTAAAACCTGGTTCCTAAATCTCTGTCTTACCATTATATAATCTATCTGATACCTTTTAGTATCTCCAGGGTTCTTCCATGTATACAACCTTCTATCATGATTCTTAAACCAAGTGTTAGCTATGATTAAGTTGTGCTCTGTGCAAAATTCTACCAGGCTGCTTCCTCTTTCATTTCTTAGCCCCAATCCATATTCACCTACTACGTTTCCTTCTCTCCCTTTTCCTACACTCGAATTCCAGTCACCCATGACTATTAAATTTTCGTCTCCCTTCACTATCTGAATAATTTCTTTTATTTCATCATACATTTCTTCAATTTCTTCGTCATCTGCAGAGCTAGTTGGCATATAAACTTGTACTACTGTAGTAGGTGTGGGCTTCGTATCAATCTTGGCCACAATAATGCGTTCACTATGCTGTTTGTAGTAGCTTACCCGCACTCCTATTTTCCTATTCATTATTAAACCTACTCCTGCATTACCCCTATTTGACTTTGTGTTTATAACCCTGTAGTCACCTGACCAGAAGTCTTGTTCCTCCTGCCACCGAACTTCACTAATTCCCACTATATCTAACTTTAACCTATCCATTTCCCTTTTTAAATTTTCTAACCTACCTGCCCGATTAAGTGTTCTGACATTCCACGCTCCGATCCGTAGAACGCCAGTTCTCTTTCTCCTGATAACGACGTCCTCTTGAGTAGTCCCCGCCCTGAGATCCGAATGGGGGACTATTTTACCTCCGGAATATTTTACCCAAGAGGACGCCATCATCATTTAATCATACAGTAAAGCTGCATGCCCTCGGGAAAAATTACGGCCGTAGTTTCCCCTTGCTTTCAGCCGTTCGCAGTACCAGCACAGCAAGGCCGTTTTGGTTATTGTTACAAGGCCAGATCAGTCAATCATCCAAACTGTTGCCCTTGCAACTACTGAAAAGGCTGCTGCCCCTCTTCAGGAACCACAAGTTTGTCTGGCCTCTCAACAGATACCCCTCCGTTGTGGTTGTACCTACGGTACGGCTATCTGTATCGCTGAGGCACGCAAGCCTCCCCACCAACGGCAAGGTCCATGGTTCATAAAAGCTATAAAAGCAGAATACTGACAATCAAGTATGCGTTAACAGTACTGGATGAATCGAAGGACTTAATTCAATTTGTTGCTTCAATGAAGTTTAACTCATTTTTGGAAGAAATTACATTTTCATGGATATCCTTAATTATTGTCTTCAGAAATACTTGATAAGGAATGCTTTCCATATGTTAGTATGTATGAATAATTGTAATAAACGGATAACATTCTCGTTAATGGCAAATGTCCACTTGCATTGAATGTAGTTGGCAGTACACTAGGCATACCAAATAGTTCACATGATAAATCACAATGTGTGGCACTCAAGATTAATCCACTATTATTCAATTTGATTGCAAAGGATAGCTCAGGTGTATCATAATTTCTACATGTAAATGTGACATCAAGCGTGGAGTTAAATGAGAAAATTATACCTTCAGAACATCGATCAAGAAATGGATGATAAAGATGCATTAAAATTCTAGGGCAGTCATCTCTTGGGATGATACATAAACAATTATTTCTCGCAGCTCTACACTCTACAATCTGAAAATACAGCCGATTCAGCGCAAATTTACTTATGACTGTGCTTACACATGTGTAAATCGTTTTCATTTAGGGACACAAAAATCTCTGATCCTTGCTGATCAGTAGATAATCATTTAGTATGTACTTTACATGAATACCTGCCTGTCTCCATTTCACGGGGTAAGTATAAATCTTATGCATCTCAAAACTATCCTTTGATCCAGCAATGGGTATAGAAACAACAACAGTTAATTCATCTTCAATCATTAAAGAGTGTGTGGTGGTTAACTTGTAGCAAGCATATAAATTGTAAGAGTTAACAGGGTAAATCATAATATACGTTGCATCTAGCTTTCGTTCCATTGATAGTAGGATCTGTAAGAATTGTTCTGGATGTGTTAGTACACTGCCCAAGCAATCATTTGAACTACTTTCTAAGGCTGTTCTTAAGGGCATCAATTCTAGCATTTGATAAACTATCAGTAATTCTTAACAAAAGAGTGTTTAAATCTAAATGTGCACTCACAGCATTTAATCCTTGGAATAGTTCTTGGATATTTGCATTCGTCTCATTGCGAATTATGTGGAAATGTGAGATAAATTTGGTTTACAATCTGTTCAATGAAAACTGTGTGGTTAGTAATGGTTTTTTGCATATTCTTTAAGACAATAATTTCATTAGAGAAGTTAGTTGAATCTGTATTGGACTGCTCTTCAAGAGCTAACATTTTGCCTTTAACTTCCAGTAGATCTCGACTAGTTAAAGTACCAAATACAGTATGAAGGATACTCCCTCCAAAATCAAACCAGGCACTTTTACTCCTAATTAAAGTTTTATGTGGCAAAAGCTTTAAAAAACAATAAATCTCTTGTTAATAATTAGCAAAAGTAGACTTTACCTGCATTTTGCCTGTGATCCGGTTATTGTGCCAAGATGTACCCAATTCCAAAATTGCTATCATTACCCTTAACAGAACGAATTAGATCAATTTGCATCTTTACATAATTGAACTTTTGCTGGATTTCACTCAGACTGTACTTGAGTACAGGTTTTGCATTACTTGTTGAAACTACCACATCTGATCGTGGTTCAAACAAAACACCTGTACTCTGCAGTACTATTACAAAGCATTAGTACAATATGCTATCCTAGCAAACAGATTAAAAATGAACACGGTTAATTAGTTCTAAATACTAGAGTTAACAATGAATGTAAAATAAATGAATTGCTTGTGGTAACCTGTGGAATAAAAGATTTAGCTTCACTTGTGCACTTGTGTAGTAGCTTCAGTACTAAATTTTCACAACTCATTCACATAAGCACATAGCTGAAATAAACACACGCATTGCACTCTAACACACTACACAAGTTTACGCAGATTGTAGGGGTGTCTGGAACAGGAGCGCTCAGAACATGGCGATGCCTCGGCGTCGAAGTCCGGACTGCGACCTCGCGATTCTTGCTTCCTGGGTTTGAGTACAGCAGGTCTGCTTCTCAGTCAGTCCCCGTCGTCTTGCGATGCTACAGGAAAGCAACCCAGAAATGGCTTTACACGATTGACATGAACGACAGTCGAACGAAAGGGCAGTTGGAGCTTAAGAGTGACTGGCGACAACACCTCCAAGATTGGATATGGTCCTTTCCAAGACTTAAACTTTTTGACTTGACTCTTCTTTAACACCACGTTGCTCAGATAACACAAGATCTCCAACTCGATACTGTGGCACTGCTGCTTGGCGGTCGTGTTGCCTTGCTTGCTGAAGAAAGGATTGATGATTCCACTGTTTCACTCCCCTCCATGCTTCCTTTAGTTTGCGTGCTAGATCCCTTATGTGTTCATTGCTGATTCCGGCAGTCGATCATGCAAAGGCCAAGGGTGAATGCAGTCTTCTTCCGTAGACGATCTCATATGGACTTAGGTCAGTTGAGCTGTGCATTTTGCCATTGTAACAACTTACCAAGTCTGGTAGACAGTAATCCCAATTGTCGTGTTTGCTGCCCACATAATGGCTAACCATTTTAAGAATTGTTCTGTGGAGTCCTTCGACTCTTCCATTTCCTTCAGGGTGTGCTGGTGTAGTCCTTAACTGAGTTATTTGCATGAGCTTACAAGTCTGTTTAAGTAATTCACTCATAAAATTAGTTTCTTGATCACTAATTATACCTCATGGCGATCCAAACTTAAGTAACCATTCTTTTACAAAAACTTTACCTACAGTCTCAGCACTCTGATCAGGTATTGTTATCATGAGAAAGTATCTAGAGAAATGATCTAACATTATCAATATGTATTTGTTTCCATCTTTAGTCTTAGGCAACGGTCCTACAACATCTAGTCCTACTCTTTCAAGTGGTTCACTTGTCTCTGGCAGTTCCTGCAATGGTGCTCTACTTTTTCCTACATTATTCCGTCTGTTACAGGAATCACATTGTGAAACTAACTCGAAAACGTCACCTTTGCAGCTCAGCCACCAAAACATTTGAGCTATTTTAATGTTTGTTGCTTTTCTACCACAATGTCCTGATAATAAAGAATCGTGTTGTTCTCTCATGATTTGCTCTTTCATGCTTTCTGGACTAACTAGGCTGTTTTCTTTACTAGTGATTTTGTGCAATAATCCATCTATTTCGAGAAAACGTTGATCATTTTTCCATAATTTGCATTATGGATCTTCTTCTTGAGCTGCCTTTAATTCTTCTTCTTCTTGACTTATTGTAACACAATCATTGACTTTTCGACTCATTGCATCAGCATCTTCATGTAGTTTATCAGGTCGGTGAATAATCTCAAACTGGTACTCACTCAGTCTTAATGTCCATCTTGTTAATCTGGAACTTGGATCCTTTAAGCTCAATAACCATTTAAGTGCGACATGATCTGTAATAACTGTATATTCTCTTTCTGTTAAGAAACATCTGTTATGTGTTACACCAAAACCCAAAGCACAAAGTTCCTTCTCAGTAGTAGTATAATTACATCCTGCTTTGTTTAATTGTCTGGAAGCAAATGAGATTGGATGTTCATGACCATCAAATTCTTGAGACAATATTTCTTGCACCTATGGCAAAATTGTATGCATCTGTTGAAAGAATAAAAGCTTTACTGAAATTCGGACAAGCTAACACTGGGGGTGTGGCTAAAGCACTTTTAAGTTCTTCCATTGCCCTTTTACATTCTGTTGACCAATTAAAAGTGACTCTTTTGTTCAGTAGCTGTGTCCCTGGATGTGATATATTTGCATAACCGGCTATAAATCGTCTGTAGAAATTTGACAATCCCAAGAATGATTGTAGTTCTTTCAAATTCTGTGGTTCAGGAAAATTCTTTACATCTTCAATTAATTTTGGATCAGGTCGAACACCTTCACTGGTTATAACTTGACCAAGATAGTTAACTTTACTGAGTGCAAAATGACATTTATCTATTGCTAAAGACAGGTTTGCACTTCTTATACACTCAAAAATAGCTTGTAGTCTATCAGTATGTTGCTTCATGTTCTCACCAAAATTTATTACATCACCAAGGTAAACAAGTGCTTGTGTTGGGGTGATCCCTCGTAAAACTGAATCAATCAGGTGCTGAAATCTTGCTGGAGCATTATGAAATCCAAATGGCATACGAAGATACTTGTATACCGCTGTTACAGATACAAATGAAGTTTTTGATTGATTATCTAGTGATAACCACTTGTTAAGTCACATACTGAAAAAAATTCGACATCTGCCCAAGTAATCCAAGGTTTCCACTTAATCAGATGAAAAACAGCCGACCAGTTGCAAAGGATAAAGTAATCTTTACCTAGGTTTCAATAGGTTTAAACCTATCTTCTTCAGAAGACGGCCTGAGGAAAATGAACATCATGTTTTATATGAAAGGTATACACATAGGTCAGGTTTAGAGTTTAACATATATTAGGAGGCACTTGTGTTACAAAATATGAGATAAATTTCTTGTACTTACAGTATTACATTAACATGGCATGATACGTCGTTGCAATTTTTACAAACATCTCCATAGCTCCATTAGTTCAAATACAATATAGCCCTACGAGTAGGGTTCGTCAAATAAGTAAAATTAAGTACATGGAGGTCGGAGCGCGTATAAGCAACTGAGTAAAATCGGCCTGCGTGGTAGCAATGCGGCCAGGGCAGGTGGCGCTCAGGTCGCGCACTATGTGCCGATTGGCGTACTGAAGCAACATGTAAAATATAAATATTAGTTGCGTCTTTAGAAGGAGTGACAGTGAACAAAATGAAAGCGTTTAACATTCCCATTATAACAATGTGGGAGCCTTAGAAATAGTAACGTAGAAACATACATCAAAAAGGCAGGTGGCGCATACGCCATGAGTTACATGCAGTGGCATATACAGCCAAAATAAAATTATATTACCATATTAGTGAAGCACACAGAACGCATATAAGTCAAAACTTTAAGCATAAACAGTAATGGCATCTTAAGACATAAATTACGAAACCTGGTGCACAATTTAGTTATTATACATTCACTGGGATCCGAGACTTTAAGATAAGCGAGAATTACATGAGGGCCGGTGTAGTGGCAGCCATACATCATGAGTAAATCACATTGCATAAAAGGTAGTGAGCTTAGAGATATAAAAGTGCATTATAGCTTCCTGAGGAAAAAGACTACTGAGGTTATCAACATTAATGTTATGAATTAAATAATACGGGTTTAAAGCCTTCCAAAAATTGTCTACAGGCAAGGTTCAACTGATCGTTGAGTATATTGCCGTCTTTTAGCTCTAGATGTTTAAAAATAAATAGCTCTTCCCACAGATCTAATCTCCGTCCTTTAACTTGTCTGTGTAGGATAACCGTGTCTTCTAACTGTTTAGGCGTATGGCCGGCTATCCAGAGGTGTTCAGCAAAAGTAGAGTTGTGAACATTAGCTCCTTTTTTTTCCTAATAGATGTTCTTTATATCGTGTTTTAACAGCTCTGCCTGTTTGACCAATATAATATGACGGGCAGTTACTACAGGTTATTTTGTATACACCTGAATTAGAAAACCAATCGTTAGCAATTTCTACTGAATGTATAAGATTTCTTTTTAAACTGTTGTCTGTAGAAAAGGAGACGTTACAGTTATATTTTTTAGTTAGAAGACGTTTAATCCTATATGATATGTTACCCAAGAAAGGGATGGAAATAAATTTTTTAGTTTCTGTGGTATCAGTGGGGAGGTTATTACTCAAAGTCGAACAATTTTGGGAAATTTTCTTATTAAGCAGGTGATCGATCATGTTCTGGTTGTATCCATTATTAACAGCGATCGTTTTGATGACATTCAATTCTTTTTGTTGATCCGCAGGTGATAAAGGCGTGGTTACCATTCGGTGAATGGCGGAATGAAAAAATGCCAATTTGTGCGCTTTAGGATGAGTCGAGTCAGCAGGAATGACATTATCTGAATATGTTTCCTTGCGGAAGATATTGAAATGGAAGGTATTATCTTGTATAGAAATTGTTAAATCTAAAAAATTAAGTTCACGTTTATCATTTTGAAGTTCTTTTGTGAAGGAAATTTTTTCATGTAGACCATTGAAAGTGTTGAAGAGCTGCTCTAACTCATAGTCAGTGCCATCAAAAGCAATGAGAATGTCATCCACATAACGTGTATAATAGCGGATTTTTTGTTGTAATTCTGAACTAGACTTGAAAAATGCTGTTTCCAGGGCGTTAATGAAAATCTCTGCTAGAATACCGGCAAGGGGGCTGCCCATAGCTAGACCATCTGGCTGTATATACATTTTCCCATTAAATGTAAAATAATTGTATTTTAATATGACCTTAAGCAAACCAATAAGTTCAGCAATCTGAGTTTCACTTAGTTTTTTATGCTTAAAAAGATTTTCTTTTACAAGGCCTATGGTTTCATCAACCGGGACATTTGTATAGAGGCTGACGATGTCGAAGGACACCAGTCTAGTACCAGATGTACATCTTACAGATTGAATATTGTTAATTAATTCCTTACTATTTTTTATAGAAAAATTATTTTCAAATGTGAAAGCATCTTTAATTTTAAAATGGAGGTGCCTAGCAAGCGTGTGATGTGGACTACCTATACCATTCACTACAGGGCGGATCGGATGATTTTGTTTGTGCAGTTTAAACTGGCTTCTGAGCACAGGTGGTTTCGGGTTCATATTTATAAGCCTTTTCTTTTGAAACTTATTAAACAGGCTGACGGAATTAGATAGAGTACGTCGGATTTCATTTTGCAGTTCAGCAGTTGGATCTACGGTAACCTCAGTGATGTCGTTTTCCTCAAAAAACTTTACAGTTTTCTCTATATATTCATTTTTATAAGCCACGACAACGGTGTTACCTTTGTCGCTCTTAGTGGCTAAAGCGTCATGCTCTCTAAGTTTATGATTAATGCTTTTTACTATACTATATTCACGCGACTGACAATTAGGAGATAATTTAATTTCTTTCTCTATTATGTTATTACATTCGTAAGCACATTTAACTTGCTCCGTTTTCTCTAATTTCAGAGATTCTAAACCAGTTTTTAGATCTACAATGAGGTTACAAATAACTGGATATTTATCGAGTTTAGAAGGCAAGTTATATTTAAGGCCTTTACACAATAAGTCATTCTCAGCCTGCGTAAAAGTAATATTAGTTTTATTTAGTGCTCTTTCGTAAAATAGGTGCTTGCCACTATTATCTGCTGTATTAACACTTTTACTTGTGGTCCTGTTACTAAACTTCAAAAGCTTTCTTTCATGTCTAGCCTTGATTTCTTCTTTACGATTAGAGAGCCATTCATTAATGCCACGCAGGCCGATTTTACTCAGTTGCTTATACGCGCTCCGACCTCCATGTACTTAATTTTATTTATTTGACGAACCCTACTCGTAGGGCTATATTGTATTTGAACTAATGGAGCTATGGAGATGTTTGTAAAAATTGCAACGACGTATCATGCCATGTTAATGTAATACTGTAAGTACAAGAAATTTATCTCATATTTTGTAACACAAGTGCCTCCTAATATATGTTAAACTCTAAACCTGACCTATGTGTATACCTTTCATATAAAACATGATGTTCATTTTCCTCAGGCCGTCTTCTGAAGAAGATAGGTTTAAACCTATTGAAACCTAGGTAAAGATTACTTTATCCTTTGCAACTGGTCGGCTGTTTTTCATCTGATTACGTGGAACCGTTGCTGTTACGCAGCTATGTTTAAAATAATGTTTCCAGTTAATTTGGTAAGGGGTAAATGTCGGGTGTGGTCACAGCATTCAAAGAGCGGTAATCAGCAGAAAAACGGAACTGTGGTTCTCCAGAAATTGATTTCTTCTGTACAATTACAACAGGCGAACACCAAGGTGGGTCTGAAGAATCTCTTGGTCTTATAATTCCGGTTTTTAATTGTTCTCACTTTTCTCGGATCGCTCAATTAATAACAAAGTTCCTTTCTTGCATCAGGGTGACTTAACTTCAACGTAGATTTTCTTTCCTGCTCCCTTGGGAATTTGCTGTGGCTGATCAATTTGAACATCGAGTCGGACGGTCTGAACTGATGCATCACCTGGGCGGTAGCTGAGTGGTCAGTGTGACAGACTGTCAATCCTAAGGCTCCGGGTTCGATTCCCGGCTGGGTCGGAGATTTTCTGCGCTCAGGGACTGGGTGTTGTGTTGTCCTAATCATCATCATTTCATCCCCATCGACGCGCAGGTCGCCGAAGTGGCGTCAAACCGAAAGACTTGCACCCGGCGAACGGTCTGCCTGACGGGAGGCCCCAGTCACACGACATTTCCATTTCCATTTACCCAGGTGGTCCATTCCCGCGACATCAGTATCGCTGCTCCTTTGAGTACGATCTGATGAACGATTTCCTAGGTTGTTGCTTTCTTTCTGTGACAAATATCTCTGCCTCGTTATCGGACAAGAAATCAAATCCAAGTACACTGTCATAACGCGTTTCGTTATTTGAAACTACTTGCACCTTTGCTGTGTATTTATTTTCACCTTCATCTTGGCCTTGACCAAGAATTAATTCTACGTCAACTTCTCCATGGTTACGTAGTTTTCCTCCGTTTGACCCTCGTACTTTTAATAGCGTCGGTTTGAATTTACCCCGTTTATCTAAGCAACACCACATTGATGAGGTCTGTGCTCCTGTGTCAATACGTAGTTTGATGTTTCTCCCACGACATACAGCACCTATCACGAAGCCATTTTCGGTCTGATTTTCGCTGGAACTAACAGGAATCGCTTTGTGTGGCAAGGAGCAGACGGAGTGATTGCCCGTACGTCCCCGTACTCGTTTAAAGATCTAGCAGATTGTCTGTTGTTCGCATTACCTTTCTTCTTGTTGCGACAATCTCTCGAAACATGACCCTGCATCCCGCAGTGATAGCAGATTCGATTCTCTTTACAATCCTTACACCTATGACTAAGCTTATTGCATTTGTAGCATTGTACTGTTGTAGTGAAAACTCTGCGTTCTTGTTTCTGCAACTCATTCGGTCGCCTTAGTGCTTCAATGAAATCAACAACTGATTCTACTGCTTCCTGAAAAGTTTTACATCGTGCCAATCTAACAGCTTTGCTTACTTCTTCGCTGTACAAACCATGAATAAATGTGTCCAAGGCTCTCTGATCGACTCCCAACAACTGAATGTGATTTTAGTTTTCATCTTCTACTAACTCGTACTTTTAAGCGTTGATGTTTCGAATTCTGTCAGCAAACTGCTCTATCGATTCGTTTCGTTGCTTTCGAAAGCTGTAAAGCTGCTCTCTGTAAAATCTGATCACGTTTTTACGTTTAACCCTGCTGTTCTGTTCACTTTTACTTGACATATATACTGTTCGGGTCAATATGACCCGACATATCAAAATGCTTTAGAAACATAAATTTTGGTACAGTTTTAGCTATCGACATTGTTGTTCTATTCCAGTACCTTGTTAGTAATAATAATAATAATAATAATAATAATAATAATGGTAATAATAATAATAATAACAATGCATACAACTTTATTGAGGGATATTTTTCATTTAAATATGCACATAAATTTGAAACAACAGACAGTTTCCATTACAGGCATTCAACTTAGAAAGCACTACAGTTTTTCCATACTTCTATTCTTATTGTTGACAGTTTAGACGTAAGTATTGACATTTTCTAACAACAGACAGTTGTCATTACAGATATTCATCTTAGAGCACACTACAGTACAGAACACACTACAGTTTTTTTATTACATTCCAACATAGAAAGCACTACAACTTTAGAATCCTCTCTTCTTACTGATTGTAGTTTAGGCACAAGTATTCACATAAATTTGAAACAACAGAATTTTCAATACAATCATCTTATAAAATACTACAGTTCTTTTCTTACTGCTTGCACTGTGGACACAAGTAGGTTACATGTTTCTTGCAAATATGTTTACTACATTTTCCACACACCATGTTTGTTTTATTGTCATTACTTGATGGACAGAACTTACAGCGTGCACGTTTTGTAGATTTTCTTGTTGTTACCGATTCTGACACACCACCCACATCATTCGGGTTTTGGATGCTTGTGACCATTCTCAAAGAATCTTCTGTTCTTGGGAAATGCGTTCTTGATGCAATATGTTCTTTTATCAGTGACTTTCCAAGTTCCTCCAAGAATATTCTCCTTCTAGTCAATTTGCTTGCATTCCAATTAGGGTCAACCGAAATCCACAAAACGTATGCATTATAAGCAGAAACATCAAGAATATTGTAGAAAACTATCATTGGCCACCTATTACTTTTTCGTTTGCATGTATATGTACCTAATAACTGATCAAGCGTGTCTACAGCACCTTTGGTTGAATTATAGTCCAAAATCATTTTTGGCTTCTTATCAGCCCTGTCACTGATTTCCGCATCATGGTGGAGAGTGCTCATAAGTACAACATTCTTGTGTCTCTTAGGAATATAATTAACCACAGTAGTGTCATTTGTGAAGTAAAATGAAGAGCTGTGTACCTCCTTGTTGGTCATTTTGTGTGGAAGCTCCGGCTTATTTTTCCGTATAGTTCCCAACATAGTCAATTTCCTTTTCAGAAGCAGCTGCCCCAAATTGTACGACGTAAAAAAGTTGTCACACGTGATATTCTGACCACGTAACTCAGAAGTGAGATCAGATACCACCCTCATTCCCTGATTTCTTTCTGGTGCCGCTCCACTCACCTTTCCTGTATAAATTTGGGCTTTCAGTACGTATGAAGTTTTGCTGTCACACATGGTCCATATTTTGATCCCATATTTTGCCGGTTTACTTGGGATATACTGCTTGAATGGACAGCGACCTCTAAATGCTACTAACTGCTCGTCAACAGTAACATTTTCTCCTGGATTATACAGTTGAGGAAGGACCTCTACCCACTTCTCCCAAATACTACGAATTGCGGCAAGTTTGTCAGTACGTCGTCTTTCCTCTCTAGTAGATTTCTTGTCAAATCGCAGGACACGTGATATCTTACAGAATGTTTCATGAGACATGGTTGCTCGAAATATGTTTCGCCCAGTATCTTTATCCCACAAACTTTTTGTAGACTCCCCATGAGATCGATATACACCCGCTAGGAGTAAGAGTCCTAAGTATGCATGGAAAACAGAACCATCAATATCTGTCCACTGTTCACCATAAACTCGCTGCCCTTCAATATTTGTCATCTCTATTATTTCATTTTGAAGCGCTGTGTGAAATACTGCTTCAAATGAACATTTTACATCAGATATTCTGCTGACTGCATACCTGGTAACTCCTGGGGTACTCTTGATGATGTTCGAAGCTGGTAGGCGACCATGTTGTGCTGGTGGATGCAACTGCCATTCTATATTCCCATTTTTAGAAAGAAAAGTCTCTACACTATTTTGTATGGGCTGTGGACTGTCGTAACTGTCATCGGAACACTCGCTTTCAGATGCATTGCTGATGTGATCTTCAAACTCAGAAAGTGATCCTTCATCTGGTGAGGCATTTACTATTTCTTCCAACTCACGATCATTCAATGGTCTCATCGCCATGGTGTCACAAGTCAAACTGGGCAGAAACAAAGCATTCCAATTATTGAGAACTGCCAATTATTATTTCCTGGGGAAAGCAACAAACAAGCCCATTGTTGTGAACGCATGGAGCTTTAGGTGATTGTTGAGAGTAAGTTGGAATGATGCAGTCACTATTCCCACACAACACAACAAAAATAATTTTCGCCATTTCCAGATTTTAGAAATAAATACGAGTTACACTAAACATATTTGTGTCGGGTCATTATGACCCGAACATTACATATGCAACTATTACAGTTGAAGCCCAAACTTCTTAAACTTTTTTAAAACCTTTTAAAACACATGCTGCTCATCCATTTTCAGACAAAGTCACAAAGTTTCATAAATATATATTGGTATTTACATAATGTAAAATAACGTTCATATTCGTTTCGGGTCATATAGACCCGAACAGAACAGCAGGGTTAAATCTTTGAACAACAATCGTTCTAAACTCATTGTAATCTTCTGTTTTCACGCAAGTAAGCTCCGCGCTAATGAAATCTTCTGCTGCTCCCTGAATTCTTAATTTGGCAACCACTAGCTTATCGGAATCTGTCCATGATCCTAACAGGGACGGCACCTTCAAGTTTACGAAAAAACACTTTCACATCATCTTCGGGTTTCCCGCTAAACACCGGTACTGATGGCAATAACGAAAAATTCTTTATTGTTGTTGTACTTGTACTGCATGAACTATCATTTGACAAGTCTTTCGGAATGTTACGCTCGCTTCTTTCTGCTTTTAACTGCCGAATTTCATCTTGCAGTTCATTAATAACATTTTGTAAATCGACAACTCTGACTGGGTTGCGGCATATCGTCTAATTTAACGCCAAAGAGTCACTCAAGTGTGATTTTCCCATTCCCTCTCGCGTCTACCTTGCCCCTCTCCCCCGTTGTGAGACCTCTCCCTCCTTTGGTTCCACCCCCTTTCGTTTTTTCCTCTCCTCCCTCCTTGTTTTCCCCCTCATCCAGGTGTCTACCCCCCACCCCCCCACCCCCATCTGCCCATGGCTAGGGAGTGTCATCTTTGTGCCGACATTTTCGTGCAGTGTTTTACAGTGAGTGTTCCGTGTTGTGTGTCTTTTGGGAAGTGTTGCGCACGTCGTTGGGTGTGATTTTTTATCTCTTGCGAACACAAACTAGACTGTCGCCATGTTTGTTTTTTAATTGAGTGTCTGCTATGTTACTTGTCTGATTCCTGTGTACTTTATTAACATTGCCATCCCCTTTGCTTTATGTTTTAACTTTCCACAATTTTCCGCCGTTTTATAATTTAATTCACCGTTTCATCGCCTGGTTTTCTTGCTTCTTTTCTTCTTACGTTTTTAAAAAGTCTGTAGGCTGGAGAGCAGCGTACTAAGCTGCTGCCAGGCCGCCCCCTTGGGGGGGGGAATTGAAATTCAATAAAGGAAAAAAAAAACTCAAGTGTGAAGTAATAATCCATCACTGCCTTTCATATTCTAGACAAACTGAAGTAGACCCACCTGAATTCCAGCGTTGGATGTCCCCACGTGGTCGGAAGATGCTGTAACGCATTACTATCTTTACGACGCTTCTCATCGAGCCATATAGCCTACGTTATCTCGCATTTCTGGCTGCTTCTCCCACACAAATAACGATAAAAATTCAGAAATTCAGGGTCGCCACCAGCCCAATCCCTTCCTACCCATTTAGAAAAGAAACGGAGCTGGAAAATTATTAGTTTAATTACTCTAATAATTTAATTGCGAGTACGCAAATTTCTTTAAGTAGCCACTTAAATAGTACTCCATGTCGTGCATGAAGCAACTAGATTAATTCAGGATTGGAAATCGGAGTAACTGTGTAAGATCAGCACCACAGAATTTATCTTTCACGTAGATTATTTATTGTATCTAAGTATTTGGCTGCACATCCTAACCACACATAACTGGTGCCTGACTAGAAACATTTGAGTAAGAATTACGTGAAAATGTAACAGAGCACCTACTTAACTACAGCAAGAAGGAACACAGAAAACGGGGGTGGGAGACAGTGATACAATCATCTCCTTTGCATTCACACCATAAAAATATCTCAGTGAGATACGCGTTACGATTCTACGCATGCACTATTGTGGACAGAGGTTTAACCAATGCACGAGGTTGTGCGATAATTATCTAACATACTAACTGCGTCTGCCGCTTGCGAACGGCCGAAGTAGAGCACGTGGTGTATTCCGAATCAAACTGTTGTGCTGCTTTGTAGAAAGCGCACGAAAGAACAGATATTCTTGCAGAAATTGTAGCTTATTAAGCAAGCAAACTGTTAAAATAAAGTCTATTGCAGCGCCGTGGTGGACCGGAAGGGTCACTGATTACCAAACACGTGGCACAAAATCGACACACAAAGACAAAAGCAACTTCCACAAAATATAAGATTAAAGATCATACTCGCTTCGACACAGTATTACACTCACGTACGGTTGAAGTGATCCTAACCAACTTTTCCTAATCAGATTTACCGTTTGAAATTCTACTTCATCGTTGTTGAAAATGAAGAAGGTAATATCCACACTTTTAACTCAAACACCCAAAAATCGCCTATTTAAAGCAATATAATTATGGCACATTCCTAAAAATAGCTTGCTTCACACGCTTCAGTTAAGCTAAAGTTCTTAAGTATTTCAACAGTTAAACATAACAAAGTCCTAACTCAACCTGCTTCCTATCACCTGAAACCCCCCCTTACGAGCTATGGTCCGTACTCACCAAGCATTCACCGAAGAGTGCTGCTTTCTGTTTCGAGGTTACCTAGCTCCCCGTGCAGCGGAAGCTACCAGAGGGGTAGGGCCGGCCGAAGTGGCCGTGCGGTTCTAGGCGCTGCAGTCCTGAACCGCGTGACCGCTACGGTCGCAGGTTCGAATCCTACCTCGGGCATGGATGTGTGTGATGTCCTTAGGTTAGTTAGGTTTAACTAGTTCTAAGTTATAGGGGACTAATGGCCTCAGAAGTTGAGTCCCATAGTGCTCAGAGCCATTTGAACCAGAGGGGTAGACCTCCGTCACCAACCTCACACACAAAAACAGCCTTCGACTAAGATGAGTAAACCTCTCTGTTCAGGTATTGGAAACCTAAGTTGGTCATCCTGGGCTCTCCTTCGAACGAGAAGCGACATCCTCTGATCCCAGCAGCCGATGACCAACTCAGCGTTTCCCGCAAAACAAAACCAAAACCCCACATTAAAACACACATATAACATTCAATAGGCCTTATTTGAGTGCTCAGTCTTTCTGGAAGAGTTCATTAATTGAGCTTAAATCAGGGTGTAAAGTGAATAAGTTGTACCGAATTCGAGAAGCGTCTTATGAAACGACTTCACAGAGACGTTTCAATGTTCATGCTGCTGCTGCTAGAAGTTCACGATTTTCTGCACCTCTACAGGACTTAAGGTTTTCCATAATTATTACGTGAAGAGTTTGACAGAGCACTGAAAGACCTGAGTCGAAACAAGGCCCAAAGAGTAAACAACATTCCATTAGAACTACTGACGGCCTTGGGAGAGCCAGTCCTGACAAAAGTCTACCATCTCGTGAGCAAGATGTATGGTACAGGCGAAATACTACCCTCGGACTTCAAGAAGAATATAATAATTCCAATCCCAAAGAAAGCAGGTGTTGACAGATGTGAAAATTACCGAACTATCATTTTAATAAGTAACAGCTGCAAAATACTAACGCGAATTCTTTACAGACGAATGGAAAAACTGATAGAAGCCGACCTCGGGGAAGATCAGTTTGGATTCCGTGGAAATGTTGGAATACGTGAGGCAATACTGACCTTACGACATATCTTAGAAGCTAGATTAAGGAAAGAAAAACCTAAATTTCTAGCATTTGTAGACTTAGAGAAAGCTTTTGACAATGTTGACTGGAATACTCTCTTTCAAATTCTGAAGGCGGCAGGGGTAAAATACAGAGAGCGAAAGGCTATTTACAATTTGTACAAAAAGCACATGGCAGTTGTAAGAGTCGAGGGGCACGAAAGGGAAGCAGTGGTTGGGAAGGGAGTGAGACAGGGTTGTAGCCTCTCCCCGATGTTATTCAATCTGTATATTGAGCAAGCAATAAAAGAAACAAAAGAAAAGTTCGGAGTAGGTCTTAAAGTCCATGGAGAAGAAATAAAAACTTTGAGATTCGCCGATGACAGTGTAATTCTGTCAGGGACAGCAAAGCACTTGGAAGAGCAGTTGAAGGGAATGTAGAGTGTCTTGAAAGGAGGGTATAAGATGATCATCAACAAAAGCAAAACGAGGATAATGAAATGTAGTCGAATTAAGTCGGGTGATGCTGAGGGAATTAGATTAGGAAATGAGATACTTAAAGTAGTAAAGTAGTCTTGCTATTTGGGGAGCAAAATAACTGATGATGGTCGAAGTAGAAAGGATATAAAATGTAGACTAGCAATGGCAACGAAAGCATTTCTGAAGAAGAAAAATTTGTCAACATCGAGTATAGATTTAAATGTCAGGAAGTCGTTTCTGAAAGTATTTGTATGGAGTGTAGCCATGTATGGAAGTGAAACGTGGACGATAAATAGCTTAGACAAGAAGAGAATAGAAGCTTTCGAAATGTGGTGCTACAGAAGAATGCTGAATATTAGATAGGAAGATCACATACCTAATGAGGAGGTGTTGAATAGAATTGGGGAGAAGAGGAGTTTGTGACACAACTTAACTAGAAGAAGGGATCGGTTGGTACGACATGTTCTGAGACATCGAGGGATCACCAATTTAGCATTGGAGGGCAGCGTTTGGGGTAAAACTCGTAGAGGGAGACCAAGAGATGAATACACTAAACAGATTCAGAAGGATGTAGGCTGCAGTAGGTACTGGGAGATGAAGAAGCTTGGACAGGATAGAGTAGCACGGAGAGCTGCATCAAACCAGTCTCATGGATGAAGATCACAACAACAACATAATTACGCACTTCTGACACCACTTCTATAAGGAAGTCGTTTGCCTTTTTGCCCCCGGATGATAATTACACAAAATATTTGTCAGGATTTGTAAACAGTGGGTCCCTGAGGTACAGAAATACGCGAACACCGAGAAGTGAGTTTAAACAGTTTATTAACAAAAGGCTGATTATAAAACACGCATGCTACGCGCACCCGTCATCACTGTGTCTGACATCCTAACACCAGCCAATTACGGTCGTATCGAAGGGCTACATGGTGAGCTAAGAAGAGAGACGTATTCGTGCCCGGCCACTGACTTACTCCTCTGTGGCGCACTGCGGCCGGACGCACGTCCACTGACCAATCAGATTCTCAGCATTCCAAGGCAGGTCGGCTGGCGAGCGCGTGTTACGCACTGTGCAAACCCGTAGACCCTTACACCTAACAGATTCTGGTTCACTAGAAGTATACAGAACTCGCCATTAAGTCTTCTACACAGGAGTACAAAAACAGCTCCGCTCTCATTGTTAGCACAGTCACTAGTTTATTTCGTTCCAGACACCAATACTCATGGAACTGATTCCTGATAATGTGCACCATACCTCTGTCTACAATGTTCATCCCTATTTTCTGGGCCGGCCGTGGTGGCCGAGCGGTTCTAGTGTAGTGTAACGACGTAAGTTTTTTGTAAATGATTTTCTTTTGACATATGACCATGTGTAGACTTCGTCACCTACGTCAGTTACAACACACTTCAAAATTATTTATATTCTTTTTAAATTGTCTCAGAATGGTTCTTGAACGAAACTGTAAAACATCATTTGAGTCGTATGCGCAGAATTACGTCACTCAGTCCAATTGGTTTACGCAAACTTTTTCAGTTTAGATGTCGTTTGTTTGTCCTCAGAAATTATATTAATACATGTTATCTGATTTAATAAATATTAGAACCACATTGAATAAACTTTCGAGATTCAAACTCGCGATGAACGTTGTCAAAAATTAATAATCTTGTCAAATATACTATTAATTCATTCACTTAATTCTTCATAAATAAATTCTCAGAACACGTATTTCAACTTTAGTAGCATCCACTAATTTACTATCTTCCTACATATAGACGTGAACCTGAGCCTTGACAAGACAGGACTGAACATTTACAACATGTTTAAAGTTTCTATGACGTCATTGTTGTACAAACATTACAAATTCTCAATTATTTAATTTTTAGAAGCACGACGCAACAACTCGGTTTCAGGATCTTCTGTTGCTCTTTGGCTGTCGACCCGCGACGTATAGTGGCCAGCAATTTTCTCTCTGGTCCCGGAAGCAAAGATGCTGTCTCCGTTCGTTGCGCCGCCCTCTCCGTACATGAAACATAAAAGTAAATACAAAACTTTAGATAATTCACAGCTATTACGAATATTACAAAAATATATAAACAAAACAATAAATTAAACTTATATTCGCCTGCAAACTGGGCTGACACTGGTCGATGGGGGACGCTTCAATTTCACGTCCCACTACACTAGGCGCTACAGTCTGGAACCGCGCGACCGCTGCGGTCGCAGGTTCGAATCCTGCCTCGGGCATGGATGTGTGTGATGTCCTTAGGTTAGTTAGGTTTAAGTAGTTCCGAGTTCTAGGGGACTGATGACCTCCGAAGTTAAGTTCCATAGTGGTCAGAGCCATTTGAAGCATTTTGAACTATTTTCTGGTGAAACTGAAACTTTTCAATCAGCAAAACATTGAATGTCAGCTTTGGATCCATTGACTTACAAGTAGCCTAACTTTCTGTATCAATGATGAGATTCTTTCTCTCGATAGTAACATATGATCTCTTAATGGACTACATTAGTGATTTCTCCTTGTCTACAGGGTAGCTACTGCAGGATAACCATCTCACTTGCTAATGTCTCAAAATACGTAAATACAGTTCTGTAAATATACATAAAATATAACTTGAAGATACACACCAAAAATTTGTGTATGACAAACTGCAACAGCATGAGGTTATGAGGAGAGTTAGTTGTTATATAAAAAACTATTTTAGCTGTTGTCTAACTACAAAGAGCGAACATTCTAACACAATCTATTCTAGTGCCTCAAGAACTATGTAAATGTCATGTTGCTGGCAACCTTTCAATTTGATACCTATTTGGTAGCTTGTGGATCAATGTTGATACTTATTTTAATCAACTAGCTACTCTGTTGGCCTTATTAGAATGAATGCGCAATGTTCCAGTCTTTCCTGTTGAGTTTATCAAAGCATTTAAATGGTCTTTGTGATCTCAGTAGGCCATGATGTTTCTTATGCATTTTTGTACAGTCCGTTTGCCCTGAGTCATTTTTGTTGTGTGTGCCATATGTGTATCATGCAATAGACTTAGCAAGCTTGTGGTGTCATCCAGTGGTCCAATAAATAAGTGTAATATTACTTTTATCAGCGTCCTCAATAAATGTAATCCACAGGCAATAGAGTTCTTAACATGTCCACCAAGGAAATATTCCTAGTACAAAGAATCAAACCTGGTTTCCCCGCAATGGTCAGAAATGCTGATCACTTGGCTATGAAGCAAACCACTGTATCAATAAGAAGTCCATCAGGTCAGATGCCTAATGTATACAGCAACTTTCTTTCAAAATACTTTAAGAATATTGGCTCAAGTCTAGTTATGGTGTTGGCAGTTTTTACGCGACTTTGAGATGTTAGTAACGGAGCAATGAATCACAGGAAATCAGAATGGCTTGAAATCTTAGTTGTGGCAACAGAGTTACCTGTAGTGTACACGAGGTCAGGTTGGAAGGAAGGCAACAGTTTGGTAGTGAGTAGGCGAGCCATCGAATGTGAATGCCAAATCGAGGTTGTGCGAACAAAATTAACCGGTAGTAAAGCCCAATGTTTACATCCATGCCATATTGATTTCTTGAATTCATCGTGCAGTTACCAACATCTGTAAGTTGTGTAGACACTGCCAACATTGTGACTAGACTCTTACTGGAATATCAGAGACTGCAATATTACGGTTTAAAACGAAAAACTCAGTTTCGAATTCAACAGAAAGACGAGAGAAGATTAGGTACATAACTATGGGGAAAGTATACAAATAAAAAATTGCTGAGTGAGTATCTTTAGAATTCTGAAAGTGACTGCAAAGCAGCCTAGAAGCCCACTGAAAAGTTATGGGGAAATTGTTCAGGTGCTCAGTGTATTTTCATGTCGTGAAGTATCAAATCCACTTAAGGATTACCACCCATGGACATCTGTAGAAACCAAAAGCACGATGACAGCATCTAATTTGCAAATGGAATTGTTTTATATAGACTAGAGGAAAATTTAGATATATATCATGACATGTTATGTTCAAGTGCATGTTCACAGTAGACCTACTACAAACAGATGTTATTTGCCCTTCATCATGATTTTACTTGGGCTTTAATAGCTGAAATTAAAATTGTCAAAGTCTACAATTTTTGAACATTTTGCTTACAAGACATTTTCAATGGCTGAGCGGTTCTAGGCGCTACAGTCTGGAACCGCGGGACCGCTACAGTCGCAGGATCAAATCCTGCCTCGGGCATGGATTTGTGTGATGTCCTTAGGTTAGGTAGGTTTAAGTAGTTCTAAGTTCTACGGGACTGATGACCTCAGAAGTTAAGTCACATAGTGCTCAGAGCCATTTGAACCATTTTCAATGTCTTTAGAAAAAGATAAGTAAGTACTAGAAACATTCCTTCTGTGCAATGTTATTCAAAAGAACAAGTTTCTGAGACTAATAACGTATACATATTTTGGATATGTGATAGACACATAAGGTAAATCATAATAATGGCAACTAAAGAAATTTGGCTTAGTTTTTCGTCTTAAATAAAACAAAACTGTACAAAGCAGAAACATCAAAACAAAGGTTCCAGATATAACCGTTCCTAGCATTACAATTTTAGTTTTGTGTTCACTTTTTAATTTTAAGACATGTTGCATCATAACATTGGCATCAATTTTGCCTTGCTGTGAGTTTATGAACGTATCTAATGACTTCAGAAGGGAACTGTCAAGGGAGTAATTGAGGTAGGAGAGGTTTTGTGTAGGAAATGCTTGCGTGGCGTTTTCTGGTCAATAAATTAGAGGGAAGAAAAGAAGGAATACATTATAACTACAAGATCTACATGTTTCTACGTTCAACTTCTTTTTTTAAAAAAAACAAATCATTATCACTTATTAATTATTTACATTTCTATACTACCAACAGTCTACTATGATTCAACGAGGACATTTGCACCCTTGGTCGAAGATTGTATGGTGCCATGTCTGTATGTCGTGCTGGCGTGGCTACTCTTTTTCATTTTCGGGAACTTCCTCCACCCTTCGGAAAAGCAGACACCACTGTTGAAGGAAGTACATCTGGAACGCCCTTAAAAGTTTTTAAACGACTTGCATGGACAATAGTAGTTCGGGTAGGCAGTTGCAATTTAACGTTGCTGGTGACGTGATCTCAACAATTTGATAAGGACCTCTGTAGTTTGTTACAAATTTCTTCGTTTTTCCTTTCGCAATGTATGGGGTTGACAGCATCACCCACTGACCGATTTTGTAATTTGGATATTTAGCTTGGGCATTACCTAATCTTTCCTGTCGTTCCAAAGCCTTTGTATTAGATTTTTGAACCTTTTTCCATACATGCTTCATCACTCGACAGAAATCTTTTGCTGTTTCTCCGACTTTTCCGCTTTTCTGCCTGATTACATGAAAAGGGGATGGCATGTTTCTCCCACAGACCACTTCATAAGGTGACATGCCAGTTGCTTCATGCGTTTTGGCGTTGTATACCGACACGATTATTGATAAATATGTATCCAAATTAGAATGTTGTTCGTTAATATAATAACTAAGCATCTTGGCAATTGTCTGATGAACTCTTTCTGTGTGTCCGTTGCACTGAGGGTGTAACGGAGTTGTGCGTAATTTACGTATTTTTAGTAAGTGGCATAGCTGTTTCATTAATTCAGACATAAAATTAGATCCCTGATCTGTGATAATAGCTTCAGGTACGCCAAATTTAAGTATCCAGTTGTTAACTAAAGCTTGGGCAACTGTATTGGCTTGCTGATCTGGGAGACTCACCATAGCTAGATAGCGTGAAGTGATCTATAATTGTAAGAACATATTTATTACCAGCGGGTGTTTTATGAAATGGCCGGTAGAGATCCATTCCACAGATCTGAAATGAAGCCTCGGGGAGCCTCTGTAAGGGTATTTTTAAACAAGAAAGTTCAGCTCGTTGTGCGGACGCAATGCAATTACGAACATACTGCGCAACATCCTGCTTTCTGGTTTGCCACCAAAATCGCTCTGCTACGCGTCTTTCGGTTGTCCGCTGTCCACCGTGTCCTGCAAGGATACGATCGTGGGCCTCTGCCATTATTTCTTGTCTAAGGTGTTGGGGAACAACAATTCGCGGTCCAAGTTTTGTTTTACGGCATAATACACCATCTTCAAAGCAAAATTGTTTTTGAGTTGCGTATTTTTGGCATTCTGTATCCTCACCTTGTACCTTTCTCCAGTCCTCAGTATCTCGGCCTGTTGCTTCCAAAAGTGCTATTTTCCGACTTAGGCAATCTGCATTCGTGTGTTTTTTGTCTGGTTTATGGATAACTTCGAAATCCTTTTCGAAGACATAGGGCCCAACGGGTAAGACGACTAGATGGATCCTTTAACCCAAGCAACCATTTTAAAGCTGCGTGGTCTGTAACAACCTTGAATTTCCTACCATACAAGTAGCATTTAAAGTATTTGATGCCACAAATAACACTTAACAATTCTTTCTCCATTATGGAATAATTTCTTTCTGCCGTTGTTAGTTGTCTCAAAGTGTAGGCTATGGGGTGTTCCGCGCCATTAATATTCTGACTCAAAACAACTCCTACTGAATGACCACTTGCGTCACAGGATAAAATAAATTCTTCATTATAATCTGGGTAGGCTAATATTGGACTGTGTGTTCACTTATCTTCAAGGGTTTGAAATGCTGATTCACAATCTTCAGACCAATGAAATTTGCACCATTTTTCAATAATTGGGTTAAGGGTTAGGCAGTTACAGCAAAATTTTGAAAATATTTTCGGTAATACGATGTGGGACCAAAGAAACTCTGTACTTCCTTAATCATTGTGGTGTTGGGAAGTCCTTAACTGCCGAAATTAATCGAGGATCGGTTTTAATTCCTTTTTCACTGATGACATGCCCTAGTTATGTAACCTCTGTCAATGCAAAACTACATTTTTCCATATTTAATGTTAATTTAGCTTTTCTAAGTCTCTGAAAAACGTTATGCAGACGCACAGCATGTTCATTAATGTCATTGGAGAGTACAATAATATTGTCTAGATGTACAAAACATTGCTGTTTTGAGTCCTCAGAATACTCCATTGAGTAGTCTTTGAAAAGTTACTGGTGCATTTTTCAAACCGAAAGGCATTCTTTTAAATTGCCAGTGGTCTCCAGGGGTAGAAAATGCTGTTTTATGCCTATCTTCAGGTGCAACTTCCAATTGATGATATCCGCTACGTAAATCGATTGTTGAAAAGTATTTACTGTTACCCAAACTGTCAATGATATCTGTAATGTTTGGAAGAGGATAAACATCTGAGATAGTTTCTTTGTTAAGGTGTCTGTAGTCACAACAAAATCTATATCGTTTCGTACCGTCGGGGGAGTTCTTTGGAATAATTACAATATTTGAATTATAAGGCGAATCAGGATATTCTATAATTCCATCATTTAGATGCTGTTCTAAAAATTCATCCAGTACTGGCTGTCAGTGATGCGGAACTCTATAAGGCTTCCTATAAACTGGGGGGCTATTTCCTGCTGGGATCCTATGCTGTGTGATATCTGTTGCTGGCAGTGGACCTTCTGCATTAAATAAATCTTGGAACTCAACTAAAACTGCTTCTATCGTGTCTCTATCCTTTCCTTGCAAATGCTCAATCTTCTGGCGTAATGCGGTTTTATAGGCGTCTGATTTCTGACCATCATTAATATCTGACCAAATGAAATCTTCTTCTTCAAAAGTACTGACTGTAGCTACTAATATTCCCTTATGCAACTCTTTGTCCTCCACTCCGAAATTGTCAATATGTGCCGGTACTTTTCTTTCTCCCTCAATGTCTTGAACCCGTACAACACTTCTATGTACAAAACAATGTGATACATCTAATTCCTCATTTTCCTCTAGTGGCTCTATTAGACATATTGCATCTGTAGGTACCTCGGGGTCAACGGTCATCCAGAAAAGTTTTCCTGAGCCAAATGGTATCTTATCCCACGAATCAACCTTCAAGGATGTTGCACGCAGTATGGTTGATTTCGCCTTCCGGTTGGGGAAATCTTGCGGCAGCGGGCCCTTTGCAGCGATGTCACCTAGCTGAAACACTATTCCGCTAAGTTCCACAGTTTGTTGTCTGAGGTCGATTTTAGCGTGATGTTTATTCAGGAAATCCAGCCCTAGGATCGCGTTGTACCCGTCAGTTACCTTTGTTACCACTTCTACATCTTCTTGAAATTGTACACCGTGAATATACAAAATCAGTGATGTACATCCTAACGACTTCACTGTACCTCCTCCTACTCCACTCAATCTATACCTTAGAGGGTCATATTTCTTTTCTCCAATGCATTCATTACTCACTATTGATACGCTTGCGCCTGTATCCACCAGTATCCTTGCCTCTTTATCCTGTATGGTAGCAGATAACCAGCATTCAGCCTTCACATAGCCTTAATGGCATGAAATTTTATTGGGAACGCCTGGCGGAGGCACTGACATTCCCGTTTGAGTTTAACTGATTTCTATTTCCAAAAACTTTCATAGACCTGCATTCCTTGAATGTGTGACCTATTCTTTGACAATTAGTGCATTGAGGTTGTCTGCAGTTTTTTGCTGTATGTCCCTGTCGATTGCATCTAAAACATCGTACTCCTGCTGAAAATAAATTTCGCTTCTCCTTGTATCTGGTGGCAATGTCTATTTCTTCGAAAGCCGCCGCCACAGATACAGCTTCTGCTAAATTTTTAGGAAACTCTGCCCTGACACAACGTGACGTTTCAGGAGGTAACGTACGTAAAAATGTATCCAGAGCTCTATCTTCTGCCTCTTGTAAAATAACTGTATTTGCTTCATCACTAGTTGTCAACTGATAGGTGCTAATATTAACTTTTCTAATCCTATCTACAAAGCTTTCTAACGACTCATTTTGCCTCTGAGTGATAGTGTTTAATTTTTCCCTATAAAATCTACAGCTGTTCTGTTTTAGAAAACTTCTAAGTAATCCTTTCTTCAATTCCTCAAATGTTGGAGCATTCCGTAATTCTTCATGGCTTCACAAACGACACAGCTGCTGCTCTCCGAGCCAGAACATCCAGTAAGCAAACAGTTGTACAAAACTTTCAATAAAAGTTATCTTATGTAAAAATGCTGTTTCATTCTACCTCATTCCTGAGCCAAGGAAGAACCAACCCTGCCCACATGTTATTAAGAAAGAAAAAGTAATTTATTTAGTGTTTCTTACCCTGAAATAATGCTTTGGAATTAAATGCCTTTTGCAGTAATGCTCATCCTGACAACTGACTAGCATCAAAAGAGAAAACCCAGTTACATTTAGTAGCACAAGTGCTCCATTTAGTGTCAGAACTGTTACACAACAGAGTTTGTCATGACAGCATATATATGTGGTTATTGTAGAAAGCTTTAAATCCATTCAACAGTTTGCTAATGATGACCACATGGAAAATATTGACAGGTCAATAATATCGTATCCTATTTGGGTAGCAGATGGACAAAATATCGGAAACTCATTCTTCAGCCGACTGTAAAACTCTGAAAAGTCATATCCCATGTATTGTCAAACTATGCAGTAAATGTTCTTTCGGCATAAGAGATGAATATATTATGAACATAATATTTGAAGTATGCAGAATAAAATTGCAGAAGAACAGCAGCAGACAGCAACTTTAATGAAGAAACGAAACGGACAATGAACTATTTGCATCTGCTAAATGTTTATGTACAAAGAAGCAGCCAACTCGTTTCAGCAGGTTGAAGTGGAAATTTCACGAACTTAAGCCTTTTTAATTGCCACACACGAAATTAAAGCCAACTCCTTCGGCAATTTTGTCACAGACATTTTATTTTGAGCACTAAAAACATCACAGTAGAAACTCATGTTCGCTACAGACGAAAATTCATAAGAAAACTGTTTATTCTGAGAAACAGAACGGAAGAAGGAGTGCAGACTTTTGTTAAGTCACTTAATCTTGCAGGCTGTTTTCTGGCTGTACGTTTTTAAACAACTCGTGGTAAACACCTGAAAAGAATCTGTGCAATGTGGCTGTAGTGGAGATTGCTGATTTTGTTCACGCAATTTTTTTTTTCGTCAATATTAGACTGCAGTAATACGTAGAAGCACAGTCAGACTTTCGTAGTGCAAAACTCAGGATTCACCCCACACACAAAGCAGGCAAGAAGTACTGTGTTCGTTTTCTGGCGGGAAAGGCAACATAGTACACTCAAGTAGTCATTACCATTATTATTATTATTATTATTATTATTGATTGCTATAATTATTTTTTGATTGTTATAATTATCCTTGTATTACTGTTATAATATCTATTTTTTTCTTTAACATTAATACTGTATAATGTGGTATGTCCATAATGTTCTGTACAAACTGAAATTCGTTCAATCTGAGTACGCCTGGTTAGGTGTAAGAAATGGTTCAAATGGCTCTGAGCACTATGCGACTTAACTTCTGAGGTCATCAGTCGCCTAGATCTTAGAACTAATTAAACCTAACTAACCTAAGGACATCACACACATCCATGCTCGAGGCAGGATTCGAACCTGCGACCGTAGCGGTCGCTAGCCTCCAGCGCCTAGAACCGCACAGCCACTCTGGCCGGCTAGGTGTAAGAGAGGGCTTGAAGGCCCTGATCTTGCCAGGTAAAGTAAATGCATAAATAAATAAATAAAACCAGGAGCACTGGGAGCAACGCCCTGCTTCCTGTCTGTGTGGAGGTGGAATCACGTGACCAGCCTTTGGCCGTTGTGGAGGGGAGACTACAAATTCCGTGTGAAACCTGAGGTTTGCGAATCCAGCTGAGGGCCATGCATGCGGAGAAGCAGCGGGTGGGGCGGGAACAGGCTGTAGGGGCGCTGCGAGCAGAGTGGCGGTCTGACCACGGCGGCGGGACTAACCCGCCCTGAGAGAGAGGGAGAGAAAAGACCAACCACATGACAAGGACGCCGAAACTAAATCTGGATGACCACTTCCCATATAAAATCTGCAAAACTGTTTAGCGATACGAGCTCCAGTTCTACTCAACAATTTAAATTTCAGCCACGATCGCAGACACCAGCGTCCAGATGCCAGTTAATGTCACAATATTGCGAAGATATATTCTCCCATTCTCCCAGTAATTTCGCGGTTGTATCACATCACACATTACATCTATCTAATGGCAGTCCACGTGTAAGGTGGCGTGGTCGCCTGACCTTCATTTCTTACGTATTCCGACCACACCATCGTATTCTGCGCATCAAGACATTTAATGTGATCCCAAACTCGATAGGGCAGAGTCAATTCCCATTTAATCGATATGCAAATCTAATAAATAAATCGCAAGTGTGCACTGAGATTAAAAACTCGAGGCTGGCGTACACAAACATTCAAGACACGACGGCCACAGGAGTTTTTGTTTGGCGGAGGCAACCAGCCCTATGGAAAGTCTGTAGGAGGGTGGGTTAGCACGCAGCTGTGCCAGCCAGCCGACCGCCCACGGACCAAAACAGTTTTTTTGCAGAGAAAAGGGATAATGGCCTGCGTGTTCACCTTAAAAGCAAAACCCAATGTATTGTTTGGGCGGGCACCAGCACAGGCATTTTTTTTATGGACCTAGTGCGCAGTTTCAGAGTTCTCACAGGTGGACAGTAAACGCCTAATGCAGATACTACAGGGTTATTACAAATGATTGAAGCGATTTCACAGCTGTACAATAACTTTATTATTTGAGATATTTTTCTAGCGGTTCTAGGCGCTCAGTCCGGAACCGCGCGACTGCTACGGTCGCAGGTTCGAATCCTGCCTCGGGCATGGATGTGTGTGATGTCCTTAGGTTAGTTAGGTTTAAGTAGTTCTCAGTTCTAGGGGACTGATGACCACAGATGTTAAGTCCCATAGTGCTCAGAGCCATTTTGAACCATTTGAGATATTTTCACAATGCTTTTCACACACATACAAAAACTCAAAAAGTGTTTTTTAGGCATTCACAAATGTTTGATATGTGCCCCTTTAGTGACTCCGCAGACATCAAGCCGATAATCAAGTTCCTCCCACACTCGGCTCAGCATGTCCCCATCAATGAGTTCGAAAGCATCGTTGATGCGAGCTCGCAGTTCTGGCACGTTTCTTGGTAGAGGAGGTTTAAACACTGAATCTTTCACATAACCCCACAGAAAGAAATCGCACGGGGTTAAGTCGGGAGAGCGTGGAGGCCATGACACGAATTGCTGACCGTGATCTCCACCACGACCGATCCATCGGTTTTCCAATCTCCTGTTTAAGAAATTCCGAACATCGTGATGGAAGTGCGGTGGAGCACCATCCTGTTGAAAGATGAAGTGGGCGCTGTCGGTCTCCAGTTGTGGCATGAGCCAATTTTCCGCGGGCTACGCGTGAAACTTGCCCGCACGCGATCAACCGTTCTTCGCTCACTGCAGGCCGACCCGTTGATTTCCCCTTACAGAGGCATCCAGAAGCTTTAAACTGCGCATACCATCGCCGAATGGAGTTAGCAGTTGGTGGATCTTTGTTGAACTTCGTCCTGAAGTGTCGTTGCACTGTTATGACTGACTGATGTGAGTGCATTTCAAGCACGACATATGCTTTCTCGGCTCCTGTCGCCATTTGGCTCACTACGCTCTCGAGCGCTCTGGCGGCAGAAACCTGAAGTGCGGCTTCAGCCGAACAAAACTTTATGAGTTTTTCTACGTATCTATAGTGTGTCGTGACCATATGTCAATGAATGGAGCTACAGTGAATTTCTGAAATCGCTTCAATCATAGCCCTGTATATATTTCCAGATTGGTCAGCTTAGTCATTCTCTTGTTTGTAAGAGTAATGCTGATTCGTGGACTATTTCTGACGCAATGAGCCGGAGGAGTGAGGGAAACACAGTGGATGATATACCCTTTCACTTTTTTGTGTGGAGGGAAGTCGTTCCAGTGATGCTCTTGCAGCAGGAACACCTAGCGGGAGCAAGTGCACTAGTGCGTGTACGCAGAGAGCGAGGAACAAAGGCTCTACTCAGTACTGCACTGAGAGAGCACCTCTGTCCCTAGCGAATCAGAGAGATACTCTATACTGAGTTGCTCGCGATTAAGCTTTTGTTCACTGTGTTGGCCGCAACACTTAATGTGCGGTGTGTACAGAGTATTAGTTAGCACCTGTGAGCAAACATTGTGTGGTATCGTGATGGACTGGTTATCTGACTGGTGTACCACGCCAATAGTTAGACAAGGGGCAGATAGAAGTCCTTGACTTCATCAAGGCATAGTGAGGGTTCGATTGGTGAAGGTCAATCCACATAGAATGAGACAGTTTTGTTATTTTTCAGCGGCGAGCGACACAGGCAGCAGTCGTTGCAGCTCACGGTATTGTGCGCTACAGTGTAGGCGAGCCCCATCTTTCCTCCATTGTTGTTGTTGTTGTTGTTGTGGTCTTCAGTCCTGAGGCTGGTTTGCTGCAGCTCTCCATGCTACACTGTCTTGTGCAAGCTTCTTCATATCCCAGTACCTACTGCAACCTACATCCTTCTGAGTCTGCTTAGTGTATTCATCTCTTGGTCTCCCTCTACGATTTTTGCCCTCCACGCTGTCCTCCAATACTAAATTGGTGATCCCTCGATGTCTCGGAACATGTCCTACCAACCGATCCCTTCTTCTAGTCAAGTTGTGCCGCAAGCTCCTCTTCTCCCCAATTCTATTCAATACCTCCTCATTAGTTATGTGATATACCCATCAAATCTTCAGCATTCTTCTGTAGCACCACATTTCGAAAGCTTGTCTTCTTGTCCAAACTATTCATCGTCCATGTTTCACTTCCATACATGGCTACACTCTATACATATACTCTCAGTATGTCGACCGTCAGCTTTCGTAGAAAAACATTGAGAGACTTGAGACGTCTCTGGAGAAAGGAGTATCGACTGTGACCGGGTGTGCCCTATTAGCATTGTATGCCGTGGAGTTGTATTGGTCGGCAAGTCTGTGTTTTGGGGCAGCTCGGAGATCCAAGTTTCGTGATTTCTATCAAGGGAAAGGTCCCTGGAGTAAAGTGGTTAAGCTGCTTGAGCCGCTGAGTTGTGCTGAGTGCAAACGTCAAGTAAGTTGGCCGTTAGTGTATGTGGCTGAGCGACGTGTTAAGAGGCGTTCCACTCACTACATCTACATCTACATGGATACTCTGCAAATCGCGTTTAAGTGCCTGGCAGAGGGTTCATCGAACCACCTGCACAATTCTGTATTATTCCAATCTCGTATAGTGCGCGGAAAGAATGAACACCTCTATCTTTCCGTACGAGCTCTCATTTCCCGTATTTTATCGTGGTGATCGTTCCTCCCTATGTAGGTCGGTGTCAACAAAATATTATCGGATTCGGAGGAGAAAGTTGTTGATTGGAATTTCGTGAGAAGATCCCGTCGCAAACAAAAAACGCCTTTCACTTAATGGTTTCCAGCCCAAATCCTGTATAATTTCTGTGACACTCTCTCCCACATTTCGCGATAATACAAAACGTGCTGCCTGTCTTTGAACTTTTTCGATGTACTCCGTCAGTCCTACCTGGTAAGGATTCCACACTGCGCAGCAGTATTCTAAAAGAGGACGGACAAGCGTAGTGTAGGCCGTCTCCTTAGCAGGTCTGTTACATATTCTAAGTGTCCTGCCAATAAAACGCAGCCTTTGGTTAGCCTTCCCCACAACATTCTCTGTGTGTTACTTCCAATTTAAGTTGTTCGTAATTGTAATACGTAGGTATTTAGTTGAATTTAGTTTAACGAGTTCCTTTTAGTACTCATGTGGATGACCTCACACTTTTCGTTCTTTAGGGTCAACTGCCACTTTTCGCACCATTCAGATATTTTTTTAAATCGTCTTGCAGTTTGTTTTGATCTTCTGATGGTTTTATTAGTCGATAAACGACAGCGTCATCTGCAAACAACCGAAGACGGCTGCTCAGATTGTCTCCCAAATCGTTTATATAGATAAGGAACAGCAAAGGGCCTATAACACTACCTTGGGGAAAGCCTGAAATCACTTCTGTTTTACTCGATGACTTTCCGTCATTTTCTACGAACTGTGACCTCTCTGACAGGAAATCGCAAATCCAGTCACATAACTGAGACGATATTCCATAAGCATGCAATTTAACTACGAGGCGCTTGTGTGGTAAAGTGTCAAAAGCCTTCCGGAAATCCAGGAATACGGAATCGATCTGAAATCCCTTGTCAATAGCACTCAGCACTTCATGTGAGTAAAGAGCTAGTTGTGTTTCACAGGAACGATGACTGTGGAACTTAGACAGCCGTTAGACGATAAGTATGTGGATGAACTCCGTGTGAGCTGGTTAGATGTTGGTTTCGCAGTGAAGTCTTAGTTATAACTGCACAGGTTGTTCTCTGATTGATCATTAAGGGTATTAAGTGATTGAAAACTGCACGTAAGTGATATTACTATTATCGGTGAACCGTCCTTAAACGGTTTCAATTTAAAGGTCAGTGATTGCTGTGGATGGAACATTTTGTAGGCTGATGCACATATGTGCGGTGCAAGGATTCTGCCCTGTATTTTTGTGTGTGTTTCACAGAGTTGCAATTGTCCTGTGTTCGTCAAAAGGTGCTGTAAGTGCCAACGCCGACAAACGCCGGCCGTTGTGGCCGAGCGGTTCTAGGCGCTTCAGTCCGGAACCGCGAGACTGCTACGATCGCAGGTTCGAATCCTGCCTCGGGCATGGATGTGTGTGATGTCCTTAGGTTAGTTCGGTTTAAGTAGTTCTAGGTGACTGATGACCTCAGATGTTAAGTCCCATAGTGCTCAGAGCCATTTGTAAGTGCCAAAGCCTTGGCGGGAAGTGAGGTGTAACCCGCAGCCTAGGTCCTGCTGTGTTTACGTAACCCTGATACGGCTGGATTTCTTTGGGCAAAGACCCCATACCAAAAGTTCAGTAAATCCTTCCTTTCCGCCAGGGCGGGTAAAACGCGTTTTGTGATTTGATTATGATTTTCTGATGCTTAAACAAATGTTTTTTTTTGGGTTACATAAAGATACACCTGTAACTAAGTAAACGTTAGCAAATAGAGCAGGTGTAAAGTAATTAAATTCTCTCTATCGATTGTCATGTTATATTCGGCTAATTGCAGTGATCTGTTTCTGTAGTAATAGACAGTCCACAGTGCTTGTTGAGTCAATGTCACATCTCTATTTAAGTTACAGTGTGTAATCATGTAAAGTGTAACCTGGGTTCGTTTCACGGCAGTCTTTCTTGCTTCTGTTACATATCCACGTTCTAGTGAATTGTGGTTAATCACGTGAGTTTCAAGTGTTGTTTGGGCCATGTAGTAATCAAATGCAATTAAGTGGCTGGCCCAGTCTGATAGGAACTGTAGTGACAGTTGTAAGCTTTTGTTAAGTGTGGCGAAGGCATGGCAATACTGTTTTTGCTATTTGTTTCTTAACTAGTTTCATATACATTTCATGGCTATACTTATTGCGTTCTGATAACTGTCTTGTTTCAATAAGAACTTACTCTAAGTAAATGCTGCATTGTACAGAAGATTGTGGGGAAGTATCTAAAGGAACCTTAAGTTAATAAATTATGTGTAAATCGATGACCACCAGCCATGGTACGCCAACCCGTTTCCCGTCCCAATAACAGATGTGTTATGGATTGTGCAAGGTTGTAAATCAACGTATGACTACCAGCCACGGTGCGCCATCACGTTTCCTCTCCCAGTAACAGATGTGGTACGGATTGTGCAAGATCGAAAATCAACATATGACTACAAGCCACGGTACGCCATCCCCTTTCCTCTCCCAGTAACAGATGTGGTATGGATTGTGTAAGGTCGTAAATCAACGTATGACTACCAGCCATGGTACGCCATCCCCTTTACTCTCCCAGTAACAGATGTGGTTGGATTGTGCAAGGTTGTAAATCAACGTATGACTACCAGCCACGGTACGCCATCACGTTTCCTCTCCCAGTAACAGATGTGGTATGGATTGTGCAAGATCGAAAATCAACGTATGACTACAAGCCACGGTACGCCATCCCCTTTCCTCTCCCAGTAACAGATGTGGTATGGATTGTGCAAGGTCGTAAATCAACGTATGACTACCAGCCACGGTATGCCATCCCGTTTCCTCTCCCAGTAGCAGATGTGGTATGGATTGTACAAGGTCGTAAATCAACGTATGACTACCAGCCATGGTGCGCCATCACGTTTCCTCTCCCAGTAACAGATGTGGTATGGATTGTGCAAGATCGAAAATCAACGTATGACTACAAGCCACGGTACGCCATCCCCTTTCCTCTCCCAGTAACAGATGTGGTATGGATTGTGCAAGGTCGTAAATCAATGTATGACTACCAGCCACGGTACGCCATCCCGTTTCCTCTCCCAGTAGCAGATGTGGTATGGATTGTGCAAGGTCGTAAATAAATGTATGACTACCAGCCACGGTACGCCATCCCCTTTCCTCTCCCAGTAACAGATGTGGTTGGATTGTGCAAGGTTGTAAATCAACGTATGACTACCAGCCACAGTGCGCCATCACGTTTCCTCTCCCAGTAACAGATGTGGTATGGATTGTGTAAGGTCGTAAATCAACGTATGACTACCAGCCATGGTACGCCATCCCCTTTACTCTCCCAGTAACAGATGTGGTTGGATTGTGCAAGGTTGTAAATCAACGTATAACTACCAGCCACGGTACGCCATCACGTTTCCTCTCCCAGTAACAGATGTGGTATGGATTGTGCAAGATCGAAAATCAACGTATGACTACAAGCCACGGTACGCCATCCCCTTTCCTCTCCCAGTAACAGATGTGGTATGGATTGTGCAAGGTCGTAAATCAACGTATGACTACCAGCCACGGTATGCCATCCCGTTTCCTCTCCCAGTAGCAGATGTGGTATGGATTGTACAAGGTCGTAAATCAACGTATGACTACCAGCCGTGGTGCGCCATCACGTTTCCTCTCCCAGTAACAGATGTGGTATGGATTGTGCAAGATCGAAAATCAACGTATGACTACAAGCCACGGTACGCCATCCCCTTTCCTCTCCCAGTAACAGATGTGGTATGGATTGTGCAAGGTCGTAAATCAATGTATGACTACCAGCCACGGTATGCCATCTCGTTTCCTCTCCCAGTAGCAGATGTGGTATGGATTGTGCAAGGTCGTAAATAAATGTATGACTACCAGCCACGGTACGCCATCCCCTTTCCTCTCCCAGTAACAGATGTGGTTGGATTGTGCAAGGTTGTAAATCAACGTATGACTACCAGCCACGGTGCGCCATCATGTTTCCTCTCCCAGTAACAGATGTGGTATGGATTGTGTAAGGTCGTAAATCAACGTATGACTACCAGCCATGGTACGCCATCCCCTTTACTCTCCCAGTAACAGATGTGGTTGGATTGTGCAAGGTTGTAAATCAACGTATGACTACCAGCCACGGTACGCCATCACGTTTCCTCTCCCAGTAACAGATGTGGTATGGATTGTGCAAGATCGATAATCAACGTAAGACTACAAGCCACGGTACGCTATCCCCTTTCCTCTCCCAGTAACAGATGAGGTATGGATTGTGCAAGGTCGTAAATCAACGTATGACTACCAGCCACGGTATGCCATCCCGTTTCCTCTCCCAGTAGCAGATTTGGTATGGATTGTACAAGGTCGTAAATCAACGTATGACTACCAGCCATGGTGCGCCATCACGTTTCCTCTCCCAGTAACAGATGTGGTATGGATTGTGCAAGATCGAAAATCAACGTATGACTACAAGCCACGGTACGCCATCCCCTTTCCTCTCCCAGTAACAGATGTGGTATGGATTGTGCAAGGTCGTAAATCAATGTATGACTACCAGCCACGGTACGCCATCCCGTTTCCTCTCCCAGTAGCAGATGTGGTATGGATTGTGCAAGGTCGTAAATAAATGTATGACTACCAGCCACGGTACGCCATCCCCTTTCCTCTCCCAGTAACAGATGTGGTTGGATTGTGCAAGGTTGTAAATCAACGTATGACTACCAGCCACGGTGCGCCATCACGTTTCCTCTCCCAGTAACAGATGTGGTATGGATTGTGTAAGGTCGTAAATCAACGTATGACTACCAGCCACGGTACGCCATCCCCTTTACTCTCCCAGTAACAGATGTGGTTGGATTGTGCAAGGTTGTAAATCAACGTACGACTACCAGCCATGATATGCCAACCCGTTTCCTGTCCCAATAACAGTTGTGATATGGATTGTGCAAGGTCATATTAAAGGGGCCACGTACCAGGCAGGTTTCTGTAGCGAGAACTAAGGGCTTTGCAAACGTGGTAATAGATCATACAATGAAGGCTTTCACGACCGGATGGTACTGTTGTTGATAATTCTTCCGGGTTATATGGCCGTGGTCCATGGAATACTTCTATTCCTAACGTTTAGTCCAATACTATGTTGGACATCCTCAGAGGTATGGCTGGTCCTGTTGAGTCCTGCTGACTCAATAGACTTTCTTCCAGCTATTGGAAGATGACTCAAAGGCTCTGCAGTTTCCTGACCACATAATTTTCAATTGTGACGAGAATGGAATCACTGTTGTCCAGCGTTCATCTAGCAAGGTTACAAGTTTCAAAGGAAAAAACGAGTGTCTCAAAAATGGCTTCAGCAGACAAAATTGCTCCTATGAGTTTTGTTACATGTACGAACCCAAAAGGCTGTTTTGTACCGCCATCCATTACATTTCAGGACAACAAGGAAGAACTTAATCGTCTCAGTGCAACTGCTACAGGATAAAGTGTCACCAGTCTGGTCGAACGCAGCTTTCACTTTTCACTGACTGCTTACAACACCTTGTAAACATCGTGGAACCCACACCTGACAACCTCATCATAAGCGAAAGGCTATGCCTTGTCGAGTTGGGCACGTCCCTCTCTCCACTGTCATCCTCTTCAATTCTTCATACGATTTTATCCCCATATCTTCTTTGACGTTATTAAAATACGTTGCTCTTGGCCTGCCTCTTGTTTTTTCCCTAAAACTTTTCCTTCAGATACATTCCTTAGCAACTGGTTGTGTCTCATTATGTGCCCTATCATGTTTTATTTTCTTCTTCCTACATAATTTATCAGCGTTCTGTCCTCATTCACTTCTCTTATGACCTGTTCATTACTTTTTCTACCTACCCAGCTTGTTTTCATCATTCTTCTCCATATCCACATTTCCATTGCTTCCAGTCTCTTTTCCTCTGCCTTTCCCAGAGTCCACGCTTCACATCCGTATGTTAAGACACTCCAGACAAAAGTTTTGGCAAACTTTTTCCTACTTGCTAGGCTTATATGATTGTCTGTTAGGACAATTCTGGAACGCTTGCTTTGCCAAGGCTATTCTTCTCTTAATATCTGTGACATATTTATTGTCGTCAGTGATTGTGCTCCCCAAATAACAGAAGTTCTCAACCTGCTCTAGTACATCGTCTTCCAGTTTAATATTGACTTTACCATTTTCTTTTGTCTTCCCTACTACCATAGTTTTTGTTTTCTTCTTATTTATTTTTAGATTAAATTCTCTTAGGATTTTGGCAAATTTTAGCAACATAAACTCAATTTCCTTTAGTGAGTCAGCAAGTACTACTATATCATCTGCAAAACGGATACAGTGTATTCGTTCACCATTAATTTTAATCATCATCAACATCATCATCATTTAAGACTGATTATGCCTTTCAGCGTTCAGTCCGGAGCTAGCCCCACTTATACAGTTCCTCCATGATTCCCTATTCAGTGCTAACATTGGTGCCTCTTCTGATGTTAAACCTATTACTTCAAAATCATTCTTAACCGAATCCAGGTACCTTCTCCTCGGTCTGCCCCGACTCCTCCTACCCTCTACTGCTGAATCCATGAGTCTCTTGGGAAACCTTGCTTCTCCCATGCGTGTAACATGACCCCACCATCTAAGCCTGTTCGCCCTGACTGCTACATCTATAGAGTTCATTCCCAGTTTTTCTTTGATTTCCTCATTGTGGACACCCTCCTGCCATTGTTCCCATCTACTAGTACCTGCAATCATCCTAGCTACCCGGTCATATGCCTTTTCTAGATCTATAAAGCATAGATACAATTCCCTGTTCCACTCATAACACTTCTCCATTATTTGCCGTAAGCTAAAGATCTGGTCCTGACAACCTCTAAGAGGCCTAAACCCACACTGATTTTCATCCAATTGGTCCTCAACTAATACTCGCACTTTCCTTTCAACAATACCTGAGAAGATTTTACGCACAACGCTGATTAAAGAGATACCTCTGTAGCTGTTACACTCTTTTCTGTTTCCATCTTTAAAGATTGGTGTGATTACTGCTTTTGTCCAGTCTGATGGAAAATGTCCTGACTCCCACGCCATTTCAATTATCCTGTGTAGCCATTTAAGACCTGACATTCCACTGTATTTGATGAGTTCCGACTTAATTTCATCCACCCCAGCCGTTTTATTGCACTGCAATCTATTGACCATTTTTTCCACTTCCTCAAATGTGATCCTATTTCCATCATCATTCCTATCCCATTCTACCTCGAAATCTGAAACATTACAGATCGCATTTTCACCTACATTGAGCAACTCTTCAAAATATTCCCTCCATCTGCCCAAGGCATCCACAGGATTCACCATCAGTTTTCCTGACCTGTCCAAAATACTTGTCATTTCCTTCTTACCTCCCTTTCGAAGACTGCTAATTACACTCCAGAATGGTTTTCCAGCAGCTTGACCCATAGTCTCCAACCTGTTTCCAAAGTCTTCCCACGATTTCTTCTTCGATGCTGCAATTATCTGTTTGGCTTTGTTTCTTTCTTCAACATAACTTTCTCTGTCTACCTGGGTTCTGGTATGTAGCCATTTTTGATACGCCTTCTTTTTCCTTTTATAGGCTGCCTTGACTGCCACAGTCACTGTGGCTATAATCTTAGCAAGGCTCGGGAACCAGCGATTGGGCTAATCAAGAGTAAATTGAGCAAACGTATAGTTGTGACGACCACGGCGGACAGAGCCATCACACCGACGTCAGCCGTCGCAATCTGTTCCAGCGCGCGACCGTGACGCGGGGCGCGGACGGCGGAGGGAGCGCGCCGCGGGCGGAGGGTATTTAAATCGGCCGCCGCCGCGACCGAACCGAGTTCCCTCTGAGCAGCCATAGCGTACGAATCTCCGTGCCGGCACGTTCACAGGAACTCAGTCCGTCAGTTCACCTGATGATGGCGACATGTATGATCGCCGAAATATTGTGCCCGTTGGACACTATAGACCGGCAGCACACCCGTGGATATTTTGATTACCATGAGCTTTAATTGACTATCGACACTAGTATTACCTAAAAAGGGGATGTAACAGATGAGACTTTTGCAGTTCTCAGTGAAGCCTTATGCGCTGTTATGCGGCATCGCGTGCGTTCATTGCCTTGTCGGTGTTCGTCAGTGGGCGACGGGCAGCACAGCCCCGCTCACCTCGCCGTCTCGGAAGCAACTCTCTCCTAACTTCTCCTTACTACAATTTACCGAAGTTGGTTTAAAAAACTATCTGGCTGTGTTTTCATCTGACCAGTCAGGGTCTCAACGCTAACCTTAAGCTCCGCCTACAAAAATTCTGTCTATCCAATGAGAAACGTTATACTTTTCGTGGTGGGGCAATGTTTTTGAAGTTTGCAACGTAACAGAGACGCGAAAAATTCTCACGCTAAAACTTGCAGCTGGTGTGGTCCTTTAGTGTTATCGTAACATCTATACTGTTCTTTTGGAGGGCTCTATCTTTTAACATGGGCTGGGGCTGGTCATAACGTAACAAAGACGCGAAAAAGTCTCACGCTAAAACTTGCGGGTGGTGTCGTCCTAGCGGTTAGCTGGCGTCGTGGGTGTCCGTCCGTCCCTTATCGTAGGGCCTTCCAGCTTAACACGGTTCTGCTCTCGGCTTCTGTTCTCGTTTCTCCCCTCAGAACTGCGTCTGTCCCACGGTGGGAAGGTATGACATGCATTTAGGCGTTCTTGTGTTACTCTGTGGTATTCCATTTGCTCACTCGTCACTCGTATTACTTTGGTTAATTTAATGTCACGATTTATTCGGAGCTATGTGACATACTACTGGATTTGCTTATCATGTCAGGGTTTTCATGGAAGGTGTTGTATTTTCCTGACACCTTACACGCCTCATACACCTCTATTAATTTTGTAGATGTCGGTAAACACCAACTGTATTTCCCGGCCATGTTTATAACCACACTACAGATGACAGAACGCTGCAGCGATGCTTGCGCTCCACGTGGTAACATGTCACATTGCAGTGAACAGAAGACAAGCGACGTTTTATGATCAAATCCACAGCGAGGCCCTAGATTTGATCAGATATTTGACGACATTTGACAAATTACACGATAAAATTTCTTTGACAAAGATATTTGAAAAAAAAATTGGACAAAGAAATTCGATAGTGTAATACCAGCCTTTCCACGTTACGAGTAAACTGGAGTCTACACGAAGCATGAAAAGAAAGTTGACGTAATGAAGATCAGGTGACTACATTTTTCTCCAGCGAACGTAACAGCACTGTACAAATAAAAGCTTCGAAAACTACAGACAGTTTTCTCAGTGAGAAGGATGAATCGCAAGTTCAGTCAACTAAAAGGAGTGATTTCACTTCATAGAAAAAATACTTGGTTCAACCGACAGGAAAACCACATATTGGTTTTGACTGAAAACAAAGAATGAGTAATTCAGACAACATGCAGAGGTACTGCGGTTGTTCCCACCGACTGGTTTCGCTCAAAAGAATGAATGAAAATTTCGACCGATAAGCACAGCTGCCACCGCCGCCTTGCACAGTAGGCTTTGCTAAGCACAGGGGACGGTTAAAAGATGGAATACCCATGTATGGCCAGCTTGTAATTTCGTTAATTTCAGTTCACCTGAAGTGTTCTCTCTGTCCGGCAGTTTTGGTTCTCAGGCGCCGTCGCGGCCGCTCTCTGCCGTGGTGGACAGGCCGTCCGGGAGAGCGATGGCGGCGTAATGGCGGCGACTCTTCTCCCAGCCGGCTGCACTTAGTGTAGATGAGCGCCACCAGAGGGCAGCAGCTACCGGCGCTGGCGAGCGGCCGCCACACGTAGTATGAACTTCCGCCGACAGAGGGCAGGCGCGAGCTAAGGAGCGGACTCCTCGCAGCCTCCCGCGAATTCTCGTAAGGCGTATGCTGCAATTGCTCTACGACCCACATCAACACGTGTGAGAATAGCAACAATTTTTTTCTATAACACGGATATATGTAACACAACCGAAGCGGAGACAGCAGTAAAACCTGCAAAGCGCGCCGTATTCGTAAAATAGTCCGTCTTTTTCTACTTGTTCTACTTAACTCTGACAGTTCCCAATAGTGTATTACGCAAAAAGATCTATCGTACTGATCACATCGGCGCTTATCGAAGCACATTCTCTAACAATTGTCTCTCGCGTATTTTCAGGTGTACTTGGAACGTCTTTATAAACAATGTCTTTTAAGAATCCGCACAAGAAAAAATCCAGAGGCGTCAAATCTGGCGAACGAGCCGGCCACGACACATCTCCTCCGCGTCCAATCCAACGATTTCAGAGTTTTCTCTGCAACTCATTTCTGGCCATCAGCGAAAAATGTGCCGGTCACCCATCGTGTTGATACCACATTCTGTTCCTTGTTCCTAAATGTACTTCTTCCAGTAACAGACCTAATGTTTCTTGCAGGAATGTGGTGTACTTCCTATCATTAACATTTCCTTCCATGAGATAGGGGCCTATAATTCTGTCCTCCAGAATACCACACCATACATTCACCAACCACGGTTTTTTGTGTGCAACTTGCCGCAGCCAACATGGATTTTCAGTTGCCCAATAAGACACGTTATGGAAATTAAGACTTCCATGGTTTGTGAATGTAGCCTCGTCAGTCAATAAAATCAAATATATATATATTGAAAGAGTATCTGCAACAATATTATCTTTATCAGGTATGCACAAAGTCTTGATGTTGATCTCGTGGTCGTGCGGTAGCGTTCTCGCTTCCCACGCCCGGGTTCCCGGGTTCGATTCCCGGCGGGGTCAGGGATTTTCTCTGCCTCGTGATGGCTGGGTGTTGTGTGCTGTCCTTAGGTTAGTTAGATTTAAGTAGTTCTAAGTTCTAGGGGACTAATGACCATAGATGTTAAGTCCCATAGTGCTCAGAGCCATTTGAACCTTTTTTTTTTTTTAACTCTTCCAGATAAAATGCCTACCTGGCAAAATCCAGCAAGTGAACTTTGCATTCATCAAAACCCTAATGCTTGATGATCTGTATAGACCTTTGTCACTTGACCAAACAATCATCAGCAAGAGCTTCAAGTTCAACGAGGAATAGTTACGTCCACACTTAGAAGGCTCCTGCTTTCCAAAAGCAATAGTTCGATGCTTCATGATTCCATCTACCTCAGATTTTAGGAAGAGCTTAACACCAAGAACCACTTCAGCTTAGAAAAAAAAAATCTTTGCTTAAATCTGAAAGTGACAGAAGAGATGCTTCCAAACGTGCCTGTTAAACACTCTCAAATTTCGTCTCTGCTTGGCCATCTCAGTCCCAAGGAGTTTTCTTCCCTGTTAATGTACATAGTCGTGGTGCAGATAAAACATTCAAATTTATCAGTCATTCACAAAAAATACTTAAAACCCAGAATCTTCAATTATCTTTCCTCGTTTTAGGAATAGGAAAGCCTCTAACCATCTCAATCTTCTCTGGATCTTGTAGAATCCCCAATACAGTAACAATGTGTCTAAGAATGTTCACCTGAAATCTACCAAACTCTTATATGTTTCTGAATTTACATTGACTCTGTAACCTATCGAGGCTATCATTATACATTTCCCAGCTCTCTTCTGCAATCACCACATTACCATCGCACATGATCCATATTTCTCTCATATCTGTTGGAAGAATGCTATTGTAACTTCTCATAGATGCTGTTGAACTGACATTCAACCCGAAGTGCAACTTGTGCATAGCAAGAGCCATAAGTTAAGAATGCTATGGATTTGCGAGATGGAGGAAGCGTTCTCGTAAATCGATAGAAGACACCAACTTAATACCATGAAATTTCTGCCAGAGCTCACCTAATGTCAACTGCCTATCGGTTTCTGGCAAAATAATTGTGTTAATCTGACTAGAACCGAAAACCAACTGCATACCATCTCTCTATGCCTCTCAAACAGTGGGTTGTTACAGGGACTGACAGCAGCTTCAGTCATCCCTTGCTGCAACATTTTCTTGATTTCAACCTCAGCTCTGTCTTTATAAATCTGTGGGGTCAGATATAACCTGCCAAAAATCTCTTACATTCCTAAACTTTAAACTGACCGGAAGAAAGTGTTGATTGTGCCGGAATGTTCAAAAAACACTGAAGAATAAAGTGACTGAACAACAAAAGAGTTTCTCTTCACTTCTTTATCTGGTTCTTCAACATACTCAGATGGATTCCACATTCCTTGTAAGGTATCAACACTTAGTTGGCAATGTAATAATAAAACTGCACTAGTACTGTTCTTACTAACCACAGACCTCGGCTCAGGGAACAACTCATGTCTGGTGAGAAATTTAAGACAATGGCTTGAACTTATTAGTCTAACCTATCAAATGGTTCATTCAGGTCAGCAGTCCCCTATAACTTAGAACTGCTTAAACCTAACTAACCTAAAGACATCACACACATCCATGCCCGAGGCAAGATTCGAACCTGCGACCGTAGCGGTAGCGCGGTTCCAGACTATAGCGCCTAGAACCGCTCGGCCACCCTTGCCGGCGTCTAACCTATCGGTTTCCAACAAGTGGTCCACAGTCCAGGCTAAAATATGGCCTGCAAAAAATTTTAAACTTCAAACTTTTATTGATTTTACATTACTAATCACCTGTACACAGGCTATGCAATATCGTGCACCAGGTGAGTAGTGGCAAGCGTGGGTGGACGGAGATGGGGGGGGGGGGGGGGAGAGGAGGGAGGGAGGCAAAGGGACAAGTGATCACGCCACAGTAAGACACGAGCCGTTTTGTCAGTCACACCTTTTCTTTTGTCTAGCTGGGTGGTGTCAGCGATTCTATTTTGCCTGTTTAGTCGACTAGACTAACTACCCATTAGTCTTCAACATTCTTATCCATTTATTACATACCATTACATAAACGACGTAAGTACACGTGCTTCTATGTTTAATTCCTTTAATTAACAGTAGTATTACAAAAGGCAATATAAGTGCGAGTATATCTATGTATGTATGAATTATACAACGTTGAGAACAGTTGCCGGCCGGTGTGGCCGTGCGGTTAAAGGCGCTTCAGTCTGGAACCGCGTCGCAGGTTCGAATCCTGCTTCGGGCATGGATGTGTGTGATGTCCTTAGGTTAATTAGGTTTAAGTAGTTCTAAGTTCTAGGAGACTGATGATCACAGAAGTTAAGTCCCATAGTGCTCAGAGCCATTTGAACCATTTTTGAGAACAGTTAGGGACGTTTTGCTGACTACATAACTAGATTATCACATTATACAGCGATCTGTAAATAAAAAATGAAGACAGTAAAAGTATATTTATTCATTTAGTAGTCTATTATTTGTTCAATTTATTATGAGAAATACATTGTTTTTACATTTTCGGTCGTCATGCTTATATTCGATTGCATTTCTGTTTTATTTTCAGAAGGTGAGGCCTAAAAGAAAATAAAACGGCAGTTACATCGAATTCGAATTTACGTCGATAGAAAGTAGCTTCAGTCCGGAACCGCGTGACTGCTACGTTCGCAGGTTCGAATCCTGCTTCGGGCATGGATGTGTGTGATGTCCTTAGGTTAATTAGGTTTAAGTAGTTCTAAGTTCTAGGGGACTGATGACCTCAGCTGTTGAGTCCCATAGTGCTCAGAGCCATTTTTTTTTTTTTTGGGTGGATAGAAAGTAATGAAGAAATAAACCCACAGTGCATCAGTTCAGGTGAACGATTCCTTGGATCCAGCGGAACTAAAAGGTAAATCATAAAAGGTCCATTTTCATTTCTCTGACTCACAACTAGAGTTCTTTGAAGGAAAATTAGAGAATCTGAAAAAAAATGGAAGTGAGGCCTAACGTTATAAGGTTTGCGACATCGGGAAAAAAACATTAGCAGCGTCGTTTGAGGCGCTGAAATTGATAGCACAATCGAAAAAGGCTCAGAAAACATAGAAACACACGCTAAACGTTGTTCAGTGAGAGCCGTCCGAGCAGACCTTGGAAGGCCCAACGGCACCGACCGGCCGCCGTGTCGACCTTAGCCCATAGGCGTCACTGGATGCGGATATGGAGGGGCTTGTGGTCAGCACACCGCTCTCACGGCCGTATGTCAGTTTACGAGACCGGAGCCGCTACTTCTCACTCAAGTAGCTCCTCAGTTTGCCTCACAAGGGCTGAGTGCAGCCCGCTTGCCAACAGCTCTCGGCAGACCGGATGGTCACCCATCCAAGTGCTAGCCCAGCCCGACAGCGCTTAAGGGGCTCCGGAACGCCCTATACTTGCAATGTTAAAATAACGCTTATAAATTACATCTTTCCTCACAAAGTATTTGAGGTAGGAAGTTGAACTTTTTACAGATTATTTATTCGAATATGGGCTACAACTTAACACAGGAATTTTACAAAATTTTAGTTCAGTTATTAAAGATGATTTTTTTTTCAATTGTAATGAAAATTCACAACATTTTTTGCAATTTTTTATTTATATATTCAAAAATATACAGTTTTTTTGGAAAAAGGCTGTGTTAAATTATGCAGAAGGTGCTGTGTAACATTTACTGAAAGTTTGAAACAAATATGTTTGGAAGATCCTTAGAAAACATGTAATTAGTATGAGAAAATAAAAGTTTTGGGAATCGAGCGACAAAGATTGGATTAACTTTTTAGTGCATTCCAGGTCCATAGGATGGATTATCTTCACCCTCTGCAAACTCCTCCTCCAGCTTCCTCTTGTTCCTCCTCCTGTTTACTCTTGCTTGTATTTCTAGACTCTTTACAGCCCTGTCTGCAGCCCGAACGCGTTCCTTGTCTAAAGCAAGCATCGCTCGTACCATGTTAGAATGTTATTATTTACAGTAATAACACATACCTTTGGCTTTCCAACATTTCTCCTTTTCTTAAAAGCCTTCAGAGGATTTCTAATAACTTTACTTTTACTCATTATTATACTTCAACAAAACAGAGACTCAAGAAACAGAATTAATTACGAATATTTTCGAGATAACGACAGAGTAAATAAACATGAAACAATCGACAATCACACCAGCGATATATATTGAACCATCACAGGTTAGCCACAACACATACTTTATCTCACATCACTAAAATGTACCTGATGAACACGGACGTTAATAATAACACCATTTGACAGCAGTTTAACAGCGCCACAGTGGGTCACGCCCATGTAGAACACATTTCAAAAAAAATTTAAAAATATTAAAAGCTAATAGTCTGCAGATTCAGAAAACGCAAAAAAGTAAAAATTGAACTTTTCATGATTTTGAGCCTTTCCGGAGCCCCTTAACTTCGGTGATCTGACGGGAACCGGTGTCACCACTGCGGAAAGGCCGTTGGCGGAACAATTTTTAGGATTACACAAAAAAAAAAAAAAAAAAAAAAACCGTACAAGAAATACCTCTATCGAGCAACACGGAAAACGCTCAAATTGAAGTGGGTTCAAATGACATCTAGGTTGGTTCAAATGGCTCTGAGCACTATGGGACTTGACTTCTGAGGTCATCAGTCCCCTGGAACTTAGAACTACTTAAACCTAACTAACCTAAGGACATCACACACATCCACGCCCGAGGCAAGGATTCGAACCTGCGACCGTAGCGGTCGGGCGGTTCCAGACTGTAGCGCCTAGAAGCGCTCGGTCACAGCGGCCGGCTGACATCTAGGCACGCCTTGTTTCAATAATTAAAAAATCGCCATGCTTCGCTTTGCAGTGTGATGAATCGACTGATATTCATAATTGTTGTCTTTTGCCCTTGTCTGGCCACTTTTTAGACACCAGCAACGTAACTAAAGACGAAATATTAATCTCGCAGGAACTGAAATTAACACCAAAAGGTGTGTACTACATGAATATGATAACAGAATGGTTTCAGAAGCACAACATCATGTCGGAAAATCTCGTCGGCTTCTGTATGGATGGGGCGTTACAGCTGTGATGGTATCTAATTGTTGCCGCTAGAGTAGTTGCTCATTGAAACGGCATCCCATACGATTAAACCACTTGCTTCTCTACCAGGTATTACTCGTACTGTAGGTACTTGCGCTGAGCACAGCTCAGCTTAAAAATAATAGCTTGGTGTTAATTTTAATTTTAATAATCAACAGCCTAGCCTCAGTTGCACCGTTTACCTAGATTTTACCTAGGTTTCAGTCGGGATAACCCAGCCTTTTTTAGAATAACAGTAACTACCGTTTGTCCATGGTGAACATGGTCAAGCTAAAACTACAAATCCATGAACTATCGTCAGACTGTAAAACTGCCTCGGTCCCACTTCGCGATGCGGCAGCCACGAGTGCTGTACTAGAACTGACTGTAGCGTCATGAGGCCCGCCTAGGCGAACACAATGCCTTGCGCCTACGCATAAACTGTGTGATAGTTACATGTCGGGACAAGACGCGAACTTAACTCCTGACCTTGAACTTACTAGTAAAGTGAAATAAAAGGTATAGCTGGGGAAAAGGGCGTATATGTTAACCTGTGCAGAACGTACTTAGATCGACTGTCTTAACATTTGTGTAGTATTCATTAATGATGATATGAGGAAGGCATCATGTGCTTACAAGGTATGGCCTATGTAGGAAAATTTTTGTGGTTAAGCACGAAGTTTAATCACCTAAAAAGAACTTAGCAGTGGGAAGGATATTATAAAGCTAACATCGTCATTATTATGACTAGGTCTAGAAATTTTTAAGACGGAAGACGTAATTGTTAAGCACTTGCTTAGCTATGATTACAACGCATGAACATCCTATTGACTTAGCACACAAATGATCGTGATCGAACTTATGAGCAAGTCTATATCTCATCTGTAACATCCGGCAATACGGGCCATATAAAATAGACGGTCATTATTCAAGATTAGTATATTTACTAATAGTTACTGTTATTCTCAAGAAAGCTGGGTTATCTCGACCGAAACCCAGGTAAATTCTAGGTAAACGGTGCAACTGAGGCTGTTGATTATTAAAATTAAAATTAACATTTATACAGTTGCTGACAGGGCCGTGAAATGTTGAACATATTTAAATAGCTTGATGCAGTAATAGCATCGAGCCGCATACGTCTGCTTTCATGACCCACAGATAATGCGCTGGAAATAATAACCTGTAGCTGTGATCCTACAGTCAAATAATGTGTACGTTGGCTATATAATTGCGAGTTAACAAAATGGACAAAAATGCAAAATAAAAGTTAAATGAATAATTTAATAACAAGAGACTAATCTAATGTCTTTAATTGATATATATGATATACAATTATGTTGAATAATGTTTATTCAAGAAATGACAACTCATATAAAAAACGAGAAGTGGTCCTACAATATTCTGTAGTAGAGATGTGTTGAGGGTGTTATGAGAATGGTAGCCAAATCCCCAAGCTCAACTGTGATCAAAGATACACAGAAACTGAGTCCATTTCATAATCGCTATACACGAAATATTCACCAGTTCAGTCAGACCTCACCATGATGATTCACAACTTAATAAGAATGGTAACTCGTACTCCATCTATCCTCAGTTCCAGAATACAAGCAGAGCACATTACGACCTCTCAAAATATAAAATCCCTCAGAATTTAATAAACAGTAGTGGCCTTCCACCGCCCAGAATCGGTACCTTCGGTTTCCGAGGCAAATCTGTCTTCTTGCAGAACGAACATCCCAGTGTCCAGAATCCAAGTGTCCCTTCAGCTCTTTGTTCAAAAAGTTTGAGTCCCGTGGTTTTTCCCTATTGTCTACTTTTCCATTGGCTGAAGGCCGTCACAACCAAAGATAAATCGTTCTTAAGCTCTGCAGACATAATTTAGCTCCACGTGACCACTTACTGGATTAAACCAATACATTGAAACACTATTTAAATAAACGAATGTTAGAAGAACTATTCACAATAAACATAATCAAAGGTTTGTCCATGACAAGTAAGCCAGTATTCTCACGCGAATGTACACACGATAAAATGACAGCGGATTGTTGTTAATATTGTTTAAATGATTATTTAGGCCTGCTTGTCAGGAGGGTCTCTTGGCGTTCTTTTACAATGGTGGTGTCAGCAAAAATTACCTTGATTTTGTATCATCAGTTGTAGTTAATAGTTAAATAAAGTTACTACCAAAAACACTAAACTGTTCATTAAATAGATACACAAGCAGGACCAAATATGAAGTATTTCTACAATTGGTTGGTTGGTTGGTTTGGGGAAGGAGACCAGACAGCGTGGTCATCGGTCTCATCGGATTAGGGAAGGATTGGGAAGGAAGTCGGCCGTGCCCTTTCAGAGGAACCATCCCGGCATTTGCCTGGAGTGATTTAGGGAAATCACGGAAAACCTAAATCAGGATGGCCGGACCCGGGATTGAACCGTCGTCCTCCCGAATGCGAGTGCAGTGTCTAACCACTGCGCCACCCCGCTCGGTATTTCTACAATTCATTTGCTGTTTAATTGTGGAGCATACAATGTTGTGACGAATATTTGCACAATGAAAAGATATGAAAACATAATAAGGTTACATAGCTTTCAGCGATGACAACTACGGTGCAATGCTACATCTGAAATAGCGATTGTTGAAATCACATGATGCATTTCAAAGTTTCAGCATAGGAATCACGCATCAACCAGTTGCAAATAATTGTTTGGTACATTGACCTAGGTTTCGACACCTCTAAGGATGTCTTCGTCAGAATGAAATTTTAAGAAACTATAAGGTCGAAGTTCAGTGCAGATATACCCAAGTCTGATGTTCCTAGCAAGACGCAAATGCAAAAGCTGGAATGTGTTTAGTTTTAATTTTTGACTTGAGCATATCTGCTCTAAACCTTGACCATTGTCTTCTCCCAATGCAACTTTACGGTTTCTTGAAACGTTATTCTGATGAAGACATCCTACACTACTGGCCATTAAAATTCCGACACTACGAAGATGATGTGCTACAGACGCAAAATTTAACCAACAGGAACAAGATGCTGTGATATGCAAATGATAAGCTTTTCAGAGCATTCACACAAGGCTGGCGCCGGTGGCGACACCTACAACGTGCTGACATGAGGAAAGTTTCCAACCGATTTCTCATACACAAACAGCAGTTGACCGGCGTTGCCTGGTGAAACGTTGTTGTGATGCCTCGTGTAAGGAGGAGAAATGTGTACCATCACGTTTCCGACTTTGATAAAGGTCGGATTGTAGCCTATCGCGATTGAGGTTTATCGTATCGCAACATTGCTGCTCGCGTTGGTCGAGATCCAATGACTGTTAGCAGAATATGGAATCAGTGGGTTCAGGAGGGTGATATGGAGCGCTGTGCTGGATCCCAACGGCCTCGTATCAGTCGAAATGACAGGCATCTTAACCGCATGGCTGTCACGGATCGTGCAGCCACGTCTCGATCCCTGAGTCAACAGACGGGGACGTTTCCAAGACAACAACCATCTGCACGAACAGTTCGACGACGTTTGCAGCAGCACGGACTATCAGCTCGGAGACCGTGGCTGCGGTTACCCTTGACGCTGCATCACAAATAGGAGCACCTGCAATGGTGAACTCAATGACGAACCTGGGTGCACGAATGGCAAAACGTCGTTTTTTCGGATGAATCCAGGTTCTGTTTACAGCATCTTGATTGTCGCATCCGTGTTTGGCAACATAGCGGTGAACGCACATTGGAAGCGTGTATTCGTCATCACCATACCGGTGTATCACCTGGCGTAATGGTATGGGGTGCCACTGGTTACACGTCTCGGTCACCTCTTGTTCGCACTGACGGCACTTTGAACAGTGGACGCTACATTTCAGATGTGTTACGACCCGTGGTTCTACCCTTCATTCGATCCCTGTGAAATCCTACATTTCAGCAGGATAATGCACGACCGCATGTTGCAGGTCCTGTACAGGCCTTTCTGGATACAGAAAATGTTCGACTACTGCCCTGGCCAGCACATTCTCCAGATCTCTCACCAATTGAAAACGTCTGGTCAATGGTGGCCGAGCAACTGGCTCGTCACAATACGCCAGTCATTACTGTCGATGAACTGTGGTATCGTGTTGAAGCTGCATTGGCAGCTGTACCTGTACACGCCATCCAAGCTCTGGTCGACTCAATGCCCAGGCGTATCAAGACCGTTATTACGGCCAGAGGTGGTTGTTCTGGGTGCTGATTTCTCAGGATCTATGAACCCAAATTGCCCGAAAATGTAATCACATGTCAGTTCTAGTATGATATATTTGTCCAATGAATACCCGTTTATCATCTGCATTTCTTCTTGGTGTAGCAATATTAATGGCCAGTAGTGTAGATGTGTCAAAACCTATATCAGTGTGCCAAACAGTTATTTGCAACTGGCTGGCTGTGTGATTCGTAAGTTGAATCTTATATACAGTTGCTGAGAGAGTTTAGAAGTTGTTATTTCAGAGATTCACTGTGAAATAGTAACTTCTGCAGTTTTTAAGACATTAGAACACTGTTGTCTCACTGGATGTGCCTCATTTTCCTGTGTTTGCAGATGTATTCATATTTGCTTTACTACTTGTATTATTATAGATTCTGGAAGAGCTGTAAGAAGCTATCTTTCGTCTTGTGACATTCCGCCATTTATTGGTACTCTATACTGGAAATTCGCCTTACCTCCTACAAACTCTAGGTGACAAAATCGCTCGCCAACATACATGTAACATTACACACCTTGTAACCTTCTCATATCAAATAATTAAAAAGATAGTGTTTTTGGTTAATATCTTAACTCACGAAAACTGATAAATTTTGACCTAAGCAGCGCTGCGCCATGGCCCTGTGAAATCAGTCTGAATAAACTGAAAAATTCTTACCTCATGATGGTGTCTCCAGATAACGCTGTCTGTATATCTGCTCGTGAATGGCACGGCTTAGTGCAGTGCTGGCCTGTCTACCAATACTGGACAACATTTGTCTGAGATCTGAATTATTTAAAAATTGCCTTCGCTTACTGACATAGCTGCACAGCTGGTCGTCTGGTTACTAAAGAACACATGACTATGACCTGACAAAATTTGTGAAATATTTAAATTTAAATAAATAACTGGATCGGGACTGGTGTTGACTTAAGGCAAAATTATTCCTTCCTTTTTTTGTCGGCTGCTAAAAATTATATTCTGACAATCTTTTACATTAATGATAAAGATCTGCAATCCATTAGGCCTATATGAAAAACTGAATATTACAAATCTGGGTCAACTGGTGCTGACGAATCACAAAAGGATTGAAACAAATTCATATTAACATCTCAGACAAGTGACTTAACTACGCGCATGCCAATAACAATAATGAAATACAATACATGACTATGAACTGCAATGTACCAGCGAGCGACTGCAACTGCTCTGTAGCAGCGAGCGATTGCAACTACTGCCTAGACTGCTGCGACCTGCGACTCTGTTGCAGCAAAGATATTTTCTGTTGCAGTCAGCGTGAGAGCAATAAATCGAAATTGCATTTGCTCCAGCAGGGTGGTGAACCCCTTTCATAATTTGGCAGCAGTGGTGAGTCAATTGGTCTTGCCATGAGCAACAAATTTTTCTATTGCAAATCGATATGAAGTATTCAGTTTACTAAGGCTACAAAATGAGTTTTCGTAACTAATATACAGGGCTATTACAAATGATTGAAGCGATTTCATAAATTCACTGTAGCTCCATTCATTGACATATGGTCACGACACACTACAGATACGTAGAAAAACTCATAAAGTTTTGTTCGGCTGAAGCCGCACTTCAGGTTTCTGCCGCCAGAGCGCTCGAGAGCGCAGTGAGACAAAATGGCGACAGGAGCCGAGAAAGCGTATGTCGTGCTTGAAATGCACTCACATCAGACAGTCATAACAGTGCAACGACACTTCAGGACGAAGTTCAACAAAGATCCACCAACTGCTAACTCCATTCGGCGATTGTATGCGCAGTTTAAAGCTCCTGGATGCCTCTGTAAGGGGAAATCGACGGGTCGGCCTGCAGTGAGCGAAGACACGGTTGAACACGTGTATCTGGACATGCTGGAAAATTGGCTCATGCCACAACTGGAGACCGACAGCACTGACTTCATCTTTCAACAGGATGGTGCTCCACCGCACTTCCATCATGATGTTCGGCATTTCTTAAACAGGAGATTGGAAAACCGATAGCTCGGTCGTGGTGGAGATCACGATCAGCAATTCATGTCATGGACTCCACGCTCTCCCGACTAAACCCCATGCAGTTTCTTTCTGTGGGGTTATGTGAAAGATTCAGTGTTTAAACCTCCTCTACCAAGAAACGTGCCAGAACTGCGAGCTCGCATCAACGATGCTTTCGAACTCATTGATGGGGACATGCTGCGCCGAGTGTGGGAGGAACTCGATTATCGGCTTGATGTCTGCCGAATCACTAAAGGGCACATATCGAACATTTGTGAATGCCTAAAAAAACTTTTTGAGTTTTTGTATGTGTGTGCAAAGCATTGTGAAAATATCTCAAATAATAAAGTTATTGTAGAGCTGTGAAATCGCTTCAATCATTTGTAATAACCCTGTACATATGTTTTAGATAGTTACAGAGTATATATGAAATCACTGACAAATTGTAAAAGTACTGAACATACAAAGGTAGTTATCAATATTAAGAACCAGATAAAGTGCAGATGCACTGTATAAGTCTTCAGTATCTTTTATAAGAAGGTGAGGAAGGGAATGGATAGCATCTTGGTTGCAGCACATAACTGCATTGAAAAGTCCGTATCTTTTCACAGAAGCACAACACCGGGGGCGACAATCTGAAGGTCTCTTTTCTGAAGCATTTATCAGTGTAGCCAAGACATTGAAATTTAGTATTAAAATTGTTGCTCTTTTGGTAGTACACCAAGCAGCAGTCCCATAATGACATCTCTGTTGGTCAGTATAGTGGACAGCTTCATATGTCAACTCCACGTTCTTGTAGAATCCATAATCTGTACATCAACGCAGAATAAACGCAAAAAAATCCAAACAGTGTGCTCCATGACCATGAGGATGGGTAGGATTTAGGAAAGTCTCATCAATTGGTGATAATTGGGTCAGAGGTTGAAGGATACATTAAATTTTGTGAAAGTTACATTATTGGCACCAATCCAAAATTACATAATATAAGCCGAGTTTCTGTCCCATAACATATGTAAGGTAATCTCACATGAACGTTCCTTTAGCGGTTTTACATATATATATATATATATATATATATATATATATATATATATATATATATACTTGATTTGACATAATAAGTAGATCAAGAAAAAAAAATTATGTAACTCATTTATGTGGCTTTTGGGAAGCTCTACATGACAACTGTACAAAATGTTGTGGCGTTCAAAGACCAAACAATAAAATTAAAACATTAAATAAGTCTAACATAGAAATCATCAGTAGTAATCTTGCATATTCTTAGCTGGAGTAGTGTTGACACACCCCTCATTCACTTGTTCCATTACATATTGGTAGCTTCCAAGACTTTCCTTATGTCACCTCAGCAAATTACAGTTTCTCATCTTCTGGTGTACCACAGCCTAGAGTAACCGCTAGAGTATCGTGAAGGGATGCTGTGGTGTGTAGGGTTTGCTGCTCTCCCCGTAACATGAATGGGACGATACGTTCCTGCAGGACTGCTCCGCTTCAGTCACTGATCTCCATACAAACTGCATTCCCCCAGACATCTACGGCGTGGTGAGTTTTGGGGTACTGTAACGTGCAGGTCGCCTAGCCAGTCTGGTTGCTATTTCATTTTATTTTTTTTAGTTTTTAACTTTTAATAGCCTCCTTAATGCTCCAGTGCATTTCATTCTGGCCTTAGTGCAGAGCAGGAGAGGCACTTTTAACACTTTTGTACAATATCGACTACACCTACATCGTGTAATATCTTTGGCTTTTTGGGCTTACTCTGACTTCTGTGTTACCTTTTTCTTTGGTTAAGCACCTATGTAAATATTTATTAGTATTTCATGTCGATTTATCGCTCTGTAATTAATCTCTGCGTGTAATATTCAAATCTATTTCCTGTTTAAACTCTGAATTATTAAAATAGTGATTGTAGATTTGGTTTATCCATAGCGTATGCAGACTTTTACTTTTAGCATGGCGGGCCGGGAACTGTTCAGTATTTATATTTTAAATGTACTTATAAAGTGCAGCAATCATTTTAATAGCATTTCTTTGTTTAAAGGGTGAGCGGCTACAACTGTTCATACTGTAACACATTCAAGGAGCTCTTGTTTTATTGTTGTCTATTTAATACAAAGAAATGCCACCGAAGGAACTGTATAATAGCCATTTCAGTTAACAGAGCTTTTCTGTATCAGTGTTTCTAAATAGTTAATCAGATAAAGCTCCTCATGTGCATATTTGTTGAGTTAATCCATCGGTAAATGATTTTAAATAGAGATGTTAAGAGATAGTGAGAATCATTTTGCTGCCAAAATATTTTGAGATTCTATATTTGTTGTTCAGGGCAAACCTCCGTTCGAAGGCTTGCTACATTGTGCTACTGTTTCGCGTCCTGTTTGCGATACAGGTGTTCGTACCAAGTAAAGTCACATACAGCAGTTAATGATCAGTGTAATCACTTGGTTCCACTTTGCCTGGTTAGGCTGCAGACCTTTCTTTTCATTTACTGCATTAGAGATTACTGCAGTATTAACTACCATAACACTAGTTAGATTCCGGCTATTTCCGCTACTGGTGTCTAACAAAATGTGATCTTTCGTTTAGCGACAAATAGCCTGATACCTTTTTTGTTGCGCTCGATCACGGTCAAAACTAAATTACTTCCATAGGAGTGACATTATCGGCAATGTGCTCTTATGGTGCCAGAGGGGCGTGTTGTACTTGTGTTTATGCATAAGATGAGCGTCAATGACCGACAGTGGTACGCACTTGGGCAGACATTCCTTTGCCACTGTGGTGTGTGACCCGCTGCAGACACCGCCGCCACGTCCCGGCCCCTGGCTCCCATCTGGGGGCGTGGCGGGCGTGACGGGCGTGGGGGGTGAGGGGGCGAGGGGGGAGAGGGGTGCGTGGTGGGCGAGGGGGGCGTGGGGGCGTGGGGGCGTGGGGGATGTGGGGGGTGAGGGGGTATGGGGGGTGTGGGGGCATGGTGGGCATGGGGGGAGAGGGGGCATGGGGGCGTGGGGGGCGTGGGGGACGTGGGAGGCGCCGCCCCTGAGTCTGACCCCCATCCTGCTGCCTTCCTCCCGGATTTTGTCCCGACACCGAAATTAACGAGACTGGCTAAAGACTGCAGAAACTTAAGCCCATTCCTGTTCTGAACAAGATATAAACTTTCTTTTAGGACCTTATAATTGAAAGGCCCCCAAAGAATGCCCACACAGCCTCTATCCTGTCTAGCTCCCTTCTCCATCCATACAGTAAACTGAATTAACTTCATCTTTATTCTGAAGTAGCACTGATTTACTGCATACATGCTACTCAATTTATTGTCGTTCGTACATCTTTGTGATACGACCTTTCAAATGGGCAATACTTCTCAGTTTCTTACCACTCTCCAAGATGCCCCTCAGCTCTTACGGTTGTGATGTACAAGACCGAGATATGTCTTTACGATGTTATGGGGAACGTGAGAGCATGCATGATACACTCAATTTCGGTATTGTTCTGACGACATTATCAGCACATATCTTCCAGTAGGACAACGCTCTGTTACTGCGCCATTAAGCTCCTCTCCTCCTCTCCTTTTTACAGTGGCGCACTGCAACAGCTTCAGTTATGGTATGGTGGCGAACTGAATTGTAAAATAAACAGTGTGTGCCGAGTGGGTGGTTATGGCAGACTCGTGGCTGCAGGGAACGCGTTCCCCGTTCTGCAGCCGCCCCGTCGTAAGGGCGGGATTTCTTTGAAACGGACATCGCCTCACTCGTCACTACAGCACTGCTTCCTGCGGCGATCGCGCAGAAACTTTGCGTCTGCTGGACAGGGTAACCGTACTGAGCTGCCACAGCAGTGTCCAGGGGTCGTCCAACGTGGTCTGCCACCTCGTGTACAGCGCGACAGATGTTGGACCTCAGGGTGGAGGCAGAGTGTCGTTACTCACCACGAGTGTTACACAGCGCCATCCCTCCATGAGGAGCGCGGCTCCGTTATCAGCAGCATACTGAACGTTACCCATTCTGTCGTTCATGTTTAGGGGAGTTATGACATAAATTAATCGTTTTCGTTTGTTGTGGATAAACTGAAATGTTGAGGAGGAACCCAACCCAGTCTCCTATTGCCTCTGCAACTCTGTAATTACGTTACGTACCAGCAAGACCACGTGCATCACGCACACTGCCCCATACAGCTCCACTACCGCTGACGTACCTCACCTCACCTCACCTGGCCGTGACACACAGGGGCACACTCCTATGTCACGTTGTGTCAAACTGCAGCCCAAGATACCCTCACCTGTTTCGTAATGGAGCAATAAAACTTGCTAGATAATTCACCTGGAAAGTGCCTGGCAGAGGGTTCATTGAACCACATTCACACTAATCCTCTATTATTCGACTCTCGAACACAGCGCCTAAAAACTAGCACTTATACCTTTCCGTGCAATCTCTGATTTCCCTTATTTTATTATGACGATCGTTGCATGGGGGCTTAATTAAATAGAATGCAAATAATTTTAATTTTCGTCGCTGACTGTCCGGTTACTCAGTCTCGCAACCGGTTGGCCCTGACTAGTATTAGTACGCAATCTGACTGCACAGAATAACAACAAAGAATGAAAGAAAACTTCCGTTAACACAATTAATTAAGTCCCCAGCAACTATAAAACCTACGAAACAACAAAACACAAGTGTAACTGTTCTGTGTATGGAAGCGTGATTCAACGTACACGTCTGGCACGGTTCTTCCTCAATGAGACATTTTAAGCACCATTTACACTGAAATAATTTAAAAAAAACAGAAATACTATGATTGCACATAGGAACCAGAATTACACTCTAATACATGAACACAAGCCAGATGCTTTGTTGACTGAACCTGTGACCAAGAGACATTGTTAGTTAGGACATTTGAAATAAAAAAAAAAATTTCTTTACCTTCATATATATTGACGAAACATACACTCTGATCATTACAACATCCGCAATCGAACAGCATCGGCTGTCTAGCCCATCAGAACAACTGCATACAACATGCTCACAACTGGTCACGGCTACATCAGAACTCCTACTGCCCACTTCTCGACAAGCACTCTTCACTATCACTTCTCGACAACCACTGCCAGTGGAGGCGGCTGAATAATACTCTTTGGCGCAATCTCTGGCGCTGTGACTCAGTGTAGCCACCTTTCATCGTTTCTCCCTAAGTAGGTTGGTGTCAACAGAATATTTTCGTATTCGGCGTACAAAGTTGGTGAATGAAATTACGTGAGAAGGTCTCGCCGCAACGAGAAACGCCCTTTGTTTTAATGTCGCCCACTCCAAATCCTGTATCACACGCACGACACTCTTTGCCCTTTCTCTCGGCAGTACAAAACGTGCTGCTCTTCTTTGAACTTTCTCTACGTCCTCCGTTAATCCTACCTGCTAACGGTCCCACACTGTGCACCAGTACTCCAAAAGAGGACGCACAAGCGTAGTGTGGGCAGTCTCTTTAGCACACCTGTTGCATCTTCCAAGTTTTCTGCCAATAAAACACATTCTATGGTGTGCCTTCCCCGCAAAATTTTGTGTGTGTTCTTTCCAATTTCAGTTGTTCGTAATTGTAAGTCCTATGTATTTAGTTGAATTTACGGGCTTCACATCTTACACTGAAGTCCGTGCTAAATTTCGAGCTTCTGCAAAAGATCGCCAATCTTGCCAATTTTGCGTTCGTTTAAATTTGGCCTGGTTTTTTCGTTGTTTCTGCGACAGTCTTCCGATCTGTTTTGCGTACATTGGGCGATCCCAGTTCCGCCTTTTGTTAATTTATTTGCTACAAATCTCTCAATTTCTGGCTACACTATTTCTTTGAATTCAAGCCATATCTGATCTACACTTGCAATATTAATTTGGAACAATGGAGATTGTCTCTCAGGAAGGCGTCAAGCAGAATAGATATGTTTTCCGTTTATTTTGGGGGATTTCGGAGCTACGATATTCAGTGTCGCTATGACAACCGCCTGTCGCCTATTCCCTGTATCGGTTTTGATGCTCATTAATAGCTCGAGACTATTTGTTGCTAAGAGGTGAAGTGTGTCTTCACAAATGTTTACCACTAGAGTGGGCGTATGAATTAATTGTTCGAAATAATTTTAAGAGAACGCGTTTAGCACAATATCGGGTGATGCTCTGTGTTTATCTCCGGATTTAAACATGTACTTTCGTCAACATATCGAGGATAAATTGAGGTCACTACCAACTATAGTCGTGTGAGTCGGGTACGTGTTTTCCAGTAGAACACTGCTCCTTTATTCACTTTCCTCGTTAGGCATCATGAAGTGCCCAGACGTTGCTCAGCTTGCAGGGCAGTGACAGCACCCACGTACAGTCTTAACCTAAGCGTTACTGCCCTCGGGGAACTGTACAGTGAGTGGAATACACCCACTTCTCCTGAGGCCGCCAGCACTACATGAACTCGGCGAGTTCTCCCAGGTGGACAACACCCACTCAGTCTCTGGCCGGGTTACACAGCGCCACACTCTTACGCACGCCCCAGTTCTCCTGTGCAGCGACAAGCATCACCAGTTGGGTACCATGTTTCGGCGAAGCGTAAGCTGTGGAAACATCTAGTGTTTGATGAGGCAACGGTGAACCGTGGAAAATTAATCCTGCTGTTTCTGCAGCGCTTCTTAGAAGTTCAATGGGACATTTTCTTCTGTTCTTCCAGCACGGCAATGCACCTTAATTCATCACTGTGTCACACAGATGCAGAAACCCAGAAGCACTTCAGCGGCATAAACTGCCGACATAGGACATCACGTCGTGGGGAACCGTACACTCTGTTTTTCATTGTTAGCACACCCTCAGAGCAGCCCCTCTCAGAGGTCCAAATGCAGAACTAATGTGGAACTATTTGCCGACGCAGATATCGGCATGACGCTTTTTCAATTATTCGTTCTTTATTCGGAGGGCGCCAGTGTCTTACTCATCTCTGCTGACAGTAAAAGCGGTAAGCGGTGCCACATTTGCAGTTTAAAGGCTCGCACTGTTTTCTTGCACACCACTGGACCACCTCTACTGCTCTAGTGCCTCTCGCAAGAGGGGTGTTGGGTGGTGTTTTGTACGCAGCATCTTCGTGTCCCAGAAGACTACCTCCGCGAGATCGCTTCGGAAGTGGCCACACCCTGTGTTCACGTCGTCGTCCTGCAGTGTGTTTTGTGTTAAGATATCTGCCATATTTCTGCTGTACGTGAACAAGTAAACAAGATATAAAATCGATCAGTATGAAAATCCATAGCGATTAACACTTTGATCTCGGGCTTGACATGTTATCGTTTAGTACTCGAGCTACAAGATTAAACTGAAACACAGTTGGGTAATCAGTTAGGCGTGTCATACCTTAGGGCGGAGCGGTGCAGTAGCGAGGGAGCTGTTGACGCAGCCACATTACAATAGCAGCGTCGATTCATTTATTCTCATTTCGTGTAAACATCCCCTCGACTCCAGAGCGGCAGAGAGCCTTCGCCGCCGCGAGCTGCTGGATGCCTGTCTGGACACAGCCACAGGGGCAGAGGGGCGCAGCCTAGGTGGGCACGTAGTGTGCGAACAGGGAGGGAGAACCACCTGGCACTGAACCACGTACACTGTCTTCAGCTCCAAATAAAGGCGTTCCATCCAGTTTTGTCCGATAACGTTCATCATTAAAATTCTGCAACTAGCATCACTCCACAAACTCCAAGACATGAGCGACTAATTGTTTTGATCTTACTTAAGAACCGAGTGTTGTCATGGGATACCATTTGAAGCACAACAAAATAGTGAAAATCATGTTAATGCTGGAAAACATGGAAAATACTCAGGCCAGTGGCACGGTAAGGTCAGTAGACCCCTGGACACAGTAGTTTGGTTTCCGCAGCTCTCAGAAGGTGGCGTCAGCACTAAATGTGAAGACCTTGTCATACAGAGGACAGTACACTCACGTCACGGGGTGGCAGTCTGACGTCATGAGTGGCCTCCACGTTCTTCGTGGATGTCACACTCTGGACAGCGAACTTCTGGAAGCGGTTTAGGTCACTTCATGAAGCTGGCGGCATGTCGACCAGAATGATTCCCGTCAAACCAGCAAGGAGACACTCCCCATTGCTGTGTAGGCCGTGCTCTCCGAAAAAACTTTATTTAATGCCGAACAGCATTGTCATTTGTTAAGCCACCTTCAAATGTCATACGTGTCGCGGCTAAAATTATTTGATGGACGTAAACAGTCTTAGAAATAAACGTCGATAACACAATTTATTCTTTGGGCTAACGAAATCTTCCGTTAATAAGGATGACGAAGTTTTCGTCTCACGGTTACATAAATACTTATATTTCCAGACATATCCTACGACTATTTTTACTGCGGATTTGTTCATACAAAATAGCACTTTCTGTGGCGGGAGCATTTGGTACTGTTTCCTCCTGTCTTCCATGCAATTGTCAAAAATGTTTCAAATGGCTCAGAGCACTATGGGACTTGACATCTAAGGTCATCAGTCGCCTAGAACTTAGAACTACTTAAACCTAACTAACCTAAGGACATCACACACATACGTGCCCGAGGCAGGATTCGAAGCTGCGACCGTAGCGGTCGCGCGGTTCCCGACTGAAGCGCATAGAACCGCTCGGCCAGAATGCAACTGTCAAATCTTCTAGCGGAGCGTCAGTTTGTCGTTGTGGCCGTACAGCTTATAAGGCGTCCGAGCAGATGTAATTTCGGTGTATTGCTCACGCGCTGCCTGCGATATGCAAGGTATAAGAGAATCGCTGACCAGAGAGCAGTGTTGACTGAGTAGGAACTGTGTAGCTGTAGCAGTAAGTTGTTGCTAGTGGCTAGTGTGCAGTCTGCTCTGGTCTGGTCTGGTCTGGTGTATCGTGTTGGCTGGGCCGGTCGCGGTGCAGCGATGCCGGAGCCTGAGTATTATTGTATAAGGTAAAAAGCAGCCTCGCGCATATCTAGTAATGTTATCTGAACTCGCATGTAAATGTTTTAAAAAATGTCCTAATAATAATCTTTCTCATATAAAGTAATTTTTAACAAGCATTCATTTCAATTTAAAGAATTTACTAATTTCTCCAATCCATGATCATTCCGATTGTTGCAAAAGAAAAATCAGTTGCTTCCTGTCATAAATGACAAATCTATCGGCCAGTATTGCACAGGGCTGTGCTAAAAAGAATTTATTGTAAGAGCAGATATATACGCGTTATCCGGCGACTTCATTGAGGTAAGAATTTTTCTCTTTTTATTCAGAATGATCTTTCAGGGCCATGACGCAGCACTGCTGGCGTCCAAAATTTACCAGGTTAAATTCACAGTCAATTATTGAAAAGTTATAAGTGAGCGACAATTTAATTGAGAGGTTTAGGAATTTTTCTGTTTTGAGGTTACACTAAAATGGTAACGAAATTTTGTGGGGAGGTAAAAATAGCAATGAATTTTGTAGGGAGGTTACAAACGTGAAAGAATGGAATTTTGTGGGGAGGTTACAAGCTCACACAGTTCGTAGTTTCTCTCCTAATGCTTACACTCGTACGGTACATGTCAGATGAGACGTGGCCACTGCAGACTATCGACAAAACGCGAGCGTCATATTTGGCCAGCCCTGCTGCCCACTCTCCAACTCTCTCTCAGCAGACGTCGGCCACCTGCCACCTGCCACCAGAGTACCCGTGGTACACCAGCACAGCTGTGCGGCAGTCTGTCGCCGCAGTCCTCCGTCTGTCCATTCAGCACGTCGTCAAACCGCCTGCTCTGGTTCGCAAGCTTTAATTCCTCCTACATCTGCTGCCTCCACCTGTTACGTCGCACCCTTGAATCTGTCAAAGTTTTTTTCGATGGCTGAGAAAGGACAGCCTGTTGTGTACGTGTGTTTAGTGACGTATGACTTGTCACAGTTAGAGAGCGCCTTGAAGCTTGTTGTTTATGTTTTGAAAGGTTCACCCAGGCTCTGGAACGTACTCAGCATCGAATTTTAATATTACTAGCATTTAAAAAAGAATGCAATATTAAATTTAAATTTATTGCTTTTACTGGTGGCAAGCTTCTAAAATGATACAATGGTGCATAGAAAATTTTTACTTGTGGATAACGAAATTATACATTCCGCCGATCAGCATCAGACCGACGAGAACGTAGGCCGACGGCATTGTTTAGAGGCCAGTGATCGATCTAAAAATTAGGCAGTCTGCGTAAGTACGCTGCTCGGATACTGATAGGAAAGACCGGTAAAAGAGATCTCAGGGACGCTGGAATAAAAATTTTCTAAAGTAGTTGCCGACTGAACACAGATTTCTAAAATGTGGCATAATAATTTGATATGTGGAATTAATGATAAAGGAAAGTACAGTCTTAATTAAAACACGGCTTTTGAAATTAAATTAGCGTAATTAGTTGCCAAACGCTACAGAGCGACACTTACATTTTCGAAACAGCCGTCGAAAACAAACGAGAGAAAGAGAGAGAGAGAGGGCTCACAGATCCTGCTTTTATGTTCAAATGTGTGTGAAATCTTATGGGACTTAACTGCTAAGGTCGTCAGTCCCTAAGCTTTCACACTACTTAACCTAAATTATCCTAAGGACAAACAGACACACCCATGCCCGGGGGAGGAGTCGAACCTCCGCCGGGACCAGCCGCACAGTCCACGACTGCAGCGCCTCAGACCGCTCGGCTAATCCCGCGCGGCCCTGCTTTCATGTAATCCAAAAACAAATTACGGCGAGTTCCTTCAACTTGCTTTGCACTTTCGATAGATAAACATTTCTCTGGAACTTTGTCTACCAGAACAGCAAAAAAAATACGTTCCTTACATTAAATCGTGACCTTTTTTTTTACTTTACACATTTACTTAGACTGAAAAATTAATTCTTTGTGTATTTTAGCCTTAATTAAGAAATTGGTGCATAGTCTATTAAATATTCCAAAAAGCAACATTTCAGAAAGCTTAACATCAAGTCTGGTATACCCGTCGTTTATTAAAGTTGTTGCTTCTGTAAGATATTCGATCGAAAGGCCACCTTAACCATACATGACTTACGAATATCAGCAGTTTTTCTGCGATATGTTTTTTCCGAATCCCGGAATCGTAAGCAGATTAATTTCGCGACACGAATGACGCTCCCTTCCCTTCTTTGTCTTCACTGCACGTCGCCCGCAGTGAGGTGTGCGTCCCGCAGCCGCTGCCTCTCGCCGCCCTCCAGGTTACACTCACCCCCATCTTCCTGTGCCCGTCGTTCACGGCTATACTGTCATCCCAGCACTAAAGGCACTAAAAATTGTCTCCCTGTGGCAGAATTCTTTAGGCTTCACTATGTTCACTACAGTTGTCGATTTTCTCCAGACACTGAAGCCCCGGCCACTATCTTGCTCTCCAGTGTCTAGATCAACACACCCAGCGACATTACTAATCTCGTCCTGGACTGGAAATTCTCTCTCCAGTGCGACGCGCCGCATTACTTAAAGACATTATGTTATCATCGGCCGCATGTAATAACATCGTATTTTCGTCCACATAACTAATTTATTCATTAGGCTGAATCTAAGTGCAAATAACTTTCCTCCATCCCATAAACTCAGATCTGTATAACCCTCAATATATTGGACCACATAAACAATCCCCTCATTTAAATGTGAAATCAGCTATTAAAAGCAATTCATTAAAATTTATAACCACCTCTTGCACCTCGGCAAATTTGGTGGTTTCACGCATCGATTTATTTTCAAGTTTGAGAAACTTTACTTTTTTAATTTCATTCCTTTCTGTCTGAAGCAAATATTACGTCCCACGGTAGGGCTTCAGTTATGTTCATGAGTATTATTTCATAGCATCCACTGTTGAAAAAGCTTCTCAGGGTCGGAACGTAAAACTTGTACGTCGCTAACTTGAGATCAAGAAATACCGTACTGTTATTGCCACACAATCATCGCAATGCAATCTCACTTAGTGGTGGACAGACGGTTATACGGTAATGTAGTCTTGTTTATTGCATGGCGCACTGCAGTTACCACAATATTAGCTCTGTATTGCTGGATAATGACTTACAGAACACATTTATATCATTCTTTTTGTCTTGTTGGTCATCACATCCTGGGCTGGAAGGACCCGGGTGATTCCCCGCAAGCCTGGGATAAGGATAGGTGCGATAGTATAGGATAATAACAACATGTGCAAAATATTAACTTTCAGTGATTTATATGTATTATTACGTAAATATACTTCCAATTACTTCTAACAACTGAAAAGCTACCTAATGCAAAAAATGTTTTTAAAAGAGCGGAAGTTTCAGCTAAGCTGTCAACAACTCGATCCTGAAAGATTCGATTCCCATTATCCTTGGTCAGATCTAATTCTGTGTTTCAAATAATCAACGAATTCAGCAGTTCTCGCCCCAGTAAAGACTTAAATCTCGTCTTAAAGCGCTTCAGTGCACTGAAAATCGACTTTCAGAAGTCACTTGCGTCAACGGAATTGTCAGCATTACACAGTAAAGCAACGTACAGGTTGGACAACGTACCGCTGTGCTGTGTCATACTGTGGCAAAAGTTTACATGCACGTCGTACGCAACTTCGCCAGGCGTCGGAACCTCTTCGGGAAAAGCAAATGGCGTCCTTTGCAGTTTGGTCCAAGCCTTGTTTCTCTGAGAATATGAACCATTGTTGCAAGGGCGGAACGTGTTGACCCCAAAGAGTTTCAGAAGGTTCATTAAAACTTTTGGCGAAATATTATAATTCTTTTCACAGAAATTCTCGATCGGCATTTGCAGCTGATGCGAGAGACTTTAATGCGGCATTAGGAAACCCATTTTTGTTAATTTCATCGAAGTTTTTCGGGTACAAAAACGCGAGCGTCTTCATTAAATGTTAGTTGCAACTGAACTTTGCATCTGATTTAACTAAATCTGCGTTAATAGTGACTCTGTAGACGGAAACGGAATAGAATCTCTTTGGGTCCGCAGACAGTAATGCCACTTCGTCCTGGCATAACTCACCGTGGTTTTTGATTTTTTAAGATATTCTTCGTAATGGCAGCGTGCGGCGTTTGTCGATATCAGTATTTTTGATTTGCATTAATCCTTGAACTTGGGATCTAAACAGTGTTGGAGCTTTGTAAACGTCGTCAAAATTACCTGATTGGCTTCTTTAAACTTATCTCCAAACATTTGATAAGACCCCAAGCTTTACGATAGTCTACTGTTGCGGTTTGGGGATGCTGGCTTACCGCAGTTAGTATGTCAAAAATTTTGTTGAATGTAAAGGTTGTCAGGATGGTTTCCGATTTCAAAAATGAATCCATCAGTGCCTACGCTTGCAACGAAATCTTTAACTCGAATTCCATTTCGAAGATATGAGAGTTAAAACTTTTTTTATCAACGCGACGTGTCGAGTTTTCTCCGCAATAGTGGTCAAGGCTCTGTATTGGGCCCACAATCCCGTTTTCCGATGCTCTGTAATCGTCTCAGTTTGTCTTGACCAGTTGTTAATTCCAAAATTTTGTCCACGTGTGATGTGCGCTCAAATAATTCGTGCATAAATACACTGGTAGAGTCCAAGGACCCAAACACACTCTTTGCTTCAGCGCGGCTTGGAGTCACGCCTCCCAGCACTAAATTTAAAACATGCGCCCAACAAGGCGCGAAAATTAATTCTGGTACTTCTTCCTTCAGTGCCGCTGGAGACCAGCATACTTGCCGCCATGTTTCCAGGGCCATCAAAAGATACGCTAATTAGATCTGGAAAATGTTAAGCCTAACTGGGCTGATTCGTAAGTTACAAGAACTCGGTAAGCTTCTGCTATCGATTTCCGAACAGGAACCGCACTGACCGGCCGTTCTTGCGCGACTGAATTATTAACACAGCGCACGCAGGTTACAGACTGATCAACAACGCCAACGTCTTGGCAAGAACCCGCATTGAAGCCGAAAGATTTCGCTGTCTGGATTTCCTTCACGATCTATTATTTAACTTGAAGTGGATATATATTTATTAATTTATTTATAATGAGTTTTGACCAAATAGTAATAAGGCTACGTCTACCGTTACCTTTTGCTGACCTTTCTTTTTTTTTAAACTTTCAATAACTGCGTCCAATATGTGGCCTTTTGCCACTGGATCTTAGTTCAATAACACGACGACTACATTTAGAAAGTCCCAAAGAAATTGCAGATATTATCTGCGAGTGGGCATTGATGAACGTCAATGTGGAATATTGTAAATTTCTGCCTGACCGAGATTCGAACCCAAGTCTGCTGCTTGCCAGGACATATCGTCCATAAGGACAGACACCACATGGACGCAGTTAAGGCGAAAACGGCCAGTGATCATTTCGAATGCACACCCGGCTCGAAATCTGCAAAATGTGTAGCTCCTCTCAATTTCCGTCAGTTGTAGGTGACATTTTTTAATCTGCCTTTATTGTTTTTTTAGTAATTGAAATAAACATTTAGGTTCAATATTATTTAAACACAAAATGATCTCTAAGAGTAGCAAGTAAAGGAATAAAAGAATGTTGTGCTGTAGATTATTTCGGTCTGTGTAGTCTACTACACGACATTGTTAGCTCTCTTTTGTTGCTCGGTTGCTGGTTGCTGCTTTTGTTGCTAATTTACGTTTACTGATTTGATTTCTGCCGTTTTCACTGAAACTGCAGTTAAAGTTTTATTTATTTGTGCTGTGTAAATAAAGTATTAAAAATACAACGAAGTTTATTTTAAACAGTCTAAGTCTTTTAACCAGAGATATTCCTGGTCAAGTCGGCGATAACTACATCCTACGAAATAATTACTTCTCGAGGCTGAAACTGTTTCTGACCAGCGCTGCCCCGCACTGTCTAACACCGCCCTTCAGCAGGACGGCTGCCGCCCTTTTATAGTCCCGCTTCGTTCCTCCGTGAAAAGTTCAACTTGTACGTCACGTAACGAGTTTCGCAGTCTCGCCACCCTAATTTACATCTTTTGATACTTAAATAACACTTCAATTCTGACTACATCATTCTCATCCTCTTCGTGCCGTCAAATATTACAACAATTGCAGATACATACGCCTGTGCAGTTAGGAAGAGCGAATGTTCCTTGGGAGGTGGACGTACGTCCAAAAGAACGTTGCACCGTTCTCCTCGGAAACACAGCCGCTGCAGGATCGCATTCACACGCCAACACCTGGCAGCGACTGTTCGATTGAAACGTGCCCCTCCCCCCTTGTATGGGAAACTTACGCAATGTGTCTACCAGCACAGGTTGTGGCGCAGCAACGACGACGTGTGATACGGAAGTTCGGGTGTGGCCGTGGGCAGCGCACGGACGGCCAAAGCGGCGGCGCTGCTTTAAAGCTGGGGACCCGGGTTCGAGTCCCGGTGCAACAGATATCCTCACTGTCGTCAGCCTATTACACAGCTGACGAGTGTTCCGTACCGGCAGCTGCGAGTACACTCCGTGTATTCCATTGCGCCTCCGCTGTGGCCGTTCGTCTGCAGTCGCGCGCATCTCCAAAGGAATGTCGCGTCGTACGTCTCAACAGCACTGGGGTGTCGAACCTTGTGTTTCAGGAAGAGAACGAGGTAATCGAAGCAGCACCGCGAATTACAACAGATTAACGAATACAGCCACATATAACCACCAAAACATAACAGAAATAAAAGTGTAACATTCTGTGCGTTGGCAGGGTCAGTATATGCGGTGCGTATTTGACATCCTAAACTAAACGTGCACAAATATGTCAGAGCAATATCTTAAAACTACGTCGAACAACAACAAAAAAATGGCTCTGAGCACTATGGGACTCAACTGCTGAGGTCATTAGTCCCCTAGAACTTAGAACTAGTTAAACCTAACTAACCTAAGCACATCACACACATCCATGCCCGAGGCAGGATTCGAACCTGCGACCGTAGCGGTCTCGCGGTTCCAGACTGCAGTGCCAGAACCGCGCGGCCACTTCGGCCGGCTTCGAACAACATATTTACGAATTAAAGACATAATAAATAGACTAGACTACTTTCGCATCTCAGATTGAAGTAGTCTTTTGAAGTAGACCACAATTCGTACTCCTTCATAGATTCAGTTAAATTGAATGCACATTTCCACAGCACACCATGATATCAAGTGCCACCCCCATCTACGGTGAAATAATCCATAGGATTGATTTCAGTAAAATTTTACATAATAAGCACACGTACGAATAAAAGCTTCAACAACTTCTACCCATATACGAACTGGCTACGAGCTTCTCACCAGCAAGTGAATCTTTCAAACGAATGTGCTTCTTATTTGCGCCAGCGTTCAATACTTGCAACGGTCGTTACCCTAATCTTCATCCTTCCACAAAGGTAGCAGCGGGCCTTGACTTTTCGTGGTGTTTCTTCAACGGACATAACATTTCTTTTGTATATGAAAAACCTTAAGGATTCCTTCACACTCCTAGGTAGGGATATGATTTTGGCTCTTGAGAGTAGACGGAGCTCCAGTAATCCCAAACTCAGACGTTTTCAGAATTCTCAGTGACACCTGGACGTGAAAAACTGTATGTGATCTGACCACTGATTCCTGCTGTGTTCAATACCTGGAAAAAAAAAATTAGGGCCATCTTCTGGTTCTTCTGGAAATGGAATAATTACTGGCTTCTGGAGAACTGTGTCCACGGCACCTTTGGCGGTATTAAAAAAATTTATTAAGTCCGACGTCTGCGTGTTTCTCGATCCAAAATACTTCACTCTACATTGTTGATAGCAGCAAATCCCACTTCCCATTCTTTGGTAAATAGGATGTAACAACAATAACATTTCGAAATCCAAAAGCAGAGAACCGGACGGCTTTGCTTGCTCTTACTCACAGATCCTTCGAATGTCAGTTTCTGCTTCTGCAAACAATCAGCACTAGAGTAAAAGTTTTCACAAGCGAAATATCTCTTTTTCGTATTACATTTTCCAACTATGCATGTACACTTTATGGGGGTGTGCCTGGCTTAATGTACTGTCCTGACTGCATACGCTATAACTTCGCACGTTACCTGTGTAAAAGGATTTTGCGTCACGGAAAGCAAACACCTTCAGGGCACACTTGGCAGGCGAGTTCGGCCGGTACTGAATGAACCCACAGTTTTCTCTGAACTTCACTTCGACAATATGACTCTTTGTAGTTATTCACAAATTGCTCGACAACAAATCGAACTGCTGCGAGTTCGCCAAAACATTTTCTGCCATTTCTCGTTTCCTTTTCATCAACTGTGGTGCAGGTCACAATAAACAGAAGAAATTGTGTAACTCATACAAGCTCGAAGTATTTCTATTCCAGTGTCATGAGTGGCCCGTAGCTCGACCAAGTGTTGCGTTTTTGCCTGTTTTCAACACTTGGCTCGTTTAAAGTAAAAACAATACGACGCTCTTCGCAGGACTTCCCACGCATTTACCTAGTACACGTCACATCTCTGGAGTGTTTGTACGTGACTTGTGTCAGCTCTCTGTGGCAACCAGAGCAAGTGCTCGCTAACTTTATCGGGCCATCGATCAAGTATGTCGAGTACCAGGAAGGTGGAATTTTATCTTAAGGGACCTTTGCTCGCGCCACAAGGACAGCAGTATGTGGAAAAGTTTGCCGAAGCTTCTGTTCTGTAAACTCTTTAGCTGTGTAAGCGTGTTTGATTGTAATTTTTTTTTGTGTAGCAAATGACGTTGAATGAGTATGAGGCGCGATTTTAAACAAATCAAAATCAAACGAAAAACTAAAATTTTTAACGTCGTGAATTAAGTCGTTGAAGTGTCAGTACTAGCTAACTCTTTGAAGTTAATATGCCTCCTACGTGTAACTGGAAGAAACGGGGAAAAAGAATAACGAGGTAACAAGTGGCCACAGTGGGATTCAAACCGGGGATCACTCCCTGAGAAGCGACCGCACCTCACAGCCACTGGCCGTTTACCGCTTCTGTAACCAGCAGCCGGCAGGTCACTGCCGATAAATGGCGCAGGTGGTTTTATCGGAACCAAAGTTGGGGTCGGAGGTTGCTTAAGAATTCTGATGGAAAGAAGTTTACGTAATTATCACCTATGATTAACGATATATATACAGGGTGTTACAAAAAGGTACGGACAAACTTTCAGGAAACATTCCTCACACAGAAAGAAAGAAAATATGTTCTACATCTACGTCTACATTTATACTCCGCAAGCCACCCAACGGTGTGTGGCGGAGGGCACTTTACGTGCCACTGTCATTACCTCCCTTTCCTGTTCCAGTCGCGTATGGTTCGCGGGAAGAACGACTGTCTGAAAGCCTCCGTGCGCGCTCTAATCTCTCTAATTTTACATTCGTGATCTCCTCGGGAGGTATAAGTAAGGGGAAGCAATATATTCGATACCTCATCCAGAAACGCACCCTCTCGTAACCTGGCGAGCAAGCTACTCTTACAGAGTCTGCCACTTGAGTTTGTTAAACATCTCCGTAACGCTATCACGGTTACCAAATAACCCTGTGACGAAACGCGCCGCTCTTCTTTGGATCTTCTCTATCTCCTCCGTCAACCCGATCTGGTACGGATCCCACACTGATGCGCAATACTCAACTATAGGTCGAACGAGTGTTTTCTAAGCCACCTCCTTTGTTGATGGATTACATTTTCTAAGGACTCTCCCAATGAATCTCAACCTTGTACCCGCCTTACCAACAATTAATTTTATATGATCATTCCACTTCAAATCATTCCGCACCCATACTCCCAGATATTTTACAGAAGTCACTGCTAGGAGTGTTTGTTCTGCTATCATATAATCATACAATAAAGGATCCTTCTTTCTATGTATTCGTAATACATTACATTTGTCTATGTTAAGGGTCAGTTGCCACTCCCTGCACCAAGTGCCTATCCGCTGCAGATCTTCCTGCATTTCGCTACAATTTTCTAATGCTGCAACTTCTCTGTATACTACAGCATCATCTGCGAAAAGCCGCATGGAACTTCCGACACTATCTACTAGGTCATTTATATATATTGTGAAAAGCAATGGTCCCATAACACTCCCCTGTGGCACGCCAGAGGTTACTTTAACGTCTGTAGACGTCTCTCCATTGAGAACAACATGCTGTGTTCTGTTTGCTAAAAACTCTTCAATCCAGCCACACAGCTGGTCTGATATTCCGTAAGCTCTTACTTTGTTTATCAGGCGACAGTGCAGAACTGTATCGAACGCCTTCCGGAAGTCAAGGAAAATAGCATCCACCTGGGAGCCTGTATCTAATATTTTCTGGGTCTCATGAACAAATAAAACGAGTTGGGTCTCACACGGTCGCTGTTTCCGGAATCCATGTTGATTCCTACATAGTAGATTCTCAGTTTTCAAAAACGACATGATACTCGAGCAAAAAACATGTTCTAAAATTCTACACCAGATCGACGTCAGAGATATAGGTCTATAGTTTTGCGCATCTGCTCGACGACCCTTCTTGAAGACTGGGACTACCTGTGCTCTTTTCAAATCGTTTGGAACCTTCCGTTCCTCTACAGACTTGCGGTACACGGCTGTTAGAAGGGGGGCAAGTTCTTTCTCGTACTCTGTGTAGAATCGAATTGGTATCCCGTCAGGTCCAGTGGACTGTTATGTGGACATGTGTCCGGAAACGCTTACTTTCCATGTTAGAGCTCATTTTATTACCTCTCTTCAAATTACATTAATCGTGGAATGGAAACTCACAGCAACAGAACGTACCAGCGTGACTTCAAACACTTTGTTACAGGAAATGTTCAAAATGTCCTCCCTTAGCGAGGATACATGCATCCACCCTCTGCCGCACGGAATCCCTGATGCGCTGATGCAGCCCTGGACAATGGCGTATTGTATCACAGCCGTCCGCAATACGAGCACGAAGAGTCTCTACATTTAGTACCGGCGTTGCGTAGACAAGAGCTTTCAAATGCCCCCATAAATGAAAGTCGAGAGGGTTGAGGTCAGGAGAGCGTGGAGGCCACGGAATTGGTCCGCCTCTACCAATCCGTCGGTCACCGAATCTGTTGTCGAGAAGCGTACGAACACTTCGACTGAAATGTGCAGGAGCTCCATCGTGCATGAACCACATGTTGTGTCGTACTTGTAAAGGCACATGCTCTAGCAGCACAGGTAGAGTATCCTGTATGAAATCATGATAACGTGCTCCATTGAGCGTAGGTGGAAGAATATGGGGCCCAATCGAGACATCACCGACAATGCCTGCCCAAACGTTCACAGAAAATCTGTGTTGATGACGTGATTGCACAATTGCCTGCGGATTCTCGTCAGCCCGCACATGTTGATTGTAAATTTTCACAATTTGATCACGTTGGAATGAAGCCTCATGCGTAGAGAGAACATTTACACTGAAATGAGGATTGACACATTGTCGGATGAACCACTCGCAGAAGTGTACCCGTGGAGGCCAATCAGCTGCCGATAGTGCCTGCACACGCTGTACACGGTAAGGAAACAACTGGTTCTCCCGTAGCACTCTCCATACAGTGACGTGGTCAATGTTACCTTGTACAGCAAGAACTTCTCTGACGCTGACATTAGGGTTATCGTCAACTGCACGAAGAATTGCCTCGTCTGTTGTAGGTGTACTCGTTGTTCTAGGTCTTCCCTAGTCGCGAGTCGTAGGCTGGAATGTTCCGTGCTCCCTAAGACGCCGATCAATTGCTTCGAACGTCTTCCTGTCGGGACACCTTCGTTCTGGAAATCTGTCTCAATACAAACGTACCGCGCCACGGCTATTACCCCGTGCTAATCTGTACATCAAATGGGCATCTGCCAACTCCGCATTTGTAAACATTGCACTGAGTGCAAAACCACGTTCGTGATGAACACTAACCTGTTGATGCTACGTACTGATGTGCTCGATGCTAGTACTGTAGAGCAATGAGTCGCATGTCAACACAAGCACCGAAGTCAACATTGCCTTCCTTCAATTGGGCCAACTGGCGGTGAATCGAGGAAATACAGTACATGTTAATTAAGCGTTTCCGGACACATGTCCACTTAACATCTTTTCTTTATTTGTGTGTGAGGAATTTTTACTGATTTGTAACACCCTATATATATATATATATATATATATATATATATATATATATATATAGTGGTTCATTGATAGTGAGTGGGCCAAATACCTCATGAAATAAGCATCAAACGAAAAAACTACAAAGAACGAAACTCGTGTAGCTTGAAAGGGGTAACCAGATGGAGCTGTCGTTGGCCCGCTAGATGGCGCTGCCATACGTCAAATGGATATCAACTGCGTTTTTTTAAATAGGAACCCCCATTTTTATTACATAGTCGTGTAGTACCTAAAGAAATATGAATGTTTTAGTTGGGCCTCCTTTTTCGCTTTGTGACAGATGGCGCTGTAATAGTCGCAAACGTGTAAGTACGTGGTATCACGTAACATTCCGCCAGTCCGGACGGTATTTGCTTCGTGATACATTACCCGTGTTAAAATGGACCGTTTACCAATTGCGGAAAAGGTCGACATCGTGTTGATGTATGGCTAATGCGATCTAAATGCCCAACGGGCGTGTGCTGTGTATGCTGCTCGGTATCCTGGAGGACATCATGCAAGTGTCCGGACCGTTCGCCGGATAGTTAGGTTATTTAAGGAAACAGGAAGTTTTCAGCCACATGTGAAACGTCAACGACGATCTACAACAGATGATGATGCCCAAGCAGGTGTTTTAGCTCCTGTCGCTGCTAATCCGGACATCGGTAGCAGACAAATTGCGCGAGAATCGGGAATCTCAAAAACTTCGGTGTTGAGAATGCTACATCAACATCGATTGCACCCGTACCATATTTCTAAGCATGACGAATTGCAAGGCGACGACTTTGAACGTCGTGTACAGTTCTGCCACTGGGCACAAGAGAAATTACGGTACGATAACAGATTTTTTGCACGCGTTCTATTTAGCGACGATGCGTCATTCACCAAAATGGGTAACGTAAACCGGCATAATATGCACTATTGGGCAACGTAAAATCCACGATGGCTGCGACAAGTGGAACATCAGTTACCTTGGCGGGTTAATTTATGGTGCGGCATTATGGGAGGAAGGATAATTGGCCCCCATTTTATCGAAGGCAATCTAAATGGTGTAATGCATGCTGATTTCCTACGTAATGATCTGCCAATGTTACTACGTTTCACAACATGACAGAATGGTGATGTACTTGCATCATGATGGATGTCCGGCACATAGCTCGCGTACGGTTGAACCGGTATAGAATAGCATATTTCATGACAGGTGGGTTGCTTGTCGAAGCACCATACCGCGGCCCGCACGTTCACCGGATCTGACGTCCCAGGATTTCTTTCTGTGGGGAAAGTTGAGGGATATTTGCTATCGTGATCCACCGACAACGACTGACAACATGCGTCAGCGCGTTGTCGATGCATGTCCGAACATTACGGAAGGCGAACTAGTCGCTGTTGAGAGGAATGTCGTTACACCTGTTGCCAAAGGCATTGAGGCTAACGGACATCATTTTCAGCATTTATTGGATTAATGTGGTATTTACAGGTAATCACGCTGTAACAGCATGGGTTCTCAGAAATGATAAGTTCACAGAGGTACATGTATCACATTGGAACAACCGAAATAAAATGTTCAAACGTACCTAGATTCTGTATTTTAATTTAAAAAACTAACCTCGTACAAACTGTTCGTCTGAAACTGTGAGCCATATGTTTGTGACTATGACAGCGCCATATATCACAAAGCGAAAAAAGTACTCCGACTAAAACATTCATATTTCTTTACGTACTACACGAATATGTAATAAAAATTGGCGTTCCTATTTCAAAAAACGGAGTTGATATCCGTTTGACATATGGCAGCGGCATCTAGCGGGCGAACCATAGTGCCATCTGGTTTCACCCTTCAAGCTAGACAAGTTTCGTTCTTTGTAGTTTTTTCATTTGACGCTTATTTCGTGAGATATTTGGCCCTGTCACGATCAATGGACCGCCCTGTATATATACCTCGAGTGTGGAACGGAATGGCCCTTTTGACTTTTCACGTACTGATAGAAGTCACTATAAATTTGTCGTATGAAATTTCCCGAAATACTGTAATTTGTAATAAATGTACGGCCTGCTGAGGTATGTTTGTATTTGACAGTTCTTGCATGATACATACAAACGTGTGCTGCCTCGCACGGCTGTTTCATTCTGCGTGCCGTGTCGAAAGCATCGAAACCCAGACTCGCGGCCTGTGCAGTTACTGTGAAGACGTCAGGAAGGAAGACAAAAACCCTCTGTCTGGGTTTTCGCGACTGGATTTTGAGACGTGAAGACTTCAGTACCCACAGTCAATGTCGCAAATAGGACACTTGTGTACTGCTGGAGGCTTTGGGATCCGTACCAGGTCGGACTGAAAGAAGACATGGAAGCAATTCAGAGGCGGGCTGCTAGGTTTGTCACCGCTGGGTTCGAACTACACGTGTTACGGAGATGCTCCGGGGACACAAATGGGAATCCCAGGAGGGAAAGCGACGTTATTTTCGAGAAATACTATTTGGAGGACCGGTATTTGAAGCTGACTGCCTATCGATTCTAGAGCCACCAGTACACACTGCACGTAAGGACCACAAAGACAAATTACGAGAAGTCAGGGCTCACACGGAGGCATACAGGCAGTCGTGTTTCCCTCGCTCTCTGTGCGAGTGGAACTGGAAAGGAAACGACAAGTAGTGGTACATAGTACCCTCCGCCACGCACCGTACGTTGGCTTGCGGAGTATCTGTGTGGATGTAGGTGTACGCTGTGAACTACATAGCGGATAGACACGGGAAACCATAGCACTTTCAAGCATTTTTCATTCCGAATTTTGCCTCTCGATCACTTCGAGGAGCGAATTTAAAGTTATTAGAGAAAATGGTTCAAATGGCTGTGAGCACCATGGGGCTTAACTTCTGAGGTCAATAGTCCCCTAGAACTTAGAACTACTTAAACCTAACTAACTTAAGGACATCACACACGTCCATGCCCGAGGCAGGATTCGAACCTGCGACCGTAGCGGCCTCGCGGTTCCAGACCGTAGCGCCTAGAACCGCTCGGCCAGTCCGGCCGGCGCGTATTCAGTCTCGCACCTCCAACGTGGGAACGGCCAGTGAAAGCCTTCCGACATTTCGCATTCCTAGAAACGAGAGGTGGTCTAGGGCTGCGATACGTGGGTGGGATGACATGCGACAATAAATTGGTAAATACTTAAGATTTCGATCTTAGTGTGAAAACGTTCTACATTATTTATACGTAAAGAGAGGCGCATTCTTTGCAGGTCGCAGAGACCTTGATCTCAAGCTGATAGGCCGGCACTCATCTGGAAACGTGAGTGGGCACCTGGCAGTCAACACTCCAGACCTGTGATAAGCTGATAAGCGAGTCGCCGTTATCGGATGTCGACACTTGCGCAATGGGGCCGGTAATTTGCAATTCTGCACCGTTCGGAAATAGTGAGGGGCCAACTGGAGAGAAACGGCTCCATTTCGGCGGTTTGGGAGACGGAGCAGCTGAGGGGTGTGTGTGTGTGTGCAGGAGGGCTGCGTGTGGAGCAGCCTGGCTTTGGGGGGCGGCAGGGGTTGGGATGCGTGGGGAGGGGGACTGGGGGCGGGGGGGGGGAGGCTCTGCAGGGGGGTCTGCAGTCTGACGTGAAGACCCTGCGACGGGACTAAGTCCCCCTCTGAGACACGGCAAACATCAACAGAGTAACAGTCACGTGAGACATAGTCCCCTTGTACCACACACGACGGGTGGCTAATAACACACGCAGGTCAACGTGTACACCTTGTTACACTACAGAAATGTATTAGCTAGGGCAACTCATTGTAGGTTGTTTATTACCAGAAAGTAATACGGCGTATCTTCTCAGGCATGGGCCTGTCTCTGAGAATTTTCGACTTGCGGAACACAGCACGATGTGCTGAAGGCGAAAACTCTATAGAAACTACAGTGTCCACGTGTCCCCCCCGAGAAGGCACAACAGGTCGCTGATATCCTCGACACACTAAACACTCTAGCGGAGAAAACCGGCTGCATTCTCAGACGATGAAGTGACCTACAGGAAAGGGCAACTTCACGATGACTGCGAGGAAACCTGGAACAAATCTGACGGTATTTTTTTGCTTCATTTGCAAACAGAAACCTCTCTTTAAATAGGTATCAATGCAATAATAATATCTAGTAATTAGATAAAGAGTGTCATGTTGGCCTGTTGCTGAATTCCACGTTTGCATGAGAAGCTATAGTATGTGTAGAGACACACTATAAAACTACGCGTACGTCACTAGTTGGCAAGCCACGTGACTCCGTGCGCTGGAGAGTACTTCTGGACGCACGAACTGACCCGCCCCTCCCCTCTTCCGGTCGCGGATGCCGCATGGGAAGAGCGGTCGTGGCTGAGACACGCACTGGCTCTGATTTCCAGAATTTTCGCGCGCGCTGATATCGCGAGATGTACGTGACAGCCAGTGAGGCGTTGTCCGACTCTTCCCAGAAAGTACTCTCTCGACATGTCAGTAGTAAACCTCTGCGAGATAGACAACACCTCTCCTGTAGCGTCTGCCCCTGGAGTCTGTTGATGATATCTGTAGCTCTCTTGCGCCGACTAAACCATCACCTGACGAAACACACCGCTGTTCGTTGCATACTCTCTCTCTCGTCTCTCAGACCTAACTCGTAAGCGTAGCAGACTAACAACACTCAACAATGGGCCAAACAAGCGCCTTATAAGCCTGGTTCTTCGTGTATGAGTTACACTTCCTTAAGATTCTTCCTCTCAATCTGCCGTCTGCTGTTCAAAAAATGTTCAAATGTGTGTGAAATCATATGGGAGTTAACTGCGAAAGTCATCAGTCGCTAGGCTTACACTCTACTTAACCTAAGTTATCCTAAGGCCAAACACACACACCCATGCCCTAGGGAGGACTCGAACCTCCGCCGGGGCCAGCGGCACAGTCCTCGACTGCAACGCCTCAGACCGCTCGGCTAATCCCGCGCGGCTTGGCGTCTGCTTTTCCTGCTATTTGTTTCGTGAGGTCGTTCCACTCAAGGTCGTTCTGGATAGTTACGCCTACATGCTGCTCACAGTAGCTGTACAGTAGTGCACTTGTTCTCCTACGTACGCGCGATGTCGTACATTTATTTACGTTCAGGGTCAACCGCCAGAGCCTGCACCATTCATCAGTGCTCTCCAGGTCGTTGTGGAAATAGACACTGCGTTGCTACTTTCTTACAGACAACTGCACTACCTGCGAACAGTGTCAAACAGCTTCCGACGCTTTCTACTAGATCATTCATATACACTACAAACAGTAACGAAACTAACACTCTTCCTCAGTGTATTGCTTACATTACCTATACATCTCAGGATTCTGTTCCATTGAGAGTGACAACTTGAGCTCTGTCTATGAGAAACTCTTGAATTCACTCGCAAATGTAGTCTCGATACTTGATAATCCGGTATTTTTTCCACTAGGCTGCACTGCGGGACAGTGTCAGATGGCTTCCTTAAGTCGGGGAACGCTGCACCAACCTGAGCCCCGTTGCCTGCAGTGCTGTGGAGCTGACGGAAGAACAGGACGAGCTTGGGAGTAACACTGAGCATTGGTTGACATGGCTCTGAGCACTATGGGACTTAACTGCTGAGGTCATCAGTCCCCTAGAACTTACAACTACTTAAACCTAACTAACATAAGGACATCACACACATCCGTGCCCGAGGCAGGATTCGAACCTGCGACCGTAGCGGTCGCGTGGTTCCAGACTGTAGCGCCTAGAACCGCTCGGGTACTCCGGCCACTATGGAGCATTATACTCCGACTACAGTCTATACATATATATATATATATATATATATATATATATATATATATATATATATATATATATATACTGTGATCAAAAATCGGAGTATAATGCTACATAGTGGCCAGAGTGCCCGAGCGGTTCTAGGTGCTACAGTCTGGAACCGCGCGACCGTTACGGTCGCAGGTTCGAATCCTGCCTCGGGCACGGATGTGTGTGATGTCCTTAGGTTAGTTAGGTTTAAGTAGTTCTAGGGGACTGATATATATATATATATATATATATATATATATATATATGTGTTGTTATTGTTGGAGATTTCTCCGCAGAAATGGAAAACGTTGAGCAAATAACTCGATCAATTATTCTTTGTGTTCTTCTTGTTCTTCCAATACGCATTCATTCTTTCCGAAAAGACGTGTTTACGCACATTCGATCCCTTTGGTCTGTATTATTTTTCTTTTGGTTTCTCTGATGTAACTTCCTATTTGTCTTCTTTGTGTCTGAAAGTGTCTCTTTCTTGAAGTCAGCTAGTCTTATGTTTCCATTATTTAGGTCCTTTCGAATTTCATCTAGCCGAGGTGCGGAATTCTTGTGTGGCTACATAATCTATTATTGTCTTCGTCAATCGATTTTCTGGTATTCGGCTGAGATGACCAAAAAATTTCATTCCCCTTCTGCTAATATCATTTTCGATGTTTGAAAGCTTTTCCGTTGTATTAATCGATTGTAGCATGTAACCGCCTTTGTTACGTCTTCCTGCTAGAATTTTGCTGATTATCTTTCTCTTTTCTTTTCTGATGTCTTCAAGTTGTTGTTTCCTGTCAAGAGTTAGTGTTTCACTTGCATAGCGGATTGCTGGTTTTATGACAGTATTGTAGTGTCGAATTTTTGTCCCTCTTGACATTGATTTTTAGTTGGTTTTGGATTAACCCTAATCCTTTTTTAATTTTGTTGAGGCGATGTTGATGTGAACTGTTTCAACACCTGTCGGTTCAATGAATTCTCTAAGGTATTTAAAATGTTGCGCCCTGTTAAATTTTACAAAATTTTGTTTTCAAGCTTGCAATTTCTCTTTTTCAACAAAAGAATTCAGTTTTCTCAAATGAAACTTGTAAACCTACTTTTTATGCACATTCTTTGAGTATTTCCAGCTGTTTCACTGCCCTCTGCTTATTCTCTGTTAGTATTGCCAGGTATTCCGCAAATGCGAGATCTGGTATGTAGACATTGTCTTTGGCAATGCCGAGTCGTATTGGCTTCCAAACCCCACATTTCTTGAGTTCTTTCTCGCATTCTTCCATAACTTTGTCCAAAACTACGTTGAACACCTGTTTGAATGTCGAAGGGTTCTAAGATCTCCCCCATATACGTTACTTTAGATTTCGTGCCAATGAGTGTTTGTTTTATGATTTCTCGTGTTTTGGGATCTAATCGTCTCTCTTGTAAAATCTGGAGTAGTGAGGGCGTGTCTCCTGAATTGTATGCTTTTTGAAATGTACAAATGTGTTTACTACACTTTTTGTCTGAGACCTCGCTTTTTGAGTATGGTTTTGAGGTTGAAAATTCGCTCCAGACATGATCTGTTTGATCTAAATCCTGCTTGATATTCTGCTACTTTGGGTTGTAATTGCTGTTGTGTTCTGTTCAAGAGACAGAGGATCGACACTTGCTTGCAGGTAGTGGCCACTGACCCTCAAGATAAGCAGATGTAATTTATTACGCATAAATAGGCATAATGACTGACTACTGGATGATTGTAGGATTGCAGAACAACCAGTGGAAGCAATTACATCCATAAAATATCTAAATGTGTGTGTACAGAGCGATCTGAAACTAATGGCAGGTAAACTTAAAAACCATACACGATAATTGGAAGGACTGTCTGGAAGTGTAGTCCACCCACAAAGGAGGCAGTTCACAAAACACCCGTTCGACCAATACTTGACTATTGCTCGTCAGTCTGGCATCCAGAGCAGATAGGATTTCAGAGGAATTAACGGAGATCCAAAGAAGAGCAGCGCGTTCCGTTACGCAAGCATCACGGAGACGCTCAGGCAGGTGTGCTGGCAGACGCTGCAAGAGACGCACTCCACAGCACTGTGTGGTTTACTGTCGAAGTCCCTAGAATGTACAAACAGTCATCTGGCAAAAGACAGTGAGTCGAACACACATGGAGGCTTACTCACAGCCGTTCCTCCTTTGAAGCACTCTCGAGTGGAACAGGAAGAGGGGCATGGTCAGTGATTGACAATGTATCGCCCAGCAGGTACCATAAGGTTGCTGTGAGGCTGGGACGCCACCACCTGGCAGCCACAGCGGCGGGCTCTGGCTCACAGCTGCAGCACCGTGGAGGCAAAGTGCCGCACCTGTCGCCTCAGCTGGGTTCAGCTTGCTGGCCAGCCACAGCAGAGCGACTGCTGGCGGCAGAGGTGGCAGCTCCGTGAACTGAATGTGGCGCCCTGCACACCCCAAACCACCTACAAACTTTAATCGTGTATCCTCGTTATTACGCAGTAGATCCAAAAGAGGTGTCCTTAATCGCTGTTCTTCCAGCTGTAGAAATTCCATCAGCAGGCAAAGTATTCAATCTTATGTCAAAAAAAACTATAATAGATTTCGGGAGTCCGTTTCGTGGCATCATACTCACTGGAATGAGGCAGAACGGACTGACAATCATTTGTGATACAATCGCGGTCATTCTACATCTAGTCTCCGGCCGGAATGGCTGAGCGGTTCTAGACGCTACAGTCAGGAACTGCGCGACTCCTCCGGTCGCAGGTTCGAATCTTGCCTCGGGCATGGATGTGTGTGATGTCCTTAGGTCTGTTACGTTTAAGTAGTTCCAAGTTCTAGGGGACTGATGACCTCAGAAGTTAAGTCCCATAGTGCTCAGAGCCATTTGAAACATTTTCTACATCGAGTGCCGAAAAGTTCTGTTTGACGTCGTTCAAACTGAAACAGAAACAAAATTTTCAATCTCGAGGGTGTCGAGTTTAATCCAGTTATCGAGTGTATTGCGACATATCACACCCGGTGGGAATGGAACGTGCCTCCGGGATCCGAAGGGCGGATTGCGCAAGCGTGCTCTCGCGGCAGATAAGCCGGCCGGCGTGACGTCACGCGGCAGGTGTATAAAGAGCGGTTGCCGCCAGCTGCCTCGCCCCGCTCCGCGTCGCTCTGCTCCGCTCCGCCTGCAGGGTGAGTAGCGGCGCTGCTGCCGCCTGCCAGCCGGTCGCGCGTCTGCAGAAATGTCCAAATGTGTGTCAAATCTTACGTGAGTTAACGGCAAAGGTCCTCAGTCCATAAGCTTACACTCTACTTCACCTAAATTATCCTAAGGACAAACACACACACACCCACGCCCGAAGGGGGACTTCGAACATCCGCCGGGACCAGCCGCACAGTCCACGACTGCAGCGTCTCAGACCGCTCGGCTAATCCCGCGCGGCGGTGTGCCTGCCGGTGTGTGGACGTTTGCCACGGCGGACATTTGCCACGATTTTACCTTCTCCGAAGGTTTTGGTCTCTTGTCTCCCCCTCCTCCTCCTCCTCATCGCTTACTGACCCTTTCCGCTGGTTTACTTAACATAGAACCAGAATCTGTTGGGAATTTCCGCCACATTTCTAGAGAGAGTTTCGTTGTGCAAAGTATTAAATGCATCTCGCATTGAAATGGACACCGAATTTCGAGCCTCAGTAAAACTTCGCCAATCTTGTAGATTTTCCGTTCGTCTAAATTACACTTGCCTTTTTCGGTGCTCCTGGAGGAGCATTCTGTCGTGTTTTGTGTACCATGTGGGATCAATTCCGTCTCTTATTAATTTATTTGGTATGAATCTCTCGAGTGCTGTTGATACTATTTCTTTCAACTTCAGCCATATATGGTCTTCACTTACATAGTTTGGAAGGATTGGAGACTGTTTCTAAGAAGTCAACCGAATGTTTAGTTGCTTTTATAAATAGATATATCTCGCGTTTAGTTTTGGTGAATTTCTTTGTTACGGAATTGAGCCTCGCTACGACTGTGTGTTCACTAATCCCTGTATCCGTCGTGATGCTCAGGATTATTTGTGGCTAAGAGTTCAAGTGTGTTTTCGTAACCATTTACAATTTGAATGACCTCGTGAACTAATTGTTCAAAATAATTTTAAAAAAGCATTCAGAACAATTACGGAAGTTGTTTTATATCTACAATGTGGTCTGGAAATGTATTTTTGTCAACATACGGAAGGTAGATTGAAGTCACTGCCAACTATAATTGTATGATATGAGTAGCGTACCTATTCGTGATGAGACTCAAGTTTTTTTTGAACTCTTCAGCAACTGTTTCATCTGAGACCGGCGGTCAGTAAAAGGAGCCAGTTACTAATTTATTCCGGTTGTCGAGTATAACCTCTGCCCATACTAAGTCACAGGAACTACCTGCTTCAATGTCGCTTGTCAGCTGGAACGCACATTACATTATCTTTCCTTAAGTTGTGCTTCTTGTTTCTGTTGTAGTGGAGATCATTACCATTACAGCTTTTCCCTCGAAAACCTAGGATGCTTCTCTGTGACCCTGTAAATACGAGAGCTAAAGAATGTAGAACAACAATGTACGTTACAAGCATAGCGTTCTGAATTACTTCATTTCCTTCAAAAATGGTTCAAATGGCTCTGAGCACTATGGGACTTAAAATCTGAGGTCATCAGTCCCCTAGAACTTAGAACTACTTAAACCTAACCAACCTGAGGACATCACACACATCCATGCCCGAGGCAGGATTCGAACCTGCGACTGTAGCGGTCTCGCGGTTCCAGACTGACGCGCCTAGAACCGCTCGGCCACACCGGCCGGCTCATTTCCTTATTTCTAACATTTTAAAAATGTACGTCGGCTTTAGATGACATGTCAGTCAGAGATGTTCTTATCTCTATTTAGTGAACGTATTTTCAGTCATGTTTTGAACTTTGTCCCGCTACACTTTATTAACTAATGTTTCACCGCAAGGGATATCGCGTTTTAGAGAGTAAATTAATATGGAGTATGTCGTTCTTCTTTTCAAACATTCACATACCCATTTCTTCTTTACTTGTTGTCTTTTGGGCGTGCAGTTGTAATAATTAAAGTAGGCACAAATGCAGTGATCAAAAAGAAATGATTAGCATAAATTCGCATCCTCTTTACATCGTTCCTTTCTTGTTGCTCCCCTGCCGATGGACTGTTTCTATCGCGATCAGTAAGCGTGAAAGGAAGCTACCGTACAGGCAGAGGGATCTGTATTTATACTTGGCAGAAGTAATTACATACTGACATTATCCTCGGTATTGCTTTCGTTTCCCAAAAGTTATAAATATTCCGATTTCGTAAAAGAAGCTCTGTATTTGGCCTAGATGTCGAAGAAGAAGGTCCCTTACGGCCTGGTTGTATCGAGTAAGATGTGGAGACGGCGGTTTGAAAGCGGACAGAAGAAGTGCGAGGAAGCGCGTCCCTTACCTGAGGGGTCGCTACCCGGCGAAGGGGCGAGTGTGGCAAATGGCCGGCATTCGCGCCAGCCAGCGGCACGCTGGAGCCCTCTACACGGGAGAGAGCGGCCAACCTGCCGGCCGCCGCCATTTTGGGCCTACTGCGCAAGGGCAGCCCTGTGGACGGAACTGTAAAATTCGCCTGAATACGACAGTGTGTCAAGTGAACAAATAACTGTCGTTATTAATCGTTACATCCTTGATAACTCGGCGTCTACTGGGAAAATTAGTGAAAATTTGCTACTCTCTCACTGACAAGGGAACCTCCCCATCGCACCCCACTCAGATTTAGTCATAAGTTGGCACAGTGGATAGGCCTTGAAAAACTGAACACAGATCAATCGAGAAAACAGGAAGAAGTTTGTGGAACTATGAAAAAATAAGCAAAATATGCAAACTGAGCAGTCCATTGGCAAGATAGGCAACATCAAGGATAATGCGAGCTCAGGCGCGCAGTGGTCCCGTGGTTAGCGTGAGCAGATGCGGAACGAGAGGTCCTTGGTTCAAGTCTTCCCTCGAGTGAAAACTTTATTTTTTTATTTTCAGACAATTATCAGATTTCAGGCACTCACACATAATCAACTTCGCTCTCCAAAATTCCAGGACATGTTCAGTTTTGCTTGGACATATGCAGGATTTGACGGTCTACACACGGAAAAATTTGAAAACGTTAAAAACGTATGTTTTGACAGAGCACAGAGAAAACTGTGCGACTGTGAAAGTGTTGCATTCATTTGTTGCAGTTTATGTGACACACTCTTATGTTTTCATCACTTTTTTGGGAGTGATTATCACATACACAAGAAAACCTAAATCGGGCAAGGTAGAAGAATCTTTCTACCCATTCGCAAAGTGTGCAAGTTAAGTGGGTCGACAACACATTCCTGTCATGTGACGCACATGCCGTCAGCAGTGTCTTATAGAATATATCAGACGTGTTTTCCTGTGGAGGAATCGGTTGACCTATGACCTTGCGACCAAATGTTCTCGGTTCCCCTTGGAGAGGCACGTCCTTTCGTCTACTAATCGCACGGTTTTGCGGTGCGGTCGCAACACACAGACACTAAACTTATTACAGTGAACAGAGGCGTGAATGAACGAACGGACAGATCATGACTTTGCGAAAATAAAGAAAGTAAACTTTTCACTCGATGGAAGACTTGAACCAAGGACGTCTCGTTCCGCAGCTCCTCACGCTAACCACAGGACCACGGCGCTCCTGGGCTCACATTATCCTTGCTGTTGCCTACCTTCCCCATGGACTACTCAGTTTGTATATTTTGCTTATTTTTTTCATTGTTCCACACAACTTTTTCCAGTTTTCTCGATTGATCTGTGTTCAGTTTTTCAAGGCCTATCCAATGTGCCAAATTATAACTAAATCTGAGGGGGGTGCAATGGGGAAGTTCCCTTGTGAGATATAGACGCTTATAAATATAGCCAACAGTAATTTTTTTCTTACGCTGACCTTTGTGAAAAGTATTACATGCTTAAACGATAGAGTCCAGTCAAGGTCTTTGAGGTACACACATGACTTACAGTACATATTAAATTACAAATGCATACTTCGATTTGCATATTTCCTTTTTTAATGCTTGTTTGTTACAAATGATGATAGTTATTTGTAATTAAAAATAAAAAAAACACAAAATTACAAATTACCGGTGCATCAATTTAGCTAAAACATGTGAAAGACAATAAATTTCTTCTTCTTAAAATACCTTTGCTGCATTTCTCATACCAATACTTCTACTACTGCACTTTGCTGTGGCTTCCTTCTGCATCTGGCAGTTATATTTCCTCCGAAGAACGTAAATTCGAGTCTTCAAAAATTCATCTACAGCTCTGTCCACGACACTGTGAGAAGAAGGAATATTCTGAATGAGTTCCTCGAATGACTTCTGTGCAACTGCCTCCAGTGCTTGGTGAGATAATTTAGATTCCAGGAACAGTTTTTCATCCACACGAAAGACTTTATCTGTCATCTCAATAATGCGAAATATTTCTTGGGAAATGCATTCCAAGCTGTCTTGAGCTGTGTAATTTTTTAGTTTAGTGAGTCTTCGAACTGCTTCACATTCAGACTTCTCCTTTGGTGAAACTGGTTCTCGGCACGCTTCGCAAAGCAAATACTTCTTCTGCACTTGCTTTGTTGTTCTGCCTGCTAAATAATGTAGAGACTGTGCTTCCTCAGGTAGCATTTCTTTAACATCGCTTACGTCTGAATTCGCACTTGCAAGCAAGCCTGCATCGTCTGTGCCTTCTGCTTCGTCGTACGTCCGTCTGTGTTCCAAGTAGTCGACAAGAAATTCACCATCTTCTGTCTGATAATTTCCACGTTGACTGGGACGAAATTACTGTGACACAGCAATAAGCCGCAGTATCATCTTGAAACTGAGACAATCTGGAACAGGATTACTGGCTCGAACCATACTGAGAAGGTTTTCCAGAGCATCCTGTGATAGCCTGCACAACAGAACACACTGGACATTAATAGCTGTGCATGTTGCTACAATAACTCCAGATTGTACAGGTTTCCAGATACCCCTGTTTCCAATTTTCAAACAACGGGATGACACTCTTAAGGAACTGTACAACATCATTGTGTATGTCCTCAACGGTTCTACTCATGGCAGTTTTCCTGTTCCTTGAGGTCATTAATTTAAACCAACGAAAAATTGTGGCTATGAAAAATGCTGTTGACGTGGCAGAATCTTCAAGTACATGTTCCTCTATTGCATAATGTAACGATGCTGCAACGCTGTGATTTAAAAGTGCGTAAGCAGGACCAACCTTAATTTTATCGTAATGCCCTGGCCTTATGACTATCTTTTCAATCCCTAGCAATATTTAATTTATTTTCCTTGTCAAACTCGAACAGTTTCTTGATAGGCTCAATCGAGACTACCGGTCCCGCCAAAATTATTGTCTGCAATTACTTGCCGTGGTAGGATAATGTGGTCGGAATTAGTTAGGTGATTCCTCACATTCTTCAAGATATGAGCTACGTCAGGCACGAAGTACAGATTCCGCTCTGGAGAAAATGGATGTTGGCAGAAATTCTTTGTTTCATTATGACGGCCAGCAATAATACCATATTCACCCCACACTGCCTGATTTTGTCCACCCATATCTGATACAATAGCTTCTACCATCAGACCAATCACTTCACACTTCACAATTAATTGCCACAGGAAAGACTTTAGTTCTTTACCTGAAATTGATTTCCCGGTGAAATGGTAACCAATTATTTGTTTCCATTGGGTACTTAGACTACCAAGCATAAATACCAAGGCGTGACAAGCATGTTTTTCATACGAACCATTAGCTGCTGGAAGTGTTGGATAGCCAATTGCGAATTTCGATGAAATGTCGTAATTTAGGCCCGGCGAGAGACTCATCTCATCCATCATTATTGCAACATGTCTTTCAAAAGGATTCGTGGTGTCTACCTTCACTTTAAGAGCGGATACAAAATCCTCCAAAATACGTGGACTGAATGCCAGAGACTCAAGTTTCCTTTGTAGAGTTCGTTCGCTTGGTAATGGTTGTCCCAGTTCTCTCACCGGATTGTATTCAACGCTTCCACAAGCTAATCGAATTTTCAAAGCCTTCTTAATAGTTTCTGGTGAGCACTTTGTCCCTTGCATAGTTTTTTTTCTGCAGTGCCGAGATCTGATCGTCGTTTAAAAAAGGTTTCGCAGATGCCGCCATTGTACCAATTTTACCATTCGCACTGTGTAGTTGTTTCTGCAACAAGTGGACTTTCCTTTTCAAACTTTCTAGTTCCGTTTCAGTGTCACTCTCAGGAGGCAATCCGACGTCAGAACTGTGAACATCCGGCAAAACTTCTTCAGGAAGTACGCAAATTTGCTCATTACCTGAAAAGAAATAGTATTAATAATAATTACAAAAAAATGTTTTGTCGAACGAAAACGCGAGAAATTTAAGTGTCATAAAAAGTTAGTAGTGAATAAGATAGATAAGTCTGTCTTTAGTTACATATATGTATTTAAACAGTACCTGGCTCTGTCTGTGTAGTGTAAGTGCACTCAGGTTCCCTTTGCACACCCCTGTCCTTTGGTGGCTTTCGTCCCTTAATTTGAGGACGATGGCTAAATATAGTGGGTACTACATTAGATTTCAGTTTTTTAACACCATCCTTACAATTTGCTTCAAACTGATCAGGTGTGAAGTCAAGCTAAAAATGACAGTCCAAATTACACTGTTAAATAAAGTTGAAAACTAACACCAGTAAAGAAGTAAAGATGGCATTATGAATAACTAACAAAATAAACCTTTTCAAATTTCGTATACATGAAGTACATCTGTATTTGAAGATTTGATTTTCAGGTTCTGTGTCTTATTCAATGGTGATCGTAGGCATTCTTGTAAAAATGATGTGGATGTAGCTTTATTAATACTATCAATAACTTTGTTAATGCATTTAGAGCTATTTCTACATAAATACTACTACAAAAATGTATAAAGTGAAAAAAATTTTTGTTTTGTTTTCAGGTGTTTGTGTGTGTGTGTGTGTGTGTGTGTGTGTGTGTGTGTGTGTGTGTGTGTGTGTGGTCCATGTAACCACCACCAGCCCCGCACTTTTTTATAAATCCAGACTGAGTTTCTTAAAATGTGGCCTGACCTTTTTGAGGAAATAAAGTTAATATTTCCGCTGGACAACTACGTTAAATGTTCAGTACTTTCTCTCTTTTTAAGTCATTCTTCTATCTATGGATGGAAATTCAAATGTCTGTTTTAAGATTCGTGGACAGTTTTGCTCGTTCATTTATATAACACATAAGAGTATAGAGCCAACCTTTCACATTCATTGCTCCCATACCGAGAAGATGAGCAGGAACATTGTCGGTACCTGGCTCATGTCGATTCTCCACTTGTACAGAACTATTCTGAATTGCTGTTTTAAAATTGATTCTTCAGCGACTGTTGCTAATGAAACAACGTGAATCCAATAAGCAGACAGTGATATCCCATTTTATTCAAAGGTCCAGTCTCGGCATCTAATGCACACAGTCTACACAGTCAGTGTAAGGACGAACTGAGAAATTCTTCAGCGAAAATTAGATCTCGTTGTCCACAAACTGTATCATCGAGTGGTTATCTACTATTATCGGTACCATTTGCAATGCGGAGGTTCAGTGACTTCTGCTACAAAATGATAGTATATGTGTTAGTTGAAGGGAAAGAATATTCTCTGTGGCTGGCTCTGACATATCGCGCTGGGTGTGGTCGTCGGATGTTGTCCTGTTGGACTATTTGAGAAGTGTTGAGAGTGAGTTGCAGGCTGAGTAGGCCTGCTTCTCATAGGCAATGTTTCCCAGAAGCACCCTCCAGGTTGCAGTAGACCTGTGTGAAACAACTCCTGCAAGGCTACATGCACAATTATTGGTTAAATAACGAATAATGTAGATTCCAGCCATAAAATAATGTCGTTTCCTTGAAGGAAAGAAGTGAAGAGAATATCTAGTTGAATAAAGTACTGCTATAGTTCTTTACAACCTTCTTAGTATTTTGGTAGATGTCCACTTCTAACGATTGCCGGTTCAAGTAAAATCGTTGTGTAGAAAAAATTATGGAAATGAAGCCTCCCCCCCCCCTTATGGAGCTTGTCGCGCAAATAAAATGTGCTGAAAGAAAACCGTAACTATTTAGAAACGTATTATTAAAGGTATGTGGCTATTCAGCAATGGCATCAGTCTGACACAGCAAGGATATGACGATACTGCCACTGGCTGGTGATGGACCACTTTTTAGGAACCGTCACTCGAGACCGGTGTGCCTGTCACTTGCAGAAGTATCGATAGTCACCTGTAAGCTGAAAGGGCTGCCCGGTGATGCAGTGTTTCAGAATCGTCCGCAATGGAAGCAGTTAAGGACATCACGGAGATGACGGCCGTGGACCTGGGGGACCTGCTGGACGCCGGGGACGGCGCCGTGGTGACGCTGACGGCGGGCGACACGCGGCTGTTGGCGCACAGGGCCGTCCTGGCGGACAGGAGCCCTGTGTTCGCCGCCATGTTCGCCCACGACACCCTCGAGGCCAGCAGCGGCGCGGTGAGCATCCCGGACGTGGGGGGCCCGGTGCTCAGGCAGCTGGTCTCCTACCTGTACACCCTGCGGGCCCCCCAGCTGCCCGGCGCGGCCCCCCAGCTGCTGGCCGCAGCGGATAAATACGGGGTGTCGCGGCTGAAGGCGGAGTGCGAGCGGCAGGTGGCCGCTCAGCTGACCGTCGAGAACGCGGCGGCCGCGGCCGTCCTCGCAGTCCGCCACTCCTGCAGTGACCTCAGGCGAGCCGCCATCGAATTTATTAAGGCACGCACCCACGAGGTGATGGCCACTCAGGGGTGGGCAGATGCGATGCGGAAGCAGCCGGAAGACTTGGTCAAAGTGAGCCGGTTGCTGTACGATCCACCACCACAAAGCAGGTAAGGGCGAGACAACCCACTCATACGTGTCCCTCAGTTCTGGATGTGTGTGTGAGTGCGTGTGCGTGTGTGTGTGTGTGTGTTTCCATGACTATAATTTTTGCCGCTGAATTTCCTTAGATGTGTCACTGCTGTAAGATACACCACCATAGACTGTCATTTCCTGCTAGCTCACGATGCTATCAGTGTCCTCTTGTATCAGGTTAGCTGAATCCCTAAGCTGAGTCCACTTCATTAACAGGTATGTTTCCCAGCAAAAATCATCAGACAACCAATTTGTAGACATTTATCTGTCGAACTACACGTGCAGGAAAAGTTGTTCTTTAGGTTTTGGCATCAAGTGTCAGGAGAATAGGATACATTCACTGTGTGAGCGCAGCATGACGCATTCTGCTGTGCACACAAAGCTGTACTGCCCAACCCGGCCTCAAACACAGTGATGTGTGTAGTTTGCAGCCGGCAGCCCTTAGGGTCGCTGTAAGGCTGTTCGCATAGAGCAGCGTTTAAAGTTGTTCAGTGCCTCTGTGGCTGATGACAATGAGACACCTCTGAATAGTGTCACGCTGCATGAAGACGACGACCGAGTACGTCACTTCTGGCCGACACCTCGAGCAAGGAAGCTTAACGGTTCGAGGAGGGTGGCAACATATTTACAGTTTTCGACAGCTGATGTTGATCTGCGGAATTTTCTTCGTGTAGTAAAGGAGAATATCAGAGTAATCGCTGTTCACACCTCAGTACCACAGCTTCGTTCTCTGTCACTTTCTTTCTTCATGCAAGCCATATGCCAGTGACCTCCCCAACATAATTATTTGTTCTCTCCAAATCCAGGCAGTACATGGAAGATTTTGAATTGCTCTAAAGGAACATTATATGACAGAATAATGGTTCGCTGTCCGGTCTTGTATGGAAGATGATCAGAAAACCTGGTGAAGTAAGCATCGGTGCTCCAGTGTATGGCTGCTCACACCTCTCACAGCCTGGGACCACCTCACAGGAACACAAACCAGTCCTCGCGACGGTTCTGGCTGGTCCCATATAATTGAGTCTTCCCACCTCACTTCCTTCTCCTCTCTATTCAGCCGCTATATGAAGCTCATACAATACTTGGAGACATTCCCTTTAGTGCCATGCTCTACTGTGTCTTTGATGAAGAAGTACCCCACGCTTCTCCGCCTGTTTCAATTGCTCTATGGATTTCTATAGGCACCCAGTGAACACCACAGACTGGCATTCCACTGTGGCACTACCTATGATATTATCTACCCCATCTCTTACTGCTGCTATTCCACCTCTTATAGTCAGAACGTGAAACAGTTTCTGAGACCAAAATTCCCTTTTTTCTGCACCGTCTTACAGTTACATATGTCCATACAAGTCTAGTAGCCATTAACACTGATAAACCGGTCATTTATTTTGCAGCTGTATTCTAATACTTAGGTAATATTTTGTGTGGTATTTGACATACTGGTAAGCTTGTGTTTGAGGTGACGCTAAATGCATTCCCTCAAACAACTGCAATAAACTTATAGCCTATACTGTAAATCATTCAATGTGTTTCTCTTTTGTTCAATAGACATCAACATGATAATTCATGTTTGAAACATCGATCATATTACAATCTTTAGTTATGTTCTTGAAAAAAAAAATTAATACATCGCACCTAAATATATTTTCCTACATTACTCCAAACTCCTTTTTCACACTATGGGAATGACACAAGGTCTTAAGTTTGAGAAAGTTTTTGTTAACAGTAATCTTTTTACTGACAGTAATCCTTGTGTACATTTTACAAATTCTCTTGATGTATATTAGATCCTTGTAATTCCTGATCTTCACCTAGTTCACTGCCGCATACTGCACACGCTATGGGCGTCAGTTGCAGACAGAGATATCCTCTTCCTTTCTGGGGCTACCACGGTCTTTTGCTGTATAATTCTCCTCTTCTCCCCCCATTGCCCCTCACACTCAAATTTTATACATCACAGACGCCTAGGATTTTAATAATAATTAAAATAAGATGTATAAAAGTGTTGCATATAAGCAGAATAATTTTTTACTTCAATAATACAGTGCTTTTGCATTTTTTGGGGAAGATGTCTCATTACGTCATGTTTATCCTCCTCTCCTTGTATCCATGCCAGGACCTTGTAGACATAAGTTTCTCACAGAATTTACCATACATGTCTCCTGTATGTGGAGGACAAACTTCACTTTGTTTCAGTAGTGAGTTCACAGCACAGCTTACAGACCACAATATCATCAGTCACAAACATTGAGCACAGCCCCAGCCCCCACCCACCCACCCACCCACCCACCCACCCACACACACACACACACACACACACACACACACACACACACACACACACACACACACACAGTTTGTTTTCCATCATGGGGAAATGACACAGCTTACTTTGAGCGACTCATCATTTTGTGTGTGCTTATAAAGTGAGGTGGCTCGTTTGAAAAATACTTCAGTTTCTGTTAATTGTGTTTCTTGGATGAAATTTAGATTTATATGGTAACTCTGTTAGGCCAAGTAAATTTCGCGTTGCCACACCCTCTCACCTTCCCACACTTCCCACTGTACTGAATTTCTTCTCTGGCTCAGGTCGAAACGCGCTGTCGACCTTTTCATTATATGTACCTCCCAAAACCCAGTCTTTAACACATGCTTTGAAGACTGATGATCGGAGTATCCTGTTAATTAAATTAAGATATCCTTCACAACCAGAAGAGTGCTGTGGCTGTCCAGTTGGATTGTTTCACCACTAGCGAGATATGCTCGTGCCAGAACTAGAAATTACACGAGGAAAAGTTCTGTGCTGACTGGGATTCTAACCCCGTACATACTATCACCGCTGTTGACTACACATGAAGACATGTTGACTGTCAAATAGTTTTGCACCAGTAATTAGAAGTGGAATTTATAAACCTGAAATTATGTGATAAAAACTTCTGTGCCCGACTGATAGTCGAAACCGGCACCAATCTGTTGACAATGCATGTAGAGATGTAAAAAAATTATTATTGCCTTTCACCTACGATTCGCAATGCAAATGCTACAACTTGAAGTGACCCGATGAAAATTTTTACACCTGCCCACTATTTAAAACCAGACTTGCACTTTTCTTGGAAAACCTGAAGAGTTGGTAATGTTGGGGAAGCAACAAAACGATGAAACTGCATAGTCCAAAAAGGGTCAAAAACTGCGGAAAGGGATATCTGTGTTAAACTCCCAGCTCCCCGGCTCAGCAGCAACATTTGGAACATCTTAACCTCAAATACCTGCGCTGTGAAATGTATAATTTCGACTTGATTTTGTAATCGCTGAAATAAATAACGGTCAGCTGCACTATTGGCATTATGGAATGATGCAGAAATTTCTGTAGGAAGTGTTGGCCCCTAACTGAGCAGCTGTGACTTTGTACGAGTCTATGGTTACACTAACACTCGATCATACAAAATTAACTCGGCGACAAGTATCAATCGAATTTCCAGAAAGTTCTCCAAATAGTGTTGTCGCATTTATAGCTGCCGTATGTGTCATTGTGTCAAAGCAGTTAATTATTTTGTAGTGCTTTATTTTTGTGCTAGAGGTTTATAATTTTACTAAAAGAAGAGATGTATTTGGTTTATAAGGACGTCATTCGTACACAGTCATTATTCTGTTCAGACACTGAGTCCATTGTTATTCTGAAAGTGTTGTGCTTTTATTACAATTTCAAAAGGAATTTATTTTTCACCATGAGGTGGTATTAAGCTACAAAGCAACTTTGTTTATCCAATATAACAGTTTTTGGAGGAGGTCATTCATTATTATTCTTTTATTATTCACACCATTGATCTTGGCAAAGACGATGCATGTCTTCAGCAAATGGAGCCTATGTAGTGCAGGCGTAAAAACAGTATCATGCTACTGCATAGTAAAGTGCATACTCTTTCTCACATAACATTCAACATTGATGCATATAGCCTTAAAGGGCATAATTAAGTGAAACAAGTAGATTCATGCATAAAATGGTAGAGATATTGTTCGATGTGTTGTTACACAGGTTGCTATAAGTTCGTTTATCTATTGTCATTTTTATTTGAAGGTATAAACTGTTTATGCAGTGATGTATTCAATGTTATACATTTGAAGGTTATAAGCATTCTAAAACGGTGTTTAACGAGTATTTGTAGCTATAAAACAATGATAGGTGCTGGAAGCAAATCCTAGCAAATCGTTAAGAATTCTATTAGGTTCTGGGTTCAAATTGGCATCCAATGCAAAACTTTATGGAATGTCATTTCAAGATTTCTACCTGTTGTATGGTGTTGTGATCAACTGCTGTAGGGAGCTCAGGCGTGAATCAGAATGTCATCAACTCAACAGCAATTCATTTGTATTAACTGGACCGCTATCGCAGCGTTCGGCACCTGCCGTCTGCCAGCTGCCAGTGTGTGCACGGTCCCTCAGCAGGGCTGGCTGTAGTGAGCCACCCCCACATCCTCACATGGATACGCCAGCCAGCTCACACTCTGCTCTCTCTGTATGTGCAGCGCACCAGCCGTCACCGCCACTACCGCCACCGCCACCACCACCACTGACGCCACCACCGCCACCGCCACCGCCACCACTGCCAACGCACCCCGCCAGACACCTGCTGCAGATGCACTTCCCACATCTCCTCCAGCTGGAGAAGCCACTGTCTCTCGCATGCGGTGAGTTCCCTCACTACACACACATGCACGCTCTTATTAGCACTACATTGTACAGAAGGTAGAAAAACAGAGAAAGGAAATGTAAAGGATCAGTCTAGATTCAGTGAGGGTCAGGAAAATGAAATGGAAAGAAAATCATAATATATGGTCAGATGAATAATGGGGCAGTATCCACAGAATGAGGAAGTTGTATTATGAGAGGAAGGTCAATTAAAAATGGTTTGGTAGTGAAAGCAGTGATCTATTGTGAACATTTCAGTGATATATTCCCATCAGAACCAGTAAACCAATCCAACAATAACTCTGACATGTAAGGCGACGTCACACACGGAAAATCCAGTCACAGAGAGGGATTATGAGAGCACTTGATGCATAACACTGTATGTAAAGAGACATAAACATCTAAAAATCATGGTGTATTGGAATGCAGTAGCAGGGGACGAGTAAAGACAGATTTATTTATGAGACAATTTAGGGTCGTTGGTACAAACAAAAGAGGAGAAAGGATCCTAGACCCCTGGATTAAACTTGTTCAAGTAACAAGAATTACTCCGTTCAAGAATCAAAACAAAATCAGTAGTCGGCAGAGGTGGTCTCTTAAGCCTAAGCTCCTCAGGGTTTGGACCAACATGATTGTACCACTTTATTTTGCTATAACAGGTAGTCAAAGTAACAACAGACATGCAAAGCAGGAACTCTGCCAACTGTAGATCATATTTCTGTCTGTCAACACACATAGAGGGCTGAGATCCCATCATTTATTTCTGGGAAGAGGGGGTGCCGGGTCGGACTCTTCACCACAGAGCAGCATTTGCATCCAAAGTCTTCAGTTATTTGTTGGATGTAGTACAATCTTTGTCTTTGTCTACAGTTTTTACTCTCTGCTGCTTCCACCAGTACCATGGCAGTTATTCCCTGATGTCTTCAGATATACCCCACTTTGCACAGTTCCTTTCTTATCAATTCACCTAATTCTCAACATCCTTTTATTGCATCCCAATTTGAATGCTCCAAGTCACTTGTCTTCCTGTATCTCCCATAATCCATTATTCATTTTCATACAATACTGTGCTCCAAATGTACATTTTCAGATACTCTATCACAAAATTGAGGCCTATCTTTGGCAGCAGTAGCCTTGTTTTGCCTGGAATGATCTGTTTTCCTTTGTTAAATTACTTCATATAACAATCTCGCTCTGTCCCTCAGTGTAAATTGGCTTCCCAGGTAGCAGAATCACTTAAGTTCATTTACTTTGTGGTCCCTAATTTTGACATTAAGTTTGACACTGATGTTATTTCTGTTACTCACCAATATTTCCGTCTTTCTTTAGTTTAAATCATAATTCTGTGCTCATCCAACTGTTTATTGCATTCAACCACTTGGGTACTTCTTTCTCGCTTTCAGTGAACATGGTAATAACACCAGTGAATTTTATCAATGAAATACCTTCACCCTCAATTTTAATTAAATTCTTGGAAGTTTATTCAATTCCGCGAACGATTCCTTGATGTTCAAACTGAACCCTTGGCGATACTAATTCAGTCCCTGTTTTGCATCTTTTTAATGACAGTATTCCTTCATTCAGTTTTTGCTGTTCCGTGTTGATTATTGTGCATATAGTAATTTATGTAATCTGCTTGTACTCTATATCTCACTCGTATTTTTTGAGATTTCACACATGTCGCATTACTTTACATTGTCAATCTTTTTAAAGGTGGCCTAATGCAATGAAGGCTGCGTGATTTTCTTTAAACTTTGCTTCTCTTTTGAAGTGTAAGATTAGATCTATCTCTCTGGTGCTTTTACCTTTGTTAAATCCAAACTTACTTTCTTGTACATATTAATCGTGTCAGCAATTAGGATTCATAAGCTATTTAGCTCATTGTGCGAAATCGTTCGTATTTAGTGGTTCTTACTCGCATGTGGAGTGTGTAGATGATATTTTTCTGTAAATTTGTTGCTATGTCTATAGTCCCATAGATTCTACAGATGAATTTGAATAGTTGTTTCATTGCAGCCTTCTGCAAGCATCATATAAACTGCAAGTGAATGTTATGTAACCATTCGCTTTGTTTTTGCACAAATCGTCCAGAGCTTTATTAAACTCTGTGTCTAATGGCCAATCCGCTATGTTTTCCAGCTCGACTTTCAATTTCCCTTCCATCATGTCATCCAATAGTCCCTCTCCTCATGGAGATTCTCAGTGTACTTTTGTCAGCCATCCCTTTCTCTCCCGACCCCTCCCCCCCTCTCTCTCTCTTTCTTCCCCCCCCCCCCCTGCACTTAGCAGCGGGATTCTTTTCTAACCTCTTACACCCAAACCTGCAGATGTCAGACAGATCAGTACCAAAAGTTGCAGGTCGATAATAAACGTTAATTAAAAGTAACACCAGGACTACAGAGCACTTCACAAGCCTAACAGTGAGTGTGTAACGTATGTTGCTTTCATGTGGAAGTTGATAGAGCCTAAGATTGCTGTATCAAAGATCATGGGTTCACAACCAAACGACCCTACATTTGTACCGTATTATGTGTGAAAGTGCTATACGGGACGACGCGCTTTTTTTTGGGTCATCAGTCTTCTAACTGGTTTGATGCGGTCCATCACTAATTCCTCTCTTGTGCCAACAATCTCTTCATGACAGAGTAGCACTTGCAACCTATGTCCTCAATTATTCGCTGTATGTATCCCAGTCTCTGTCTTTCTCTGCAGTCCTTGGCCTCTGTAACTCCCTCTGCTACCATGTAAGTCATTCGCCAATTTCTTAGCAGATGTGCTATCGTTCTGCCCCTTCACGTTGTCAGTGTTTTCCATATATTCCTTTCCTCTCCGATTCTACACAGAATGACTTCATTCCTTACCTTGTCAGTCCACATAATTTTCAACATCCGCCAGTAGCACCACAGCTCAAATGCTTAGAGTCTCTATTCCAGTTTTCCCACAGTCCATGTTTCAGTACCATACAGTCCTGTACTCCATATGTACATTCTTAGAAATTTCTTTCGCAAATTAATGCCTATGTTTTATATCAGTAGAATTCTCTTGGTCAGGGCTAGTGTGCTTTTGATGTCCTCCTTCATCCATCCGTCTTTGGTTATTTTGCTGCCCAGGTAGGAGAATTCTTTAACTTCATCTGCTTCATGACCATCAATCCTGATGCTAATTCAGTTTCACTGAGGATAGGAATGTCAGCAGCATATCATATCCTTGATATCCTTTCATCTTGAATTTTAATTTCACTCCTAATCCTTTCATTTATTTCATTGCTTCTTCTTTGTACAGATTGAACAGTAGGGTGGAAGACTACATCCCCACCTTACACTCTTTTTAATCCAAGCACTTTGTTCTTGGTCGTTCACTCTTATTATTCCTTCTTGGCTCTTGTACATATTGTATACCACACATCTCTAGCTATAGCTTAGCCCTATTTTTCTCAGAATTTCTAACACCTTGCACCACTTTACATTGTCGAACACTTTGTCCAAGTCATCAAATCCTATGAACGTGTCTTGATTTTTCTTTAGTCTTGCTTCCATTGTCAACCACAATGTCAAAATTGCCTCTCTAGTGCCTCTACCTTTTCTAAAGCCAAACTAATTGTCATCTAGCACATCCTCAATTTTCTTTTCCATTCTTCTGTATACTATTCTTGTCAGGAACTTGGATGCATGAGCTGCTGAGCTGATTGTGTGGTAATTGTCGCACTTGTCAGCTCTAACAGTCTTTGTATTGGGTTGATGGTATTTTTCCGAAGTCCTAAGACACATACACTCTACACACCAACGTCAATAGTCGTTTTGTTGCCATTTCTCCCAATGATTTTAGAAATTATGATGGAATTTTATGTATATGATCTGCGTTATTGGATCTTAAGCCTTCCAAAGCTCTCTTATATTCTGATTCTAATACTGGACGTGCTCATGACATGTAAAATGGCTGTTTGGAGTTCACAGCAATGTTCTCTTGGTGGTCCGCTTTCGGTTCGTTTCACTGAAAGCAGTAAAGCTGCAGAGTGCTTTAGTAGTTTCACAGAATGTACAACCGGAACAGAAAAATAAAGAAACAGTTGCATCGCACATGTGGAAATAACAGCAATAACAATAATCAATAATAGACAACATAATAAGATCAATGATAAGTACATGATGTTCCACTAACGAAGCAGAAAAAGCAGACTGTCAAAGGAACATTGCTACAAACTCCGGAAAGTCTTTGTACACGTCAGGAAAATGTTGTCCCATGTAACAGCTTCGCGCCAACACGGTTGTCACTAGTGATATTTGAACGTTATACCCTCTCATCCACACGAGATCTAGGATGCAGTTACTCACAGATGCGCTCTTTCCGTGCTCAGTAGCTCTCGTGATTTAACTACCGTTTACACATGCCCTGTTTCGGTTCATACTCCATCGACATAACAGCTTTTGGCACTGATCTGAGAGTCTGACATCTGGAAGGATAGGTATTGGTGTTGTCATCCTTGCATTTAATTTCACTGAAGGATCTTTAGGCTTTTCTATGTGCTGAATATGTGCATCCTACGATCACTTTTTATTTATTTACCTGAAACTTATTGCAGTCATTCTACTTCATCGTCCGTCGAACTTAGAATTACATTCTTTAGCGACCTGTAATACTTTATTCCTGGCTTTCCCTGACTATTTTAGTACTTCTGTCTTTCATCAATCATTTTATGTATTTTTTTCGTTTGCTCAGATTTCTTCAGAGTTGCCTTCCTTGCTCCAACATTTCTCTGTTCAATTTTCGTGTTTCGCGTTGTCAGTGACACCAGCTGCTGAAATTCCAGCTGAGACATTCATTATCGCGTTATCTACAGTCTCACAGAAGTTGAAGAACCCATTCCATTCGTCAGCTCTTCAGTATCCCACTTATCTGCACGTTGATTGCTCCTGACAGTTCTTTTCAGTTTGTTCACCACCATAACTAAGTGACCCTACGTCTGCTCGTGCGTACCTCTTGCAATTCATCGGATTCTCTATCTGGGAACGATATAATGCAGATGGAACTTTCCAATTCTTCCAGGTCTGTCTTATACACCAAATACACACCACCACCTTCCCCCTTAACCTTCTTGATAGCCAGAGACGCTGAGGCGCTGAATCAGTCATACAAATATCACAGAACAGAGAGTGTAATCCCGCCACACAGAGCAGGGGGTCTCTCACACAGGGAGCGGTGTGGACAGAGCCAGCTGCGCAAGTCCCACAGAGGACTGTTCAGTAATGACTGCACATGGTAAGCCAAATGTCTTGAAATTTTTTCTGGAGCTGCTGTCCTTCAAGTCATACATGTTTCAAAAGTGGTTGTTAAATAAGGAAATTGAGAATTAGCTCAAAGTGTTAATCATGATATTTTTCAAATTTTGGAAGTGCTACTTGTCCTTAACATTTGACTGCCTGTTACCATTACAACAGCTATACAGACAGGCAGGCGTACAAATGCCTCTACCTGAAGCACATACTGTGGTCTGTACTGGTCTCAGATGCCACACTTCAGGGATTGGTAACCAACCAGTCCTAGGACGTTTATTATGTATAGTAAAACGACAATATCTAAAACGGTGCACATGAAATGCGAGGTAGTCAAGTTATGTGGGTCACGTACAAAGAGGCACAATCCAGTTCAGATCATTCGGATACCTTTGAGAACGATAGTACCAGAGCTGGCCCGCAAGTGGCTCTTTAATTAAGTTTCGTGTAGGTGTCAGGCACTGTATGTACATTTTCTTCATGCTTGATTTTGAACTTCCTGTTGTGTGGTACGGTGAGCAACTGCTGTGGGGAACTCAGGTGGTGCAAATGAATGTGATTACCGCACTGGTAATTCATTTGTATTTACTGGACCGCTACTCCTGTTGTTGGCGTGTATGAGTGTGTGTGCGCGCTGCAGTGGGCCATCCCCAGGACCCCACGAGGACACGCCTGCTCACACTGTGCCTCTCTCTCTCTCTGTGTGCAGCCCACGAGCCGCTGCACAGCTGAGGCGCACCACCACCACCACCACCACCGCCGCCACCACCTCCACCACCACCACTGCCGGCACAACCCGCCAGACTCCTGCTGCTGCTGCTGCTGCACCGCCCACGACTCCTGCACCCGATGACGCCACTGTCTCTCACTTGCGGTGAGTTCTCACCATACACACACACACACACACACACACACGACCATTTTGTAGTAGATAAGATTTAAATACCGAAAAGCAAAGTGTAAATGCAGAGTCTAGAGTTAATGACGGTCAGCTAAGCAAACTGGCACTAAAATCAGAACAATACAGTCAGATGAATAATGGGGCTGTGTCGACATGATAGGAGGTTGTATCGTGAGAGAGAGAGTCATTAAGATTAGGTTGGTAGGGAAAATAGTGAGTTATTGTTAACAGTTCAGTGATTTATTCTCATGCAGCGAATGTCAGCGATAATTCAGGCACATACGCCAACGTCATACACAGAAAATCTGGTGGCAGGGAGCGACTGTGATTGCACTGAATGTGTGACTCTCTATGTCAAAAGAGGTAAACGTCCAGCACTCTTGGCATATTGGAGTGGTGTAGCAGGGGTCAGATAAACACATGTTTGTGAGACCATTTGGGGTGGTTGGCAGCACTGAGACAGGACAAAAAGAAAAACAATTATTTGCCATAAAATTTCCCCTAATAACAACAAGTATGCTCGTCAAGCAGCAAAGAGAAGCAAATGTCGGCAGAGCGTCAGCTCGTCAGGGTGTGGACGACTTTGGTCGACCCGCCGCAGTGTGGAGTAACAGCCAGTCCCAGTAACAACACACATGCGAAGCAGAAACTCTGCCTGCTGTTGACCATGTTTCTGTCTGTCTGAACAACAACTTTAGACTGCTGTGACCGCCCAGAGTCCACACTTACTTGTGCTGTGCGCTCCTATCTCTGTCCTGCCCTACAGGTTTTACCCTCTACAGCTACCTCTAGCACCATGACAGTTGACCTCTGATGACTTCACATGTAACCTATTACGCTGACCCTTGTACATGTCACGGTTTACCACATATTGTTATCCTCACCTATTCTGGAGGGACGTTTCAGGGTTCCTCTGGTATGAGTTCACCTAATTTCAACATCCTCCAATAGCACCGATTTAGGATGCTTCGATTTCCTTCTCGTTTTTTCCCGTAATCCACGATTCATTTTCATACAGTACTTTGTTACAAACATACATTCAGAGGTTTCTTCCCCAGTTAAGGACTGTCTTTTGTACCAGTAGCCTTGTTTTGCGAGGAATGTCCTGTTTTCATGTGCTAGATAACTTTTTATAACAACCTCGCCTTGCCCCTAAGTGTAAATACGCTTCGCACATAGCAGAATCCCTGCAATTTGTCAGCTTCGTGGTCCTTAATTCTGATGTAAACTTTGCCATCAATGTTATTTCCGCCACTCCTCAATACTTTCCTCTTTCTTCTGTTCATTAATCCTAACTCAGTGATCATTCGACTATTTATTACATTCACCAACTCCAGTGATTCTTTCTCACTTTCAGTGAAAGAAATATCGCCAGGAAATTTTATCAATGAAATGCTATTTACCCTCAGTTTTAATTAAATTCCTGCAAGTTTCTTCAGTTCCACCAACGATTCTTTAGTGTTCAGACTGAATATTTGTGGAGACTACCAGCATCGCTGTCTTTCACCATCTTTAATCAAAGCACCAATCCTTCCTGATTACTGTACATATCCTGTGTTATCTGCTGTTCCCTATGTCTTATACCTATTTTTTTTAAAGTTTCGCACACTTTCACTATTTCACATTGTCAAACGTCATTTAAAGATCTACAAATCCAATAAAGATCTCCATTTTTCTTACACATTCCTTCCACTATCAGGTCGAAGGTCTGATTGGCCTCTCTCGATCCTTTACTCCAAATTTAGCGTCCTCGAACAGATCCTCAGTTTTACCTTCGATTCTTCTGCGTGTTATAATTATTCTTGTTAGTAATTTGGATTAATGAGCTGTTTAGCTCACTGGGCGAAAGCAGTCTGTTGTTACGACTCCTGTCTCATGGATCCTACAGACAAAACTGAATTGTCGTTTGATTTTCACCTTCCCAAATGATCATGTAAGTTCCAAGGGAATGTTAACTAACCGTTCCACCTTGTTTGTGTGCAATTTTTCCAGAGCTTTGTGAAATTATGAGTGTAATGGCCAGTCCCCCACGTTTTCCAATTCGGCTTCCATCTCTTCTTCTGTCACGTTATCTGTTAGTTCCTCCCACTCAAAGAGGTCTTTAACGTACTATGTTCTGCCACCTGCTCTCTCTTGCCGTTTAACGCACTCTTTGTGTAGTCATCCTTGCATTTAATTTCACTGAAGGTTGTTCCAACTTTCGCATGTGCTGAATGCTTCCTTCCTATGTTCCTTTCCTTTTCGATTTCTTCTAATTCTTCCTGCAGTCATCCTACTTTTACTTTCCTCAAATTTCCGACTGATCTCATTTCAACACTGTGACCTCAGACTTAGTTCCTGGAGTGGCAGAGAATCGTCCTGACGCATTTACTTGATATTGTCCTGTCGTTACCATTGAACATTCTAAATGGTCGTTAAATAAGGGATGGTATAGATTAGAAGATTTATGTTTTCGAATGCAGAAAGCTCGTTCCAAGCTGAAACTACAGCCACTTTAACCTTTTACACCGAAAATTATCCAACTTGACCCCCATGGGGTCAAGGAGCGAGCTACATGTGATGGTTCTCCGATAGCTCGGGGGTGAAGCATTAACCCTTCAAAGGGCTGACTGTGTTAGATGTAGGCTGAAATCTCGCTGGAAAGAATTTTTTATTTCTTCTGTAACAAAGTGTTCCTCAGGCAGACCCACAACCAGTTAAGAAGTTCTTAGAAAACGTCTCCACGTAAGTTTTTTTCCTGTCTTGATTCAGTGTACTGTAGGTCTAAAAGTGAAAACTTAACGATTTGAAAACGTAGTTGCTGCTGTTTCGTCTTGTACAGAGATAATTTTTATGCAGAAAAAAGTGTAGAGATTTAGTTGGGGCACTGAATAACCTGTTAACTTGATTTCGTTATATGCCTGCACACACTGCTACTTTTCCACACATACTTCCGTGGCAGTTCTGCAACGCAACTTCATTATGACTGTGGGCTGCACTTAGTCACAGCCTGCTTTTGCACAGGAAGGCACAATATCTCGCCAACTCATGACTATTTATGGGCGCTTGTGCTATGGGAACATTGTTTTATTGTAGTATATTTTTATTGTAAGGTTAGCTTGGTAAGTTGCAATTCCTTTGTGTTCGTACAGCGTATACCTCATTGGTTGTTTTGTTGGTTTATTGAACACGCTAGCTAAATATAAGAAATGCGTTATCATCAGGAATGTAGTCTCCCACATTATCTAACGTTATGGAACTTGTACTGTATTCATTCGATTGCTTCATTTTCCTTAACAGCGTTTTGAATGCTTTCTCTTTGGTCATTGATAAGATTTTCTTGTGCTGTTTGCTTTTCTGATTGGAAAGAGTGTGTTATTCGAACCTTATGAAAAATCTTTTGTAATCGGTGTTACACTGTCTTTTGGTGATGCCAATGTACGTATCTGTAAGGAAAAGCGCTTTAAGTGAATAGTATTAAAAATAAAGTTATTGAGTCATAATGCAAATAGTGTCTACATCTACATCTACATCCATACTCCGCAAGCCACCTGACGGTGTGTGGCGGAGGGTACCTCGAGTACCTGTATCGGTTCTCAATTCTATTCCAGTCTCGTGTTGTTCGTGTAAAGAAGGATTGTCGGTATGCAGCTGTGAGGGCTCTAATCTCTCTGATTTTATCCTCACGGTCTCTTCGCGAAATATACGTACGAGGGAGCAATATACTGCTTGACTTTTCGGTGAACGTTATGTTCTTGAAACTTTAACAAAAGTCCGTACCGAGCTACTGAGCGTCTCTCTTGCAGAGTCTTCCACTAGAGTTTATCTGTCATCTCCGTAACGCTTTCGCGATTACTAAATGATCCTCTAACGAAGCGCGCTGCTCTCCGTTGGATCTTCTCTATATCTTCTATCAACCCTATCTGGTACGGATCCCACACTGCTGAGCAGTATTCGAGCAGTGGGCGAACAAGCGTACTGTAACCTACTTCCTTTGTTTTCGGATTGCATTTCCTTAGGATTCTTCCAATGAATCTCAGTCTGGCATCTGCTCTACCGGCGATTAATTTCATATGGTCATTCCATTTTAAATCACTCCTAATGCGTACTCCCAGATAATTTATGGAATTATCTGCTTCCAGTTGCTGACCTGCTATTTTGTGGCTAAATGATATGGGATCTTTCTTTCTATGTATTCGCAGCACATTACACTTGTCTACATTGAGATTAAATTGCCATTCCCTGCACCAGGCGTCAATTCGTTGTGCTGAAAAAGCGAATCACTCCTGGTGAATGAGCTGCATCTCTACAGCACAAGTTTTACCCATACCACGTGAAACAGCAGCAAGATTTCTGTCAGCTACGAGTCATTTTCTAACTCGTGGTAATATTTTTAAGATAAAGTTTGACACGTTTACCATCTCAGGCGGAAACGGGGGGGATGAAACCTCACCGACTTTGGGAGAAAGTCACAAACTATATGCGGAAGAAGACACACAGACAGCCCTCACGCCGCACTTACCAGACGAAATTACTCCCACTGTCTGGAATCCACCCACAGATGTACGGCACGTCGCCAATGGCTTTTATCATTTTGAACAATTTTGATTCCAACTCAGTTATACTCAAACCAGAGTCGGCCGTCGAATATGGTAAAAGTCAGGAACATGTACGTGGAATTAATGAGAAGCAAAAGCGGAAACGTGACTGTACAAAAGTAGCCGCACTACAGCTGGAGGGCCATCTGGACAAACATCGGCAACCCTCACCTACCAACGAGTGTGAAAACTACCCGGTAGAGGGCAGTAAACAGGAAAGTAGCAACCGAAGCGAGACTTGAGGCAGTCCACCTGGGTGGTCGGCAGCACGTGAGAGAATCACGACCTGACAGCAGGCGAGGTTCGTACGCGCTCAAGTGAAGGGCATCTGGTGAGTTATCAGACAATTGTTGGCCACAATAGCACGAACTCTACTCCCAGTACCTTGCCTTCCAATTGTTTTGAATCGTAGCGACGTGCCGTGTGAATGAAGGAATGCTGTAAACTGGCTAAGAGGACAGACAACGCACCACCTGCCAGCAGAGGGAAGCGAGGCGGGCGGGCGCTGGGTGGGTCGCCGCACGCACGCCGGCCACAAGCGGGCCGCGGGGCGGCGCGTGCGTCGCTGAGGCGGGAAACTGCGAGAGAGGAACTCCGCAGCATGCTTCAGTGCATACAGTTACGTGGAGCAGTGTGCAAAGTGAACAGAAAAAGGCGTGAACGCTAGAACAACATAATGTATCGTCCTTAAGCTCTTTTGTGTTAAACGGTGTTTCTTACTGCCTTATTTATTTTTAAGGAAACAGAAATCTAATTTGAAATACGTAGGTCAGAAGCACTCTATTTTGTGTTGAAGGAATCTCGGAGGAAAAGCTGGTCCTCACGACAGAACACGTGGTACTTTTTAGGACACTTTATTTTACTTCGTTCTGTATGTGAAAAATCCTTTTAACCAGAAGCGACTGCACTGATTTCTACTGTTCTGCGTTACATTCATCGTCACCCGCTGTATCAGGAATCGCAGCACGGAGCTTCCAGCGCGTGCAGTGCTCAGGGATGGCAGAAGACCAGCTTTCCAAAGGGGCCTCGGGAACCGAGGCATTGGGCGAGTTACAAGATGTTGCGAAATAAATCGGAAACCAGACCATCGTGAACACAGAGCTTGGAAGGCGTCGCTCTCAGCTCAGTTAGTTTGTCTGCAAACATGGTCTTTCAGATGAAGTGCTAAAAATAAAATAAAAAATTAGAAATAAAAAAAATAAAAAAATTATGCGCGAAAATAGCGCAGCGACTCTGTGACAGGTATGGGGGGAGGCGTCGTGGCCAGACCTCGGAATGGTTAAAAAATTAAATGACAGAAAAGGGGTTAAGGGCGCAGAGTTTCTAGTCTGCATGTAGTGGATTCGAATACCGCAACTCGCATGAATTTTAATTCGTGGTAATAGTTGCTAGTTAAGAAAAAGTTGAAATGATTCTTGCTACATATGCTGAAGGTCTGGGTTCCTTTCTCACATCCGGCAATAATTTTTAACAAGCATAAGCAGCATCTCTCCCACCTCTGGTAGCCTGGAAGAGAGTCGCTACAGGTTGGGCCCTGACAGAGGCGGAAGTCACGCCGGGTCGAAACTCTGTCGCCAGTCACCTTTCTTAAGCGATATTTTTTTTAAATCAATGAGCCAATTGCTGTACAAGGCCGCAGCGCACTTGACTCTTACTGTATTCGAGCCTGAGACGTGGAAAATATTGACGATGGACTGGAATTCGAACTCAGATCTCCCTTTTCGTCACGTTTGATCACTTTCAGATGATGCATTTCCACTGCTTCATTGTCTCCACTTGTCTGCAAAGTCATAAAGACGTTCACAAGAGACACATCCCTGGGTTCGAATCCTGGCATGTCACTTTAAGTTGCAACATGAGCTCAGAAAAATACATGTGAGAAATTATTCTGATTTTACCGATTCTCTGGGCTTTGTTAACAATAATGGTGGTACTGGTTTCGAGTCCCAAGTCAGACGGGCAGCTTTTCGTCCCTTTCGTGTCACTTTCAAACATGCCACTCCTAGCTACTGGTGAAAGAGAATAGCACAGTCGAGGTATCTTTGTATGAAGTCAACAACTGTGTGTCCAGGGTTCGATTGCTAGTCAGCAGAAAATTTTCATAATTTTATTTACAATACAGAAATGCGCACATTTCGCTGCTAATGAAGTAAGTCATTATATAACGTCTACACGTGACTAGAGGTCCGTGTCGATAGGTGTTGGTTTCGAATGCCCATAACACAAAACACTTTCGTCTCCTGGTTTCAGTTTGTCATCTCATTGCTGGTTAAAAATGACGGTTTCTGGCGTTTCATTCTGCTTAGTTAACCATCCGATTAAGTGCTGCGTTCGAATCTCCGGGAAACAAAACTTTATGGCAGATCATTTCAAGTTTCAACTTGGACACTCTTTGTTACTTGTGACTGAAACCATACTTGAGATATTTCGTCTTTACTTGCTGGATTGCATTCCCAGATAGTAGCGAAGTGAGAAAACTTTTGTCGTGCCATTTAAAGGAGGATGCTGCTTTCTGAGGTTTCATTTATTACAATAAATTTGAATATGCAAGCGTAATGGCTGTGTATTGTACAATAACACGTTTTCTGGTATTTGCATTATCGAAGTGTCAGTTTGCATGTAAACCGATAATCACACAGAGCAGTTTTCTCTTGTGGGCTCATGTAGTGAACATTTTGTACAGGCAAAGACTGCATAGAACAACAACAAAGAATGAAAGAAAATTTCCGTTAACACAATTAATTAAGTCCCCAGCAACTATAAAATCTACGAAGCCAACAAAGCACAAGTGTAGCTGTTCTGTGTGTGGAAGTGTGATTCAACGTACACATCTGGCACAGTTCTTCTTCAATAAGACAAGAAATTTTAAATGTCATTCATACTGAAGTAATTAAAGAAAATAGAAATACTATAATTACGCAAGAAAACCAGAATTACACTCTAATACAAGAAAAGCCAGATGATTTGTTGACTGAACCTGTAATGACGCATTATTCAAGACATTGAAATAATGAGAAAAAAAGCGAGTTTTGTTACCTTCATATACACTCGTGGAAATTGAAATAAGAACACCGTGAATTCATTGTCCCAGGAAGGGGAAACTTTATTGACACATTCCTGGGGTCAGATACATCACATGATCACACTGACAGAACCACAGGCACATAGACACAGGCAACAGAGCATGCACAATGTCGGCACTAGTACAGTGTATATCCACCTTTCGCAGCAATGCAGGCTGCTATTCTCCCATGGAGACGATCGTAGAGATGCTGGATGTAGTCCTGTGGAACGGCTTGCCATGCCATTTCCACCTGGCGCCTCAGTTGGACCAGCGTTCGTGCTGGACGTGCAGACCGCGTGAGACGACGCTTCATCCAGTCCCAAACATGCTCAATGGGGGACAGATCCGGAGATCTTGCTGGCCAGGGTAGTTGACTTACACCTTCTAGAGCACGTTGGGTGGCACGGGATTCATGCGGACGTGCATTGTCCTGTTGGAACAGCAAGTTCCCTTGCCGGTCTAGGAATGGTAGAACGATGGGTTCGATGACGGTTTGGACGTACCGTGCACTATTCAGTGTCCCCTCGACGATCACCAGTGGTGTACGGCCAGTGTAGGAGATCGCTCCCCACACCATGATGCCGGGTGTTGGCCCTGTGTGCCTCGGTCGTATGCAGTCCTGATTGTGGCGCTCACCTGCACGGCGCCAAACACGCATACGACCATCATTGGCACCAAGGCAGAAGCGACTCTCATCGCTGAAGACGACACGTCTCCATTCGTCCCTCTATTCACGCCTGTCGCGACACTACTGGAGGCGGGCTGCACGATGTTGGGGCGTGAGCGGAAGACGGCCTAACGGTGTGCGGGACCGTAGCCCAGCTTCATGGAGACGGTTGCGAATGGTCCTCGCCGATACCCCAGGAGCAACAGTGTCCCTAATTTGCAGGGAAGTGGCGGTGCGGTCCCCTACGGCACTGCGTAGGATCCTACGGTCTTGGCGTGCATCCGTGCGTCGCTGCGGTCCGGTCCCAGGTCGACGGGCACGTGCACCTTCCGCCGACCACTGGCGACAACATCGATGTACTGTGGAGACCTCACGCCCCACGTGTTGAGCAATTCGGCGGTACGTCCACCCGGCCTCCCGCATGCCCACTATACGCCCTCGCTCAAAGTCCGTCAACTGCACATACGGTTCACGTCCACGCTGTCGCGGCATGCTACCAGTGTTAAAGACTGCGATGGAGCTCCGTATGCCACGGCAAACTGGCTGACACTGACGGCGGCGGTGCACAAATGCTGCGCAGCTAGCGCCATTCGACGGCCAACACCGCGGTTCCTGGTGTGTCCGCTGTGCCGTGCGTGTGATCATTGCTTGTACAGCCCTCTCGCAGTGTCCGGAGCGAGTATGGTGGGTCTGACACACCGGTGTCAATGTGTTCTTTTTTCCATTTCCAGGAGTGTACATTGATGAAAAGCACTCTAATCATTACAATATCTCCATTAGAACAACATCTGCTGTCTAGCCCATCAAACAACTGCATTAAACATGGAACAAGCACTCCCTACTAAAACATCTCAACACCGACTCGCTACTACCACATCTCAACAAGCACACTCCACCACGACCTCTCGACAAGAACTCTTTACTACGACATCTCAGCAAGCACTGACTACTGCCACATCTCGACAAGAACTGCCAGTGGAGGCGGCGGAATAAAACTCTTTGGCGCAATCTCTGGCGCTGTGGCTCAGTGTAGCCACCTTTCAACTTGCAGGAATGAGTGTGACAAAATGTGGTAATGAAATTCTTTCAGAGGTTGTATAATGCTATTTGTAATGGACGATGAATGAAGATTTTCTTATGAGGGGGGTAGAACAGATTTGCTGTAATTTAATACATACACACAATTGCGCACTGTTTTGTACTGTGGGAGGGGGAATACGGTAGGTTTGTTTCAGGACAGATTTGTATTCGCAGCAGTTGTTTCCTCGTGTGACTGTTTTCCTCATTCTGTGTGCTGTGTGTTTGTAGCAGAGAGTGGCAGTTTGTGTGTTTTGTGCAGGAGCCTCTCTGCAGAGGAGAGGGGCAGGAGGCTGGTCCAGGCGGCTCAGGAGGGGGCAGTGGGGGAGCTGAGGGCGCTGATCGCCGCAGGGGCCGACGTGGAGGCGAGGGGCGGGCAGTGGGGGTGGACCGCCCTGCACTGGGCAGCAGACAGGGGAGACGTCGAGGCGGCGAGGCTGCTGGTGGGGGCGGGGGCGGCGGTGGACGCCAGGGATGGCGCTGGGTGGACGCCGCTGCACTGGGCGGCATACTTTGGCCGCGCAGAAGTGGCGGCTGCGCTGCTCGCCGCGGGTGCCGACAGGGGGGCCACAGCTCGTGGTGCTTGGGGGACAGCGCTGGACATCGCCAGGTGGCGCAACCACAGGCGGCTGGTGGAGATGCTGTCATGAGGCAGCCCGTCCAGCGAACTCTGTGCAAAAAAACAACAACTGAAAGAATTTGTACGAGAGTAACATTCATAAGTTTTTAAATAAAGATGCAAAAAACTCAAACCCATTGTGACTCACTAATCTCAGTCCTCCTCAAGTAACGTACAGCACACACATAAGGAACGTTGTAGCAAAAGCCAGACAACTCCAGATAACAGCAAAATAATTCAGGTAACAACAGAAAATCCTTCTCTCAAGAAAAATGTCTCGAGTAATACTTCCAGGCTATACTTGGCAAAAGTCAACAGTTCACTGTGAACAATCACAACTGCTCTATAATATCTGATCGCTGAAAAGTATTTCACACCAGTCTACAAGGTGCTACATCAGACTATTCTAATTTGCAACATACCGATATTGACGCTGTATCACTTCTATCACCAGAATTTTCGCTCCTGATATCAGACTCAATTTACTTCTCCATATTCAGCAAACATTCTACTCTACCGTACCTGTTGTGTTGAACAACAATGAGATGGTAGTAGCAGTATTCACACTACATAATGCGACCATCATCTGGAACCATACAGTCAGTTTACATTTAACTAAACACAATCACACCACAACATGACACGCATACAAAATGTGAAGGAAATCCTCTATCTGGTACTGTTGTCTCTACTTGAGGTAAAAGATTGCAACGAGCAAAGTAATCCTAGTTGTATTGGAGACAGAACACCGAGGCCCCAGTTTCAGCACATGAAAGCAATTTCGCAACGTCGCACAGGACTCTGCATACTAATCGGTCACAACGGCACAGCTGAGGCGGTGACGACGCCGGCCGCGGTGGCCGTGCGGTTCTAGGCGCTCCAGTCCGGAGCCGCGCTGCTGCTACGGTCGCAGGTTCGAATCCTGCCTCGGGCATGGATGTGTGTGATGTCCTTAGGTTAGGTAGGTTTAAGTAGTTCTAAGTTCTAGGGGACTGATGACCACAGCAGTTGAGTCCCATAGTGCTCAGAGCCATTTGAACCATTTGAGGCGGTGACGCAAGTCGTGCAACTACAGGTAATAAAACTACACTTACCTTCACTCATACATCGAGTAAATAAGGGTAGTGGAGAGTGTATACGCCTGTCAACTCAGCTGCTGTCGCCTCACTCCACTCCCTGCGGCCGCAGCTGACGCAGCTCGCCGCTCCCCGCCACTCCGTGGCTCCTGCCACAGCTGTCAGCGGCCTCTCTGCTTGTGAGGCGCCAGCAGGCAAACGGCAGAACAGTCCGTGAGGCCGTCACTCACACTTCACTCACAAAGAGGACTGACAAGGCGCAGAAGAAATGCTCGCACACAACATTGCCTTCACGAATCTTTTCAACAGTAAAATTTCTTCTCCGAGACCTTCGTTGTTCACGTCTACACTGTAGGAACATTCGTCGTTTCCCACAAGCTCTTGGACGGGAGAATCGTGTTCGCTTACGTACTTCCACGGGAAACGGAATGTGTCCGTGTTGCGTGTGGCTGCACACGGTACAGTCAAGTTCCCTACAGCCGTGTAATAACGTGGCAAACATTTAGCTGAAAACTGTTCCTCGAGCTATGGTTTAAATCGTCCCCTGCTGCTTCATCAACAAAGCGTTTTCTTTTGCCTTGCCGTTTCTCTCCGTCATCAATCATTACATTCACTTCAGGTGATATTCCAATATTTTCTGCTACTTCGCAACTTTCTGCGTAGTGTCCCAACATTTCTCAGCTGATTTAATTCTTCCGCGAGACTCTTGTTAATACTACTTGAAACATATGTTTCTCTGGTTTAAAGTACAACTTTACGTATGTTTATTGCAGCCAATAATTTCAAATACTTCTGAATGCTCCTTAGTTCAATGTGTTGCTCCCGCAGTCCAGGTTATTAGCAAGTTCAACCGCCCATTGTAATCATGGCCAATTCTCGGCAAATGGTCGCGTGGCACCTACCCACACAGAGCCTCTCGTTGCCGATATCTTCTTTTAAAACTTTCCATAGCTGCCACTTTCATTTTAATTGAGTTTCTTAGAAACAGCAGTTGTACTGGAGACAGAGGAGAAACGTCATGGGGAAGTATCGCAGTTAACTCGAGTGCTTCTTTTTGCCGCGTCTTCCCCACATCTGGCACATGTAAGCTGACGTTTCGTTGCTCTGTGTGCAACCATGACTACCACAACAGACCCAATCTTACACGCCTCCGTGATATTAAACGCTCTTTGTGGAGGTAACAGAGGGCCATGTTGTGCATCTCGCCGAAAGTTCGGGACGCGCCTCACGCCCTCCACCTTGTGTTGTCTGCTATTATGGCTCACTGGAACGGTACAGCACGCTACAGCAGAGGGGAAACAGCCCAGAACTCCGTCCCATTTCCTCGCACCGTCAAACACGCCGGTATTCACTGCTCATATCGCTCAATAACCGGACGCCAAATAGTCTGAAACGTGTTCCTGTTTAAACTCGTGTATGTAAACGTCTGGTTGGTATCTGAGAAACTGGTAAAATTTATGTTGATATGTAGATAGGTTAATCTCAGAGCAGGGCAGCAAAACTGTTTTAAAATTTAATTTTGATCGGAAGTATGTGAAGCACACGCTACACGATGCGAAATCCAGTACAGCCACCACGTCAAACAACTCGCCTGCGAGAGAGCATGGCGTTTTCAATGAAACTTACAAATGCTATTTGATTGCAAACAAATGACTCAGGTTAAAATGTTGGCCCTGAATGTTGTTAATGTTTATCTTCAGCCTCGCAAAGAATCACTGCACCAGAAGTTTTACGGTAATTACAGAGCCAATGAACACAAAATTTTACACATCCAACTTTGTCTTAAAACTCTTTGGAAACTCACAAGGTAACACCTGTCTCAGATCATCTACCGATTTGAAACCTCTGAAGTGATGTACTTTCACAGATATATCCCGACAATTACACTGTCTGACAGTGGGCAATGGTAATTAAATATGTTGGCCTACCTCTGAGAACGGAATGTTTGTTTCTTCTGCAACCTATTTAGTATTAATACAATGACAGAACTGTCAAAAACCAAAAAAGAGGAACTGAAGTTAACGACTGACAGATGAGAGAAAGGTTCCAAGTATAACTATGCTTCACTAAGCCACAACAGCAACACACCCTTCCATGAATTACTCACAGCCACACATGTCAGCACACTCTCTGGTACGACGCGCCTACACACCACGAGTGAAATACTTGAAACGACTCACCACGCAGGAACTGGAGGATTTATTGTGACTTCGCGCGCTGCGTTGATGGCTACGGTGCTGTGCTATAATGCAAAACACATTGTCCACCTTGCCTCCATGATTGTTTACATCGTTTCATATTTTAAATATTTTGTGTTATGTTATTAGTTTTGGGGTAATTTCTACCTTTTGTATTTTTACTGATACGTCTGTGGCTGACAGACTCCAGCTGTTCCAGCACAATATGTCTCCAGAACTGAGTTTGAATGCAGTGCTGGACGACCCACACCCTACATGAGAAAATAATTACGAAATATTATCTGCCCTGTACATGTTTACTTACAGCTGCACAGTAAAGGCTGATATTAGGAAAAATACTTTGTTTTTCTCGCATCTCCAGTTATAGAACAGTCTTACAGGTAGCGACAATCTGTAGGAGACTAGAGAACAATCAGGTGAAGAAAGGTTCAACCGTAATTTCGAAAATGTAATGTAATTCAAATGACGCAACGGATATCCAATTGTGCAAAAAATGTCTTAGAGCTGAAGTGGAAAAATAAACATAATCGGTGTTGAGCGCACCGCCATCGAAGAAAATGGAAAAAATCTACAAAGTAATGGAGCTAAATAACTACAAATATTCCAAAGTTTAGTTTTAGACCTCTTTCCTTTGCCAGATTCTTGAAATACAACGTTGTATGTATGTCAGTTTTCACTTCTGCAACTGAATGTAGCCCAGTCAACTGGAGGTTGTCCCATAAAGAAACTGCGGAAGATCTTTTAATGACGTGTTTTGGCCTACTAAATAATAATTTCGCGGTTGCTGCCTTGTAGCAGACTGGCTTCACAACGAGAGATCCAGAAAGCCTCAAAATTTTCACTCTTTTCTCAGATTTTCGTTCGTTTCACGAAGACTATGCGTTTCTCGGAGTTGAAAACCCTGCACAAAATTACAGTAGCCAAACTCTTCTACAAAACTCACCAATCAGGTCTGATTTTGTGACAGCGAGCGGTGACGGCGCTAGAGCGCGCTGAAGAACGGCGACTGCCGAAAATTCGGAACGCTCCTTTAACGGCCTTCGTCTGTTGTTCTCTGGTATTACGGCGCACTACAACGGTACGGCACGCTTCAGCAGAGGGGAAACAGCCCAGAACTCCATTTGCGTTCTTTCCATCACCAAACACAACGGCATTCACCGCATACATCTGGCGATGAAACTAAAGTGATATCTTTTGAAACGTGTTCGTATTTATTTAAACTGGTCGTTGAAAGTGTATGTCTGGTATCTGAGAAATTGTTGAAATTTGATACCGAAATGCGTAAATCTCAATACAGTGCAGCAGAACTGTATAAAAATGTATGTGAAGGACACGCTACACGATGCGAAATCCCCTGTAGCCAGTTCATCAAACAATTTGCCTGCGAGAGAGCAGGCCGTTTTGAATGTTAATTGATATACGCAACTTGTCTACAAAACTAATGACTTAGATTAAAATGTTGGCCCTGGATACTGTTAATCCTTATCTTAAGACATGGAAACAATGGCTGCACCAGAACTGCTTTTGTATTTATAATGCAAATGAACATAATATTTAACGCATCTGAGTTTGTGTCACTGCTTAAAAATTGATTGACAAATAACACCTTTCTGAAACAATTTACCGATCAGAAACGTCTGAAATGATACGATATCTTCACAGATGCATTCTGGTGTGTGGCGGAGGATAGTCTGAGTACCACAGGTGTTTCAGCCTTTTCCTGTTGCAGTCGCCAATGTGTTGTACTCTCATCAAAAAGTTTGAAATCGACTGAAAAACTTTACGCCCACAAGAGTTAACAGCTTTCATAAGTTTTAGCTCAAAGTATCAGTTCCACTTACGATTAGCAGAAGTGCCGAGCGTATCCTTCACGTACTTCCGTTCAAAATTTAATTTTTATACAGTTCTGTTGAACTGTATTGAGATTACGAAATTGCATTGTCCTCCTTTTCCTAAAATCTCCTTCACAACTGTAGTTCAGAAGGTTCATTCTCACGCTAGGCTTACTGTGACTCAGGAACCAATCGAGAACGGAGCTGAAATTCTGCCGTTTCTGTTGACATGCTTCCCATGTATCAATGATTCGGAACGGAGGACTCTAGAATATTCGGTAAGTGAAATGCTGTGCCAGGTTAGTCCTCAGGGACGGCGCGAGAAATATCTTCGGACTACTCGTCTGTTAAGAGCGTCCTTTGGCGACAGACCGACGTTGGGCGGCCATTGCTCCCAGAATCCACTCAACTCGTGACGTGTTTATTACAACCGATCCAGCGCCGTCACGCATGCAGCACGCCATAATCTGGAGAACTTGGCCTTGAATTGTTCTCACTGTCTCAACATGGTATTAGTTAACTGCAGGAGCGTCTGTGGAAAGTTCTCAGAACTAATCTCGCTTATAAGCGGTAACAATGGTCACACAGCAGTAGGGCTCGGAAAGCTGGGTGAAACCCAAAGTCAGTAGCAACGAGAATGTAAATTCCGGTCGAAACGTAGGTCTTAAAGAGAGGTCGACCACTGGTGTTTAAAGCAGTGAGAAGTAGGATTGCATTAGAGAGATCAGTGGAGATCCCGAATGTAAAATGATTTGTGTCAAGACAAGCGTGAAAGCTGGATCAAACGTGGTGATCGGACGCTTCAATAGACTTAGCAGCAACAATGGCGGAACAGTTTGAGGGGAACCTGGAGAATATTTCGCGTGAATTTGCTGGCCATGTTATAGTTTTAGGTGGAAACTTAATGTTGCCATGTATACAAGGAGACTCAGGTGGCTAAAACTGGTGGTAGGGCCAGAAAATCATAATAAATTAATCCAAGTGCTTTACCCAAAAACTACCTCGAGCCATTAATCTGAGAACCGACTCGTGAAGATAACGCCTTAGGCCTGCCGGTAACAGAGAGACCCGAACTTTTCGAATCTGTTGGGGTAGAACAGGGAATCGGCGATCACAAGGCCGTTAGAGAGTCACTGAATACGACCGTAAACAGGAATACAAAGGAAGGTGGGAAGGTCGTTCTGCCTAGCAAGAGCGACAAGAAACAGGCTTCAGACTACCTGAGCAGTCAGCACCAAACTTTCCTCTGCAGTACTAAAAGCGTGGGTGTCAGTGGAAGAAGTTGAAGAGCATCGCACAGTACGCTGTAGGATCACAGCGATGAGTTTAAGGCCACTGATTTCCATACAAGTGCGCCTCGGCGCACGCCAGAACACGAGAGAAGAGTCTACAGAAATGTCAGAGATCCGAATGTCAACAATGGAACTCGAGCCAAAGAAAGAGTTCTTTGTGGGAAGCGATCCACACCTGTAACATGCTGCGTTACTCTCTACGTGACGAAAACCTGCGTAAACATTCGGTCTGGTGGGTTAGGCAAACACGTTTACGGCACTTTTATCCACGTACAAGTAGCTTCAGGGGGCGACATTTACGCCGCGGGGAAAGTCGCAGGTGGGGGCGCGACGCGGAATGCGGGCAGCGAATCCGGCCGAGGGCCGCGCATGCGCAGAAGCGGTGGGCGGGGCGGGAACAGGCGGTAGGGGCGCTGCGAGCAGAGAGACGAGGAGAGAGAGAGAGAGAGAAAAGACCGGCCACGCGACGGGGAGGCCGAAACTAAATCGGGATTGTCACTTAGCATATAAAATCTGCAACACTGTTTGGCGATTCGAGCTCCAGTTCTACTCGACAGTTCAAAATTCAGCCGTGATTGCAGACACCAGCGTCCGGCTGCCAGTTAATGTCACGATATTAGAAAGATATTTTCCCCCGATGTACCAGTAATTTCGCAGTTGTATCTCAGCAAGTTACATCTACCTAATGGCCGTATACGGTGTACTAACACTAAACACTATTTTGATAACAGTTCTTTCACTTATGAGACAAAACGTTGCATCATAAAATTTCTGCTGCAAACTTGAGCCATACGCAGTGTCATAACAATAACAAACTACACAGTTACAAGTATGTGAAATACGGACATGTTCTCATTACTCGACGTATGTCGGTACAAAGTCCCCCTGGTCTGACGCTGTCTCCAGCACACGGCAGGCCGAGTACACAGCCAGACCGCCCGACACACACACTGCCTGCCACTGCCGTGACAGGAAGCAACACCCGTGGTGTCCGCAACAGACCTGCAACGAATATGATTACAACGATACTACAGAAATTGAGTTCATTTATCAAATTTACAGGTTCATTCAGATTTATGACCGAAAGTACTTGAAAATTGACACAGCAAATAGGACACCCCGTTTCCATTTCTCATTTAAGTGCCAACACGAGATATTTCTACATTATGGGCATTTTCTAAAAAGCGTGAGCGTCCAGTTTAGCGGCACCATCATCTCCTGAATCAAATCGAGGGTGGAACGGGGTGGAGTACAGTAGAAACAGACCAACACTTCACCACCACTTACACACGTAATTTCATTGCCGCATCCTACACAATGCAGGAAGGCCATCCTTGCATAAAATGTTGCCCGGTTTCGGCCGACAGTTGTGAATTCTGTATGTCTGGAGAGACGCCCACACGGCCGTACCTCTTTAATGCACCGATTCTCGTCCGCCGACCCAAGTTTTGGTTTTTCGCGTCCTCTGCTATTTATACCCAATATTGCGGTAGGAACTGCATTACACATGTCGTACCACGTCGCACGCAACCTTCCACACCGTCGCCGTGGTGCTGGACACCCTGTGTGGAGGCGACACAGCGCACTCCTGTACCCAGTTGCTGCCTGTAGCGAGGTGTGAGAGGTTACGGCAAAACACACACCGTGTCCTCCAGAACTGAAAGTAGTGCCGTTAAGTCGATCTCACGTCGTACACAATTCGCGCCACGCTCACTGCTTACACGTTTCGTTATTTATCCACAGCCACAGCTACACTACGCCCAGCAGGGAATAAATCTGTACCATCATCAGATGAGCGTAATTCGTGTTCAAAAAATTCTTCGCATTCAGTCTCGACACACAGGTCATAGGGAGTGCCGTGAATGTTTCGCAGCCTGCTACGGAGATTTAGGATTGGCGCCAACTGAATGCATCAAAATGAAACACGCATCAAAGGCAAACGCCTGTGAGGACTGTGTGAAGAACAAAATTGTTGTTAACCTCCCAGATGAGCGTTTAAGTAGTGCGGCATGTGGTTCGTTTGGACTGACATACTCGATAAAACCGACTGCTGGTTCTCCGAAGTGAAGAAATCGCAGGCAGTTACTCTCGTAAAGAAACGGCCAACGATACTGACGTAGATGACCAACAAATGTCTCCGAAATAATTTTAAGAGCTAAAATTTCCGTGCCGCAACTACAGAAAGTGTTGCTGTATGGGACGAAAGAACGTGCTGAGAAGTGTGTGGTAAGGAATGCTTACATATTGGTAGCCCTGGTGGAAAGCAATCCGATGAATAGGAAGATGCAGAATAACGTGAAATCCGGTCGTTAATAATCGGGACGTTTAATATACACACTTTGGACCTATTTCTATGAAGCAATAGAAAAGTCAATCAGTGACAGAAACACCGTCTTGCATGACATGGTTTCTGATATTGCTAATGATATAAGGAGCGAAAGAATTTGTAGCTTCACCAAGCTGGACTATCCGCTCCCAAAACATCGCAGAAAATCACGTCTAGAAAGATAATAAAGAAGGCACCGAAAAGGTCTTAAAAGTGCATAATTCATATTTAGGTGTTGGTACGTTTTGTCTGATATGTAAAGAATAGGACCGCTGTTCACAACAATGAAACCAGTCTGTGAATTTGTGATAAAGGGACGCTTTCATTGAGAGGCGTGAAGAGGCGGATTTGCAGTCAGTATCTGCACCCACATTTCTATACAGGGTAATACACATTATCACTCTGGATGGCTCAATGTCCATTGTTACCTGTGTCAATCGGCTGGAAAGTGCAGGACTTGTGCAAAGGTCAACGTCACCCACAGACAAAGGAGTGACAGACTCATCGACATCTGGGAAAATGGCAACATGAGTGTCGTTAAAGTTGTAATGCGTCACGCTTTTCTTCCGTTTCCAGGAAGCAAATCCCTCTTCTTTCTAGATTTGTGTTCAGCTGAACGGAATGAAACTAGAAAGCTACCGTCTTTCCCAACCAGAATTAACCATCGAAGTGTTGCCACAAAACAGTTCCACTCTTCTGCTAAACAGCTACTTTCTCCGTTCCGCGTCATACGCTGATAACAATTAAATTAAGTTCAGCCTGTGTCACATCTGTAACGAAAAAAGTGTTTTCTATTTCTGGCGACAATTCTTTGGGGCCTTTCGTCTTTCTACGGCTGCTTACGTCCGTCTGAGCAGCTGCCAGGGAGCGCCAGGAAACAGGAGTCAACTGCGCACGCGCGGCGGCGATTACGCAGGAAGCCCGAGTTTCCTGTGAGCAGCTGCCAGCGCGTTCGTGCGCATGCGCAGAGCTGAATTCGCGTATGAGCAGTGCCTTCTCCCGCTCCTGGCCACTTGAAACGCGGCTGTTTCCCGTATGAGCAGCAGCAGCGAGCAGCCAGATGCTACCCAGAAATTTTTTTTAATAACGCCGGATTCGCGCATGCGCAGAGCAAGCTGAGTTACAGTGCGGGGTCATTCTCCACGTGACCTGTGTGTATGTTTCGTGATATTGCCGGTCTCTCTTCCTTTACAGCTTCCACATCAAATGAAAACAAAACGGATTTCTGTGTCTGGCAGTCATCAAGTGAATTAATATACATTCTCATAATAATGAAAGACTAAAATAAGTCAGTAGTTTCAATTTTCTGGTTTTATATTATTTCCACGTTATTAACAATCAACCATTAATGTCTTAATGAAGCTATTTCTGTCAGTTCTGTGGAGAACTTTGCTTCTATTAATTTTTTTTCCGTTGAGGCAATTAGTTTATCTGAAACGAAGTCTTTCGTTCCGCACTATTGGCGATAACAGGTATGAAGCTGACTAAGCAGGCAAATTTGGTCAGTAGTTTCGAACTAAATGTTTTGTTTCAAATGCACACATCAAATAAAGTTTTGCATCACCCCGCTTCACAGATTTCCTGAAGACAGACGTCGACTGTGGATATTGTATCACAGACACGGTCCCTTTGACTGTTCAGAGATGTCACTAAACCGTCCCGAAAGATGTAAACAACGATGCATGAGCAGCGGCAGTTAGGTGGAGCGGGTCCGACAGCTGATCAGTTTGTAATGTCTCTTGCAGCGGTCTCTCCGCGATATTTTCAGAAATTTTATAAATTATATAACTCAGTACATATCTCGAAATATCTCTTCTTATCTTAGCGATTCCTAAACTCTAATATACGATGATTATCAATGCAAAGTAGTTTCAAGTCCTATTATTCCTTGGAGCGTGCATTTACTCCATGGAATAGCTCCTCTGCTGTCTACGTTTTCTCTTATGAAAAGAAGGATTCAGATCTTGCGGATTAGCCGTGAAAGAACGAAGATGTATATGTAGGTATTGTTGAGCTAGTCGCTATCTTGATGAGATTCTGTATGAGAAGGAATTTAATACATGAACTAAACTAAAGTAAGTGTGTTCGCGTATTATTTAGCTGATTATTACTGACAGTGTCTGCTTACTACGCTGTGTTGCACGGGATCGGTGGGGAACGTCTGATTTACACTGGACGAACCTGCCGTTTTGTACGCTCAAGATATCCAGTTTATTACTTCCAATGAATGGGCTAACACCGTCTTACTAGCAGCTCTCCGGTCTTCCCCATGTGGTCACCGAAAGTTAATAATTATTACGAACGTTTTCAGGAGATCGACTGACAATTTTCGTCGCACCGAGACTACGAAATTGCTTCACTGTCTTATGGAATTTAAGTTAAGCTCAATTTAATCAGGATAGAACAGTATTGAACTGTGTGAATGTGATAACCCTGCTTTGTGAATGAAAATTCCCTTAATATACGCATGTTTTTTACTATTCTGATCAGTGAAGCTAAATCAGGCCGGTGTGAGAGAGGTTTTTAAATTTAAGATCCCCCAAAAAATATTAAAAGTTCCAGTCATTCCACCAGCAAGGAGGTACACGGCTCGTGTTGTCTGTAGTTCAACCACGCCTAGACGGCCGGTACCGCGGTTCGATCTCGTCCCCATTGTTACTTTGTGCCAGGAAGGGCTCTCAACAAGGGAAGTGTCCAGGCGTCTCGGAGCGAACCAAAGCGATGTTGTTCGGACATGGAGGAGATACAGAGAGACAGGAAGTGTCGATGACATGCCTCGCTCAGGCCGGCCAAGGGCTACTACTGCAGTGGATGACCGCTGTCTACGGATTATGGCTCTGAGGAAACCTGGCAGCAACGCCACCAAGTTGAATAATACTTTTCGTACAGCCACAGGATGTTGTGTTGCGACTCTAACTGTGCGCAATAGGTTGCATGATGCGTAACATCACTCCCGACATCCGTGGCGATGTCCATCTTTGCAACCACGACACCATGCAGCGCGGTACAGATGGGCCCAACAACATGCCAAATGGACCGCTCAGTATTGGCATCACTTCTCTTCACCGATGAGTGTCGGATATGCCTTCAACTGGACAATCGTCTGAGAGGTGTTTGGAGGCAACCTGGTCAGGCTGAACGCCTTAGACACACTGTCCAGCGAGTGCAGCAAGGTGGAGGTTCGCTGCTGTTTTGGAGTGGCATTATGTGGGGCCGACGTACGCCACTGGTTGTCACGGAAGACGCCGTAACGGAGGTACGAAACGTGAATGCCGTCCTCCGACCGATAGTGCAACAATATTGGCGGCGTATTGGCGAGGCATTCGTCTTCATGGACGACAATTCGCGCCCCCGTCGTGCACATCTTGTGAATGCCTTCCTTCAGCATAACGACATCACTCGACTAGAGTGGCCAGCGTGTTCTCCGGACACGAACCCTATCGGACATACCTGGCATAGACTGGAAAGGTTGTTTATGGACGACGTGACCCACCAACCACTCTGAGGGATCTACGCCGAATCTCCGTTTAGGAGTGCGACAATCTGGACCACCACCTCTGAAGGTCTCGCCGTATGGTGGTACAACATGCATATATGTGGTTTTCGTGAGAAATAGAAAGGGCGGAAATGTATAGTTTCCGGAACTCTCGGAACCTAGGTGATGCTTTTAATATATAGAACCTAATAGTAAAGATGTTAACCAGATGTAATTACATACCAAATGAAAGAAGGAGGTACTGATTCCTGTGTGTTTAAAAGCGTTCTTTCGGACAGAGCATCTTCATTTTGCAAATAAAACACAGTTGTTGACAGAAAAAATAGTGGCAGCCAGAATAAATTCATAAATGTGCTGAAAAACAACAGGAGAACAATGCTATTAGTGCAGTTCATAAGGGAATCTGTAGACAGAATTGGAGATATCAGCATGTAATGTTAAAAATGTAGCCAGATGTAATTACTTACCAGAGTAAAGAAGGACGTAATCATTTCTCTACATTTGAAAGCCAGCTTTGCAGCAGCGCGTCTTCCCTTTGCAAATAAAACGCAGTCGATGGCAGAGTAAGTGGCGGCACCCATAAGATGCTCATTAACCTGCTGATAAAGAGAAGGCGAACAAAGCCATTGCTACATTTCATACAGGAATCTGTAGACAGCATCGCTTATTATTCGCTCGCAGGCTTCGCTCAGAGCAACTGTGTCGCTGGAAGGTGTGCTCGTGTTGGTCATCGCTGCTGGAGTGAAGGAAACATTTTTTTATTTTGTGGCACCGCAGTCGCGCGTAGTTAGATTCATTGTTGAATCTGACAGCCATGTGAAGGGAATTGAGATTTTTCATTGAAGATTGTTTAATTTTCACTGTAAGGGTTTTTTTCATGTCTGTCAATTATTTTTCTAACAATTGTGAGAGTAAGCATTTGACATAAATGTTGTCCTTTTTCAATGTAAGTGCATGTTGTAACATAAATTTCATACAATTAACAATATATCAGATAATGTAAAAACAGTTTGTTAAACGAATATTTCACCTAAGAGCATTGTGCACATGTTCGGTCCAAGTCATTTTTATTTAAAGGAGTCTCCCACTCAGTGGTGTGTACAACACAGTTTACTTGCTGGCTGGAGCATCGGCAGTAAGCTCTCAGCAACTGCAATCAGAAATTTGCAACTGGCGTGCGCAGAGAAGCAAGCACTGCGTCTCCAAGCAGTTACATTACGAAGTGAGACATTTTGATTTCACGATCTGTTTGCTACGAAAATGGTCAGCGGACTGGGACCATTTCATGTACAACATTATTTGCCAGATCATTAAAGCACAGGGACAACTTGGTTTAATTCAAGAGATTAACAGTACAGTTTCAGCAGAGCATTTCCATCGAGGAACAGGAAATTAACAGATTGGAGCTTTTTCCACGCACAAACAATACACAATGGTATACACAATTTTTCACCGACACATCTTTTGCTCTCGCCAATACAGGTGAAGAATCAAAGCCAAGGCAGACACTTGTGAAGCAGCAACAGACGAACCAAACAACACACTGAATGCGACAGATATTTCAGCACACTGTTAATAGAATTGCTAATGATTCAACTTTGCTCTCGCCACATTTAGTTTTGAAGAATAAAAATCCGCCAGACAAAATAAAAGAACTTGTTTCTTTCCCCAAGTCACAATGTTTGCGTCATCGTGAACTGATTGACATTGCAATTACTAATACAACAAAGGCAGCTGAGAAAAGGAAAATGCTAATAAAGAAGGTAAGTCACAACAGAAAATTCAAAGTTGGACAAAAAGTTTTAGTTCGAGCACACCCTTTGTCTTCTAAAGCAAAGAACAGGTGTCAAATATTTGTATTCCTGTATAACGGACGATTTCGGAGTCGACGAATCCCACTTCCGAACGTAGTACATCTTGAAACACTCAGAACGAAAGTTTCCAGAGGTTTCCATCACCTCACCAATATAAAACCTTTCATTGTATAATTATTTGACTTTCTACTCGTTAATGATGACTACACCATACCAATATATAACACTTATGGTCTGACAACACGTATTTCATTTTCTTATGACGTCTACCGTTTGCGCGTAGTAGTTAAGCTTTTTCTACAGGTTTTCTTTCATTGACATGTGTGTGTACATGAAAATAACAATTTCTTCTCATACAGTACTATCAGTACAAGCCACTTTGTATGTTAATTTTCACTGTCATTATTTTTATGTAATAGATACAACAGAGCACACATCACGTCATGCTCTAACGTAACTCACCCCGATCTTCACAGTACATCATTTTACAAGCAGAGATTACGTAAAAGAAGACAGCAATAATTTTTTCGTCAATGACACAGGCATCACAGAAGATAAAAGCAACACGAGAAACAATAAATCGAATTTTGCGCGTCGTAAAGCATTTTCTCTTACAAGCTAACGTACAGAAGGATGGAACAACGGATTGCAGACAGTACTGATTAAACAGGTAGAGTATATATTTTTTCACAGGTATAACACGTACTGTCAGTAATCGGAGGAGATTTTCAATTTTAGCGTCTTGCACTGAGATACTCAAAGACTGAGATATAACCAGGATTTCTTCATTCACTGTTGGAATTTTATTGTAGGTGTCGTATGTGAAGTGAAGACTTGAGGCTTAATTATAGATGAAGTATGTATAGCAATGATTTATAGATTTTTGTAATGAGAATACGATGAGATAATAGGAAGTGAGAATAGTGATCTTTTTATGATTATTATGCAGACGTTTATTATTTATGACATGAAGTGGCATATTGATGTTAGGGATTGTCACGGACTACGTGATGATTTTCCTCTTGTTGCATTCCTTGTTGATTACGTTTTGGTGTGTATCTCTGACGAGTAGTACTTCTAATGGTTTGAGAAACGGTGTTGGAAAACGATAAAACAAGGCTATGAATTTACAGGAAGATAAACTCATTGTTTCAAAAATATGCATTTTTTGGTGAACAGCAATGAGAAGGTTTGAAGACTCTTATTACGATGCACTTGCTTTGATGAATTTCTGACTTTGCTTGTGCTAGTGTATTTTTTTCTCATTTACGGGATAATACCATATCTCATTCTTTTTCGCCTCTAGATAGCAGACTTAACCGTAAAGAGGTAAATTCTTAATTATTTCCGTTCTGCACCTTGACTTTACCTGTTCATAGATACTAAGTACTCTTCCTGATACCACTTAAATTTTTCATTTGGGGCAGTTGTAAGTAATCGGCACGTACATAGGTTAAGGTTTCGTGAACACATTTTCGTTTGCTTTATGTTTTGTGACTCAGAGGCAAAAGACAGATGTAATAATTTCTTTTTTTCTCTACAGCAGTAAAATATTGTTCACATTCCATTCCTTTCCCTCCCTTTAGCCTGTATCCTTATGGGCATCTACTCGAGTATATAAAAACATACACGGTGCAGAAATCAGTATTGTACGCTTGCATAACAACACGAGTGGCAGACGCATGCTCGTGTGAAAAGTAAGAAGACTGACGGCAATGTTGGCCTGTTTATACTCTCACAACGCATTGTACGTGTAATGGTTACTATATTTTAATGTTTCTTTTCTCTCACAGCTTGAAACTGATTTCCATTACGATTATTCTGTCTGACATGTCACTGCCGACACAGCAGTGTATATTGTAATTTGAATATTCGTAAGAAATGCTTGTTATTCTTTGTTTTTTAATCTGAGAATTCACCATAATTTATGTAGTTTTAGATAAATGTAAAAGCCCGCATCTCGTGGTCGTGCGGTAGCGTTGTCGCTTCCCACGCCCGGGTTCTCGGGTTCGATTCCCGACGAGGTCAGGGATTTTCTCTGGCTCGTGATGGCTGGGTGTTGTGTGCTGTCCTTAGGTTAGTTAGGTTTAAGTAGTTCTAAGTTCTAGGGGACTGATGACCATAGATGTTAAGTCCCATAGTGCTCAGAGCTATTTGAACCATTTGAATAAATGTAAAAGATTTATTTTCTTTCACTGCGTTGTAACAGGATACACGTACTTAGCGAAAACAGCACATTGATGGACTCGAGTAGAGATATTCTCTGCACTGGGAGACAGTTGGACGTATTATGGACGTTTTCTTTACGACGGCATGCCAAATCGATTACCGTGATTTTAGATGGCTTCACGGACATTTTGTCGAAGTGACGTGGAGGTACCTTTTGTGAGCGGTCTGGCTCTGAGTTGTCTCTGGGTTCATTGTGGACAGGCGCAGCGTCCACCGAGTCCGCCCTCAGCCGCCTCCCACACAGTCAGGGTGCGGCGCTCTCACCTGGTCAGGCGCCACAGCGCTGTGAGTGAGTGCTGGGAGACACTCCGGCATGGTCTGCACAGCGTACTGTGAACACTCGTGCCAGCAGCTTCGTGTACGAAAACCACGAAAAGACATTGCTTCGATACACATTTGCTGCGACAAGAAGACGACGTAATCACAGCCGGTCTCACGACATTTTGTGCAGAATAACGACAAAGAAAAATGCCGTCAGTGTCATTTTTCCCACAATTAATGAGTTTATAACTAGGGCACACAAATCTAGTGGACAATTTTCTTTAACTTGTGCACACTGCCTTCAAACGGAATGTAGCGCATTCTAAATACACCTGAGCAGCAATGTAATCAGCTTTATATTTGGAGTGCAGCAGATCAAGAAATGTACGATGATTTTTGCAAATTAATTTATGAGCGACAGAGCACTGCTACTTACAAAACTTCTTTATAGTGCATATACGCACTTGACATGTATATATTGCATATTCTGTTATCTCTACATATTTCTTTATAGTATACTCTTCCACTTCCTAGCTTACTACTATTTTCGTGTAATATTACGTAGACCAAGTTTTCAGTACATTCTTTAGAATGTGTAAAAATCCTCCTGCAAAGTTCTGCCCAGAGAGGCTGTGAGATAGTGAAATAGATCTACTATCAATTTCTTCTTCTTCTTCCTCTTCTTTAGAATAACCAATTTGGAGGATACGAGGAATCAACTTTGGCTAATCTTCATTGTATTAGATTTCCTTAGTTTTCAAATTTCCTTCCTCCTTTTAGTGTGTTGTTCCCTTTCTTGTTGGGTCCACTGTCGTCTAGTAGTTTTCTTTCTCTCCTGAAATTCTGCCTTTTGTACTGACTTTCTGAAATGTGTTCTGTTTTCTATTATGTCTATTGTAACTCCAGCGTTTTCCTTGTCCTTTTCAGTCTCTATGAACCATGTGGGGTAGGATTTGTAGCTATAGAGTAATGTGAATATACGTTTGGTTAGTCTGTTGTCTATTCCGAATATACCTCCAAAAAACTGTAGTCTTCTCTTCCACATTACATCAGTTAGTTTTTCAGTTTTCAAGTACAGCACTCTGGTCTTAACCTATATTCAGCATTATCGTCTCTTCTAGCCCCCAGTATTTTCATTAAAACTCTTCTTCCGACCTTCTGTGAGTTTGTCGTTAGCATTTCAGTACTTTATACGTACTATGTGTGTCTGAGACGCCAAACGACAGTCTCGAGTCTCTCATTCTCCACGGGCAGTCTTTGGCCAGAGTCTGCCTGGCAGCGAGGAGTGCGGGAGTTGTGACGTCAGAGGGGTAGCGGGACAGGCGGCGAGCAGCGGACTCGTGGCAGAGCAGCCGTGGAGGGGGGCGCGTCTGAGTTGAAGTGAACTGTGTCTGGATATTGTGAGACAAGGGGGGGGGGGGAAGACTTGACTAGTGATTTGGAATGAAATGAGATCGGAAAAGAGTATGAGGGGGAATGAAGGCAACATTCCTTATTTACTGACACCGCAGTCGCACGTAGCTAGATCCACTGTTGAATGAGACATCCACATCAGGGAACTTCAGATTTTTCATTAAAGATTCTGTAATTTTCACTGTGAGGTATTTTTCATGTTTATTGATTATCTGTCTAACGTTTATGAGAGTGAGAGTTTGGTATTGGTTTCGTCCTTTGTCAGTGTTAATAAATGTTGTAATATCAACAGCGTACGAGTAATAATATATCAGATAATTTTTAAAAAAATGTCGTTAAAGGCATATTCCACCTAAGAGCATTGTGCACATGCTCGGTCCAAGTCATTTTTATTTAAAGGAGTGTCTCACTCAGTCATGTGTATAAAATGGTTTACTTGCTGTCTGAAGCACTGGCAGTAAGCTGTCAGCAAGTGTTCGGAAGCGTGAGGTACTTTGTCTCGGTGGTATCTACTCCGAATACAGTACAAAGGCGCACACTGCGTGGAACAGAAGTTGCGACGTAATATCGAGTACGCATCTAACAAAGGGGTTTCTAAACGTTTCCTCTGACGGAACACTTCGAGAATGCTGGCACTTTTACGGAACGCCTTGTTCGTTTTGACTGTTTTGAGAAGGATTTGTTTTATTCAGTGATTACTTCAACTTAACTCATGACTATTAACAGAGGAACCATATAAAGTGACACAAAAACTAATATCGTCAAGATGTTGACGAAAAAAACGCCATGTTATAAGCATTTTTTCGTGGAGCACATTTTCTGTTCTCGCGGAGCACAAATGTTCCACAGGACACAGATTGGGCAACCCTGCTCTAAGAAAATGCTCTGTGTTGAGTGCAGGGCGAAAGAGCACCGGTTAGTTTGAGACACACTGCGAATCTGTTTGTCATCCTCAGCAAACTAACAAAACACAGTTGCACAGGTGCGTCTAATTTTGGCTCCCAGACTGAGATTTCCACTCTGCAGCGGAGTCAGCGCTGATGTAAAACTTCCTGGCAGACTGAAACTGTGTGGCGGACCGAGTTCGAGTCTCGGTACACAGTTTTAATCTGGCAGGAAGTTTAATTTTGGCTTACTGAAAAAGACGCACCGTCCAAAATAGAGGGGTGAAAAATTCATTAACTGGATAAAATTGGAGTAACATTTTTGCCAATACGTATACTGGGTAACATGGGACTAGTACCATCGCCGTAGCTGTTTTCAAATCGACAGTTTGCTTAACTTTTTTGTTATGACTGACAGTAAACATTGAATGACGTTCGCTACGAGACTGTTTCTCCCATCGCGGGCTACTTATCGTTACAACGCAGCAGCACTGTAATAGTGTGTGTGGGTGGGGGGAGGGAGGGAGTGAGGTGTTGGTGCTCGGTTCCTGTCTGAGCTGGCTGCGTAGGGTTAACTGCCTTTGGTTTACTTCGAACCGGCGGCCATTTGTGTAGCCATTCGACATCTGCCTTACTGCAGCTACGTTACAGAGTAATGTATTAAGCGAGGTTAGAACCACGACCCCGAGCTGGCGCCCAGGCAAGTTGTGCAATGCGATTAATTCGTTTTGCAGAAGATTTTAATTGGGATGAAAGTAATGCACAGCTAATGGCACCATTTGTAGTTGCACCGATAGCATTTTGTGTGCAATAACATGCAGAAAACACGTTTATCCGGGAATGTTTTGAAACGTGCAGCTTCCGTACTTTTAGCTTGCATAAATGGGTTCAAATTTTGCACGAAGGTAGGTGAATGGATAAAGTCAAAACGAGCCAAGATACTAGGTACACCTGGTTTCAGTTATCATCTCTTTGTGCGCCAGTTGCTACGACGTGCTATTTTAGGTGCCCACACGTGCACCTTTACGTGTGTAAGTCGACGTGCGCGACCGATACGTGCCCGTGTAAACCCCGCTCAATGTACCACTCTGTACCTCCCGAGGTCTTTAGCAAACTAAAGAGAGACAAATACGGCGTAGTTTTTTAGTTGATGCAGATTTTTACTGCACTACATGCGCTGCCTCTTGTGAAAACTGTGTTGTAAGTCATCACACAGGCGCTACTACCGGCTCTCATCCCTTATCGTCTTCAGGAGTGCAGGTTACTGTCCGCTTGGGGCGCTGCCGTCGCTGTGCATAAGGAAAACGGGCACCAGTGTGGTGGGAGTAACCTGTTAACTCTAGACTGCGGTCAGACAACACTCAGCCGCTGCGACGCGATATACACAAATACACGTCAGGTGTGTCGTAGGATCGTCAGTGCCTTCTGATCTCCCAGCAAACGGCCTCGCCGCAGTGGTGACACGGGTTCCCCTCAGATCACCTGAGTCAAGCGCCGTCGGGCTTGGCCGGCACCTGGCTGGGTCACTGTCCGGGTCTGCAGAGTGCTGTCGGCAGGCGGGGCGCACTCAGCCCTCGTGAGGCCAGTCGAGGAGCTACTCGGGTGAGAGGCGGCGACACAGGTCACCAGGACTGGCGACAGCCTGGAGAGCGGGGTGCTCTCCGCGTGGCCGTCCCTACCTGCATCCAGCAGTGCCTGTGGGCCTCGGATGACACGGCGGCCGGTCGGAACCGTTGTGCCTTCAAAGCGTGTTCGGGCGGAGTCCTTTGTGTTCCCGTGGTCCGCAGATAAAACATCTTGACCACAAAAAATTTATCGCCAAACCATTTCTTGGAATAGCTGAATTTGTAAGAAATCACTCGTCATTATTACATGCATAATAATAAAAAGATGTATTGTATGGACATAATGTGTTCGCTTTTCTGCATCTACGAAAAATGGTCAGATGCAGGGGTGTCACGTAAGTTGGTGTGCCAAAGAGTCGGAAGAAAGGTCGACAAACGCGGCTCTAACAAATAGTAAATCTTATTTATTCCTTTTCGGCATTTGTCACGGTTGTTCTGTAATAGACACCTGCATAAAAAGAGAATTCGAAGTTACTAGTTTTCTTTTAAAGAAATCGGTAACACGAGATTTGAATTTCAGCTGTCAGTGTGGACAAGGAAGTTTTCTCGGCGCAAAGGTAAGAATAATTCACCAGTCAGCAGGAGAGCGGAGACAGCTGCGATGGTAAGCAGTCGCAGTTGCGAATTTTTGCGGTGTGAGTTACTCGTCTCCAGATCAGCTGGGGAATGAGCAGAAATGCTCGTATGTAATCAGTGACATTTGTCTTATGCCAGTTAACATGTACGAATCACATATGTGCTCGAAAAGCAGATAGTTTTTAGCGTTCTGTCTGTCTCTGTTTCTCCCTGTTCCACAATAGTCAGTATACATTACAACCTTCATAGGCAGAACCGATACAGTAACTATTGATTGTCTTTTACAACAAATAGACGACAACTAATTCTCTTTCTATTAGCATCATGACGATTGCAACACTCTTTTAATATGTGGCTGGAATATGTAAAGCGCCACAGCACCGCGTCGCAATGGAAGATGCCAAATTAAGGAAAATATCTCTAGCAGTCAGCTAATGAAACACAAGTTTAGGCCAGATTAATTATATGTAAGCGACAGGGTTGCATACGGTTACATAAACACCTCTGAGATAATTTTAGAGTGTACTAAAGCTACAGCCAAACAAAAAGTATGCACTTGAAACTCCTTTACTATCTAAAACGACGGAACTTTTCGAGTGCTAAATGTATTTTCTTAGTGTGGCCAGTAACAGACTAGGCTGTGTCGATTCTAGAATACACGTAAACCTTCATACGCAGCTTTCTAGGCAAGCAAAATCGTCTCCAATGGTGGTTTGACGGCGGCGAGTTTCCTGCACTATTATTGGTGCATTTGCTTGCCGACGGCCACAAACACATGTGAAAACAGAGAGGGTACTACGAAAAGTGAATATGTTTAATGAGAAAAAACAGTTAGCAATAGATTTAAATATTCGCCGCAGTGTTTTGGGAATATTATTTCACTTTACATGTATTCAGGTAAAACCGAGGTACGTCTGTTCCGTGAAAAGACAGGCCGCAGAGGTGACAATGTGCAGCAGTAAGTTCTACTGACACGGCGGTCATTGTCTTAGCGTTGAGAAGCTGCAGAGGGTCTCCAAGACCTGACGACGTTTCAAGCATGATGGAAGCAGCGTCGCAGACGTCGACACCTTCTCTGCCAGCACGGCTGCAGTCGGCTGGTCCAGAAAGAGGCGATGGAGAGATTGGTCCGAACCTCGGTTTGTTATTCACGTTTAATACTGCGTCTGTCACAACAATGTCGCTGTTATGCACTCCGCTCCCATTTGCAACGGAATTTTCGGCACAGGTCTGTTTTCACGTCTTTGTAATTGTTCGTTTACGTATTGATGAAGAAACGAAAACCTCTGAAGTAATCACGATAAAGAGTTTACGAAACATTTAGCATTTGAAAGAGAACTATTATGGAAATTACTGTAGCTTAAATAAGTTAGTATCATTTTCAAGCGAAGAATACGATGGGTAGTTTCTGTTGGAACGAACGACGACTTTTGCGATTCGCTTTCCACGTCTGCATTCGAGTTTTAACCGCTGTTTCACTGCAATAAAACATTATGACTCCATGTTAACAAACCGGTGCTCGAAGCTCACGTAACGTATGTGACTGCCGACATGACAATTAACAAGTAAGAAGACGATAATCTTTTATATCTCGTCCACTACTATTGCGGATTTACTGAAATGCTTTAATATGCGGACAGTGTTTAATACAGCACACAATCGTTTGCTGCAGGGAGGTGGAACTGTTGTGCAAGCACGACGCCAGAAGTGATTAGTGGAAGTCAGTGGCATTTTTCACTGAAGAATACGACGCGTAATTTCGATTCGACAGAACTCTAACTTTTGCGAGTTTGTGTGTGGAACGCCTAACTTTGAATGTGGTCTTATATAGACGAAATGCAGTTACGGGTACCCCACAGACGTTATTTATCGTTTAAAGGTTTACCCGTTTCTAACGCCGAAAAATGTAAAGTTTGACTGGTGGTTGTGCATTTACTATAATCTTTTTCCGTTTTCATTTTCTCCATAAAACCGCCATTATTCGCGAGAAAGTTCTAAACTGCCGATATTGTGGAGCGCCAGCGGTAACAATCACTCGCTGAGACAGCGACAAAGCCCTGTGGGCCGCAGGAGACGGAGAATAAACGGAAAAGATAAACTCAGCTTGTATATTTCTACGATTTGCAAGCGCGATTAAATGCATTCAGAGACAGTACCGTGTCATAATGGGAGTCCGACGCTGGTTTTCCGACTTTGTGTAACCCGTGGCGGCGTTCGAGTGGCGTGGCGGAACGCAGGCGGACATCTCGTCTGGAAGTCGTTCAGTGACGCATGTGAAGAAAGGCAAACGCAAGCAGTGGTGTCTGAGCGATGTTTTGCCACCCAGCACCGTTACACGTGCCAGACATGACGTGACAAGGGCGCTGGCCACAATCTCAGGAGCTCCGTACTTATTCTTCGATAAAATGAAAGTCATTAAAACGGGAGAACGATCGAGGACGGCTGTTCAAACCCTTGTCCGGCCATCCTGATTTAGGTTTTCCGTATTTTCCTGAATCGCTACAGGCAAATGCCGAGATGGTTCCTTTGAAAGGGCTCGGCCGACTTCCTTCCCCCCCCCCCCCTTTCCTAACCCGATGGCACAGATTGCGTCGCTGTTTGCTCCCCTCCCCCCATCCAACTAACTAAAACGGTAAAATAATGGAATGCTGTGGTGGTGTTTCTTCCCTTCAAAATATAGTACGAAGACCGGCATCGGTGACCAGGTTTCGGGTATCGATACGATGTCGTTCACATGACGAACCGGAAGCGGTAGTGGCAGATCGGTTTCTGAAAAGCAGATTTGCTAGCCGTATGTAGAACTGTTAAAGAACGTTTCATATTTTGTTTGACACAATGAAAGCGATTATTAACATACTGTTTCTTTTTCAAAGCGGAAACACAGAGAAACAAATGCTTTATTTTTAAGCTTAACATTTCTGCTCAGTTCGTCATTCATAATTTTCTATAAAAAAGATATCAGAGTTTCCGTGTCCATATTATGTACAAGGTCCTTGACCGTTGTATGAAAGAACTGCGTGTTGTTTAATCCGTTCCAACGACTTACTCCTTAAATCAAAGCATAACACCGCAAGTCGCATACTGCCATCTGTCGACCATTTACTACACTGCGTCCTCTTCTGCAACACGGGGCGCCATGAGAACGTGTCTTTCGATGCCCCCGGTTCGGACGCGAATCACGCCCTTTCAAGAAATTAGAACTGAACATCCGTACGTCGAAATCTCTTGTTGTGGGCCCCGAGGTAAGGCTGCAGCCTATTTGTGTGAAAGAGGGTAAAGTGAGATACTGTGAGCGGACAAGAGTGCCACATGCGGCTGCGATTTCAAATCCGCCTCCACACGGCAACAGAGAATGTCGTATAACGCGGTCAGGCGACGCACAATAAACTTCAGACTCTCTTCGTTCTCGAGCAAAGCGTTAGCCGGCGCTTTCAAATAAGTAGTAGCATATTAAGACATGATATAAGTTTATAATTTGTATTTCTTTTGTAACAGACTCGGAATAAATACATTCTTTGTTTCGTCACATTCGACACTACCCGGAACATTTTTTTTTTTTTTTCCTGAGAGGGAACATTTGATTTCAATGGCAGATGCGAGTCTATTCCCTATGAAGTGTACTTTTGAAATACTTAAGATAATACGATGCATTATTTCTTATTCAGTTCTTCAGTAAAAAGGCACCACTCATGGCATGGAGTAGCAGAAGCCAGCAGCCGTCTGATGAGTCGCTGGGAGAAACGTTATCTGAATGGAGAATGAGCTAAACTAACAACCGGCGGCGGACTTCAGAGAAAGCGGTCGCGAGTCACGGGCTGGGAGCGACCGACTGTCTGGCGGATCTTGGAACGGAAAGTCTGAACTCCATCAACAGCAGCGGGAGGCAAAGGCCGGGCAAGTTCTGTTACGCAGGAGGACTATCCAGAAATTTGTGGGTGGAGATATGGCACCGTGTGGACAGACTAAAATCGGCGTAACTGATCAGTGATTGGGACACGGTACTGGAACGCATCTTACAACTGGCAGCAGACGCGAAATTGTGCTGTGTCTGGAGTTTCGCACATTAATACGCTAGCTTGAGTAGGGAGAGACTCCAATGTTTCTCTTAATCAGATATACGGACTGGCATCTGTCTTTTACGTGGAAGATCGCATTTTGCAGATAAATTATAAAGATATGTTATGAGCCTAATCCTCCCCCAAGAACCGTGGACCTTGCCGTTGGTGGGGAGGCTTGCGTGCTTCAGCGATACAGATAGCCGTACCGTAGGTGCAACCACAACGGAGGGGTATCTGTTGAGAGGCCAGACAAACGTGTGGTTCATGAAGAGAGGCAGGAGGAGCCTTTTCAGTAGTTGCAGGGGCAACAGTCTGGATGATTGACTGACCTGGCCTTGTAACACTAACAAAAACGGCCTTGCTGTGCTGCCACTGCGAACGGCTGAACGCGAGGGGAAACTACAGCCGTATTTTTCCCGGGGGCATGCAGCTTTACTGTATGGATAAATGATGATGGCGTCCTCTTGGGTAAAATACTCCGGAGGTAAAATAGTCCCCCATTTGGGTCTCCGGGCAGGGACTACTCAGGAGGACGTCATTATCGGGAGAAAGAAAACTGGCGTTCTACGGATCGCAGCGTGGAATGTCAGATCCCTTAATCGGGCAGATAGGTTAGAAAATTTAAAAAGGGAAATGGATAAGTTGAAGTTGGATATCGTGAGAATTAGTGAAGTTCGACGGCAGGAGGAACAAGACTTCTGGTCAGGTGAATACAGGGTTATAAATACAAAATCAAATACGGGTAATGCAGGAGTAGGCTTGATAACGAAAAAAAAAATAGGAATGCGGGTAAGCTACTACGAACAGTATAGCGAACGCACTATTGTAGCCAAGATAGATACAAAGCCCACGCCTACCACAGTACTACAAGTTTATATGCCAACTGGCTCCGCAGATGACGAGGAGATTGATGAAATGTATGATGAAAGAAATTATTCAGATAGTGGAGGGAGACGAAAATTTAATAGTCATGGGTGACTGGAATTCGGTAGTAGGAAAAACAAGAGAAGGAAACGCAGTAGGAGAATATGGAATGGGGGTAAGAAATGAAAGAGAATGCCGCCTGGTAGAACTTTGCATAACTTAATCATAGCTAACACTTGGTTCAAGAGTCATGAAAGAAGGTTGTATACATGGAAGAGCCATGGAGATACTAGAAGGTTTCAGATAGATTATATAATGGTAAGACAGAGATTTAGGAACCAGGTTTTAAATTGTAAGACGTTTCCTGGGGCAGATGTGAACTCCGACCACAATCTATTGGTTATGAACTGTAGATTAAAACTGAAGAAACTGCAGAACGATGGAATTGAAGGAGATGGGATCTGGATAAACTGATACAACCAGAGGTTGTAGAGGGTTTCAGAGAGAGTATTAGGGAACGATTGACAGGAATGGGGGGAAAGAAATACAGTAGAAGAAGAATGGGTAGCTCTGAGGGATGAAGTAGTGAAGGCAGCAGAGGATCAAGTGGGTCAAAAGACGAGGCCTAGTAGAAATCCTTGGGTAACAGAAGATATATTGAATTTAATTGATCAAAGGAGAACATATAAAAATGCATTAAATGAAGCAGACAAAACGGAATACAAACGTCTCAAAAATGAGATCGACAGGAAATGCAAAATGGCTAAGCAGGAATGGCTACAGGACAAACGTAAGAATGTAGAGGCATATATCACTAGGGGTAAGATAGATACTGACTACAGGAAAATTAAAGAGACCTTTGGAGAAAAGAGAACCACTTGTATGAATATCTAGAGCTCAGATGGAAACCCAGTTCTAAGCAAAGAAGGGAAAGCAGAAAGGTGGAAGAAGTATATAGAGGGTCTATACAGGGGCAATGTTCTTGAGGACAACATCATGGAAATGGAAGAGGATGTAGATGAAGATGAAATTGGAGATATAATACTGCGTGAAGATTTTGACAGAGAACTGAAAGAGCGAAGTCGAAACAAGGCCCCGGGAGATTACAACATTCCATTAGAACTACTGACAGCCTAGGGAGAGCCAGCCCTGACAAAACTCTATCATCTGATGAGCAAGATGTATGAGAAAGGCGAAATACCCCCAGACTTCAAGAATAATATAATAATTCCAATCCCAAATAAAGCAGGTGTTGGCAGATGTGAAAATTACCGAACTATCAGTTTAATAAGTCACAGCTGCTAAATACTAACACGAATTCTGTAGAGACGAATGGAAAAACTGGTAGATGCCGACCTCGTGGAAGATCAGTTTGGATTCCGTAGAAATACTGGAACACTTGAGGTAATACTGACCCTACGACTTATCTTAGAAAATAGGTTAAGGAAAATCAAACCTACATATCTAGCATTTGTAGACGTAGAGAAAGCTTTTGACAATGTTGGCTGGAATACTCTCTTTGAAATTCTGAAGATGGCAGAGGTAAAATACAGGGAGCGAAAGGCTATTTACAATTTGTACAGAAACCAGATGGCAGTTGTAGGAGTCGAGGGGTATTAAAGGGAAGCAGTGGTTGGGAAGGGAGTGAGACAGGGTTGTAGCCCATCCCTGGTGTTATTCAATCTGTATATTGATCAATCAGTAAAGGAAACAAAAGAAAAATTTGGAGTAGTAATTAAAATACATGGAGAAAAAATAAAAACTTTGAGGTTTGCCGATGACATTGTAATTCTATCAGATACAGCAAAAGACCTGGAAGAGCAGTTGAATGGAATGGACAAAATCTTGAAAGGAGGATATAAGATGAACATCAACAAAAACAACACGAGGATAGTGGAATGTAGTCGAGTTAACTCGGGTGATGTGAGGGAATTAGATTAGGAAATGAGACGCTTAAAGTAGTAAATGAGTCTGGGTATTTGGCGAACAAAATAACTGATGATGGTCAAAGTAGAGAGGATATAAAATGTAGACTGGCAATGGCAAGGAAAGCGTTTCTGAAGAAGAAAAATTTGTTAACATCGAGTATAGATTTAAGTATCAGGAAGTCACTTCTGAAAGTACTTGTGTAGCCATGTATGGATGTGAAACGTGCACGATAAATACTTTGCACAAGAAGAGAATAGAGCTTTTGAAGTGTGGTGATACAGAAGAATGCTGAAGATTAGATGGGTAGATCACATAACTAATGAGGAGGTATTGAATAGGATTGGGGAGAAGAGAAATTTCTGGCACAACTTGACTAGAAGAAGGGATCGGTTGGTAGGCATCATGAGATCACCAGTGTAGTATCGGAGGGCAGCGTGGAGACTAAAAATTGTAGAGGGAGACCAAGAGATGAATACACTAAGCAGATTCAGAAGGTTGTAGGTCGCAGTAGGTACTGGGAGATGAAGAAGCTTGCACAGGATAGAGTAGCATGGAGAGCTGCATCAAACCAGTCTCAGGACTGAAGACAACAACAACAACAACAACGTGAGCCTAATACTGCTAAAGATGTACGCGGTAAACGCGGGCCAAATTTGAAAGGTACACGTAATTTACTTGACGTTTTCTGGGTGTAGAATGAGGAAAGACGGCAGCTAGCGAGTAAGTACCCCACAAAAATTGAATGTAAAATTGTTAATGAACATGCCGCACGTAAAAAGGTATTATACAGCTAGTTTAAATTGATTATATTGAAACCGAGAAAATATACTGGTATTGGAAGGTGAGAAAATATCAAATTCCCCATCAAGAGAAATGATTAGATACAGCGAAACACGTCCCGCGTCTTCTACGGAGACAGGGATGCCACGTGACGTCACACGTCAGAGTGGTCTGCTGCTGCGACTCAGCTGTCACTACAGCCCTATGATGGCGGACATCTGTAGCCAAGTCTTAGTATTTTGTGCCTATTTCTCGCTGTTGCCGCCAAAACTGCAGCATTCGTACACACTATGCAGTACGTAATTCGGTTCGCCCCTTTACTAAATATTCAGTTCATAAAGTTAAATATGAATTACATGTAGAGGCAATTGTCAAATCACTCCTGTGCCGGAAAATGAAATTCTCAGGCTGGAGGAATTGTTTCCTGGATGACTGCTTGATAGACGCAGGACTGCCATCTCCTGTGAACATTTTGCTCATTCTTTAAGAAAAATACGAGTAGTAGTAGTAGTAACAGTCTACTTCGTCATGAATTACAGGGACAGTTATGTGTAGTTCCTAAGAAATAGTGTAATTCAGCTGTACGTAAAGTGAAACTTGCCAAGCACGATAACTATAGTGACTTTGTCTGAGGAGGGCGCAACTTAAAACCTGGGTTTCTGTAATTGCTGAAAACTCAATCGCATTACGGAAGTTATCGTTCAAAATTGTCATCTCATTAAACTACCAGAAACGTACTGTTTGATTCCTATTTGCCCCGTTCGTTACTTCTTTCTGTTTTCATTCCTTTAAAAGAAGACCAATTACTCTGGAGAAAGTCCGAATCTAACTGCCATCATTCCGTGATGCCAACGTCAACAATCGACCGCTGATGCAGCTACACAGACGGAGAGTTAACGGAAAGATAAACTCGGCCTCTACATTTCTATGATCAGCATTTGCGATGAATGTCTGAATGTGCTTACGATCAGTACAGTGTCACTATGAGAATCTGGTGCTGGTTTCGTGATTTTGTGAACCGCGTGCTGGCTTCCCAGAGACGTGGCGGAATATAGGTGGACAACCTGGCTGGGTGTCATTCAGTGACATATGTGTAACGAACGAATAAAGTGAATAATTTGAACAGTGCTGTTCGAGCGAGTTTTGCCATCCAGCACCGTTATACAGGGTGTGGAGAAATAATTTGACCAAAAATGCAGGGCAGAAGGACAGCATGAAACAGAGGAATGTGTGTATGGGGACTAAGAGTCGTAAATGCGTATTTTCAGCGCTACAGGAACGTAATTGAAATCTGACGTACGGAGGTCCTTACTCAAAATGAAAGATAATTTACAGAAAATGTATACGTTAACAGTATGTTTGGACTAAACAATCGCCACGGTGAGAACAAGATAAATTTAAAGCATCACTAACACATGTACTGTATTTAGCTGACGAACCAGATGGTACTTCTTCAGAAATGAGGCCAATCACATGTCCACATTTCTTGTTTTGATATATCTTTAAAAAAGTCAAAATGAGTGAAAAATGAGCCACCACTTAAATGCGTATGTATAGAAAACATTCAAACTGGCCACCGTTTTCATACTGACATAGCACCTAAAATATTCAACTGTTAACCTCTAGTTTCTATACTCAGATTCCTTTACTTGATACTGTCTTTGTGCCTTACACTTTTGGTCAAATTGTTTTTCTGTACCCTGTAGATGCCAGACGATGCGTTATGTTGTTCGAATTCTCAGGAATCCAGTACACTTAATCTTTGGAAGAAGGTGCTAAAAACAGCAAAATGGCGGACTGCGTTGGTAGCGATTTGTAAATTTAAAATTCAGTAGACAGTAACTACGTAAAAGGAAATGTGACACGTATAACGAAGCACTAAGCAGTTAGACGTGAAATACGTTTCTCGATTACAAAAAGTCCTCTAGTAGAGCGGTGGACGCAGAAATGTCGGGACAAGAGTGTCTGTCACGCTATTGTAGGGCAACGCATCAGACCCCATAGAATCGGTATTAGTGAAAGCATGCACCGTTGGTCAGTTGCCAAAGCGTTTGAAATTAAACAAAACGTTTAACTGTGTCGATCACATAGCATCTATCATCGTGAATGAAGACGAAATAAATTTATAGCGTCCATGATGTGGAAGTGATGTTCCAGAGACTGATCAATATGGTGAAGTTAATTCCTCCTTGTTAGTTCGATATATATCTAAGACACAAAGACGATACTCTGTGCAACCAAGTAGCCCTTATTTATTCTCGTGACCAGAGGCAAACACTATTCTAGTTATTAACTGTTTCGACTATACCGAAATGTGGTGAATATTGCTTCTCGCCCTCGATCAAGGTGGGCTAAGAGAATCTGGTACCTGCTGCGAGTTACCGTGTTTGTACTGAGCAGTCGAGATGAACGGCGCGACGGAGACGGCGACTACACGGGACACAACATTGAGATGACCAAAATTTCGGAAACAAATTTTCTGTAGTCATGTTTATACGTTAAACCTTAGTCGATTCTACTAGCCGGACGTTCCATGCTTCACACGTTTTAAACCCACGGTCTCTGCAGGACCACTGTCGTCGATCAAACGAACTTGGCAGTGTTTTTGTGTTGTGAAAGGAAGAAGTCGACAAGTAATGTAGAATAATGTAGGGTACGAATTCCTTACGGACGCCAGTGGAAATGTAAGGTGGAGCAGTGTGAGGAGCAGATCACACGTAAAGCGAAGTTCAAGAGTCTTATCCAGGCCCATTAAAGCGTTCGTGGCTGCTTTATTAACCGACCAGGATTTCGCTCGTTGTAGAAAGAAGTGAGAGGTGGGCACTGGTGGAAACGTTTCGCACCTCAAGAGGTTAAGCGTTTAGGGAAGGCAGGAAGACTTCTGGTCCAGTAAAGACACATTCACACCGCTGTACGAGGGCTTAGGGCATGTTCTTGTCACCAGTCACTGTTGTGTGCCGAAGCCTCTGCCACTTAGCGAGACGTTGGCTGTGGTTGTAAGGACACTTCCAGCATCGATATCGCAGTGTTTACGCGATAAGACGGAAGTGCTGTTGGTAGATCGATTTGCAAAGAAGGCCCTATATGGAATGTATTAGCAGTCCTACTATTTTACTGTCACAGAAACGATTTGAAGACCACACACACCTCTCTGAGTATGTACATTACCGACAAATCAGATATTCGAATACTAGATAATAATTATATCATAACAAATTTCCCGCACATATGTTTGTCGCACGCTGGGCTATGATTTAGAAGGAGTACGCTAATACACAAATCTCACTGACTTTGCGATGTCGACTATTGAAACAGGACGGATAGCTCATTCAATGACAGGAAATCAATGTGATAACTTTTGCTTCACGTGATAAACAAAAAAATTGTCAGATTCTTTTAATATATGGCAAGAATATGAAGGACACTGAGGCAGAATTTCGAGATTGGCCGAAGGTACGAAACATGGTGTGTGTCCAAAGATTTACACGCCCCAACGATTAGCATATAACGCAATCAGGCACCGTAAAATAGAGTTTTGGTGGCCTTCGTTCTCGCGACCGGCTCTACCCAGCAACACGACAAAAGAACATGGATGACACAGGGTTTTTGTTTTAATTTTCTAGCGCCTTGTCAGCGAGTTACTGCGTGTCTTGAACGTGATCTTTGTCCTCACAGATGCAGTGTGTGAACGTCCTGAATAATTCTTTTTTATCACTTGCCGGTTACGAGTGGAATATGACGAAGCAGAGAAGCAACAGGTGGACACATTGCCCCATCAAAGGAAACAGTTTCTCACACTGCGTTTAAATTTCGCATCTGCACAAAACAGCTGATATTGTCGACTATTTTTATTAGATCTTGACAATCGACGCCTGTTGACAAAATATACGCTGATAATGTGTATGTGATTAAGATTGCGCCTTAGCCGTTACAAGTCTTCATAACCTTGGGGCGTAAATACGTTACACCTCTTACCACACAACACGTGTGATCCAAGTGAGCATAATAAAACAGTATGACATGCGTTAATCGGTGCCGATAAAAACGTTTCGACGGCATTTGTTGACGATTTCTATAAGTGTTTTCTGCAAGATTTTCTCACAGAACCTCCTTTTCAGGAGTTTAGGTTAACATCAGCTGGAGGCAGCTGTGACAAGGGCCACCCATGAATGTGTGGAGTGCGAAATAGCACTGTCCGGATGCATTAAAATGGTGCAGCTGGCCAGCGACTATAAGTCTGATTCACACGTGGGAAAGGACACGCATTTCGTAAATGGCGGGCGACGTGGCCGTCTGCTGTGGGTTTTCGTTTACGTCAGGAAACCGCCATTACTCGAGAGGAGCGCCAACAGCAACAGGCAGTCGGTGAGGCAGTCGCAAATCTGTGTGGGCCGCAGCAGACGGAGAACCGGCGCGAAAATACATCCCGCTTATCTATGTATAGTATCTCGCACTTACAATTTAGACAAAAATATTTAGGGTACTGTTATGAACGCAAAACCGAGGCACACAGACTTCTTTGTATCTCAGTTATGGCCTTACGTTTTCTGTTATCAGAGAGACCGCACGGGATCAGTGATTTCAGCCTGGACAGCGGCGTTTCTCCAGAGCAATTCGTCCAATCATACACGCCCCTATGTGGGGAACCAGCGTCTCAGACATCGACATGTTCCATGACAGCACGACGACAGTGATACGGTCTCGAAAACGAGGGCGACGGACCTTTTTAAAATAATCTCGAACTGCTACTGAAGTTAACTCGGCAAGAACATGGACGGCGTCAGACGCAACAATGTCGTCGCGAGCAGCTCCGTTCGCAGGTGTAACGGAATTTGCGGCCCACGGCAGGTTTCGCGGCAATTTATAAACAACGCGTCATTTTAATTGTCCGTTTATCTCATGCTGAAGAACTACAAACCGGTGAACGAGAAAGAATTGCGATTACGATGATCAATTGAAGGCTTTTCTTAATTGTAGTTTACTCGGAAGACCGTAATATTTCTTATCGTGTTTCCTATGGGTTAAGGGAGACAACACTATGCTCTTTCCGTGAATTCCCCTAAGCAATGAAAGTAGAGAAACAGAAGATTTACCCAGAGTTGGGAAATCGCTTCATCGGCTCACTAGTAAAGGCGACCTCATTTCATGGCAGATGTGGTTTGGAAACTGAGTTTCAGCTGTGGGCAAAAGTTTGCTACCGAAACTAACTAGAGACGCTCCTTACTTCCGAAATGAAGCACTGCGTAAGGCGATAAGTGAATAACGTGCACAGAAATGAATGAGAGGACCTCATATATAATGATTTAATCGTATTTTTTTTTCCTTTCTGGTCTCAATGAATAACTGCGGCACAAGACTAGCAAACCGTGTGTGACGTCGTGATCCACGTGGAGGAGCGGTTAAGGATAATCTGTCGGAACAAAGGGGTGCTATTCTTAAGACCAGAAGACAGCGCATCTTCATTTGTTACCCACCTTGATTAGACTGAAAGCTGCTACATATTGCCTCGGGAATCGTATGTGGATAAACTCCAAAACAGTAACTGCAAGTCTCATATTTGCTTCTAAGTATCATTCAGAACGAAACAAAAGTGGGATACGTCATTCACAGAAATATTCTGAGTAGATGGTACGCTTTCCCATGTAAAGTCAGTGTATTAAAGATAAATTGTACATTTTATTAGTACACAGTAGTTTTAGCTTAGTAAGTCTGTTTGCCGCAATTGGGACAAGTTTTTCAAAGATTAGCTACTAGACAATGCGTGCCAATTTGTAATACAGTTTCCTAGTATGGACTTTTCGGACACGTCGGAGAGCGATCACCAAAGTTCGTACAAGCGCCTAGTACTGATAAATCTCTTCTGCACTGTCGTCAAGGCAACTTTCATGCTGATATGACACGTGGCTGGGATGCGTAAGAAATCACAGCACTACATCGCAGAGGAGGAAGCAAACCACAACGAAAAGTCTTTGGCAACGAAGGATGTGCGATTCGACTGTCGATGTATATAATAAAGCGAAGGAAATTTGTGCGTTTGGCACTTGTAACCCCCGTTTTCCTAACGATTAATTAGATGTACTCCATATATATGTTTTTGAGAGTATATTAAAGCTTAACAGAAAAAGAAGTACATCATTTAAATACTACAACATAATAATGGGACAAATATTTTGCAATACTAATCACTTCCTCTTCAGTAAGAAGACTGTAAGGCCGAGCTCTGTCGATGGCAGGGGCTGCACGTGTGGCGCTGCAGAGTCGGCCGTAATAAACAGGGCGAGTGTGTCCGTGTTGTGACGTCACGTTTGTGTATCGCGCAACGAGGCCTGCCGCGACGGGTACAGAATATGTGGAAATTTTCTAAAGCAGGTGTCTACATCCGCGTATTGTGTTTCCAGGACTGCGCTGACGGCAGTGAAGTATCGGCACCGCTTGGTATGCAAGTGATTGCAGACCGTCACAAAGCACGTGGAACAAAAGCCGTTAGAGTTGGCCCAGTGACGGAGCACTGCGGAACGTTTGAAACCTCTCTTTGGAAAGGGAGAATTGTAACCCGAACGACTCCACAAGCTACGCAGCAAACCTGTTTCAAAACCCTTGTATTGGTTTATAGTAGGAATTCGTGTCGGTCGTCAGATCGGAAATGATTTTGAGACGACAGGTTGTTAATCTCTAACTCAGTATGCTACGGTCCTCCATGAGTAACGTATTCGGCACATCACGCTTCATAAGTCGATGCTGTGTCGACGTCTGTACTGGATTCAGCAGAGGTCATAATACGCACATCACGGATGTTACTTCTTAGAGCATAACAACACACGTCACACGTACTCCAGAGAGAACGGCCAGAAAACTGTATGCTTCCCGCCAGGCCGATATTTGTTCTTCTGTAGAAGCGGCCAGCTAAATGAGCCACAGTCTAACAAGAACAGGAATTCTATCGTTTGTGAAAATAAAGAGTTGTCGGGACAGTGTGTGAAACGTCTGCTGTCGTTCCACCTGGCTAAACGCAACAGGGATAGATACCGGATTAGCACTGCGAGTCTTGGGGAAATTAGCTTATCTGAATTGCTACACGTGTGACACTAATACGACAAGGAGGTCACATGTTGAAATCACTGCTTGATACTGCAACTGTCGTATCCACCTGGTTTCGAACCTCATCACGGCAAGGATAGATGCATGTGCCGTCTACAAGTGTATCTGTATGGTCTAAGGTATGAAACGTGTTGTGTGTCCAAAGTTTCACACGCGCCAACGAGTGGCGTACAACGCAATCAGGCGCCGTAAAATAAAATAAACCTTTGGTGGCCTTCGTTCTCGCGTTCGGCGCTGCCCAGCGACATGACACAACAATATCGGTGACGTAAGTTGATTTTTTTATTTTTATTGCCTTTCCAGTACATTAGTTGTTACTCTCAATGAGGTATTCCACATGTGCAGTGTGTAATGGCCGACGATATACAATCGCACCAAAAAGTATTGGCACACGTGCGTATTTATCGTTGCTGGTTACAAACGCCGCACTTTCCGGTACACAGTACATGTACGTGCTACCTCACATACCAGACATTACAATTCTGCCCATAGTGCCTACCATTAACAAAGAAATGCAGTGTTATGGGCAAACACGTATCTCCTCTGCACACAAAAAGTATTGGCACAGAGCATGGCATCTCGGTATATTGCTGGGTTTTCAGGTACCGGAACGCCATCTGCTGACACATTAGACACTGCGTGTTGTTGACGGCCCGGTCGCCAGTATGTTGCTGTAGTGCGCGATAGTGGTCAGCATGGGGCCGAAGAAGAAGGAACATTCAGTGGCGTTGCGTGAGAGAGTGGTATTGCTCCATTCACAAGGGAGAAGCTATCGACAAATCGGAGCAGAGGTGTCTGTGAGCTACACCACGGTAAGAGCCATCATTCAGAAATATAAAGAGACTGGAACAACAGTGAATAAGTGTCGTCCTGGACGTCCAAAAGTGCTTACAACCCGAGAGCGTCGCCATATCATCGCACTTGCTCGGAAGGAACCTGCTACAAGTGCAGCAACTATTGCTGAGATTGTTCAGACAACGTCCGACAAGACGGTTAGTGTTCAGACTATACGAAATGTGTTGAATGAGGCTGACATGCATGGACGTTCTCCCAGGAAGAAGCCATACATTTCGGAAATTAACCGGCAGAAACGCCTGCAGTTTGCCAAGGACTACATCAGCAAGCCGATGGAGTTTTGGAACACTGTGATATTTAGCGACGAATCGAAGTTCAATGTGTTCGGATTTGATGCAAGAAAGAAAATTTGGCGCAAGCCGAATACGCACCTCGACATCAAACACATGCATCCCACAGTCAAACACGGTGGGGGCGGTATCATGGTCTGGGGCTGTATGGCGGCTTCCGGCGTTGGAAATCTAGCTGTAATTCACGGCACAATGGATCATATGAGATACATTGACGTGTTGCGAGGTAATTTACACGCTAGTGCACAGAAATTGGGCCTTACTGGGGTGTTTCAGTTCCAGCAAGACAACGACCCAAAACATACCGCCATGAAAACCCGGGAGTGGTTACTGTACAATGCCCCCAGAAGGGTTCTAACACCACCTCAGAGCCCTGATTTGAACCCCATTGAGAACCTGTGGGCTCATCTTGACACACAAGTCAGAAAAAGGCGTCCGTCCGGTAAAAACGACTTGGAGAAAGTGCTCCTGGAGGAATGGTCGAAAATTACCCCTGATATCACCCGGAATTTAATACAAAGCATTCCTAGGCGTTTACGTGCTGTTATAGATGCTAAAGGGATGCACACTAGCTATTAGATGGTGAACATCAATGAAGAAAACGAACACACTGTCCGATTCATATGCGTGTGCCAATACTTTTTTGGGTGCAGAAGAGCGATGTTTTTTTTCATGACACTGTATGTTACTTTAAGGACAGGTGATTTTGACATATTTGTAAACTATGTAATGTAAGGTGTCACATGTATGGGTTCTGTTCTGAAATATATGTTTCGTTTAACCTACAACCACTAAAATGTAACTGTGCCAATACTTTTTGGTGCGATTGTATCTTTTTCCTTATCCGTTACCAGATACGAATGCAGTCTGTGGAAACACAAAGACAGCAGCTGGACACATTGCCACGAAGTAAGACAGGTTCTCACACTGCGATTATATTCCGCCTCGATGCAACATAGACGACGCTGTCAACTTGTTTATTATAGCTTCACAATCGATGGGTGGTGACAACAAATCTGCTAATCGTATGAACTTGCTTAATGTTTCGCCTCGACTCGACAGGAATTTTTCTAGCCATCATACGTCTTCAAAACCATGGAGAGTAAATACGTTCCACCCCTTACCGCTGCGCATATTCCGCACGACGTGTGTCATCCAAGGAGCATAAGTGGCTTGGATAAGAACATTTCGATGGTATATTTTGACGATATCAATACGTGTTTTCCGGTAGATTTTCTCACAGAATCGACTCCTCAGGGATGTAGAGTAACATCAGCTGGAGACAGCTGTGACCGAAAGCCACCGACGAACGTGCGGAGTCCGAAACAGAGCAACTGGAATGCGTTACAAAGGTACAACTGCCAGCGACTAGGAGTGTGATTCACGTGTGGGAATGGACACTCATCTCGCAACTGGAGGGCTACGCGAGGTTGTGCTGTGCGTAAATATTAAAAACTAAGTCGCTGCGTCAATTAGGACTTCACTATGGTTTCCATGACGAACACTTGCATATAAATTTCTCTGCCGTTTTCGTTTATTTCGGAAAACCGCCATTACTCGCAGGAGACTTAAAAAATAATAAGAATGTGAGGCCAGGGTCACTCGATTACAGGGGTGGCGTGTTTGGCAGGGCAGGTTCGTTCGTAGTGAATGAGTCGCGAGTGTCGAAGTTACGACGTCTCCACAGTGTATCAGCAAGAGACGCCCTCCCCAGACCTGAATATGTGTAACACACCTGAAGCGAAGGGGGAACAGTTAATTCTGCCAAGCGCGCCATAGTTATAACTTTTTCCGTAGTATTCTACTTGCCTCATCCAAGTGTAATACTTCGCCAAGCGTTTTACGCAAAAATCTTTAGAGTACTGTTACCAACGAAAAATCGAGGAATACAGACATTCTTTTACATAAAAAGGGGCTTCACATTTCTCTGTTATCAGAGAGGCCGCAAAGATCAGATTTCGCAAAAATAATTTCAAGCTGTACAGATGCTGTTGTACAGGGCAATTTGTCGAATCATTTGCGTCCCGACGTGGGGAAACAGCGTCGCACATGTCGACACCTTCTCTGGCAGCATGAGGATAGTGATACGATGCCGAAAAAAAGGCGATGGACATTTTCAAAATAATCTAGACCTGTTAAGTAAAGCTTAACTCCCAAGAACACGGGCAGCGTCTGCCGCAAGAATGCCGTCGCGAGCAACTCCGTTCCCAGTTGTAACGGAATTGTCGGCCCACAGCTGTTTCCGCGGCAATTTATAAGCACAGCGTCATTGCAATTGTCCATTTATATAATGCTGACGTATTATAGAGCGGTAAACTGGAAAGAATTGCTATTACGATGATGCGGTGACGGCTTTTCGTAGGTGTAGTTTCATCGTAAAAAAGTAACATTTCTTGTCGTGTTTGCCTGAATGTTGTTTCAGTCTATTCCCCTAAGCAGTGGAAGTATATTAAAAAAAAAACAGAAGATGTAACCCGAGTTGGCAAATCACTTCATCGTCTCGCTAGTAGGGAGACCTCCGGGTTGAAAACGGAGATTTAGCCGTTGAGAAAAGTTTGCTACCGTTACTAACTAGAGACGCTTCCTTAATTCTGAGACAAAGAAGTACACATTGCGAGAGGTGAATGACATACACAGAAACGAATGATGTCGTTAAATATACTGATACGAAGCGACTCTTTTTCTTTCGTGGTGGTTCTACATGCAGGAACGGTGAAGTATAATCTGTCGGAACAAAGAGGTACTATAGTTTCCCCTGACCAGAAGAGAAGGTGGCTTCAAATGTTACCAATTCTGAGTAAACTGAAGCACCGAAATACTGCCTCCATAACCGTATCTGCAGTGGCTCCAAATCTTTGATAGCAGCTGGATGTTTCGATGTTTACACCGAAGCATCGATCTGAACGAAACAAGAGTCGTAGTATAGAAATGTTCTGAGTACGGGAAACGCTTTACTACAAAAATTCATTGTATCACTCACGAATTAATAATTCTAATAGAACAGAATAACTCTTGTTTCCCGTAGTCGGGTCACAATTTTCAAAGATTACGTACATGTACGATTCCCGCCAATGCTAGTACAGTTTTCTAGTATGGACTATTTAACCGCACCAGGGAGTGGAGAACACTTTTGGTAAAGGCAGATATTAATTTTATATTTCTTCTGGGTCGTCATCAAAGCAACTTTAATACTGATACGTGGCCGGAATGTGTAAGATATTGCAGCACCGCATCGCGGATGAAGGTGCAACTACAAAGTTAACACTTTGGCAGCAGAAGTTGCGCGATACGATTGTTGTGGTAGAAAACGAGGCGATGGAAATTTGTGGGTTTGGCACTTGTAACCCGCCGTGTTCCAAACGACCGGCTAGTTTATTTGTTATAAAAGTTTATTAAAGCTGTAGCAGAACAAAAAGTACGCTTTTTAAACACGTAAACTTGATAACAGGAGGAATCTTTCAAAACACTAAACGTGTCATCTTAGTGAGGAGAGTATAAGGGCAAGATCTGGCGACAGTATGGGCTGAACACGTGGGGTTTGAGAGTTGGTCGTAATAAACAGGACGTGAGTGCCAATGTTGTAACGTCCCGGTTGTCTATCGTGGAACTCGATGCGCTTGGAACACAACTAAATTCCCCAAAGTAGGTGTCTACACCCGCATACGCGTTTTCACGGCTGGGTTGACGGTGGTGAGTTGTCGGTACTGCTTAAGATGCAAGTGCTTGCCGACCACGACAGACACACGCGAAACAAAAGTCGTTGCAGTTTGCCCACTGACGGAGCGCTGAGGAATGTTTGGACAGTCTCTTTCCAAAGAGAGAATTCCAAGCCAAACGACCGCACACGCTACGCGGCCAACGTATTGCAAAATCCTTGGATTGGATGAAAGTAGGGATGTAGGCTGTGTCGGTCGTCACATCTAAAACTCTACGAATGGCGAAGATATTTTACACGACAGAAAGTTAACCTCTGACCCACTTTTATGAATTTACAAGTAACGTTTTCTGGTACATCTCGCTTATTATCTCGATATTGTGTCGATATCTGTACTGGATGAAACACAAGTCATAGCTCTTTATTCCGTCTAAAAATCGGAGATTACGGATGCTACTTCTTGAAGCATAATGCCACACGTGAGGTGGCTATGTGCTTCCCGCCAAACCGATATTCAGTCTTCCGCGGAAGCGGCCAGCTAAATGAGGCGCAGTGCAGCAAGAACAGGAATTCCACGAATTGTTGCAGTTTTGTCGTTTGTTGAAATAAAGAGTTGTCAGGACAGTGTTTGAAAAGTTTGCTCTCGTTCCACGTGGCCAAACGTAACAAGGATAGTTATCGCATTAACACTGCGAATCTTGGGAAAATTAGGTTAACTGAAATACAACAAGAGGAGATGTTGAAGTCAGTGTTTGATTGCAGGCATTGATAATGTAATTGTCTAGTCCACTGGGTTTCGAACATCAGCACAGCAGGGGTAGAGGCAGGCGCCGAGCATATGTGTGTCTGTATGGTCGAACGTATGGAACGTGGTGTGTGTCCACAGCTTCACACTCGCCAGCGAGGAGCGGATGCGGAGTCCAGCACCGTGAAGTGAAGCTTCCACTGTCTTCGATGTCGCGATCGGCGCTGATCAGCGGCAACACACAACAACATCGCTGGCGCAAGCTTTTTCCTGTTTGCCGCCTCTTCGGTGGATTGACTGTTGACCTGAATGCGCTGTGTCTCCTCTCATGTGCAGTGTGTGAAGGCCCTCAGCGGATCGTTTTCCATCTGTTACCATTTAACGAATGCAGTTTGTGGGAACAGAAGGTGAACAGCTGGACACATTGCGACGAAGTAACACAGATTCTCACACTGGGTTTAAATTTCACACTGATAAAAAACAAACGATGCTGTCAACTGTTTTATTACATGTTTACAAACCAGTGGCTGGTAACATATCCGATAATTCTACGTACACGATTAAGAGTTCGCCTTGACTCTAGAGGAATTCTTCTAGGCATTACGCGTCTTCAAAATCATGGAGTGTAGACACGTCCCGCCCCTTTCCGCTATGCCTATTCCGCAAAACGCATACCCAGGTGAGCATAATCAAACGGCATCACATGAGTGAACTGGCTTGGATAAATACGCTTCGACGGTATTTTTAGACGATTTCTATGCGTGTTTTCCGGAAGTATTTCTCACACAATCGCCTCCTTCTCAGTAGTGTAGGGTAACATCAGCTGGAGGCAGCTGTGGCGAGAAGGCCAGGCCATCCATGAATGTGCGGAGTGCGAAACAACACAGTCCGGATGCTTACAATGGTACAACTGGCCAGCGACCAGGAGAGCGATTCACACGTGGGAAAGGACACGTGTCTCTCGCAACTGGAGGGATACGCGAGGTTCTGCTGCGGGTAGATATTAAAAATTAAATCGGTGCATCAACTACGGATTCACTCTGATTTCGACGATGAACATTTTTTTCCCGTTTTCATTTACTTCAGAAACCGTCAAATCTCGCGGGAGAGCTAAAACCGCCAACGTTCCGCGATGCTGACAGTAACAGCAACAGTCGCTCAGGCGGCGCCAAAGCTGCCTCAGTTGCAGGAGGCGGAAGATTAACGAAAAAATAAATGCAGCTTGAACATCACCACTATCTGCATTTGTGATTAACGTCGAAATGTGGTTCAAAAATGGTTCAAATGGCTCTGAGCACTATGGGACTTCTGTGATCATCAGTCCCCTATAACTTTGAACTACTTAAACCTAACTAAACTAAGGACATGACACACATCCATGCCCGAGGCAGGATTCGAACCTGCGAACGTAGGGGTGACGGGGTTCCACACTGAAGCGCCTAGAACCGCACGGCCACACCGGCCGGCCGTCGAAATGTGCTCGTTATCAGTACAGTTAAGTTATGCGGATCTGGTGCTGGTTTCGTGATTTTATGTGTCGCGTGGTTGCGTTCCAGTGACGTGGCGGAATATAGGCGGACGATGGGCGTTGGAGTCGCTCAATGACATATGTGTAGCGTATGTGAAAAAGTGAATAACTTAAGCGGTGCTGGCTGAGCGACGTTTCCCTTCCAGCAACGTTATACGGGGTGAAAGAAAACAATTTGACCAAACGTGCAGGGTGCAGTGACAGTGGGAAACATAGAAATATGAGTAACGCAACTTCACTCAAAATGAATGGTAATTGACAGAAAATCTACCTGGAACACAGACTTTCGACTAACCAGTATTCAGGATGAGAACAAGAAAAAGTTAAAACACCACATATACGTTTATCATACTTAGCCGACCTACCAGACAGTACTTATTTAGAAATGAAGACAGTAATATGTCCATGTTTAATGTTTCAAGATGTCTAAGAAAGGTCAAAGTAAATGAGAAATGAGCCACTACCTAATTAACGTAAGTATGTCGTAGCTAATAACGATAGTCGACTTCTCACGAGTCCATAGATCGCGCCGGAAACGGCAAAATGGCGGAATGCGTTGGTAGCGATATACAACTTTAAAATTTAGTAGACGGTAAGTACGTGAAAGAAAATGCGGTACGTTTAATCAAGGTGCTACTATGTAAGATGTAAAATACATTTCTTGATTACAAAAAGTCCTCGACCGAAGTAGTGAATGTATAAATGTCGTGACAAAAGCGTCTGTGACATTATTATGGGGCAACATATTATGAGCCCCTACAGCATCGGTATTAATGAAACCAGAGACAATGCACGACTGGGCAGTTCCCAATGCACTGAGAATGAAACACAACTTTTATTGGCGCGGTTACATTGCTCCTATCATCGTGAGTAGGGACGAAATAATTTTATGGCGTGTGTGATGTGAAAGTAAAGACTCAGAGACCGATGAATACTGCGATACCGACTGCTCTCTGTACCTCGATGTATACCCGCGACACAGTAACCTATGTATGCCAGCTGCCCTCATTTGTTCTATTTCTGTGCGGTTTTGACTCTACTGAAATTTGGCTGAAGTCCTCTATGCGGGTATCTAATACCTGCTGCAAGTTTCCAGGTTTGTACTGAGCAGTCAATATGAACGGTACGGCAAACGCGGATCTCAACATTCAGATGAAATTTTGGAAACCGTTTTTCACTAATCATGTACTTACATGTTAAACATTAATCGTCTTTGCTAGGGTCAACAAACGTCGACGTCCCGAGCTCCATAATTTTTACACGCATGTTTTCTGCAATCCAGCTGTCCTTGACGAAGCGAACTTATCAGTCTGTGTGTAATATGAACAGGAGACATCAACAAATAGTGCAGAGTACGGATTACTGACGGACGCCAGTGAAATCATGATGCGGTGGAAGGCGAGGAGGGGACTGCGGGTAGATGGATGTTCAAAAGCCTCGTGCTCGGGCAGTGAAGCGTTCATAGCTGACTTATTAAGCGGTCAAGATTACGCTCGTCGTGGAAAGAAGTGCGCGATGGGCACTGCTGCAGACACATTTCACCAAAAGGCGTCGGGCGTTTAGGCATGGCGACAGAACTTCTCAAAGAGTAAAAACACACTCACACCGCTGTGCACAGAGTGAGGGGGTGTCTTGTCAGCGGCCACTGTTTGCCGTGGCCCTTGGCCCTAAGCGAGAGGCTGGCTGTGGTCATAAGCACATTTCCAGGATCGATATCACAGAGTTTGCGTAATATGACAGAACAGCTATTGGCAGATCGGTTTGCTAAGACGGCCCTATGTACTACGCAGTAGCGGTCCTACTATTTGACGTTCACAGAAACAGACTGAGTACCAGATACGCTTCCCTACGTCATTATTTTACTGAGAAAACGGAGATTCGAATACTAGATAACAATTCTATCATCGCAAATGTCCCGCAGATGGGTTTCTCTCATATTGGGCAATGACTTCGAGACAGTCTCGTAGATATACAAATCGCGCCGATTTGTGGTACAGCTTTGCGATGTCGACTGTTGAAACACGACGGATAGCACGTTTAATAAGAGGAAATAAAAATGACAACTTTGTTTTCTTGGTCATCAAAAAAATTGCGGGTTTGTTTTAACATATATCAAGAATGTGAAACCGTCTACGGTAGAATTTCGAGATGTGAGACGCTGCAGGAATAGTACTAGCATGTTGCCAACAGAGAGCACGTGACCCGTTTGTCGAGGCGAACACAAAGCCACGAGGAGCGTAAAGTCTTGCGCTTGTAGGCCGGTGAGTTAAAACACGATCGGACAGATATCTACCATTTACACCCTTTCAAAGTGTGTTTCTATCTATACTAACAAAAAGAGTCGTGTTAAATGGGGAAAAAATAATCTGTCCAGAAAAGCGTGATCTTTTTACTGTACTTAATGTATTATTCTAGTGAGAAGCTAAAAGGCCCTGCTCACTCGATTCCAGGGCTAGGATATGTGGCAGTGCAGCAGAGCTGTTCGTAATGAATGAGACGCGAGTCTGGATGTTAGGACGTCACCATAGGGTATCAGCAAGAGACGCCTGCCGTTGCCTTTAGTTAATGAAGTACCATCCAAGAAAATAAAAATAAAAATAAACTGCACAGATGCTCACTAAACTCTTGATAGTACGAGAGAAAATAATAAAAACTTTTCCTTTTCGCGTCGGAAAATTCCATAATAAGGTCAACATATCAAGCAGTCAACTCCTAGAAGACGAGTAAGGCCAGAATAATTACATGTAGGCGACAGAGTTGGAAACGGTTACATACAAACGGCTGAGATGTTTTTAGAGTGTATCGAAGCCAGAGCCAGACGGAAAGTAAGCCCTCGAAATTCCTTAACTTCCTACAACGACGGAGCTGCTGGGGTGCTGAATGTATTGTCTTAGTGTGGCCAATAATAGACCAAGCTCTGTCGCTTCCAGAATACTTGCGAACTATAATAACCAGTTTTCTAGGCTAGGACATTCGTCTCAGATGCTGGTCTGACGGCGGTGAGTTTTCTGCACTGCTAATGGTGCATTTGCTTGCCGAGGGCCAAAAAAACACGTGGGAAAACGGTGAAATATTACGAAACCTGAATATGTTTAGGACGACAATGCGAGAAAACAGTTAGTAATGAATGTAAATATTCGCGGCAGTGCTTTAGCCAAAATTAATTACGTTATTTATATCCAGGTACAACCGAGGGACATCAGTTCAGTGAACAGCCAGGCCGCAGAGATGACAATGTGCGCCACGCCGGCTGTTGACTTTTAGCGTCGATAAGCTACAAAGGATCTCCGAGACCTGATAGCGTTTAAAGCATGGTGGAAGCAGCGTCGCAGACATCGTCACCTTGTTTACCGTTTTAGTTAGTTTGACGGGGGAGGGAACGAAACAGCCAGGTCGTCGCATTAGGGAAGGACGGGGAAGGAAGTCGGCAGTGCCCTTTCAAAGAAACCATCTCGGCATTGACCTGAAGCGATGCAGGGAAATACGGGAAACCTAAATGTGGATGGCCGCATGCGGGTTTTAACCGTGGTCCTCCCGAGTGCGAGTCCAGTGTGCTAACCGGCGCATCACCTCGTCCTGTCTACCGTTTTAAGCACATTCATTTCATCGAGGAATGAGTGCGGAGCTCTCGAGGCTGCGGGCAGCACGTCATGTGTAACGGTGCCGGATGACAAAACATCGCTCCAACAACACTGCTCACGTTTGCTTTTTCTCACATACGTCACTGAATGACTTCTAGAAGAGACGTCCGCCTATCTTACTCCACGCCACTCGAACGCCAGCACGGGTTCCACAAAATCGTAAAAGCAGCGTCGGATCCACAAGGACACGGTACTGACTTTGAACGCATGTAATCGCGATCGCAGACCGTAGAAATATAGAAGGTTGGGTTTATTTTTCCGTTAATTCTACGTCTCCTGCGGCCCACAGAGCTTTGTCGCTGCTTCAGCGACTGATTGTTGCTGCTGGCGCTCCACAATATCGGCAGTTCTTAACATTCTATTCTCGCGAATGATGGCGGTTTCATGGAGAAAATGAAAACGGGAAAAAAATTATAACAACTCCACAATCACCAGTCAAACTTTACGTTTATCCAAGTTGTAAGCGAGTAAAGTTTTAAACTGTAAATTACCTCGGTGGGGCATGCCTAACTGTATGTAGTCTATACAAACCAGCGTTTAGAGTTAGGTCTTCTACACACAAACTCGAAAAGGTATCGTTCCGTCCAATCGAAACTACGCGTCGTATTCTTCAATGAAAAATGCTACTGACTTCTGCTAATGACTTGTGGTGTCTTGCTCGCGTAACACTTCCACCTTTCGACAGCAAACGATTGTGTACTACTTTACACACTCTGTCCACACATAAAAGCACTTCAATATTTCGCAGTAATAATGGGCGAACTATAAAGATTTATCGCTTCTTAATTATCGTGTCGGCATTCTCATACGTAATGTGAGCTTCGAGCACCGGTTTGTTAACATGCGGTGGTAACGTTTTATTGCTGTGAAACAGCGGTTAAAACTCGATTGCAGACGTGGAAAGCGAATCGCAAAAGTCGTCGTTCGTTCCAACAGAAACTACCTACCGTATTCATCACTAGAAAATGATATTACCTGATATAAGCCACAATAATCTACATAATCGTTCTCTTTCCAAAGCTAATTGGTTTGTAGGCTCATCATCGTAGAATGAGGAAAGACAGGAACTGACGAATAAGTACCCGACAAAAATTGAATATAAAATGGTTAATAATCATTCCGGTCGTAACAAAGTATTATAAACATCGTTTAAATTGATTATATTGATACCTACAAAATATACTGGTGTTCGAATGTGATGATATGCTCGATAAGGAGACATAAATGATTAGATACAGCGAAACACGTGGCGCGTGCTCCAGGGAGACAGGGGTGCCATGTGACGTCACACGTCCGTGTGGGCTGCCGCTACGTCTGTAACGGACATCAGCCGCTGTGGCCGCCATTAAGACTTGACGGACGTCTCAGCTGCCACTACGGCCCTGTGATGGCAGACATCTGTAGCCGAGTCTTAGTATTTTTTATTTCATACAAAGGCTTTACGTATTCTGCCATCAAAGGGGCCGCACAGATCAGATTTTGCGACAGTAATTACAACCTGGACGGCAGCTGTAGTCCAGAGCAACTCGTCGAATCATTTACGTCCCTGCGCGGCGTTACAAGAGTCGGAGACATCGGCATGTTCCCTGCCAGCACGACGGCAGTCATACGGGGCGATGGACCTTTTTAAAATAATCCGGAACTGCCACTAAAGTTTAACTCGGCACGAACACGGACAGCGTCCGGCGCAGGAATGCCGTTGCGAGCAACTCCCTTCCCAGTTGTGACGGAATTCTCGGCCTAAGGAGGTTTCGCGGCAATTTATAAACACCGCGTCATTTCGGTTGTTCGTTTATCTCGTACTGACGAATGACGGAGGTGTGACGCGGAGAGAAATGCGACTGCGGTGGTGAGCTGCAGGCTTTTCTCAGCTGCGGCGTAATCGGAGGGGCGCAACACTTCTTATCGCGTTTTCTGTGGATTAGGGAGGACAACACTGTGCCGTTTTATTCTGCAAGTTTTGATATTTACTTCGAAGCATCGTTCTGAACGAAACAAAAGTAGTGGGCGACATTCCCTGAAATGTTCAGAGCACCTGTGGCGCTATCTGTGTAGAGTCAGGCAGGCGAAAGGTTCTAACAGTGCACAGCAGTTTCGACTCAGTGACTGCGTTTGCCCTAATTGGGACACGGTTCTCAAAGAATTACATTACATACCCCGGCGTGTGCCAGTTTGTACTAGAGATTCCTAGTATGGACTTTTCGCACACATCGAAGAGCGGACACCAAACTTCGTACGAGAACCTCGAAATGATAAATTACTTCTCTATTGTCATCGAGGCAAATTTCATACTGATCTGACACGTGGCTGGAATGTGTAAGAAATCACAGCACTGTTTCGCAGAGGAGGGAGCAAACTACAACGAAAATTCTTTGGCAACAATTCCAGTCCGATTCGATTGTCGATGCGGAAAATAAAGCGATGGAAATTTGTGCGCTTGGACTTTGCAATCCCTGTTTTCGTAACGATCGATTACATGTACGCCATTTTTATGTTTTGATTATTAAAGCAGTAGCAGAACAAACAGTACACCATGTAGATGCTAAAACTTCATAATAGGACAAATCTTTTGCAGTACTAATCGTATCGTCTTAGTAAGAATACTGTAAGGCCGAGCTCTGTCGGTGGTTAGGGGCTGCACGTGTGGCGCTGCAGAGTCGGTCGTAATGAACAGGCCGAGTGTGTACCTGTTGTGACGTCACGGTTGTCTCTCTCACAACGAGACCTGCCGCGATGAGTGCAGAATTTTCCAAAGTAGGTGTCTACATCTGCATATCGTGCGTTTCTGGACGGCAGTGAATTACCAGCACCGCTTACTGTGCAAGTGCTTGCAGACCGGCACAAACATAAGTCAAACAAAAGTCGTTACAGTTTGCCCACTGAGCACTGACCACTGAGGAATGTTTGGAGACTCTCTTTCAAAACGGAGAATTTTAACCCAACTGGCTCCACGAGCTACGCACCAAACCTGTTTCAAAATCGTTGCGTAGGTAGAAAGCAGGGATGCGTGTCGGTCGTCAGGTGTAAAACGCTACGAATGGCGAAGATTTTGAGACGACAGGATGTTAATCTCTAACTCGGTATGTTAGTGTCTTCCGTCAGTAACGTATTCGGTTCTTCACGCTTCACATCTCGATACTGTGTCGGTATGTGTGCTGGATTATGCAGGAATCGTAGCCTCTTATTCTGAGTAAATTCGCACATCACGTGTGGTGTCACCGCCAGACACCACACTTGCTAGGTGGCTGCCTTTAAACCGGCCGCGGTCCGCTAGTGTACGTCGGACCCGCGTGTCGCCACTGTAAGTGATTGCAGACCGAGCGCCGCCACACGGCGGGTCTAGAGAGACGTCCTAGCACTCGCCCCAGTTGTACAGCCGACTTTGCTAGCGATGGTTCACTGACAAATTACGCTCTCATTTGCCGAGACGATAGTTAGCATAGCCTTCAGCTACGTCATTTGCTACGACCTAGCAAGGCGCCATTACCAGTTTATATTGAGATTATAAATCGTGTATCAACAAGAGCGATGTTCACCCATTATGGAATAAAGTTTAGTATTACTTCAACTACGTACTCTATTTGCTACTATAATTTCCCTTAACTGTTCCAGACGTCACGCCAGTCTGCGTGAGCTTAACGCGTGCTATTCGGCTACAAGTCATAGTGGATTGGCTGTCGGGTCAGTCCACTGCATCACGGATGTCAGTTCTTAGAGCATAATAACACACCTCACACGTACTGCCGATGAAACGGCCAGAAAACTGTATGCTTCCCGCGAGACCGATTCTGTGGAAGCGGCCAGCTAAATGAGCCACAATCCAACAAGAACAGGAATTCGTCGAGTTACTGTAATTCTGTCCTTTGTGAAAATAAAGAATTGTCACGGCAGTGTTTGGAACGTTTGATGTCGTTTCACGTGGCCAACCGCAATAAGGACAGTTATCGGATTAACACTGCGAATCTTGGGGAAATTAGCTCAACTTCATTACTACGTGTGTGACACTAATACAACAAGGAGACCAGTTGTTGAAATCACTCCTCGATTCTACCTATAAATACTGCAGAATGAAATTTTTGTAAATACTGCAACTGCCTCGGTTTCGAACCTCATCGCAGTAAGGACAGATGCACGCGCCTCAATATGTGTATCTCTATGGCCTAACGTGGTGTGTGTGCGCATGCGCCAAAGAGCTGCGTATAACGCAGTCAGCCACCGTAAAATAAAGCTTTGGTCACTTCCGTTCTCGCGATCATTGCTCTCCGGCGACATCACAGAGCAATGTAGCGGACAGAAGATTTTTTGTTTTTATCGCCTTTCCGGTAAATTAGTTGTGAACTTCACTGCGGTTCTCGTCTTCACATATGCAGTGTGTAAAAGCCGACGACACATCTTTTTTCTTATCCGTTACCAGATACGAACGCAATCTGTAGAAACCGAAGGACAACGGTTGGACACATTGTACGAAGTAAAACACGTTCTGACACTGCGATTATAATCCGCGTCGATACGAAACACAAGACGCTGTCAAGTTCTTTATTATGTCTTGACAATCGATGGGTGGTGACTGCTAATCCTGTGACTGCTAATCCTGTGTACCACTTCAAAACCGTGGAGTTCCATACCTTATCGCTACGCATACTCCGCACAACGCACGTCATGCAAGTGACCATAATAAAAGTATCACATGCGGTAATTGGCTTGGATAAAAGCGTTTTGACGGTATTTCTTGACGATTAGTATACGTGTTTTCCGGAAGATTTACTCACAGAATCTCCTCCTTCTCAGGAGTGTAGGGTAAGATCAGCTGAGACGGAAGGCTATCCATGTGGGTGCGGAGTGCGAAACAGCACACTCGGAATGCATTACAATGGTACAACTGCCAGCGACTAGGAGTGTGATTCACCTGTCGGAATGGACACCCATCTCGCAATTGGCGGGCAACGCAAGATTCTGCTGTTCCTAAGTATTAGAAATTAAGTCGCTGTGCCAATTAGGGATTCTCTATCGTTTCGATGACGAATACTTGCATATATATTTTCCTCCCGTTTTCGTTTATCTCAGAAAAACCGCCATTGCTCGCGGGGGAGCTAAAATTTACACCGATCCTCGTGGTAGCAGCAACAATCGGTCACTGAGGCAGCGACAAAGCCCTGTCGGCTGCAGGAGACGGAAGACTAGCAGAGAAAGAAATTCAGCTTCTACATTACTACTGACTACATTTGTGATTAACTTTTAAATTTGCTCACACTCTGTACAGTGTAATTATGAGGAGCTGATGCCGGTCTCACGGTTTGTGTGTCTCGTGCTAGCGTTCCAGTTATGTAGCAAAATATTGGTGGACGATCGGCGTGGGAGTCATTGAATGACACATGTGCAGTGTACGTAAAAAATTAAAAATTTAAGTAGTGCTGATTCAGCGAAGTTTGCCATCCCGCATCGTTATACAGGGTACACAGAAAATATATGATGAAAAGTGTAGCCTGGAAAGGCTGCATGAAACACAGAAATTTGAGAATAGCATTTAGGCGTCGCAATTGCACATTTTCAGCGGTACCGGAACGTAATTAAAATCTCACACACGGGCATCTTGGCACCAAATGATGGTTAATTTACCGAAAATGTATAGCTATGAGATGATCGATAAAAATAAATGATTCATTGCAGCGGATACAAGAAGACTTGGTTGCCAAGTGACGTCACACGTCAGTGTGGTCTGCTGCCGTCTCTAAACGCCCCTCAGCCGCTGTCGTCACCATTAAGACGTCACGGAAGACTCAGCTGTCACGACAGCAGACATCTATAGCCAAGTCTTTCTATTTTTTTGCTTGTTTATCGTTGTTGCCGAGAAAACTGCCGCATTCATTCACGCAATGTAGTAGGCCTACGTAATTCAGATTGGAAGGTCACATATGAATTACAAAAAATCATTCATGTGTCGGAACAGGAAATGCTCTGCCTGGGGGTATTGTTTCCTGGGTGATAGCGTGCTAGACACAAACTACTATCTCATGTGAGCGTTTTGCTCGTTCGTTACGTAAGGAAGATACAACAGTAGGAATAGTAACAGTCAACTTGGTCACGGATTACAGGCTTAATTATGTGTAACTCATAAGAAATAGTCTGATTCAGTTGTGTGTAAAATGAAATGTGGCAAGGACGATAACTTTTAGTGAGTTTGTTAGTTGTGAGCGTAACTTTAAACTTTGTTTTTTTTCATTGATAAAACTCTTTATCTTTTAAAATTGTCGTCACATGAAACTAAAAAAAAGAGTGGTGTCTGATTGCCAGTTGCCGCTTTCGTTACTTCTTTCTGTTTTCATTTCTTTAATAGAATCCCCAGAGAAAGTCAGAATCTAACTGCCATCTTTCCGTGGCGCCTACAGCAACAATCGACCGCTGATGCACCGACAGAGCTCTGTCGTCTGCGAGAGATGGAGAATTAACGGAGAGATAAACTCGCCTTCTGTATTACTACGATCTGCATTTGCAGAACGTGTGTACGTAAACAGAATATTTGAAGCACAGGATAAATTTAAAGTATCACAAGTGTATCGGACTTGGCTGACGCACCATGTTTCGTTTTTCAATATCTCATAAAAGAGCCAAAATGACTGACGGATAAGCATCCACTTAATTAACATAATTATCTGTAGCAAATGTTCAAACCGGCCACCGTTGTCATGCTGACATAGCGCCTTAAATATTCACGTGCGGCCTCTGGCTTCTGTATTGAGATTCTTTCATTTTATGCCGTCCTTGTGGCCTACACTCTTTGGTCAAATTGCGTTTCCGCACCCTGCATATGCCAGACGAGGCGTGACAGAGGGTTGGTCGAATTCTCTAGAGTCCAGTACACTTAATCTTTGATGGAAAGTGTGGAAAACGGCAAAATGACGGAATGCGTTGGTAGCAATTTGTAACTTTAAAATTCAGTGGATGATAACTATGATAAGTTTAACAAAGGCGCTAAGGAGATAGATGTGAAATACGTTTCTTGATTACAAAATGTCCTCAGGTAAAGTAGTAAATGTACAAGTGTCGTGACAAGTGTATCAGTCACGCTATTATGGGGCAACACGTGAGACCGCACAGAGTCAATATTAATGAAAGCAAAGACTATGCACCGTCGGTCAACTGCCAAAGCATTGAAAACGAAGCAAAATTTTTAACTGCGTTGGTCGCATTGTTAGCATCAACGTGAGTAATGGCGGTACTCTTTTTTATCGTCTGTGATTCGGTATTGATGACTCAGAGGCTGTCGAATACGGCGATATTAACTTCTCTTTGTATTTCAATAAACATCTGAAACATGTGGACAACATTCACAGGACGAAACTTTGGGCAACTGGTTTTCTCTAGTCACGTCTGCGTATGAAACGTTAGTCCGAAGAAGCCTCTATTTTGCGAGCTTCATAACATTTACGCCCATAGCGTCTGCAGTGCAACTATCCTCGGTACAGCGAACTTTTCGGTGTTTCCCTAATATCGAGAGCAGACACTGACAAATGGTGGAGCGTACGGACTTGTTACGGACGCCGGTGAAAACATGGGGAGCAGCAGGATGTTGCACGTAAACGGGTGTTCAGAAGTATCCACGTCCGTTAAAGCGTCGGAAGGTGCCGTATTGAGCGACAAAAGTTACGTTTACTGGTGCACGGCTGTGAACTAAGTGTAGATACAGGTTGCGCACTTATTTCTTTTACGGCTTTGTGGTACCCACTATTCAAACACGATAGAGAATGGACGGCATACTTGACGACAGGTTACAAAAAGGATAACTTTACGTGTTTCCACATTGTCAAGAAGACGGGTACTGGCCTGTTTTTTTACACGACCGGAACGTGCAGGAGACCACAGCACCACTTCCGGAAAGAAGACGTCACAGCGATGTAAACATGGCGTCTACACGGCTCGCGCGATCCTTTTGCACAATCAGCAGACAGAGCGATTAATAATTATATTAGTTCGCAGCTGTAGCTAGCAGAGTTGAAACCAGTCGGAAAGATGTCCGCCGTTTACGTTTTCAAGGTGTATTAAGCGTATAGTAGAGCAAAAATGAGACACATTGAAATGGAAAAAAAATTGTTTCTTCAGTACTTTAGTAATGAGAATGTGAGGCCAGGGTCACTAGATTACAGGCGTGGCGTGTTTGCCAGTGCAGGACCGTCGGTAATGAATGACTCGCGAGTGTCGATGTTGCGACGTATCCGTAGTGTACCTGCAAGAGACGCCCTCCCCAGACCTGAACATGTGTAACGCAACTGAAGCGAAGGGAACAGTCAATTCTGGGAAGCGCGCCATATTTCTAACACTTTCCCTCGTTTGCCACTTGCCTCATCTAAGTGTAATACTTTGCCTAGCGTTTTACGTAAAAATATTTAGAGTACTGTTACCAACAAAAAATATAGGAATACAGACAATCTTTTGTATAAGAAAAGGGCTTCACAATTTTCCGTCGTCAGAGAATTCAATTTGTGCAGCGGCTGCCCTACGGAGCAGTCGGTCGAATCATTTGCGTCCGGACGTGGGGGAGCAGCGTCGCAGACGTCGACACCTCGTCTGGCAGCCGAAGTAAAGGAGACGAATCTTTCTAAAGTAATCCTGAACAGATACAAAAGTTTAACTCGGCAAGAGCACGGGCAGCGTCTGACGCAAGAATGCCGTCTCGAGCGACTCCGTTCCCCGTTGTAACGGAGTTTTATGCGCAGAGCTGTTTTCGCAACAGTTTATTGTAAACACTGCGTCATTTGAATTGTCCGTTTATCTGATTCTGAGGAATTACAGGGCGGTGAACTGGAAGGAACTGCGATTACGATGAGAAGTTGAAGGTTTTTCTTAGCTGTAGATTAATCGGAAGAACGTAACATTTCTTATCGTATCTTCTGTGGATAAGGGGAGACAACACTGTGCTGATTCAGTCTATTCACCTACGCGATGAAATTAAAAAAATTAAACAGATTTACCCCTAGTTCGCAAATGCCTTCATCGCCTCGCTAGTACGGACGACCTCCACATTCATCCGTTGACAAAAGTTTGCTACCGACGCTTCCTCCTTTCCCAAACAGAGCAGGGCACACAGCGAGAGGTGAATAACGTACACAGAAATTAATGACTTCGTTAAATATACTGATATCAGCTGTCTTTTTTTTCCTTTCTGCTCTCACTATAAAGCTACGGCGCAAGAGTAACACACACTGTGTGACGTGGTGGTTGTACGTGCAGGAACGGTAAAGTATAATCTGTCGGAACTAAAAGGTACTATCAGTTTCTTCTGACCACAAGACAAAGTAGCTTCAAATGTTACCAATACTGACTAAACTGAAAGCAGCAAAATACTTTCTCCAGAACCACATCTTCACTGGCTCCAAAACTTTAATAGCAACTGGAGGTTTCGATGTTTACGTGGAGGCATCGGTCTGGAAGAAACAGAAGTGCCGTAGTATGCACTATTCATGCAAAACTCCCGAGTACAACAGACGGTTTGTTACGCAAAAGTCAGTGTATCAATGGCAAATTAAAACTTCTAGTAGTAGACAGTGGTTCTAGTACGGCAACTGTGTTTTCCGTAATTGGGTCACAGTTTTCAAAGATTACGTACATGTATGACTGGCGCCAGTTTCTACTACAGTCTTCTAGTAAGGACCATTTAAACACGACGGAGAGTGCACAACGCGCTTTGTAGAAGCAGATATTAATGAGTAATTTACTCTGCGTCGTCATCGAGGCAACTCTGATATTGATTTGACACGTGGCCGGAATGTGTGAGATGTCGCGGAACTACTTTGCGGAGGAAGATGCAACTACAACGTTAACACGGAGGAATCTTTTGGAACACTGAACGTATCGTCTTGGTGAACAGAGGATAAGGCAGGGGCTGCATATGTGGGTTGTGACAATCTCTCGTAATAAACAGGACGGGAGTGTAGATGTTATAACGTCACGGTTGTGTATCATGGAACGCCATGTGTATGGAACGTATGTAAATTTTCCACAGTATGTCTACACATCTGCATATGCGTTTCTAGGGCTGGGCTGACAGCGATGAGTTCCCGCGCTTGCCGACCATCACAAAGACACGTGAAACAAAAGTCGTTACAGTTTGCCCACTGACAGATCACTGAGGAATGTTTCGACACTCTTTCAAAAGGGAGAATTTCAACCCAAATGACAACAGCACACGCTACGCGGCAAACATTTCCCAAAATCCTTGGGTTGGATGAAAGCAGGGATGTTGGCTGTGTCGGTCGTCATTTCTAAAACTCTACGAATGGCCAGAATTTTTTACACGACAGAATGTTAATCTCTAACCCAGTGTTATGAATTTACTCTACAAGCAACGTTTTCTGGTACATCACGCTTCTTATCTCGATATTGTGTCTGCATCTGTACTAGATCGAGCACAAGTCGTAGCTTTTTATTCCGTCTACGGATGTCACTTCTTATAGCATAATGCCACACATGAGACGTAGTCGCCAGGAATGGCCACAAAACTATATGCTTCCCGCCAACCGATTCTGTGGAAGCGGCCAGCTAAATGAGCCACAGTCCAACAAGAACAGGAATTGCTCGCATTACTGTAAGTCTGCCATTTGTGAAAATAAGGAGATGACAGGACATTGTTTGAAACGTTTGCTGTCGTTCCACGTGGCCAAACGTAACAAGGATAGTTACCGCATTAACGTCACGAATGTTTGGAAAAGTAGGTTAACTGAATTGGTAGATGTGTGACACTAATACAAAAAGATCAGTTGTTGAAGTCAGTACTTGATTCCAGTTGCAGATAATGTAACCGTCTAATCCATTTGGCTTCCAACTTGAACACGGCAAGGATGGACGAATGCTCCGTGTATGTGAGTATTTCTATGGTCGGACCTATGAAACGTGGTGTGTGTTCACAGTCTCACATACGCCGGCGAGGAGCATACAACGCATTCGTGCACCGTAAACCAAGGTTGTGGCGGCCTTCGTTCTCGCGGTAGCCGCCACCTAGCTACACGAGAAAATAATACCGCTGACGCAACCTTTTTCCTTTTCTTTGCATTTTCAGTGAATTAATTGTTGATTTGAATGTGGTCGTCTTCCTCTCGTGTGCAGTGTGTAAAGGCCCTCGACAAATGCTTTTCTATCTGTTACCATTTAACGAATGCAATTCGTAGAAACACAAGGCAAACGGCTAGGCATGTAGGCAGGAAGTAATACAGGTTGTCACACTGAGTTTTAATTTCACATCGATACAAAGCCGACGATGCTGTCCACTTTCTAATTACATCATCATAAACGATGTCTGGTGTGAACATATTCGCTAATTCTACGTACCCGACTAAGACTTGGCCTTGACTCTAGAGCAATTTTTCTAGCCATTATACGTCATCAAAACCGTGGAGTGTAAATACGTTCCAGCTCTAACCGCTTCGCATATTCCGCACAACGCGTGTCATCCACGTCAGCATAATAAAACAGCATCATTGAGTTATTTGGCTTGGATAAAAACGTTTTGACGGTGCTTTTTTTTTACGGTTTTCTTTACATGTTTACCGGGATATTTTTTTCACTCAATCGCATCCTTCTCGGCAGTGTAGGGTAAAACCAGCTGGCGGCAGCTGTGACAGAAGGCCATCCACGAATGTGCGGAGTGCGAAACAGCAGAGTCGAGATGCGTTACAGTGGTGCAACTGGCCAGCGACCAGGAGTGTGACTCACACGTGGGAACGGACACGCGTCTCGCAACTGGAGGGATACGCGAGATCCCGCCGTGGGCAGAAATGCGTCTTGTGGGGATCCACTCTCATTTCGGTGATGAACACCTACATCTAAATTTATCTCCCGTTTTCGTTTATTTCAGGAAACTGCCATTACTCGCGGGAGAGTTAAAACTGCCAACATTCCGCGGTGCTGGCAGCAACAATTGGTCTCTGACGCAGCGACATAGCTCTGTCGGTTGCAGGAGACGGAAAATTAACAGAAAAATAAATCCAGCTTCTACATTATTACTATATGTATTTGTGACTAACGTCTAAATGTGCTCACAATCAGTACAGAGTAATTATGCAGATCTGATGCTGGTTTCGTGATTTTGTGTGTCGCGTGCTGGCTTTCCAGTGACGCGACGCAATATGGGCGGGCGACCGGGGTGGGAGTCATTCAGTGTAGCGTACGTTAAAAGTGGACAACTTAAGCAGTGCTGGTTGAGCAGGGTTTCGCCATCCAGCACCGTTATACAGGGACCGGAGAAACGATTTGACCAAAGGTGTAGGGCAGAAAGACAGTCTGAAACTTAGTAGTTTGAGTACAACAACTCGGGGTCGAAAATTCGTATTTTGGGAGCTACAGGAACGTAATTAAAATCTGACATGTGGACGTCTTTACTCAAAATGAAAGATAATTCACACAAAATGTAAGTGTAATCACAGTCTATGGACTAACCACTTTCAGGACGATAACAAGAAAAACTCAAAGCATCACATACACCTGTGTAATACTTAGCCGACGTTCTAGACAACATTTCTTTAGAAATAAAGACAATCACATGTCCATGTTTTATATTTCAACATGTCTTCAAGAGGACAAAGTAAAGGAAACGTGATCCACCACTTACTTAGCGTCAAGTATGTCGGAGCAAATGTTCAGACTGCCCACCGTTTTCATGCTGGCATAGCGCTGTAAATATTCAACAGCCATTTCTAGTTCGTATACTCGGATTGGCTTTTTTAATGCTGTCTTTCTGCCCTACACTTTGGGTCAGACTGTTTTCTCACACACTGTATATGTGAGACAAGACATGGCAGAATGATGATCAACTTCTCTGGAGTCCATAGAAAGTGCTGGAAAAGGCAAAATGACGGAATGCGCTGGTACCGATACATAAGCTTAAAATTTAACAGAAAAAATGCGATACGTTTAACCGTGTAGCTAGAATGTAAGATGTAAAGTACGTTTCTTGATCACAAAAAGTCCTCAACTGAAGTGGTGAATGTATAAATGTCGTGGCAATAGCCTCCGTGACGTTACTATGGAGCAACATATGAGCCCCTGCAGCATCGGTATGCGTGAAACGAGGGACAGTGCACCGGTGGACGGTTCCCAAAGCACTGAAAATAAAACACGATTTTTAACTGTGTTGTTCCCATTGCTCCTATCATCGTAAGTAAAGTATTTTTACAGCTTCTGTGACGTGGAAGTGGTGACAGGGACCGATGAATACCGTCATATCAACTCCCCCCCACACGTTAACCTATGGAACCAAGTAGCCCTCATTTCTTCTTCCGATCAGAGACAAACCACATTCAATTTATTTACGTTTTTGACTGTACTCAAACGTGGTGAATTTTGCCTCTAGTCCTCCGTCAAGGTATCTGACACCTGCTGCGATTTTCCATGTTTGTATTCGGCAGTTAAGATGAACGGTACGACAGAGACGACGACTACACGGGAAACAACAGTCAGGGGAGGAAAATTTGGGAAAGCATTTTTCTCTAATGATGAGGTTGCATGTTAAACATTAATCGGCTTCGATAGGATGAGCAAACGTCGATGTCCAGAGCTTCATAATTTTTACACACATCTCTCTGCAATGGAGCTGCCCTTGACGAAGCGAACTTGTCATTTTGTGTAATATGAAGAGGAAACATTAACAAGTAGTGGAGAGTGCGGAATCCTGGCGGACGCCAGTGGAGTCGTGATATGGGGGAAGGTGAGGAGCAGACTGCACGTAAAGGGATGTCCAAAAGCCTCGTGCTCGGCCACTGAAGCGTACGTAGCTGATTTATTAAACGATCAGGATTACGCCCGTTGCGGAAAGAAGCGCGAGATGGGCACTGCTGCAAACACATTTCACCAAAATGCGTTTGGCGTTTACGCACGGCGGCAAAACTACTCAAAGACTGAAGACCCATTCAGACTGCTGTGCACAGAGTCAGGGGGTGTCTTTGTCTGCGGCCACTGTCTGCCGTGGCCCTCGCCACTGAGCGAGAGGCTGGCTGTGGCTGTTGGCACATTTCCAGGATCCACATCGCAGTGTTTGCGTGATAAGACAGAACTGCTATTGGCAGATCGGTTTGCAAATACTGCCCTACGTACTATGTAGTATCACTCCTACTATTTGACGGTATATTGATAATTTTTACTTATCGAACGTCTGACAGCAACTGAGTAAAACACAATATCAGTGCCTTACGCGTTTCGCCTTTATTATCTGCAAGACATCATCAGTGGCAGGTTGCGTGGACGATTTCTTACATATTACGCTCCTGTTGCATTTTCGGTGTTCTTCTTCTTACGAATGCGAATTTGCGTTTTTTTCCCCACATTCCACAGCACTATGAACTGAACGCTTGTTTCAATGCAATGGTTTGGCTTCTGTTGCCGACTGTCAGAGGGTCCATAAGTAAAAATTATCAATATACCGTAATATTACACGCAACTGAGGAAGACAGGACTACAAAAGTTGAAGATGTCTACTATTTGACGTTCACAGAAACGGACTGGGTACCAGACACGCTTCCTAAAGTAAGTATATTACGGAGAAATCGAAGATTCGAATACTAGAGAACGATTCTATCATCGCAAATGTCCCACAGACGTGTTTGTCCCATATTGGGCAATGACTTCGAGAGAGTACCTAGGCATACAAATCGCACAGATGTGTGGTACAGCTTTGCGACGCCGTCTGTTGAAACACGACGAATGGCACGTTTAACAAGAGGGTATAAATAATGACAACTTTTATTTTCGTGGTTTTTCCTAAAACATTACGGAATTGTTTTAATATATACCAAGAATGTGAAACAGACTACGTTAGAATTACATAAGGAGTATAAGGTTTGCGCTTGTAGCCCGGTGACTTAAAAACGATCGGCCAGACATCCGCCATTTGCACGCTTTCAAAGAGGGTTAACACATACACTTGAAAAAAAAGTGTCGTTCTAAACGGAAACAATCACCTCTTCAGAAAATCATGCATCTGGGAAAACATGTCAAGCAGTCAGACCTTACAACACAAGTAAGGCCTGAGTAAATACATGTAAGCGACAGAGTTGCAAACGGTTACGTACACACCACTGAGATGTTTCTAGTGTGTACTAAAGCCAGAGACAAACAAAAAGTATGCTCTTGAAATTCCTTAACTTCCTAAAACGACGGAACTTTTCGAGTGCCAAATGTATTTTCTTAGTGTGGCCAATAACAGACCAAGCTGTGTCGGTTCCAGAATACATAATGTCATAGGCAGCTTTCCAGGTAAGCAAATTCGGCTCTGGTTTTACGGTGGTGAGTTTCCTGCTCTGCTAATGGTGCAATTTGCTTGCCCACGGCCAAAAACACGTGTGAAAACAGAGAGGGTATTACGAAACCTGAATATGCTTTGGACGATAATGCGATAAAACAGTTAGCAATAAATGTAAATATTCGCTGTAGTATTGTAGGTAAAATTAGTTGCGTTATTTATATTGAGGTAAAACCAAGGTACATCAGTTCCGTGGAAAGGCAGGCCGCAAGAGATGGGAACGTAGAGCAGAAACTTGCACCGGCACCGCGGCTACCGCCTTTCCTTTAGAGGCAGCAGAGGATTTCCCCGACTTGGTTGCGATTCGAGCATGGGGGGGAAGCAGCGCCGCAGACATCGACGCCTTCTTTGGCAGCACGGTTGCAGCCGGCTGGTGCAGAGAGAGGCGATGGAGTGATTCCTCCGAATCTTGATTTCTTATTCAAATCTAACGCGCCAAACACGCCGACAGCATTTGTGTCCAGAATGCCGCTGCGAGACACTCCGTTCGCAGTTGTAACGAAATTTTCGGCGCAGTACTGCTTTCGCGACACTTCAAAAATTCACCTCTTTGTAACTGTTCGTTTATGTACTGCTGAAGAAACGAAAACCTCTGAAGTAATTACGATGATGAGTCTACGAAACATTTAGCTTTGGAAAGAGAACGATTATGGAAATTATTGTCGATTACATCAGTTCGTATCATTTCCTGGTGACGATTACGATAGACTGTTACTGTCCACGTCTGCATACGAGTTTTAGCCGCTGTTTCAGAGCAATAAATCATTGGCTCTCCATGTGAACAAATCGGCGCTCGGCACTCACATTATGTATGTGAATGCCAACAAGATAAGTAAGAAGGAAGAAGACGTTGAATCTTTATAGCTCGTCCATTACTATTGCGAAAATATTGAAATGCTTTCAAATGCGAACAGAGTGTGTAATATAGCACACAATAGTTTGCTGTAGGGAGGTGGAAGTGTTATGCAAGCATGACGCCACAAGTGATTACTGGAATGAGTCAGTGGTATTTTTCACTGAAGAATACGATGCGTAATTTCGATTGGACAGAACGATAACCTTTGCGAGTTTATGTCTGAAGGGCCTAACTCTAAATGTGGGTTTATATAGATTAAATACAGTCATGTGGGTTCCATTGACGTTATTTATCGCTTAAAGGTTTACTCGCTTATAACTTCCATAAATGTAAAGTTTGACTGACGCTTGTGCACTTACTATCCCTTTTCCGTTTTCATTTTCTCCATAAAACCGCCATTATGCGCGCGAAAGTTAAAACTGCCGACATTGTGGAGCGCCAGCAGCAACAATCACTCGCTGAGACAGCGACAATGCTGTGTGGGCCGCGGGAGACGGAGAATTAACGGAAAAATAAACTCAGCCTCTGTCTTTCTACGATCTGCACGCGCGATTAAAAATGCCCAACGTCATTACCGTGTCATTATGCGAATGCGACGCTGGTTTTACGATTTTGTGTAACCCGTGCTGGCGTTCGGGTTGCGTCCCTTTTCGTAGTCAGTGACGTGTGTGAGAAAATGCAAACGTAAGCAGTGGCGGTCGGGCGGGGTTTTGACATCCTGCACCGTTACACATTATCAGACATGACACGACAAGGGTGCTGACCGCAGTCTCAATTTTCGATAAAATTAAAGTGCTTAAAACCGTAAAATGATGGAATGCTGTGGTATTTTTTCTCGCTACAAAATACAGTACGAAATCCGGCATCGGTGACCATGTTTCGGGAATCGATGTGATAGCGTTTACATGTCGGACCGGCAGCGGTAGTGGCAGATTCGGTTTATGAAAAGCACATTCGGTAGCCGTCTCTAGCACTGTTAAATAACGTTTTATATTTTGTTTGACACAATGAAAGCGATCATTAACATACAGTTTCTTTTTCGAAGCGGAAACACAGAGAAACAAAGATTTTATTTTTACGTCTAACATTTCTCCTTCGTTCGACATTTATAATTTTCTGCAACAAGATATCAGAATTTCCGTGTCCATTACTATATAAAAGGTCCTTGATCGTTGAGTGACACAATGCCGCCCGTAAACATACTCCTTTTCACGCTGTTTATTCCTTTCCAACTTCTTATTCGGTATATCAAAGCTAAACACGGCAAGTCGCATGCTGCCATCTGTCGGCCATCCACTACACTGCGTCCTCTGTAACTCCTTTTTGGACAGAACGATAACCTTTGCGAGTTTATGTCTGAAGGGCCTAACTCTAAATGTGGGTTTATATAGATTAAATACAGTCATGTGGGTTCCATTGACGTTATTTATCGCTTAAAGGTTTACTCGCTTATAACTTCCATAAATGTAAAGTTTGACTGACGCTTGTGCACTTACTATCCCTTTTCCGTTTTCATTTTCTCCATAAAACCGCCATTATGCGCGCGAAAGTTAAAACTGCCGACATTGTGGAGCGCCAGCAGCAACAATCACTCGCTGAGACAGCGACAATGCTGTGTGGGCCGCGGGAGACGGAGAATTAACGGAAAAATAAACTCAGCCTCTGTCTTTCTACGATCTGCACGCGCGATTAAAAATGCCCAACGTCATTACCGTGTCATTATGCGAATGCGACGCTGGTTTTACGATTTTGTGTAACCCGTGCTGGCGTTCGGGTTGCGTCCCTTTTCGTAGTCAGTGACGTGTGTGAGAAAATGCAAACGTAAGCAGTGGCGGTCGGGCGGGGTTTTGACATCCTGCACCGTTACACATTATCAGACATGACACGACAAGGGTGCTGACCGCAGTCTCAATTTTCGATAAAATTAAAGTGCTTAAAACCGTAAAATGATGGAATGCTGTGGTATTTTTTCTCGCTACAAAATACAGTACGAAATCCGGCATCGGTGACCATGTTTCGGGAATCGATGTGATAGCGTTTACATGTCGGACCGGCAGCGGTAGTGGCAGATTCGGTTTATGAAAAGCACATTCGGTAGCCGTCTCTAGCACTGTTAAATAACGTTTTATATTTTGTTTGACACAATGAAAGCGATCATTAACATACAGTTTCTTTTTCGAAGCGGAAACACAGAGAAACAAAGATTTTATTTTTACGTCTAACATTTCTCCTTCGTTCGACATTTATAATTTTCTGCAACAAGATATCAGAATTTCCGTGTCCATTACTATATAAAAGGTCCTTGATCGTTGAGTGACACAATGCCGCCCGTAAACATACTCCTTTTCACGCTGTTTATTCCTTTCCAACTTCTTATTCGGTATATCAAAGCTAAACACGGCAAGTCGCATGCTGCCATCTGTCGGCCATCCACTACACTGCGTCCTCTGTAACTCCTTTCGCAGTTGACTTATTCTGCAACACGGGGCGCCATCAGAACGTGTCTTTCGATACCGCTGGTTGGGGTGCGATTCACGCACTTTCAAGAAATAAAAACAGAACATCTGTACATCGAAATCTCTTCTGGGAAACGAGGGAAGGCTGTAGCGTGTTTGTATGACAGAAAGTAAAATGTGATAACTGTGAGCGGACGAGACCGCCACATCAGAAAAACTGGCGGCAGCGATTCCAAATCCGCCTCCACACAGCCCCAGAGAATATCGTATAGCGCAGTCAGGCGGTGTAGAATAAATTCTAGATGGTTTTCGTTCTCGAGCGAGGCGTTGGTCAGCGCTTTCAAATAAGTGGTAGCATATTAAAACATAAAATAAGTTTATATTTTCTATGTCCTATGAAAAAAATGGAAATAAATAAAGTTTTTTTTTTCGTCACGTTCCAACTCAAACAGGAACATCTTTTCTTTTTTCGTGAGAGGAAAAAAATTGATTTGAATGTCAGGTGCAAGTATATTCCCTGCGAAGCGTACTTTTCAACTACTTAATATAACACGTGGCCTTAATTTCTCTTTAGTTCCTCAGTGACAGGGCACAATTCCTGGCATGCAGAACAAGACACATAAGCAGTTAGGTGCGGCGCTGGGAGATACATCATGTGAATGGAGAAAGAGCTGAAGTAACAACCGGCGGCAGTCTTCAGAGAAAGCGGTCGCGAATCAGGTGTCGAGTGCGACGGACTACCTGGCGGATCTTGAAACGGAAAATCTGAACATCAACAGTAGCGGGAGGCAAAGGCCGGGCAAGTGCTGGTAGATAGGAAGAGTATCCAGCAATCTGTGGGCGGCGATATGGCACCGTGTGACAGATTACAATCGGCGTAACTGGTCAGCGAGTGGGACAGGATACTGGAATGCATCTGACAACTGGCGGCAGACGCAGCATTATGCTGTGCTCACAGTTTCGGACATTAGTTCGCTGGCTCGAGTAGGGAGAGACTCCAATGTCTCTCTTAACCAGCTACACGGATTGACATGTGTCTTTTTCGTGGAAGATCGGAATTTGCATATGAATTATAAAGATATGTTATGCGCCTAATACTACTAAATATGTACCCGGTAATAGTGGGGCACCTTTGAAATGTACAAGCAAAAATGATTGACGTTCACTGAGTGTAGAATGAGGAAAGTCGGCAACTAGGGTGAGAAACTATCGAAACGCTCGATAAAGATAAATAAATGATTGGATGCAGAGAGACACGTCGCGCGTGCTCTACGGAGGCAGGGGAGCGACGTGGCGCCTCAGCCGCTGTGGCCGCCATTAAGACTTGGGGAACGATTCAGCTGCCACTGCAGCCCTATGATGGCGGACATCTGTAGCCGAGTCTTAGTATTTTGTTCTCGTTTATCACGGTTGCTCAGAAAACTGAAACATTTATTCACACTAAGCAGTATGTAATTGGGCTCACCCTGTTACTAAATGTTCAGTTTATAAAGAAAAATATAAATGACATGAAGGGCATTTCTGCTCTGGCTGGAGCAATTGTCTCCTCCACGGTTGCATGATAGACGTAACATTTCTATCACGTGTGAGCATTTTGCTCATTCTTTACCTATGAAAAATCGGGACTAGTAAAATTAATAGTAAACTTCGTCAGGAATTACAGGCTCAGTTGTGCGTAGTTCGTAGGAACGTGGCAGGGACGACATATTTAGTGAGTTTGTCTGTGGTGGACGCAACATAAAACCTGGGTTTCTGTAATTGCTGGTAACTCAATCGCATCACGAACATTATCGTTCAAAATTGTCATCGCATTAAATTAACAGAAACGTACTGTTTGACTGCCAGTTGCCGCTTTCGTTACTCCTTCCTGTTTTGATTTCTTTAATAGAATACCAGTTACTCCGGAGAAACTCTGAATCTTAACTGCCATCATTCCGTGGCGCCAACAGCAACAATCGACCGCTGATGCAGCGACAGAGCTCTGTGGTCTGCAGGAGACGCAGAATTAACGGAGAGACAAACTCGGCTTCTGCACACTACGACCTGCGTTTGCGATTAATCTCTGAGTGTGCTTGCAATAAGTACGGTGTCACCGTGCGAATCTGGTGCTGGTTTGGTGATTTTGTGGACCGCGTGCTGGCTTTCCAGTGACGTGGCGGAATATAGGCGGTCAACCTGGCTGGGTGTCATTCAGTGAGATACGTGCAGCGTCTGTAAAAAGTGAATAATTTAAGCGGTGCTGGCTGGGCGACGTTTGCCATCCAGGAATGTTGTACAGGGTGCGGAAAAACAATTTGACCAAAAGTGCAGGACGGAAAGACAGTACGAATCGTAGGAATTTGAGTGCCGCAAGTGATAGCCGCAAATGCGTAATTTCGGCGCTACACGAGTGTAATTAAAATCTGACATGGGGACCTCTTTATCCAAAGTGAAAGGTAATTTATAGAAAATGTACGGGTGAACACAGTCTTTGGACTAACCAGTCTTCAGGATGAGAACAAGAAAACTTTAAAACATGACATACACGTTCATCATACTTAGGCGACGTACCACACAATATTCCCTTAGAAATGAACACAATCGCATGTCCATATTTAATACTTGAAGATGTCTTAAAAATATCAAAGTAAATTAAAAATGTGTCACCACTTAATTAAGTAAGCAAGTCGTAGCAAGTGACATAATAATAGTCGAACTCTCACGACTCCATAGAAAGTGCTGGAAACGACAAAATGACGGAACGCGTTGGTAGCGATATACAACTATAAAATTTAGTGGACGGCAAGTACGTGAAAGAAAATGCGAAACGTTTCAGCAAGTAGTAAATGTATAAATGTGGTGAGAAAAGCGTCTGGCACATAATTATGGGGCAACATATTATGAGCCCCTACAGCGTCGGTATTAATGGAACGACAGAGACAATGCACCATTGGTCAGTTCCCTATGGACTGAAAATGTAACACAACTTTTAATGGCGTTGGTCGCATTGCTCCTGTCATAGAGACGAATTAATTTTATAGTTTCTGTGATGTGGAAGTGATGACTCAGAGACCGATGAATAGCGTGATATCGACTGCTCTCCGTATCTCGATATATACCTGCGACACAGTAACCCACGAGACCGAGTTGCCCTGATTTGTTCTCCTGGCAGAGGCGAACTATATTCTATTTACGGTTTTCACTGTACTGAAATGTCGTGAAATTTGCCTCAGGTCCTCCATGTAGGTATCTGACACCTGCAGCAAGTTTCCATGTTTGCACTGAGCAGTCGGGATGAACGGTACGACAGAGACGACGACTGCACGGAAAACATTCAGGGGAGGAAAATTTCGGAAACAGTTTTAATCATGTGGTTACACGTTAAACAGTAATCGACTTTGCTAGAGTGAGCAAACGTCGATGTCCCGGGCTTCTTAATTATTACACGCGTGGTCTCTGCAACGCAGATGTCCTTCACGAAGCAGACTTATCAGTCTTTGCGTAATACGCGGTGGAGACATTAACAAGTAGTGGAGAGTACGGCTTCCTGGCAGAGATGTGGTGGAGGGTGAAGAGGAGATTGGAAGTAGAGCAACGTTCAAAAGTCACGTGCACGGCCATTGAAGCGTTCGCAGGTGATTTCTTGAGCGATCAGGATTACGCTCGTTGTGGAAAGGAGTGCGAAATGGACACAGTTGCAAACACATTTCACCAAAAAGCTTTAGGCGTTTAGGCACGGCGACAAAACTTGTCAAAGACTACAAACCCACCCACACGGCTGTGCACAGAGTTAGGGGGTGTCTTGTCTCCGGCCACTGTTTGCCGTGGCCCTTGGCCCTAAGCGAGAGGCTGGCTGTTGTCATAAGCACATTTCCAGGATCCATATCGCAGAGGTTGCGTGATAAGACAGAACTGCTATTGGCAGATCCGTTTGCAGAGACTGCTGTATGTAATAAATAGTAGCTGTCCCACTATTTGACGATCACAGAAACGGACTGAGTACCAGATACGCTCCCCTACGCAAGTATATTACTGAGAAATCGGAGATTCGAATAGTAGAGAACAATTGTATCTTCGCAAATGTCGTGGCAGTTGTGTTTGTCCCATATTGTGCAATCGCTTCGAGAGAGTGTGTACATATACAAATGGCGCCGATCTGTGGTACAGCTTTGCGATGTCACTGTTGAGCCGCGACGAATGGTACGTTTAAGAAGAGGAAATAAAAATGACAACATCTGTATTTGTAATCATTCAAATAAATCGCGGATTGTTTTAATATATACCAAGAATGTGGAACCGACTACGGTAGAATTTCGAGATATGAAGACGCTGCAGGAATAAAATCAGCATGTTGGCAACAGACGTCACGTAATCCGTTTGTCGAGGTGAACACAAAGCCGTGAGGGGTACAAGTTTTGCGCTTGTAGCCCGTGAGTTAGACACGATCGGACAGATATCCGCCGATTACACGCTTTCCAAGTGTGTAGTAAAGGAAAAGTTGTATTAAATGGAAAAAATCGTCTGTCGAGAAATGCGTGGCTCTTTTTAGAGTAGTTGCCGTGTTATTCTGGTGAGAAGCAAAGAGGCCGGGCTCGCCCGATTTCAGGGCTAGCACACGTGGCAGCGCGCAGCCGTAATGAATGAGACGCGAGTGTGGATGTTATGACGTCACTGTGGTGTACGAGCAAGTAACTCCGGCCGTGGTCTCTAGTTAATGAAGTCCTGTCGCAAAGAGACTGCACAGCTACGCACGATAATAACAACAACTCATTCTCTATCCATTACCATCACGACAATTGTAACACTCTTTTTGTGTGTGGCCGAATATGTAAAGGGCCACAGCACAACGTCGCAATGGAAGGTGCCAAATTAAGCAAAACATCTCAAGCAGTCAGTTCCTAAAACACAGGTTTAGGCCAGATTAATTATATGTAAGCTACAGAGTTGCAGACGGTAACATAAACACCTCTGAGACGATTTTAGAGTGTATTGAAGCTAGAGCCAAACAAAAAGTATGCCCTTGAAATTCCTTAACTTCCTAAAACAACGGTCTTTTTGGAGTGCTACATGTCTTCTCTTAGTGTGGCCAACAACAGGCCAAGCTGTGTCGGCTATAGAATAGATGTAAACCTTCACAAGTTGCTTTCTCGGTAAGCAAATTTGTCTCCGATGCTGGATTGACGACGGTGAGTTTCCTGCACTGCTAATGGCGCGTTTGATTGCCGCCGGCCACAAACACGTGTGAAAGCAGTGAGGGTATTAGGAAACCTGAATATGCGTGGGACGATAATGCGAGAAAACAGTTAGTAATAAATGTAAATATTCGCCGTAGTGTTTTGGCAACATTATTTACGTTATTTATATTCAGGTAAAACCAAGGAACATGTGTTCCGTGAGAAGACAGGCCGCAGAGACGAGGGTGTACAGCAGTAACTTGTACCGACACGGCGGCTGCTGGGAAGCTGCAGACGCTCTCCTAGACTTGATAACTTTTAACCCGTGGTGGAAGCAGCGTCGCAGACATCGACACCTTGTTTGCCAGCACGGCTGTAGTCGGCTGGTCCACAAAGAGGCGACGGAAAGATTCGCGCGAACCTCGGTTTGTTATTCGCGGCTAATCCGGCGAAGAACGCCAAAAGCGAGTGTCTGAGCAATGTCGCTGCGATACACTCCGTTCCCATTTGTAACGAAAGTTTCGGCACGGTTCCAAGTCTGTAATTGTTCATTTACGTATTGCTGAAGAAACGAAAGCCTCTGAACTAATTACGATGATGAGTTTACGAAACATTGAGCTTTGCGAAGACAACGGCTATGGAAATTAGTCTCGCTTATATAAGTTAATATCATTTTCTAGCGACCAGTATCGTATAGGTAGTTTCTGTTGGAACGAACGACGACTTTTGCGATTCGGCTTCTACATCTGCATACGAGTTTCAGCCGCTGTTGCAGAGCGATAAAACATTATCAATCCTTGTTAACAAACCGGTGCTCGAAGCTCACATAACGTTTGTGAATGCCGACATGATAATTAAGCAGTAACAAGACGATAAATCTTTGTAGCTCGTCAATTACTATTGCGAAAATATTGAAATGCTTTTATGTGCGGGCAGTGTTTAATATAGCAGACAATCGTTTGCTATAGGGCGGTGGAAGTGAGTACCATTTTTCATTGAAGAATACGATGCGTAATTTCGATTGGACAGAACGATAACTTTTGCGAGTTTGTGTGTGGAAGGCCCAACTCTAAATGAGGGTTTATATGGACTACGTACAGTTATGTGTGCCCCACCGACGTTGTTTATCGTTTAAAGGTTTATTTTTAAGGCTGAAAAATGTAAAGTTTGAGTGGTGGTTGTGCATATACTATCATTTTTTCCCGTTTTCATTTCCTCCTTAAAACCGCCATTGTTCGCGAGTTATAAACTGCCGACATTTTGGAGGGCCGGCACCAACAATAGGTCACTGAGGCAGCGACAAAGCTCTGTGGGCTGCAGCAGACGCAGAATTAACGGAAAAATAAACTCAGCTTCTGTCTTGCTACGATCTGCAACCGCGATTAAAAGTGCCCGACGCCAGTACCGTGTCATTATGCGAATGCGACGCTGGTTTTACGATTTTGTGTAACCCGTGCTGGCGTTCGAGTGGCGTCCCTTTTGGTAGTCAGTCACTGACGTGTGTGAGAAAACGGAAACGTAAGCAGCGGCGGTTGGGCGGGGGGGGGGGGGGGGGGGTTTCGCCATCCTGCACCGTTACACATTATCAGACATGACACGACAAGGGTGCTGACCGCAGTCTCAATTCTTCGATAAAATGAATGTGCTTAAAACGGTAAATTGATGGAATGTTGTGGTGGTGTTTTTCTCCTTCGAAATACAGCAAGAAATCCGGCAGCGGTGACCAGGTTTCGGGAGTCGATATGATAGCGTTTACATGACGAACCAGAAGCGGTAGCGACAGATCGGTTTATGGAAAGCACATTCATTAGCCGTGTGTAGAACTGTTAAATAACGTTTATATTTTGTTAGAGACAATGGAAGCGATTATTAACATACCGTTACTTTCTCGAAACGGAAACACAAGAGATTCAAAAATTTTGTTTTTACGCTAAACTTTCTCCTCCGTTCGACATTTATAATTTACTATAAAAAGGTATCAGAATTTCAGTGTCCATATTATACACAATGGAGCCCGTATACATCTTTTTCGCGCTGTGTATTCCGTTTCACCGGCATATTCCCTATATCAAAGCTTAACACGGGAAGTCGCATGCTGCCATCTGTCGGCCATCGACGACACTGCGTCCTCTGTAACTCCTTTCGCAGTTACCTTCTTCTGCAACACGGGGCGCCATCACACCGTATACCGCTGATTCGGGGGCGAATCACGCACTTCCACGAAATAAAAACAGAACATCCGTACGTCGAAATCTCTTGTAGTGGGCAACGAGGGAGGGCTGTAGCCTATATGTATGACAGAAGATGAAATGAGATAACTGTGAGCGGACAAGACCGCCACACCAGAGAAACAGGCGGCTGCGGTTCCAAATTCGCCTCCAGACAGCAGCAGAGAATATCGTATAACGCAGTCAGGAGCCGTAGAATAAATTTCAGACTGTTATCGTTCTCGAGCGAAGCGTTGCTCAGCGCTTTCAAATAAGCAGTAGCGTATTAAAACATAAAATAAGTTTATATTTCGTATTTCTTTTGAAAAGAATGGAAATAAATAAAGTTTTTTTCGTCACATTCCAACACTCCCCGGAACATCTTTTCTTTTTTCCTGAGAGGAAAAAAAATTGATTTCAATGTGAGGTGCAAGTATATTGCCTACGAAGTGTACCTTTCAACTACTCAAAATAATACGTGGCATTAATTTTTCTTTAGTTCTTCAGTAAAAGGGCACAATTCGTAGCATGGAGTAACAAGAGGCATAAGCAGTTAGGTGCGACGCTGGAAGATACATCATCTGAATGGAGAAAGAGCCAAATTCACAACCGGCGGCAGTCTTCAGAGAAAGCGGTCGCGGACCGCGTGTTACGAGCGATCGACTGTCTGGCGGATCTTGAAACGGAAAATCTGAAGTACATCGACAGCAGCGGGAGACAAAGAGCGGAAAAGTTCTGTTACGTAGGAGGACTATCCAGAAATCTGTGGGCGGCGATATGGCACAGTGTGACAGATTAAAATCGGCGTAACTGGTCAGTGAGTGGGACACGTTACTGTAATGCATCTTACAACTGGCAGCAGACGCGAAATGACGTCTGCCTTTTTCATAGAAGATCAGGTTTTGCATGCAAATCGTACAGACGTGTTAAGCACCTAATACTACTAGAGATGTACCTTGTAAAGGCGGGCCAAGTTTCAGAGGTGCACGCAACTTGTTTGACGCTGGGTTTCGAATGAGGAAATACAGTAATTAACGAACAAGTTCCCGACAAAAATTGAATGTAAAATTGTTAATAATCGTGCCGCTCGTACAAAAGTATTATACAGAGCGTTTAAATTGATTGTATTGATACCGAGAAAATATACTGGAGTTCAGAGGTGAGTAAATATGGAAATGCTCGATAAAGAGAAATAAGTGGTAAGATATAGTGACACACGTGGTGCGTTGTGTTGGAGATGCGGGTGCCTTGTGACGTCACCGCACACTGTGGGCTGCTGCTGCATCTGTAGACGAGCCTCGGCAGCCGTGGCCGCCATTAAGGTTTCACGGATGACTCGGCTGCCACTGCAGCTCGGTGACGGCAGATATCTGTAGCCGAGTCTGAGTATTGTGTGCCCGTTGTTCTTTGTTGGAAAATCGCAGCATTCACTCACACTATGCAGTACTTAACTCGGTTCGCCCTTTTACTAAATATTCCGCTTTTTCAGTAAAGTACGAATTACATGCGAAGGTAATTGTAAAATCATTCCTGTGTCGGAAAAAGAAATGCTCTGGCTGGAGGAATTGTTTCCAGGATGATTGCATGATGGACGCAAGACTGCTTTCTCGTGTGAGCATTGTGCTAATTCTTTACCTAAAGAAAAAAAAATACGAGAGTAGTAGTAGTAGTAATAGTCAACTTCGTCATGAATTGCAGGCTCAGTTATGTGTAGTTCATTGGAAATAGTACAATTCCGTCGTGTTTAAAATGAAACTTGGCACGGACGATAACTGTAGTGAGTTTGTCTGTGGAGGGCCCAACTTAAAACCTGGGTTTCTGTAATTGCTGGTAACGCAGTCGCATCACCGAAGTCATCATTCAAAATTGTCATCGCATTAAACTACCAGAAACGTACTGTTTGATTCCGAGTTGCCTCATTCGTTACTTCTTTCTGTTTTCACTCCTTTAACAGAATCCCAGTTACTCCGGAGAAAGTCCGAATCTAACTGCCGTCACCCCGTGGCGCCAGCAGCAACAATTGACCGCTGGTGCAGCGACAGAGCTCTGTGGTCTGCGGGAGACGGGGATTTAACGGAAAGACAAACTCGGCCTCTACATTACAACGATCTGCAATTGCGATTAATGTCCGAATGTGGTTACGACCAGTACACTGTCACGATGCGAATCTGGTGCTGCTTTCGTGATTTTGTGGATCGCGTGCTGGCTTTCCAGTGGCGTGGCGGAATATAGGCGGACGACCTGGCTGGGTGTCATTCAGTGACGTATGTGTGACGAACGTATGAAGCGACTAATTTAAACAGTGCTGTTTGAGCGAGGTTTGCCATCCAGCACCGTTATACAGGGCGTGCAGAAACAGTTTGGCCAAAAATGCAGGGCGGTAGGACAGCATGGAACATAGGAATGCGTGTATGGCAACTAAGGGTCGTAAATGCATATTTTCAGCGCTACGGGAACGTAATTGAAGTCTGCGATACTGAGGCCCTTGTTCAAAATGATAGGTATTTTACAGAAAGCGTATACGTAGACAGAATGTTTGCACTAACCAGTCGTCACGACGAGAACAAGATAAATTTCAAGTGTCACAAACACGTGTATCGCATTTAGCTGACGAACGAGACAGTACTTGTTCAGAAATGAGGACAATCACATGCCCATGTTTCTTGTTTGAGTATATTTAAAAAAAGTGAAAAATGAGCCACCACTTCATTAACAGGAGTATGTATGGAAAATGTTGTAACTGACCACCGTTTTCATGCTGCCGCAGCGCCTTAAACGTTTAACTGCGACCTGTATTTTCTATACTCACATTCCTTCGTTTGACGCTCTCTTTGTGCCCTACGCTTTTGGTCAAATAGTTTTTCCGTCCTGTATATGCCAGACGATGCGTTACAGAATGTTGTTCGAATTCTCAGGAGTCCAGTACACTTAATCGTTCGCAGGATGTTCTAACAATGGCAAGATGTCAGAATGCGTTGGTAGCGATTTGTAACTTTAAAGTTCAGTAGACAGTAACTACGTAAAAGGAAATGTGACACGTATAACGAGGCACTACGGAATTAGACGTGTAATATGTTTTCTGATTACAAAAAGTTCTCTAGTGGAGCGGTAACCGCATAAATGTCGTGACAAGTGTATGTGTGTCACGCTATTATGGAGCAACGTATGAGACGCCACAGAATCGGTATTAGTGACAGCATGTAAGGTTGCTCAGTTGCCAAAGCGTTCAAAATTAAACAAAACACTTAACTGGGTGTATGACATTGGAACTATCATCGTGAATGAAGACGAAATAAATTTATAGTGTCTATGATGTGGAAGTGTGGATTCAGAGACTGATGAATACCGTGAAATTAATTCCTCTAATTTTTTTTCTTCTATAAATATCTACGACACTATGGAACCAAGTAGTCCCTATTCCTTCTCCCGACCAGAGGCAAACACTATTCTACTTATTAACTGTCTTGACAATACTGAAATGTGGTGAATATTGCTTGTAGCCCTCCATCAAGGTGGGCTAACAGAATCTGATACCTGCCGCGAGTTTCCATGTTTGTACTGAGCAGTCAAGATGAAAGGCGCGGCAGAGACATCGACTACGCGGAACACAACATTTAGATGACCAAAATTTCGGAAACCAATTTTCTGTTGTGGTGGTTACATGTGAGACCTTAATAGATTCCACTAGCCGGAACGAACGCCTGCGGTGCGTTCCAAGCTCCATACGTTTCACACCTATGGTCTCCGCTGAGCAACTGTCGACGATGAAACAAACTTGGCGGTGTTTTCGTATTGTGAAGGGAAGACGTCAGTATGTAATGTAGAGTACGAATTCCTTACGGACGCCAGTGAAAATATAAGGTGGAGAAATGTGAGGAGGAGATGACACGTAAAGGGTTGTTCAAAAGTCTTATCCAGGCACATTAAAGCGTTCGTGGCTGCTTTATTAGTAGACCGGAATTACGCCCGTTGTCGAAAGAAATACGAGGCGGGCACTGGTGGAAGCGTTTTGCACCTGAAAAGATTAGGCGTTCAGATATGGGCAGGAGACTTGGAGTAAATTCACATTCCCACCGCTGTACGCAGGGCTAGGGGACGTTTCTGTCACCATCCACTGTTGTGTGGCGGAGCCTTTGCCACTAAGCGAGAGGCGGCTGCGGTTGTAGGGACACATCCAGCATCGACATCGCAGATGTGTAATGTAGTAGCAGTCCTACTATTTTACTGTCACAAAACGGTTTCAAGGCCGCATACACCTCCCGAAATATGTATATAACCGACAAATCAGAGATTCGAATACTAGATAATAATTGTATCATAACGAATTTCCCGCAGATGTGCTTGTCCCACACTGGGCACTTATGCAGTTTAGCAGGTACGGAAAAAATTTTTCATTTTTTTTCAAAATTTGATCGATTATAGTCAAATTTGATACGCTGACTACGAATACGATATTTATTTTCGCCCCAGTCAATTATTTACATCAAAAAAATTGTTTTAAATTTTTTTAAAATTTTTTTATTTTTCAATATTTTGTCGATATAGTGAATTCTGATGCGCTGATTTCGAATATAACATCCATTTTCATTTTCCCTTGACCGTCGGCGATATCTTCTGCCCGATAAGCGCGGCGCTGCCGATGACGCAACATTGCGTAATACACTAACTAATCAGTATTTTCAAATCATAGGCGGCCGCTGCCGCGGCCGCATTCCAAAAAAAAAACTCCCAACCTAACCTCAAGTGGGCTACGCTACAGATCACTTTATTTATGAAAATACAAAGTACAATCACCAACAAACTTTACATATTCACCCACAAAGCTCTCCAAGCCAGATACATTTGGAATGAAAAATTTTTTCCGTACCTGCTAAACTGCATAAATTGATCTGTAGCGTAGCCCACTTGAGGTTAGGTTGGGAGTTTTTTTTTTGGAATGCGGCCACGGCAGCGGCCGCCTATGATTTGAAAATACTGATTAGTTAGTGTATTACGCAATGTTGCGTCATCGGCAGCGCCGCGCTTATCGGGCAGAAGATATCGCCGACGGTCAAGGGAAAATGAAAATGCATGTTATATTCGAAATCAGCGCATCAGAATTCACTATATCGACAAAATATTGAAAAATAAAAAAAATTTAAAAAAATTTAAAACAATTTTTTTGATGTAAATAATTGACTGGGGCGAAAATAAATATCGTATTCGTAATCAGCGTATCAAATTTGACTATAATCGATCAAATTTTGAAAAAAAATGAAAAATTTTTTCCGTACCTGCTAAACTGCATAAGTGCCCCACACTGGGCAATCATTTACAAAGAGTACGTAGGCATACAAATCCCACTGGCTCGTGGGACAACATTGCGATGTCGACTATTGAAACACGAGTGATAGCACGTTTAATAAGAGACAATCAAAATACTAATTTTTGTTTTACGTGACAATCAAAAAAAATTTGCAAGATTGTTTTAATATATGGCAAGAATATGAAGGACACTACGGCAGAGTTTCGTGATTGGCCGAAGGTACGGAACACGGTTTGTGTCCAAAATTTTGCACAGGCGGACGTGCAGCGTGTAACGCATTCAGGCACCGTGAACAAAGCTCCTGTGGCGTTGGTTCTCGCGACCTGCTCTGCCCAGCAACAGGACAGAAGAATATGGATGAGACAAGTTTTTTTGTTTTAATTTTCTACCGCCTTGTCAGTGAATTACTGCTTGACTTGAACGTGTCCTTTGTCCTCACAGGTGCAGTGTGTAAAGGTTCTGGATAGATATATTTTAATCTGTTTCCAGTTACGAATGGAATCTGTCGATGCACACCGCATTTAAATTCCGCACCGGCACAAAGCAGGTGACATTGTCGACAATTTTTTATACATCTTCACAATCGATGTCTGTTGACGATATAGACGCTGATAATGCGTATATGATTAAGACTTGGCCGTGACTCAAGACGAGTCTTTCTAACCGTTCCAAGTCTTCATAACTTTGAAGCGTAAATACGTAACAACTCTTACCACACAAAGCGTGTGATCCGTGTGAGCATAATGAAACAGAATCTCATGCATTAACTGACCCGGATAAAAATGTTTTGACGGTGGTTTTTGACGATTTCTATACGTGTTTTCTGGAAGATTTTCTCACACAACCTCCTCCTCCTCCTCCTCAGAAATTTAGGATACCGTCAGCTGGAGGCAGCTGGAACAGAAGGCCGCCCATGAATGTGCGGACTGCGAAACAGCACTGTCGGGATGTATTAAAATGGTGCAACTGGCCATCGACTAGGCGTGTGATTCACATGTTGGAAAGGACACGCATCTCGTGAATGGCGGGCGACGCGACAACCTGCTGTGGGTAGATTTTAAGAAAGGCCAGATAACAGCCGTCACTCGCGAGAGAGTCGAACTGCTGTCCTTTCGGAGCGCCATCACTGGCAAAGCTCTGTAGGCCGCAGGGGACGGAGAACTGACGGAGAAATGTGTTCGGCTTAACTATGTATAATATTTCGCACTTGGGTTTTAAGCAAAAATATTGGCAGCACTGTTAACGACGCAAAACCGAGACAAACAGACTTTTTTATTTCATACAAGGGTTTTACGTATTCTGTCATCAGAGAGGCCGCACAGATCAGATTTCCCAACTGTAGTTTAATCCTGGACAGCGGCTGTACTCCAGAGTAATTCGTCGAATCATTGACGCCCCGACGTGGGGAAACAGCGTCGCAGACGTCGACATCTTCCCTGGCAGCACGATGACAATGATACGGTCACCGAAAGAAGAGCCATGGAACTTTATAAGATAATCCTGAATCGCTACTCAAGTTTAACTCGGCGAGAACACGGACAGCGTCTGACGCAAAAATGCCGTCGCGAGCAACTCCGTTCCCAGTTGTGACGGAATTTTCGGCCCACAGCAGGTTTCGTGGCAATTTATAAACAACTCGTCATTTTAGTTGTCCGTTTATCTCATATCGAAGAGCTATAGAGCGGTGAACGAGAAAGAAATGCGATTACGATGATGAAGTGAAGGCTTTTCTCAACTGTAGTTTAATCGGAAGACCGTAATATTTCTTGTCGTCTTTTCTATTGGTTAAGGGACACAACACTACGGTTTTTCAGTGAATTCCCCTAGGCAATGAAAGTAAAAAAAAAACATTTACCCGGAGTTGGGAAATCGCTTCATCGGCTCACTAGTAAAGGCGACCTCATTTCATGGCAGATGTGGTTTGGAAACGTGAGTTTCAGCTGTGGGCAAAAGTTTGCTACCGAAACTAACTAGAGACGCTCCTTACTTCCCAAATAAAGCATCGCATACGGCGAGAACTGAATAACAGGTGCAGAAGTGAAAGAGAGGAACTCGTATATAATGATTTCATCATTTTTTTTTCCTTTCTGGTCTCAATATACACCTGCGGCACAACCTGAGCAAAACGCGTGTGACGTTATGGTCCACGTGTAGGAACGGTCAAGCATAGTCTGTCGGAACAAAGAGGTGCTATCAGTTTCTTAAGACCAGAAGACAAAACAGCTTCATTTGTCACCAATCCTGATTAGACTGAAAGCTGCTACACGTAGCCTCTGGAACCGTACGTGGATAAACTCCAAAGCAGTTTCGATATTTACTTCGAAGCGTCGTTCGGAACGAAAGAAAAGTAGTAAGCGTCATTCACAGAAATATTCAGAGTACGTTATAGTGCTACAACGATGAAAAATAATATTACGACAATGTCAAACCTTATTTTGATTATATAAAGAAGAATTGACGATATTAAAAATGTAATTACAATTTTATTATTTTAATTTTTGTGCTCAGTGAATCAAAGACTTTCTATTGCACGGAATAAACTAGCATTGTTTGTACTACGAAACTATATATGATTGTTAAGTGAGAACTAATTCTATGTAAGACATTTTGTCTGGGCGGGTTTTGTTCTCGCACTGGTCGGTAGAGAAAGAAAAGTTTCTTAATCGATGTATGTAATGTGAATGTATAAAGGCTATAAAAAGGTGAGAGAGAGAGAGAGAGATAATCCTTGCGGACAATGACCATATTGTATTACAAAAGGTAAATACAAGTTATTCAAAACAAATATCTCTAAAGCGTATCGTACTGTGATTTAAAAAGACTGATAATTGCGGTGTTTAATCTAAACCAGTCCTGAATAACAGCGAAGAACATTTATGTCATCATATATTTTCTTCGTTTGACCACGGTTGTGATTCGCATGTTAGTTTTTGTTACGCGACGTGTTAGGAATATTTTCATTATACGCGCAAAAGTGCACACAGCTTTGATCGAACCTGCATCTTTCGGAAACGATAACTCTTAATCAGTACAATTACGCGAATACCGTCTGAATCGCAACCGTGATCACAAAAGTGTTTCCTGGACCTGATTTTTATAAATGTGTAGACTTGAAAGCGAACAATGTTGCACCGTCGCTGGCTCGCAACAATTGAAAGAAAACAAAACAGGGACTGAACAACTTTAAATTTTAAGGCCGTCAGCGTTACGAAATCTGAACGACGTAAGTTAATTAATTAAATATTAACAGGAAGAGAATTATTAAATTTTAAAGATTAAATGATAGCAAGAATTTAAAGCATTTTAGCATGAGTACGTTTCTTTGCATTAGTAGTTGAGTATCAGATACCATCATATCTATTTAAAAGATAGTGCGTAAATAACATTGCCACCTTTTATAATTATTGTTCTAGCAATTCAACGCGAGACGCTTTGCTATGTAAAGTCAGTGTATTGGAGACATATTAAACATTTTATTGGTAGACACTAGTTTTAGCGTAGCAACTGTGCTTGCCGTAATTGGGACACGGTTTTTAAAGATTATCAACATACACAATGCGTGCCATTTTGTAGTGCGGTTTCCTGGTATGGACTTTTCGGACACGTCGGAGAGCGGACACCACACTTCGTACGAGCGCCTAGTAATGTCAAATTTCTTCTCCATTCTCATTAGGGCAACTTTCATGCTGATTTGATACGTGGATGGAATGTGTAAGAAATCACAGCACTACTTCGCAGAGGAGGAAGCAAACCACAACGAAAACTCTTTGGCAACAAAGTCTGTGCGATCCGATTGTCGATGCAGAAAATAAAGCGATGGCAATTTGTGCGTTTGGAACATGTAATCCCCGTTTTCCTAACGATCGATTAGATGTACGCCATTTATATGTTTAGATAACATATTAAAGCAGTAGCAGAACAAACAGTACACCATTTAAACGCTAAAACTTAATAATAGGACAAATCTTTCGCAATACTAAACGCATCGTCTTAGTGAGAAGACTGTAAGGCAGAGCTCTGTGGAAGGCAGGGGCTGCACGTGTGGCGCTGCAGGGTCGGCCGTAATAAACAGGGCGAGTGTGTCCGTGTTGTGACGTCACGGTTGTGTACCACGCAACGGGGCCTGCCGCGATGGGTACAGAATGTGCGTCCACTTTCCAAAGTAGGTGTCTACATCTGCATATTGTGCGTTTCCCGGGCTGGGTGGACGGCAGTGAATTATCAGCACTGCTTACTGTGCAAGTGCTTGCAGACCGGCACAAACGCACGTGAAACAAAAGTCGTTACAGTCTGACCAGTGACGGAGCACTGAGTAACGGTTGAACACTCTTCTTTCAAAAGGGAGGATTTTAACCAAACTGGCTCCACAAGCTACGCACCAAACGTGCTTCAGAATCCTTCCATGGGTTGAAAGCCGGGATGCGTGTCGGTCGGCAGCTCTAAAACGCTACGAATGGCGAAGATTTTGAGGCGACGGGATGTTAATCTCCAACTCAGTATACGGGCGTCCTCCATCAGTAACGTATTCGGTTCTTCACGCTTCATATCTCGATGCTGTGTCGCTATCTGTACTGGAGTATGCAGGGACCATAGCCTCTTATTCTGAGTAAATTCGGACATCACAGATGTCAGTTCTTAAAGCATAACAACACACATCACACGTACTCCCGATGAAACGGCCAGAAAACTGTTTGCTTCCCGCCAGGCCGATATTTGCTCTTCTGTAGAAGCGGACAGCTAAATGAGCCACAGTCCATCGTGAACAGGAATTCTGTCGTTCGTGAAAATAAAGACTTGTCAGGACAGTGTGTGAAACGTTTGCTGTCGTCCCACCTGACCAAACGCAACAAGGATAGATACCGGATTAGCACTGCGAGTCTTGGGGAAATTAGCTTAACGGAATTGCTACACGTGTGACGCTAATACGACACGGAGATCCGTCGTTGAAATGAGTGCTTAATACTGCAACTGTCGTATCCACCTGGTTTCGAACCTCGACACGGCAAGGATAGATGCACGGTCTAAAGTATGAAACGCTGTGTGTGTGTCCAAAGTTCCACGTGCGCCAACGAGCGCCGTACAACGCAAACAGGCGCCGTAAAATAAAATAAAGCTTTGGTGGCGTTCGTTCTCGCGTTCGGCGCTGCCCAGACACGACAGAATAATATCGCTGACGCAAGATTTTTTTATTTTTATCAACTTTCCAGTAAATAACTTGTTAGTTTCCATACGGTACTCCTCTTCACATGTGCAGTGTATTAGGGCCGATTATACATCTTGTTCCTTATCCGTTACCAGATACGAATGCAGTCTGTAGAAATACAGAAGGACAACAGCTGGACACATTGCCACGAAGTAAGACAGGTTCTCACACTGCGATTATATTCCGCCTCGATGCGAAACAGACGACGCTGTCAACTTGTTTATTAAACCTTCACAATCGATGGGTGGTGACGACATATCTGCTAGTCCTCTGTACTTGTTTAAGGTTCCGCCTCGAGTCGACAGGAATTTTTCTAGCCATCACACGTCTTCAAAGCCGTAGAGTGTAAATAAGTTCCATCCCTTACCGCTACGCATATTCTGCACCACGTGTGTCATTAAAGTGAGCATAATATAAGTAGCACAGGCGTTAACTGGCTTGGACAGGAAGGTTCTGAAGGTATTTTTTGACAATTTCTATACGTGTTTTCCTGAAGATTTTCTCACAGAATCGTCTACTTCTTAGGAGTGTAGGATACAATCAGCTGGAGGCAGCTGAGACACAAGTCCATCCATGTAGGTGCGGTGTGCGAAAGAGCACACTTGGAATGCATTACAATGTTACAACTGCCAGCGACTAGGGGTGCGATTCACGTGTCGGAATGGACACGCATCTCGCAACTGGACGGCTACGCCAGCCTCTGATGCTCGTAAATATTAAAAATTAAGCCGCTGTGCCGATTAGGGATTCACTCTCGATCAGATGATGCATAGACATTTTTCACCCGCTTTCGTTTGCTTCAGAAAACCGCCATTACTCGCGGCAGACTTTAAAATTGATATCGTTCTGCGTAGTAGCGGCAACAATCAGTCGCTGAGGCAGCGACAAAGCTCTGTCGGTTGCAGGACGCGGAAGACTAACGGAAAAAGAAATTCATCTTACACATTACTGCTATCTACATTTGTGATTAACGTTTAAATACGCACATAATCGGTACAGTGTAATTACGCGGATCTGATACTGGTTTCGTGATTTTCTGTGTCGCGTGCTAACGTTCCAGTGACGTGGCAGAATATGGGTGGCAGTCACCCAGCGTTCGTAAAAAAAGAAAAATTTAAGCTGTTGTGATTCAGCGAAGTTTGCCATCCGGCGTCGTCATACAGGGTGCATAGAAACAATCTGACCAAAAGTGTATCGTGGAAACGTAGCATGAAACACAAAAATTTGAGTATAGCAACTAGGCTTCGCGACTGAATATTTTCGGCGGCACCGGAACGTAATTAAAATCCCACACACGAGCGTCTTGGCTCTAAATGATTGGTAGTTTACAGAAAATATATACGTAAACACAGGCTGTGTGAACCAACCAACCGCCACCATGAGAACAAGATAAATTTAAAGCGCCACTTACACGTGTGTCGCACTTGGCTGACTTAGGACACAGCACGTTTTTAGAGATGAACAGAATCGGATGTCCATGTCTCATGTTTCAATATGTCTTAGAAAGGTGAAAATGAGTAAAAATGAGCCGACACTTATTGCTATAAGTATGTCATAGCAAATGTTCGAAGTGACCACAGTTCCCATGTTGGCATAGCGCCCGAAATATTCAACTGACACTTGCAATACCGAAATTCCTTCATTTGAACTGACTTCCTGCTCTGCACTTTCGGTCAAATTGTTTTCCCCCACCCTGTTTGCTCTAGACGTGACGCGACAGTAATGGTCGAGTGCTGAGCCATCCAATACACTTCGTCTATGGTAGAAAGGGCTAAATACGGCAAAATGACGGAATGCGTTACGAGCGACTTATAACTTTGAAGTTCAGTAGACAGTAACTACGTAAAAACACATGCGATACATTTAACCAAATCGTTAGGAAGCAAGGTGTAAAATACGTTTCTTGATTAGAAATCATTGCCCATAGTAGGCAATGATTTCTGAGGAGTATGTAGATACACAAGGCATACCAATCTCTGCTACAACTGTGCTATGTCGGTTACTTAAACGCGACGGATAGCACACTTCAGAAGAAGAAATAAAAATGATAATTTTGTTTTTCGTGGTCAACAAAAAAAAAATTGCGGTATTTTTTAACGTATAGCAGAAAGGTGAAACAGAATGCTGTAGAATTTCGAGGTGGAAGGCGTGATGGGAACAATGTCAGCATGTTGCCAACAGAGGACAGGAGATTCGTTGGTCGAGGCGAAGACAATGCCTTAAAAAAGTATTTTTGCGCTTATCGCCCAGAGAGTAAAACAGTCGAACAGATATCCGCCATTTCCACGTTTTCAAACTGTATTACACTAGAACAAAAATGAGACGCTTTGAAATAGCGAAGAGTGTGTGTGTGTGTTTTGGAGGTTTACAGGCGCTAAACAGCGTGGTCATCAGCGCCCATACGCATAAAAACAGGAAAACATGCAGTGAAGGGACTAAGACGAACAGCGAATAAGGAGAACGGCTAAAAGACACAGACCTGACGCAGGGCCAAATCCTCACATACGGAGGCAAAACAGGAGGAGAATGAATGAGTCGCGAGTGTGGATGTCATGACGTCACCATAGACTATCAGCAAGAGGCGCCTGCCCTGATGCTTGGATAATGAAGTACTGTCGCAAAGAAACTGCATAGATACTCACTAAGCTCTTGACAGTACGAGACACAATAACAACGACTTTCTCTTTTCCATCATCATTGTCATCATGACAATCGTAACACTCTCTTAATATGTGGCCGGAATATGTAAAGAGCCACAGCCCCACTTCGCAATGGAAAATGCTGTAATAAGGAAAACATGTCACCAGTCAGCTAGTAGAAACACGGGTAAGGCGAGAAAAATAATATGTAAGGTGTAGAGTTGCAAACGGTTACATATACACGACTAAATGTTTTTATGGCGTTTTAAAGCTAGAGTCAAACAAAAAGTGCGCCCTTGACATTCCCTGACTTCCTAAACAGAGGGAATTTTTCGAGTGCTAATTTTATTTTCTTAGTGTGGCCAATAACAGAGTAAGCTGTGTAGGTTCCAGAATACATGTAAACTCTCGTAAGTAGCTACCTTTCTAGGTACGCAAATTCGTCTCCGATGCTGGTTTGACGACGATGTGTTTTCTGCGCTGCTAATGATGCACTTGCTTGCCGACGACCACAAGCACATACGAAAACTGTTAAGGTATTACGAAACCTGAATACATTTAAGATGAGTAATGCGAAAAAGCAGTTACTAGTAACTGTAAATATTGGCTGTGCTGTCGTACGCAATAATAGTTACGTTACTTATATTCACGTAAAACCGAGCCCCATCACTTGTGTGAAAAGACAGGCCGCAGAGAGGAGAATGTACAGCAGCAACTTGTAGCCGCACGGCGGCTGTTGCCGTAGCATCGACAGATGACAGAGGAGTCTCAAGACTCGTTTACGTTTTAAGCACGGGGGAAGCAGCGTCGCAGACGTCGACACCTTGTTTGGCAGCACGGCTGGAGTCAGCTGGTCCAGGAAGAGGCGGTGGAGACATTCATCCGAACCTCGATTTGTTACTCACGTCTAAGCCGGCCAAGAACGCCGGAAGTGTGTGTCGGAAGAATGTCGCTGCGACACACTCCGTTCCCAGTCGTAACGGAATTTTGGCCACACTGCTGTTTTGGCGGCATATCTCGTCTTTGAAACTGTAGCTTTATATATTGCTGAAGAACTGAAAACCCTTGAACTAAGAAGAATGCAATTAACACTTGACGAAACATTTAGCTATGGAAAGAGAACGGTTACGGAAATTACTGTCGCTTTTATCAATAAGTACAGTTTTCTAGAGACGAATACGATAGTTAACTCATGTTCGGATGAACGACGATTTTGGTGATTCGGTTTCCACATGTGCTGTTTGATGACAATAAATCATCATCTGGTGGTCGACGCTCACATAACATATGTGAATACTGACGTTATAATTAAGAGGACCAAAGGTGACAGCTTTGAGTATCTCCTAAATTACTATTGCGGAAATATTGAAGTGCTTCTACATCGGACAGAATGTGTAATAGAGCTCACAACCGTTTATTGTAGTGAGGTGGAAGTGTTATGAAGACATTACGCCACAAGTGATTAGTGGAAGTCAGTGGCATTTTTCATCGAAGAATACGATGCGTAATTTCGTTTGGACATAACGGTAACTTTTGCGACATTGTGCGTGGAAGGCCCAACTCTGAATGTGCATTTATGCAATAACGGTTATGTGTGCCCCATTGTCGTAATTCATGGCTTAAGGCTTTGCTCGCCTATAACTTCGCTAAACGTTACGTTTGACTGGTGGTTGTGCAATTATTATCATTTTCCTCCGTTTTCATTTACTTAATAAAATCGACGTTGCGGAAGGCTAGCACCAACAATCAATGGCTGGGGCACTGACAAAGCTCTGTGGGCTGCAGAAGAGGGAGAATCAACAGAAAAACACATTCGGCTTCTAAAGTTACTAAGATCTGCAAGCATAATTAAATACGTTCAAAGTCAATACAATGTCATTATTTGGCGATTTCGTGTAACCAGTGCTGGTATTCGAGTGACGTGGCGGAACATGGGGGGACGACCCGTTTGGAAGTCATCCAGAGACGTGTGTGCCACGTATGTGAAAAAAGGCATAACTTAAGCAGTGCTGTTTAAGCGAGATTTTGTCATCGTGCACCGTCGTTCATGCCAGAGATGAGCCGACTAGAGCGCTGACCGCATTCCTAGGAGTTCGATACTTACTTGGTCTCTGATGAAATGATTCTGCTACAAACGGTAAAATGATGAAATGTTGTGGTAGTGTGTTTTACCTTTAAAATACAGTAAAAAATCCGTAACCGGTAACCGCATTTCGAAAACCGATATGATAGTGTTTACATGACGAACCACAAGCGGTGGTGGAAGATCGGTTTGTGAAAAATACACTCGGTAGACATATATAGAACTGCTAAGGAATGTTTTACTTTTTGTTTCACGCAATGAAAGTGAATATTAACATACCATTCCTGCTACAAAACGGAAACACAGAGAAGCAAAGATTTTATTTTTACGCTTAACATTTCTCCCGCTTTCGATATTTACAATTCTCAACAAAAGGCTATCAGAATTTTCGTGTGCACTATTATATACAATGTCCTTGATCGCCGCGTGTCACAAGATGCCCAGTAGATATGTTACTCTTTTCCGCGCTTTTTATTTCTTTTTAGCGTCTTATTGTTTATATCACTGCCGGACACTGCAAGTCGCCTACTGCCATCTGTCGAGCAACGGCTGCACTGCGTCCTCCGAAACTCCTTTCGCAGTCAACGTCTTCTGCCACGCGAGGCGCCAATAGGACGTGTCTTTCCATATCGCTGGTTCGGCGCGAATCACGCATTTACGTGAAATGAATAAAAAAAAATAGAAATCTGTTTTTATGTGCGTGGGGAGAAGGCTGCGGTCTTTTAGCATGAAAGGAGGTAACACGAAATATGAAATAACGGTGAGCGAACAAGACTGCCACGTCACAGACACAGGCGGCTGCGATTTCAAATCCGTCAGCACACAGCGCGAGAGAGTATCGCATAACACAGTCTGGCGGTGTGGAATAAACTTTGGATTGCCTTCGTATGACCGTAGCGATGGCCAGCGCTTTCAAATAAATCTGTATTACAGATATGGGATAAGTTGATTTTTTTGTACTGCCTTTCTAGAGAATGGAAATAAATAGATTCCTTTTTTCGTCACAGCTTTCAACACTACACAGAACATTTTTTCTCGTCCGAGGTAAACTCTGAATTGAATATCGGGTTCGAGGCGACTCCCTAAGAACTGTTACTTCCAAGAGTTTAAAATAATAGTCTACGTTGCATTAATTTTCATTTAGCACTTCGGAATGCAGATAACCATTCATGGCATGGAGTAACAAGAGGCATCAGTCATTAGAATCAACGTTGGAAGAAACGTTATGTGACTGGAAAAGGAGCTAAGTTCACAATCGGCGGCAGACTGCAAAGAAAGCGGTCGTGAAACACGGACTGGGAGCGACTGCCATTTGGCAAACCTTGAAACGGAAAGTCTAAAATACATAAACTGGATATAAAGGCCGTGCACGTTCTGTAATAATCTGTGGACGGCGAAACAGCTCGCTCTGGACAGATTACAATGGCGTAACTGATCAGTGACTACTTATCGCGCACGTTGCAATCGGCAGTATATGCGAGGATGAGCTATGGGCGGGGTTTCGGACATACGTTCGTCGCTTCAAGTAGGGAGAGATTCCGACGCGTATCTTAAACAGAGATAAGGATAGACGTCTGTCTTTTTCGTAGATAATTAAGTTCTGCGTGTAAATTACAAAGACATGTTATGTACCTAATACTTCTAGAGATGTACCTGGTAAAAAGGTCCAAGTTTCGAAGGTACGCGTGATTTACTTGACGCTAACTGAGCGTAGAAAAAGGAAATGGGGTAACTAACGAATAAGCTATTGATAAAAATTGAATGTAACATTGTTAATAATAATGGCCCTCGTAGGGATGTATTACACAACACGTTTCATTTGTTTATACTGATAACAAAAAAAAAACATACTGACGTTTCAGGTATGAGCAAATAGTGAATTGATCAAATGTAGCGAAACACGTTGTGGGTGGTCAACCGAGACAGGGGTGCCGTGTGACGTCACACCTCAGTGTGGGCTGCTGTGCGGTTGCTACGGCTGTAGACGCGCCTCAGCCGCTGTGGTCACGGCCAGGGTTTCATGAACCACTCGGCTGCAACGGTAGCTCTGTGTTGCCACAATTCTACAGCCAAATGTCGGCACTGACTGGTTGTTTGTTGTTGTTGCCACCAAAATTGCAGCAATTATTCACACTGTGCAGTATGTAATTCGGTTGGCCCACTTACTAAATATTGAGTACATAAAGTTACAGATGAATTCCATGTAGATGTAATCACAAAATCATTCCTATGCCGCAACAGAAAATGCTCTGACTGTAGAAATTGTATCCTGGATGATTGCATGCTAAACGCAAAACTGCTATTTTGCTCGTTCTTTACCTAAGAAAGATACGATAGTAGTAATACAAACAGACGACTTGGACATGAGTTATGGCCTCAGTTAAGTGCAGTTCATAAGGAGTAGTCAGAATCAGTCGTCTGTAAAATGAGGAGTGGCAAGGACGAAAACTTTAATCAGTTTGTACATCGAGGGTACATTGCAGATTCCTGTGATAGCCCTTAGTTCCACTGCGTAGTTTATTGTTTAAAATTGTCATAGCATTAAACCACCAGGATCGTTGAGTTTGACTGCTAGTTGCCGCTTTCGTTACTTCTTTCCATTTTCATTTATATCGTAGAATCCCTTATACTTGGAGGAAATTTGAATTTTAACTGCCATCATTCCGTGGCGGCAACAATCGACCGCTGATGCAGCGATAGAGCTCTGTGGGTCGCACAGTACGGGAAACGACCGGAGAAACGAGACGAGACATATTCATTGCTGCTTTCTGCAATTGCGGTTAATATCGAAAGTAGCACACGATTAATACAATAGCTTTACAAGAATGTGATGCATGTATCGTAATCAAAGTCTTAACTGTATTGTTCGCCGAAACTTTCAAAAATGACCATTCTACGTGAATCTATTGTGAAACGAATCAAAATTATATACACCTCTTAACCGAGCCAGTCAATTTACTTCCTCGCATCGTCAGTCAGGATGACCATGTGTGTCTTTGCATTAAGCTTTTGGAAGATGTTCACTACAACAACAACTTGCAAAGTCATTTTACTTATGAAATTTATATTATCTCAGCAAACAAGAAGTGAATCATGACGATGTGTGTAGGTTACCTGGCCCCATAAACTGAGTAGCTCTGACGTAAAGTCTTTATGTTATCTCGTTATATGCATACGACAGAGTAACGAATCTGCCCCTTGGATGGGACAGTGTACCGATACGAATTGTTAAGCTCTGTCTGTGGAAACAAATAATCGCTTTTATTTTCTCCTGACCAGAGACTACTTTCATTCTACTTACTAACAATGACAACAATATCGGAAGGTGGTAAATGTTTTCCATTTTCCTTAATGTAGGTGAGCGACAAGAATAAAATACTTGCTGTAAGTTACACGATGGCGATATCGAGACATCAGTATGAACCATGCAACAGAATTCTTTGCGGAGGTTTCAAACACATGGTGGCATTACACTAGGCCCTGAATCACAGCTATCGAACTGATTCGGTCAATTTAAGAGTTTCACATGTGTGTGTGTGCACGATTTTCGCTGGATGCTTACTAAGATTGCAAGGGGGGGGGGGAATGGTTACCTCATCCAAACCAAGTGACAGAGGTGGATACGTATGTGACACTTATCCATAGCTTTCATACTGACTGCATGCGATGAAAGAGTAGAGTTTATAAAATGTGATACATTATGAATCCATAAACAGCATAGGGAGCTCCCTAAAAGCAAGTAGGTTGAAAGACTTTATGTATGAGGCAAACACTGATATTATTCTAGTTACAGAAGTAAAGGATACTGCACTACACGATGTATTGGGATATAGTGCTGTAATTAATGCTGGAACTGGAGATGAATTAGAGACCGTGATACTCGCGAAAGAGGGCATAATAGTGGATCACGTTGAAAACTCACATGTAATACAGTTGTAGCTTGTACTGTTTACAACACCTGGCTATTTAATATATATGTTCCACCTGGTAGCAGTAAACGAGGTAAACGAGCAGAGTTTCTTTAAATACGAAATTGTCCCTCTCTTCAGATTTCATTAAGGTAATATCATTTTGGCAGAAGATTTCAAAGGCGCCCGTCCATTGTCTTCTGCTTTTCTAGTGTTTCCAGCCTTTCAGTGTGTGCTGCCTATCCACATTGTGACACTTTACAGTGTGTTGTTATTTCATTGTATGCTTGCTTCCCAGTGAGTGCTGGCTTTCCAGTGTGCAGTACCTTGCCATTGTGTGATGCCTTTCCAATATGTGCTGAGTTTTCAGTTTGTGCTGCATTTCTCAGCGTGGGCTGCCTTTGCAGTGTGTGCTGCCTAGTATTGTGCGCCGCCTTTGTAGCATGTGCTGCCTTCGTAGTGTGTGCTGCCATTGCAGCATGTGCTGCTGTTGCAGCATTTGCACCCTTTGCATGGTGTGCAGCCTTTGTGGCCTATCCAGCCTTTTTGGCATATGCAGCCATTGCAGCATGTGCTGCCTTTGCAGCTTGTGCTGCCATTCCATTGTGTGCTTGTTTTATAGTGCATATTGCCTTTATAGTGCATGCTGCCTTTCCAAGACAGCGAAGACAGTACGATTTCCAAAGGCAGTACACCGTGTGAAGATAGCACACCTTGTGTAGACAGCACGACTTGCAAAGATGGCACACCTTGTGAAGACAGCATGTCTTGCCAAGACAGCATGTCATGGCAACACAGCATGACTTGCATTGGCAGCACAACTGGTAAAGGCAGCATGACTTACAAAATCAGCTCACCTTATGAGGACAGCACACCTTGCAAATGCAGAACTCGTAGTGACAAAGCTCGCCTTGCGAAGACAAATAGCCTTACAAAGGCAGCACGGTTTGGAAAGACAGCGCGCCTTGTGATGGAGGAACGCTTAGCAAAAGCAGGACTCCGTGTCAAGGCAGCCAACCTCAAGAAGGCAGCATACCTTGCGAAGGCAGCACGCCTTGCGAAGGCAGCATGTCATATGAAGGCAGCACACCTTGCGAAGGCAGCACACCTTGCGAAGGCAGGATGCCTTTTAAAGACAGCATGCCTTGTGAAGGCATCATGCCTTGTAGGGCAGCATGCCATGTGAAGGCAGCACTGCTTGCGAAGACAGCACATCTTGCAAAAACAGCACACCTTGCAAAGACAGCACGCCTTGCAAAGACAGCACACGTTTCAAAGATAGCATGCATTGTAGAGACAGCAGAATTTGCAGAGATGGCACGACTTGCAAAGACAGAACAACTTGCAAAGACAGCAAACCATGCAAATACAGCATGCCTTGCAAAGAATTCACAGCTTGCAAAGAATTCACACCTTGCAAAGATGGCACACATTTGAAAGATGGCACACCTTGCCAAGATGGAACACAATTCCCAGACAAAACACCTTGCATAGCCAGAACAGCATGCCTTGACAAGGCAGGACACCTTGACAAGACAGCATGCCTTGAGAAGACAGCACGCATTGCCAAAACAGCATACCTTGCCAAGAAAGCATGCCTTGCCAAGACAGCATGCATTGCCAAGACAGCACACCTTGCCAAGACAGCATGCCTTGACAAGACAGCACATGTTGCGAAGCATGACTTGCAATGATGGCACACCTTGTGAAGACAGCTCACTTTGCGAAGACAGAACACCTTACGAAGAGAGCATGCCTTGCCAAGACAGCACGCCTTGCCAAGACAGCATGCCTTGCCAAGACAGCACACCTTGCGAAGCATGACTTGCAATGATGGCACACCTTGTGAAGACAGCTCATCTTGCGAAGACAGCACACCTTATGAAGAGAGCACGCCTTGCCAAGACAGCACGCCTTGCTAAGACAGCATGCCTTGCCAAGACAGCACACCTTGCTAAGAAAGCATGCCTTGGTAAGGATCATGGCTTGCTAAAACAGCACGGCTTTCTAAGACAGCAAACCTTGAGAAAACAGCACACCTTGTGAAAACAGTATGCCTTGCCAAGACAGCATGCCTTGCCAAGACAGCACAACTTGCTAAAGCAGCATGCCTTGTGAAAACAGGATGGCTAGCGAAGACAGCACGCCCTCAAAAGATGCCATGGCATGCGAAAGCAGCATGCCTTGTGAAGACAGCACACCTTGTGTAGACAGCACTCCTTTTGCAGACAGCCATCCTTAAGTAGACAGCTCGCCTTGTGTAGGCAGCATGTCTTATGTAGACAGCACACCTTGTGTAGACAGAACACATTGTGTAGACAGAATGTCTTCCAAAGACATATGTAGACAGTACGCCATGTGTAGACAGCATGTCATGTGTAGACTGAACGAAATCTGCAGACAGGATGCCATGTGTAGATAGCACGCCATCTGTAGAAAGCACACAATGTGTAGACAGCACGCCTTGATAAGACAGTATGCGTAGCGAAGATATTATGCATAGCCAAGACAGCACACCTTGCCCAGAGAGCACACATAGCCAAGAAAGCATGCCTTGCCAAGACAGCACGCCTTGCTGAGAAAGCATGCCTTGCTGAGACAGCAGGCCTTAATAAATCAGCACTCCTTGCAAAGACAGCACACCTTGCCAAGACAGCAAACCTTGCCAAGACAGAAAACCTTGCCAAGACAGCACACCTTGCCAAGACAGCACACCTTGCCAAGATGGCACACCTTGCCAAGACAGCACAACCTTGCCAAGACAGCACACCTTGCCAAGACTGCATACCTTGCCAAGAGAGCACACCTTGCCAACACAGCACTCCTTGCAAAGACTGCACCCCTTGCACAGACAGAAGGCTTGCAAAGACACCACGGCTTGTCAAGACAGTACGACTCGCGAAGACAGCATGCCTTGCCAAAACAGCATGGCTTGCAAAGACAGCATGCCATACCAAGACAGCACGCCTTGCAGAAACTGGATGGCTTGCAAAGACAGCATGTTTTGAAAAGATGGCGTGGCATGTGAAAGCAGCATGCCTTGCGAAGACAGCACCTCTTGTTTAGACTGCACACCTTTTTCAGACAGCAATCATTGTGTAGATAGCTCGCCTTGTGTATATAGCATGTCTCGTGTAGGCAGGATGCCTTGTGTAGACAACTCGCCGAGTGTAGATAGATCACATTGTATAGAGAGCACATCTTCCATAAATGAAACAATCGTAAGGCATTGTTGGCTGGGAGGCCGCATTCGGGGAAGTTCGGCCGCCGTATTAAAAGTCCTTTTTAGTTGGCGCCACTTAGGCGACTTGTGAGTCAATGATGATGAAATGATGATGAAAGAGACACAACACCGAGTCATCACGAGGCAGAGAAAATCCCTAACCCCACCGGGAATCGAACCCGGGACCTCGTGCGCAGGAAGCGAGAACGCTACCACACGACCACGAGCTGTGGACACATCTTCCATAGACATGTACAGACAGTATGCCATGTGTATATAGTATGCCATGTGTAGACAGCATGTCATGTGTAGACTGCACGAAATCTGCAGACAGCACGACATGTTTAGATACCACGCCATGTGTAGAAAGAGCACCATGAGTAGACAGCATGAATTGCCAAGACAGCACGCTTCACCATGACAGCACCCCTTACCAAGACAGCACACCTTGCCAAGACAGCACACCTTGCCAAGACAGCACTCCTTGCAAAGACAGCACGCCTTGCCAAGGCAGCACACCTTGCGAAGACAGCACACCTTGCCAAGACAGCACGCCTTGACAAGACAGCATGCCTTGACAAGAATGTACACCTTGACAAGACAGCATGCATTGCCATGACAGCACGCCTCGCCAAAACTACACGCCTTGCGAAGACAGCACACCTTGTGAAGAACACACGCCTTGCCAAGACAGCACACTTTGCCAAGACAGCATTCCTTGTGAAGACAGCACTCCTTGTGAAGACAGGACGCCTTGCGAAGACACCACACCTTGCCAAGACAGCACGCCCTGATAAGGCAGCACGCTTTGCAAAGATAGCATGCTTTGCAGAGACAGCATGTGTGAAGGCAGCTGCCATTGCGAATACAACTCGCCTTGCGAAGACAGCACGCCTTGTGAAGACAGCACGCCTTGGAAAGTCAGCACACCTTGTGGAGACAGCATGCCTTCCCGAGACAGCATGCCTTGTGGATACAGCACGCCTTGCGAAGGCAGCATGGCTTGGGAAGACAACACGGCTTGATAGGACAGTACTCCTTGCAAAAACAGGACGCCTTGCAAAGACAGTAGGCTTGCAAAGACACCACAGATAGCCAAGACAGTAAAACTTGCCAAAACAGCATGCCTTGCCAAGAGAGCACGCCTTGCAAAGACGGCACGCCTTGCGAAAACAGGACTATTTGCGAAGACAGCACGTCTTGAAATGATGGCATGGCATGCGAAGGCAGAATGCCTTGCGAAGACAGCACCTCTTTTGTAGACTGCACGCCCTTTTGAGACAGCAATCACTGTGTAGGCAACTCGCCTTGGGTAGACAGCACGCCTTGTGTAGGCAGGATGCTTTGTGTAGACAGCGTGCCTTGTGTAGATAGAACACATTGTATAGACAGTATGCCATGTGTAGATAGTATGCCATGTGGAGGCAGCACATGTTGCCAAGACAACTCACCTTGCCAAGACAGCACAACTTTCCAAGACAGCCCACTTCGTGAAGACAGCACGCCCTGCCAAGACAGTGCAACTTACAAAGACAGCACACCTTGCCAAGACAGCACGACTTGCCAAGGCAGCATGCCTTCCCAAGACAGCACGCGTAGCTGAGGCAGCACACCTTGCCAATGCAGCATGTCTTGCCAGGACACCATGCATTGCCGAGACAGCACACCTAGCCAAGACAGCACAACTAGCCAAGACAGCACGCTTTACCAACACAGCATGCCTTCCCAATACAGCACGCCTAGCCAAGACAGCACGCCTTGCCAAGACAGCACGCCTTGCCGAGCACACCTTGCCAAGGAAGCACACCTTGCCAAGACAGCACACCTTGCCAAGACAGCACGCCTTGCCAAGACAGATCGCCTTGCCAAGGCAGGACGCCTTGCCAAGACAGCATGACTCATAAAGCCAGGATGCATTCCCAAGAAAACGCCTTGCCAAGACAGCACGCCTTGTCAAGACCGCACGACTTGCCAAGACAGCACACCTTGCCAAGGCAACACGCATTTCCCAGACAGTAGGCACTGCCAGGAAAACACTCCTTGCCAAGACAGCACTCCTTGCAAAGACAGCACACCTTGCGAAGGCTGCACGCCTTGCAAAGACAGCATGCCTTGCGAAGACAGATGGCTAGAAATGACAGCACACTTTGCAAAGAAAGAAGGCTTGCAAAGACAGCATTCCTTGCGAAGGCAGATGGCTTGAAAAGACAGCACACCTTGCAAAGAAAGAAGGCTTGTGAAGACAGCACGCCTCGCCAAGGCAGCGCGCCTTGCCATGGCAACACCTTGCCAAGACAGAAGGATTGTCCAAGATGGCATGCCTTGCCAAGACGATGCGCCTCGCCTATACAGCATGTCTTGCCAAGACAGCATGTCTTGCCAAGATGGCACACCTACCCAAAACAGCACATCATGTCAAGACAGCACACCTTGCAAAGGCAGCACACCTTGCAAAGGCAGCACACTATGCCAAGAGGGTACACCTACCCAAAACAGCACACCTTGTGAAGACAGCACACCTTGCAAAGGCAGCACGCTTTGCCACAACAGCACACCTTAACAAGACAGCACACCCTATCAATACATCACGCCTTGTAAAGACAGCACACCTTGCGAAGACAGCACACCTGAAGACAGCATGCCTTGCGAAGGCAGCACGCCTTGCAAAGACAGCACGCCTTGCAAAGACAGCACACCTTGCAAAGACAGACAGCTTACTAAGACAGCAAACCTTGCAAAGAAAGAAGGCTTGTGAAGACAGCACACCTTGCAAAGAATGAAGGATTGCGAAGACAGCACTGCTTGTTAAGGCAGCACACCAAGCGAAGACAGCATGCCTTGCCAAGACAGCACACCTTGCGAAGACAGCACGCCTTGTGAAGACAGCATGCCTTGTGAAGACATCACGCCGTCTCAAGACAGGACGCCCTGTCAAGACAGCGAGCTCTGTCAAGACGGCACGCCTTGCCAAGATAGAACGACATACCTAGACAGCACGCCTTGCCAAGACAGCTTCCCTTGCCGAGACAGCAAGCCTTGCAAAGATGGCACGTGTTGCCAAGACAGCATGCCTTGCGTTGGCAGCACACCTTGCAAATACAGCATGCCTTATGAAGACAGCACACCTTACAATGACAGCACGCCTTGCAAAGACAGCATATCTTTCTAAGTCAGCGTGCCTTGAAAAGAGAGAAGGCAAGCGAAGACAGAATACCTTACCAAGGCACAACGCCTTGCTAAGACAGCATCCCTTGCCGAGACAGCACACCTTGCCATGACAGCACGCATTGCCAAGACAGAACGCATTACAATGACAGGACGCCTTGCCAAGACAGCACGCCCTGCGAAGACAGCATGCCTTGTGAAGACAGCACGCCTTGCGAAGAAAGCAACCATTCTCAAGACAGCAAGCATTGTCAAGATAGCACGCACTGTCGATACAGCACGCCTTGTACAGACAGCACGCCTTGCCAAGACAGCACGCATTGTGAACACAGCACATCTTTCCAAGACAGCACGCCTAGCGAACGCACCACGCCTTGCCAAGACAGCACGCCAAGACAGCACACCTTGCCAACACAGCATTCGTTGTAAAGGCAGCACAGCTTGCGAAGATAGCACACCTGGTGAAGACAGCACTCTTTGCGCAGGCAGCACTCCTTGCGAAGGCAGCACTCCTTGCGATGGCAGCACTCCTTGCGAAGGCAGCACTCCTTGCGAAGGCAGCACTCCTTGCGAAGGCAGCACCCTTTGCGAAGGCAGCACTCCTTGCGAAGACAGCACTCCTTGCGAAGGCAGCAATCCTTGCGAAGGGAGCACACTTCGCAAATATAGCACTCCTTGCCAAGGCAGCACTCCTAGAGAAGGCAGCACTCCTTGCGAAGTCAGCACTCCCTGTGCAGACAGCACAACTTGCGAAGGCAGCACTCCTAGCGAAGGCAGTACTCCTAGCGAAGGTAGCACTCCTTGCGAAGGCAGCACTCCTTGCGAAGGCAGCACTCCTTGAGAAGGCAGCACTCCCTGCGAAGGCAGCACTCGGTGCGAAGGCAGCACTCCTTACGAAAGCACCACTCCTTGCGAAGGCAGCACTCTGTGCAAAGGCAGCTCTCTGTGCAAAGGCAGCACTACTTGCGAAGGCAGCACTCTGTGCAAAGGCAGCACTCCGTGCGAAGGCAGCACTCCTTGCAAAGGCAGCACTCCTTGCAAAGGCAGCACTATGTGCAAAGACTGCACTCCGTGCGTAGGCACCACCACTTGCGACGGCAGAACTCCTTGCGAAGGCAGCACTCCGTTCGTAGGCACCACCCTTGGGGAAGGCAGCACACCTTGCGGAGGCAGCACACCCTGTGAAGGCAGCACTCTTTGCGATGGCCGCACTCCGTGCGAAGTCAGCACTCCGTGCGAAGGCATCACTCCCTGCGAAAGCAGCACTCGGTGCGGAGGCAGCACTCCTAGCGAAGGCAGCACTCCTTGCGAAGGCAGCACTCCTTGCAAAGGCAGCACTATGTGCAAAGGCTGCACTCCGTGCGTAGGCACCACCACTTGCGAATGCAGCACTCTTTGCGATGGCTGCACTCCATGCGAAGTCAGCACTCCGTGCGAAGGCATCACTCCCTGCAAAAGCAGCACTCGGTGCGGAGGCAGCACTCCTTGCAAAGGGAGCACTCCTTGGAAGGCAGCACTCCTTGCAAAGGCAGTACTCCCTGCGAAAGCAGCACTACTTGCGAAGGCAATACCCCTTGTGAAGGCAGAACTCCCTGCGAAGGCAGCCCTCCTTGCGAAGGCAGCCCTCCTTGTGAAGGCAGCACTCCTAGCGAAGGCAGCACTCCTTGCTAAGGCAGCACTCCTTGCTAAGGCAGCACTCCTTACGAAGGGAGCACTCCTTGCAAGGCAGCACTCCTTGCAAAGGCAGTACTCCCTGCGAAGGCAGCACTAATTGCGAAGGCACCACCCCTTGTGAAGGCAGCAGTCCCTGCGAAGGCAGCCCTCCTTGCGAAGGCAGCACTCCTTGCGAAGGCATCACTCCTTGCAAAGGGAGCACTCCTTGCAAAGGCAGCACTCTGTGCAAAGGCAGCACTCCCTGCGAAGGCAGCACTATGTGCGAAGGCAGCACTCCTAGCGAAGGCAGCACTCTGTCCAAAGACACCACCTCTTGCGAATGCAGCACTCCCTGCAAAGACAGCACTCCTAACGAAGGCAGCACACCTAGCGAAGGCAGCACTCTTTGCGCAGGCAGCACTCCTTGCGAAGGCAGCACTCCTTGCGAAGGCAGCACTCCTTGCGAAGGCAGCACTCCTTGCGAAGGCAGCACTCCTTGCGAAGGCAGCACTCCTTGCGAAGGCAGCACTCTTTGCGAAGACAGCAATCCTTGCAAAGGCAGCAATCCTTGCGAAGGCAGCACACTTTCTAAATATAGCACTCCTTGCGAAGACAGCACTCCTAGAGAAGGCAGCACTCCTTGCGAAGTCAGCACTCCCTGCGCAGACAGCACAACTTGCGAAGGCAGCACTCCTAGCGAAGGCAGCACTCCTAGCGAAGGACGCACTCCTTGAGAAGGCAGCACTCCTTGCGAAGGCAGCACTCCCTGCGAAGGCGGCACTCGGTGCGAAGGCAACACTCCTTACGAAAGCACCTCTCCTTGCGAAGGCAGCACTCTGTGCGAAGGCAGCACTCCGTGCGAAAGCAGCACTCCTTGTGAAGGCAGCACTCCTTGCAAAGGCAGCACTCTGTGCAAAGGCTGCACTCCGTGCGTAGGCACCATCACTTGCGAAGGCAGCACTCCTTGCGAAGGCAGCACTCCCTGCGAGGGCAGCACTCTGTGCGAAGGCAGCACTCCGTGCGAAGGCAGCACTCCTTGCGAAGCCACCACTCCTTGCGAAGGCAGCACTCTGAGGAAAGGCAGCACTCCTTGCGAAGGTAGCACTCTTTGCAAAGGCAGCACTGCGTGCGTAGGCACCACCCCTTGGGAAGGCAGCACACTTTGCGGAGGCAGCACGCCCTGTGAAGGCAGCACTCTTTGCGATGGCTGCACTCCATGCGAAGTCAGCACTCCGTGCGAAGGCATCACTCCCTGCCTCCCTGCGAAAGCAGCACTCGGTGCGGAGGCAGCACTCCTAGCGAAGGCAGCACTCCTTGCGAAGGCAGCACTCCTTGCGAAGGCAGCACTCCAAGCGAAGGCAGCACTCCTTGTGAAGGCACCACTCCTTGCGAATGCAGCACTTTGCGCAAAGGCAGCATTCCTAGCGAAGGCAGCACTCCTTGCGAAGGTAGCACTCCTAGCAAAGGCTGCACTCTGTGCGAAGGCTGCACTCCGTGCAAAGGCAGCAATCCGTGCAAAGGCAGCACTCTGTGCGAAGGCAGCACTCCTACCGAAGGCAGCACTCCTAGCGAAGGCAGTTCTCCTAGCGAAGGCAGCACTTTTAGCAAAGGCAGCACTCCTTGCGAAGGCAGCACTCCTTGCGACAGCAGCACTCCTTGCGAAGGCAGCACTCCTTGTGAAGGCAGCACTCCTTGCGAAGGCAACAATCCTTGCGAAGGCAGCACTCCTTGCGAAGGCAACACTCCCTGCGAAGGCAGCACTCCCTGTGAAGGCAGCACTCCTCGCGAAGGCAGCACTCCTTGCGAAGGCAACACTCCTTGCGAAGACAGCACTCCTTGCGAAGGCAGCACTCTGTGCAAAGGCAGCACTCTGTGCAAAGGCAGCACTCCTTGAGAAGGCAGCACTCTGCACAAAGGCAGCACTCCTTGCGAAGGCAGGCACTCCTAGCAAAGGCAGCACTCCTAGCGAAGGCAGCACTCCTAGCGAAGGCAGTACTCCTTGCGAAGGCAGTACTCCTTGCGAAGGCAGTACTCCTAGCAAAGGCAGCACTCCTTGCAAAGGCAGTACTCCTAGCGAAGGCAGCACTCCTTGCGAAGGCAGAAATCCTTGCGAAGGCAGAACTCTGTGAAAAGTCAGCACTCTTCGTAGGCACCACTCCTTGCGAAGGCAGCACTCTTTGCGAAGGCAGCACTCCTTGCGAAGGCAGCACTCCTAGCGAATGCAGTTCCCCTTGTGAAGGCAGCACTCCTTGCGAAGGCAGCACTCCTTGCGAAGGCAGCACTCCTTGCGACCGCAGCACTCCTTGTGAAGGAAGCACTCCTTGCGAAGGCAACACTCCTTGCGAAGGCAGCACTCCTTGCGAAGGCAGCACTCCCTGTGAAAGCAAAACTCACTGCGAAGGCAGCACTCATTGCGAAGGCAGCACTCTTGTGAAGGCAGCACTCCTTGCGAAGGCAGCACTCCTTGCAAAGGCAGCACTCCGAGCGTAGGCACCATCCCTTGCGAAGGCAGCTCTCCCTGCGAAGGCAGCACTCCTAGCGAACGCAGCACTTCTTGCGAAGGCTGCACTCCTTACGAAGGCAGCACTCCTTGCAAAGGGAACACTCCTTGGAAGGCAGCACTCCTTGCAAAGGAGTGTTGCCTTTGCAAGGAGTGCTTCCTTCGCAAGGAGTGCTGCGGTCGCAAGGAGTGCTGCCTTCGCAATGAGTGCTGCCTTCGCAATGAGTGCTGCCTTCGTTAGGAGTGCTGCCTTCGCAAGGGGAACTGCCTTCGCTAGGAGTGCTGCCTTCGCAAGGAGTGCTGCCTCCGCAAAGAAAGCAGCACTACTTGCGAAAGCAATACCCCTTGTGAAGGCAGAACTCCCTGCGAAGGCAGCCCTCTTGCCAAGGCAGCCCTCCTTGTGAAGGCAGCACTCCTAGCGAAGGCAGCACTCCTTGCTAAGGCAGCACTCCTTGCGAAGGGAGCACTCCTTCCAAGGCAGCACTCCTTGCAAAGCCAAAACTCCCTGCGAAGGCAGCACTACTTGCGAAGGCACCACCCCTTGTGAAGGAAGCAGTCCCTGCGAAGGCAGCCCTCCTTGCGAAGGCAGCACTCCTTGCGAAGGCAGCACTCCTTGCAAAGGGAGCACTCCTTGCAGAGGCAGCACTCCGTGCGAAGGCAGCACTCCTTGCCAAGGCAGCACTCTGTGCGAAGGCAGCACTCCCTGCGAAGGCAGCACTACGTGCGAAGGCAGCACTCCTAGCGAAGGCAGCACTCTGTGCAAAGACGCCACCCCTTGCGAATGCAGCACTCCCTGCAAAGGCAGCACTCCTAACGAAGGCAGCACTCCTAGCGAAGGCAGCACTCCTTGCGCAGGCAGCACTCCTTGCGAAGGCAGCACTCCTTGCGAAGGCAGCACTCCTTGCGAAGGCAGCACTCCTTGCGAACGCAGCACTCTATGCGAAGACAGCACTCCTTGCATAGGCAGCAATCCTTGCGAAGGCAGCAATCCTTGCGAAGGCAGCACTCTGTGCAGAAGCATCACTCCGTGCGTAGGCACCACTCCTTGCGAAGGGAGCACACTTTGCAAATGCAGCACTCCTTGCGAAGTCAGCACTCCATGCGCAGGCAGCACTACTTGCAAAGGCAGCACTCCCTGTGAAGGCAGCACTCACTGCGAAGGCAGCACTCCTAGCGAAGGCAGCACTCCGTGCCAAGAGAGCACTCCTTGGGAAGGCAGCACTCCTTGCGAAGGCAGCACTCTTGTGAAGGCAGCGATCCTTGCAAAGGCAGCACTCTGTGCGAAAGGCAGCACTCTGTGCGAAGGCTGCATTCTGTGCGAAGGCAGCACTCCTTGCGAAGCCACCACTCCTTGGTAAGGCAGGACTATGTGCAAAGGCAGCACTCCTTGCGAAGGCAGCACTCTTTGCAAAGGCAGCACTCCGTGAGTAGGCACCACCCCTTGAGAAGGCAGCACACCTTGCGGAGGCAGCACACCCTGTGAAGGCAGCACTCTTTGCGATGGCTGCACCCCATGCGAAGTCAGCACTCCGTGCGAAAGCATCACTCCCTGCAAAAGCAGCACTCGGTGCGGAGGCAGCACTCCTAGCGAAGGCAGCACTCCGTGCGAAGGCAGCACTCCTTGCGAAAGCAGCACTCCAAGCGAAGGCAGCACTCCTTGCGAAGGCACCACTCCTTGCGAAGGTAGCACTCCTAGCAAAAGCTGCACTCTGTGCGAAGGCTGCACTCCGTGCGAAGGCAGCACTCCGTGCAAAGGCAGCACTCTGTGCGAAGGCAGCACTCCTACCGAAGGCAGCACTCCTACCGAAGGCAGTTCTCCTAGCGAAGGCAGCACTTTTAGCGAAGGCAGCACTCCTTGCGAAGGCAGCACTCCTTGCGACGGCAGCACTCCTTGCGATGGCAGCACTCCTTGCGAAGGCAACACTCATTGCGAAGGCAGCACTCCTTGCGAAGGCAACACTCCTTGCGAAGGCAGCACTCCTTGTGAAGGCAACACTCCTTGCGAAGGCAGCACTCCCTGTGAAGGCAGCACTCCTTGCGAAGGCAGCACTCCTTGTGAAGACAGCACTCCTTGCGAAGGCAGCACTCTGTGCAAAGGCAGCACTCCGTGTGCAGGCAGCACTCCTTGAGAAGGCAGCACTCTGCACAAAGGCAGCACTCCTTGCGAAGGCAGGCACTCCTAGCACTCCTAGCGAAGGCAGCACTGCTAGCGAAGGCAGCACTCCTTGCGAAGGAAGCACTCCTAGCAAAGGCAGCACTCCTTGCAAAGGCAGCACTCCTAGCGAAGGCAGCACTCCTTGCGAAGGCAGCAATCCTTGCGAAGGCAGAACTCCGTGAAAAGGCAGCACTCATCGTAGGCACCACTCCTTGCGAAGGCAGCACTCTTTGCGAAGGCAGCACTCCTTGCGAAGGCAGCACTCCTAGCGAAGGCAGTTCCCCTTGCGAAGGCAGCACTCCTAGCGAAGGCAGCACTCCTTGCGAAGGCAGCACTCCCTGTGAAGGCAGCACTCACTGCAAAAGCAGCACTCCTAGCGAAGACAGCGCTCCGTGCCAATTGAGCACTCCTTGGGAAGGCAGCACTCCTTGCGAAGGCAGCACTCCTTGCGAAGGCAGCACTCTTGTGAAGGGAGCACTCCTAGCGAAGGCAGCACTCTGTGCAAAGGCAGCACTCCGTGCTATGGCAGCACTCCTTGTGAAGGCAGCACTCCTTCGACGGCAGCACTCCTTGCGAAGGCAGCACTCCTTGCAAAGGCAGCACTCCTTGCGAAGGCAGCACTCTGTGTAAAGGCAGCACTACGTGCGAAGTCTGCACTCTGTGCAAAATTAGCACTCTGTGCGAAGGCAGCACTACGTTTATAGGCACCACTCCTTGTGAAGGACGCACTCCCTGGAAAGGCAGCACCCCCTGCGAAGGTAGCCTTCCTTGCGAACGCAGCACTCCTTGCGAAGGCAGTACTCCTTGCGAAGGAAGCACTCCTTGCAAAGGCAGCACTCCGAGCGTAGGCACCATCCCTTGCGAAGGCAGCTCTCCCTGCGAAGGCAGCACTCTTAGTGAACGCAACACTCCTTGCGAAGGCTCCACTCCTTACAAAGGCAGCACTCCTTGCAAAGGGAGCACTCCATGGAAGGCAGCACTCCTTGCAAAGGAGTGTTGCCTTCGCAAGGAGTGCTTCCTACGCAAGGAGTGCTGCGGTCGCAAGGAGTGCTGCTTTCGCAAGGAGTGCTGCCTTCGCTAGGAGTGCTGCCTTCGCAAGGGGAACTGCCTTCGCTAGGAGTGCTTCCTTCGCAAGGAGTGCTGCCTTCGCAAAGAAAGCAGCACTACCTGCGAAAGCAATACTCCTTGTGAAGGCAGAACTCCCTGCGAAGGCAGCCCTCCTTGCGAAGGCAGCCCTCCTTGCGAAGGCAGCACTCCTAGCAAAGGCAGCACTCCTTGCTAAGGCAGCACTCCTTGCGAAGGGAGCACTCCTTCCAAGGCAGCACTCCTTGCAAAGGCAGTACTCCCTGCGAAGGCAGCACTACTTGCGAAGGCACCACCCCTTGTGAAGGCAGCAGTCCCTGCGAAGGCAGCCCTCCTTGCGAAGGCAGCACTCCTTGCGATGGCAGCACTCCTTGCAAAGGGAGCACTCCTTGCAAAGGCAGCACTCCGTGCGAAGGCAGCACTCCGTGCGAAGGCAGCACTCTGTGCAAAGGCAGCACTCCCTGTGAAGGCAGCACTACGTGCGAAGGCAGCACTCCTAGCGAAGGCAGCACTCTGTGCAAAGACGCCACCCCTTACGAATGCAGCACTCCCTGCAAAGGCAGCACTCCTAACGAAGGCAGCACTCCTAGCGAAGGCAGCACTCCTTGCGCAGGCAGCACTCCTTGCGAAGGCAGCACTCCTTGCGAAGACAGCACTCCTTGCGAAGGCAGCACTCCTTGCGAAGGCAGCACTCCTTGCGAACGCAGCACTCCTTGCGAAGACAGCACTCCTTGCAAAGGCAGCTATCCTTGCGAAGGCAGCAATCCTTGCGAAGGCAGCACTCTGTGCAGAAGCATCACTCCGTCCATAGGCACCACTCCTTGCGAAGGGAGCACACTTTGCAAATGCAGCACTCCTTGCGAAGGCAGCAATCCTAGAGAAGGCAGCACTCCTAGAGAAGGTAGCACTCCTTGCGAAGTCAGCACTCCCTGCGCAGGCAGCACTACTTGCAAAGGCAGCACTCCTAGCTAAGGCAGTATTCCTAGCGAAGGTAGCACTCCTTGCGAAGGCAGCACTCCTTGCGAAGGCAGCAGTCGCTGCGAAGGCAGCACTCGGTGCGAAGGCAGCAATCCTTACGAAAACACCACTCCTTGCAAAGGCAGCACTCTGTGCGAAGGCAGCACTCTGTGCAAAGGCAGCACTACTTGCGAAGGCATAACTCTGTGCAAAGGCTGCACTCCGTGCGGAGGCAGCACTCGTTGCGAAGGCAGCACTCCTTGCAAAGGCAGCACTATGTGCAAAGGCAGCACTCCTTGCGAAGGCAGCACTCTTTGCAAAGGCTGCATTCCGTGCGTAGGCACCACCACTTGCGAAGGCAGGACTCCTTGCAAAGGCAGCACTCTGTGCGAAGGCAGCACTCCCTGTGAAGGCAGCACTCCTTGCGAAGGCAGCACTTCTTGCGAAGACAGCACTCCTTGCGAAGGCAGCACTCTGTGCAAAGGCAGCACTCCTACCGAAGGCAGCACTCCTAGCGAAGGCAGTTCTCCTAGTGAAGGCAGCACTCCTAGCGAAGGCAGCACTCCTTGCGAAGGCAGCACTCCTTGTGAAGGCAGCACTCCCTGTGAAGGCAGCACTCCTTGCGAAGGCAGCACTTCTCGCGAAGACAGCACTCCTTGCGAAGGCAGCACTCTGTGCAAAGGCAGCACTCCGTGCGAATGCACCACTCCTTGAGAAGGCAGCACTCTGCAAAAAGGCAGCACTCCTTGCAAAGGCAGGCACTCCTAGCGAAGGCAGCACTCCTAGCGAAGGCAGCACTCCTAGCGAAGGCTGCACTCCGTGCGAAGGCAGCACTCCTTGCGAAGGCAGTTTTCCTAGCAAAGGCAGCACTCCTTGCAAAGGCAGCACTCCTAGCGAAGGCAGCACTCCTTGCGAAGGCAGCAATCCTTGCGAAGGCAGAACTCTGTGAAAAGGCAGCACTCTTCGTAGGCACCACTCCTTGCGAAGGCAGCACTCTTTGCGAAGGCAGCATTCCTTGCGAATGCAGGACTCCTAGCGAAGGCAGTTCCCCTTGCGAAGGCAGCACTCCTAGCGAAGCAGCACTCCTTGCGAAGGCAGCACTCCCTGTGAAGGCAGCACTCACTGCGAAGGCAGCACTCCTAGCGAAGGCAGCACTCCGTGCCAAGGGAGCACTCCTTGGGAAGGCAGCACTCCTCGCAAAGGCAGCACTCTTGTGAAGGCAGCACTCCTTGCGAAGGCAGCACTCTGTGCAAAGGCAGCACTCCGTGCTAAGGGAGCACTCCTTGTTAAGGCAGCACTCCTTCGACGGCAGCACTCCTTGCGAAGGCAGCACTCCTTGCAAAGGCAGCAATCCTTGCGAAGGCAGCACTCTGTGTAAAGGCAGCACTACGTGCGAAGGCTGCACTCTGTGCAAAATTAGCACTCTGTGCGAAGGCAGCACTACGTATGTAGGCACCACTCCTTGCGAAGGCAGCACTCCCTGGAAAGGCAGCACCCCCTGCGAAGGTAGCCTTCCTTGCGAACGTAGCACTCCTTGCGAAGGCAGTACTCCTTGCGAAGGAAGCACTCCTTGCAAAGGCAGCACTCCGAGCGTAGGCACCATCCCTTGCGAAGGCAGCTCTCCCTGCGAAGGCAGCACTCCTAGCGAACGCAGCACTCCTTGTGAAGGCTGCACTCCTTACGAAGGCAGCACTCCTTGCAAAGGGAGCACTCCTTGCGAAGGCAGCACTCCTTGCAAAGGAGTGTTGCCTTCGCAAGGAGTGCTTCCTTCGCAAGGAGTGCTGCGTTCGCAAGAAGTGCTGCCTTCGCAAGTTGTGCTGCCTTCACTAGGAGTGCTGCCTTCGCAAGGCGAACTGCCTTCGCTAGGAGTGCTGCCTTCGCAAGGAGTGCTGCCTTCGCAAAGAAAGCAGCACTACTTGCGAAAGCAATACCCCTTGTGAAGGCAGAACTCCCTGCGAAGGCAGCCCTCCTTGCGAAGGCAGCCCTCCTTGTGAAGGCAGCACTCCTTGCTAAGGCAGCACTCCTTGCGAAGGGAGCACTCCTTCCGAGGCAGCACTCCTTGCAAAGGCAGTACTCCCTGCGAAGGCAGCACTACTTGCGAAGGCACCACACCTTGTGAAGGCAGCACTCCTTGCAAAGGGAGCACTCCTTGCAAAGGCAGCACTCCATGTGAAGGCAGCACTCCTTGCCAAGGCAGAACTCTGTGCAAAGGCAGCACTCCCTGCGAAGGCAGCACTCCTTTGGAAGGCAGCACTCCTTTCAACGGCAGCACTATGAGCGAAGGCTGCACTCCGTGCGTAGGCAACACCACTTGTGAAGGCAGCACTCGTTGCAAAGGCAGCACTCCCTGCGAGGGCAGCACTCTGTGCGAAGGCAGCACTCCGTGCGAAGGCAGCACTCCTTGCGAAGCCACCACTCCTTGCGAAGTCAGCTCTCTGTGCTAATGCAGCACTCCTTGCGAAGGCAGCACTCCTTGCGAAGGCAGCACTCCTTGCGAAGGCAGCACTCTGTGCAAAGGCAGCACTCCGTGCGAAGGCAGCACTCCTTGACAAGGCAGCACTCTGCACAAAGGCAGCACTCCTTGCGAAGGCAGGCACTCCTAGCAAAGGCAGCACTCCTAGCGAAGTCAGCACTCCTAGCGAAGGCAGCACTCGTTGCGAAGGCAGCACTCCTAGCAAAGGCAGCACTCCTTGCAAAGGCAGCACTCCTAGCGAAGGCAGCACTCCTTGCGAAGGCAGCACTCTGTGCAAAGGCAGCACTCCGTGCGAAGGCAGCACTCCTTGAGAAGACAGCACTCTGCACAAAGGCAGCACTCCTTGAGAAGGCAGCACTCTGCACAAAGGCAGCAGTCCTTGCGAAGGCAGGCACTCCTAGCAAAGGCAGCACTCCTAGCGAAGGCAGCACTCCTAGCGAAGGCAGCACTCCTAGCGAAGGCAGCACTCGTAGCGAAAGTAGCACTCCTTGCGAAGGCAGCACTCCTTGAGAAGGCAGCACTCCTTGCGAAGGCAGCACTCCCTGCGAAGGCAGCACTCGGTGCGAAGGCAGCACTCCTTACGAAAGCACCACTCCTTGCGAAGGCAGCACTCTGTGCGAAGGCAGCACTCTGTGCAAAGGCAGCATTACTTGCGAAGGCAGCACTCTGTGCAAAATCAGCACTCCGTGCGAAAGCAGCTCTCCTTGCGAAGGCAGCACTCCTTGCAAAGGCAGCACTATGTGCAAAGGCTGCACTCCATGCATAGGCACCACCACTTGCGAAGGCAGCACTCCTTGCGAAGGCAGCACTCCCTGCGAGGGCAGCACTCTGGGCGAAGGCAGCACTCCGTGCGAAGGCAGCACTCCTTGCGAAGCCACCAGTCCTTGCGAAGGCAGCAGTCTGAGCAAAGGCAGCACTCGTTGCGAAGGTAGTACTCTTTGCAAAGGCAGCACTCCGTGCGTAGGCACCACCCCTTGGGAAGGCAGCACACCTTGCGGAGGCAGCACGTCCTGTGAAGGCAGCACTCTTTGCGATGGCTGCACTCCATGCGAAGTCAGCACTCAGTGCGAAGGCATCACTCCCTGCCTCCCTGCGAAAGCAGCACTCGGTGCGGAGGCAGCACTCCTAGCGAAGGCAGCACTCCTTGCGAAGGCAGTTCTCCTAGCGAAGGCAGCACTTTTAGCGAAGGCAGCACTCCTTGCGAAGGCAGCACTCCTTGCGACGGCAGCACTCCTTGCGAAGGCAGCACTCCTTGCGAAGGCAGCACTCCTTGCGAAGGCAACAATCCTTGCGAAGGCAGCACTCCTTGTGCAGGCAACACTCCTTGCGAAGGCAGCACTCCCTGTGAAGGCAGCACTCCTTGCGAAGGCAGCACTCCTTGCGAAGGCAGCACTCCTTGCGAAGACAGCACTCCTTGCGAAGGCAGCACTCTGTGCAAAGGGAGCACTCTGTGCAAAGGCAGCACTCCTTGAGAAGGCAGAACTCTGCACAAAGGCAGCACTCCTTGCGAAGGCAGGCACTCCTAGCAAAGGCAGCACTCCTAGCGAAGGCAGCACTCCTAGCGAAGGCAGCACTCCTTGCGAAGGCAGTACTCCTTGCGAAGGCAGTACTCCTAGCAAAGGCAGCACTCCTTCCAAAGGCAGCACTCCTAGCGAAGGCAGCACTCCTTGCGAAGGCAGCAATCCTTGCGAAGGCAGAACTCTGTGAAAAGGCTGCACTCTTCTTAGGCACCACTCCTTGCGAAGGCAGCACTCTTTGCGATGGCTGCACTCCTTGCGAAGGCAGCACTTCTAGCGAAGGCAGTTCCCCTTGTGAAGGCAGCACTCCTTGCGAAGGCAGCACTCCTTGCGAAGGCAGCACTCCTTGCGACCGCAGCACTCCTTGCGAAGGAAGCACTCCTTGCGAAGGCAACACTCCTTGCGAAGGCAGCACTCCTTGCGAAGGCAGCACTCCCTGTGAAGGCAGCACTCACTGCGAAGGCAGCACTCCTTGCGAAGGCAGCACTCTTGTGAAGGCAGCACTCCTTGCGAAGGCAGCACTCTGTGCAAAGGCAGCACTCCGTGCTAAGGGAGCACTCCTTGTGAAGGCAGCACTCCTTCGACGGCAGCACTCCTTGCGAAGGCAGCACTCCTTGCGAAGGCAGCACTCCTTGCGAAGGCAGCACTCTGTGTAAAGGCAGCACTACGTGCGAAGGCTGCACTCTGTGCAAAATTAACACTCTGTGCGAAGGCAGCACTACGTTTGTAGGCACCACTCCTGGCGAAGGCAGCACTCCTTGCGAAGGCAGCACTCCCCGGAAAGGCAGCAACCCCTGCGAAGGTAGCCTTCGTTGCGAACGCAGCACTCCTTGCGAAGGCAGTACTCCTTTCGAAGGAAGCACTCCTTGCAAAGGCAGCACTCCGAGCGTAGGCACCATCCCTTGCGAAGGCAGCTCCCCCTGCGAAGGCAGCACTCCTAGCGAACGCAGCACTCCTTGCGAAGGCTGCACTCCTTACGAAGGCAGCACTCCTTGCAAAGGGAACACTCTTTGGAAGGCAGCACTCCTTGCAAAGGAGTGTTGCCTTCGCAAGGAGTGCTTCCTTCGCAAGGAGTGCTGCGGTCGCAAGGAGTGCTGCCTTCGCAATGAGTGCTGCCTTCGCAATGAGTGCTGCCTTCGTTAGGAGTGCTGCCTTCGCAAGGGGAACTGCCTTCGCTAGGAGTGCTGCCTTCGCAAGGAGTGCTGCCTTCGCAAAGGAAGCAGCACTACTTGCGAAAGCAATACCCCTTGTGAAGGCAGAACTCCCTGCGAAGGCAGCCCTCTTGCGAAGGCAGCCCTCCTTGTGAAGGCAGCACTCCTAGCGAAGGCAGCACTCCTTGCTAAGGCAGCACTCCTTGCGAAGGGAGCACTCCTTCCAAGGCAGCACTCCTTGCAAAGCCTGTACTCCCTGCGAAGGCAGCACTACTTGCGAAGGCACCACCCCTTGTGAAGGAAGCAGTCCCTGCGAAGGCAGCCCTCCTTGCGAAGGCAGCACTCCTTGCGAAGGCAGCACTCCTTGCAAAGGGAGCACTCCTTGCAAAGGCAGCACTCCCTGTGAAGGCAGCACTCACTGCGAAGGCAGCACTCCTAGCGAAGGCAGCACTCCGTGCGAAGGCAGCACTCCTTTCGAAGGCAGCACTCCTTGCAAAGGCAGCACTCTGTGCAAAAGGCAGCACTCTGTGCGAAGGCAGCACTCCGTGCGAAGGCAGCACTCCGTGCGAAGGCAGCACTCCTTGCGAAACCACCACTCCTTGCTAAGGCAGGACTCTGTGCAAAGGCAGCACTCCTTGCGAAGGCAGCACTCTTTGCAAAGGCAGCACTCCGTGCGTAGGCACCACCCCTTGAGAAGGCAGCACACCTTGCGGAGGCAGCTCACCCTGTGAAGGCAGCACTCTTTGCGATAGCTGCACTTCATGCGAAGTCAGCACTCCATGCGAAGGCATCACTCTCTGCGAAAGCAGCACTCGGTGCGGAGGCAGCACTCCTAGCGAAGGCAGCACTCCGTGCGAAGGCAGCACTCCTTTCGAAGGCAGCACTCCAAGCGAAGGCAGCACTCCTTGCGAAGGCACCACTCCTTGCGAAGGTAGCACTCCTAGCAAAAGCTGCACTCTGTGCGAAGGCTGCACTCCGTGCGAAGGCAGCACTCCGTGCAAAGGCAGCACTCTGTGCGAAGGCAGCACTCCTACCGAAGGCAGCACTCCTACCGAAGGCAGTTCTCCTAGCGAAGGCAGCACTTTTAGCGAAGGCAGCACTCCTTGCGAAGGCAGCACTCCTTGCGACGGCAGCACTCCTTGCGATGGCAGCACTCCTTGCGAAGGCAACACTCATTGCGAAGGCAGCACTCCTTGCGAAGGCAACACTCCTTGCGAAGGCAACACTCCTTGCGAAGGCAGCACTCCCTGTGAAGGCAGCACTCCCTGCGAAGGCAGCACTCCTTGCGAGGGCAGCACTCCTTGCGAAGGCAGCACTCCTTGCGAAGACAGCACTCCTTGCGAAGGCAGCACTCTGTGCAAAGGCAGCACTCCGTGTGAAGGCAGCACTCCTTGAGAAGGCAGCACTCTGCACAAAGGCAGCACTCCTTGCGAAGGCAGGCACTCCTAGCACTCCTAGCGAAGGCAGCACTGCTAGCGAAGGCAGCACTCCTTGCGAAGGAAGCACTCCTAGCAAAGGCAGCACTCCTTGCAAAGGCAGCACTCCTAGCGAAGGCAGCACTCCTTGCGAAGGCAGCAATCCTTGCGAAGGCAGAACTCCGTGAAAAGGCAGCACTCATCGTAGGCACCACTCCTTGCGAAGGCAGCACTCTTTGCGAAGGCAGCACTCCTTGCGAAGGCAGCACTCCTAGCGAAGGCAGTTCCACTTGCGAAGGCAGCACTCCTAGCGGAGGCAGCACTCCTTGCGAAGGCAGCACTCCTTGTGAAGGCAGCACTCCTTCGACGGCAACAGTCCTTGCGAAGGCAGCACTCCCTGGAAAGGCAGCACCCCCTGCGAAGGTAGCCTTCCTTGCGAACGTAGCACTCCTTGCGAAGGCAGTAGTCCTTGCGAAGGAAGCACTCCTTGCAAAGGCAGCACTCCGAGCGTAGGCACCATCCCTTGCGAAGGCAGCTCTCCCTGAGAAGGCAGCACTCTTAGCGAACGCAACACTCCTTGCGAAGGCTGCACTCCTTACGAAGGCAGCACTCCTTGCAAAGGGAGCACTCTCTGGAAGGCAGCACTCCTTGCAAAGGAGTGTTGCCTTCGCAAGGAGTGCTTCCTACGCAAGGAGTGCTGCGGTCGCAAGGAGTGCTGCTTTCGCAAGGAGTGCTGCCTTCGCTAGGAGTGCTGCCTTCGCAAGGGGAACTGCCTTCGCTAGGAGTGCTGCCTTCGCAAGGAGTGCTGCCTTCGCAAGGAAAGCAGCACTACTTGCGAAAGCATTACCCCTTGTGAAGGCAGAACTCCCTGCGAAGGCAGCCCTCCTTGCGAAGGCAGCCCTCCTTGCGAAGGCAGCACTCCTAGCGAAGGCAGCAATCCTTGCTAAGGCAGCACTCCTTGCGAAGGGAGCACTCCTTCCAAGGCAGCACTCCTTGCAAAGGCAGTACTCCCTGCGAAGGCAGCACTACTTGCGAAGGAACCACCCCTTGTGAAGGCAGCAGTCCCTGCGAAGTAAGCCCTCCTTGCGAAGGCAGGACTCCTTGCGAAGGCAGCACTCCTTGCAAAGGGAGCACTCCTTGCAAAGGCAGCACTCCGTGCGAAGGCAGCACTCCGTGCGAAGGCAGCACTCTGTGCAAAGGCAGCACTCCCTGCGAAGGCAATACTACGTGCGAAGGCAGCACTCCTAGCGAAGGCAGCACTCTGTGCAGAGACACCACCCCTTGCGAATGCAGCACTCCCTGCAAAGGCAGCACTCCTAACGAAGGCAGCACTCCTAGCGAAGGCAGCACTCCTTGCGCAGGCAGCACTCCTTGCGAAGGCAGCACTCCTTGCGAAGGCAGCACTCCTTGCGAACGCAGCACTCCTTGCGAAGACAGCACTCCTTGCAAAGGCAGCCATCCTTGCGAAGGCAGCAATCCTTGCGAAGGCAGCACTCTGTGCAGAAGCATCACTCCGTGCGTAGGCACCACTCCTTGCAAAGGGAGCACACTTTGCAAATGCAGCACTCCTTGCGAAGGCAGCACTCCTAGAGAAGGCAGCACTCCTAGAGAAGGCAGCACTCCTTGCGAAGTCAGCACTCCCTGCGCAGGCAGCACTACTTGCAAAGGCAGCACTCCTAGCGAAGGCAGTATTCCTAGCGAAGGTAGCACTCCTTGCGAAGGCAGCACTCCTTGCGAAGGCAGCACTCGCTGCGAAGGCACCACTCGGTGCGAAGGCAGCACTCCTTACGAAAACACCACTCCTTGCAAAGGCAGCACTCTGTGCGTAGGCAGCACTCTGTGCAAAGGCAGCACTACTTGCAAAGGCATAACTCTGTGCAAAGGCAGCACTCCGTGCGGAGGCAGCACTCATTGCGAAGGCAGCACTCCTTGCAAAGACAGCACTATGTGCAAAGGCTGCACTCCGTGCGTAGGCACCACCACTTGCGAAGGCAGCACTCCTTGCGAAGGCAGCACTCCCTGCAAGGGCAGCACTCTGTGCGAAGGCAGCACTCCGTGCGAAGGCAGCACTCCTTGCGAAGCCACCACTCCTTGCGAAGTCAGCACTCTGTGCAAAGGCAGCACTCCTTGCGAAGGCAGCACTCTTTGCAGAGGCAGCACTCCGTGCGAAGGCAACACTCCAAGCGAAGGCAGCACTCCTTGCGAAGGCACCACTCCTTGCGAATGCAGCACTCTGCGCAAAGGCAGTATTCCTTGCGAAGGCAGCACTCCTTGCGAAGGTAGCACTCCTAGCAAAGGCTGCACTCTGTGCGAAGGCTGCACTCCGTGCGAAGGCAGCACTCCGTGCAAAGGCAGCACTCTGTGCGAAGGCAGCACTCCTACCGAAGGCAGCACTCCTAGCGAAGGCAGTTCTCCTAGCGAAGGCAGCACTCCTAGCGAAGGCAGCACTCCTTGCGACGGCAGCACTCCTTGCGAAGGCAGCACTCCTTGCGAAGGCAACACTCCTTGCGAAGGCAGCACTCCTTGAGAAGGCAGCACTCCTTGTGAAGGCAGCACTCCCTCTGAAGGCAGCACTCCTTGCGAAGGCAGTACTTCTTGCGAAGACAGCACTCCTTGCAAGGCAGCACTCTGTGCAAAGGCAGCACTCCGTGCGAATGCACCACTCCTTGAGAAGGCAGCACACTGCAAAAAGGCAGCACTCCTTGCGAAGGCAGGCACTCCTAGCAAAGGCAGCACTCCTAGCGAAGGCAGCACTCCTAGCGAAGGCTGCACTCCGTGCGAAGGCAGCACTCCTTGCGAAGGCAGTTTTCCTAGCAAAGGCAGCACTCCTTGCAAAGGCAGCACTCCTAGCGAAGGCAGCACTCCTTGCGAAGGCAGTAATCCTTGCGAAGGCAGAACTCTGTGAAAAGGCAGCACTATTCGTAGGCACCACTCCTTGCGAAGGCAGCACTCTTTGCGAAGGCAGCATTCCTTGCGAATGCAGGACTCCTAGCGAAGGCAGTTCCCCTTGCGAAGGCAGCACTCCTAGCGAAGGCAGCACTCCTTGCGAAGGCAGCACTCCTTGCGACCGCAGCACTCCTTGCGAAGGAAGCACTCCTTGCGAAGGCAACACTCCTTGCGAAGGCAACACTCCTTGCGAAGGCAGCACTCCTTGCGAAGGCAGCACTCCTTGCGAAAGCAGCACTCCCTGTGAAGGCAGCACTCACTGCGAAGGCAGCACTCCTAGCGAAGGCAGCACTCCGTGCCAAGGGAGCACTCCTTGGGAAGGCAGCACTCCTCGCGAAGGCAGCACTCTTGTGCAGGCAGCACTCCTTGCGAAGGCAGCACTCTGTGCAAAGGCAGCACTCCGTGCTAAGGTAGCACTCCTTGTGAAGGCAGCACTCCTTCGACGGCAGCACTCCTTGCGAAGGGAGCACTCCTTGCAAAGGCAGCAATCCTTGCGAAGGCAGCACTCTGTGTAAAGGCAGCACTACGTGCGAAGGCTGCACTCCCTGGAAAGGCAGCACCCCCTGCGAAGGTAGCCTTCCTTGCGAACGTAGCACTCCTTGCGAAGGCAGTACTCCTTGCGAAGGAAGCACTCCTTGCAAAGGAGTGTTGCCTTCGCAAGGAGTGCTTCCTTCGCAAGGAGTGCTGCGTTCGCAAGGAGTGCTGCCTTCGCAAGGAGTGCTGCCTTCGCAAGCAGTGCTGCCTTCACAAGGAGTGCTGCCTTCGCAAGGAGCGCTGCCTTCGCAAGGAGCGCTGCCTTCGCAAGGAGCGCTGCCTTCGCAAGGAGTGCTGCCTTCGCTAGGAGTGCTGCCTTCTCTAGGAGACCTGCCTTCGCTAGGAGACCTGCCTTCGCTAGGAGACCTGCCTTCGCTAGGAGTGCTGCCTTCGCAAGGAGTGCTGCCTTCGCAAAGAGTGCTGCCTTCGCAAGGAGTGGCGCCTACGCACAGAGTGCTGCCCTTTCACAGAGTTCTGCCTTCGCAAGGATTGCTGCCTTACTAAGGAGTGCTGCCTTCGCAAGGAGTGTTGCCTTCGCAAGGAGTGCTGCCTTCGGGAGGAGTGCTGCCTTCGCACAGAAGGCTGCCTTTGCACGGATTGCTGCCTTCGCATGGAGTTCAGCCTTAGCACATAGTGCTTGCCTTTGCACAGAGTGCTGCCTTCGCAAGGAGTGATTCCTTCGCACGGAGTGCTGCCTTTGCTAGGAGTGCTGCCTTTGCTAGGAGTGCTGCCTTTGCAGTGAGTGCTGCCTTTGCAGGGAGTGCTGCCTTCGCAAAGGGTGGTGCCTACGCAGGTAGTGCTGCCTTTGCTAGGAGTGCTGCCTTTGCAGGGAGTGCTGCCTTTGCAGGGAGTGCTGCCTTCGCAAAGGGTGGTGCCTACGCAGGTAGTGCTGCCTTTGCTAGGAGTGCTGCCTTTGCACGGAGTGCTGCCTTCGCACGGAGTTCAGCCTTAGCACGGATTGCTGCCTTTGCTAGGAGTGCTGCCTTCCCAAGGAGTGCTTCCTTCGCACGGAGTGCTGCGTTTGCTAGGTGTGCTACCTTCGCAAGGAATGCTGCCTTCGCTTGGAGTGTTGCCTTCGCTTGGAGTGCTGCCTTCGCTTGGAGTGCTGCCTTCGCAAGGAGTGCTACCTTCGCAAGGAGTGCTTTCTCCGCACCGAGTGCTGCTTTCGCAGGGAGTGATGCCTTCACACGGAGTGCTCCCTTCGCACGGAGTGCAGCCTCCGCACGGAGTGTTGCCTTTGCAGGGAGTGCTGCCTTCGCAAAGGGTGGTGCCTACGCAAGTAGTGCTGCCTTCGCATGGAGTGCTGCCTTCGCACGGAGTGCTGCCTTCGCACAGAGTGCTGCCTTTGCTAGGTGTGCTACCTTCGCAAGGAGTGCTGCCTTCGCTAGGAATGCTGCCTTTGTGCAGAGTGCTGCATTCGCAAGGAGTGGTGCCTTCGCAAGGGGTGGTGCCTTTGCAAGGAGTGCTGCATTTGCACAGAGTGCTGCCTTCGCAAGGAGTGCTGCCTTCGCAAGGAGTGCTGCCTTCGCAAGGAGTGCTGCCTTCGCAAGGAGTGCTGCCTTCGCTTGGAGTGCTGCCTTCGCAAGGAGTGCTACCTTCGCAAGGAGTGCTTTCTCCGCAACGAGTGCTGCTTTCGCAGGGAGTGATGCCTTCACACGGAGTGCTCCCTTCGCACGGAGTGCAGCCTCCGCACAGAGTGCTGCGTTCGCAGGGAGTGCTGCCTTCGCAAGGAGTGCTGCCTTCGCAAGTCGTGTTGCCTTCGCAAGGAGTGCTTCCTTCGCAAGGAGTGCTGCGGTTGCAAGGAGTGCTGCTTTCGCAAGGAGTGCTGCGGTCGCAATGAGTGCTGCTTTCGCAAGGAGTGCTGCCTTCGCTAGGAGTGCAGCCTTCGCTAGGAGAACTGCCTTCGCTACGAGTGCTGCCTTCGCAAGGAGTGCTGCCTTCGCAAAGAGTGCTGCCTTCGCAAGAAGTGCTGCCTTTGCATAGAGTGCTGCCTTTGCAAGGAGTGGTGTCTTCGCAAGGAGTGCTGCCTTCGCACGGAGTGCTGCCTTCGCACAGAGTGCTGCCCTCGCAGGGAGTGCTGCATTCGCAACGAGTGCTGCCTTCGCAAGTGGTGGTGCCTACGTACGGAGATCAGCCTTTGCTCATAGTGCAGCCTTTGCTCATAGTGCTGCCTTTGCTCATAGTGCTGCCTTTGCAAGGAGTGCTGCCTTCGCAAGGAGTGCTGCCTTCGCACGGAGTGCTGCCTTCGCACGGAGTGCTGCCTTTGCACAGAGTTATGCCTTCGCAAGTAGTGCTGCCTTTGCACTGAGTGCTGCCTTCGCACAGAGTGCTGCCTTCGCAAGGAGTGGTGCTTTCGTAAGGAGTGCTGCCTTCGCACCGAGTGCTGCCTTCGCAGGGAGTGCTGCCTTCGCAGGGAGTGCTGCCTTCGCAAGGAGTGCTGCCTTCGCAAGGAGTGCTGCCTTCGCTAGGAATACTGCCTTCGCTAGGAGTGCTGCCTTTGCAAGTAATGCTGACTGCGCAGGGAGTGCTTACTTCGCAAGGAGTGCTGCCTTCTCTAGCAGTGCTGCCTTCGCAAGGAGTGCTGCATTTGCAAAGTGTGCTCCCTTCGCAAGGAGTGGTGCCTACGCACGGAGTGATGCTTCTGCACAGAGTGCTGCCTTCGCAAGGATTGCTGCCTTCGCTAGGATTGCTGCCTGTGCAAGGAGTGCTGCCTTTGCAAGGAGTGCTGCATTCGCAAGGAGTGCTGCCTTTGCAAGGAGTGCTGCGTTCGCAAGGAGTGCTGCCTTCGCAAGGAGTGCTGCCTTCACAAGGAGTGCTGCCTGTGCAAGGAGTGCTCCCTTCGCTAGGAGTGCTGCCTTCGTTAGGAGTGCTGCCTTTGCAGGTAGTGCTGCATTCGCAAGGGGTGGTGTCTTTGCACAGAGTGCTGCCTTCGCTAGGAGTGCTGCCTTCGCACCTAGTGCTGCCTTCGCAGGGAGTGCTGCCTTTGCACAGAGTGCTGCCTTGGCAAGGAGTGCTGCCTTCACATGGAGTGCTGCCTTTGCAAGGAGTGCTCCCTTTGCAAGGAGTGCTGCCTTCGCAAGGAGTGCTCCCTTTGCAAGGAGTGCTGCCTTCGTAAGGAGTGCAGCCTTCACAAGGAGTGCTGCGTTCGTTAGGAGTGCTGCCTTCGCAGGGAGAGCTGCCTTCGCAAGGGATGGTGCCTATGCTCGGAGTGCTGCCTTTGCAAGGAGTGCTTCCTTCGCAAGGGGTACTGCCTTCGCAAGGAGTGCTGCGTTCGCAAGGAAGGCTACCTTCGCAGGGGGTGCTGCCATTCCAGGGGTGCTGCCTTCGCAAGGAGTGGTACCTACAAACGTAGTGCTGCCTTCGCACAGAGAGCTAATTTTGCACACAGTGCAGCCTTCGCACGTAGTGCTGCCTTTACACAGAGTGCTGCCTTCGCAAGGAGTGCTGCCTTTGCAAGGAGTGCTGCCTTCGCAAGGAGTGCTGCCGTCGAAGGAGTGCTGCCTTCACAAGGAGTGCTGCCTTAGCAATGAGTGCTGCCTTTGCACAGAGTGCTGCCTTCGCAAGGAGTGCTGCTTTCACAAGAGTGCTGCCTTCGCAAGGAGTGCTGCCTTCCCAAGGAGTGCTTCCTTGGCACGGAGTGCTGCCTTCGCAAGGAGTGCTGCCTTCGCAAAGGGTGCTGCCTTTGCAAGGAGTGGTGCCTACGAAGAGTGCTGCCTTTTCACAGAGTTCTGCCTTCACAAGGATTGCTGCCTTCGCAAGGATTGCTGCCTTCGCAAGGAGTGCTGCCTTCGCTAGGAGTGCTGCCTTTGCAAGGAGTGCTGCCTATGCTAGGAGTGCTGCCTTCGCAAGGAGTGCTTCCTTCGCTAGGAGTGCAGCCTTCGCACAGAGTGCAGCCTTTGCTAGGAGTGCTACCTTCGCAAGGAGTGCTGCCTTCGCTAGGAATACTGCCTTTGCGCAGAGTGCTGCATTCGCAAGGAGTGCTGCCTTTGCAAGGAGTGCTGCCTTTGCTAGGAGTGCTGCCTTCGCAAGGAGTGCTGCCTTCGCAAGGAGTGCTGCCTTCGCAAGGAGTGTTGCCTTCACAAGGATTGCTGCCTTCGCAAGGAGTGCTACCGTCACAAGGAGTGCTGCCTTCGCAAGGAGTGCTGCCTTCGCTAGGAGTGCTGCCTTCGCTAGGAGAACTGCCTTCGCTAGGAGTGCTGCCTTCGCACAGAGTGCTGCCTTTGCACGGAGTGCTGCCTTCGCACGGAGTGCAGCCTTCGCACAGAGTGCAGCCTTTGCTACGAGTGCTACCTTCGCAAGGAGTGCTGCCTTCGCTAGGAATACTGCCTTTGCGCAGAGTGCTGCATTTGCAAGGAGTGGTGCCTTCGCAAGGAGTGGTGCCTTCGCAAGGAGTGCTGCCTTCGCTTGGAGTGCTGCCTTCGCTTGGAGTGCTGCCTTCGCTTGGAGTGCTGCCTTCGCAAGGAGTGCTGCCTTCGCAAGGAGTGCTGCCTTCGCAAGGAGTGCTGCCTTCGCAAGGAGTGCTGCCTTCGCATGGTGTGCTGCCTTCACAAGGAGTGCTGCCTTCGCAAGGAGTGCTGCCTTCGCAAGGAGTGCTGCCTTCGCAAGGAGTGCTGCCTTCGCAAGGAGTGCTGCCTTCGCTAGGAGTGCTGCCTCCGCACCGAGTGCTGATTTCGCAGGGAGTGCTGCCTTCGCATGGAGTGCTGACTTCGCATGGAGTGCAGCCATCGCAAGGAGTGCTGCCTTCGCAGGGTGTGCTGCCTCCGCAAGGAGTGCTGCCTTCCCAAGGGGTGGTGCCTATGCACGGAGTGCTGCCTTTGCAAAGAGTGCTGCCTTCGCAAGGAGTGCTGCCTTTGCACAGAGTGCTGCCTTTGCACAGAGTGCTGCCCTCGCAGGGAGTGCTGCCTTCGCAAGGAGTGCTGCCTTCGCAAGGAGTGGTGCCTACAAACGTAGTGCTGCCTTCGCACAGAGTGCTAATTTTGCAGAGAGTGCAGCCTTCGCACGTAGTGCTGCCTTTACACAGAGTGCTGCCTTCGCAAGGAGTGCTGCCTTTGCAAGGAGTGCTGCCTTCGCAAGGAGTGCTGCCGTCGAAGGAGTGCTGCCTTCACAAGGAGTGCTGCCTTAGCACGGAGTGCTGCCTTCACAAGAGTGCTGCCTTCGCAAGGAGTGCTGCCTTCACAAGAGTGCTGCCTTCGCAAGGAGTGCTGCCTTCCCAAGGAGTGCTCCCTTGGCACGGAGTGCTGCCTTCGCTAGGAATGCTGCCTTCCCAGTGAGTGCTGCCTTCACAGGGAATGCTGCCTTCGCAAGGAGTGCTGCCTTCGCAAGGAGTGTTGCATTCGCAAGGAGTGCTTCCTTCGCAAGGAGTGCTGCGGTTGCAAGGAGTGCTGCCTTCGCAAGGTGTGCTGCCTTCGCTAGGAGTGCTGCCTTCGCAAGGGGAACTGCCTTCGCTAGGAGTGCTGCCTTCGCAAGGAGTGCTGCCTTCGCAAAGTGTGCTGCCTTCGCAAGGAGTGGTGGCTACGAAGAGTACTGCCTTTTAACAGATTTCTGCCTTCGCAAGGAGTGCTGCCTTCGCAAGAAGTGCTGCCTTCGCTAGGAGTGCTGCCTTCGCTAGGAGAACTGCCTTCGTAAGGAGTGCTGCCTTCGGTAGGAGTGCTGCCTTCGCACAGAGTGCTGCGTTTGCACGGAGTGCTGCCTTCGCACGGAGTGCAGCCTTCGCACAGAGTGCAGCCTTTGCTAGGAGTGCTACCTTCGCTTGGAGTGCTGCCTTCGCTTGGAATACTGCCTTCGCTTGGATTGCTGCCTTCGCTTGGAGTGCTGCCTTCGCTTGGAGTGCTGCCTTCGCTGGGAGTGCTGCCTTCGCAAGGTGTCATGCCTTCGCAAGGAGTGCTGCCTTCGCTAGGAGTGCTGCCACCGCACCGAGTGCTGCTTTTGCAGGGAGTGATGCCTTCGCACGGAGTGCTGACTTCGCATGGAGTGCAGCCATCGCAAGGAGTGCTGCCTTCGCAGGGTGTGCTGCCTCCGCAAGGAGTGCTGCCTTCCCAAGGGGTGGTGCCTACGCACGGAGTGCTGCCTTTGCAAAGAGTGCTGCCTTCGCAAGGAGTGCTGCCTTTGCACAGAGTGCTGACTTTGCAAGGAGTGGTGTCTTCGCAAGGAGTGCTGCCTTCGCACGGAGTGCTGCCTTCGCACAGATTGCTGCCCTCGCAGGGAGTGCTGCCTTCGCAACGAGTGCTGCCTACGCAAGTGGTGGTGCCTACGCACGGAGTGCGGCCTTTGCTCATAGTGCAGCCTTTGCTCATACTGCAGCCTTTGCTCATAGTGCTGCCTTTGCAAGGTGTGCTGCCTTCGCAAGGAGTGCTGCCTTCGCACGGAGTGCTGCATTTGCACAGAGTTATGCCTTCGCAAGTAGTGCTGCCTTTGCATAGAGTGCTGCCTTCGCACAGAGTGCTGCCTTCGCAAGGAGTGGTGCTTTCGTAAAGAGTGCTGCCTTCGCACCGAGTGCTGCCTTCGCAGGGAGTGCTGCCTTCGCAAGGAGTGCTGCCTTCGCAAGGAGTGCTGCCTTCGCAAGGAGTGCTACCTTCGCTAGGAATACTGCCTTCGCTAGGAGTGCTGCCTTTGCAAGTAATGCTGCCTGCGCAGGGAGTGCTGACATCACAAGGAGTGCTGCCTTCTCTAGGAGTGCTGCCTTCGCAAGGAGTGCTGCATTTGCAAAGTGTGCTCCCTTCGCAAGGAGTGGTGCCTACGCACGGAGTGATGCTTCTGCACAGAGTGCTGCCTTCGCAAGGATTGCTGCCTTCGCAAGGATTGCTGCCTGTGCAAGGAGTGCTGCCTTCGCAAGGAGTGCTGCGTTCGCAAGGAGTGCTGCCTTCGCAAGGAGTGCTGCCTTCGCAAGGAGTGCTGCCTGTGCAAGGATTGCTGCCTTCGCTAGGAGTGCTGCCTTCGTTAGGAGTGCTGCCTTTGCAGGGAGTGCTGCATTCGCAAGGGGTGGTGTCTTTGCACAGAGTGCTGCCTTCGCTAGGAGTGCTGCCTTCGCACGTAGTGCTGCTTTCGCAGGGAGTGCTGCCTTTGCACAGGGTGCTGCCTTGGCAAGGAGTGCTGCCTTCACATGGAGTGCTGCCTTTGCAAGGAGTGCTCCCTTTGCAAGGAGTGCTGCCTTCGCAAGGAGTGCTCTCTTTGCAAGGAGTGCTGCCTTCGTAAGGACTGCAGCCTTCGCAAGGAGTGCTGCGTTCGCTAGGAGTGCTGCCTTCGCAGGGAGAGCTGCCTTCGCAAGGGATGGTGCCTACGCTCGGAGTGCTGCCTTTGCAAGGAGTGCTTCCTTCGCTAGGAGTACTGCCTTCGCAAGGAGTGCTGCCTTCGCAAGGAAGGCTACCTTCGCAGGCGGTGCTTCCTTTCCAGGGAGTGCTGCCTTCGCAAGGAGTGGTGCCTACAAACGTAGTGCTGTCTTCGCACAGAGTGCTAATTTTGCACAGAGTGCAGCCTTCGCAAGGAGTGCAGCCTTCGCAAGGAGTGCTGCCTTTCCAAGGAGTGCTGCCTTCACAAGGCGTGCTCCCTTGTCACGGAGTGCTGCCTTCGCTAGGAGTGCTGCCTTCACAGGGAGTGCTGCCTTCACAAGGAGTGCTGCCTTCGCAAGGAGTGCTGCCTTTGCAAGGAGTGCTGCCTTCGCAAGGAGTGCTGCCGTCGAAGGAGTGCTGCCTTCACAAGGAGTGCTGCTTTAGCACGGAGTGCTGCCTTTGCACAGAGTGCTGCCTTCGCAAGGAGTGCTGCTTTCACAAGAGTGCTGCCTTCGCAAGGAGTGCTGCCTTCCCAAGGAGCGCTCCCTTGGCACAGAGTGCTGCCTTCGCTAGGAGTGCTGCCTTCGCAGTGACTGCTGCCTTCACAGGGAGTGCTGCCTTCGCAAGGAGTGCTGCCTTCGCAAGGAGTGCTGCCTTCGCTAGGAGTGCTGCCTTTGCAAGGAGTGCTGCCTTTGCTAGGAGTGCTGCTTCGCAAGGAGTGCTGCCTTCGCTAGGAGTGCAGCCTTCGCACAGAGTGCAGCCTTTGCTAGGAGTGCTACCTTCGCAAGGAGTGCTGCCTTCGCTAGGAATACTGCCTTTGCGCAGAGTGCTGCATTCGCAAGGAGTGCTGCCTTTGCAAGGAGTGCTGCCTTTGCTAGGAGGGCTGCCTTCGCAAGGAGTGCTGCTTTCGCTAGGAGTGGTGCCTTCGCTAGGAGTGCTGCCTTTGCTAGGAGTGCCTGCCTTCGCAAGGAGTGCTGCCTTTTTGCAGAGTGCTGCCTTCTCAAGGAGTGGTGCATTCGCCCGGAGTGCTGCGTTCGCACAGAGTGCTGCCTTCGCAAGGAGTGCTGTCTTCGCAAGGAGTGCTGCCTTCGCAAGGAGAACTGCCTTCGCAAGAAGTGCTGCCTTCGCAAGGAGGGCTGCCTTCACAGGGAGTGCTGCCTTCACAAGGAGTGCTGACTTCGCAAGGAGTGCTGCCTTCGCAAGGAGTGCTGCCTTCGCAAGGAGTGTTGCCTTTGCAAGGATTGCTGCCTTCGCAAGGAGTGCTGCCGTCGCATGGAGCGCTGCCTTCGCAAGGAGTGCTGCCTTCGCAAGGAGTGCTGCCTTCGCTAGGAGTGCTGCCTTCGCTAGGAGAACTGCCTTCGGTAGGAGTGCTGCCTTCGCACAGAGTGCTGCCTTTGCACGGAGTGCTGCCTTCGCACGGATTGCAGCCTTCGCACAGAGTGCAGCCTTTGCTAGGAGTGCTACCTTCTCAAGGAGTGCTGCCTTCGCTAGGAATACTGCCTTTGCGCAGAGTGCTGCAGTTGCAAGGAGTGGTGCCTTCGCAAGGAGTGCTGCCTTCGCTTGGAGTGCTGCCTTCGCTTGGAGTGCTGCCTTCGCTTGGAGTGCTGCCTTCGCTTGGAGTGCTGCCTTCGCTTGGAGTGCTGCCTTCGCAAGGAGTGCTGCCTTCGCAAGGAGTGCTGCCTTCGCAAGGAGTGCTGCCTTCGCAAGGAGTGCTGCCTTCGCAAGGAGTGCTGCCTTCGCAAGGAGTATTGCCTTCGCAAGGAGTGCTGCCTTCGCTAGGAGTGCTGCCTCCGCACTGAGTGCTGCTTTCGCAGGGAGTGCTGAATTCGCATGGAGTGCTGACTTCGCATGGAGTGCAGCCATTGCAAGGAGTGCTGCCTTCGCAGGGTGTGCTGCCTCCGCAAGGAGTGCTGCCTTCCCAAGGGGTGGTGCCTATGCACGGAGTGCTGCCTTTGCAAAGAGTGCTGCCTTTGCAAAGAGTGCTGCCTTCGCAAGGAGTGGTGCCTACAAACGTAGTGCTGCCTTCGCACAGAGTGCTAATTTTGCACAGAGTGCAGCCTTCGCACGTAGTGCTGCCTTTACACAGAGTGCTGCCTTCGCAAGGAGTGCTGCCTTTGCAAGGAGTGCTGCCTTCGCAAGGAATGCTGCCGTCGAAGGAGTGCTGCCTTCACAAGGAGTGCTGCCTTAGCACGGAGTGCTGCCTTTGCACAGAGTGCTGCCTTCGCAAGGAGTGCTGCCTTCCCAGTGAGTGCTGCCTTCACAGGGAGTGCTGCCTTCGCAAGGAGTGCTGCCTTCGCAAGGAGTGTTGCCTTCGCAAAGAGTGCTTCCTTCGCAAGGAGTGCTGCGCTTGCAAGGAGTGCTGCCTTCGCAAGGTGTGCTGCCTTCGCTAGGAGTGCTGCCTTCGCAAGGGGAACTGCCTTCGCTAGGAGTGCTGCCTTCGCAAGGAGTGCTGCCTTCGCAAAGAGTGCTGCCTTCGCAAGGAGTGGTGCCAACGAAGAGTGGTGCCTTTTCACAGAGTTCTGCCTTCGCAAGGATTGCTGCCTTCGCAAGGAGTGCTGCCTTCGCTAGGAGTGCTGCCTTTGCAAGGAGTGCTGCCTTTGCTAGGAGTGCTGCCTTCGCAAGGAGTGCTGCCTTCGCACGGAGTGCAGCCATCGCACAGGGTGCAGCCTTTGCTAGGAGTACAACCTTCGCAAGGAGTGCTGCCTTCGCTAGGAATACTGCCTTTGCGCAGAGTGCTGCATTCGCAAGGAGTGTTGCCTTTGCAAGGAGTGCTGCCTTTGCTAGGAGTGCTGCCTTCGCAAGGAGTGCTGTCTTCGCAAGGAGTGCTGCCTTCGGAAGGAGTGCTGCCTTCGCAAGGAGTGCTGCCTTCGCAAGGAGTGCTGCCTTCACAGGGAGTGCTGCCTTCTTAAGGAGTGCTGCCTTCGCAAGGAGTGCTGCCTTCTCAAGGAGTATTGCCTTCGCAAGGAGTGCTGCCTTCGCAAGGAGTGCTGCCGTCGCAAGGAGTGCTGCCTTCGCAAGGAGTGCTGCCTTCGCTAGGAGTGCTGCCTTCGCTAGGAGAACTGCCTTCGCTAGGAGTGCTGCCTTTTGTAGGAGTGCTGCCTTCGCACAGAGTTCTGCCAATGCACGGAGTGCTGCCTTCGCACGGAGTGCAACCTTCGCACAGAGTGCAGCCTTTGCTAGGAGTGCTAACTTCGCAAGGAGTGCTGCCTTCACTAGGAATACTGCCTTTGCGCAGAGTGCTGCATTCGCAAGGAGTGCTGCCTTCGCAAGGAGTGCTGCCTTCGCTTGGAGTGTTACCTTCGCAAGGAGTGCTGCCTTCACAAGGAGTGCTGCCTTCGCTAGGAGTGCTGCCTCCGCACCGAGTGTTGCTTTCGCAGGGAATGATGCCTTCGCACGGAGTGCTGACTTCGCGTGGAGTGCAGCCATCGCAAGGAGTGCTGCCTTTGCAGGGTGTGCTGCCTCCGCAAGGAGTGCTGCCTTCCCAAGGGGTGGTGCCTACGCACGGAGTGCTGACTTTGCAAAGAGTGCTGCCTTCACAAGGAGTGCTGCCTTTGCACAGAGTGCTGCCTTCGCAAGGAGTGGTGGCTTCGCAAGGAGTGCTGCTTTCGCACAGAGTGCTGCCTTCGCACAGAGTGCCGCCCTTGCAGGGAGTGCTGCCTTCGCAAGGAGTGCTGCCTTCGCAAGTGGTGGTGCCTACGCACGGAGTGCAGCCTTTGCACATAGTGCTGCCTTTGCAAGGAGTGCTGCCTTCGCAAGGAGTGCTGCCTTCGCACGGAGTGCTGCCTTTGCAAGGAGTGCTGCCTTTGCTAGGAGTGCTGCTTCGCAAGGAGTGCTGCCTTCGCTAGGAGTGCAGCCTTCGCACAGAGTGCAGCCTTTGCTAGGAGTGCTACCTTCGCAAGGAGTGCTGCCTTCGCTAGGAATACTGCCTTTGCGCAGAGTGCTGCATTCGCAAGGAGTGCTGCCTTTGCAAGGAGTGCTGCCTTTGCTAGGAGGGCTGCCTTCGCAAGGAGTGCTGCTTTCGCTAGGAGTGGTGCCTTCGCTAGGAGTGCTGCCTTTGCTAGGAGTGCCTGCCTTCGCAAGGAGTGCTGCCTTTTTGCAGAGTGCTGCCTTCCCAAGGAGTGGTGCCTTCGCCCGGAGTGCTGCCTTCGCACAGAGTGCTGCCTTCGCAAGGAGTGCTGTCTTCGCAAGGAGTGCTGCCTTCGCAAGGAGAACTGCCTTCGCAAGAAGTGCTGCCTTCGCAAGGAGGGCTGCCTTCACAGGGAGTGCTGCCTTCACAAGGAGTGCTGACTTCGCAAGGAGTGCTGCCTTCGCAAGGAGTGCTGCCTTCGCAAGGAGTGTTGCCTTTGCAAGGATTGCTGCCTTCGCAAGGAGTGCTGCCGTCGCATGGAGTGCTGCCTTCGCAAGGAGTGCTGCCTTCGCAAGGAGTGCTGCCTTCGCTAGGAGTGCTGCCTTCGCTAGGAGAACTGCCTTCGGTAGGAGTGCTGCCATCGCACAGAGTGCTGCCTTTGCACGGAGTGCTGCCTTCGCACGGATTTCCGCCTTCGCACAGAGTGCAGCCTTTGCTAGGGGTGCTACCTTCTCAAGGAGTGCTGCCTTCGCTAGGAATACTGCCTTTGCGCAGAGTGCTGCAGTTGCAAGGAGTGGTGCCTTCGCAAGGAGTGCTGCCTTCGCTTGGAGTGCTGCCTTCGCTTGGAGTGCTGCCTTCGCTTGGAGTGCTGCCTTCGCTTGGAGTGCTGCCTTCGCTTGGAGTGCTGCCTTCGCAAGGAGTGCTGCCTTCGCAAGGAGTGCTGCCTTCGCAAGGAGTACTGCCTTCGCAAGAAGTGCTGCCTTCGCAAGGAGTGCTGCCTTCACAGGGAGTGCTGCCTTCACAAGGAGTGCTGCCTTCGCAAGGAGTGCTGCCTTCGCAAGGAGTGCTCCCTTCGCAAGGAGTGTTGCCTTCACAAGGATTGCTGCCTTCGCAAGGAGTGCTGCCGTCACAAGGAGTGCTGCCTTCGCAAGGAGTGCTGCCTTCGCTAGGAGTGCTGCCTTCGCTAGGAGTGCTGCCTTCGCTAGGAGTGCTTCCTCCGCACCGAGTGCTGATTTTGCAGGGAGTGCTGCCTTCGCATGGAGTGCTGACTTCGCATGGAGTGCAGCCATCGCAAGGAGTGCTGCCTTCGCAGGGTGTGCTGCCTCCGCAAGGAGTGCTGCCTTCCCAAGGGGTGGTGCCTATGCACGGAGTGCTGCCTTTGCAAAGAGTGCTGCCTTCGCAAGGAGTGCTGCCTTTGCACAGAGTGCTGCCTTCGCAAGGAGTGGTGGCTTCGCAAGGAGTGCTGCCTTCGCACGGAGTGCTGCCTTTGCACAGAGTGCTGCCCTCGCAGGGAGTGCTGCCTTCGCAAGGAGTGCTGCCTTCGCAAGGAGTGGTGCCTACAAACGTAGTGCTGCCTTCGCACAGAATGCTAATTTTGCAGAGAGTGCAGCCTTCGCACGTAGTGCTGCCTTTACACAGAGTGCTGCCTTCGCAAGGAGTGCTGCCTTTGCAAGGAGTGCTGCCTTCGCAAGGAGTGCTGCCGTCGAAGGAGTGCTGCCTTCACAAGGAGTGCTGCCTTAGCACGGAGTGCTGCCTTCACAAGAGTGCTGCCTTCGCAAGGAGTGCTGCCTTCACAAGAGTGCTGCCTTCGCAAGGAGTGCTGCCTTCCCAAGGAGTGCTCCCTTGGCACGGAGTGCTGCCTTCGCTAGGAGTGCTGCCTTCCCAGTGAGTGCTGCCTTCACAGGGAATGCTGCCTTCGCAAGGAGTGCTGCCTTCGCAAGGAGTGTTGCATTCGCAAGGAGTGCTTCCCTCGCAAGGAGTGCTGCGGTTGCAAGGAGTGCTGCCTTCGCAAGGTGTGCTGCCTTCGCTAGGAGTGCTGCCTTCGCAAGGGGAACTGCCTTCGCTAGGAGTGCTGCCTTCGCAAGGAGTGCTGCCTTCGCAAGGAGTGCTGCCTTCGCAAGGAGTGCTGCCTTCGCAAGGAGTGCTGCCATCGCAAGGAGTGCTGCCTTCGCAAGGAGTGCTGCCTTCGCAAGGAGTGCTGCCTTCGCAAGCAGTGCTGCCTTCGCAAGGAGTGCTGCCTTCGCAAGGAGCGCTGCCTTCGCAAGGAGCGCTGCCTTCGCAAGGAGCGCTGCCTTCGCAAGGAGTGCTGCCTTCGCTAGGAGTGCTGCCTTCTCTAGGAGACCTGCCTTCGCTAGGAGACCTGCCTTCGCTAGGAGACCTGCCTTCGCTAGGAGTGCTGCCTTCGCAAGGAGTGCTGCCTTCGCAAAGAGTGCTGCCTTCGCAAGGAGTGGCGCCTACGCACAGAGTGCTGCCCTTTCACAGAGTTCTGCCTTCGCAAGGATTGCTGCCTTACTAAGGAGTGCTGCCTTCGCAAGGAGTGTTGCCTTCGCAAGGAGTGCTGCCTTCGGGAGGAGTGCTGCCTTCGCACAGAAGGCTGCCTTTGCACGGATTGCTGCCTTCGCATGGAGTTCAGCCTTAGCACATAGTGCTTGCCTTTGCACAGAGTGCTGCCTTCGCAAGGAGTGATTCCTTCGCACGGAGTGCTGCCTTTGCTAGGAGTGCTGCCTTTGCTAGGAGTGCTGCCTTTGCAGTGAGTGCTGCCTTTGCAGGGAGTGCTGCCTTCGCAAAGGGTGGTGCCTACGCAGGTAGTGCTGCCTTTGCTAGGAGTGCTGCCTTTGCAGGGAGTGCTGCCTTTGCAGGGAGTGCTGCCTTCGCAAAGGGTGGTGCCTACGCAGGTAGTGCTGCCTTTGCTAGGAGTGCTGCCTTTGCACGGAGTGCTGCCTTCGCACGGAGTTCAGCCTTAGCACGGATTGCTGCCTTTGCTAGGAGTGCTGCCTTCCCAAGGAGTGCTTCCTTCGCACGGAGTGCTGCGTTTGCTAGGTGTGCTACCTTCGCAAGGAATGCTGCCTTCGCTTGGAGTGTTGCCTTCGCTTGGAGTGCTGCCTTCGCTTGGAGTGCTGCCTTCGCAAGGAGTGCTACCTTCGCAAGGAGTGCTTTCTCCGCACCGAGTGCTGCTTTCGCAAGGAGTGATGCCTTCACACGGAGTGCTCCCTTCGCACGGAGTGCAGCCTCCGCACGGAGTGCTGCCTTTGCAGGGAGTGCTGCCTTCGCAAAGGGTGGTGCCTACGCAAGTATTGCTGCCTTCGCATGGAGTGCTGCCTTCGCACGGAGTGCTGCCTTCGCACAGAGTGCTGCCTTTGCTAGGTGTGCTACCTTCGCAAGGAGTGCTGCCTTCGCTAGGAATGCTGCCTTTGTGCAGAGTGCTGCATTCGCAAGGAGTGGTGCCTTCGCAAGGGGTGGTGCCTTTGCAAGGAGTGCTGCATTTGCACAGAATGCTGCCTTCGCAAGGAGTGCTGCCTTCGCAAGGAGTGCTGCCTTCGCAAGGAGTGCTGCCTTCGCAAGGAGTGCTGCCTTCGCAAGGAGTGCTACCTTCGCAAGGAGTGCTTTCTCCGCAACGAGTGCTGCTTTCGCAGGGAGTGATGCCTTCACACGGAGTGCTCCCTTCGCACGGAGTGCAGCCTCCGCACAGAGTGCTGCGTTCGCAGGGAGTGCTGCCTTCGCAAGGAGTGCTGCCTTCGCAAGTCGTGTTGCCTTCGCAAGGAGTGCTTCCTTCGCAAGGAGTGCTGCGGTTGCAAGGAGTGCTGCTTTTGCAAGGAGTGCTGCGGTCGCAATGAGTGCTGCTTTCGCAAGGAGTGCTGCCTTCGCTAGGAGTGCAGCCTTCGCTAGGAGAACTGCCTTCGCTACGAGTGCTGCCTTCGCAAGGAGTGCTGCCTTCGCAAAGAGTGCTGCCTTCGCAAGAAGTGCTGCCTTTGCATAGAGTGCTGCCTTTGCAAGGAGTGGTGTCTTCGCAAGGAGTGCTGCCTTCGCACGGAGTGCTGCCTTCGCACAGAGTGCTGCCCTCGCAGGGAGTGCTGCATTCGCAACGAGTGCTGCCTTCGCAAGTGGTGGTGCCTACGTACGGAGATCAGCCTTTGCTCATAGTGCAGCCTTTGCTCATAGTGCAGCCTTTGCTCATAGTGCTGCCTTTGCAAGGAGTGCTGCCTTCGCAAGGAGTGCTGCCTTCGCACGGAGTGCTGCCTTCGCACGGAGTGCTGCCTTTGCACAGAGTTATGCTTTCGCAAGTAGTGCTGCCTTTGCACTGAGTGCTGCCTTCGCACAGAGTGCTGCCTTCGCAAGGAGTGGTGCTTTCGTAAGGAGTGCTGCCTTCGCACCGAGTGCTGCCTTCGCAGGGAGTGCTGCCTTCGCAGGGAGTGCTGCCTTCGCAAGGAGTGCTGCCTTCGCAAGGAGTGCTGCCTTCGCTAGGAATACTGCCTTCGCTAGGAGTGCTGCCTATGCAAGTAATGCTGACTGCGCAGGGAGTGCTTACTTCGCAAGGAGTGCTGCCTTCTCTAGCAGTGCTGCCTTCGCAAGGAGTGCTGCATTTGCAAAGTGTGCTCCCTTCGCAAGGAGTGGTGCCTACGCACGGAGTGATGCTTCTGCACAGAGTGCTGCCTTCGCAAGGATTGCTGCCTTCGCAAGGATTGCTGTCTGTGCAAGGAGTGCTGCCTTTGCAAGGAGTGCTGCATTCGCAAGGAGTGCTGCCTTTGCAAGGAGTGCAGCGTTTGCAAGGAGTGCTGCCTTCGCAAGGAGTGCTGCCTTCGCAAGGAGTGCTGCCTGTGCAAGGAGTGCTCCCTTCGCTAGGAGTGCTGCCTTCGTTAGGAGTGCTGCCTTTGCAGGTAGTGCTGCATTCGCAAGGGGTGGTGTCTTTGCACAGAGTGCTGCCTTCGCTAGGAGTGCTGCCTTCGCACCTAGTGCTGCCTTCGCAGGGAGTGCTGCCTTTGCACAGAGTGCTGCCTTGGCAAGGAGTGCTGCCTTCACATGGAGTGCTGCCTTTGCAAGGAGTGCTCCCTTTGCAAGGAGTGCTGCCTTCGCAAGGAGTGCTCCCTTTGCAAGGAGTGCTGCCTTCGTAAGGAGTGCAGCCTTCACAAGGAGTGCTGCGTTCGTTAGGAGTGCTGCCTTCGCAGGGAGAGCTGCCTTCGCAAGGGATGGTGCCTATGCTCGGAGTGCTGCCTTTGCAAGGAGTGCTTCTTTCGCAAGGGGTACTGCCTTCGCAAGGAGTGCTGCGTTCGCAAGGAAGGCTACCTTCGCAGGGGGTGCTGCCATTCCAGGGGTGCTGCCTTCGCAAGGAGTGGTACCTACAAACGTAGTGCTGCCTTCGCACAGAGAGCTAATTTTGCACAGAGTGCAGCCTTCGCACGTAGTGCTGCCTTTACACAGAGTGCTGCCTTCGCAAGGAGTGCTGCCTTTGCAAGGAGTGCTGCCTTCGCAAGGAGTGCTGCCGTCGAAGGAGTGCTGCCTTCACAAGGAGTGCTGCCTTAGCAATGAGTGCTGCCTTTGCACAGAGTGCTGCCTTCGCAAGGAGTGCTGCTTTCACAAGAGTGCTGCCTTCGCAAGGAGTGCTGCCTTCCCAAGGAGTGCTTCCTTGGCACGGAGTGCTGCCTTCGCAAGGAGTGCTGCCTTCGCAAAGGGTGCTGCCTTTGCAAGGAGTGGTGCCTACGAAGAGTGCTGCCTTTTCACAGAGTTCTGCCTTCACAAGGATTGCTGCCTTCGCAAGGATTGCTGCCTTCGCAAGGAGTGCTGCCTTCGCTAGGAGTGCTGCCTTTGCAAGGAGTGCTGCCTATGCTAGGAGTGCTGCCTTCGCAAGGAGTGCTTCCTTCGCTAGGAGTGCAGCCTTCGCACAGAGTGCAGCCTTTGCTAGGAGTGCTACCTTCGCAAGGAGTGCTGCCTTCGCTAGGAATACTGCCTTTGCGCAGAGTGCTGCATTCGCAAGGAGTGCTGCCTTTGCAAGGAGTGCTGCCTTTGCTAGGAGTGCTGCCTTCGCAAGGAGTGCTGCCTTCGCAAGGAGTGCTGCCTTCGCAAGGAGTGTTGCCTTCCCAAGGATTGCTGCCTTCGCAAGGAGTGCTGCCGTCACAAGGAGTGCTGCCTTCACAAGGAGTGCTGCCTTCGCTAGGAGTGCTGCCTTCGCTAGGAGAACTGCCTTCGCTAGGAGTGCTGCCTTCGCACAGAGTGCTGCCGTTGCACGGAGTGCTGCCTTCGCACGGAGTGCAGCCTTCGCACAGAGTGCAGCCTTTGCTACGAGTGCTACCTTCGCAAGGAGTGCTGCCTTCGCTAGGAATACTGCCTTTGCGCAGAGTGCTGCATTTGCAAGGAGTGGTGCCTTCGCAAGGAGTGGTGCCTTCGCAAGGAGTGCTGCCTTCGCTTGGAGTGCTGCCTTCGCTTGGAGTGCTGCCTTCGCTTGGAGTGCTGCCTTCGCAAGGAGTGCTGCCTTCGCAAGGAGTGCTGCCTTCGCAAGGAGTGCTGCCTTCCAAGGAGTGCTGCCTTCGCATGGAGTGCTGCCTTCACAAGGAGTGCTGCCTTCGCAAGGAGTGCTGCCTTCGCAAGGAGTGGTGCCTACAAACGTAGTGCTGCCTTCGCACAGAGTGCTAATTTTGCAGAGAGTGCAGCCTTCGCACGTAGTGCTGCCTTCCCAAGGAGTGCTCCCTTGGCACGGAGTGCTGCCTTCGCTAGGAATGCTGCCTTCCCAGTGAGTGCTGCCTTCACAGGGAATGCTGCCTTCGCAAGGAGTGCTGCCTTCGCAAGGAGTGTTGCATTCGCAAGGAGTGCTTCCTTCGCAAGGAGTGCTGCGGTTGCAAGGAGTGCTGCCTTCGCAAGGTGTGCTGCCTTCGCTAGGAGTGCTGCCTTCGCTTGGAGTGCTGCCTTCGCTTGGAGTGCTGCCTTCGCAAGGAGTGCTGCCTTCGCAAGGAGTGCTGCCTTCGCAGGGTGTGCTGCCTCCGCAAGGAGTGCTGCCTTCCCAAGGGGTGGTGCCTATGCACGGAGTGCTGCCTTTGCAAAGAGTGCTGACTTCGCAAGGAGTGCTGCCTTTGCACAGAGTGCTGCCTTTGCACAGAGTGCTGCCCTCGCAGGGAGTGCTGCCTTCGCAAGGAGTGCTGCCTTCGCAAGGAGTGGTGCCTACAAACGTAGTGCTGCCTTCGCACAGAGTGCTAATTTTGCAGAGAGTGCAGCCTTCGCACGTAGTGCTGCCTTTACACAGAGTGCTGCCTTCGCAAGGAGTGCTGCCTTTGCAAGGAGTGCTGCCTTCGCAAGGAGTGCTGCCGTCGAAGGAGTGCTGCCTTCACAAGGAGTGCTGCCTTAGCACGGAGTGCTGCCTTCACAAGAGTGCTGCCTTCGCAAGGAGTGCTGCCTTCACAAGAGTGCTGCCTTCGCAAGGAGTGCTGCCTTCCCAAGGAGTGCTCCCTTGGCACGGAGTGCTGCCTTCCCTAGGAATGCTGCCTTCCCAGTGAGTGCTGCCTTCACAGGGAATGCTGCCTTCGCAAGGAGTGCTGCCTTCGCAAGGAGTGTTGCATTCGCAAGGAGTGCTTCCTTCGCAAGGAGTGCTGCGGTTGCAAGGAGTGCTGCCTTCGCAAGGTGTGCTGCCTTCGCTAGGAGTGCTGCCTTCGCAAGGGGAACTGCCTTCGCTAGGAGTGCTGCCTTCGCAAGGAGTGCTGCCTTCGCAAAGTGTGCTGCCTTCGCAAGGAGTGGTGCCTACGAAGAGTACTGCCTTTTCACAGATTTCTGCCTTCGCAAGGAGTGCTGCCTTCGCAAGAAGTGCTGCCTTCGCTAGGAGTGCTGCCTTCGCTAGGAGAACTGCCTTCGTAAGGAGTGCTGCCTTCGGTAGGAGTGCTGCCTTCGCACAGAGTGCTGCGTTTGCACGGAGTGCTGCCTTCGCACGGATTGCAGCCTTCGCACAGAGTGCAGCCTTTGCTAGGAGTGCTACCTTCGCTTGGAGTGCTGCCTTCGCTTGGAATACTGCCTTCGCTTGGAGTGCTGCCTTCGCTTGGAGTGCTGCCTTCGCTTGGAGTGCTGCCTTCGCTGGGAGTGCTGCATCCGCAAGGTGTGCTGCCTTCGCAAGGAGTGCTGCCTTCGCTAGGAGTGCTGCCACCGCACCGAGTGCTGCTTTTGCAGGGAGTGATGCCTTCGCACGGAGTGCTGACTTCGCATGGAGTGCAGCCATCGCAAGGAGTGCTGCCTTCGCAGGGTGTGCTGCCTCCGCAAGGAGTGCTGCCTTCCCAAGGGGTGGTGCCTACGCACGGAGTGCTGCCTTTGCAAAGAGTGCTGCCTTCGCAAGGAGTGCTGCCTTTGCACAGAGTGCTGACTTTGCAAGGAGTGGTGTCTTCGCAAGGAGTGCTGCCTTCGCACGGAGTGCTGCCTTCGCACAGATTGCTGCCCTCGCAGGGAGTGCTGCCTTCGCAACGAGTGCTGCCTACGCAAGTGGTGGTGCCTACGCACGGAGTGCGGCCTTTGCTCATAGTGCAGCCTTTGCTCATACTGCAGCCTTTGCTCATAGTGCTGCCTTTGCAAGGTGTGCTGCCTTCGCAAGGAGTGCTGCCTTCGCACGGAGTGCTGCATTTGCACAGAGTTATGCCTTCGCAAGTAGTGCTGCCTTTGCATAGAGTGCTGCCTTCGCACAGAGTGCTGCCTTCGTAAGGAGTGGTGCTTTCGTAAAGAGTGCTGCCTTCGCACCGAGTGCTGCCTTCGCAGGGAGTGCTGCCTTCGCAAGGAGTGCTGCCTTCGCAAGGAGTGCTGCCTTCGCAAGGAGTGCTACCTTCGCTAGGAATACTGCCTTCGCTAGGAGTGCTGCCTTTGCAAGTAATGCTGCCTGCGCAGGGAGTGCTGACATCACAAGGAGTGCTGCCTTCTCTAGGAGTGCCGCCTTTGCAAGGAGTGCTGCATTTGCAAAGTGTGCTCCCTTCGCAAGGAGTGGTGCCTACGCACGGAGTGATGCTTCTGCACAGAGTGCTGCCTTCGCAAGGATTGCTGCCTTCGCAAGGATTGCTGCCTGTGCAAGGAGTGCTGCCTTCGCAAGGAGTGCTGCGTTCGCAAGGAGTGCTGCCTTCGCAAGGAGTGCTGCCTTCGCAAGGAGTGCTGCCTGTGCAAGGAGTGCTGCCTTCGCTAGGAGTGCTGCCTTCGTTAGGAGTGCTGCCTTTGCAGGGAGTGCTGCATTCGCAAGGGGTGGTGTCTTTGCACAGAGTGCTGCCTTCGCTAGGAGTGCTGCGTTCGCACGTAGTGCTGCCTTCGCAGGGAGTGCTGCCTTTGCACAGAGTGCTGCCTTGGCAAGGAGTGCTGCCTTCACATGGAGTGCTGCCTTTGCAAGGAGTGCTCCCTTTGCAAGGAGTGCTGCCTTCGCAAGGAGTGCTCTCTTTGCAAGGAGTGCTGCCTTCGTAAGGACTGCAGCCTTCGCAAGGAGTGCTGCGTTCGCTAGGAGTGCTGCCTTCGCAGGGAGAGCTGCCTTCGCAAGGGATGGTGCCTACGCTCGGAGTGCTGCCTTTGCAAGGAGTGCTTCCTTCGCTAGGAGTACTGCCTTCGCAAGGAGTGCTGCCTTCGCAAGGAAGGCTACCTTCGCAGGCGGTGCTGCCTTTCCAGGGAGTGCTGCCTTCGCAAGGAGTGGTGCCTACAAACGTAGTGCTGTCTTCGCACAGAGTGCTAATTTTGCACAGAGTGCAGCCTTCGCAAGGAGTGCAGCCTTCGCAAGGAGTGCTGCCTTTGCAAGGAGTGCTGCCTTCACAAGGCGTGCTCCCTTGTCACGGAGTGCTGCCTTCGCTAGGAGTGCTGCCTTCACAGGGAGTGCTGCCTTCACAAGGAGTGCTGCCTTCGCAAGGAGTGCTGCCTTTGCAATGAGTGCTGCCTTCGCAAGGAGTGCTGCCGTCGAAGGAGTGCTGCCTTCACAAGGAGTGCTGCTTTAGCACGGAGTGCTGCCTTTGCACAGAGTGCTGCCTTCGCAAGGAGTGCTGCTTTCACAAGAGTGCTGCCTTCGCAAGGAGTGCTGCCTTCCCAAGGAGCGCTCCCTTGGCACAGAGTGCTGCCTTCGCTAGGAGTGCTGCCTTCGCAGTGACTGCTGCCTTCACAGGGAGTGCTGCCTTCGCAAGGAGTGCTGCCTTCGCAAGGAGTGCTGCCTTCGCTAGGAGTGCTGCCTTTGCAAGGAGTGCTGCCTTTGCTAGGAGTGCTGCTTCGCAAGGAGTGCTGCCTTCGCTAGGAGTGCAGCCTTCGCACAGAGTGCAGCCTTTGCTAGGAGTGCTACCTTCGCAAGGAGTGCTGCCTTCGCTAGGAATACTGCCTTTGCGCAGAGTGCTGCATTCGCAAGGAGTGCTGCCTTTGCAAGGAGTGCTGCCTTTGCTAGGAGGGCTGCCTTCGCAAGGAGTGCTGCTTTCGCTAGGAGTGGTGCCTTCGCTAGGAGTGCTGCCTTTGCTAGGAGTGCCTGCCTTCGCAAGGAGTGCTGCCTTTTTGCAGAGTGCTGCCTTCTCAAGGAGTGGTGCATTCGCCCGGAGTGCTGCGTTCGCACAGAGTGCTGCCTTCGCAAGGAGTGCTGTCTTCGCAAGGAGTGCTGCCTTCGCAAGGAGAATTCCCTTCGCAAGAAGTGCTGCCTTCGCAAGGAGGGCTGCCTTCACAGGGAGTGCTGCCTTCACAAGGAGTGCTGACTTCGCAAGGAGTGCTGCCTTCGCAAGGAGTGCTGCCTTCGCAAGGAGTGTTGCCTTTGCAAGGATTGCTGCCTTCGCAAGGAGTGCTGCCGTCGCATGGAGCGCTGCCTTCGCAAGGAGTGCTGCCTTCGCAAGGAGTGCTGCCTTCGCTAGGAGTGCTGCCTTCGCTAGGAGAACTGCCTTCGGTAGGAGTGCTGCCTTCGCACAGAGTGCTGCCTTTGCACGGAGTGCTGCCTTCGCACGGATTGCAGCCTTCGCACAGAGTGCAGCCTTTGCTAGGAGTGCTATCTTCTCAAGGAGTGCTGCCTTCGCTAGGAATACTGCCTTTGCGCAGAGTGCTGCAGTTGCAAGGAGTGGTGCCTTCGCAAGGAGTGCTGCCTTCGCTTGGAGTGCTGCCTTCGCTTGGAGTGCTGCCTTCGCTTGGAGTGCTGCCTTCGCTTGGAGTGCTGCCTTCGCTTGGAGTGCTGCCTTCGCAAGGAGTGCTGCCTTCGCAAGGAGTGCTGCCTTCGCAAGGAGTGCTGCCTTCGCAAGGAGTGCTGCCTTCGCAAGGAGTGCTGCCTTCACAAGGAGTATTGCCTTCACAAGGAGTGCTGCCTTCGCTAGGAGTGCTGCCTCCGCACAGAGTGCTGCTTTCGCAGGGAGTGCTGAATTCGCATGGAGTGCTGACTTCGCATGGAGTGCAGCCATTGCAAGGAGTGCTGCCTTCGCAGGGTGTGCTGCCTCCGCAAGGAGTGCTGCCTTCCCAAGGGGTGGTGCCTATGCACGGAGTGCTGCCTTTGCAAAGAGTGCTGCCTTTGCAAAGAGTGCTGCCTTCGCAAGGAGTGCTGCCTTTGCACAGAGTGCTGCCTTCACAAGGAGTGTTGGCTTCGTAAGGAGTGCTGCCTTCGCACGGAGTGCTGCCTTCGCACAGAGTGCTGCCCTCGCAGGGAGTGCTGCCTTCGCAAGGAGTGCTGCCTTCGCAAGGAGTGGTGCCTACAGACGTAGTGCTGCCTTCGCACAGAGTGCTAATTTTGCACAGAGTGCAGCCTTCGCACGTAGTGCTGCCTTTACACAGAGTGCTGCCTTCGCAAGGAGTGCTGCCTTTGCAAGGAGTGCTGCCTTCGCAAGGAATGCTGCCGTCGAAGGAGTGCTGCCTTCACAAGGAGTGCTGCCTTAGCACGGAGTGCTGCCTTTGCACAGAGTGCTGCCTTCGCAAGGAGTGCTGCCTTCCCAGTGAGTGCTGCCTTCACAGGGAGTGCTGCCTTCGCAAGGAGTGCTGCCTTCGCAAGGAGTGTTGCCTTCGCAAAGAGTGCTTCCTTCGCAAGGAGTGCTGCGCTTGCAAGGAGTGCTGCCTTCGCAAGGTGTGCTGCCTTCGCTAGGAGTGCTGCCTTCGCAAGGGGAACTGCCTTCGCTAGGAGTGCTGCCTTCGCAAGGAGTGCTGCCTTCGCAAAGAGTGCTGCCTTCGCAAGGAGTGGTGCCAACGAAGAGTGGTGCCTTTTCACAGAGTTCTGCCTTCGCAAGGATTGCTGCCTTCGCAAGGAGTGCTGCCTTCGCTAGGAGTGCTGCCTTTGCAAGGAGTGCTGCCTTTGCTAGGAGTGCTGCCTTCGCAAGGAGTGCTGCCTTCGCACGGAGTGCAGCCATCGCACAGGGTGCAGCCTTTGCTAGGAGTACAACCTTCGCAAGGAGTGCTGCCTTCGCTAGGAATACTGCCTTTGCGCAGAGTGCTGCATTCGCAAGGAGTGTTGCCTTTGCAAGGAGTGCTGCCTTTGCTAGGAGTGCTGCCTTCGCAAGGAGTGCTGTCTTCGCAAGGAGTGCTGCCTTCGCAAGGAGTGCTGCCTTCGCAAGGAGTGCTGCCTTCGCAAGGAGTGCTGCCTTCACAGGGAGTGCTGCCTTCTTAAGGAGTGCTGCCTTCGCAAGGAGTGCTGCCTTCGCAAGGAGTATTGCCTTCGCAAGGAGTGCTGCCTTCGCAAGGAGTGCTGCCGTCGCAAGGAGTGCTGCCTTCGCAAGGAGTGCTGCCTTCGCTAGGAGTGCTGCCTTCGCTAGGAGAACTGCCTTCGCTAGGAGTGCTGCCTTTTGTAGGAGTGCTGCCTTCGCACAGAGTTCTGCCAATGCACGGAGTGCTGCCTTCGCACGGAGTGCAACCTTCGCACAGAGTGCAGCCTTTGCTAGGAGTGCTAACTTCGCAAGGAGTGCTGCCTTCACTAGGAATACTGCCTTTGCGCAGAGTGCTGCATTCGCAAGGAGTGCTGCCTTCGCAAGGAGTGCTGCCTTCGCTTGGAGTGTTACCTTCGCAAGGAGTGCTGCCTTCACAAGGAGTGCTGCCTTCGCTAGGAGTGCTGCCTCCGCACCGAGTGTTGCTTTCGCAGGGAATGATGCCTTCGCACGGAGTGCTGACTTCGCGTGGAGTGCAGCCATCGCAAGGAGTGCTGCCTTTGCAGGGTGTGCTGCCTCCGCAAGGAGTGCTGCCTTCCCAAGGGGTGGTGCCTACGCACGGAGTGCTGACTTTGCAAAGAGTGCTGCCTTCGCAAGGAGTGCTGCCTTTGCACAGAGTGCTGCCTTCGCAAGGAGTGGTGGCTTCGCAAGGAGTGCTGCTTTCGCACAGAGTGCTGCCTTCGCACAGAGTGCCGCCCTTGCAGGGAGTGCTGCCTTCGCAAGGAGTGCTGCCTTTGCAAGTGGTGGTGCCTACGCACGGAGTGCAGCCTTTGCACATAGTGCTGCCTTTGCAAGGAGTGCTGCCTTCGCAAGGAGTGCTGCCTTCGCACGGAGTGCTGCCTTTGCAAGGAGTGCTGCCTTTGCTAGGAGTGCTGCTTCGCAAGGAGTGCTGCCTTCGCTAGGAGTGCAGCCTTCGCACAGAGTGCAGCCTTTGCTAGGAGTGCTACCTTCGCAAGGAGTGCTGCCTTCGCTAGGAATAGTGCCTTTGCGCAGAGTGCTGCATTCGCAAGGAGTGCTGCCTTTGCAAGGAGTGCTGCCTTTGCTAGGAGGGCTGCCTTCGCAAGGAGTGCTGCTTTCGCTAGGAGTGGTGCCTTCGCTAGGAGTGCTGCCTTTGCTAGGAGTGCCTGCCTTCGCAAGGAGTGCTGCCTTTTTGCAGAGTGCTGCCTTCTCAAGGAGTGGTGCCTTCGCCCGGAGTGCTGCCTTCGCACAGAGTGCTGCCTTCGCAAGGAGTGCTGTCTTCGCAAGGAGTGCTGCCTTCGCAAGGAGAACTGCCTTCGCAAGAAGTGCTGCCTTCGCAAGGAGGGCTGCCTTCACAGGGAGTGCTGCCTTCACAAGGAGTGCTGACTTCGCAAGGAGTGCTGCCTTCGCAAGGAGTGCTGCCTTCGCAAGGAGTGTTGCCTTTGCAAGGATTGCTGCCTTCGCAAGGAGTGCTGCCGTCGCATGGAGTGCTGCCTTCGCAAGGAGTGCTGCCTTCGCAAGGAGTGCTGCCTTCGCTAGGAGTGCTGCCTTCGCTAGGAGAACTGCCTTCGGTAGGAGTGCTGCCATCGCACAGAGTGCTGCCTTTGCACGGAGTGCTGCCTTCGCACGGATTGCAGCCTTCGCACAGAGTGCAGCCTTTGCTAGGAGTGCTACCTTCTCAAGGAGTGCTGCCTTCGCTAGGAATACTGCCTTTGCGCAGAGTGCTGCAGTTGCAAGGAGTGGTGCCTTCGCAAGGAGTGCTGCCTTCGCTTGGAGTGCTGCCTTCGCTTGGAGTGCTGCCTTCGCTTGGAGTGCTGCCTTCGCTTGGAGTGCTGCCTTCGCTTGGAGTGCTGCCTTCGCAAGGAGTGCTGCCTTCGCAAGGAGTGCTGCCTTCGCAAGGAGTGCTGCCTTCGCAAGGAGTGCTGCCTTCGCAAGGAGTGCTGCCTTCGCAAGGAGTGCTGCCTTCGCAAGGAGTGCTGCCTTCGCTAGGAGTGCTGCCTCCGCACTGAGTGCTGCTTTCGCAGGGAGTGCTGAATTCGCATGGAGTGCTGACTTCGCATGGAGTGCAGCCATTGCAAGGAGTGCTGCCTTCGCAGGGTGTGCTGCCTCCGCAAGGAGTGCTGCCTTCCCAAGGGGTGGTGCCTATACACGGAGTGCTGCCTTTGCAAAGAGTGCTGCCTTTGCAAAGAGTGCTGCCTTCGCAAGGAGTGCTGCCTTTGCACAGAGTGCTGCCTTCACAAGGAGTGTTGGCTTCGTAAGGAGTGCTGCCTTCGCACGGAGTGCTGCCTTCGCACAGAGTGCTGCCCTCGCAGGGAGTGCTGCCTTCGCAAGGAGTGCTGCCTTCGCAAGGAGTGGTGCCTACAAACGTAGTGCTGCCTTCGCACAGAGTGCTAATTTCGCACAGAGTGCAGCCTTCGCACGTAGTGCTGCCTTTACACAGAGTGCTGCCTTCGCAAGGAGTGCTGCCTTTGCAAGGAGTGCTGCCTTCGCAAGGAATGCTGCCGTCGAAGGAGTGCTGCCTTCACAAGGAGTGCTGCCTTAGCACGGAGTGCTGCCTTTGCACAGAGTGCTGCCTTCGCAAGGAGTGCTGCCTTCCCAGTGAGTGCTGCCTTCACAGGGAGTGCTGCCTTCGCAAGGAGTGCTGCCTTCGCAAGGAGTGTTGCCTTCGCAAAGAGTGCTTCCTTCGCAAGGAGTGCTGCGCTTGCAAGGAGTGCTGCCTTCGCAAGGTGTGCTGCCTTCGCTAGGAGTGCTGCCTTCGCAAGGGGAACTGCCTTCGCTAGGAGTGCTGCCTTCGCAAGGAGTGCTGCCTTCGCAAAGAGTGCTGCCTTTGCAAGGAGTGGTGCCAACAAAGAGTGCTGCCTTTTCACAGAGTTCTGCCTTCGCAAGGATTGCTGCCTTCGCAAGGAGTGCTGCCTTCGCTAGGAGTGCTGCCTTTGCAAGGAGTGCTGCCTTTGCTAGGAGTGCTGCCTTCGCAAGGAGTGCTGCCTTCGCACGGAGTGCAGCCATCGCACAGGGTGCAGCCTTTGCTAGGAGTGCAACCTTCGCAAGGAGTGCTGCCTTCGCTAGGAATACTGCCTTTGCGCAGAGTGCTGCATTCGCAAGGAGTGTTACCTTTGCAAGGAGTGCTGCCTTTGCTAGGAGTGCTGCCTTCGCAAGGAGTGCTGTCTTCGCAAGGAGTGCTGCCTTCGCAAGGAGTGCTGCCTTCGCAAGGAGTGCTGCCTTCGCAAGGAGTGCTGCCTTCACAGGGAGTGCTGCCTTCTTAAGGAGTGCTGCCTTCGCAAGGAGTGCTGCCTTCGCAAGGAGTATTGCCTTCGCAAGGAGTGCTTCCTTCGCAAGGAGTGCTGCCGTCGCAAGGAGTGCTGCCTTCGCAAGGAGTGCTGCCTTCGCTAGGAGTGCTGCCTTCGCTAGGAGAACTGCCTTCGCTAGGAGTGCTGCCTTCGGTAGGAGTGCTGCCTTCGCACAGAGTTCTGCCAATGCACGGAGTGCTGCCTTCGCACGGAGTGCAACCTTCGCACGGAGTGCAGCCTTTGCTAGGAGTGCTAACTTCGCAAGGAGTGCTGCCTTCGCTAGGAATACTGCCTTTGCGCAGAGTGCTGCATTCGCAAGGAGTGCTGAATTCGCAAGGAGTGCTGCCTTCGCTTGGAGTGTTACCTTCGCAAGGAGTGCTGCCTTCACAAGGAGTGCTGCCTTCGCTAGGAGTGCTGCCTCCGCACCGAGTGTTGCTTTCGCAGGGAATGATGCCTTCGCACGGAGTGCTGACTTCGCATGGAGTGCAGCCATCGCAAGGAGTGCTGCCTTCGCAGGGTGTGCTGCCTCCGCAAGGAGTGCTGCCTTCCCAAGGGGTGGTGCCTACGCACGGAGTGCTGACTTTGCAAAGAGTGCTGCCTTCGCAAGGAGTGCTGCCTTTGCACAGAGTGCTGCCTTCGCAAGGAGTGGTGGCTTCGCAAGGAGTGCTGCTTTCGCACAGAGTGCTGCCTTCGCACAGAGTGCCGCCCTTGCAGGGAGTGCTGCCTTCGCAAGGAGTGCTGCCTTCGCAAGTGGTGGTGCCTACGCACGGAGTGCAGCCTTTGCACATAGTGCTGCCTTCGCAAGGAGGGGTGCTTTCGTAAGGAGTGCTACCTTCGCACCGGGTGCTGCCTTCGCAGGGAGTGCTGCCTTCGCAAGGAGTGCTGCCTTTGCAAGGAGTGCTGCCTCCGCAAGGAGTGCTACCTTCGCTAGGAATACTGCCTTCGCTTGGAGTGCTACCTTTGCAAGTAGTGCTGCCTGCGCAGGGAGTGCTGCATTTGCAAAGTGTGCTCCTTTCACAAGGAGTGGTGCCTACGCACGGAGTCATGCTTCTGCACAGAGTGCTGCCTTCGTAAGGATTGCTGCCTTCGGAAGGATTGCTGCCTTTGCATGGAGTGCTGTCTTCGCAAGGAGTGCTGCGTTCGCAAGGAGTGCTGCCTTCGCAAGGAGTGCTGCCTTCGCAAGGAGTGCTGCCTGTGCAAGGAGTGCTGCCTGCGCAAGGAGTGCTGCCTTCGCTAGGAGTGCTGCCTTCGTTAGGAGTGCTGCCTTTGCAGGGAGTGCTGCATTCGCAAGGGGTGGCGTCTTTGCTCAGATTGCTGCCTTCGCTTGGAGTGCTGCCTTCGCACGTAGTGCTGCCTTCGCGGGCAGTGCTGCCTTTGCACAGAGTGCTGCCTTGGCAAGGAGTGCTGCCTTCGCACGGAGTGTTGCCTTTGCACGGAGTGCTCCCTTTGCAAGGAGAGCTGCCTTCGCAAGGAGTGCTGCCTTCGCAAGGAGGGCTGCCTTCGCAGGGACTGCTGCCTTCACAAGGGGTGGTGCCTTCGCAAGTAGTGCTGCCTTCGCAGGGAGTACTGCCTTTGCAAGGAGTGCTGCCTTGGAAGGAGTGCTCCCTTCGCAAGGAGTGCTGCCTTAGCAAGGAGTGCTGCCTTCGCTAGGAGTGCTGCCTTCACAAGGAGGGCTGACTTCGCAAGGAGGGCTGCCTTCGCAGGGAGTTCTGCCTTCACAAGGGGTATTGCTTTCGCAAGTATTGCTGCTTTCTTTGCGAAGGCAGCACTCCTTGCGAAGGCAGCACTCCTAGCGAAAGCAGTTCCCCTTGCGAAGGCAGCACTCCTAGCGAAGGCAGCACTCCTTGCGAAGGCAGCACTCCTTGCGAAGGCAGCACTCCTTGCGACCGCAGCACTCCTTGCGAAGGAAGCACTCCTTTGCGAAGGCAACACTCCTTTGCAAGGAGTGCTGCCTTCCAAGGAGTGCTCCATTTGCAAGGAGTGCTGCCTTCGTAAGGAGTGCAGCCTTAGCAAGGAGTGCTGCGTTCGCTAGGAGTGCTGCCTTCGCAGGGAGAGCTGCCTTCGCAATGGATGGTGCCTACGCTCGGAGTGCTGCCTTTGCAAGGAGTGCTTCCTTCGCAAGGAGTGCTGCCTTCGCACGGAGTGCTGCCTTTGCACAGAGTGCTGCCTTTGCACAGAGTGCTGCCTTTGCACAGAGTGCTCCCTTTGCAAGGAGTGTTGCCTTCGTAAGGAGTGCTGCCTTAGCAAGGAGTGCTGCCTTCGCTAGGAGTGCTGCCTTCACAAGGAGGGCTGCCTTCGCAAGGAGGGCTGCCTTCGCAGGGAGTTCTGCCTTCACAAGGGGTATTGCTTTCGCAAGTAGTGCTGTTTTCTTTGCGAAGGCAGCACTCCTTGCGAAGGCAGCACTCCTAGCGAAGGCAGATCCCCTTGCGAAGGCAGCACTCCTAGCGAAGGCAGCACTCCTTGCGAAGGCAGCACTCCTTGCGAAGGCAGCACTCCTTGTGACCACAGCACTCCTTGCGAAGGAAGCACTCCTTGCGAAGGCAACACTCCTTTGCAAGGAGTGCTGCCTTCCAAGGAGTGCTCCCTTTGCAAGGAGTGCTGCCTTCGAAAGGAGTGCAGCCTTCGCAAGGAGTGTTGCGTTCGCTAGGAGTGCTCCCTTCGCAGGGAGAGCTGCCTTCGCAATGGATGGTGCCTACGCTCGGAGTGCTGCCTTTGCAAGGAGTGCTTCCTTCGCAAGGAGTGCTGCCTTCGCACGTAGTGCTGCCTTTACGCAGAGTGCTGCCTTCACAAGGAGTGCTGCCTTTGTAAAAAGAGTGCTGCCTTCGCAAGGAGTGCTGCCGTCGAAGGAGTGCTGCCTTCACAAGGAGTGCTGCCTTAGCACGGAGTGCTGCCTTTCCACAGAGTGCTACCTTCGCAAGGAGTGCTGCCTTCACAAGAGTGCTGCCTTCGCAAGGAGCGCTTCCTTCCCAAGGAGTGCTCCCTTGGCATGGAGTGCTGCCTTCGCTAGGAGTGCTGCCTTCGCAGTGAGTCCTACCTTCACACGGAGTGCTGCCTTCGCAAGGAGTGCTGCCTTCGCAAGGAGTGCTGCCTTCGCAAGGAGTGCTGCCTTCGCTAGGAGTACTGCCTTCGCAAGGGGAACTGCCTTCGCTAGGAGTGCTGCCTTCGCAAGCAGTGCTGCCTTCGCAAAGAGTGCTGCATTCGCAAGGAGTGGTGCCTACGAAGAGTGCTGCCTTTTCACAGAGTTCTGCCATCGCAAGTGGTGCTGCCTTCGCAAGGAGTGCTGCCTTCGCTTGGAGTGCTGCCTTTGCAAGGAGTGCTGCCTTTGCAAGGAGTGCTGCCTTTGCTAGGAGTGCTGCCTTCGCAAGGAGTGCTGCCATTGTGCAGAGTGCTGCCTTCTCAAGGAGTGCTGCCTTCGCACTAAGTGCTGCCTTTGCACAGAGTGCTGCCTTTGCACAGAGTGCTGCCTTTGCACAGAGTGCTGCCTTCGCAAGGAGTGCTGTCTTCGCAAGGAGTGCTGCCTTCGCAAGGAGTGTTGCCTTCGCAAAGAGTGCTGCCTTTGGTGGGAGTACTGCCTTCGCTAGGAGTGCTGCCTTCGCATGTTGTGCTGTCTGCGCAGGGAGTGCTGACTTCGCAAGGAGTGCTGCCTTCTCTAGGAGTGCTACCTTCGCAAGGATTGCTATATTTGCAAAGTGTACTCCCTTCGCAAGGATTGCGGCCTTTGCAAGGAGTGCTGTCTTCGCAAGGAGTGCTGCCTTCGCAAGGAGTGCTGCCTTCGCAAGGAGTGCTGCCTTCGCAAGGAGTGCAGCCTTCGCAAGGAGTGCTGCCTTCGCAAGGAGTGCTGCCTGCGCAAAGCGTGCTGCCCTCGCTGGGAGTGCTGCCTTCGTTAGGAGTGCTGTCTTTCCAGGGAGTGCTGCATTCGCAAGAGGTGGTGTCTTTGCACAGAGTGCTGCCTTCGCTAGGAGTGCTGCCTTCGCACATAGTGCTGCCTTCGCAGGGAGTGCTGCCTTTGCACAGAGTGCTGCCTTGGCAAGGAGTGCTGCCTTTGCAAGGAGTGCTGCCTTTGCAAGGAGTGCTCCCTTTGCAAGGAGTGATGCCTTCGCAAGGAGTGCTGCCTTCGCAAGGAGGGCTGCCTTCGCAGGGACTGCTGCCTTCACAAGGGGTGGTGCCTTCGCAAGTAGTGCTGCCTTCGCAGGGAGTACTGCCTTTGCAAGGAGTGCTGCCTTGCAAGGAGTGCTCCCTTCGCAAGGAGTGCTGCCTTAGTAAGGAGTGCTGCCTTCGCTAGGAGTGCTGCCTTCACAAGGAGGGCTGCCTTCGCAAGGAGGGCTGCCTTCGCAGTGAGTTCTGCCTTCACAAGGGGTATTGCCTTCGCAAGTAGTGATGCTTTCGCAGGGAGTACTGCCTTTGCAAGGAGTGCTGCCTTCCAAGGAGTGCTCCCTTTGCAATGAGTGCTGCCTTCATAAGGAGTGCAGCCTTCGCAAGGAGTGCTGCGTTCGCTAGGAGTGCTGCCTTCGCAGGGAGTGCAGCCTTCGCAAGGAGTGCTGCCTTCGCAAGGAGTGCTGCCTTTGCAAGCAGTGCTTCCTTCGCAAGGAGTGCTGCCTTCCCAAGGAGTGCTGCCTTCGCAAGGAAGGCTACCTTCGCAGGGGGTGCTGCCTTTCCAGGGAGTGCTGCCTTCGCAAGGAGTGGTGCCTACAAACGTAGTGCTGCCTTCGCACAGAGTGCTAATTTTGCACAGAGTGCTGCCTTCGCACGGAGTGCAGCCTTCGCACGTAGTGCTGCCTTTACACAGAGTGCTGCCTTCGCAAGGAGTGCTGCCTTTGCAAGGAGTGCTGCCTTCGCAAGGAGTGCTGCCGTCGAAGGAGTGCTGCCTTCACAAGGAGTGCTGCCTTAGCACGGAGTGCTGCCTTTGCAACGAGTGCTGCCTTCGCAAGGAGTGCTGCCTTCGCAAGGAGTGCTGCCTTCGCAAGGGGTGGTGCCTACGCACGGGGTGCTGCCTTTGCACAGAATGCTGCCTTTGCACTGAGTGCTGCCTTCGCAATGGGTGGATCCTTCGTAAGGAGTGCTGCCTTCACAAGGAGTGCTGCCTTTGCAAGGAGTGCTGCCTTCGCTGTCTTTGGAATGTGTGTTGTTTTTGCAAGGCGTGCTCACTTATCAAGTCGTGCTGTTTTGGCAAAGCGTGCTGTCTAGGCAAGGCGTGCGGTCTTTGAAGGTGTGCTGTCTCTTCAAGGTGAGCCGTCTTTGCAAGCTTTGCTGCTTTCTCAATGCGTGCTGTTTTGACAATGTCTGCTTCCTTGGCAGGGCGTTCTGTCTTGGCAAGGCATGCTGTCTTAGCAGCCGTGCTTTCTTAGCAGGGTGTGCTGTCTTCACCAGGCGTGCTACCTTCGCAAGCTGTGCTGCCTTTACAACGAATACTGTTTTGGCAAGGTGTGCTGTCTTGGCAAGGCGTGCTGTCTTGGCAAGGCGTGGTGCGTTTGCTAGGCGTGCTGTCTTGGAAAGATGTGCTGTGTTCACAATGCGTGCTATCTTGGCAACGAGTGTTGCCTTCGCAGGTAGTGCTGCCTTCGCACAGAGTGCTGCCTTTGCACAGAGTGCTGCCTTCGCAAGGAGTGCTGCCTTTGCACAGAGTGCTGTCTTTGCACAGAGTGCTTCCTTTGCAAGGAGTGCTTCCTTTGCAAGGAGTGCTTCCTTTGCAAGGAGTGCTGCCTTCGCAAGGAGTGCTGCCTTCGCTAGGAGTGCTGCCTTCGCTAGGAGTGCTGCCTTCGCAGGGAGTGCTGCCTTCGCTAGGAATGCTGCCTTCGCTAGGAGTGCTGCCTTCGCTAGGATTGCTGCCTTCACAAGGAGTGCAGCCTTCGTACGGAGTGCTGCCTTTGCACAGAGTGCTGTCTTCGCACAGAGTGCTGCCTTCGCATGGAATGCTGCCTTTGCACAGAGTGCTGCCTTCGCAAGGAGTGCTGCCTTCGCAGGGAGTGCTGCCTTCACAAGGGGTGGTGCCTACGCACGTAGTGCTGCCTTCGCACAGAGTGCTGCCTTCGCCTGGAGTGCTGCCTTCGCAAGGGGTGGTGCCTTCGCAAGGAGTGCTGCCTTCGCAGGGAGTGCTGTCTTTGCAAGGAGTGCTGCCTTCGCTGTCTTTGCAATGTGTGTTGTCTTTGCAAGGCGTGCTCACTTATCAAGTCGTGCTGTTTCGGCAAAGCGTGCTGTCTTGGCAAGGCGTGCGGTCTTTGAAGGTGTGCTGTCTTTTCAAGGTGAGCTGTCTTTGCAAGCTGTGCTGCTTTCTTAATGCATGCTGTTTTGGCAATGTCTGCTTCCTTGGAAGGGCGTTCTGTCTTGGCATGGTGTGCGATGCTTCCTTAGCAAGGCATGCTGTCTTCACCAGGCGTGCTATCTTCGCAAGCTGTGCTGCCTTTACAATGAATGCTGTGTTGGCAAGGTGTGCTGTCTTGGCGTGCTGTCTTGGCAAGGCGTGGTGCATTCGCTAGGCGTGCTGTCTTGGAAAGATGTGCTGTGTTCACAATGCGTGCTGTCTTGGCAAGGCGTGCTGTCTTTACAAGGCGTGCTGTCTCGACAGTGCGTGCTACCTTGACAATGCTTGCTGTCTTGAGAATGGTTGCTTTCTTCGCAAGACGTGCTGTCTTCACAAGGCATGCTGTCTTCACAGAGCGTGCTGTCTTGGCAAGGCGTCCTGTCATTGTAATGCGTTCTGTCTTGGCAATGCGTGCTGTCATGGCAAGGTGTGCTGTCTCGGCAAGGGATGCTGTCTTGGCAAGGCGTGGTGCCTTGGTAAAATATTCTGTCTTCGCTTGCCTTCTCTCTTTTCAAGGCACGCTGACTTAGAAAGATATGCTGTCTTTGCAAGGCGTGTTGTCATTGTAAGGTGTGCTGTCTTCATAAGGCATGCTGTATTTGCAAGGTGTGCTGCCAACGCAAGGCATGCTGTCTTGGCAACACGTGCCATCTTTGCAAGGCTTGCTGTCTCGGCAAGGGAAGCTGTCTTGGCAAGGCGTGCTGTCTAGGTATGTTGTTCTATCTTGGCAAGGCGTGCTGTCTTGACAGAGCTCGCTGTCTTGACAGGGCGTCCTGTCTTGAGACGGCGTGATGTCTTCACAAGGCATGCTGTCTTCACAAGGCGTGCTGTCTTCGCAAGGTGTGCTGTCTTGGCAAGGCATGCTGTCTTCGCTTGGTGTGCTGCCTTAACAAGCAGTGCTGTCTTCGCAATCCTTCATTCTTTGCAAGGTGTGCTGTCTTCACAAGCCTTCTTTCTTTGCAAGGTTTGCTGTCTTAGTAAGCTGTCTGTCTTTGCAAGGTGTGCTGTCTTTGCAAGGCGTGCTGTCTTTGCAAGGCGTGCTGCCTTCGCAAGGCATGCTGTCTTCAGGTGTGCTGTCTTCGCAAGGTGTGCTGTCTTTACAAGGCGTGCTGTATTGATAGGGTGTGCTGTCTTGTTAAGGTGTGCTGTTGTGGCAAAGCGTGCTGCCTTTGCAAGGTGTGCTGTCTTCACAAGGTGTGCTGTTTTGGGTAGGTGTACCCTCTTGGCATAGTGTGCTGCCTTTGCAAGGTGTGCTGCCTTTGCAAGGTGTGCTGTCTTGACATGATGTGCTGTTTTGGGTAGGTGTGCCATCTTGGCAAGACATGCTGTCTTGGCAAGACATGCTGTATAGGCGAGGCGCATCGTCTTGGCAAGGCATGCCATCTTGGACAATCCTTCTGTCTTGGCAAGGTGTTGCCATGGCAAGGCGCGCTGCCTTGGCGAGGCGTGCTGTCTTCACAAGCCTTCTTTCTTTGCAAGGTGTGCTGTCTTTTCAAGCCGTCTGCCTTCGCAAGGCATGCTGTCTTTGCAAGCCTTCTTTCTTTGCAAGGTGTGCTGTCATTTCTAGCCATCTGTCTTCGCAAGGCATGCTGTCTTTGCAAGGCGTGCAGCCTTCGCAAGGTGTGCTGTCTTTGCAAGGAGTGCTGTCTTGGCAAGGAGTGTTTTCCTGGCAGTGCCTACTGTCTGGGAAATGCGTGTTGCCTTGGCAAGGTGTGCTGTCTTGGCAAGTCGTGCGGTCTTGACAAGGCGTGCTGTCTTGGCAAGGCGTTTTCTTGGGAATGCATCCTGGCTTTACGAGTCATGCTGTCTTGGCAAGGCGTCCTGCCTTGGCAAGGCGATCTGTCTTGGCAAGGCGATCTGTCTTGGCAAGGCGTGCTGTCTTGGCAAGGTGTGCTGTCTTGGCAAGGTGTGCTTCCTTGGCAAGGTGTGCTCGGCAAGGCGTGCTGTCTTGGCAAGGCGTGCTGTCTTGGCTAGGCGTGCTGTATTGGGAAGGCATGCTGTGTTGGTAAGGCGTGCTGTCTTGGCTAGTTGTGCTGTCTTGGCTAGGTGTGCTGTCTCGGCAATGCATGGTGTCCTGGCAAGACATGCTGCATTGGCAAGGTGTGCTGCCTCGGCTACGCGTGCTGTCTTGGGAAGGCATGCTGCCTTGGCAAGTCGTGCTGTCTTGGCAAGGTGTGCTGTCTTTGTAAGTTGCGCTGTCTTGGCAGGGCGTGCTGTCTTCACGAAGTGGGCTGTCTTGGAAAATTGTGCTGTCTTGGCAAGGTGAGTTGTCTTGGCAACATGTGCTGCCTCCACATGGCATACTATCTACACATGGCATACTGTCTATACAATGTGTTCTATCTACACAAGGCGCGCTGTCTACACAAAGCATCCTGCCTACACAAGGCGTGCTGTCTACCCAAGGCGAGTTGCCTACACAGTGATTGCTGTCTCAAAAGGGCGTGCAGTCTACAAAAGAGGTGCTGTCTTCGCAAGGCATTCTGCCTTTGCATGCCATGCCACCATTTCAAGACGTGCTGTCTTCGCAAATAGTCCTGTTTTCGCAAGGTGTGCCGTCTTTGCAAGGCGTGCTCTCTTGGCAAGGCATGCTGTTTTGGCAAGTTTTACTGTCTTGGCTATCTGTGGTGTCTTTGCAAGCCTACTGTCTTTGCAAGGCATCCTGTTTTTGCAAGGAGTACTGTCCTATCAAGCCGTGTTGTCTTCCCAAGCCATGCTGCCTTTGCAAGGCGTGCTGTATCCACAAGGCATGCTGTCTCGGGAAGGCATGCTGTCTCCACAAGGTGTGCTGACTTTGCAAGGCGTGCTGTCTTCACAAGGCGTGCTGTCTTCGCAAGGCGAGTTGTATTCGCAATGGCAGCTGCCTTCACACATGCTGTCTCTGCAAAGCATGCTATCTTTGCAAAGCGTGCTGCCTTATCAGGGCGTGCTGTCTTGGCAAGGTGTGGTGTCTTCGCAAGGCGTCCTGTCTTCACAAGGAGTGATGTCTTCACAAGGAATGCTGTCTTGGCAAAGTGTGCTGTCTTGGCAAGGCGTGTGTTCTTCACAAGGTGTGCTGTCTTCGCAAGGCGTGTAGTTTTGGCGAGGCGTGCTGTCATGGCAATGCATGCTGTCTTGTCAAAGTGTACATTCTTGTCAAGGCATGCTGTCTTGTCAAGGCGTGCTGTCTTGGCAAGGTGTGCTGTCTTCGCAAGGTGTGCTGCCTTGGCAAGGCGTGCTGTCTTTGCAAGGAGTGCTGTCTTGGCAAGGTGTGCTGTCTTGGCAAGGTGTGCTGTCTTGGTAAGGGGTGCTGTCATGGTGAAGCGTGCTGTCTTGGCAATTCATGCTGTCTACTCATGGTGCTCTTTCTACACATGGCGTGGTATCTAAACATGTCGTGCTGTCTGCAGATTTCGTGCAGTCTACACATGACATGCTGTCTACACATGGTATACTATATACACATGGCATACTGTCTGTACATGTCTATGGAAGATGTGTCCACAGCTCGTGGTCGTGTGGTAGCGTTCTCGCTTCCTGCGCACGAGGTCCCGGGTTCGATTCCCGGTGGGGTTAGGGATTTTCTCTGCCTCGTGATGACTGGGTGTTGTGTGTCTTTCATCATCATTTCATCATCATTGACTCGGAAGTCGCCGAAGTGGCGCCAACTAAAAAGGACTTTTAATACGGCGGCCGAACTTCCCCGAATGCGGCCTCCCAGCCAACAATGCCTTACGATCGTTTCATTTATGGAAGATGTGCTCTCTATACAAAGTGATCTATCTACACTCGGCGAGTTGTCTACACAAGGCATCCTGCCTACACGAGGCATGCTATATACACAAGGCGAGCTATCTACACAATGATTGCTGTCTGAAAAAGGCGTGCAGTCTAAACAAGAGGTGCTGTCTTCGCAAGGCATGCTGCCTTCACATGCCATGCCATCTTTTCAAAACATGCTGTCTTTGCAAGCCATCCAGTTTCTGCAAGGCGTGCTGTCTTGGTATGGCATGCTGTCTTTGCAAGCCATGCTGTTTTGGCAAGGCATGCTGTCTTCGCGAGTCGTACTGTCTTGACAAGCCGTGGTGTCTTTGCAAGCCTTCTGTCTGTGCAAGGGGTGCAGTCTTTGCAAGGAGTGCTGTGTTGGCAAGGTGTGCTCTCTTGCCAAGGTATGCAGTCTTGGCAAGGTGTGCTGTCTTGGCAAGGTTGTGCTGTCTTGGCAAGGTGTGCCATCTTGGCAAGGTGTGCTGTCTTGGCAAGGTGTGCTGTCTTGGCAAGGTTTTCTGTCTTGGCAAGGTTTGCTGTCTTGGCAAGGTGTGCTGTCTTTGCAAGGAGTGCTGATTTATTAATGCCTGCTGTCTCAGCAAGGCATGCTTTCTCAGCAAGGCGTGCTGTCTTGGCAAGGCATGCTTTCTTGGCTATGTGTGCTCTCTGGGCAAGGTGTGCTGTCTTGGCTATGCATAATATCTTCGCTACGCATACTGTCTTATCAAGGCGTGCTGTCTACACATTGTGTGCTTTCTACAGATGGCGTGCTATCTACACATGGCATCCTGTCTGCAGATTTCGTTCAGTCTACACATGACATGCTGTCTACACATGGCGTACTGTCTACATATGTCTTTGGAAGACATTCTGTCTACACAATGTGTTCTGTCTACACAAGGTGTGCTGTCTACATAAGACATGCTGCCTACACAAGGCGAGCTGTCTACTTAAGGATGGCTGTCTGCAAAAAGAGTGCTGTCTACACAAGGTGTGCTGTCTTCACAAGGCATGCTGCTTTCGCATGCCATGGCATCTTTTGAGGGCGTGCTGTCTTCGCTAGCCATCCTGTTTTCACAAGGCAAGCTGCTCTAGCAAGTTGTGCTGTCTTGGCAAGGCATGCTGTCTTGGCAAGGCATACTGTTTTCACAAGGTGTGCTGTTTTCTCAAGGTTTGCTGTCTTAGAAAGCCGTGCTGTTTTAGCAAGCCATGATCTCTTACCAAGGCATGCTTTCTTAGCAAGGTGTGCTGTCTTGGCAAGGCATGCTGTCTTAGCAAGGCATGCTGTCTTGGCAAGGCGTGCTCTCTTCATAAGGTGTGCTGTCTTCGCAAGATGAGCTGTCTTCACAAGGTGTGCCATCATTGCAAGTCATGCTTCGCAAGGTGTGCTGTCTTGGCAAGGCATGCTGTCTTGGCAAGGCGTGCTGTCTTGGCAAGGCATGCTCTCTTCGTAAGGTGTTCTGTCTTCACAAAGTGAGCTGTCTTCACAAGGTGTGCCATCATTGCAAGTCATGCTTCGCAACATGTGCTGTCTTGTCAAGGCATGCTGTCTTGGCAAGGTGTGCTGTCTTGGCAATGCATGCTGTCTTGGCAAGGCATGCTTTCTTGGCAAGGTGTGCTGTTTTGGCAATGCGTGCTGTCTTCTCAAGGCATGCTGTCTTGTCAAGGTGTCCTGCCTTGTCAAGGCATGCTGTTCTGGCTATGCAAGGTGTTTTGTCTGGGAATTGTGTTCCATCTTGGCAAGGTGTGCCATCTTTCAAATGTGTGCCATCTTTGCAAGGTGTGAATTCTTTGCAAGCTGTGAATTCTTTGCAAGGCATGCTGTATTTGCATGGTTTGCTGTCTTTGCAAGTTGTTCTGTCTTTGCAAGTCGTGCCATCTCTTTAAATTCTGCTGTCTCTGCAATGCATGCTATCTTTGAAACGTGTGCTGTCTTTGCAAGGCGTGCTGTCTTTGCAAGGTGTGCTGTTTTTGCAAGATGTGCTGCCTTCACAAGCAGTGCTGCTTTCACATGGCATGCTGCCCTACAAGGCATGATGCCTTCACAAGGCATGCTGTCTTTAAAAGGCGTCCTGCCTTCGCAAGGTGTGCTGCCTTCGCAAGCTGTGCTGCCTTCATATGACATGCTGCCTTCGCAAGGCGTGCTGCCTTCGCAAGGTATACTGCCTTCTTGAGGTTGGCTGCCTTGACATGGAGTCCTGCTTTTGCTAAGCGTTCCTCCATCACAAGGCGCGCTGTCTTTCCAAGCCGTGCTGCCTTTGTAAGGCTATTTGTCTTCGCAAGGCGAGCTTTGTCACTACGAGTTCTGCATTTGCAAGGTGTGCTGTCCTCATAAGATGAGCTGATTTTGTAAGTCATGCTGCCTTTACCAGTTGTGCTGCCAATGCAAGTCGTGCTGTGTTGCCATGACATGCTGTCTTGGCAAGACATGCTGTCTTCACAAGGTGTGCCATCTTTGCAAGTCGTGCTGTCTACACAAGGTGTGCTATCTTCACACGGTGTACTGCCTTTGGAAATCGTACTGTCTTCGCTGTCTTGGAAAGGCAGCATGCACTATAAAGGCAATATGCACTATAAAACAAGCACACAATGGAATGGCAGCACAAGCTGCAAAGGCAGCACATGCTGCAATGGCTGCATATGCCAAAAAGGCTGGATAGGCCACAAAGGCTGCACACCATGCAAAGGGTGCAAATGCTGCAACAGCAGCACATGCTGCAATGGCAGCACACACTACGAAGGCAGCACATGCTACAAAGGCGGCGCACAATACTAGGCAGCACACACTGCAAAGGCAGCCCACGCTGAGAAATGCAGCACAAACTGAAAACTCAGCACATATTGGAAAGGCATCACACAATGGCAAGGTACTGCACACTGGAAAGCCAGCACTCACTGGGAAGCAAGCATACAATGAAATAACAACACACTGTAAAGTGTCACAATGTGGATAGGCAGCACACACTGAAAGGCTGGAAACACTAGAAAAGCAGAAGACAATGGACGGGCGCCTTTGAAATCTTCTGCCAAAATGATATTACCTTAATGAAATCTGAAGAGAGGGACAATTTCGTATTTAAAGAAACTCTGCTCGTTTACCTCGTTTACTGCTACCAGGTGGAACATATATATTAAATAGCCAGGTGTTGTAAACAGTACAAGCTACAACTGTATTACATATGAGTTTTCAACGTGATCCACTATTATGCCCTCTTTCGCGAGTATCACGGTCTCTAATTCATCTCCAGTTCCAGCATTAATTACAGCACTATATCCCAATACATCGTGTAGTGCAGTATCCTTTACTTCTGTAACTAGAATAATATCAGTGTTTGCCTCATACATAAAGTCTTTCAACCTACTTGCTTTTAGGGAGCTCCCTATGCTGTTTATGGATTCATAATGTATCACATTTTATAAACTCTACTCTTTCATCGCATGCAGTCAGTATGAAAGCTGTGGATAAGTGTCACATACGTATCCACCTCTGTCGCTTGGTTTGGATGAGGTAACCATTCCCCCCCCCCCCCCCCTTGCAATCTTAGTAAGCATCCAGCGAAAATCGTGCACACACACACATGTGAAACTCTTAAATTGACCGAATCAGTTCGATAGCTGTGATTCAGGGCCTAGTGTAATGCCACCATGTGTTTGAAACCTCCGCAAAGAATTCTGTTGCATGGTTCATACTGATGTCTCGATATCGCCATCGTGTAACTTACAGCAAGTATTTTATTCTTGTCGCTCACCTACATTAAGGAAAATGGGAAACATTTACCACCTTCCGATATTGTTGTCATTGTTAGTAAGTAGAATAAAAGTAGTCTCTGGTCAGGAGAAACTAAAAGCGATTATTTGTTTCCACAGACAGAGCTTAACAATTCGTATCAGTACACTGTCCCATCCAAGAGGCAGATTCGTTACTCTGTCGTATGCATATAACGAGATAACATAAAGACTTTACGTCACAGCTACTCAGTTTATGGGGCCAGGTAACCTACACACATCGTCATGATTCACTTCTTGTTTGCTGAGATAATATAAATTTCATAAGTAAAATGACATTGCAAGTTGTTGTTGTAGTGAACATCTTCTAAAAGCTTAATGCAAAGACACACATGGTCATCCTGACTGACGATGCGAGGAAGTAAATTGACTGGCTCGGTTAAGAGGTGTATATAATTTTGATTCGTTTCACAATAGATTCACGTAGAATGGTCATTTTTGAAAGTTTCGGCGAACAATACAGTTAAGACTTTGATTACGATACATGCATCACATTCTTGTAAAGCTATTGTATTAATCGTGTGCTACTTTCGATATTAACCGCAATTGCAGAAAGCAGCAATGAATATGTCTCGTCTCGTTTCTCCGGTCGTTTCCCGTACTGTGCGACCCACAGAGCTCTATCGCTGCATCAGCGGTCGATTGTTGCCGCCACGGAATGATGGCAGTTAAAATTCAAATTTCCTCCAAGTATAAGGGATTCTACGATATAAATGAAAATGGAAAGAAGTAACGAAAGCGGCAACTAGCAGTCAAACTCAACTATCCTGGTGGTTTAATGCTATGACAATTTTAAACAATAAACTACGCAGTGGAACTAAGGGCTATCACAGGAATCTGCAATGTACCCTCGATGTACAAACTGATTAAAGTTTTCGTCCTTGCCACTTCTCATTTTACAGACAACTGATTCTGACTACTTCTTATGAACTGCACTTAACTGAGGCCATAACTCATGTCGAAGTTGTCTGTTTCTATTACTACTATCGTATCTTTCTTAGGTAAAGAACTAGCAAAATAGCAGTTTTGCGTTTAGCATGCAATCATCCAGGATACAATTTCTACAGTCAGAGCATTTTCTGTTGCGGCATAGGAATGATTTTGTGATTACATCTACATGGAATTCATCTGTAACTTTATGTACTCAATATTTAGTAACTGGGCCAACCGAATTACATACTGCACAGTGTGAACAATTGCTGCAATTTTGGTGGCAACAACAACAAACAACCAGTGAATGCCGAGATTTGGCTGTAGAATAGTGGCAACACAGAGCTACCGTTGCAGCCGAGTGGTTCATGAAACCCTGGCCGTGACCACAGCGGCTGAGGCGCGTCTACAGCCGTAGCAACCGCACAGCAGCCCACACTGAGGTGTGACGTCACACGGCACCCCTGTCTCGGTTGACCACCCACAACGTGTTTCGCTACATTTGATCAATTCACTACTTGCTCATACCTGAAACGTCAGTATGTTTTTCTTTTTTTGTTATCAATATAAACAAATGAAACGTGTTGTATAATACTTCCCTACGAGGGGCATTGTTATTAACAATTTTACATTCAATTTTTATCAATAGCTTATTCGTTAGTTACCCCATTTCCTCTTTCTACGCTCAGTTAGCGTCAACCAAATCACGCGTACCTTAGAAACTTGGACCTTTTTACCAGGTACATCTCCAGAAGTATTAGGTACATAACATGTCTTTGTAATTTACACGCAGAACTTAATTTTCTAAGAAAAAGACAGACGTCAATCCTTATCTCTGTTTAAGATACGCGTCGGAATCTCTCCCTACTTGAAGCGGCGAACGTATGTCCGAAACTCCACCCATTGCTCATCCTTGCATATACTGCCGATTGCAACGTGCGCGCCCAGTGGTCACTGACCAGTTACGCCATTGTAATCTGTCCAGAGTGAGTTGTTTCGCCGTCCACAGATTATTACAGAACGTGCACGGCCTTTATATCCAGTTTGTGTATTTTAGACTTTCCGTTTCAAGGTTTGCCAAATGGCAGTCGCTCCCAGTCCGTGTTTCACGACCGCTTTCTTTGCAGTCTGCCGCCGATTGTGAACTTAGCTCCTTTTCCAGTCACATAACGTATCTTCCAACGTTTATTCTAATGACTGATGCCTCTTGTTACTCCATGCCATGAATGGTTATCTGCATTCCGAAGTGCTAAATGAAAATTAATGCAACGTAGACTATTATTTTAAACTCTTGGAAGTAACAGTTCTTAGGGAGTCGCCTCGAACCCGATATTCAATTCAGAGTTTACCTCGGACGAGAAAAAATGTTCTGTGTAGTGTTGAAAGCTGTGACGAAAAAAGGAATCTATTTATTTCCATTCTCTAGAAAGGCAGTACAAAAAAATCAACTTATCCCATATCTGTAATACAGATTTATTTGAAAGCGCTGGCCATCGCTACGGTCATACGAAGGCAATCCAAAGTTTATTCCACACCGCCAGACTGTGTTATGCGATACTCTCTCGCGCTGTGTGCTGACGGATTTGAAATCGCAGCCGCCTGTGTCTGTGACGTGGCAGTCTTGTTCGCTCACCGTTATTTCATATTTCGTGTTACCTCCTTTCATGCTAAAAGACCGCAGCCTTCTCCCCACGCACATAAAAACAGATTTCTATTTTTTTTTTATTCATTTCACGTAAATGCGTGATTCGCGCCGAACCAGCGATATGGAAAGACACGTCCTATTGGCGCCTCGCGTGGCAGAAGACGTTGACTGCGAAAGGAGTTTCGGAGGACGCAGTGCAGCCGTTGCTCGACAGATGGCAGTAGGCGACTTGCAGTGTCCGGCAGTGATATAAACAATAAGACACTAAAAAGAAATAAAAAGCGCGGAAAAGAGTAACATATCTACTGGGCATCTTGTGACACGCGGCGATCAAGGACATTGTATATAATAGTGCACACGAAAATTCTGATAGCCTTTTGTTGAGAATTGTAAATATCGAAAGCGGGAGAAATGTTAAGCGTAAAAATAAAATCTTTGCTTCTCTGTGTTTCCGTTTTGTAGCAGGAATGGTATGTTAATATTCACTTTCATTGCGTGAAACAAAAAGTAAAACATTCCTTAGCAGTTCTACATATGTCTACCGAGTGTATTTTTCACAAACCGATCTTCCACCACCGCTTGTGGTTCGTCATGTAAACACTATCATATCGGTTTTCGAAATGCGGTTACCGGTTACGGATTTTTTACTGTATTTTAAAGGTAAAACACACTACCACAACATTTCATCATTTTACCGTTTGTAGCAGAATCATTTCATCAGAGACCAAGTAAGTATCGAACTCCTAGGAATGCGGTCAGCGCTCTAGTCGGCTCATCTCTGGCATGAACGACGGTGCACGATGACAAAATCTCGCTTAAACAGCACTGCTTAAGTTATGCCTTTTTTCACATACGTGGCACACACGTCTCTGGATGACTTCCAAACGGGTCGTCCCCCCATGTTCCGCCACGTCACTCGAATACCAGCACTGGTTACACGAAATCGCCAAATAATGACATTGTATTGACTTTGAACGTATTTAATTATGCTTGCAGATCTTAGTAACTTTAGAAGCCGAATGTGTTTTTCTGTTGATTCTCCCTCTTCCGCAGCCCACAGAGCTTTGTCAGTGCCCCAGCCATTGATTGTTGGTGCTAGCCTTCCGCAACGTCGATTTTATTAAGTAAATGAAAACGGAGGAAAATGATAATAATTGCACAACCACCAGTCAAACGTAACGTTCAGCGAAGTTATAGGCGAGCAAAGCCTTAAGCCATGAATTACGACAATGGGGCACACATAACCGTTATTGCATAAATGCACATTCAGAGTTGGGCCTTCCACGCACAATGTCGCAAAAGTTACCGTTATGTCCAAACGAAAGTACGCATCGTATTCTTCGATGAAAAATGCCACTGACTTCCACTAATCACTTGTGGCGTAATGTCTTCATAACACTTCCACCTCACTACAATAAACGGTTGTGAGCTCTATTACACATTCTGTCCGATGTAGAAGCACTTCAATATTTCCGCAATAGTAATTTAGGAGATACTCAAAGCTGTCACCTTTGGTCCTCTTAATTATAACGTCAGTATTCACATATGTTATGTGAGCGTCGACCACCAGATGATGATTTATTGTCATCAAACAGCACATGTGGAAACCGAATCACCAAAATCGTCGTTCATCCGAACATGAGTTAACTATCGTATTCGTCTCTAGAAAACTGTACTTATTGATAAAAGCGACAGTAATTTCCGTAACCGTTCTCTTTCCATAGCTAAATGTTTCGTCAAGTGTTAATTGCATTCTTCTTAGTTCAAGGGTTTTCAGTTCTTCAGCAATATATAAAGCTACAGTTTCAAAGACGAGATATGCCGCCAAAACAGCAGTGTGGCCAAAATTCCGTTACGACTGGGAACGGAGTGTGTCGCAGCGACATTCTTCCGACACACACTTCCGGCGTTCTTGGCCGGCTTAGACGTGAGTAACAAATCGAGGTTCGGATGAATGTCTCCACCGCCTCTTCCTGGACCAGCTGACTCCAGCCGTGCTGCCAAACAAGGTGTCGACGTTTGCGACGCTGCTTCCCCCGTGCTTAAAACGTAAACGAGTCTTGAGACTCCTCTGTCATCTGTCGATGCTACGGCAACAGCCGCCGTGCGGCTACAAGTTGCTGCTGTACATTCTCCTCTCTGCGGCCTGTCTTTTCACACAAGTGATGGGGCTCGGTTTTACGTGAATATAAGTAACGTAACTATTATTGCGTACGACAGCACAGCCAATATTTACAGTTACTAGTAACTGCTTTTTCGCATTACTCATCTTAAATGTATTCAGGTTTCGTAATACCTTAACAGTTTTCGTATGTGCTTGTGGTCGTCGGCAAGCAAGTGCATCATTAGCAGCGCAGAAAACTCATCGTCGTCAAACCAGCATCGGAGACGAATTTGCGTACCTAGAAAGGTAGCTACTTACGAGAGTTTACATGTATTCTGGAACCTACACAGCTTACTCTGTTATTGGCCACACTAAGAAAATAAAATTAGCCCTCGAAAAATTCCCTCTGTCAAGGGCGCACTTTTTGTTTGACTCTAGCTTTAAAACGCCATAAAAACATTTAGTCGTGTATATGTAACCGTTTGCAACTCTACACCTTACATATTATTTTTCTCGCCTTACCCGTGTTTCTACTAGCTGACTGGTGACATGTTTTCCTTATTACAGCATTTTCCATTGCGAAGTGGGGCTGTGGCCCTTTACATATTCCGGCCACATATTAAGAGAGTGTTACGATTGTCATGATGACAATGATGATGGAAAAGAGAAAGTCGTTGTTATTGTGTCTCGTACTGTCAAGAGCTTAGTGAGTATCTATGCAGTTTCTTTGCGACAGTACTTCATTATCCAAGCATCAGGGCAGGCGCCTCTTGCTGATAGTCTATGGTGACGTCATGACATCCACACTCGCGACTCATTCATTCTCCTCCTGTTTTGCCTCCGTATGTGAGGATTTGGCCCTGCGTCAGGTCTGTGTCTTTTAGCCGTTCTCCTTATTCGCTGTTCGTCTTAGTCCCTTCACTGCATGTTTTCCTGTTTTTATGCGTATGGGCGCTGATGACCACGCTGTTTAGCGCCTGTAAACCTCCAAAACACACACACACACTCTTCGCTATTTCAAAGCGTCTCATTTTTGTTCTAGTGTAATACAGTTTGAAAACGTGGAAATGGCGGATATCTGTTCGACTGTTTTACTCTCTGGGCGATAAGTGCAAAAATACTTTTTTAAGGCATTGTCTTCGCCTCGACCAACGAATCTCCTGTCCTCTGTTGGCAACATGCTGACATTGTTCCCGTCACGCCTTCCACCTCGAAATTCTACAGCATTCTGTTTCACCTTTCTGCTATACGTTAAAAAATACCGCAATTTTTTTTGTTGACCACGAAAAACAAAATTATCATTTTTATTTCTTCTTCTGAAGTGTGCTATCCGTCGCGTTTAAGTAACCGACATAGCACAGTTGTAGCAGAGATTGGTATGACTTGTGTATCTACATACTCCTCAGAAATCATTGCCTACTATGGGCAATGATTTCTAATCAAGAAACGTATTTTACACCTTGCTTCCTAACGATTTGGTTAAATGTATCGCATGTGTTTTTACGTAGTTACTGTCTACTGAACTTCAAAGTTATAAGTCGCTCGTAACGCATTCCGTCATTTTGCCGTATTTAGCACTTTCTACCATAGACGAAGTGTATTGGATGGCTCAGCACTCGACCATTACTGTCGCGTCACGTCTAGAGCAAACAGGGTGGGGGAAAACAATTTGACCGAAAGTGCAGAGCAGGAAGTCAGTTCAAATGAAGGAATTTCGGTATTGCAAGTGTCAGTTGAATATTTCGGGCGCTATGCCAACATGGGAACTGTGGTCACTTCGAACATTTGCTATGACATACTTATAGCAATAAGTGTCGGCTCATTTTTACTCATTTTCACCTTTCTAAGACATATTGAAACATGGACATCCGATTCTGTTCATCTCTAAAAACGTGCAGTGTCCTATGTCAGCCAAGTGCGACACACGTGTAAGTGGCGCTTTAAATTTATCTCGTTCTCATGGTGGCGGTTGGTTAGTTCACACAGCCTGTGTTTACGTATACATTTTCTGTAAACTACCAATCATTTAGAGCCAAGACGCTCGTGTGTGGGATTTTAATTACGTTCCGGTGCCGCCGAAAATATTCAGTCGCGATGCCTAGTTGCTATACTCAAATTTTTGTGTTTCATGCTGCGTTTCCACGATACACTTTTGGTCAGATTGTTTCTATGCACCCTGCATGACGACGCCGGATGGCAAACTTCGCTGAATCAGAACAGCTTAAATTTTTCTTTTTTTACGAACGCTGGGTGACTGTCACCAACATATTCTGCCATGTCACTGGAACGCTAGCACGGGACACATAAAATCACGAAACCAGTATCAGATCCGCGTACCGATTATGTGCATATTTAAACGTTATTCACAAATGTAGATAGCAGTAATGTGTAAGATGAATTTCTTTTTCCGTTAGTCTTCCGCGTCCTGCAACCGACAGAGCTTTGTCGCTGCCTCAGCGACCGATTGTTGCTGCTACTACGCAGAACGATGTCAATTTTAAAGTCTGCCGCGAGTAATGGCGGTTTTCTGAAGCAAACGAAAGCGGGAGAAAAATGTATATGCATCATCTGATCGAGAGTGAATCCCTAATTGGCACAGCGACTTAATTTTTAATATTTACGAGCATCAGAGGCTGGCGTAGCCGTCCAGTTGCGAGATGCGTGTCCATTCCGACACGTGAATCGCACCCCCAGTCGCTGGCAGTTGTAACATTGTAATGCATTCCAAGTGTGCTCTTTCGCACACCGCACCTACATGGATGGACTTGTGTCTCAGCTGCGTCCAGCTGATGGTATCCTACACTCCTAAGAAGGAGACCATTCTGTGAGAAAATCTTCAGGAAAACACGTATAGAAATTGTCAAAAAATACCTTCAGAACCTTTCCATCCAAGCCAGTTAACGCTTGTGCTACTTATATTATGCTCACTTTAATGACACACGTGGTGCAGAATATGCGTAGCGGTAAGGGATGGAACTTATTTACACTCCACGGCTTTGAAGACGTGTGATGGCTAGAAAAATTCCTGTCGACTCGAGGCGGAACCTTACACAAGTACACAGGATTAGCAGATATGTCGTCACCACCCATCGATTGTGAAGGTTTAATAAACAAGTTGACAGCGTCGTCTGTTTCGCATCGAGGCGGAATATAATCGCAGTGTGAGAACCTGTCTTACTTCGTGGCAATGTGTCCAGCTGTTGCCCTTCTGTATTTCTACAGACTGCATTCGTATCTGGTAACGGATAAGGAAAATGATCTATCATCGGCCCTAACACACTGCACATGTGAAGAGGAGCACCGTATGGAAACTAACAAGTTATTTACTGGAAAGTTCATAAAAATAAAAAAAAAAATCTTGCGTCAGCGATATTATTCTGTCGTGTCTGGGCAGCGCCGAACGCGCGAACGAACGCCACCAAAGCTTTATTTTATTTTACGGCGCCTGTTTGCGTTGTACGGCGCTCGTTGGCGCACGTGGAACTTTGGACACACACAGCGTTTCATACTTTAGACCGTGCATCCATCCTTGCCGCGTCGAGGTTCGAAACCAGGTGGATACGACAGTTGCAGTATTAAGCACTCATTTCAACGACGGATCTCCGTGTCGTATTAGCGTCACACGTGTAGCAATTCCGTTAAGCTAATTTCCCCAAGACTCGCAGTGCCAATCCGGCATCTATCCTTGTTGCGTTTGGTCAGGTGGGACGACAGCAAACGTTTCACACACTCTCCTGACAAGTCTTTATTTTCACGAACGACAGATTTCCCGTTCATGATGGACTGTGGCTCATTTAGCTGTCCGCTTCTACAGAAGAGCAAATATCGGCCTGGCGGGAAGCAAACAGTTTTCTGGCCGTTTCATCGGGAGTACGTGTGATGTGTGTTGTTATGCTTTAAGAACTGACATCTGTGATGTCCGAATTTACTCAGAATAAGAGGCTATGGTCCCTGCATACTCCAGTACAGATAGCGACACAGCATCGAGATATGAAGCGTGAAGAACCGAATACGTTACTGATGGAGGACGCCCGTATACTGGGTTGGAGATTAACATCCCGTCGCCTCAAAATCTTCGCCATTCGTAGCGTTTTAGACCTGCCGACCGACACGCATCCCTGCTTTCAACCCATGGAAGGATTCTGAAGCAGGTTTGGTGCGTAGCTTGTGGAGCCAGTTGGGTTAAAATCCTCCCTTTTGAAAGAAGAGTGTCCAACCGTTACTCAGTGCTCCGTCACTGGTCAGACTGTAACGACTTTTGTTTCACGTGCGCTTGTGCCGGTCTGCAAGCACTTGCATAGTAAGCAGTGCTGGGTCAACAGAAACATCCGATCTCACGCGTCGGCTTTGACCCGTGACGTAATGGTGTTGTGGTGTGTGACGTCATTACGGCGCGGAGTTTGGTTTGTGAGTGTGGCGTATTTGTAGATGTTGCCTCGTTGACGTTACCTTAGTAGGAGCTTTAGGGCCTGTAATATATAGTTTACCTTTTTACTGTACTTTTTGTTTTAACGTCGTCTATGAGGCTTTTATCAGTTTGCCATTAGATTGTTCAATCTTTATGGTCTATATGTTTTGTCGCTACTCGTTATGTCTAATGAATCAATATTGTTTTTTTACTTTTTTTATATGTTTCTTTTTTTTATCCTTTGATTGACCTACACATTGATCTGTAGCGTAGCCCTGAATACGAGGTTAGGTTGGGAGTTTTTTTTTGGCGGGGGGGGGGGGGTCAGGGGGGGGCGCAGCCCCCCCCTGCCTGGCCTTGAGTACCACTTGTTTATTATTATCTTTGTTTGCTATCAATGTTAGCAGATTGTTCTTTTGAAACCTTTGTGTGTGTTGTTTTTCTATGTGTTTTCGTCTTTGTGATACGTATGCAAAGTTTTTATATCCGCCATATTGGAATTGTCGTTTATGGTCGTTTCCGCCATATTTGTGACGTCATGGGTCAAAGCCGACGGGTTGGACCGGACGCTTCCGTATTTCCGCAGTGCTGATAATTCACTGCCGTCCACCCAGCCCGGAAAACGCACAATATGCAGATGTAGACACCTACTTTGGAAAGTGGACGCACATTCTGTACCCATCGCGGCAGGCCGCGTTACGTGGTACACAACCGTGACGCCACAGCACGGACACACTCGCCCTGTTTATTACGGCCGACTCTGCAGCGCCACACGTGCAGCCCCTGCCTTCCACAGAGCTCGGCCTTACAGTCTTCTAACTAAGACGATGCGTTTAGTATTGCGAAAGATTTGTCCTATTATTAAGTTTTAGCGTTTAAATGGTGTACTGTTTGTTCTGCTACTGCTTTAATATGTTATCTAAACATATAAATGGCGTACATCTAATCGGTCGTTAGGAAAACGGGGATTACATGTTCCAAACGCACAAATTTCCATCGCTTTATTTTCTGCATCGACAATCGGATCGCACAACCTTTGTTGCCAAAGAGTTTTCGTTGTGGTTTGCTTCCTCCTCTGCGAAGTAGTGCTGTGATTTCTTACACATTCCATCCACGTATCAAATCAGCATGAAAGTTGCCCTAATGAAAATGGAGAAGAAATTTGACATTACTAGGTGCTCGTACGAAGTAGAGGAGGAGGAGATTTAGTGTTTAACGTCCCGTCGACAACGAGGTCATTAGAGACGGAGCGGAAGCTCGGGTGGGGGAAGGATGGGGAAGGAAATCGGCCGTGCCCTTTCAAAGGAACCATCCCGGCATTTGCCTGAAGCGATTTAGGGAAATCACGGAAAACCTAAATCAGGATGGCCGGAGACGGGATTGAACCGTCGTCCTCCCGAATGCGAGTCCAGTGTGCTAACCACTGCGCCACCTCGCTCGGATACGAACTCGCTCGTACGAAGTGTGGTGTCCGCTCTCCGACGTGTCAAAACAGTCCATACCAGGAAACCGCACTACAAAATGGCACGCATTGTGTATGTTGATAATCTTTAAAAACCGTGTCCCAATTACGGCAAGCACACTTGCTAAGCTAAAGCTAGTGTGTACCAATAAAATGTTTAATATGTCTCCAAAGGAAAGCGTCTCACGTTGAATTGCTAGAACAATAATTATAGAAGGTGGCAATGTTATTTACGCACTATCTTTTAAACAGATATGATGGTATGTGATACTCAACTCCTAATGCAAAGAAACGTACGGATGCTAAAATGCCTTAAATTCTTGCTATCATTTAATCTTTAAAATTTAATAATTCTCTTCCTGTTAATATTTAATTAAGTAACTTACGCCGTTCAGATTTCGTAACGATGACGGCCTCATAATTTAAAGTCGTTCAGTCCCTGCTTTGTTTTCTTTCAATTGTTGCGAGCCAGCGATGGTGCAATATTGTTCGCTTTCAAGTCTACACATTTATAAAAATCAGGTCCAGGAAACACTTTTGTGATCACGGTTGCGATTCAGACGGTATTCGCGTAATTGTACTGATTAAGAGTTATCGTTTCCGAAAGATGCAGGTTCGATCAAAGCTGTGTGCACTTTTGCGCGTATAATGAAAATATTCCAAACACGTCGCGTAACAAAAACTAACATGCGAATCGCAACCGTGGTCAAACGAAGAAAATATATGATGACATAAATGTCCTTCGCTGTTATTCAGGACAGGTTTAGATTAAACACCGCAATTTTCAGTGTTTTTAAATCACAGTACGATACGCTTTAGAGATATTTGTTTTGAATAACTTGTATTTACCTTTTCTTATACAATATGGTCATTTTCCGCAAGGATTATCTCTCTCTCTCTCTCTCCTTTTTATAGCCTTTATACATTCACATTACATACATCGATTAAGAAACTTTTCTTTCTCTACCGACCAGTGCGAGAACAAAACCCGCCCAGACAAAATGTCTTACATAGAATTAGTTCTCACTTAACAATCATATATAGTTTCGTAGTACAAACAATGCTAGTTTATTCCGTGCAATAGAAAGTCTTTGATTCACTGAGCACAAAAATTAAAATAATAAAATTGTAATTACATTTTTAATATCGTCAGTTATTCTTTATTTTATGAAATTAAGGTTTGACATTGTCGTAATATTATTTTTCATCGTTGTAGCACTATAACGTACACTGAATATTTCTGTGAATGACGCTTACTACTTTTCTTTCGTTCCGACCGACGCTTCGAAGTAAACATCGAAACTGCTTCGGAGTTTATCCACGTACGGTTCCAGAGGCTACATGTAGCAGCTTTCAGTCTAATCAGGATTGGTGACAAATGAAGCTGTTTTGTCTTCTGGTCTTCAGAAACTGATAGCACCTCTTTGTTGCGACAGACTATGCTTGACCGTTCCTACACGTGGACCACAACGTCACACGCGTTTTGCTCAGGTTGTGCCGCAGGTGTATATTGAGACCAGAAAGGAAAAACAATGATGAAATCATTATATACGAGTTCCTCTCTTTCACTTCTGCGCCTGTTATTCAGTTCTCGCCGTATGCGATGCTTTATTTGGGAAGTAAGGAGCGTCTCTAGTTAGTTTCGGTAGCAAACTTTTGCCGACAGCTGAAACTCACGTTTCCAAACCACATCTGCCATGAAATGAGGTCGCCTTTACTAGTGAGCCGATGAAGCGATTTCCCAACTCTGGGTAAATGTTTTTTTTACTTTCATTGCCTAGGGGAATTCACTGAAAGACCGTAGTGTTGTCTCCCTTAACCCATAGAAAACACGACAAGAAATATTACGGTCTTCCGATTAAACTACAGTTCAGAAAAGCCTTCACTTCATCATCGTAATCGCATTTCTTTCTCGTTCACCGCTCTATAGCTCTTCGCTATGAGATAAACGGACAACTAAAGTGACGAGTTGTTTATAAATTGCCACGAAACCTGCTGTGGGCCGAAAATTCTGTTACGACTGGGAATGGAGTTGCTCGCGACAGACGCGTCAGACGCTGTCCGTGTTCTCGCCGAGTTAAACTTGAGTAGCGATTCAGGATTATCTTATAAAGTTCCATGGCTCTTCTTTCGGTGACCGTATCATTGTCATCGTGCTGCCAGGGAAGATGTCGATGTCTGCGACGCTGTTTCCCCACGTCGGGGCGTCAATGATTCGACGAATTACTCTGGAGTACAGCCTCTGTACAGGATTAAACTACAGTTGCGAAATCTGATCTGTGCGGCCTCTCTGATGACAGAATACGTAAAACCCTTGTATGAAATAAAAAAGTCTGTTTGTCTCGGTTTTGCGTCGTTAACAGTGCTGCCAATATTTTTGCTTAAAACCCAAGTGCGAAATATTATACATAGTTAAGCCGAACACATTTCTCCGTCAGTTCTCCGTCCCCTGCGGCCTACAGAGCTTTGCCAGTGATGGCGCTCCGAAACGACAGCAGTTCGACTCTCTCGCGAGTGACGGCTGTTATCTGGCCTTTCTTAAAATCTACCCACAGCAGTACGTCGCGTCGCCAGCCATTCACGAGATGCGTGTCCGTTCCAACATGCGAATCACACGCCTAGTCGATGGCCAGTTGCACCATTTTAATGCATCCCGACAGTGCTGTTTCGCAGTCCGCACATTCATGGGCGGCCTTCTGTTCCAGCTGCCTCCAGCTGACGGTATCCTAAATTTCTGAGGAGGAGGAGGAGGAGGTTGTGTGAGAAAATCTTCCAGAAAACACGTACAGAAATCGTCAAAAACCACCGTCAAAACATTTTTATCCGGGTCAGTTAATGCATGAGATTCTGTTTTATTATGCTCACACGGATCACACGCTTTGTGTGGTAAGAGTTGTTACGTATTTACGCTTCAAGGTTATCAAGACTTGCAACGGCTAGAAAGATTCGTCTTGAGTCACGGCCAAGTCTTAATCATATACGCATTGTCAGCGTATATATCGTCAACAGACATCGATTGTGAAGATGTATAAAAAATTGTCGACAATGTCACCTGCTTTGTGCCGATGCGTAATTTAAACGCGGTGTGCGATAGATTCCATTCGTAACTGGAAACAGAATAAAATGTATCTATCCAGAACCTTTAGACACTGCACCTGTGAGGACAAAGAACACGTTCAAGTCAAACAGTAATTCACTGGCAAGGCGGTAGAAAATTAAAACAAAAAAACTTGTCTCATCCATATTCTTCTGTCCTGTTGCTGGGCAGAGCCGCTCGCGAGAGAGAACCAACGCCACAGGAGCTTTGTTCACGGTGCCTGAAAGCGTTACACGCTGCACGTCCGCCTGTGCAAAATTTTGGACACAAACCGTGTTCCGTACCTTCGGCAAATCTCTAAACTCTGCCGTAGTGTCCTTCATATTCTTGCCATATATTAAAACAATCTTGCAAATTTTTTTTGATTGTCACATAAAACAAAAATTAGTATTTTGATTGTCTCTTATTAAACGTGCTATCACTCGTGTTTCAATAGTCGACATCGCAATGTTGTCCCACGAGCCAGTGGGATTTGTATGTCTACGTACTCTTTGTGAATGATTGCCCAGTGTGGGGCACTTATGCAGTTTAGCAGGTACGGAAAAAATTTTTCATTCCAAATGTATCTGGCTTGGAGAGCTTTGTGGGTGAATATGTAAAGTTTGTTGGTGATTGTACTTTGTATTTTCATAAATAAAGTGATCTGTAGCGTAGCCCACTTGAGGTTAGGTTGGGAGTTTTTTTTTTGGAATGCGGCCGCGGCAGCGGCCGCCTATGATTTGAAAATACTGATTAGTTAGTGTATTACGCAATGTTGCGTCATCGGCAGCGCCGCGCTTATCGGGCAGAAGATATCGCCGACGGTCAAGGGAAAATGAAAATGGATGTTATATTCGAAATCAGCGCATCAGAATTCACTATATCGACAAAATATTGAAAAATAAAGAAATTTTAAAAAATTTAAAACAATTTTTTTGATGTAAATAATTGACTGGGGCGAAAATAAATATCGTATTCGTAATCAGCGTATCAAATTTGACTATAATCGATCAAATTTTGAAAAAAAATGAAAAATTTTTTCCGTACCTGCTAAACTGCATAAGTGCCCAGTGTGGGACAAGCACATCTGCGGGAAATTCGTTATGATACAATTACTATCTAGTATTCGAATCTCTGATTTGTCGGTTATATACATATTTCGGGAGGTGTATGCGGCCTTGAAACCGTTTTGTGACAGTAAAATAGTAGGACTGCTACTACATTCCACATCTGTGATGTCGATGCTGGATGTGTCCCTACAACCGCAGCCGCCTCTCGCTTAGTGGCAAAGGCTCCGCCACACAACAGTGGATGGTGACAGAAACGTCCACTAGCGCTGCGTACAGCGGTGGGAATGTGAATTTACTACAAGTCTCCTGCCCATATCTGAACGCCTAATCTTTTCAGGTGCAAAACGCTTCCACCAGTGCCCGCCTCGTATTTCTTTCGACAACGGGCGTAATTCCGGTCTACTAATAAAGCAGCCACGAATGCTTTAATGGGCCTGGATAAGACTTTTGAACAACCCTTTACGTGTCATCTCCTCCTCACATTTCTCCACCTTATATTTTCACCGGCGTCCGTAAGGAATTCGTACTCTACATTACATACTGACGTCTTCCCTTCACAATACGAAAACACCGCCAAGTTTGTTTCATCGTCGACAGTTGCTCAGCGGAGACCATCGGTGTGAAACGTATGAAGCTTGGAACGTACCGCAGGCGTTCGTTCCGGCTAGTGGAGTCTATTAAGGTCTCACATGTAACCACCACAACAGAAAATTGGTTTCCGAAATTTTGCTCATCTAAATGTTGTGTCCCGTGTAGTCGATGTCTCTGCCGCGCCTTTCATCTTGACTGCTCAGTACAAACATGGAAACTCGCGGCAGGTATCCGATTCTGTTAGCCCACCTTGATGGAGGGCTACAAGCAATATTCACCACATTTCAGTATTGTCAAAACAGTTAATAAGTAGAATAGTGTTTGCCTCTGGTCGGGAGAAGGAATAGGGGCTACTTGGTTCCATAGTGTCGTAGATATTTATCGAACAAAAAAAAAAAAAGAGGAATTAATTTCACGGTATTCATCAGTCTCTGAATCCACACTTCCACATCATAGACACTATAAATTTATTTCATCTTCATTCACGATGATAGTTCCAATGTCATACACCCAGTTAAGTGTTTTGTTTAATTTTGAACGCTTTGGCAACTGAGCAACGGTGCGTGCTTTCACTAATACCGATTCTGTGGCGTCTCATACGTTGCTCCATAATAGCGTGACAGACACACTTGTCACGATATTTATGCGGTTACCGCTCCACTAGAGAACTTTTTGTAATCAGAAAAGATATTACACGTCTAATTCCGTAGTGCCTCGTTATACGTGTCACATTTCCTTTTACGTAGTTACTGTCTACTGAACTTTAAAGTTACAAATCGCTACCAACGCATTCTGGCATCTTGCCATTGTTAGAACATCCTGCGAACGATTAAGTGTACTGGACTCCTGAGAATTCGAACAACATTCTGTAACTCATCGTCTGGCATATACAGGGCGGAAAAACTATTTGACCAAAAGCGTAGGGCACAAAGATAGCGTCAAACGAAGGAAAGTGAGTATAGAAAATACAGGTCGCAGTCAAACGTTTAAGGCGCTGCGGCAGCATGAAAACGGTGGTCAGTTACAACATTTTCCATACATACTCCTGTTAATTAAGTGGTGGCTCATTTTTCACCTTTTTTAAATATACTCAAACAAGAAACATGGGCATGTGATTGTCCTCATTTCTGAACAAGTACTGTCTCGTTCGTCAGCTAAATGCGATACACGTGTTTGTGACGCTTGAAATTTATCTTGTTCTCGTCGTGACGACTGCTTAGTGCAAACATTCTGTCTATGTATACGTTTTCTGTAAAATACCTATCATTGCGAACAAGGGCCTCAGTATGGCAGATTTCAATTACGTTCCCGTAGCGCTGAAAATATGCATTTACGACCCTTAGTTGCCATACACGCATTCCTGTGTTCCATGCTGTCCTTCCGCCCTGCATTTTTGGTCAAACTGTTTCTCCACGCCCTGTGTAACGGTGCTGGATGGCAAACCTCGCTCAAACAGCACTGTTTAAATTAGTCGCTTCATACGTTCGTCACACATACGTCACTGAATGACACCCAGCCAGGTCGTCCGCCTATATTCCGCCACGCCACTGGAAAGCCAGCACGCGATCCACAAAATCACGAAACCAGCACCAGATTCGCATCGTGACAGTGTACTGGTCGTAACCACATTCGGACATTAATCGAAATTGCAGATCGTTGTAATGTAGAGGCCGAGTTTGTCTTTCCGTTAAATCCCCGTCTCCCGCAGACCACAGAGCTCTGTCGCTGCATCAGCGGTCGATTGTTGCTGCTGGCGCCACGGGGTGACGGCAGTTAACATTCAGACTTTCTCCGGAGTAACTGGGATTCCGTTAAAGGAGTGAAAACAGAAAGAAGTAACGAATGAGGCAACTCGGAATCAAACAGTACGTTTCTTGTAGTTTAATGCGATGACAATTTTGAATGATAACTTTGGTGATGCGACTGCGTTACCAGCAATTTAAGTTTGGCCCTCCACAGACAAACTCACTACAGTTATCGTCCGTGCCAAGTTTCATTTTAAACACAACGGAATTGTACTATTTCCAATGAACTACACATGAGCCTGTAATTCATGACGAAGTTGACTATTACTACTACTACTACTCTCGTATTTTTTTTTAGGTAAAGAATTAGCACAATGCTCACACCAGAAAGCAGTATTGCGTCCATCATGCAATCATCCTGGAAACAATTCCTCCAGCCAGAGCATTTCTTTTTCCGACACAGGAATGATTTTACAATTACCTTTGCATGTAATTCATACTTTACTGTATAAACTGAATATTATGTAAAAGGGCGAACCGAGTTAAGTACTGCATAGTATGAATGAATGCTGCGATTTTCCAACAAAGAACAACGGGCACAAAGTACTCAGACTCGGCTACAGTGTGGGGTGACGTCACAAGGCACCCCTGTCTCCAAAAAACGCACGACGTGTGTTACTATATCTTATCACTTATGTCTCTTTATCGAGCATTTCCATATTTACTCACCTCTGAACTCCAGTATATTTTCTCGGTATCAATACAATCAATTTAAACGCTCTGTATAATACTTTTGTACGAGCGGCACGATTATTAACAATTTTACATTCAATTTTTGTCGGGAATTTGTTCGTTAATTACTGTATTTCCTCATTCGAAACCCAGCGTCAAACAAGTTGCGTGCACCTCTGAAACTTGGCCCGCCTTTACAAGGTACACCTCTAATAGTATTGGATGCTTAACACGTCTGTAGGATTTGCAAGCAAAACTTGATCTTCCACGAAAAAGGCAGACATCATTTCGCGTCTGCTGCCAGTCGTAAGATGCATTCCAGTACCGTGTCCCACTCACTGACCAGTTACGCCGATTTTAATCTGTCCTCCCGGTGCCATATCGCCGCCCACAGATTCCTGGATACTCTGCCTACGTAATAGAACTTTTCCGCTCTTTGCCTCCCGCTGCTGTCGATGTAGTTCAGATTTGCCGTTTCAAGATCCCCCAGACAGTCGATCGCTCGTAACACGCGGTCCGCGACCGCTTTCTCTATAGACTGCCGCCGGTTGTTAATTTAGCTCTTTCTCCATTCAGATAATGTATCTTCCAGCGTCGCACCTAACTGCTTATGCCTCTTGTTACTCCATGCTACGAATTGTGCCCATTTACTGAATAACTAAAGAAAAAGTAATGCCACGTATTATTTTAAGTAGTTGAAAAGTACACTTCGTAGCCAATATAATTGCACCTCACATTGAAATCAATTTTTTTCCTCTCAGGAAAAAGAAAAGATGTTCCGGGGAGTGTTGGAATGTGACGAAGAAAAACAGTATTTATTTCCATTCTTTTCAAAATAAATACGAAATATAAACTTATTTTATGTTTTAATATGGGACGCAGTGTCGTCGATGGCCGACAGATGGCAGCATGCGACTTCCCGTGTTAAGCTTTGATATAGGGAATATGCCGGTGAAACGGAATGCACAGCGCGAAAAAGATGTTACGGGCTCCATTGTGTATAATATGGACACTGAAATTCTGATACCTTTTTATAGTAAATTATAAATGTCGAACGGAGGAGAAAGCTTAGCGTAAAAATAAAATTTTTGAATCTCTTGTGTTTCCGTTTCGAGAAAGTAACGGTATGTTAATAATCGCTTCCATTGTGTCTAACAAAATATAAACGTTATTTAACAGTTCTACACAAGGCTAATGAATGTGCTTTCCATAAACCGATCTGTCGCTACCGCTTCTGGTTCGTCATGTAAACGCTATCATATCGACTCCCGAAACCTGGTCACCGATGCCGGATTTCTTGCTGTATTTCGAAGGAAAAAAACACCACCACAACATTCCATCAATTTACCGTTTTAAGCACATTCATTTTATCGAAGAATTGAGACTGCGGTCAGCACCCTTGTCGTGTCATGTCTGATAATGTGTAACGGTGCAGGATGGCGAAACCCCCCCCCCCCCCAACCGCCACTGCTTATGTTTGCGTTTTCTCACACACGTCAGTGACTGACTACCAAAAGGGACGCCACTCGAACGCCAGCACGGGTTACACAAAATCGTAAAACCAGCGTCGCATTCGCATAATGACACGGTACTGGCGTCGGGCACTTTTAATCGCGGTTGCAGATCGTAGCAAGACAGAAGCTGAGTTTATTTTTCCGTTAATTCTGCGTCTGCCGCAGCCCACAGAGCTTTGTCGCTGCCTCAGTGGCCTATTGTTGGTGCCGGCCCTCCAAAATGTCGGCAGTTTATAACTCGCGAACAATGGCGGTTTTAAGGAGGAAATGAAAACGGGAAAAAATGATAGTATATGTACAACCACTACTCAAACTTTACATTTTTCAGCCTTAAAAATAAACCTTTAAACGATAAGCAACGTCGGTGGGGCACACATAACTGTACGTAGTCCATATAAACCCTCATTTAGAGTTGGGCCTTCCACACACAAACTCGCAAAAGTTATCGTTCTGTCCAATCGAAATTACGCATCGTATTCTTCAATGAAAAATGGTACTCACTTCCACCGCCCTGTAGCAAACGATTGTCTGCTATATTAAACACTGTCCGCACATAAAAGCATTTCAATAATTTCGCAATAGTAATTGACGAGCTACAAAGATTTTTCGTCCTGTTACTGCTTAATTATCATGTCGGCATTCACAAACGTTATGTGAGCTTCGAGCACCGGTTTGTTAACAAGGATTGATAATGTTTTATCGCTCTGCAACAGCGGCTGAAACTCGTATGCAGACGTAGAAGCCGAATCGCAAAAGTCGTCGTTCGTTCCAACAGAAACTACCTATATGATACTGGTCGCTAGAAAATGATATTAACTTATTTAAGCGAGACTAATTTCCACAGCCGTTGTCTTCGCAAAGCTGAATGTTTCGTAAACTCATCATCATAATTAGTCCAGAGGCTTTCGTTTCTTCAGCAATACGTAAATGAACAATTACAGACTTGGAACCGTGCCGAAACTTTCGTCACAAATGGGAACGGAGTGTATCGCAGCGACATTGCTCAGACACTCGCTTTCGGCGTTCTTCGCCGGATTAGCCGCGAATAACAAACCGAGGTTCGCGCGAATCTCTGCGTCGCCTCTTTGTGGACCAGCCGACTACAGCCGTGCTGGCAAACAAGGTGTCGATGTCTGCGACGCTGCTTCCACCACGGGTTAAAAGTTATCAAGTCTAGGAGAGCCTCTGCAGCTTCCCAGCAGCCGCCGTGTCGGTACAAGTTACTGCTGTACACCCTCGTCCCTGCGGCCTGTCTTCTCATGGAACACATGTTCCTTGGTTTTACCTGCATATAAATAACGTAAGTAATGTTGCCAAAACACTATGGCGAATATTTACATTTATTACTAACTGTTTTCTCGCATTATCGTCCAAAGCATATTCAGGTTTCCTAATACCCTCACTGTTTTCACACGTGTTTGTGGCCGCCGGCAATCAAACGCGCCATTAGCAGTGCAGGAAACTCACCGTCGTCAAACCAGCATCGGAGACAAATTTGCTTACCGAGAAAGCAACTTGTGAAGGTTTACATCTACTCTATAGCCGACACAGCTTGGCCTGTTGTTGGCCACACTAGGAGAAGACATGTAGCACTCGAAAAAGACCGTCGTTTTAGGAAGTTAAGGAATTTCCAGGGCATACGTTTTGTTCGGCTCTAGCTTCAATACACTCTAAAATCGTCTCAGAGGTGTTTATGTTACTGTCTGCAACTCTGTAGCTTACATATAATTAATCTGGCCTAAACCTGTGTTTTAGGAACTGACTGCTTGAGATGTTTTGCTTAATTTGGCACCTTCCATTGCGACGTTGTGCTGTGGCCCTTTACATATTCGGCCACACACTAAAAGAGTGTTACAATTGTCGTGATGGTAATGGATAGAGAACGAGTTGTTGTTATTATCGTGCGTAGCTGTGCAGTCTCTTTGCGACAGGACTTCATTAACTAGAGACCACGGCCGGAGTTACTTGCAGGCACACCACAGTGACGTCATAACATCCACACTCGCGCCTCATTCATTACGGCTGCGCACTGCCACGTGTGCTAGCCCTGAAATCGGGCGAGCCCGGCCTCTTTGCTTCTCACCAGGATAACACGGCAACTACTCTAAAAAGAGCCATGCATTTCTGGACAGACGATTTTTTCCATTTAATACAACTTTTCTTTTACTACACACTTGGAAAGCGTGTAATCGGCGGATATCTGTCCGATCGTGTCTAACTCACGGGCTACAAGCGCAAAACTTGTACCCCTCACGGCTTTGTGTTCGCCTCGACAAACGGATTACGTGACGTCTGTTGCCAACATGCTGATTTTATTCCTGCAGCGTCTTCATATCTCGAAATTCTACCGTAGTCGGTTCCACATTCTTGGTATATATTAAAACAATCCGCGATTTATTTGAATGACCACGAATACAGATGTTGTCATTTTTATTTCCTCTTCTTAAACGTACCATTCGTCGCGGTTCAACAGCGACATCGCAAAGCTGTACCACAGATCGGCGCCATTTGTATATGTACACACTTTCTCGAAGCGATTGCCCAATACGGGACAAACACACCTGCCACGACATTTGCGATGATACAATTGTTCTCTACTATTCGAATCTCCGATTTCTCAGTAATATACCTGCGTAGGGGAGCGTATCTGGTACTCAGTCCGTTTCTGTGATCGTCAAATAGTGGGACAGCTACTATTTATTACATACAGCAGTCTCTGCAAACGGATCTGCCAATAGCGGTTCCGTCTTATCACGCAACCTCTGCGATATGGATCCTGGAAATGTGCTTATAGCCAGAGCCAGCCTCTCGCTTAGTGGCGAGGGCCGCGGCAAACAGTGGCCGGAGACAAGACACCCCCTAACTCTGTGCACAGCCGTGTGGGTGGGTTTGTAGTCTTTGACAAGTTTTGTCGCCGTGCCTAAACGCCTAAAGCTTTTTGGTGAAATGTGTTTGCAACAGTGTCCATCTCGCACTTGTTTCCACAACGAGCGTAATCCTGAACGCTCAAGAAACCACCTGCGAACGCTTCAATGGCCGAGCACGTGACTTTTGAACGTTGCTCTACTTCCAATCTCCTCTTCACCCTCCACCACATCTCTGCCAGGAAGCCGTACTCTCCACTACTTGTTAATGTCTCCACCGCGTATTACGCAAAGACTGATAAGTCTGCTTCGTGAAGGACATCTGCATTGCAGAGACCACGCGTGTAATAATTAAGAAGCCCGGGACAACGACGTTTGCTCACTCTAGCAAAGTCGATTAATGTTTAACGTGTAACCACATGATTGAAACTGTTTCCGAAATTTTCCTCCCCTGAATGTTGTTTTCCGTGTGGTCGTCGTCTCTGTCGTACCGTTCATCCCGACTGCTCAGTGCAAACATGGAAACTTGCTGCAGGTGTCAGATACCTACATGGAGGACCTGAGGCAAATTTCACGACATTTCAGTACAGTGAAAACCGTAAATAGAATATAGTTCGCCTCTGCCAGGAGAACAAATCAGGGCAACTCGGTCTCGTGGGTTACTGTGTCGCAGGGATATATCGAGATACGGAGAGCAGTTGATATCACGCTATTCATCGGTCTCTGAGTCATCACTTCCACATCACAGAAACTATAAAATTAATTCGTGTTTATGATAGGAGCAATGCGACCAACGCCATTGAAAGTTGTGTTTCATTTTCAGTCCACAGGGAACTGACCAATGGTGCATTGTCTCTCTCGTTCCATTAATACCGACGCTGTAGGGGCTCATAATATGTTGCACCATAATTATGTGCCAGACGCTTTTCTCACCACATTTATACATTTACTACTTGCTGAAACGTTTCGCATTTTCTTTCACGTACTTGCCGTCCAGTAAACTTTATAGTTGTATATCGCTACCAACGCGTTCCGTCATTTTGTCGTTTCCAGCACTTTCTATGGAGTCGTGAGAATTCGACTATTATTATGTCACTTGCTACGACTTGCTTACTTAATGAGGTGGTGACTCATTTTTCATTTACTTTGATCTTTTTAAGACATCGTCAAGTATTAAATATGGACATGCGATTGTCTTCATTTCTAAGGAAATATTGTGTGGTACGTCGTCTAAGTATGATGAACGTGTATGTCACGTTTTAAAGTTTTCTTGCTCTCATCCTGAAGACTGGTTAGTCCAAAGACTGTGTTCACCCGTACATTTTCTATAAATTACCTTTCACTTTGGGTAAAGAGGTCCCCATGTCAGATTTTAATTACACTCCTGTAGCGCCGAAATTACGCATTTGCGGCTCTCACTTGCGGCTCTCAAATTCCTACGATTCGTACTGTCTTTCCGTCCTGCACTTTTGGTCAAATTGTTTTTCCGCACCCTGTATAACATTCCTGGATGGCAAACGTCGCTCAGCCAGCACCGCTTAAATTATTCACTTTTTACAGACGCCGCACGTATCTCACTGAATGACACCCAGCCAGGTTGACCGCCTATATTCCGCCACGCCACTGGAAAGCCAGCACGCGGTCCACAAAATCACCAAACCAGCACCAGATTCGCACGGTGACACCGTACTTATTGCAAGCACACACAGAGATTAATCGCAAACGCAGATCGTAGTGTGCAGAAGCCGAATTTGTCTTTGCGTTAATTCTGCGTCTTCTGCAGACCACAGAGCTCTGTCGGTTCATCAGCGGTCGATTGTTGCTGTTGGCGCCACGGGATGATGGCAGTTAGATTCAGGCTTTCTCCGGAGTAACTGGGATTCTATTAAAGAAATCAAAACAGGAAGGAGTAACGAAAGCGGCAACTGGCAGTCAAACAGTGCGTTTCTGTTAATTTAATGCGATGACAATTTTGAACGATAATGTTCGTGATGCGATTGAGTTACCAGCAATTACAGAAACCCAGGTTTTATGTTGCGTCCACCACAGACAAACTCACTTAAAATATCGTCCCTGCCACGTTCCTACGAACTACGCACAACTGAGCCTGTAATTCGTGACCAAGTTTACTATTAATTTTACTAGTCCCGTATTTGTCATAGGTAAAGAATGAGCAAAATGCTCACACGTGATACAAGTGTTACGTCTATCATGCAACCGTGGAGGAGACAATTGCTCCAGCCAGAGCAGAAATGCCCTTCGTGTCATTTATATTTTTCTTTATAAATTGAACATTTAGTAACAGGGCGAGCCCAATTACATACCGCTTAGTGTGAATAAATGTTTCAGTTTTTTGAGCAACCGTGATAAACGAGAACAAAATACTAAGACTCGGCTACAGATGTCCGCCATCATAGGGCTGCAGTGGCAGCTGAGTCGCTCCCCGAGTCTTAATGGCGGCCACAGCGGCTGAGGCGCCACGCCGCTCCCCTGCCTCCGTAGGCGCGCGCGACGTGTCTCGCTGCATCCAACCATTTATTTATCTTTATCGAGCGTTTCGATAGTTTCTCACCCTCGTTGCCGACTTTCCTCATTCTTCACTCAGTGAACGTCAATCATTTTTGCTTGTACATTTCAAAGGTGCCCCACTATTACCGGGTACATATTTAGTAGTATTTGGCGCATAACATATCTTTATAATTCATATGCAAATTCCGATCTTCCACGAAAAAGACACATGTCAATCCGTGTAGCTGGTTAAGAGAAACATTGGAGTCTCTCCCTACTCGAGTCAGCGAACTAATGTCCAAAACTGTGAGCACAGCATAATGCTGCGTCTGCCGCCAGTTGTCAGATGCATTCCAGTATCCTGTCCCACTCACTGACCAGTTACGCCGATTGTAATCTGTCACACGGTGCCATATCGCCGCCCACAGATTGCTGGATACTCTTCCTATCTACCAGAACTTGCCCGGCCTTTGCCTCCCGCTACTGTTGATGTTCAGATTTTCCGTTTCAAGATCCGCCAGGTAGTCCGTCGCACTCGACACCTGATTCGCGACCGCTTTCTCTGAAGACTGCCGCCAGTTGTTACTTCAGCTCTTTCTCCATTCACATGATGTATCTTCCAGCGCCGCACCTAACTGCTTATGTCTCTTGTTCTGCATGCCAGGAATTGTGCCCTGTCACTGAGGAACTAAAGAGAAATTAAGGCCACGTATTATATTAAGTAGTTGAAAAGTACGCTTCGCAGGGAATATACTTGCACCTGACATTGAAATCAATTTTTCTCCTCTCACGAAAAAAGAAAAGATGTTCCTGTTAGTGTTGGAACGTGACGAAAAAAAGGAAAACTTTATTTATTTCCATTTTTTTCATATGACATAGAAAATATAAACTTATTTTATGTTTTGATGTGCTACCACTTCTTTGAAAGCGCTGACCAACGCCTCGCTCGAGAGCGAAAACCATCTAGAATTTATTCTACACCGCCTGACTGCGCTATACGATATTCTCTGGGGCTGTGTGGAGGCGGATTTGGAATCGCTGCCGCTGCCGCCTGTTTTTCCGATGTGGCAGTCTCGTCCGCTCACAGTTATCACATTTTACATTCTGTCATACAAACACGCTACAGCCTTCCCTCGTTGCCCAGAAGAGATTTCGATGTACAGATCTTCTGTTTTTATTTCTTGAAAGTGCGTGAATCGCACCCCAACCAGCGGTATCGAAAGACACGTTCTGATGGCGCCCCGTGTTGCAGAATAAGTCAACTGCGAAAGGAGTTACAGAGGACGAAGTGTAGTCGATAGCCGACAGATGGCAGCATGCGACTTGCCGTGTTTAGCTTTGATATACCGAATAAGAAGTTGGAAAGGAATAAACAGCGTGAAAAGGAGTATGTTTACGGGCGGCATTGTGTCACTCAACGATCAAGGACCTTTTATATAGTAATGGACACGGAAATTCTGATATCTTGTTGCAGAAAATTATAAATGTCGAACGAAGGAGAAATGTTAGACGTGAAAATAAAATCTTTGTTTCTCTGTGTTTCCGCTTCGAAAAAGAAACTGTATGTTAATGATCGCTTTCATTGTGTCAAACAAAATATAAAACGTTATTTAACAGTGCTAGAGACGGCTACCGAATGTGCTTTTCATAAACCGAATCTGCCACTACCGCTGCCGGTCCGACATGTAAACGCTATCACATCGATTCCCGAAACGTGGTCACCGATGCCGGATTTCGTACTGTATTTTGAAGCGAGAAAAAATACCACAGCATTCCATCATTTTACGGTTTTAAGCACTTTAATTTTATCGAAAATTGAGACTGCGGTCAGCACCCTTGTCGTGTCATGTCTCATAATGTGTAACGGTGCAGGATGTCAAAACCCCGCCCAACCGCCACTGCTTACGTTTGCATTTTTTCACACACGTCACTGACTACCAAAAGGGACGCAACCCGAACGCCAGCACGGGTTACACAAAATCGTAAAACCAGCGTCGGATTCGCATAATGACACGGTAATGACGTTGGGCATTTTTAATCGCGCGTGCAGATCGTAGAAAGACAGAGGCTGAGTTAATTCTCCGTCTCCTGCGGCCCACACAGCATTGTCGCTGTCTCAGCGACGGATTGTTGCTGCTGGCGCTCCACAATGTCGGCAGTTTTAACTTTCGCGCGCATAATGGCGGTTTTATGGAGAAAATGAAAACGGAAAAGGGATAGTAAGTGCACAAGCGTCAGTCAAACTTTACATTTATGGAAGTTATAAGCGAGTAAACCTTTAAGCGATAAATAACGTCAATGGAACCCACATGACTGTATTTAATCTATATAAACCCACATTTAGAGTTAGGCCCTTCAGACACAAACTCGCAAAAGTTATCGTTCTGTCCAATCGAAATTACGCATCGTATTCTGCAGTGAAAAATACCACTGACTTCCAGTAATCGCTTGTGGCGTCATGCTTGCATAACACTTCCACCTCCCTACAGCAAACTATTGTGTGCTATATTACACACTCTGTTCGCATTTGAAAGCATTTCAATATTTTCGCAATAGTAATGGACGAGCTATAAAGATTCAACGTCTTCTTCCTTCTTACTTATCTTGTCGGCATTCACATACATAATGTGAGTGCCGAGCACCGATGTGTTCACATGGAGAGCCAATGATTTATTGCTCTGAAACAGCGGCTAAAACTCGTATGCAGACGTGGACAGTAACAATCTATCGTAATCGTCACCAGGAAAGGATACGAACTGATGTAATCGACAATAATTTCCATAATCGTTCTCTTTTCAAAGCTAAATGTTTCGTAGACTCATCATTGTAATTAGTTCAGAGGTTTTCGTTTCTTCAGCAGTACATAAACGAACAGTTACAAAGAGGTGAATTTTTGAAATGTCGCGAAAGCAGTACTGCGCCGAAAATTTCGTTACAACTGCGAACGGAGTGTGTCGCAGCGGCATTCTGGACACAAATGCTTTCGGCGTGTTTGGCGCGTTAGATTTGAATAAGAAATCAAGATTCGGACGAATCTCTCCATCGCCTCTCTCTGCACCAGCCGGCTGCAACCGTGCTGCCAAAGAAGGCGTCGATGTCTGCGGCGCTGCTTCCCCCCCATGCTCGATTCGCAACCAAGTCGGGGAAATCCTCTGCTGCCTCTAAAGGAAAGGCGGTAGCCGCGGTGCCGGTGCAAGTTTCTGCTCTACGTTCCCATCTCTTGCGGCCTGCCTTTCCACGGAACTGATGTACCTTGGTTTTACCTCAATATAAATAACGCAACTAATTTTACCTAAAATACTACAGCGAATATTTACATTTATTGCTAACTGTTTTATCGCATTATCGTCCAAAGCATATTCAGGTTTCGTAATACCCTTTCTGTTTTCACGTGTGTTTTTGGCCGTGGGCAAGCAAATTGCACCATTAGCAGAGGAGGAAACTCACCACCGTAAAACCAGAGCCGAATTTGCTTACCTGGAAAGCTGCCTATGACATTACGTATTCTGGAACCGACACAGTTTGGTTTGTTATTGGCCAAGCTAAGAAAATACATTTGGCACTCGAAAAGTTCCGTCCTTTTAGGAAGTTAAGGAATTTCAAGAGCATACTTTTTGTTTGTCTCTGGCTTCAGTACACTCTAGAAACATCTCAGTGGTGTGTACGTAACCGTTTGCAACTCTGTCGCCTACATGTATTTACTCAGGCCTTACTTGTGTTGTAAGGTCTGACTGCTTGACATGTTTTCCCAGATGCATGATTTTCTGAAGAGGTGATTGTTTCCGTTTAGAACGACACTTTTTTTTCTAGTGTATGTGTTAACCCTCTTTGAAAGCGTGCAAATGGCGGATGTCTGGCCGATCGGGCTACAAGCGCAAACCTTATACTCCTTATGTAATTCTAACGTAGTCTGTTTCACATTCTTGGTATATATTAAAACAATTCCGCAATGTTTTTTGAAAAACCACGAAAATAAAAGTTGTCATTATTTATACCCTCTCGTTAAACGTGCCATTCGTCGTGTTTCAACAGACGGCGTCGCAAAGCTGTACCACACATCTGTGCGATTTGTATACCTAGGTACTCTCTCGAAGTCATTGCCCAATATGGGACAAACACGTCTGCGGGACATTTGCAATGATAGAATCGTTCTCTAGTATTCGAATCTTCGATTTCTCCGTAATATACTTACATTAGGAAGCGTATCTGGTACCCAGTCCGTTCCTGTGAACGTCAAATAGTAGACATCTTCAACTTTTGTAGTCCTGTCTTCCTCAGTTGCGTGTAATATTACGGTATATTGATAATTTTTACTTATGGACCGTCTGACAGTCGGCAACAGAAGCCAAAACATTGCATTGAAACAAGCGTTCAGTTCATAGTGCTGTGGAATGTGGAAAAAAACCGCAAATTCGCATTCGTAAGAAGAAGAACACCGAAAATGCAACAGGAGCGTAATACGTAAGAAATCGTCCACTGATGATGTCTTGCAGATAATAAAGGCGAAACGCGTAAGGCACTAAAATTGTGTTTTATTCAGTTGCTGTCAGACGGTCGATAAGTAAAAATCATCAATATACCGTCAAATAGTAGGACTGCTACTACATAGCACGTAGGGCAGTATTTGCAGACCGATCTGCCAATAGCAGTTCTGTCTTATCACGCAAACACTGCGATATGGATCCTGGAAATGTGCCAACAGCCACAGCCAGCCTCTCGCTCAGTGGCGAGGGCTGCGGCAAACAGTGGCCGGAGACAAGACACCCCCTGACTCGGCGCACAGCGGTCTGAATGGATCCTCAGTCTTTGAGAAGTTTTGCCGCCGTGCGTAAACGCCAAACGCTTTTTGGTGAAATGTGTTTGCAGCAGTGCCCATCTCGCGCTTCTTTCCGCAACGAGCGTAATCCTGATCGTTTAATAAATCAGCTACGTACGCTTCAGTGGCCGAGCACGAGGCTTTTGGACATCCCTTTACGTGCAATCTGCTCCTCACCTTCCCCCATACCACGACTCCACTGGCGTCTGCCAGGATTCCGTACTCTCCACTACTTGTTAATGTTTCCTCTTCATACTACACAAAGTGACAAGTTCGCTTCGTCAAGGGCAGCTCAATTGCAGAGAGATGTGTGTAAAAATTGTGAAGCTCTGGACATCGACGTTTGTTCATCCTATCGAAGCCGATTAATGTTTAACATGCAACCTTATCATTAGAGAAAAATGGTTTCTCAAATTTTCCTCACCTGAATGTTGTTTCCCGTGTAGTCGTCGTCTCTGTCGTACCGTTCATCTTAACTGCCGAATACAAACATGGAAAATCGCAGCAGGTGTCAGATACCTTGACGGAAGACCAGAGGCAAAATTCACCACGTTTGAGTACAGTCAAAAACGTAAATAAATTGAATGTGGTTTGCCTCTGATCGGAAGAAGAAATGAGGGCTACTTGGTTCCATAGGTTAACGTGTGGGGGGAGTTGATATGGCGGTATTCATCGGTCTCTGTCATCACTTCCACGTCACAGAAGCTGTAAAAATACTTTACTTACGATGATAGGAGCAATTGGAACAACACAGTTAAAAATCATGTTTTATTTTCAGTGCTTTGGGAACCGACCACCGGTGCACTGTCCCTCGTTTCATGAATACCGATGCTGCAGGGGCTCATATGTTGCTCCATAGTAACGTCACGGAGGCTATTGCCACGACATTTATACATTCACCGCTTCAGTTGAGGACTTTTTGTGATCAAGAAACGTACTTTACATCTTACATTCTAGCTACACGGTTAAACGTATCGCATTTTTTCTATTAAATTTTAAGGTTATGTATCGGTACCAGCGCATTCCGTCATTTTGCCGTTTCCAGCACTTTCTATGGACTCCTGAGAAGTTGACCATCATTCTGCCATGTCTTGTCTCACATATACAGTGTGTGAGAAAACAGTCTGACCCAAAGTGTAGGGCAGAAAGACAGCATTAAAAAAAGCAATCCGAGTATGGGAACTAGAAATGGCTGTCGAATATTTACAGCGCTATGCCAGCATGAAAACGGTGGGCAGTTTGAACATTTGCTGCGACATACTTAACGCTAAGTAAGTGGTGGATCACGTTTCCTTTACTTTGTCCTCTTGAAGACATGTTGAAATATAAAACATGGACATGTGATTGTCTTTATTTCTAAAGAAATGTTGTCTAGAACGTCGGCTAAGTATTACACAGGTGTATGTGATGCTTTGAGTTTTTCTTGTTATCGTCCTGAGAGTGGTTAGTCCATAGACTGTGATTACACTTACATTTTGTGTGAATTATCTTCCATTTTGAGTAAAGACGTCCACATGTCAGATTTTAATTACGTTCCTGTAGCTCCCAAAATACGAATTTTCGACCCCGAGTTGTTGTATTCAAACTACTAAGTTTCAGACTGTCTTTCTGCCCTACACCTTTGGTCAAATCATTTCTCCGGACCCTGTATAACGATGCTGGATGGCGAAACCCTGCTCAACCAGCACTGCTTAAATTGTTCACTTTTAACGTACGCTACACTGAATGACTCCCACCCCGGTCGTCCGCCCATATTGCGTCGCGTCACTGGAAAGCCAGCACGCGACACACAAAATCAGGAAACCAGCATCAGATCTGCATAATTACTCTGTACTGATTGTCAGCACATTTAGACGTTAGTCACAAATACATATAGTAGTAATGTAGAAGCTGGATTTATTTTTCTGTTAATTTTCCGTCTCCTGCAACCGACAGAGCTTTGTCGCTGCGTCAGAGACCAATTGTTGCTGCCAGCACTGCGGAATGTTGGCAGTTTTAACTCTCCCGCGAGTAATGGCGCTTTTCTGAAATAAGCGAAAACGGGAGAAAAATTCAGATGCAAGTGTTCATCACCGAAATGAGAGTGAATCCCTACTTGACGCATGTCTACCCACAGCCAGAACTCGCGTAGGTGTGTGTCCTTCCCCACATGTGAATCACACTCCTAGTCGCTGGCCAGTTGTACCACTGTAACGCAGCCGGACTGTGCTGTTTCGTACTCGGCACATTCATGGATGGCCTTCTGTCACAGCTGCCTCCAGCTGATGTTACGCTACACCCCGGAGAAGGAGGCGATCGAGTCAAAAAATCTCCCGGTAAACATGTAAGGAAATCGTAAAGAAGCACCGTCAAAACGTTTTTATCCAAGCCAAATAACTCAATGATGCTGTCTTATTATGCTGACGTGGATGACACGCGTTGTGCGGAATATGCGAAGCGGTTAGAGCTGGAACGTATTTACACTCCACGGTTTTGATGACGTATAATGGCTAGAAAAATTGCTCTAGAGTCAAGGCCAAGTCTTAGTCGGGTACGTAGAATTAGCGAATATGTTCTCACCAGACATCGTTTATGATGATGTAATTAGGAAGTGGACAGCATCGTCGGCTTTGTATCGATGTGAAATTAAAACTCAGTGTGAGAGCCTGTATTACTTCCTGCCTACGTGCCTAGCCGTTCGCCTTGTGTTTCTACGAATTGCATTCGTTAAATGGTAACAGATAGAAAAGCATTTGTCGAGGGCCTTTACACACTGCACACGAGAGGAAGACGACCACATTCAAATCAACAATTAATTCACTGGAAAGGCAAAGAAAAGGAAAAAGGTTGCGCCAGCGGTATTATTTTGTCGTGTAGCTGGGTGGCGGCTACCGCGAGAACGAAGGCCGCCACAACTTTGGTTTACGGTGCCCGAATGCGTTGTATGCTCCTCGCCGGCGTATGTGAAACTGTGAACACACACCACGTTTCATAGGTTCGACCATAGAAATACTCACATACACGGAGCATTCGTCCATCCTTGCCGTGTTCAAGTTGGAAGCCAAATGGATTAGACGGTTACATTATCTGTAACTGGAATCAAGTACTGACTTCCACAGCTGATCTTTTTGTATTAATGGCACACATCTACCAATTCAGTTAACCTACTTTTCCAAACATTCGCGACGTTAATGCGGTAACTATCCTTGTTACGTTTGGCCACGTGGAACGACAGCAAACGTTTCAAACAATGTCCTGTCATCTCCTTATTTTCACAAATGGCAGACTTACAGTAATGCGAGCAATTCCTGTTATTGTTGCACTGTGGCTCATTTAGCTGGCCGCTTCCACAGAATCGGTTGGCGGGAAGCATATAGTTTTGTGGCCATTCCTGACGACTACGTCTCTTGTGTGGCATTATGCTATAAGAAGTGACATCCGTAACGCCCTATTTTTAGACGGAATAAAAAGCTACGACTTGTGCTTGATCTAGTACAGATGCAGACACAATATCGAGATAAGAAGCGTGTTGTACCAGAAAACGTTGCTTGTAGAGTAAATTCATAACACTGGGTTAGAGATTAACATTCTGTCGTGTCAAAAATTCTGGCCATTCGTAGAGTTTGTCATTTGGGTTGAAAGTCTCCCTTTTGAAAGAGTGTCCAAACATTCCTCAGTGATCTGTCAGTGGGCAAACTGTAACGACTTTTGTTTCACGTGTCTTTGTGATGGTCGGCAAGCGCGGGAACTCATCGCTGTCAGCCCAGCCCTAGAAACGCATATGCAGATGTGTAGACATACTGTGGAAAATTTACATATGTTCCATACACATGGCGTTCCATGATACACAACCGTGACGTTATAACATCCACACTCCCGTCCTGTTTATTACGGGAGATTGTCACAACCCACATATGCAGCCCCTACCTCATCCCCTGTTCACCAAGACGATACGTTCAGTGTTCCAAAAGATTCCTCCGTGTTAACGTTGTAGTTGCATCTTCCTCCGCAAAGTAGTTCTGCGACATCTCACACATTCCGGCCACGTGTCAAGTCAATATCAGAGTTGCCTTGATGACGACACAGAGTAAATTACTTATTAATATCTGCTTCTACAAAACGCTTTGTGCACTCTCCGTCGTGTTTAAATGGTCCTTACTAGAAGACTGTAGTAGAAACTGGCGCCAGTCATACATGTACGTAATCTTTGAAAACTGTGACCCAATTACAGGAAACACAGTTGACGTACTAGAACCACTGTCTACTACTAGAAGTTTTAATTTGTCATTGATACACTGACTTTGGCGTAACAAAGCGTCTGTTGTACTCGGGAGTTTTGCATGAATAATGCATACTACGGCACTTCTGTTTCTTCCAGACCGATGCCTCGACGTAAACATCGAAACCTCCAGTTGCTATTAAAGTTTTGGAGCCAGTGAAGATGTGGTTCTGGAGGAAGTATTGTGCTGCTTTCAGTTTAGTCAGTATTGGTAACATTTGAAGCTTCTTTGTCTTGTGGTCAGAAGAAACTGATAGTACCTTTTAGTTGCGACAGATTATACTTTACCGTTCCTGCACGTCCAACCACCACGTCACACAGTGTGTGTTACTCTTGCGCCGTAGCTTTATAGTGAGAGCAGAAAGGAAAAAAAAGACAGCTGATATCAGTATATTTAACGAAGTCATTCATTTCTGTGTACGTTATTCACCTCTCGCTGTGAGCCCTGCTCTGTTTGGGAAAGGAGGAGGCGTCGGTAGCAAACTTTTGTCAACGGATGAATGTGGAGGTCGTCCGTACTAGCGAGGCGATGAAGGCATTTGCGAACTAGGGGTAAATCTGTTTAATTTTTTTAATTTCATCGCGTAGGTGAATAGACTGAAACAGCATAGTGTGGTCTCCCCTAATCCACAGAAGATACGATAAGAAATGTTACGTTCTTCCGATTAATCTACAGCTAAGAAAAACCTTCAACTTCTCATCGTAATCGCAGTTCCTTCCAGTTCACCGCCCTGTAATTCCTCAGAATCAGATAAACGGACAATTCAAATGACGCAGTGTTTACAATATACTGTTGCGAAAACAGCTGTGCGCCTAAAATTCCCTTACAACAGGGAACGGAGTCGCTCGCGACGGCATTCTTGCGTCAGACGCTGTCCGTGCTCTTGCCGAGCTAAACTTTTGTATCTGCTCAGGATTACTTTAGAAACATTCGTCTCCTTTACTTCGGCTGCCAGACGAGTTGTCGACGTCTGCGACGCTGCTCCCCCACGTCCGGACGCAAATGATTCGACCAACTGCCCCGTAGAATAGCCGCTGCACAAATTGAATTTTTTTTTTTTTTTTTGGGAAATCTGATTTTTGCGCCATCTCTGACGACAGAAAAATGTGAAGCCCTTTTCTTATACAAAAGTCTGTATTCCTATATTTTTTGTTGGTAACAGTACTCTAAATATTTTTACGTAAAACGCTAGGCAGAGTATTACACTTAGATGAGGCAAGTGGCAAACGAGGGAAAGTGTTAGAAATATGGCGCGCTTCCCAGAATTGACTCTTCCCTTCGCTTCAGTTGCGTTACACATGTTCAGGTCTGGGGAGGGCGTCTCTTGCAGGTACACTACGGATACGTCGCAACATCGACACTCGCGAGTCATTCATTACCGACGGTCCTGCACTGGCAAACACGCCACGCCTGTAATCTAGTGACCCTGGCCTCACATTCTTATTACTAAAGTACTGAAGAAACAATCTTTTTTCCATTTCAATGTGTCTCATTTTTGCTCTACTATACGCTTAATACACCTTGAAAACATAAACGGCGGACATCTTTCCGACTGGTTTCAATTCTGCTAGCTACAGCTGCCAACTAATATAATTATTAATCGCTCTGTCTGCTGATTGTGCAAAAGGATCGCGCGAGCCGTGTAGACGCCATGTTTAAATCGCTGTGACGTCTTCTTTCCGGAAGTGGTGCTGTGGTCTCCTGCACGTTCCGGTCGTGTAAAGAAACAGGCCAGTACCCGTCTTCTTGACAATGTGGAGACACGTAAAGTTATCCTTTTTGTAACCTGTCGTCAAGTATGCCGTCCATTCTCTATCGTGTTTGAATAGTGGGTACCACAAAGCCGTAAAAGAAATAAGTGCGCAACCTGTATCTACACTTAGTTCACAGCCGTGCACCAGTAAACGTAACGTTTGTCGCTCAATACGGCACCTTCCAACGCTTTAACGGACGTGGATACTTCTGAACACTCGTTTACGTGCAACATCCTGCTGCTCCCCATGTTTTCACCGGCGTCCGTAACAAGTCCGTACCCTCCACCATTTGTTAGTGTCTCCTCTCGATATTAGGGAAACACCGAAAAGTTCGCTGTACCGAGGATAGTTGCACTGCAGACGCTATGAGCGTAAATGTTATGAAGCTCGCAAAATAGAGACTTCTTCGGACCAACGTTTCATACGCAGACGTGACTAGAGAAAACCAGTTGCCCAAAGTTTCGTCCTGTGAATGTTGTCCACATGTTTCAGATGTTTATTGAAATACAAAGAGAAGTTAATATCGCCATATTCAACAGCCTCTGAGTCATCAATACCGAATCACAGACGATAAAAAAGAGCACCGCCATTACTCACGTTGATGGTAACAATGTGACCAACGCAGTTAAAAATTTTGCTTCGTTTTCAGTGCTTTGACAATTGACCGACGGTGCATAGTCTTTACTTTCATTAATATTGACTCTGTGCGGTCTCACGTGTTGCCCCATAATAGCGTGACTGATACGCTTGTCACGACACTCGTACATTTACTACTTTACCTGAGGACATTTTGTAATCAAGAAACGTATTTCACATCTATTTCCTTAGCGCCTTTCTTAAACGTATCATAGTTATCATCCACAGAATTTTAAAGTTGGAAATTGCTACCAACGCATTCCGTCATTTTGCCGTTTTTCACACTTTCCATCAAAGATTTACCTTATAATTCTGTCAGAAACGTAGTATCTATTATAATATAGTCTTACCGGCTGCATCTGGAATACTTCTCGATTTTCTTGTAGGATGTCCTTTTTTTTATTGTTCGCTGGTCCTCTTGTTCTCCGTCTGATGAAAATTTCTTGATGTTCTCACTGTCTGGATTAATTTATAAATTTGAGGATAACCATTGCAAATCACTACTGAAATAACCTGAAGATGCCGTGTGTTCGTTTCATAATATAGTTTTAATTTCCACTTAAAATCATTCTTTAACATCAGCGCCAAAAAATACACGTCTTAAACGTATGAAGACAAGATAACAGGAGAGTAATGAACTAGTTGTTAAAACAAGCACCTACGCAAAAGTAAAAAAAAAAAGATCAAAGTTACTTATGAAAATCTGTCGCTGGCGCAGCACTCTTCTGCATGCGCGATCGTAAATCACATCTTTGCTGTGGCGGAGGCACGGTAGTCAAAGTACTGTTACGTGGAGGATGAATATACATTCTGCAGATGAAAAATACACTTCATAAATGTGTGGACTAATGATGTATAATGAAATGTTACAGATGACCAGTGACTAAAGTCATAGTTAGAAGTTTTGCCTCGTCAGACTCCAAAGATTCAAAAATGAGTACAGAAAGGGAATCATAATTAGTGAGTAAAATAGTGTAATTTTGGCTACAGTAATTGAACTACTGCTTTCATTTGTGTCAGGACATATTACCTGTGTCATGTTATGAAAACTGCATAACTATGAATAATTTATTTTACAGTTAACATTTGTATTTGTTAGCATATTGAAATGTCTTGTCAATTGAGCTACAGTGGCATATATTACTTGAAATCTAATTAGCAACTGAGGAACTGCATACATAATATATTATTTTGTGAAATCCTTACTTACTATTTGTAAGTGTATTATTGCATTATTACTTGTAGACCTGTTTACGCAAAACATTACCACTAATCATACTTTATTTTGTCTTAAATACTGTCATCACTGCTTTCAATTTTGTATCATATTGGTAAACTGGAAATGTGGAAGTTTATTTCTTTCTGTCTTGAAGGGCTAAGATTTGTACCGGTGCACCTGAATTAGTTGAGAAAGTAAAATACATCTGATGTAATACTTAATGTTTTGTACACCAGTGTGTCTTGAAAGTTTGTCCCAATTTAGAAACTTACAATCCATCTTTTGTTCACAGTAAAGTTTCCAAGAAATGTTTATGCCGCTGGGATTCTGATTGTGTAAGTTTGTATCACACATACTGGTCAGCTGTTTTTATACCCAGATTTGGACTTACATTTTCCATAACAGCATACTCAGTATATGTTCAACTGCCTCTTCATTCTGTGCAGATACTCATAATATTCAACTGGATAGCTTCCAGAATTTTTTTATTACAGCATTATATGAAGGTAATCCAGTAAGAGATTGTGCGTGACTGAGTTAGTATTAGCGTGGGCTCGGCATTGAATTTGTAACTCTCAGCTTCAGACTACACCAAAGTTTTGCCAGTATTTCCACCTTTCATTCAAAATTAAGACCTCTTCCCGATTTTTAGGACAGTTACGTCGTATACAGCCTGGTGCGAGTCGCAGTACTGTAGGTTTCTGCTCGGCTTTCCTACCGGCAATCTGCTGTGACGAGTTCACAGGTAGGTGCAGGTAAAAGGATGAAAAGGAACCGCTAAAGTTCAGTGCAATAATTGACTTTTAGGTATTTGATCCTAGCCAGTTTCAGTTACCTTAAAGACCGTACAAATATTATTATTATCGTTATTATTAGTATTATTTTTTAAGGAAACCTTGCAGCATGCTGATATACACTTGAAAACTAAAATGCTAGCACACCCACTACAGTGAATTTTGCACTTACCTCGGGACGAACTCGCCAAAACGCTAACCGCTCCTGGTGTGGTGCAGGGTGACGAAGTTATCAGGGTGCGAAATTGACGCCTGTTTCACGCACACTTTACAAATCCTCAAGCTAAAGAGTTCACAGTTTTGACGCGAGTGAAGTGTACGGTACATTGGCATGTTCCAACTGTCCTATGAGGCCGAATGCAAGTCCTGTTTGCTGCTACAAATGCTCATCACACCGTCATTATTGAACTGCACTATTTGTTTAAAAGAATAAAACTTGACCAGCAGACACACGCACACACTGTGCATGTTGAGAACATCAGTTTCAAAAGTGATTTTTCTCTAATAAACTCATTCATCATACTCTATAGTAGTTTAAATCACTGCGGAATGGACTTTAAATGCTTTAAAAAATAGAATGTGATACTATCTCCGCCTCCCCGTGCTAAACACGGATCCATCCAGTACTTTAAAGCTATAACTTGTTATTTATAATTATGTAAATATTTTGCTTGTGTCTTTACAAGTATTTCTTTCAGTATGACCTGTATAGGTAATGCTTTACATAGTAGTAATTCCACTTTACAACTGTTTCATGTAACCCGATCATTAGGATAGGTCATCCCACAGCTGACGATGTCGTCTTCCGAACCTCATCCTCGGGTCTGTCGCACCCGGTCACTGCCTACCGCAACATCTGACCGCTCCGCTAACACTGCAGTCCGTAGTAATTGCCTTATTCGAACAAATGTCACGGTCAGAGAATCGCATCTTCTGCATAAATTGTCAAACTATTTGCATAAAAAAGCATGTCACAACTTCCAAACACTTGCCAATAGAGCAACTTCATACTCGCTTAAATGTGTCAACGGAGAAACCGGGTCGGAATACCGACAATATTACGGAAGATAGAGTGGTGCTCCCTCTAAAAGTGACACGTACTTTGTCATATTCCATTTACAAACTTAGTGGCTGCTACACAGCCAGTGATGAATATTGTGAAACTTCCTGGCAGACGAATGTTGTGTACTGGACACTCTCTCAGTAGTGTATGGACTTAACTAAATACTGTTTGCACTGTATTTTTTGTTGTGCTTTGCCGTATTCCATTTCCTGTTTAAATGTGCATTTTTATTTCCGTATTTATTTTTTTATTCTTGTCGACGGTACGGTACTAACTGTTACGCTGCGTTCCAGTTTGTGATTAGAGACAAATATTTTTGAAAGTGAATTTTTGTATCAGACTGTTATTTTCAGTTGTGATTAGAGATATTGGCTAACTTTAGACTCAATGATAAAATCTGCTACAGTTGTAAAAATTATTTATTTCTAGAAAGAAAAGCACTATCCAGTTTTAGGGCATATGTTCCATCTTCAGGAGCATATTAAAATGTGAGACCACAAGGATGCAAAACTAAGGTGCATATGACAAACTGCCTGTTGGCTTCTGTCTCGGGTTCTTAGGCCGACGTTCATCTAATGATTTTTCTGACGTTTCGCCAGCACGAGTGGCTGGCATTGTCAAAGCTTCACCCTCCATTGCCGGTGGTGAACTGGAGCCGAGCTCGCGGCCGCAGACTATATGTACCTGGCGCGCCAACGTCCGAGGGCTTCTCCACGATCATTTCCGGTGCGGTTCTCCTCTTGCTATCTGCGACGGTCGTTCACTGCAGTACGGGCAGCCAGGATCCGTTTACCTTAAGGCTTTCCTCTTTCTTGTTGAAACTGTTTGCGTGTTTTTGCATTTCTACAGCTTCTCTGAACAAGCGCGTGTGATAGTGCTTCTCTACAGCCAGAACTTCCGTGTTGGCGAATTTTATTACGTGGTCGGTTTCATTCAGTGCGTGCTCTGCCACGGCCGATTTCTCCACCTGCCCCAACCTGCAATGTCGCTTATGCTCTTTGATCCTGGTGTTAATTGATCGTCCAGTCATTCCGACATAAACTTTTTCGCATGTGCACGGTATACGGTATATTCCCGACGTTGCAAGTGGGTCTCTTTTCTCCTTCGCCGATCCAAGACACTCTTTGATCTTCCTTGTCGGTTTGAAAATCGTCTTCACGCCATGTTTGCACAATATACGGCCGATTCTGTCCCTCACTCTGGGAATGTATGGCAGAAAGGCCGTACCCGACATTTCTTTTTCTGGTTCCTTACTTCGCCGAGTGTTTGGCTCTGTTACTCTTCTAATGTAATTTGTAGAGTACCCATTGCTCCTCAGATCAGTTTCCAGGTGTTGCATTTCTCGTTTGAGGTGTTGCGGCTCACATATTCGTCCTGCTCTCGTTGCGAGCGTACTAATCGTGCCTCTTTTCTGGCTCGGGTGGTGGTTTGACAGTTTGTGAAGGTATCGGTCCGTGTGGTGCATATCCCCGGTACATTCCACGCAAGAGAATATCCTCTTCAGTACTCGGCCTGCCAGAAGGGCTCTTGCAGAGGGGGGCAACGGTCCAGGGTCGGAGACGCACCACACGCAGATCCACAAGTAGACAGACCAGCGGTCTTTCGAACACATTGCTTCATAGAAACAGATCAGACCTGTACAACACACCAGAAGCCCCCCCTTTTTTTCTTCCTTCCAACTTTTCAGAAATAAATAATTTTTACACCTGTAATGGATTTTATCACTGACAATGGAGAACAGTTGCGGACGAACCGTGAATAGCGACTTTGGAACTTCTCGAGTGAAGTCATTTTCCTGTGTAGGCTTTTGCTCTATTTTGAGACGAAACACTGCATTACATAGTTTAGCAATTAGCCGATTTTAACTCCTCGGGCATTATCGAGCAGTATCACAGAACAAATTATTTGTTAACAGCACGATATAGTCCTCGTCACATTGGCGTGCACGGAATAGCATGTGATGCAATCCCTAATAAAGAGTTTTACACACCCAGATTATCTACTGGCACGCTATCCTATTTATTAACTGTGTATGTAAAAATGGGAAAAGTGCAGCCATGCTTTTCAAGATTCTGAGGAAAGTAGGGGGTAGGTGGGTAATATACAACATATACTAGAGCCGAGAGGGAACAATAAGAGTGGAAGACCGAGAACGACGTGCTCGGATTAAAAAGGCTGTAAGACAGGGATGTAGTCTCTTAGCCCTAGTGTTCGATCTATACAGCGAAGAATCAATGATGGAAATAAAAGAAAGGTTCGAGAGTGGAATTAAAATTCGAGGTGAAAGGGTATTGGTGATAAGATTTGCTGACGTCATTGCTATCCTGAGTGAAAGTGAAGAAGAATTATGCAATCTGCTCAGTGGAATGAACAGTCTAGTAAGTACAGAAAATGATTGTGAGAGTAAATCAAAGAAAGATGAAAGTAATGAGAAGTAGCAGAAATGAGGACAACGAGAAACTTAACATCAGGACTGATGGTCACGACATAGATGAAGTCGAGAAATTCTGGTACCTAGGCAGTAAAATAACCAATGACGGACGGAGCAAGGAGGACATCAAAATCAGACTAGCAATGGCAAAAAGGGCATTCCTTGACAGTAGAAGTCTACTAATATCAAATATCGGCCTTGATTTGAGGAAGAAATTTCTGAGAATGTACATCTGGATTACAGCATTGTATGGCACTGAAACACAGATGGTGGGAAAAGTGGAGCAAAATAGAATTGAAGCATTTGAGATGTAGAGTTACAGCAGAATGTTGAAAATTAGGTGGACTGATAAAGTAAGGAATGAGGAGATTCTGAGCAGAATCGGAGAGGAAAGGAACGTGTGGAAAACACTAATAAGGAGAAGGGACAGAATGGTAGGACATCCGTTAAGACATCAGGGAATGACTTCCGTGGTACTACAGGGAGCTGTACAGGGTAAAACCTTTAGAGGAAGACAGAGACTGGAATACGTCAAGCAAATAATTGAGGACGTAGGTTGCAGGTGCTACTCTGAGATGAGGAGGTTAACACAGGAGAGGAATTCGTTGCGTGTCACTTCAAACCAGTCAGAAGACTGATGACTCAAAAAATAAATAAGTTGATAGATAATGCACAAACGGACAAGATTAATTCCTACAGTATGAAATAAAGTGTTTATTTTGAAAATAAAACAGCAAAATGATTTCCATCACGAAATTCACTGCAGCTATGGATCCACATATACAAAAGGCTAACTTTCATATGGAGCAAGTTAGTTTTCGTGTCGGGCCGTCGTGTACGTCTGTCGAATCCCAGCACGGGTCCCAACTGGCTGCCAAGTATTATGCGACATGCAAGGTATTGTTGCCTCTCGGAAATGCTCACATGAAGCAATTTTGTTTGCAGGTGCTCAGCAAGTTTACAATTTCTGTCCCAAAGTGTTTGAGAATAATTTTCTAAAGAGATTTATGGCTTTTTACGATTAAATCCTTAAAAATCTTGAAATAACATCGCTTTCTTATCTACGCATCACTGCAGAAGCTTCACCCAGCATTCACAGGCTTCCCAGAATGTACCGCCGGGATCCTTCGCGAGGTAGCGTACCGAATCCTCTTATTTACACCTGCGATGACCCGTGACGGTGCCCCTGCTAAATCCAGTTCTTCGGTACGTGTTTCCTTAAGCATTTGACTCTGTTCCACAAGCAAGTGAGGACACTAGTGTAAAAATGGTCATTAACTGTTTGTCATCCACGCACTTACTTCACTGCGAGTCACAACTTTGCAGTCAAAAAAAATAATGAGCTGTGTCTCAACTCCAGATTTGGTGGTGCGGGCGTTCTTTGTATGAGGTGATTTTATCTTGTGCCACTCACTCACTGCTCTGTCATATCGATTTGGGATCGTACTCGAAAATCTGTCTCTCGTCACCAGCCAAAAGGAGGGTTTCCTTTGCAGCATTCCGACAAGTCTCGACAATTTGGCACAGAGAATTCCTTCAGTGTAGATACTTGGGACTCACCTTTCTCATCCCTAATTAGTCTCCCAAAATGTGATAAATATTTTGTTTCAGCACGTTGCAATCCTCAGTTATAATTCTTACATTTAAGTGTCACACTCTGTTCAAACTTTTTCACACTTTCTCCTCATTTTTGTGAATTTGGGACACCGACCGAGGCCCTAAATGCTCTTTGTCATCAACATTTTCTTGGCTCTCCTGGAACATCTATCTTGTGTCCACTGTAAATTCTCAACTGGGGCACAACTGCCTCCTCAGAGCTCTTTATTTATGTTTTTCCACTGCTCGATTACCAGCTGCCTCTCGAATCTCGACGCTGTCACCAAAATGCCCTACACGTGGTACGTGATCCTCACGTTGTCTCTGCCCGGAGGCAACGGAGCCGGGACGTCGGAGCCCGTCCGTGTCCACACAATCACAGCGACCGCCACAAATGTTTCACTGTCATCTCTGCGTTTGGTAATTTTAGTTGAGGAGTTCACAGGATGCTGTTCAGTTATGTTGCCTGTGTGTCTGTTTAGGATCACCCACTAGGCTCACACAGGTGACAGGAAGTTAACGAAAGTGATCGAGGAGCAGCACTTTTAAGGGCAGAGGGGAAACTGCCACACGAAAAAAAAAACCTCCGCTGCAGTCTCGACGGGACGTAAGGGCAGTAATGCGTTTTCTAGTTCGATGCGAGAGGTCGTGCGACGGTAAGGTTACGGTTAATTATTGGGAGTCGTGCGAGCTCGGTACCGATGTCACATCTTAGGTTCGCCATAAAGAGTATCGGTCCGAATCGATGAGAGAGATACTGCTCACACCGGGCACCGACTCCGTCTCCTGGGCCAGCTGCAGCACCTGCGTAGCTGTAACGAACGTGCCACAGTCGTCATTCGAGTGGCCGATAGGTCGTAAACAGTGTGGAGGCTGTGTGGGTTTTCTTTATTTTTAGAGTGCAAATTTGCTTTCCTGCTGTTGCCAGTTGTCCGGCTGTGTTCTTTCATCCAGTAGTTCCAGTCAACTTTGTCGAGTTCAGAGGTTCGCCAGTATCTGCACTGTTTCTGTTTCTTTAGCTTGCCGTAGGTGGTTAAGCGTCCCTAGTAAGGAGCTCCTTTGGGCGCTTACATTTCCACCTACAGCAGCGACTGAGGTCTCCCCGCTTTCGGACGGATGCGTCGTTCGAGCGTCTCTAAGTTCCAGTACAGCCACGTGGCGTGTTTCTCGAATACCTCGGTGAGAGTCTCGAGGTGGAGGTCCACGGTGTGCTCGTATCGTGGAGCGTGGCTTACGATACCTGGCACTTCGTTCTGTACGAACTGCAGGCGTGCTGGAGCCGTGTCTTTCCAGACTGGAGCTGCACACGTCATCAGCGGTCTAATTAGTGTAACGTACACGGACTCCGGCACCCTCTTATTCGGTGTGCTTTGCCTGTTAAGTATCGGGTAAAGTTGTCAGAGCATCGCACGTGCTCTGTCAGCAATATATTTCTGGTGCAGCCGGACACCTAGGTAACTGACTTTCTCACAGAAATGTATTTGGTATGTGTGTAATGTCATATGTCTGCAGTGTCGGTGTTTCTGTAGTTGCTTCAGTCTACAGGTTTAAGAGAACCACTTCACAATTGTTGACTTTTACCTCGATACACCACCGTTCCGACCGAGGCTCGGCAGTTCCGAATTCTACCTGTAGTCCTGAGTTCGTGTCAGACGGCTTCCGATTGCGCACTACGGTGGTGGTGTCACCCGCACAGATGGCAGCTGTCCCGTTTTGTGTTATCCGAGACCACTCTTCACAGTTCGCTCTGGAAACCATTCTGGTTCACTGGAAAACTTTATTCTCGAAACTTCTAGAAAAAACCTGTAAAATCAAATGAATCCTAATATGGGAACAAACCGATCACCGATTATTCTGTAACACTGCACTCCGTAATCTGAACTTCGTCCGAGTGCTCACTCGTGTTGTAACATAACAGATTGAGACAGGTATTGTAGTGTACGATACATCAGTTGAGTACGCATCACGATCTCATTTACTTCCAGAACACATATAGTTGTATTTCTACATTTTCAATTTTTCACTAATTATTATTATTGATATTTATAGCCGCACACAGAAATTCTTTAATTGAATCTATAACCAACCAAATTTTGTAAAAGGACATGTATAATTGCTTATTATGTAAACAGCTATCACATTATCTTCAGTACAAAGTGAAACAAAGTAATTTATATAAAATAATGTGAACCATCATAAGAAATCATTATACTTGGAGAGAAGTGAAATTATAATTTATGTTTAAAATTAACTTTTGTAAAATTAATTGTTTACACTTACAATTTGAGGGCATGGAAATTTATTAAACTCTAGTACATAAATTACAATTATATTTTGTCATAAATTGCAATTATATTTTGACATGCAGCATTTAGATGACTTTATAACTACTACTTGTAACTGTGAATCATTAAAATGTTATTGTTAATACAGGGTTTATACACGGACAGGAAAAAAAAAAAAAAAAAAAGTCACGGATTTTTCCCGCATATCCCAGATATAGATACACTTTTTCTTGGGCTTTAGTACACTATACCCCCGGTGAAAGTACCTTTTTCTGAAGTAAGTGACAATGTACTTTCCATTGGAACTGTAAAACTTGTCAATCCTTTGAATGGTGAAAGTTTTACACACTTTGAGAAATAAAAAGCAGCAAAAATATCCCGTTTTGGAAAAATCTTTAATGCGTGGCAACACTTAATTTTTTGCTGTTTTTTTTCCGAGAGTGTAGTTAGGCAGGATCCTTGGAGTACAGCTTGAACTGCAGCAGCTGAATTTTTCTGACAAGCACAATTATAAATTTCACTACTGTGCACCAAAAATTGTGTGTGTTACCTGGCTGAATATAAGTTCTTACGGGCACTTTGACTTTTCCATGATGATGATGATGATGATGATGATGATGATGAACTCCCATACTCTGTGACGGAGCGTAGGGGAACGATGCAGGAGACCCGCACTGCCGTACTAGGCAAGGTCCTAGTGGAGGTGGTTTGCCATTGCCTTCCTCTGACTGTAACAGGGATGATTGATGATGATGATGATGATGATGACGACGACGACACAACACCCAGTCATCTTGAGGCAGGTGAAAATCCCTGACCCCGCCAGGAATCGAACCCAGGACTACGTGCTCGGGAAGCGAGAACGCTACCACGGCACCACGGTAGCGACTTTTCCATAGAAAAACCAATTACGGGTGAAACTGCTCGAGAACTCACTTTGCGCTGATAATTATACTTTTTGCTATCAGTATTGCATAATTTGTAACCTATGGAATAACTAAAATAAAAATGGAAAACTAATCTTGAAACTTGGTCTTTCTTAGCACGTGTCACCCTTTAAGATATATCAAACACAAATGCGCCAGCAATCTTTTAAATAATGGCATAAATAGCTGGTCTTCCGGGCTCGAAATTTCTAAGTGGCCGGTCTTCGAAGTGTTACGTTTTGAATGAGAATCAAACACTCCACGATTTAAGAAATTCATCCCACATTCTCACATGTAACGTAATTCATCTTGTGTAAACAGAAATTTACTTTCAAAGTAACACTCCTCAAAAAACGATTTGCAACATCTTAAAGTGACCTGTTCAAAATGTAAGCAGTTGTGACGTCACGCTCATCGTAAGCAGTCTGTTGTTACGAAGTACTGCACAGTCTTTGACACATTTTGCTGTCGACAGACACTTGTGTATGCACTGTGTTTTGCTGTTGTGAATGGCGAATTTTCTTTGCATTTGAAGTTTTCCTTTGGTATTATTCTCTCATTTATGTAACATTACCTACCAGTCAACATTACAAAAATTTGACTGGGAACTAAAACAATGAAAAATTCCCAGGTATTTTCTGGATGACAAAATCACTGGGTTTTTCCCAGATTTACCGGTTGTCCTGGGGCGTATACACCCTGTAATAATGCACGTCTGCCTGTCAAACCGGTACGCTGTGTCCACCGACCAGATGAACTGAAATAAAATGACAGCACAACACTTCCAGTCTCGAGTTCTCATCTGGGGTCGTTCGACTGCCCGGTGCAAGTTGTTCTATTTTACGCCATGACGGAAAATTGTGCATCTCTGTGCCGAATACGAGAAGAAATGATTGAGACGTCAGAAACACCCAGTTTCCGAGCAAAGAAAAATCTCTGACCCAGCAGGGAATCGAACCCTTGACCCCACGGTTTAGAGGTGGCACCTCTACCGCTACAGTATGAGCTGCAGACTGACGGCCAATAAAGTACACTGCAGACCAGCAGTTCAGTTCGTTTCATTACGGGACAGACACAGTATATCAGTCAGTCTGTGTAGAAGTGAATTTTAAAATGCCATTAGAGTCTTGCGGGTGCAAACTTAGATGCTCCAAACAGAAAGAACTTAGGACTTTTCTTTTTAACAGTGAGCAGATGAGATCATCAACATTATTACACACCTGAACATACAAAGCTAAGTGGTTTTGATCACAGTGTGACATCTCTAGTTCTAAAAAAATTTAAACTTGCAAAAAATGGTTCAAATGGCTCTGAGCACTATGGGACTTAACATCTATGGTCATCAGTCCCCTAGAACTTAGAGCTACGTAAACCTAACTAACCTAAGCACAGCACACAACACCCAGCCATCACGAGGCAGAGAAAATCCCTGACCCCGCCGGGAATCGAACCCGGGAACCGGGCGTGGGGAGCGAGAACGCTACCGCACGACCACGAGATGCGGGCTTTAAACTTGCAAATATGCTTTGTATTTCACACGAATTACGATTCATTAATTTGTAATTGGATAGATAAAAAAATCTACTCACCGAGTGGTGACAGGAGACCACGCATTTAAAAGGCATTTCAGTTTGCAAGCTTTCAGAGCCAGTGGCTCCTTGTTCTGGTCGAGGGGGAAGATGAGTGAAGGAAAAGGACTGGTGAGGGTTTAGGAAAAGCGGCAGAATTCAGAAAAGTAAAAGTTGGCGAGAACCCCATTTCAGGGGAGACTTGGCAAACAGGATGAGAAGGAAAGACTCTTGCTTCACCTTAAGGGGGGTACGACGTCAAACGGGCCGACTTGGAGCAGGAGAGGCACCACAGGACATTTTATTTTCTACTGTCTATACTTTTACAAATAAATTCCTAAAACTTTGTCAGCACGACTAGGAAGGATTCGGGATTCACACTCATAGCAGTGGAAGTTCAAAAACATAACAAAATACATTTTTTTACATGTGGCATTTCATCATTTTTTCGCTTACTATTGGCTGCATTTGTTGCTATAGGTACATTTTTCTTCACAAGTAACAGAGACTCTTTGATGAATTTTGCACAGCATAGAAACAATACTTACAGGTGAATGAAACTCTAGAATTTTCCAAATCTATTAAAAACTGTGGTAAAAACTGAGGTAATTAACTACCAAATTTGTGTTTTTTCTAAACATAAAGTTTAAAACGTAACAGCCCATTCATTTTTTCATAAATTAAATAGATTCTAGAGTTTCGGACACCTGTAAGTAGGGTTTGTACGTCGTGCAAAATTCATCGACCAGTGTCTCTTACTTATGAAGAAAAGTGTACCTATAGCAACAAATGCAGCCAATAGTAAGTGAAAAAAAGATGAAATTTCACATGTAAAAAAAAATTATTTTTTTACGTTTTTGAACTTCCGCTGCTACAAGTGTGAATCCTGAATTCTTCCTGGTCATGCTGGCAAAGTTTTTGGAATTTACTTGTAAAAGTATACATAGTGGAAATTGAAATGTCCCGTGGGGCGTCTCCTGCTCCAAGTCGGCCCGTTTGACGTACTACCCCCCTTAAACCCTTCGGCCAGAAGAAGGAGCCAGTGGCTCCAAAAGCTCGCAAACTGTAATAGTTTTTGAACAAGCGTTTCCTGCCACCGCCAACGGCCTCGCTGCAGCAGTAATACCGCTTCCAGACAGATCGCCGGGCCGGGCTACCTCTCGGACGGGCGACCGTGCAGTCTGCGGAAGGCTGACGGCGAGCGGAGTTACACTCGGCCCTCGTGAGGCAAACTGAGGAGCTACTCGACTGAGAAATAGCGACACCGATCTCGTAAACTGACGTACGGCCGGGGAGAGTGGTGTGCCGACCACGTGCCCCTCCGTACCTGCATCCAAATACACCCGCGGGCCGAGGACGACACGGCGCCCGGTCGGGCCTTCATGGCCTGTTCGGGCAGACTTCAATTTAGCTTTAGTTTCCCACCGCAGCTCGATGAGTATTTCATCTATCCGATTACACTGTATTTTCAAAAATTGATTATTTACATCGACGTATTAGCCCGTGTGGCCACCATTCCTCCTTTATGTAACCCTCTCGTCTGTCTCTGTTGTCTGTTTTCTACATTACGTGCTAGTCCACTCGTTTACTTGTCTGTACCACCTATATCAACCGACAGGTTGCTCCTACATATTTTCTAGTACTGACAGTCCCCAACAATCAGTCGTTCCTTCTCATCCCATCTGTTCAGAATCCGTCGGTCCGGGCAACTTTTCCAAACACTGCCCCTTTTCCTAAACCTCACAGGTCCCTTTACTCCACCCCTCTCGGTTCCCCTTCAACCCCTCTGCAGAAGGAGTCACTCGCTCTTAAAGCTCGCAAACCGTCATACTTTTTATATGGCGTGTTCGCCTGCTGCCGCTCGGCGAGATTATTTTATATAACCGATCGCACGATATTTTCAAAAATTGGTTATTTCTGTCGAAGTAATTCATTAGTTCGGTACAATTTGACTCTACTACAGAATTATTGTTACAACGACGGCTATACGAAAGGGAACGTTACAGTGCGAACGCGCACGGCAGGTTTACGAGCGCGCATTTTCGCACCGTCGGCAGAACGCCAGACTCCCCGGACGGTCGCCTTCCCGACGGTGCGGAGAGACCGGAGAGGCGGTCTCAACATTGCCGTAGCGAGTGGAGACGCCCGTGGTGCCGGAGGCCGCTCTCGCTGGCAAACTTCTTGCCGCAGACGTCGCAACAGTAGATCCGCTCGCCGACGCACGCGCGGTAGTGCATTTTGCAGTCTCTGCTCCGCGAGAACGTCCTGCCGCAGGAGTCGCACTGGTAGGGACGGCTGCCCTCGTGCGCGAGCGAGTGGTGCGCCAGGTGGGTGTTGTTGACGAACCGCCTGTAGCACACGCCGCACTCGTAGGGCCACAGCAGCATGTGCTGGAGCGAGTGGCGCTTCAGGCTGTTGCGGCGTGCGAACTTCCTGGTGCAGTGGTCGCAGCCGTAGATCTGCTTCCCCTGGTGTTTCCAGCAGTGCACCCTGAGTTCGTGGAAGCTGCGGCAGGGCGCGCGGCACGTCTCGCAGGTCCACCGGTGCCGCCGCGTGGGCGTAGGGGGCGTACTCGGGACCTCCTCGTCGGTGCACGTGTACGTCTCGCGTCCGGCAGGCGGAACCGCGTCTCTCTCCGACCGGGACGGTACCTCGCGACCGCTGTCGACCGGATGGCGCCCGCGACATGTGCCTGACGCCTCCCCGCGCCTCCCGTCACTTACCGCGGCACTCGGTGCGGGACGCGTCTCCTCGCGGGTATCTACTCGAACCCGCTTCTGTGCGAACACTACCTTTACCGACAGTACGCGCGTGTTCCTTTTGTTCCTCTCGCGTACCTGCTGGCCGCCACCGATCCCTCGTGTGCCCGCAGTCCCGTCAATTCTGGTCCGTACCGAGGTACATTTGTCGATAGGAGGAGGCCTATCCTGGCCTTGCACGATAAACCTGCAAAATTACGGAGAAAGTCCATTAGAAAATCTGGTAACATGTGCATATTTCATATTTCTGCTTGTAACGTAACTTGCAATGTGAAGTAGTAGTGGTAGTAGTAGTAATGCAACAGGATATGGAAAGCTAATATACAATCTGATACATATACAGTATTTCATATTTATAATTTAATTCCTCAGCCTTTGCATTGTCTTTCAATTTTACATAGATAGTTTGTAGACTTAGATAAAGCATTTTACATTGTTGACTGGAATACTCTCTTTCAAATTCTGAAGGTGGCAGGGGTAAAATACAGGGAGCGAAAGGCTATTTACAATTTGTGCAGAAACCAGATGGCAGTTATAAGAGTCGAGGGACATGAAAGGGAAGCAGTGGTTGGGAAGGGAGTGAGACAGGGTTGTAGCCTTTACCCGATGTTATTCAATCTGTATATTGAGCAAGCAGTGAAGGAAAGAAAAGAAAAGTTCGCAGTAGGTACTAAAAACCATGGAGAAGTAGTAAAAACTGTGAGGTTTGCTGATGACATTCTAATTCTGTCAGAGACAGCAAAGGACTTGGAAGAGCAGTTGAACGGAATGGACAGTGTCTTGAAAGGAGGATATAAGATGAACATCAACAAAAGCAAAACGAGGATAATGGAATGTAGTTGAATTAATTCGGGTGATGCTGAAGGAATTAGATTAGGAAATGAGACACTTAAAGTAGAAAAGGAATTTTTGCTATTTGGGGAGCAAAATAACTGATGATGGTCGAAGTAGAGGGGATATAAAATGTAGACTGGTAATGGCAAGGAAAGCATTTCTGAAGAAGAGAAATTTGTTAACATCGAGTATAGATTTAAATGTGAGGAAGTCGTTTCTGAAAGTATTTGTATGGAGTGTAGCCATCCATGAAAGTGAAACGTGGATGATAAATAGTTTATACAAGAAGAGAATAGAAGCTTTCGAAATGTAGTGCTACAGAAGAATGCTGCAGATTAGGTGGGTAGATCACGTAACTAATCAGGAAGTATTGAATAGGATTGGGGAGAAGAGGAGTTTGTGGCACAACTTGACTAGAAGAAGGTAACGGTTGGTAGGACATGTTCTGAGGCATCAAGGGATCACCAATTTAGTATTGGAGGGCAGCGTGGAGGGTACAAATCGTAGAGGGAGACCGAGAGATGAATACATTAAGCAGCAGATTCAGAAGGATGTAGGCTGCAGTAGGTACTGGGAGATGAAGAAGCTTGCACAGGATAGAGTAGCATGGAGAGCTGCATCAAACCAGTCTCAGGACTGAAGACCACGACAACAACAACAACAATCTCGAATGCAATAATCGACTAAAATAATAACGTCTAGTAAAAATACGGATGCGTGGGACAGTCCATTGTTTACCTTAACTAAATTTCAAATTTAGCATAAACTCGAGCTCTAGTATTAAATATAAAATTACTTTCACATTCCAATCAATGTTAAATAACCAAAATCATGTGGGTAACTGTACAAACTGTACAGTAATGAAATAAGTTATAATGGGTTGGGTTGGGTTGTTTGGGGGAGGAGACGAGACAGCGAGGTCATCGGTCTCATGGGGTCAGGAAAGGACGGGGAAGGAAGTCGGCTGTGGCCTTTCAAAGGAACCATCGGGGCATTTGCCTGGAGTGATTTAGGGAAATCACGGAAAACCTAAATCGAGATGGCCGGACGCGGGATTGAACTGTCGTCGTCCCGAATGCGAGTTCAGTGCGCTAACCACTGCACCACCTCGCTCGGTAAAGTTATAATATTCCAGAAAATGTTAAGTGATGCAACAAATTTAAAATTCATAAAAAAAATGAGTATAGCAAATAATACAAAACTGATGTAAAATTACAGAAGCAGTGGTACGCAATCTAAACAACAACACACCATAATAAGCTGATAGTTAGATTTCTTATAAACAGGCAGGTGGGTGAGACTGCCAGTGAGTGAGAGTTGCAGTCAATACAGGAGTCAGACTTTGTATATTAGTGGGTAATGTATCTACAGCAGTGTCTGACATTTACAACTTTGGTTTGTGTCTCCAAACAATAAAATAAAACACGATTAATCTGACACCGTCCACTTCACTGCTGGCAGGTGGCAATGTGTTTTGTGTCATCTGGCCAGGTAAATTGCCCTCCGAATAAATTTTTCACGAAAGGATCAATTTTTAGTGATTTTCTGACAAAGCAGGATATGCTAGAAGCTGTCATCTAAAAACAGTTTGGTGTGGTTACAAAAGCTATTACTTTTCGACAGGACCATCCTGAGGCATCTGCGGAATTGTCAGTTTGGCAACGGAGGGAGCAGTCCACGGGACAAATGCAGCATCCTTGACCGAGTCGGATTAACAGGAGAGGCAGAGAAGATCCAAGAAAGAGCAGTGTATTTAGTGAGAAGCTTGCCACGAGAACATTACGGAAATTAAAGTTGCAGTAGTCGTGCAAAAACGAAGGAACTTGCACAGAATAGATTAACTCAGAGAGCTGCATCAAAATAGTCTTCGGATTAATGACCGGTGACAGCAACAGAGAAAAACATCTGGGCAGAAGTGCTGCTAATTTCAATTTTCAAAGAGTATTCCAATAAAGACACACACAATTACAGTCGTATGTCGCAGCCGTCAGTCTGGAGTAGAATCTGATTTATTGTCACCCATTACAAAATCTACATCTACATCTACATTTATACTCCGCAAGCCACCTGACAGTGTGTGGCGGAGGGTACCTTGAGTACCTTTATCGGTTTCTCCCTTCCATTCCAGTCTCGTATCATTCGTGGAAAGAAAGATTGTCGATATGCCTCTGTGTGGGCTCTAATCTCTCTGATTTTATCCTCACGGTCTCTTCGCGAGATATACGTAGGAGGGAGCAATATACTCCTTGACTCCTCCGTGAAGGTATGTTATCAAAACTTCCACAAAAGCCCGTACCGAGCTACTGAGCGTCTTTCCTGCAGAGTCTTCCACTGGAGTTTATCTATCATCTCCGTAACGCTTTCGCGATTACTAAATGATCCTGTAACGAAGCGCGCTGCTCTCCGTCGGATCTTCTCTATCTCTCCTATCAACCCTATCTGGTACGGATCCCACACTGCTGAGCAGTATTCGAGCAGTGGGCGGGCAAGCGTACTGTAACCTACTTCCTTTGTTTTCGGATTGCATTTCCTTAGGATTCTTCCAATGAATCTCAGTCTGGCATCTGCTTTACCGCCGATCAACTATACATGACCATTCCATTTTAAATCACTCCTAATGCGTACTCCCAGATAATTTATGGAATTAACTGCTTCCAGTTCCTGGCCTGCTATATTGTAGCTAAATGATAAGGGATCTTTCTTTCTATGTACTCACAGCACATTACACTTGTCTACATTGAGATTCAATTGCCATTCCCTGCACCATGCGTCATTTCGCTGCAGAGCCTCGTGCATTTCAGTACAATTTTCCATTGTTACAACCTCTCGATATACCACAGTATCATCTGCAAAAAGCCTCAGTGAACTTCCGATGTAATCCACAAGGTCATTTATGTATAATGTGAACAGCAACGCTCCTACGACACTCCCCTGTGGCACACCTGAAATCACTCTTACTTCGGAAGACTTCTCTCCATTGAGAATGACATGCTGCGTTCTGTTATCTAGGAGCTCTTCAACCCAATCATACAATTGGTCTGATAGTCCATATGCTCTAACTTTGTTCATTAAACGACTGTGGGAAACTGTATCGAACGCCTTGCGGAAGTCGAGAAACACGGCATCTACCTGTGAACCCGTGTCTCTGGCCCTCTGAGTCTCGTGGACGAATAGCGCGAGCTGGGTTTCACACGATCGTCTTTTTCGAAACCCATGCTGATTCCTACAGAGTAGATTTCTGGTCTCCAGAAAAGTCATTATACTCGAACATAATACGTGTTCTAAAATTCTACAACTGATCGACATTAGAGATTTAGATCTATAGTTCTGCACATTTGTTCGATGCCCCTTCTTGAAAACAGGGGTGACCTGTGCCCTTTTCCAATCCTTTGTAACGCTACACTCTTCTAGAGACTTACGGTACACCGCTGCAAGAAGGGGGGCAAGTTCCTTCGCAAACTCTGTGTAAAATCGAACTGGTATCCCATTAGGTCCAGTGGCCTTTCCTCTTCTGAGCGATTTTAATTGTTTCTCTATCCCTTTGTCGTCTATTTCGATATCTAGCATTTTGTCATCTGTGCGACAATCTAGAAAAGGAACTACAGTGCAGTCTTCCTCTGTGAAACAACTTTGGAAAAAGACATTTAGTATTTCGTCCTTTAGTCTGTCATCCTCTGTTTCAGTACCATTTTGGTCACAGAGTGTCTGGACATTTTGTTTTGATCCACCTACCGCTTTGACGTAAGACCAAAATTTCTTAGGATTTTCTGCCAAGTCAGTACGTAGAAGTTTACTTTCGAATTCACTGAACGCCTCTCACATGGCCCTCCTCACATTACATTTCGCTTCGCGTAATTGTCGTTTGTCTGCAAGGCGTTGGCTATGTTTATCTTCACAGAATGAAAATTTCTATAAAAATCGACACAGTTTCCACAAACAGAGATCTTGCAAAACTCGGCTATCTCCGTCTGTCCACATGATCCAGAGTGTCGTGTGTTCGAGCCGTGCTGCTAGACATTCGGTAGTGTTCCTGTTGTTCAGTGAACAAAATACAACCTTAGCGAGTACTGGACCAGATTTACGATCGAATTTGAAACCTCCCAACAGACAGAACTCGATACAACGTTCTCAATGGAAAGATATGTAAAGTAATTTTTTGAGTACGTCAACAGTGTTGTAGAGGATACTACTATTTACAAATTATTACTGGCCTGTTGGAGGCTCCAGAAGGCTTTTTGCAGAAGACACTGCTGCCTACAGGAAGACGGTAAAACTACAAGACAGTAGCAAAACACAGCAAGACTTGTGGACCATCGACGAGTCGTAGAGAGACTGTCAATTCACCTCGACTGTAGATACACTGACAGGCGGGAGGGGGATTACAACACCAAAAGATAATTAATGTAGAGTAATGAAATTTTTCGAATAAATTTGTCTAGGTAACACATTTAGGCGATTAACACTGCAAGATCACATCTACATCTACATCTACATCCATACTCCGCAAGCCACCTGACGGTGTGTGGCGGAGGGTACCTTCAGTACCTCTATCGGTTCTCCCTTCTATTCCAGTCTCGTATTGTTCGTGGAAAGAAGGATTGTCGGTATGCCTCTGTGTGGGCTCTAATCTCTCTGATTCTATCCTCATGGTCTCTTCGCGAGATATACGTAGGAGGGAGCAATATACTGCTTGACTCTTCGGTGAAGGTACGTTCTCGAAACTTTGACAAAAGCCCGTACCGAGCTACTGAGCGTCTCTCCTGCAGAGTCTTCCACTGGAGTTTATCTATCATCTCCGTAACGCTTTCGCGATTACTAAATGATCCTGTAACGAAGCGCGCTGCTCTCCGTTGGATCTTCTCTATGTCTTGTATCAACCCTATCTGGTACGGATCCCACACTGCTGAGCAGTATTCAAGCAGTGGGCGAACAAGCGTACTATAACCTACTTCTTTTGTTTTCGGATTGCATTTCCTTAGGATTCTTCCAATGAATCTCAGTCTGGCATCTGCTTTACCGACAATCAACATTATATGATCATTCCATTTTAAATAACTCCTAATGCGTACTCCCAGATAATTTATGGTATTAACTGCTTCCAGTTGCTGACCTGCTATTTTGTAGCTAAATGATAAAGGATCTATCTTTCTGTGTATTCGCAGCACATTACACTTGTCTACATTGAGATTCAGTTGCCATTCCCTGCACCATGCGTCAATTCGCTGCAGATCCTCCTGCATTTCAGTACAATTTTCCGTGGTAATGTAAGCACGAGAAAAGCCACAGGAAATGTAAAATGCCGGTACATTAATAACCAGTGCAACTGTGAGAATGTTAAGTGTGAGAATGCAAACGTACACACATTTTGTTGTACAGATGTCAGTTTGTGGGATTGAATTGCACGCCTGTTGCACTCGGTCGGTCAATATGGGGACAGTTAATGCTGTCTACAGATGACAGTGGAGTTGTCACCCAACGAAGTATGATACGTGTTCAATGAGCAGGGCGACGGAAATGTCGAGACCCCACAGTGTGTACGATTACGACAGCAGTATTTTGTTTATTTATTTATTGTTCCGTGGGACCAAATTAAGGAGAAGTCTCCATAGTCATGGAACGAGTCAATATGTGAAATTATAACATGATAGTAGAAACAGATAAAATGAAATACAAGAAACATATTCAGGCGACAATTCGTAAGTTTAAATAAAGAAAATCAACAATGTAACACTGGAATTTGCTTAATTTTTCAGCTCTTCCAGGAACTCCTCGACAGAATAGAAGGAGTGAGCCGTGAGGAAACTCTTCAGTTTAGACTTAAAAGCATTTGGGCTACTGCTAAGACTTTTTAGTTCTTGAGGTAGCTTATTGAAAATGGATGCAGCAGAATACTGCACTCCTTTCTGCACAAGAGTCAAGGAAGTGCATTCCACATGCAGATTTGATTTCTGCCTAGTAGTAACTGAGTGAAAGCTGCTAACTCTTGGGAATAAGCTAATATTGCTAACAAACGACATTAAAGAAAATAAACTTACACCACACGTAGCTCAAACAGCCCGTTTTGGAGCCAAAAATACTCTTTTTGAATCAGAAGAATTACCCCAAAAAATAATACCGTACGACATAAGCATACGAAAATATGCGAAGTAGACTACTTTTCGTGTTGAACTGTCACTTATTTCAGATACTGTTCCAATGGTAAATACAGCAGCATTTAGTTTCTGAACAAGATCCTGAACATGGGCTTTCCACAACAGCTTACTATCTATCCGAACGCCTAGGAACTTGAACTGTTCCGTCTCACTTACAATATGCCCGTTCTGTCTGATCAAAACATCAGTTCTTGTTGAATTGTGAGTTAGAAACTGTAAAAACTGAGTCTTACTGTGATTTAGCATCAAATTATTTTCCAGAAGCCACGAACTTATTTCATGAACTAAATTATTTGTTACTGTTTCAATATTACACACAAGATCCTTCAGTACCCAGCTGGTGTAATCAGCAATCAGAAATATTTTTGAATCACTTGTAATACTAGAAGGCATATCATTTATGTAAATAAGAAACAGCAGTGGCCCCAGTACTGACCCTTGGGGAACGCCCCACTTAACAGTGCCCATTGGGACCGAACGTCACTACCACTCTCAATATTGCGGAGAATTGCCTTCTGCTTTCTGTTCTTAAAGTAAGAGGAGAAACAACTGTAAGCTACTCCCCTTACTCCATAATGGTCCAACTTCTGCAGTAATATTTTGTGGTCAACACAGTCAAAAGCCTTCGTATGTTGGCGAGCATTCGAAAACTCTCCCTGGAATACTGATCACAAATGGCAGAACGACAGGTTGAATCACCAGACTGATGTACAAATCTGCAGCCGGGGTGCTCCTCCTGTCATACGAAATTGCACCCTGGGCCGTAACTCCGGGTGCAGGTCCGGCATATCTAGTAGGCAGACAGGTCGGTTGCAGGCCTTCGACTGGCACTGAGGCAGATTCAGCTGTCGTCAGAAAACACGGCTGACCTCCACCCTGCCCTCCAGTGAGCTCTCGCTCGACACCACTGAAGTCGCAAATGGTGGCGGTTAGCTGTCGACAGAATGCGAGCTACGACAGGGTGTCTGGCTCAAAGCTGATCTCGAAGTAACCGATTTGTGACAGTTCATTGTGTCACTTTAAATATTACTGTATCTCACTGCTACCTATCAGAACCCATCTACATACTCCGCAATCCAGCATACGGTGCGTGGTGGAGGGTACCTCGTACCACAACTAGCATCTTCTCTCCCTGTTCCACTCCAAAACAGAACAAGGGAAAAATGACTGCCTATATGCCTCTCTATGAGCCCTAATCTCTCTTATGTTATCTTTGTGGTCCTTCAGCGAAATGTAAGTTGGCGGCAGTAAAATTGTACTGCAGTCAGCCTCAAATGCTGGTTCTCTAAATTTCCTCAGTAGTGATTCACGGAAACAACGCCTGCTTTCCTCCAGAGACTCCCACCCGAGTTCCTGAAGCATTTCCGTAAGACTCGCGTGATGATCAAACCTACCAGTAACAAATCTAGCAGCCCACCTCTGAATTGCTTCTATGTCCTCCCTCAATCCGACCTGATAGGGATCCCAAACACTCGAGCAGTACTCGAGAATAGGTCGTAAGACGACTATCTGCCTTCCCCACAACTGCCATTACATGCTCGTCCCACTTCATTTCACTCTGCACTGTTACGCCCAAATACGCTATCCGGAAGTCGAGGAATATGGCATCTGTCTGATACCCTTCATCCGTGGTTCACAACGTCATGTGAAAAAGGGCGAGTTGCATTTTGCAGGAGCGATGCTTTCTAAAGCAGTGCTGATGCATGGACAGCAACTTCTCTGTCTCAAGGAAATTCGTTATATTCGAACTGAGAATATGTTCGAGAATCCTGCAACAAACCGATGTTAAGGATATCGGTCTGTAATTTTTGAGGATCCGTCCTTCTACCCTTCTTGTATACAGGCGTCACCTGCGCTTTCTCCCAGTCGCTCGGGACTTTACGTCGGGCAAGAGATTCACGATAAATGCAAGCTAAGTAAGAAGCCAATGCAGTAGAGTAGTCTCTGTAAAACCTAACTGGAACCCCATCAGGACCTGGTGATTTATTTATTTTCAACCCATTCAGCTGCTTCACAACCCCAGGGATGTCTATCACTGTGTCCTCCATACAGGAATCTGTACGAGACTGAAATGGCGGTATTTTTGTACGATCCTCCTGCATGAAAGATTTCTCAAATGCTAAACAAGCATTAAAGATAAACACCAGTCGTAATTGTCCAATGTGAATAACTAAATAACTGTTTCAAATGCACAAAATGTAAAGTGACCTGTTTCCAAATTACATACATAAATAACCACCGTCATAAATAAAACAACACTGTCATGATAAATGTAAATGTCTAATGTGTAATATAGCATTTGTGGAAGGTAAAATTGGCCAGACACAATATTCTATTTCAGCATACATATAATTCGAAAACGATGCTTTGCTGAAAACGTACGTGTAAAAGCCACTGTGTGCATTTTGAATGTGCCAAAAGTGTTTAACATTGTTCTTATGTGAGAAACACAATATAAATGTGAAATTAATACTGTAACTAATCGAAAGAAATCGAGCACACGGTCAGGATGTACCAGAAAACCTATAATTATAAAATCACTACAGCAAGTTAAATAGAACATACAAATAAAGCAGGTTAATTGAATCTCCGGTATATGTTAGCACTAAAATTCGGGCACTACTTGATTTGTTATAAACTAATTTAGAAATGTAATTGTTACCTGTAACATAATTGGTCGGGTAATGTTATATTAACTCGTAACTAAGTTGAAAATAGGTTCACCTTGTTCAGCACTGAGATTGTAAATTTTTAGCAATGTGTATCTCATATTCTGTTTAACTTCTAATTGTGATTTTACATAGAACTGTAATTTTCAATGTATGTAATTGTTAACAAAAGTATAAATAGAGGTCGCGCAGGCGCCTTGAGCAAGTCGTTTTTTGGCTATGGTTGCGAGCAAATGTATTGTAGGCTCACTCGTCTGTTGATTGTTGTGAACTCTGTCGTTTGATGTCAACTTTCGATACATCTGATGTAACCGGTACAGTTCACCAGGCTCGGACACCAGATTCCTGGAAATATATCGGTATTAAAACTGCACTGTGCTTTGGAATTTATTTGGGAGTCTTCTGCAATCCTTTCCATAGGCTGCACAGCGACGAGACACGAATCCGGGTATTTTACAAATCCCCGAGAACTAAATTACTCTCAATGGTGGCAGAATTGACGTGAAAACAGCAGTACATCGACTGCGCATTTCACTCAAAACATTTGCAACACAGAGGTGGATCGGCTGAACTGTGAAATCGCCAACGACGTGGGGGTACAGGGGCATAGAAGATCTAGGACATATCGATGCAGTAATACAAACACTTAGCAGAAATCGTGAACATATAAACGACATACTCGATCTCAGTGCATTAGATAAAGGCAGTATGCAACAATATTAAGTCACGCTTTTCGTGACAACTTAGTGAAACACAATCTATTTAGTTCACAATCTATTTATTTTTGTAATACTGTATGTAGTGCATTGATAAAATTTTGCACAAACAGCCACTGCCTGCTGGACTTCCCACTAATACGAGTACTGTGTAGCACCACCAAGAGCCTCGATAACGGCCTCAATTTGGCGGAGAAGAGTGTGCCTTCAAGGTATGCCATAACCAACTAAAAATACTCACTGACCACTGGCTAAAAATACTCACTCACCATCGAATCCCACGCAGTTATCAAATTTTGAGGATGTTTATTGCTATGTTTCACCCATCGTTCCAAGTATTCCCACGCATTTTCTACGACACTAGGATTAGGTGATGCAACGGGGCCGGCCGGAGTGGCCGATCGGTTCTAGGCGCTTCAGTCTGGTGTAGCAATACGAGTCAAGATATATGTAACAGAACTCGAATAGCGTATTTGCCTCTATTGGTTACTGTAAAGAGATCGACCTTTCAGTCCTGTCTGTATATTTATATATAATATTGCCCGAATAAAGGCTGGGCGAGTGTAAAGCTATCGTTAAAAACACACGCCGGCAATTTGTTATGATTTGGTCGGTCATAATAATAATAACATGTTTTTGAATACAATTAAAATATAACGGAAACACCTGTTTAGTTTTACTGGAAATAATACGTAATAAATTAATGAGTAAGGTAGCCGATCTTATAAGAAGAGGTAAAATTGGGCATACTGAGGCGTTTTGCTTTATATCGACAAAGCTGATGATAAGGCATCATTTTTTTTTTCGGTTACTCTTAGAAATAATAAAGGAAAGAAGTGCTAATTGTGCGTAGTGAAAAAATATAGGGGCGAGTATTAAATAACTACGGTATACGATCAGAGTAACAAAAGGACATTTAGTTACACGAAATCACGGATAGCGAAGTGTGGTCATTAAATTGAGTACACCTACGGGGCTGTCAATTCCGGGATAAATCTGTACGCATCTCATGAGGGACGCGGTATTGAGACCGTTTGTTTTATTATATCGCGGAGAGCGGGCTCTAATTTATGAAAAGGAGAAAAACTGTATCATTATCATTGACTGTTGGTGTCGAGCAACCAAAATTGTTCACCAAAGGGTTTTGATGGAACTTGGGAGTTAGGGTTCACGCACTCGCATATACTCCACATCAGATTGTGAGTGAATGGTGAATGCGAAATAAAACTGTGAACAAAGTTATGTTAAATAAAACAGAAGAAACAAGACAGTTTGGTCGTATCTGCTATTATTCCAAAACTGTAACATTTCTTATCGTTGTACGAAGCATTTACAGACAAGCTGTGCGTGTGCAGTAGAGACGGTATGAAAACAATTGTGAGACCCTTACTCGAGTGGACCTAGCTCACACTCCCACCAGCCACGACACCGAGTACAGCTCAGGAGCAGCACCAACTGTTCTCACTTTTACCAATTCGGATCTGCTGAACAGAGTGCTCCGGTGTCAACAAACTTACCGCACAACATTTGCGTACATTACTCGAAGACCCGCGCCGTACCGGCACCATCTGTGTCAGTTTTTTCCTCCGCAAACATCGGTGCGTGAAGCGTAAGTCGCAGGAAAATTATAAATGTGTAAATGCGAAATCAGGTGCAAACTGACATTGTAAACATAGGAACTTTGATAGAAGCGATAAAAAAATGTCACGGACGGTTAAAAAACATTAATTCTGGGGCATAAAAAGCAGGGTCACAGCGCAGTCCCTTTCTGTCGTTCCGCCACACGACCACGTCGACTCGTCTGACTGCACCGACTCTGTACGACTGACGGTCCCACGCAGAACACTTCGCCTGCCACGACTTGTCAGCTCTAGAGGGTCACACGACAACCCAGTAGCAGTTATACACCGTCTACTGTGCGCCAAAGGGAGCAAGTGGCTCTTTTAGTGGAGTCGTAAGTATTTTGTCCGATGTGTTTTTTTGTGATGAAAAGGAATATTGCACAAAGATGAAGAAGCTATTTTTTGTTTAGAATAAAAGTTTTCCTGTGAAGAGAATTGTGTGTGTGTTGTAAATAATGTTCCTCTTACCTTACAGTGTCCACTGTTGTGTTTGCACTCTCCAGTCCCTGGAACAGATTTATAACATTATTAGCTGACACTCAGCTGTAAAACAAACAAATTACATCAACAGTCCACTGCACTATCAGAGTGTGATAACCAGTGACAAAACAATCTGGTACTTCTACATGTGGTTATTGTCAAAATCTCTGGCTCCCTACTGATACAAAAAGAAATGTGAAAATTTTTCGAGTTTCCTTAAGAATTGTGTCATCTACTGTTAGAAAACCCTGTAAGTATGACGAAGGCCAGTCTGTAACTTTGTGTGTAAGAAACAGATAGAAAGAAAGAGAGTGAGAGAATGTATGAATTTATATGTATCACAACCTGTTGGTGTGATATGGACAGTCCAGGATGAAACGACAAGAATATGGGAATGATAGGTTAGTATTCAGTACATAGAGGATTATGCAATGTAGTCGAATTAAGTCGGGTGATGCTGAGGGAATTAGATTAGGAAATGAGACACTTAGAGTAGTAAAGGAGTTTTGCTATTTGGGGAGCAAAATAAGTGATGGTGGTCGAAGTAGAGAGGATATAAAATGTAGACTGGCAATGGCAAGGAAAGCGTTTCTGAAGAAGAGAAATTTGTTAACATCGAGTATAGATTTAAGTGTCAGGAAGTCGTTTCTGAAAGTATTTGTAAGGAGTGTAGCTATGTATGGAAGTGAAACGTGGACGATAAATAGCTTAGACAAGAAGAGAATAGAAGCTATCGAAATGTGGTGCTACAGAAGAATGCTGAAGATTAGATGGGTAGATCACATAACTAATGAGGAGGTATTGAATAGTATTGGGGAGAAGAGGAGTTTGTGGTACAACTTGACTAGAAGAAGGGATCGGTTGGGTACGACATGTTCTGAGAGATCAAGGAATCACCAATTTAGTATTGGAGGGCAGTGTGGAGTGTGAAAATTGTAGAGGGAGACCAAGAGATGAATACACTAAGCAGATTGAGGAGGATGTAGGCTGCAGTAGGTACTGGGAGATGAAGAAGCTTGCACAGGATAGAGTAGCATGGAGAGCTGCATCAAACCAGTCTCAGGACTGAAGACGGCGGCAACAACAACAACAACAACAACACATAGAGAATGTGTAGCCTTAGTACCTAGAGACAGAGACACAGTGGTTATGTGTGTGTGAGTTGTTCTTCGGCGAATGTGTGTTAATTTTCTACTTCTAGAGGAGGATTTGGTTCAAAAGCTGAAATATTTCTAACATTCTCCTTCACTGTGTCTGTCTGCAACTTAACACCTCACTTATGGGGCAAGTAGCAATCCATCCTTTCCGTACTGTTGTTACGTATCATTACGTATTGTTTACATTTTTGTATATCGACAAAACATACATCGCTACTCACCGTAATGAGGACGCGTCAATTGCACACGAGCACAACAAAAAGGCAGTTAAACATTTAGCTCTCTGCCAAACCTTCTTCAGAAAAGGAAAGACACACACTCAGTGACAGACACGAGCACACCTCGCGCACACACAACCGCCGAGTCCGGCACCACGGGCCAAAATCCACCTTTCGCTTGGGATGCGAGCAGCAATGTAGCGGGATGGGAAGGGGAATTGGAAGAAATAGTGGTGTACAGGTGGTGGGGAGAGGAATGCTGTCCGGCATAGTGTACGAAGACTAGAATGCCGACGAGCACAGTGTCAGGAGGTTGTGGGGCAAGGAGGGGAGGGGGGGGGGGCGAAAAAGGAGAGGAGCGGGCAAGGACGGGCAGGGGTGTCGGCAGAGGGTGACATGCGACGCGAGTGAGAGGACGAGAGTAGGGTGGAGACGATACGTCAGAGGGGACAAAAACTGTCGGGCGGAGGCAGTGGGAACAGTAGGTCACTGTAGGTCGGGGCTGGGACGGTTTCGAGAGTGGAGTATTTGTTTTGAGGATAACTCCCATCTGTGCACTTCAGAAAAGCCCGGCTGTGGAGGGGAGGATCCAGACGATCCGGGTTACCCCACAGTTTCTGCCCCCTCTGACCGGAGTAACAGTACGAGTCACGATAGATGTAACGGAACTCGAATAGCGTATATGCCTCTATTGGTTACGGTAGAGAGATTGATCTTTCAGCCCTGTCTGTATATTTATATATATAATATTGCACGAATAAAGGCTGGGCGAGTGTAAAGTTATCGTTAAAAACGCACGCCACTCGATTTGCTACGATTTGGTCGTTCATAATAATAATAATAATAATAACAACATGATCTTGAATACAATTAAAATATAACGGCGATACCTCTTTAGTGTTATTGGAAATAATATGTAGTAAAGTAATGAGTAAGGTAGCCGATTCTATAAGAAGAGGTAAAATTGGGCACATTGAGGTGTTTTGCTTTATATCGACAAAGCCGATGATACGGCGTCATTTTCTTCATTTACTCTTAGAAATAAACAAGTAAAGAAGTGCTAATTGTGGATTGTGAAAAATATAGGGGCGAATTTTAAATAACTATAGTATACAATCAGTAACAAAAGGACATTCAGTTACACGAAATCGCGGATAGCGAAGTGTGGTCATTAAATTGAGTACACCTACAGGGTGATCAATTCTGGGATAAATGTATACACATCTCACGAGGGACGTGGTATTGAGACCATTTTTTTTTATTATATCGTGAAGAGCGGGCTCCAATTTATGAAAAGGAGAAAAACGTTAACTTTAATGCGAATCGTTAATAATAGCGGACCGGGGAGAAAAGCCTGTAATTGTCTTACACATAACAAACATTCGTGGAGGGCGGTGGCTAAACTAGAAGAGTCAATAACAAGATACTGTATCATTATCGTTGACTGTTGGTGTCTAGCAACCAAAACTGTTGGAACTTGGGAGTTAGGGTTCAGGCACCCGCATATACTCGAAATCAGAGTGTGAATGAGTGGTGAATGCGAAATAAAACTGTGAACAAAGTTACATTAAATGAAACAGAAGAGACAAGACAATTTAGTCGTATCTGTTATTATTCTATAAACCACAACATTTCTTCTCGTTGTACGAAGCCTTTATAAATGATCTTTATGACAATTTTGCTTTGAAGGGATCTCGTTACGAGTTAAGTTTTGGGGACCTGGCCTAGGGGGGTAGATGGTAGATCCTAACTACTGCAGCTATTCTGGAATCAGGTGCTACCGTGACCGTTGTGTGTTGTCAGTTGTTTAAGGTTACCATATCTGATGCTCTAAGATCGGCACGCCTTTCCTCTTGGTATAACGGTGTCTCACGGCAACAACGACAACGCCGACGACGAAGGGAGATACGGTAGACAGTCACATACTCCCTATTCTCGTCCTGTAACCGTCACTGTGAGCCGCCCTCTGCCAATTCACCTGCCCGTCCTTTCCCTTCCCCACTCTTCTCCTTTTCCCCTCTTCCCTCCCCCTCCCCCTCCCTGCCTCCCCCCCCCCCCCCACGCTTCCGACGCTGCACCTGTTGCCGTTCCAGTCCCTGCACGCTCTGCCAGATAGCACTCTTCTGTCCCCCCCACCTGTACCCTGCTATCCCTTCCCCTTACCCACCCACTCCAGATTGCCGCTTTTGTTCCACGTGACAGGGCATTCCAGTCCGAGCTGCCGGAGTGGTGGTCGTGTGTGCGTGAGGTGTACTCGGTCGTGTGATCGAATGTGTGTCTTCCCTTTTCTGAAGAAAGCTTCGGTCGAAAGTTAAATGTGTAGCTGTCTTTTTGTCGCGCTCGTGTCTGATGCCGTGCCGGAGTAAGCTGTCGCCGGCGCACCGGTCGGCAAAGAGGTTGCGAGAAGATCGACAGTAGGCGTCGGACCGAGAGAGGTCGAAGGCGGACTCGCAAACGACACGCCGCCGACACCCTCTCGACCGCCAGTATTTAGATCGCAGCCGAGGACCGGACGACCGGTCAGTTGGAGTCAGTCACAGACAGTCAGCCCAGTTTCAGACACAGGCAGTCGCAGTCAGCTCAGTTACTAGCTCGGTCACTGTTCTAGTTGGCGTCTGTCAGTTTACGCGACCATTTGTAGCAGGACTTGTACTTCACCAGCAGTGAGGCTATGAAGCTTGTACCACAACAGCTCGGTTAAAGTTAAAGTTTCTTCTTGTTCTTGTGAGCAAAGAACCCTTACACATGTGCAATTGTGTTATAGAAAGAGGATACCGGCCACCACACGACATCCTTTCCTCGCTTCCAACGGTACGAGACTCTACAGTGGCGACGACGACACAAAACTGGCGACGAGGATAATTCGGTGCAGATCCGAGTTAATCAACTTGGTCACTGATTTTGCTTGCTTCTCTTGTGTTTTAACTTGCAGGGGTGATCATTTTCCTAATCTGTTGTATTCTTGCACGTATTCCACGAGGGGAGCCATAAAAGTAATCATATTTCTCTTTTCAGACGCTTCGCCTGTTTTTTGCTACAACGTCTTTGTGTAAACCACGGCTTCCCCGCCGCCTCCTCCCCCTGCCCCCATGCTACAGCCGCAGATGGACAATGTGACGGCTCAGACACGAGCTTTTCAGTTTCAGAACCGACAAATTGCTACCTTACTGACGACGGTACAAGAACTACTGGCTGCACGAGCCGTGTCGGCCGCACAACAGACCGTCAAATCGGCGCGACTAGTGCCGTCGACCGGCGTACCGATGTACTGGCAAGTTAATGACACAGAAGAGGAACGGCTCAAATACCTAACACAGTTCCGAGCACATTGTGAAATTCATCGTGTTCGAGGTACTGTACGGATACAATACTTTCTTTCGATTGGGGGATTTTGAGTGTTCAGGTTAATACAAAAACTATTGCCAGCTGCGTCTCCCAACAGACTCGAGCTACGATGAGGTAATTGGTGCATTAACCGTGTGCAATGATCAGTAATTCCAAGTAGCTGCAAGCAGATATCAGTTTTTTCGTCTGCAGAAAAAATCGGAACAGGCATACTGCCAGTGGTACAGAGAACTAATGGCCACGACTAGCGAGCATAAATTTAAGTGTAGTTGTGGCAACTTTTACAGTCATTTAACGATTAGAGATGTGATAACATTCAGTGTCCCAGATAGTAGAATACAGGAACAGATCTTAAAGTATTCTGATCCATCACTTCCTCAAGTATAGCAAATCTGAGAGCAATACGATTCGGGTGCCACAGCGGCCGATAAGTCTGACGAGGCCCCAGTCTGTCGGGTCGAGTCGCCCCCCGGTCGCGACCACCCCGACCAGCCACAACAGTGAGTGCGTACACAGCCACGTGGAAAGCCACGTAGATATGTAAACGGGACAGTGAATTTACTGAAACCTCGCCCTAGGTGTTTTGCCGCTTGCTGCTACATCTACATCTACATGGTTACTCTGCAATTCACACTTAAGTGCCTGGCAGAGGGTTCATCGAACCATTTTCATACTACTTCTCCATCATTCCACTCTCAAATGGCACGTGGGAAAAAGGAACACCTAAATCCTTCCGTTTGAGCTCTGATTTCTCTTATTTTATTACGACGATAATTTCTCCCTACATAGGTGGGCGTCAACAAAATATTTTCGCATTCGGAAGAGAAAGCTGGTGATAAAAATTTCGTAAATAGATCTCACCACAAAGAAAACCGCCTTTGTTTCAGTGACTGCCACCCCGACTCGCGTATCATATCAGTGACACTCTCACTCCTATTGTGCGATAACACGAAACGAACTGCCCTCCTTTGCACTTTTTCGATGTCCTCCGTCAATCCTACGTGGTAAGGATACCACACCGCGCAGCAATATTCCAGCAGAGGACGGACAAGTGTATTGTAGCTGTCTCTTTAGTGGGTTTGTCGCATCTCGTAAGTGTTCTGCCAACAAAACGCAGTCTTTGTTTCGTCTTCCCCACAATATTATCTATGTGGCCTTTCCAATTTAAGTTGTTCATAATTGTAATTCCTAGGTATTTAGTCGAACTGACAGCCCTTAGATTTATGCGATTTATCGTACACCCAAAATTTTATCGGATTTCTTTTAGTACCCACTGCTAATGTAAACAGTTGTGATGTCACACCCATAGAAAGCAGTTTATTGTTACGAAATAAATGGCACATTTCCTTTGCCACTAAAGTTTTATTTTTTTTTCCCCTCATTTACATTTTATTGCTGCAGTATCTTTCTCCAGTAGCAGGTGACAGTAACATTCTTTGGTAGAGAATCAATTCTTACCAGTCAAAACTACAAAAATTTAACTGAAAGTTAAAACAATGAAAAATTCCCAGAATTCCGAAAAATTCCCAAGTTTTTCCCGGTATTCTCCTAAATGAAAAAATTCCCGGGTTTTCGCTGGATTTCCCATGTCGTATACACCCAGTATTATTACGAATAAAGAACCCTGTGTTGTAGGAAGAGAATATCGGCCACCAAACACGAGACTCTGCAGCGGCAACGATGACACAAAAAACACGACATGTCATCTTTATGGTGAATAGCAATCTCCCCTTTCCTTATACTGCTTATATTCCAACTTGGACTTTCCAGTGTTTGTATATTAACAAAGTCAATAATTTCATAATGGAGGGAAACAGGGGGGAGAGGGTGGAAGGAGGTTGTAATTGGAGATCACGGTTTGAGTAGGAAGCATGTTCAAATGGATGTAAGTCATGACATTAATGCACAGGTGAGAGGCTTACAGAAGACACACTAGTATAGAGAGCTGCATCTAACTTAGTAGATAGTGTCGGAAGTTCCATGCGGCTTTTCGCGGATGATGCTGTAGTATACAGAGAAGTTGCTGCATTAGAAAATTGTAGCGAAATACAGGAAGATCTGCAGCGGATAGGCACTTGGTGCAGGGAGTGGCAACTGACCCTTAACATAGACAAATGTAATGTATTGCGAATACATAGAAAGAAGGATCCTTTATTGTATGATTATATGATAGCGGAACAAACACTGGTAGCAGTTACTTCTGTAAAATATCTGGGAGTATGCGTACGGAACGATTTGAAGTGGAATGATCATATAAAACTAATTGTTGGTAAGGCGGGTACCAGGTTGAGATTCATTGGGAGAGTGCTTAGAAAATGTAGTCCATCAACAAAGGAGGTGGCTTACAAAACACTCGTTCGACCTATACTTGAGTATTGCTCATCAGTGTGGGATCCGTACCAGGTCGGGTTGACGGAGGAGATAGAGAAGATCCAAAGAAGAGCGGCGCGTTTCGTCACTGGGTTATTTGGTAACCGTGATAGCGTTACGGAGATGTTTAATAAGCTCAAGTGGCAGACTCTGCAAGAGAGGCGCTCTGCATCGCGGTGTAGCTTGCTCGCCAGGTTTCGAGAGGGTGCGTTTCTGGATGAGGTATCGAATATATTGCTTCCCCCTACTTATACTTCCCGAGGAGATCACGAATGTAAAATTAGAGAGATTAGAGCGCGCACGGAGGCTTTCAGACAGTCGTTCTTCCCGCGAACCATACGCGACTGGAACAGGAAAGGGAGGTAATGACAGTGGCACGTAAAGTGCCCTCCGCCACACACCGTTGGGTGGCTTGCGGAGTATCAATGTAGATGTAGATGTAGATGTAACTGGCATTGGACTGAAAACCGCAAGAACAAAAAGATAGCCACTGTGTGTTTAAGCATTTTTATATTTCATGGCAGCTGTCATTTTTGGCACGAACTTTCTGCAGAAGGCTGACATTAATTTCCATTTATTGTGATCTAATAAGGTTCCAGTTGTACCTAATAACAATAGTAGTACTGTAGTAGCAGTAGTAAAAGTAATAATAATAATAATAATAATAATAATGGCAATAAATACATGGAAACACAAGGTTCCCAGTTACCCTACCTCCCGTACGCACTGCTCAGATGACTGTGCTGTTTTGGGTGTTTCGGCACGAACCCCGTCTTTCTCTACAGCCGCTTTCTCACACACCTGTAACATAACCCCATCCCTCTCTACAGCTGCTTTCTCAGGTACCTGTAACAGATTCCATGAAATTCTGGATTAAACCGAGGGGTGACTAGGCACCTGTGTACCTCTCAATAGCGTGAAGCCCCACCTGAGCCACGTCCCAGAAATCTTCCTCCACATCATCTTCGCTCCATTCCTGCTTCAAAGCTTCCAAATCAAATGGCTGCAACACAAACAATTTATTATTTACGTATTTATGCATTTACTTTACACAACGAGATTAGGATCTGTCTTACATCTACCGATATCTTTTGTGAGTCGACATTCCAATATGTATAGTGCACGGGCAGCACACAGTGGTAACAATAACAATGATCTTCAAACTCCACGAGAGGGAAGCGGTGGCTGAGAAGGGAGTGAGGCAGGGTTGTAATCCATCCCCCATGTTATCTGTAGATTGAGGAAACTGTGGAAAAAAAAAAACAAGGACACGTTTGGAAAGAGGATTAATGCTCACAACAAAATATCAAAGCTCGGAAGTCTGCCGGTGTTATAATTCAGTCTAAAATAGCACAGGACTTGGAAGAGAAGTTGAATGAAATGGAGACTGTCTCGATAAGAGATGATACGATGATGATCAGAAAATAAAACAAGGGCAGTGGAATGTAGTGGAAATAAATAAGTCAATGCTGAGGAAATTGAGACAAGGAAATGAGACACACAAAACAGTACACGAGTTTTGCTATTTGGACAGCAAAATAAATGACCACAGCCACAGTGGACAGGGTATACAAGTACACATTTCTGTAAAAGAGAAATTTGTTAATGTCTAATATAAATTTAAATGTTACAATACCAGAGAAGGAAAGTTGCTACTCACCATATGGCGGAGATGCTGAGTCGCGACAGGCACAATAAAAAGATTCACACAATTAAAGCTTTCGGCCAGTAAGGCCTTTGTCAGCAGTATACACACACACACACACACACACACACACACACACACACACACACACCTCAGCAGTCTCAGAGAGCTGAGACCACACTGCGAACAGCAGCACCAGTGGGAGTGGTGACTGGCTGGGGTTAAGGAGGAGGCTGGGGCGGGGAGGGGGAGGGACAGTACGGCGGGAGTGTCCGACAGTCAAGTGTTGCAGTTTAGACGGAGGGCAGGAGAGAAGGTGCGGAGGTGGGAGGGGGTAAGTAGCGAAAAGGGGAGAAATAAAAGAAATTAATAGACTGTGTGTGACTGTGAAATGACGGCTGTGTAGTGCTGGAATGGGAACAGGGAGGGGGGCTGGCTGAGTGAGGACAGTGACTGACGAAGGTCGAGGCCAGGAGGGTTACGGAAACGTAGGATGTACTGCAGGGAAAGTTCCCACCTGTGCAATTCAGAAAAGCTGGTGTTGGTGGGAAGGATCCATATGGCACAAGCTCATCTTACTGACTGCTTCACAGCCTGTGATGCAGATGTGTGTGCAAGTTGCATATTTGTGTGTGTGTGCATGTGTGTGTGTGTGTGTGTGTGTGTGTGTGTGTGTGTGTGTTGACAAAGGCCTTAAGGGCCAAAAGCTTTCATTGTGTGAATCTTTTTATTGTGCCTATCGCGACTCAGCATCTCCACTATATGGTGAGTAGCTACTTTCCTTTTCTGGTATTGTTACATTCCATCCTGGATTTTCCATTGTTTCAAATTTAAATGTTAGGAAGTCTTTTCCGAAGGTATTTGTCTGAATTGAAGCCTCGTCCAGAAGTGAAGCGTTGGCAACAAAAAATCCAGATTAGAATAGAAATTGTTCAAATGTTCCATAGAATAATTCAGAAGATTGGATGGGTAGATAAATTAACTAATGAGGTGGGATGGGGGGAACAATCAGGGCACATCCTGACAAAAAGTGTCAGTCGATGCCGACACGTAACGAGACGTCGGCAAATAAGTCACGTTGCTGATGGAAAGGGCAGGGGCAAGTATGTGGTGTAAAGATTGCAGAGATAGAGCACAGCTGTAGAGGTGAAGGTGCTCGCACAGGACAGCAGAGTGTCACGGAGAGCTGCACAACAAGTCTTTGGACTGAGCACCTCGAAAACAGTAACAATGACAACACACAAACACACACACACAAATTTCAAGCTTTCGCAACCCGCAGTTGCTTCATCAGGAAAGAGGGTAGGAGAGGGAAAGACGAAAGGATGTGGGTTTTAAGGGAGAGGGTAAGGAGTCGTTCCAATCCCGGGAGCAGAAAGACTTACCTTAGGGGCAAAAAGGGACAGGTATACAGCTCACGCACACACACATATCCATCCGCACATATACAGACACATATATCTAAAACTGAAAAACAGTATTTGCTTAGCTTAGTAAAAGTCACACAAAACAACAAAGTATCAGGTCACACAAAACAACAAAGTATCCAGTAACAAAAAATAAAAAAAAAAGAATTTACTGTATACATTAAATTATGCCCTACATTGGGTGCCAAAATGTAATAAATTGGGATATGGATATGACATCACATGGGCATTATGTAAATCAAGTCAAAATACTGAACCCCAAAAATAAATCGGGAATAGGATCCGCAAATATCATTGATTAAAACATGAGACATGAGTTATCACATTAACATTCATTCATTTGCACTGAAATGCATATGCTTCAAACTCTAAGCTCTCACAGGGATCAGAGTAGACACATAGATTTAGTTCCATATAGTTGCATTTACATATGTCTGCCTGTGTCTGTATATGTGCGGATGGATATATATATATATATATAAACAAAGATGATGTGACTTACCAAATGAAAGTGCTGGCAGGTCGACAGACACACAAACTAACACAAACATACACACAAAATTCAAGCTTTCGCAACAAACTGTTGCCTCATCAGGAAAGAGGGAAGGAGAGGGAAAGACGAAAGGATGTGGGTTTTAAGGGTCTTTAAATATGTCTGCTTGTGTCTGTATATGTGTGGATGGATATGTGTGTGTGTGCGAGTGTATACTCGTCCTTTTTTCCCCCTGAGGTAAGTCTTTCCGGGTAAGGAGTCATTCCAATCCCGGGAGCGGAAAGACTTACCTTAGGGGGAAAAAAGGACAGGTATACACTCGCACACACACACATATCCATCCACACATACACAGACACAAGCAGACATTTGTAAAGGCAAAGAGTTATATATATATATATATATATATATATATATATATATATATATATATATATATATATATATATATATATATAATAGAGGGAAACATTCCACGTGGAAAAAATATATCTAAAAAGAAAGACGAAGACGTAGCTTTTGCGTGCGTTTGTGTAATCCGTTTTTCTCTTCGGTTTGTATTTACGTCTTTGAGTGCGTTTTTCTGTGGGACAGTGAGGTCGTATCTAGTTGAAATTGATATCACGTAGTGAGAACGGTAGTCGCTTGGCGGTGTCAAAGTTTTAAAATTGTAAGTGAAGGCATCGAGGAGTTACGGACGTTTATGCCGCGTGTTTTGAAACACGAAGAGCAGAGACGCGCCGCGCCGCGCCGCGCCGCACCGCCTGGCCCAGTAACGTAGTTTGCATTGATATGGGACCGTGTGGCGACGTAAAAAAAGACTAGTTTCCACAGTAGAATGAAAGGAGAGTAACGGAAAGTGTTTAATTTGTAACTACATAAGACGAAAACGTAGCTTTTGCGTGCGTTTGTGTAATCCGTGTTTCTCTTCGGTTTGTATTTACGCCTTTGAGTGTGTTTTTGCCTGGGACAGTGAGGTCGTATCTAGTTGAAATTGATGTCACGTACTGAGGTCGGTGGTCGCTTGGCGGTGTCAAAGTTTTAAAATTGTAAGTGAAGGCATCGAGGAGTTACGGACGTTTATGCAGCGTGTTTTGAAACACGAAGAGCAGAGACGCGCCGCGCCGCCTGGCCCAGCAAGCGTAGTTTGCTTTGATATAGGAGCGTGTGGCGACGTAAAAAAAGACTAGTTTCCACAGTGGAATGAAAGGAGAGTAACGGAAAGTGTTTAATTTGTAACTACATAAGACGAAAACGTAGCTTTTGCGTGCGTTTGTGTAATCCGTGTTTCTCTTCGGTTTGTATTTACGCCTTTGAGTGTGTTTTTGCCTGGGACAGTGAGGTCGTATCTAGTTGAAATTGATGTCACGTACTGAGGTCGGTGGTCGCTTGGCGGTGTCAAAGTTTTAAAATTGTAAGTGAAGGCATCGAGGAGTTACGGACGTTTATGCAGCGTGTTTTGAAACACGAAGAGCAGAGACGCGCCGCGCCGCCTGGCCCAGCAAGCGTAGTTTGCTTTGATATAGGAGCGTGTGGCGACGTAAAAAAAGACTAGTTTCCACAGTGGAATGAAAGGAGAGTAACGGAAAGTGTTTAATTTGTAACTACATAAGACGAAAACGTAGCTTTTGCGTGCGTTTGTGTAATCCGTGTTTCTCTTCGGTTTGTATTTACGCCTTTGAGTGTGTTTTTGCCTGGGACAGTGAGGTCGTATCTAGTTGAAATTGATGTCACGTACTGAGGTCGGTGGTCGCTTGGCGGTGTCAAAGTTTTAAAATTGTAAGTGAAGGCATCGAGGAGTTACGGACGTTTATGCAGCGTGTTTTGAAACACGAAGAGCAGAGACGCGCCGCGCCGCCTGGCCCAGCAAGCGTAGTTTGCTTTGATATAGGAGCGTGTGGCGACGTAAAAAAAGACTAGTTTCCACAGTGGAATGAAAGAAGAGTAACGGAAAGTGTTTAATTTGTAACTACATAAGACGAAAACGTAGCTTTTGCGTGCGTTTGTGTAATCCGTGTTTCTCTTCGGTTTGTATTTACGCCTTTGAGTGTGTTTTTGCCTGGGACAGTGAGGTCGTATCTAGTTGAAATTGATATCACGTACTGAGAACGGAAGTCGCTTGGCGGTGTCAAAGTTTTAAGATTGTAAGTGAAGGCATCGAGGAGTTACGGACGTTTATGCTGCGTGTTTTGAAAGACGAAGAGCAGAGATGCTTCGCGCCGCCTGGCCCAGTAAGCGTAGTTTGCTTTGATATAGGACCGTGTGGCGACGTAAAAAAAGACTAGTTTCCACAGTAGAATGAAAGGAGAGTAACGGAAAGTGTTTAATTTGTAACTACATAAGACGAAAACGTAGCTTTTGCGTGCGTTTGTGTAATCCGTGTTTCTCTTCGGTTTGTATTTACGCCTTTGAGTGTGTTTTTGCCTGGGACAGTGAGGTCGTATCTAGTTGAAATTGATATCACGTACTGAGGTCGGTGGTCGCTTGGCGGTGTCAAAGTTTTAAAATTGTAAGTGAAGGCATCGAGGAGTTACGGACGTTTATGCAGCGTGTTTTGAAGACGAAGAGCAGAGACGCGCCGCGCCGCCTGGCCCAGCAAGCGTAGTTTGCTTTGATATAGGAGCGTGTGGCGACGTAAAAAAAGACTAGTTTCCACAGTGGAATGAAAGGAGAGTAACGGAAAGTGTTTAATTTGTAACTACATAAGACGAAAACGTAGCTTTTGCGTGCGTTTGTGTAATCCGTGTTTCTCTTCGGTTTGTATTTACGCCTTTGAGTGTGTTTTTGCCTGGGACAGTGAGGTCGTATCTAGTTGAAATTGATGTCACGTACTGAGGTCGGTGGTCGCTTGGCGGTGTCAAAGTTTTAAAATTGTAAGTGAAGGCATCGAGGAGTTACGGACGTTTATGCAGCGTGTTTTGAAACACGAAGAGCAGAGACGCGCCGCGCCGCCTGGCCCAGCAAGCGTAGTTTGCTTTGATATAGGAGCGTGTGGCGACGTAAAAAAAGACTAGTTTCCACAGTGGAATGAAACGAGAGTAACGGAAAGTGTTTAATTTGTAACTACATAAGACGAAAACGTAGCTTTTGCGTGCGTTTGTGTAATCCGTGTTTCTCTTCGGTTTGTATTTACGCCTTTGAGTGTGTTTTTGCCTGGGACAGTGAGGTCGTATCTAGTTGAAATTGATATCACGTACTGAGGTCGGTGGTCGCTTGGCGGTGTCAAAGTTTTATAATTGTAAGTGAAGGCATCGAGGAGTTACGGACGTTTATGCAGCGTGTTTTGAAACACGAAGAGCAGAGACGCGCCGCGCCGCCTGGCCCAGCAAGCGTAGTTTGCTTTGATATAGGAGCGTGTGGCGACGTAAAAAAAGACTAGTTTCCACAGTGGAATGAAAGGAGAGTAACGGAAAGTGTTTAATTTGTAACTACATAAGACGAAAACGTAGCTTTTGCGTGCGTTTGTGTAATCCGTGTTTCTCTTCGGTTTGTATTTACGCCTTTGAGTGTGTTTTTGCCTGGGACAGTGAGGTCGTATCTAGTTGAAATTGATGTCACGTACTGAGGTCGGTGGTCGCTTGGCGGTGTCAAAGTTTTAAAATTGTAAGTGAAGGCATCGAGGAGTTACGGACGTTTATGCAGCGTGTTTTGAAACACGAAGAGCAGAGACGCGCCGCGCCGCCTGGCCCAGCAAGCGTAGTTTGCTTTGATATAGGAGCGTGTGGCGACGTAAAAAAAGACTAGTTTCCACAGTGGAATGAAAGGAGAGTAACGGAAAGTGTTTAATTTGTAACTACATAAGACGAAAACGTAGCTTTTGCGTGCGTTTGTGTAATCCGTGTTTCTCTTCGGTTTGTATTTACGCCTTTGAGTGTGTTTTTGCCTGGGACAGTGAGGTCGTATCTAGTTGAAATTGATGTCACATACTGAGGTCGGTGGTCGCTTGGCGGTGTCAAAGTTTTAAAATTGTAAGTGAAGGCATCGAGGAGTTACGGACGTTTATGCAGCGTGTTCTGAAACACGAAGAGCAGAGACGCGCCGCGCCGCCTGGCCCAGCAAGCGTAGTTTGCTTTGATATAGGAGCGTGTGGCGACGTAAAAAAAGACTAGTTTCCACAGTGGAATGAAAGGAGAGTAACGGAAAGTGTTTAATTTGTAACTACATAAGACGAAAACGTAGCTTTTGCGTGCGTTTGTGTAATCCGTGTTTCTCTTCGGTTTGTGTTTACGTCTTTGAGTGCGTTTTTGCCTGGGACGGTGAGGTCGTATCTAGTTGAAATTGATATCACGTACTGAGAACGGAAGTCGCTTGGCGGTGTCAAAGTTTTAAGATTGTAGGTGAAGGCATCGAGGAGTTACGGACGTTTATGCTGCGTGTTTTGAAAGACGAAGAGCAGAGATGCTTCGCGCCGCCTGGCCCAGTAAGCGTAGTTTGCTTTCATATAGGACCGTGTGGCGACGTAAAAAAAGACTAGTTTCCACAGTAGAATGAAAGGAGAGTAACGGAAAGTGTTTAATTTGTAACTACATAAGACGAAAACGTAGCTTTTGCGTGCGTTTGTGTAATCCGTGTTTCTCTTCGGTTTGTATTTACGTCTTTGAGTGCGTTTTTGCCTGGGACGGTGAGGTCGTATCTAGTTGAAATTGATATCACGTACTGAGGTCGGTGGTCGCTTGGCGGTGTCAAAGTTTTATAATTGTAAGTGAAGGCATCGAGGAGTTACGGACGTTTATGCAGCGTGTTTTGAAACACGAAGAGCAGAGACGCGCCGCGCCGCCTGGCCCAGCAAGCGTAGTTTGCTTTGATATAGGAGCGTGTGGCGACGTAAAAAAAGACTAGTTTCCACAGTAGAATGAAAGGAGAGTAACGGAAAGTGTTTAATTTGTAACTACATAAGACGAAAACGTAGCTTTTGCGTGCGTTTGTGTAATCCGTGTTTCTCTTCGGTTTGTATTTACGCCTTTGAGTGTGTTTTTGCCTGGGACAGTGAGGTCGTATCTAGTTGAAATTGATGTCACGTACTGAGGTCGGTGGTCGCTTGGCGGTGTCAAAGTTTTAAAATTGTAAGTGAAGGCATCGAGGAGTTACGGACGTTTATGCAGCGTGTTTTGAAACACGAAGAGCAGAGACGCGCCGCGCCGCCTGGCCCAGCAAGCGTAGTTTGCTTTGATATAGGAGCGTGTGGCGACGTAAAAAAAGACTAGTTTCCACAGTGGAATGAAAGGAGAGTAACGGAAAGTGTTTAATTTGTAACTACATAAGACGAAAACGTAGCTTTTGCGTGCGTTTGTGTAATCCGTGTTTCTCTTCGGTTTGTGTTTACGTCTTTGAGTGCGTTTTTGCCTGGGACGGTGAGGTCGTATCTAGTTGAAATTGATATCACGTACTGAGAACGGAAGTCGCTTGGCGGTGTCAAAGTTTTAAGATTGTAGGTGAAGGCATCGAGGAGTTACGGACGTTTATGCTGCGTGTTTTGAAAGACGAAGAGCAGAGATGCTTCGCGCCGCCTGGCCCAGTAAGCGTAGTTTGCTTTCATATAGGACCGTGTGGCGACGTAAAAAAAGACTAGTTTCCACAGTAGAATGAAAGGAGAGTAACGGAAAGTGTTTAATTTGTAACTACATAAGACGAAAACGTAGCTTTTGCGTGCGTTTGTGTAATCCGTGTTTCTCTTCGGTTTGTATTTACGTCTTTGAGTGCGTTTTTGCCTGGGACGGTGAGGTCGTATCTAGTTGAAATTGATATCACGTACTGAGGTCGGTGGTCGCTTGGCGGTGTCAAAGTTTTAAAATTGTAAGTGAAGGCATCGAGGAGTTACGGACGTTTATGCAGCGTGTTTTGAAACACGAAGAGCAGAGACGCGCCGCGCCGCCTGGCCCAGCAAGCGTAGTTTGCTTTGATATAGGAGCGTGTGGCGACGTAAAAAAAGACTAGTTTCCACAGTGGAATGAAAGGAGAGTAACGGAAAGTGTTTAATTTGTAACTACATAAGACGAAAACGTAGCTTTTGCGTGCGTTTGTGTAATCCGTGTTTCTCTTCGGTTTGTATTTACGCCTTTGAGTGTGTTTTTGCCTGGGACAGTGAGGTCGTATCTAGTTGAAATTGATATCACGTACTGAGAACGGAAGTCGCTTGGCGGTGTCAAAGTTTTAAGATTGTAAGTGAAGGCATCGAGGAGTTACGGACGTTTATGCTGCGTGTTTTGAAAGACGAAGAGCAGAGATGCTTCGCGCCGCCTGGCCCAGTAAGCGTAGTTTGCTTTGATATAGGACCGTGTGGCGACGTAAAAAAAGACTAGTTTCCACAGTAGAATGAAAGGAGAGTAACGGAAAGTGTTTAATCTGTAACTACATAAGACGAAAACGTAGCTTTTGCGTGCGTTTGTGTAATCCGTGTTTCTCTTCGGTTTGTATTTACGCCTTTGAGTGTGTTTTTGCCTGGGACAGTGAGGTCGTATCTAGTTGAAATTGATATCACGTACTGAGGTCGGTGGTCGCTTGGCGGTGTCAAAGTTTTAAAATTGTAAGTGAAGGCATCGAGGAGTTACGGACGTTTATGCAGCGTGTTTTGAAACACGAAGAGCAGAGACGCGCCGCGCCGCCTGGCCCAGCAAGCGTAGTTTGCTTTGATATAGGAGCGTGTGGCGACGTAAAAAAAGACTAGTTTCCACAGTGGAATGAAAGGAGAGTAACGGAAAGTGTTTAATTTGTAACTACATAAGACGAAAACGTAGCTTTTGCGTGCGTTTGTGTAATCCGTGTTTCTCTTCGGTTTGTATTTACGCCTTTGAGTGTGTTTTTGCCTGGGACAGTGAGGTCGTATCTAGTTGAAATTGATGTCACGTACTGAGGTCGGTGGTCGCTTGGCGGTGTCAAAGTTTTAAAATTGTAAGTGAAGGCATCGAGGAGTTACGGACGTTTATGCAGCGTGTTTTGAAACACGAAGAGCAGAGACGCGCCGCGCCGCCTGGCCCAGCAAGAGTAGTTTGCTTTGATATAGGAGCGTGTGGCGACGTAAAAAAAGACTAGTTTCCACAGTGGAATGAAAGGAGAGTAACGGAAAGTGTTTAATTTGTAACTACATAAGACGAAAACGTAGCTTTTGCGTGCGTTTGTGTAATCCGTGTTTCTCTTCGGTTTGTATTTACGCCTGTGAGTGTGTTTTTGCCTGGGACAGTGAGGTCGTATCTAGTTGAAATTGATGTCACGTACTGAGGTCGGTGGTCGCTTGGCGGTGTCAAAGTTTTAAAATTGTAAGTGAAGGCATTGAGGAGTTACGGACGTTTATGCAGCGTGTTCTGAAACACGAAGAGCAGAGACGCGCCGCGCCGCCTGGCCCAGCAAGCGTAGTTTGCTTTGATATAGGAGCGTGTGGCGACGTAAAAAAAGACTAGTTTCCACAGTGGAATGAAAGGAGAGTAACGGAAAGTGTTTAATTTGTAACTACATAAGACGAAAACGTAGCTTTTGCGTGCGTTTGTGTAATCCGTGTTTCTCTTCGGTTTGTATTTACGCCTGTGAGTGTGTTTTTGCCTGGGACAGTGAGGTCGTATCTAGTTGAAATTGATGTCACGTACTGAGGTCGGTGGTCGCTTGGCGGTGTCAAAGTTTTAAAATTGTAAGTGAAGGCATCGAGGAGTTACGGACGTTTATGCAGCGTGTTCTGAAACACGAAGAGCAGAGACGCGCCGCGCCGCCTGGCCCAGCAAGCGTAGTTTGCTTTGATATAGGAGCGTGTGGCGACGTAAAAAAAGACTAGTTTCCACAGTGGAATGAAAGGAGAGTAACGGAAAGTGTTTAATTTGTAACTACATAAGACGAAAACGTAGCTTTTGCGTGCGTTTGTGTAATCCGTGTTTCTCTTCGGTTTGTATTTACGCCTTTGAGTGTGTTTTTGCCTGGGACAGTGAGGTCGTATCTAGTTGAAATTGATATCACGTACTGAGGTCGGTGGTCGCTTGGCGGTGTCAAAGTTTTATAATTGTAAGTGAAGGCATCGAGGAGTTACGGACGTTTATGCAGCGTGTTTTGAAACACGAAGAGCAGAGACGCGCCGCGCCGCCTGGCCCAGCAAGCGTAGTTTGCTTTGATATAGGAGCGTGTGGCGACGTAAAAAAAGACTAGTTTCCACAGTGGAATGAAAGGAGAGTAACGGAAAGTGTTTAATTTGTAACTACATAAGACGAAAACGTAGCTTTTGCGTGCGTTTGTGTAATCCGTGTTTCTCTTCGGTTTGTATTTACGCCTGTGAGTGTGTTTTTGCCTGGGACAGTGAGGTCGTATCTAGTTGAAATTGATGTCACGTACTGAGGTCGGTGGTCGCTTGGCGGTGTCAAAGTTTTAAAATTGTAAGTGAAGGCATCGAGGAGTTACGGACGTTTATGCAGCGTGTTCTGAAACACGAAGAGCAGAGACGCGCCGCGCCGCCTGGCCCAGCAAGCGTAGTTTGCTTTGATATAGGAGCGTGTGGCGACGTAAAAAAAGACTAGTTTCCACAGTGGAATGAAAGGAGAGTAACGGAAAGTGTTTAATTTGTAACTACATAAGACGAAAACGTAGCTTTTGCGTGCGTTTGTGTAATCCGTGTTTCTCTTCGGTTTGTATTTACGCCTGTGAGTGTGTTTTTGCCTGGGACAGTGAGGTCGTATCTAGTTGAAATTGATGTCACGTACTGAGGTCGGTGGTCGCTTGGCGGTGTCAAAGTTTTAAAATTGTAAGTGAAGGCATCGAGGAGTTACGGACGTTTATGCAGCGTGTTCTGAAACACGAAGAGCAGAGACGCGCCGCGCCGCCTGGCCCAGCAAGCGTAGTTTGCTTTGATATAGGAGCGTGTGGCGACGTAAAAAAAGACTAGTTTCCACAGTGGAATGAAAGGAGAGTAACGGAAAGTGTTTAATTTGTAACTACATAAGACGAAAACGTAGCTTTTGCGTGCGTTTGTGTAATCCGTGTTTCTCTTCGGTTTGTATTTACGCCTGTGAGTGTGTTTTTGCCTGGGACAGTGAGGTCGTATCTAGTTGAAATTGATGTCACGTACTGAGGTCGGTGGTCGCTTGGCGGTGTCAAAGTTTTAAAATTGTAAGTGAAGGCATCGAGGAGTTACGGACGTTTATGCAGCGTGTTCTGAAACACGAAGAGCAGAGACGCGCCGCGCCGCCTGGCCCAGCAAGCGTAGTTTGCTTTGATATAGGAGCGTGTGGCGACGTAAAAAAAGACTAGTTTCCACAGTGGAATGAAAGGAGAGTAACGGAAAGTGTTTAATTTGTAACTACATAAGACGAAAACGTAGCTTTTGCGTGCGTTTGTGCAATCCGTGTTTCTCTTCGGTTTGTATTTACGCCTTTGAGTGTGTTTTTGCCTGGGACAGTGAGGTGTATCTAGTTGAAATTGATGTCACGTACTGAGGTCGGTGGTCGCTTGGCGGTGTCAAAGTTTTAAAATTGTAAGTGAAGGCATCGAGGAGTTACGGACGTTTATGCAGCGTGTTTTGAAACACGAAGAGCAGAGACGCGCCGCGCCGCCTGGCCCAGCAAGCGTAGTTTGCTTTGATATAGGAGCGTGTGGCGACGTAAAAAAAGACTAGTTTCCACAGTGGAATGAAAGGAGAGTAACGGAAAGTGTTTAATTTGTAACTACATAAGACGAAAACGTAGCTTTTGCGTGCGTTTGTGTAATCCGTGTTTCTCTTCGGTTTGTATTTACGCCTTTGAGTGTGTTTTTGCCTGGGACAGTGAGGTCGTATCTAGTTGAAATTGATATCACGTACTGAGAACGGAAGTCGCTTGGCGGTGTCAAAGTTTTAAGATTGTAGGTGAAGGCATCGAGGAGTTACGGACGTTTATGCTGCGTGTTTTGAAAGACGAAGAGCAGAGATGCTTCGCGCCGCCTGGCCCAGTAAGCGTAGTTTGCTTTCATATAGGACCGTGTGGCGACGTAAAAAAAGACTAGTTTCCACAGTAGAATGAAAGGAGAGTAACGGAAAGTGTTTAATTTGTAACTACATAAGACGAAAACGTAGCTTTTGCGTGCGTTTGTGTAATCCGTGTTTCTCTTCGGTTTGTATTTACGCCTTTGAGTGTGTTTTTGCCTGGGACAGTGAGGTCGTATCTAGTTGAAATTGATATCACGTACTGAGGTCGGTGGTCGCTTGGCGGTGTCAAAGTTTTAAAATTGTAAGTGAAGGCATCGAGGAGTTACGGACGTTTATGCAGCGTGTTTTGAAACACGAAGAGCAGAGACGCGCCGCGCCGCCTGGCCCAGCAAGCGTAGTTTGCTTTGATATAGGAGCGTGTGGCGACGTAAAAAAAGACTAGTTTCCACAGTGGAATGAAAGGAGAGTAACGGAAAGTGTTTAATTTGTAACTACATAAGACGAAAACGTAGCTTTTGCGTGCGTTTGTGTAATCCGTGTTTCTCTTCGGTTTGTATTTACGCCTTTGAGTGTGTTTTTGCCTGGGACAGTGAGGTCGTATCTAGTTGAAATTGATATCACGTACTGAGGTCGGTGGTCGCTTGGCGGTGTCAAAGTTTTAAAATTGTAAGTGAAGGCATCGAGGAGTTACGGACGTTTATGCAGCGTGTTTTGAAACACGAAGAGCAGAGACGCGCCGCGCCGCCTGGCCCAGCAAGCGTAGTTTGCTTTGATATAGGAGCGTGTGGCGACGTAAAAAAAGACTAGTTTCCACAGTGGAATGAAAGGAGAGTAACGGAAAGTGTTTAATTTGTAACTACATAAGACGAAGACGTAGCTTTTGCGTGCGTTTGTGTAATCCGTGTTTCTTTTCGGTTTGTGTTTACGTCTTTGAGTGCGTTTTTGCCTGGGACGGTGAGGTCGTATCTAGTTGAAATTGATATCACGTACTGAGAACGGTAGTCGCTTGGCGGTGTCAAAGTTTTAAAATTGTAAGTGAAGGCATCGAGGAGTTACGGACGTTTATGCAGCGTGTTTTGAAACACGAAGAGCAGAGACGCGCCGCGCCGCCTGGCCCAGCAAGCGTAGTTTGCTTTGATATAGGAGCGTGTGGCGACGTAAAAAAAGACTAGTTTCCACAGTGGAATGAAAGGAGAGTAACGGAAAGTGTTTAATTTGTAACTACATAAGACGAAAACGTAGCTTTTGCGTGCGTTTGTGTAATCCGTGTTTCTCTTCGGTTTGTATTTACGCCTTTGAGTGTGTTTTTGCCTGGGACAGTGAGGTCGTATCTAGTTGAAATTGATGTCACGTACTGAGGTCGGTGGTCGCTTGGCGGTGTCAAAGTTTTAAAATTGTAAGTGAAGGCATCGAGGAGTTACGGACGTTTATGCAGCGTGTTCTGAAACACGAAGAGCAGAGACGCGCCGCGCCGCCTGGCCCAGCAAGCGTAGTTTGCTTTGATATAGGAGCGTGTGGCGACGTAAAAAAAGACTAGTTTCCACAGTGGAATGAAAGGAGAGTAACGGAAAGTGTTTAATTTGTAACTACATAAGACGAAAACGTAGCTTTTGCGTGCGTTTGTGTAATCCGTGTTTCTCTTCGGTTTGTGTTTACGTCTTTGAGTGCGTTTTTGCCTGGGACGGTGAGGTCGTATCTAGTTGAAATTGATATCACGTACTGAGAACGGTAGTCGCTTGGCGGTGTCAAAGTTTTAAAATTGTAAGTGAAGGCATCGAGGAGTTACGGACGTTTATGCAGCGTGTTTTGAAACACGAAGAGCAGAGACGCGCCGCGCCGCCTGGCCCAGCAAGCGTAGTTTGCTTTGATATAGGAGCGTGTGGCGACGTAAAAAAAGACTAGTTTCCACAGTGGAATGAAAGGAGAGTAACGGAAAGTGTTTAATTTGTAACTACATAAGACGAAAACGTAGCTTTTGCGTGCGTTTGTGTAATCCGTGTTTCTCTTCGGTTTGTATTTACGCCTTTGAGTGTGTTTTTGCCTGGGACAGTGAGGTCGTATCTAGTTGAAATTGATGTCACGTACTGAGGTCGGTGGTCGCTTGGCGGTGTCAAAGTTTTAAAATTGTAAGTGAAGGCATCGAGGAGTTACGGACGTTTATGCAGCGTGTTCTGAAACACGAAGAGCAGAGACGCGCCGCGCCGCCTGGCCCAGCAAGCGTAGTTTGCTTTGATATAGGAGCGTGTGGCGACGTAAAAAAAGACTAGTTTCCACAGTGGAATGAAAGGAGAGTAACGGAAAGTGTTTAATTTGTAACTACATAAGACGAAAACGTAGCTTTTGCGTGCGTTTGTGTAATCCGTGTTTCTCTTCGGTTTGTGTTTACGTCTTTGAGTGCGTTTTTGCCTGGGACGGTGAGGTCGTATCTAGTTGAAATTGATATCACGTACTGAGAACGGAAGTCGCTTGGCGGTGTCAAAGTTTTAAGATTGTAGGTGAAGGCATCGAGGAGTTACGGACGTTTATGCTGCGTGTTTTGAAAGACGAAGAGCAGAGATGCTTCGCGCCGCCTGGCCCAGTAAGCGTAGTTTGCTTTCATATAGGACCGTGTGGCGACGTAAAAAAAGACTAGTTTCCACAGTAGAATGAAAGGAGAGTAACGGAAAGTGTTTAATTTGTAACTACATAAGACGAAAACGTAGCTTTTGCGTGCGTTTGTGTAATCCGTGTTTCTCTTCGGTTTGTATTTACGTCTTTGAGTGCGTTTTTGCCTGGGACGGTGAGGTCGTATCTAGTTGAAATTGATATCACGTACTGAGGTCGGTGGTCGCTTGGCGGTGTCAAAGTTTTATAATTGTAAGTGAAGGCATCGAGGAGTTACGGACGTTTATGCAGCGTGTTTTGAAACACGAAGAGCAGAGACGCGCCGCGCCGCCTGGCCCAGCAAGCGTAGTTTGCTTTGATATAGGAGCGTGTGGCGACGTAAAAAAAGACTAGTTTCCACAGTAGAATGAAAGGAGAGTAACGGAAAGTGTTTAATTTGTAACTACATAAGACGAAAACGTAGCTTTTGCGTGCGTTTGTGTAATCCGTGTTTCTCTTCGGTTTGTATTTACGCCTTTGAGTGTGTTTTTGCCTGGGACAGTGAGGTCGTATCTAGTTGAAATTGATGTCACGTACTGAGGTCGGTGGTCGCTTGGCGGTGTCAAAGTTTTAAAATTGTAAGTGAAGGCATCGAGGAGTTACGGACGTTTATGCAGCGTGTTTTGAAACACGAAGAGCAGAGACGCGCCGCGCCGCCTGGCCCAGCAAGCGTAGTTTGCTTTGATATAGGAGCGTGTGGCGACGTAAAAAAAGACTAGTTTCCACAGTGGAATGAAAGGAGAGTAACGGAAAGTGTTTAATTTGTAACTACATAAGACGAAAACGTAGCTTTTGCGTGCGTTTGTGTAATCCGTGTTTCTCTTCGGTTTGTGTTTACGTCTTTGAGTGCGTTTTTGCCTGGGACGGTGAGGTCGTATCTAGTTGAAATTGATATCACGTACTGAGAACGGAAGTCGCTTGGCGGTGTCAAAGTTTTAAGATTGTAGGTGAAGGCATCGAGGAGTTACGGACGTTTATGCTGCGTGTTTTGAAAGACGAAGAGCAGAGATGCTTCGCGCCGCCTGGCCCAGTAAGCGTAGTTTGCTTTCATATAGGACCGTGTGGCGACGTAAAAAAAGACTAGTTTCCACAGTAGAATGAAAGGAGAGTAACGGAAAGTGTTTAATTTGTAACTACATAAGACGAAAACGTAGCTTTTGCGTGCGTTTGTGTAATCCGTGTTTCTCTTCGGTTTGTATTTACGTCTTTGAGTGCGTTTTTGCCTGGGACGGTGAGGTCGTATCTAGTTGAAATTGATATCACGTACTGAGATTGATATCACGTACTGAGGTCGGTGGTCGCTTGGCGGTGTCAAAGTTTTAAAATTGTAAGTGAAGGCATCGAGGAGTTACGGACGTTTATGCAGCGTGTTTTGAAACACGAAGAGCAGAGACGCGCCGCGCCGCCTGGCCCAGCAAGCGTAGTTTGCTTTGATATAGGAGCGTGTGGCGACGTAAAAAAAGACTAGTTTCCACAGTGGAATGAAAGGAGAGTAACGGAAAGTGTTTAATTTGTAACTACATAAGACGAAAACGTAGCTTTTGCGTGCGTTTGTGTAATCCGTGTTTCTCTTCGGTTTGTATTTACGCCTTTGAGTGTGTTTTTGCCTGGGACAGTGAGGTCGTATCTAGTTGAAATTGATATCACGTACTGAGGTCGGTGGTCGCTTGGCGGTGTCAAAGTTTTAAAATTGTAAGTGAAGGCATCGAGGAGTTACGGACGTTTATGCAGCGTGTTTTGAAACACGAAGAGCAGAGACGCGCCGCGCCGCCTGGCCCAGCAAGCGTAGTTTGCTTTGATATAGGAGCGTGTGGCGACGTAAAAAAAGACTAGTTTCCACAGTGGAATGAAAGGAGAGTAACGGAAAGTGTTTAATTTGTAACTACATAAGACGAAGACGTAGCTTTTGCGTGCGTTTGTGTAATCCGTGTTTCTTTTCGGTTTGTGTTTACGTCTTTGAGTGCGTTTTTGCCTGGGACGGTGAGGTCGTATCTAGTTGAAATTGATATCACGTACTGAGAACGGTAGTCGCTTGGCGGTGTCAAAGTTTTAAAATTGTAAGTGAAGGCATCGAGGAGTTACGGACGTTTATGCAGCGTGTTCTGAAACACGAAGAGCAGAGACGCGCCGCGCCGCCTGGCCCAGCAAGCGTAGTTTGCTTTGATATAGGAGCGTGTGGCGACGTAAAAAAAGACTAGTTTCCACAGTGGAATGAAAGGAGAGTAACGGAAAGTGTTTAATTTGTAACTACATAAGACGAAAACGTAGCTTTTGCGTGCGTTTGTGTAATCCGTGTTTCTCTTCGGTTTGTATTTACGCCTGTGAGTGTGTTTTTGCCTGGGACAGTGAGGTCGTATCTAGTTGAAATTGATGTCACGTACTGAGGTCGGTGGTCGCTTGGCGGTGTCAAAGTTTTAAAATTGTAAGTGAAGGCATCGAGGAGTTACGGACGTTTATGCAGCGTGTTCTGAAACACGAAGAGCAGAGACGCGCCGCGCCGCCTGGCCCAGCAAGCGTAGTTTGCTTTGATATAGGAGCGTGTGGCGACGTAAAAAAAGACTAGTTTCCACAGTGGAATGAAAGGAGAGTAACGGAAAGTGTTTAATTTGTAACTACATAAGACGAAAACGTAGCTTTTGCGTGCGTTTGTGCAATCCGTGTTTCTCTTCGGTTTGTATTTACGCCTTTGAGTGTGTTTTTGCCTGGGACAGTGAGGTGTATCTAGTTGAAATTGATGTCACGTACTGAGGTCGGTGGTCGCTTGGCGGTGTCAAAGTTTTAAAATTGTAAGTGAAGGCATCGAGGAGTTACGGACGTTTATGCAGCGTGTTTTGAAACACGAAGAGCAGAGACGCGCCGCGCCGCCTGGCCCAGCAAGCGTAGTTTGCTTTGATATAGGAGCGTGTGGCGACGTAAAAAAAGACTAGTTTCCACAGTGGAATGAAAGGAGAGTAACGGAAAGTGTTTAATTTGTAACTACATAAGACGAAAACGTAGCTTTTGCGTGCGTTTGTGTAATCCGTGTTTCTCTTCGGTTTGTATTTACGCCTTTGAGTGTGTTTTTGCCTGGGACAGTGAGGTCGTATCTAGTTGAAATTGATATCACGTACTGAGAACGGAAGTCGCTTGGCGGTGTCAAAGTTTTAAGATTGTAGGTGAAGGCATCGAGGAGTTACGGACGTTTATGCTGCGTGTTTTGAAAGACGAAGAGCAGAGATGCTTCGCGCCGCCTGGCCCAGTAAGCGTAGTTTGCTTTCATATAGGACCGTGTGGCGACGTAAAAAAAGACTAGTTTCCACAGTAGAATGAAAGGAGAGTAACGGAAAGTGTTTAATTTGTAACTACATAAGACGAAAACGTAGCTTTTGCGTGCGTTTGTGTAATCCGTGTTTCTCTTCGGTTTGTATTTACGCCTTTGAGTGTGTTTTTGCCTGGGACAGTGAGGTCGTATCTAGTTGAAATTGATATCACGTACTGAGGTCGGTGGTCGCTTGGCGGTGTCAAAGTTTTAAAATTGTAAGTGAAGGCATCGAGGAGTTACGGACGTTTATGCAGCGTGTTTTGAAACACGAAGAGCAGAGACGCGCCGCGCCGCCTGGCCCAGCAAGCGTAGTTTGCTTTGATATAGGAGCGTGTGGCGACGTAAAAAAAGACTAGTTTCCACAGTGGAATGAAAGGAGAGTAACGGAAAGTGTTTAATTTGTAACTACATAAGACGAAAACGTAGCTTTTGCGTGCGTTTGTGTAATCCGTGTTTCTCTTCGGTTTGTATTTACGCCTTTGAGTGTGTTTTTGCCTGGGACAGTGAGGTCGTATCTAGTTGAAATTGATATCACGTACTGAGGTCGGTGGTCGCTTGGCGGTGTCAAAGTTTTAAAATTGTAAGTGAAGGCATCGAGGAGTTACGGACGTTTATGCAGCGTGTTTTGAAACACGAAGAGCAGAGACGCGCCGCGCCGCCTGGCCCAGCAAGCGTAGTTTGCTTTGATATAGGAGCGTGTGGCGACGTAAAAAAAGACTAGTTTCCACAGTGGAATGAAAGGAGAGTAACGGAAAGTGTTTAATTTGTAACTACATAAGACGAAGACGTAGCTTTTGCGTGCGTTTGTGTAATCCGTGTTTCTTTTCGGTTTGTGTTTACGTCTTTGAGTGCGTTTTTGCCTGGGACGGTGAGGTCGTATCTAGTTGAAATTGATATCACGTACTGAGAACGGTAGTCGCTTGGCGGTGTCAAAGTTTTAAAATTGTAAGTGAAGGCATCGAGGAGTTACGGACGTTTATGCAGCGTGTTCTGAAACACGAAGAGCAGAGACGCGCCGCGCCGCCTGGCCCAGCAAGCGTAGTTTGCTTTGATATAGGAGCGTGTGGCGACGTAAAAAAAGACTAGTTTCCACAGTGGAATGAAAGGAGAGTAACGGAAAGTGTTTAATTTGTAACTACATAAGACGAAAACGTAGCTTTTGCGTGCGTTTGTGTAATCCGTGTTTCTCTTCGGTTTGTATTTACGCCTGTGAGTGTGTTTTTGCCTGGGACAGTGAGGTCGTATCTAGTTGAAATTGATGTCACGTACTGAGGTCGGTGGTCGCTTGGCGGTGTCAAAGTTTTAAAATTGTAAGTGAAGGCATCGAGGAGTTACGGACGTTTATGCAGCGTGTTCTGAAACACGAAGAGCAGAGACGCGCCGCGCCGCCTGGCCCAGCAAGCGTAGTTTGCTTTGATATAGGAGCGTGTGGCGACGTAAAAAAAGACTAGTTTCCACAGTGGAATGAAAGGAGAGTAACGGAAAGTGTTTAATTTGTAACTACATAAGACGAAAACGTAGCTTTTGCGTGCGTTTGTGCAATCCGTGTTTCTCTTCGGTTTGTATTTACGCCTTTGAGTGTGTTTTTGCCTGGGACAGTGAGGTGTATCTAGTTGAAATTGATGTCACGTACTGAGGTCGGTGGTTGCTTGGCGGTGTCAAAGTTTTAAAATTGTAAGTGAAGGCATCGAGGAGTTACGGACGTTTATGCAGCGTGTTTTGAAACACGAAGAGCAGAGACGCGCCGCGCCGCCTGGCCCAGCAAGCGTAGTTTGCGTTGATATAGGAGCGTGTGGCGACGTAAAAAAAGACTAGTTTCCACAGTGGAATGAAAGGAGAGTAACGGAAAGTGTTTAATTTGTAACTACATAAGACGAAAACGTAGCTTTTGCGTGCGTTTGTGTAATCCGTGTTTCTCTTCGGTTTGTATTTACGCCTTTGAGTGTGTTTTTGCCTGGGACAGTGAGGTCGTATCTAGTTGAAATTGATATCACGTACTGAGAACGGAAGTCGCTTGGCGGTGTCAAAGTTTTAAGATTGTAGGTGAAGGCATCGAGGAGTTACGGACGTTTATGCTGCGTGTTTTGAAAGACGAAGAGCAGAGATGCTTCGCGCCGCCTGGCCCAGTAAGCGTAGTTTGCTTTCATATAGGACCGTGTGGCGACGTAAAAAAAGACTAGTTTCCACAGTAGAATGAAAGGAGAGTAACGGAAAGTGTTTAATTTGTAACTACATAAGACGAAAACGTAGCTTTTGCGTGCGTTTGTGTAATCCGTGTTTCTCTTCGGTTTGTATTTACGCCTTTGAGTGTGTTTTTGCCTGGGACAGTGAGGTCGTATCTAGTTGAAATTGATATCACGTACTGAGGTCGGTGGTCGCTTGGCGGTGTCAAAGTTTTAAAATTGTAAGTGAAGGCATCGAGGAGTTACGGACGTTTATGCAGCGTGTTTTGAAACACGAAGAGCAGAGACGCGCCGCGCCGCCTGGCCCAGCAAGCGTAGTTTGCTTTGATATAGGAGCGTGTGGCGACGTAAAAAAAGACTAGTTTCCACAGTGGAATGAAAGGAGAGTAACGGAAAGTGTTTAATTTGTAACTACATAAGACGAAAACGTAGCTTTTGCGTGCGTTTGTGTAATCCGTGTTTCTCTTCGGTTTGTATTTACGCCTTTGAGTGTGTTTTTGCCTGGGACAGTGAGGTCGTATCTAGTTGAAATTGATATCACGTACTGAGGTCGGTGGTCGCTTGGCGGTGTCAAAGTTTTAAAATTGTAAGTGAAGGCATCGAGGAGTTACGGACGTTTATGCAGCGTGTTTTGAAACACGAAGAGCAGAGACGCGCCGCGCCGCCTGGCCCAGCAAGCGTAGTTTGCTTTGATATAGGAGCGTGTGGCGACGTAAAAAAAGACTAGTTTCCACAGTGGAATGAAAGGAGAGTAACGGAAAGTGTTTAATTTGTAACTACATAAGACGAAGACGTAGCTTTTGCGTGCGTTTGTGTAATCCGTGTTTCTTTTCGGTTTGTGTTTACGTCTTTGAGTGCGTTTTTGCCTGGGACGGTGAGGTCGTATCTAGTTGAAATTGATATCACGTACTGAGAACGGTAGTCGCTTGGCGGTGTCAAAGTTTTAAAATTGTAAGTGAAGGCATCGAGGAGTTACGGACGTTTATGCAGCGTGTTTTGAAACTCGAAGAGCAGAGACGCGCCGCGCCGCCTGGCCCAGTAAGCGTAGTTTGCTTTGATATAGGACCGTGTGGCGACGTAAAAAAGTACTAGTTTCCACAGTGAAATGAAAGGAGAGTAACGGAAAGTGTTTAATTTGTAACTACATAAGACGAAAAAGTAGCTTTTGCGCGAGTTTGTGTAATCCGTTTTTCGGGTTGTATTTGCGTTTTTGAGTGCGTTTTTCTCTGGGACAGTGTGGTCGTATCTAGTTGGCGGTGTCAAAGTTTCATGACGTAAGTGAAGTGATGTAGTCGGCTTTGACGCAGAAGATATTCCGCCCGCCGATATTCGCCCCGTTCAGTATACGCGCGTCTCTCGCTGTCACTTGGTCGGAGTGGCCACCTTATAACGTAACTGGAAGCAAGCGGAGCGCAGCGGAGTCGCATTGCAAAGTCGCTTGCTAAGTCGGGCGGCTAGGAGGGGGAACAAAATGAATGCTGCCAAGCCAACAGGCTGCGCACTACACCCATACTCCCCGCCCCCATCACAAACCACCCCCCCGCCCTCACAAACCGCACAGGCGATGCAAATGTGCCTCTTGAAATAACTTGTTTGCGACTTCGCTTGTTAATTTTTGAAGCAAGTAAGGAAGCAGTATGTGCGCTGCCAAGCCATCAGACACACCAGCCCCCAAGCAGCAATTAAAATAGTCGCCGTTGATTGTATTAGCAGGTGTGCCACCCCCGCCTCTGACGGCGTGTATTACAGCGGATTTTTTTTTCATGGATTTCCCTCTGGACACCCTTTCACTGCTGTCACACAGCACTGCTTGTGGTTTAATTGTTATGTAATGCCCTAATTATTTTAATGCAGCCCAATTGCGACGATTTGTGTGTGTGTTTCATCTGTACATTTCTGTTTTGCTCTCCAAGTCGGGAGGCTGGGGTTGCAACAATATTACATTGTAGCCTGCTAAGTGGGGAAGTGCCGCCAGGAAGCAAATAGCTGAACATGGATGTCCGCCATGTCGACATGAAAATGGTGAGTCTGAACAGTCAAAATTTTATGGCGCCTCCAGGCGACTGTGAGACGCTGTGCTCATCCCTTGGACCGCACCACAGGATATCGGCTGCGAGCTGCGAATTCCGACGAGCGACAGGCCGCATATTGCGCTCCTTAACCCTCCCCCCCCCCACAGGGGTGTGGGCGCAGCCCCTCCGCCCCCGCCACCCCACCTCCTATCGCAATACTGGACCGCGCTTTCCGACACATTCCGTCCTTGTCGTACAACGCATCTTCTGCTCTGTGTCCAACGGTTTTCACACTTTCCATTTTTTTTTTAGCTTTCAGCAGGCACTTCATCTGTAGCTCTACGTTATACGAATGGGCGGCACAAGAGGCAGCGCTGATTTATGCAGCATTAGGCATGTCTAGCAGTACTGGTACGTCTGTCTCTCATCTACTGTATTACAGTGGATTTCTTGCCTTTCATTCTCGTCTGACAACTTGTTATTTGGCGCCACACAGCACAGCTTATGATTATTGCAATGCTCCAATCGTCGGGAATTTCGATGCACATATTTGATCTGTACGTTCCTCTTTTCCTGACAGACAGCATGACTGATATAACACACCACACCAACGAACGTCTTTTATTCCAGCCGCCATTTGGCTCGACTACCATTCTACAACTTGGTTTGCCACTTTATTATTCGGTAGCGTCTAATTTCATAGAAGATCTTCCTTCTTGCTTCACCTCAGACTTAGTGCTTCTTTTCTCCTCACGAGTCTCCACTTCACTGCTTGTGTAGCGCTTTTGTGTGTTCTCAATTGTAGTAAACATACCATCTACACACTATGTATATATATTACTTTTCTCTATCCTTCTCCATTTACTTTACAGTTATATTACCTGTTACTTTCGTTCCTTCCTTACTTCTGTCGTTTCCTCTTTGGCCCATACATCCTCACTCTTCTCACCATGGCTTCCTTCTCCTCCTCTCATCCTTCCCCATATTACTATCCTCTTCAACTCTCTCAAACATACTTTCCACATACACTCCCTCCCTCACTCCCTTCTTTCTACATACTGCTTTTTCTCCTCCCCATCTCTTCTTTTCTGCATTACAGCATGCAAGCAAAGCAGTCTATTCAAGTTCTGTGGTTACTACACACAACTCAGCTGCAAAAGCATCTGTTACTGAACTTGCAAGAGATACCTTGCATGGAGGAATGACTGCTTACACAAACCTTACTCTGCACATTTGAGATACTGTACATGCAAGAGTTGCAGCACACACTATTCATGTTCTATTATCTGAAACTGCTGAATGTGAAATTCTTCCTATTCATTTCAGTATATCTGTACATGCAAGTGTTACTTTATACAGAAAGGTTGATACAAATGAAACAGTTACTGAATGTACAAGAGTTATGGCATCTACAAGATTAATCACAAGGTCTGCTATCCTTGCAGGTTGTGCTGTCCTCTCAATTTGAGCTGTCCTCTCTAGTTGAGCTATCAAGTTGAGTTGTCCTCTCAAGTTGAGCTGTCCTCTCAAGTTGAGCTGTAATCACAAGCTGTGCTGCCCTCACAAGCTGTGCTGTCCTCACATGCTGTGCTGTCCTCACAAGCTGTGCTGCCCTCACAAGCTGTGCTCTCCTCGCAAGCTGTGCTGCCCTTACAAGCTGTGCTGTTCTCGCAAGCTGTGCTGTCCTCGCAAACTGTGCTGTCCTCGCAAGCTGTGCTGTCCTCGCAAGCTGTGCTGCCCTCGCAAGCTGTGCTGCCCTCACAAGCTGTGCTGTCCTCGCAAGCTGTGCTGTCCTCGCAAGCTGTGCTGCCCTCACAAGCTGTGCTGCCCTCACAAGCTGTGCTACCCTCACAAGCTGTGCTGCCCTCACAAGCTGTGCTGCCCTCGCAAGCTGTGCTCCCTCGCAAGCTGTGCTGTCCTCGCAAGCTGTGCTGTCCTCGCAAGCTGTGCTGTCCTCGCAAGCTGTGCTGCCCTCGCAAGCTGTGCTGCCCTCGCAAGCTGTGCTGCCCTCGCAAGCTGTGCTGCCCTCGCAAGCTGTGCTGCCCTCGCAAGCTGTGCTGTCCTCGCAAGCTGTGCTGTCCTCGCAAGCTGTGCTGCCCTCGCAAGCTGTGCTGTCCTCGCAAGCTGTGCTGCCCTCGCAAGCTGTGCTGTCCTCGCAAGCTGTGCTGTCCTCGCAAGCTGTGCTGCCCTCGCAAGCTGTGCTGCCCTCGCAAGCTGTGCTGCCCTCGCAAGCTGTGCTGCCCTCGCAAGCTGTGCTGCCCTCGCAAGCTGTGCTGCCCTCGCAAGCTGTGCTGCCCTCGCAAGCTGTGCTGCCCTCGCAAGCTGTGCTGCCCTCGCAAGCTGTGCTGTCCTCGCAAGCTGTGCTGTCCTCGCAAGCTGTGCTGTCCTCGCAAGCTGTGCTGTCCTCGCAAGCTGTGCTGCCCTCGCAAGCTGTGCTGTCCTCGCAAGCTGTGCTGTCCTCGCAAGCTGTGCTGCCCTCGCAAGCTGTGCTGCCCTCGCAAGCTGTGCTGCCCTCGCAAGCTGTGCTGCCCTCGCAAGCTGTGCTGCCCTCGCAAGCTGTGCTGCCCTCGCAAGCTGTGCTGTCCTCGCAAGCTGTGCTGCCCTCGCAAGCTGTGCTGCCCTCGCAAGCTGTGCTGCCCTCGCAAGCTCTGCTGCCCTCGCAAGCTGTGCTGCCCTCGCAAGCTGTGCTGTCCTCGCAAGCTGTGCTGTCCTCGCAACTTGTACTGCCCCCACAAGGTGTGCTTCCCTCACAAGGTGTGCTCTCCTTGCAATGTGTGCTGTACTGTCCTCAAAAAGTATGCTGTGTTCACAAGGTCAGATATACTAACTACGTCTTTTGTCATTGTGAGGATTGCCAGTGTCAATTTCAGTGCTGTCAGTGTAAGTTTTACTGTCCTCACAGGTGTTGTAGTCATCACAAGTTTTGCAGGAATGGCAGGATATGCACTTATCAGAAAATGTGTTTGTCCTCCCAACATGTTGTACCTTAATATGGTGTTCTGTCCTCACTTGTTTAACACTCCTGAAAATGTTTGCTGTAATCATAAGATGTGCTGTCCTCGTAAAGTATGCTGTCCCACAAGGTGTGTTGTCCTCGAAAGATGAGCTTTCCTTGCAGGCTATTTTATCCTTGCAAGGGGTGTGCATTCTGTGCAAGGTGAACTGTCCTCACTGCTTCTTCTGTCCTTGCAATTTATTCTGTCCCCACAAGGTGAGCTGTACTGCCAACATGTGCTGACCTCATAATAAGTGCAGCAATCAGAAGGCATGCAGTCATTGGAACATACAATTTTTCACAAAATATGCCATCTTCATATATTATCCTATCCCCACACAGTGTACTAACATTACAAGGCATGCTGTCCCCTTAAGGTGTGCCTTCCTTATAAAATGAGCTCTCATTCCAACGTGTGCTCTCCCTTTAGGGAGTGCTGACAACCTAAGGTGAGCTGTCCTCTGCATATCTGCCATCCTCTTAACACTTGATGTCCTCTGCAGGTGTGCTATTTTATTAATGTCTTGTGTTCTGAAGGTGTCTTCACAGGGCAACATGTCTTCACAGGGTGTGCTGCCTTCACAGGTGTGCTGTCCTCCCAACATGTGCGGTGTTCGTGAGGTTTGCTGTCTTGCAGGGTGTGCGGGCCGTCTTTGCAAAGTGTGCCATTCTCGCATGGTGAGCCATCCTTACATGATGTGCCATTCTCGCAAGGTGTGCCATCCTTGCAAGGTGTGCTGTCCTCGCAAGGTGTGCAATCATCCTCACAAGGTGTGCCCTCCTTGCAAGGTGTGCTGTCCTTGCAAGGTGTGCCGTACTCGCAAGTAGTGCCATCCTCACAAGGTCTCCCATCCTCGCAAGGTGTGCCATCCTCACAAGGTGTGCTAACCTCGCAAGGTGTGCTGTACTCACAGCCCATGCACGGTGACCTTACCTTGCAGCGCAAGCTGCCCTCATAGCGTGGGGTTCTACAATCCTGAGATGTTCTGTACTCACATAATGTGCTGTCCGCAGTAGGGATGCTGACCTCAAATGATGTGGTGCCCACACTTGATGTTATGTCATTGGATAGTGCGGCATACTGATAATATGTCCCATCCTCAATCAGTGTAGTCTCTCACAATCTGTACTGTCTTTACAATTTGTGCTGCCACTGGTAGGTGTGCAGCACGACTTTGCAAGATGTGCTTTACCATAGGTGTGCTTTCCATTCATGGTGAGCTGTCTGCTCTGCTCACATGAAACACTGATCTCTGAACGTATGTTCATCTACCAACGGGTCTTTTTCTTAAATGTATGAACTCACATTCTCTAATTTTTTTTATAAAGAATGACATACCCACAAGGTGAACTGAGTAAATTATCTTGCTGCATTGACATGGTTTGCAGTCCTTACACATCATGATGTCCACACAGATCTCGTCACTTCTTAGAAGTTATGAACTCAGACTAGGCTGTTTTCTCTGTGCGTGCAGCCTACACAAGGAGTGCAGCCTTCGCAAGGACTGCAGTCTTCACAAGATGTGCTGTCCTCACAAGGTGTGCTGTCTTCAAAAGGTGTGATGTCTTCAAAAGGTGTGCTGCCGTGGCACGGCGTGCTGCCTTCGCATGGAGTGCAGCCTTCCCATGGAGTGCTGCCTTTGCACAGAGTGCTGCCTTTGCACAGAGTGCTGTCTTCGAAGGGAGTGCTGACTTTGGAGGGAGTGCAGAGTTCACAGGGAGTGTAGCCTTCGGACAGAGTGCTGTCTTTGCACGGAGTGCTACCTTTACAGGGAGCGCTGCCTGCAGCAGGGAGTGCTGCATTCGCAGGGAGTGCTGCCTTCGCAAGGAGTGCTGCCTTAGCACAGAGTGCAGCCTTCGCACGTAGTGCTGCCTTCGCCCGGAGTGCTGCCTTCACAGGGAGTGATGCCTTCACAGGGAGTGCTGCCTTCACAGAGAGTGCTGCCTTCACAGAGAGTGCTGCCTTCACAGAGAGTGCTGCCTTCACTGAGAGTGCTGCCTTTGCAAGGACTGCTGCCTTCGCAAGGAGTGCTGCCTTCGCACAGAGTGCAGCCTTCGCACGTAGTGCTGCCTTTGATCAGAGTGCTGCCTTCGCAAGGAGCGCTGCCTTCGCAAAGAGTGCTGCCTTCGCAAGGAGTGCTGCCTTCGCAAGGAGTGCTGCCTTCGCAAGGAGTGCTACCTTCGCAAGGAGTGCTGCCTTTGCACGGAGTGTTGCCTTTGCGCGGAGTGCTGCCTTCGCACCGAGTGCTGCTTTCGCAAGGAGTGCTGCCTTCGCAAGGATTGCTGCCTTCGCAAGGAGTGCTGCCTTCATAAGAGGTGCTGCCTTTGCACGGGGTGCTGCCTTCGCAAGAAATGCAGCCTTTGCACGGAGTGCTACCTTCACACAGAGTGCTGCCTTTGCACGGAGTGCTGCCTTCGCACCGAGTGCTGCTTTCGCAAGGATTGCTGCCTTCGCAAGGATTGCTGCCTTCGCAAGGAGTGCTGCCTTCATAAGAGGTGCTGCCTTTGCACGGGGTGCTGCCTTCGCAAGAAATGCAGCCTTTGCACGGAGTGCTACCTTCGCACAGAGTGCTGCCTTTGCACGGAGTGCTGCCTTCGCACCGAGTGCTGCTTTCGCAAGGAGTGCTGCCTTCGCAAGGATTGCTGCCTTCGCAAGGAGTGCTGCCTTCATAAGAGGTGCTGCCTTTGCACGGGGTGCTGCCTTCGCAAGGAATGCAGCATTTGCACGAAGTGCTACCTTCGCATAGAGTGCTGCCTTTGCACGGAGTGCTGCCTTCGCAAGGACGGCTGCCTTTGCAAGGAGTGCTGCCTTAGCAAGGAGTGCTGCCTTCGCAAGGAGTGCTGCCTTCGCAAGGAGTGCTGCCTTCGCACGGAGTGCTACCTTCACAGGGAGTGCTGCCTTAGCAAGGAGTGCTGCCTTCGCAAGGAGGGCTGCTTTTGCAAGGCGTGCTGCATTCGCTAGGAGTGCTGCTTTCGCAGGGAGAGCTGCCTTCGCAAGGATTGCTGCCTTCGCAAGGACTGCAGCCTTCGCAAGGAGTGCTGCCTTTGCACGGAGTGCTGCCTTTGCACGGAGTGCTGCCATTGCACGGAGTGCTGCCTTTGCACGGAGTGCTGCCTTTGCACAGAGTGCTGCCTTTGCACGGAGTGCTGCCTTTGCACGGAGTGCTGCCTTCGCACGGAGTGTACCCTTCGCACGTATTGCTTCCTTCGAATGGAGTGCTGCCTTCGCATGGAGTGCTGCCTTCACAAGGAGTGCTGCCTTCGCTAAGAGAGCTGCCTTCACAATACGTGCTGCCTTCCCAAGGGGTGCTGCCTTCGCAAGGAGTGCTGCCTTTGCACGGAATGATGCCTTCGCAGGGAGTGCAGCCTTCGCAAGGAGTGCTGCCTTCGCAAGGAGTGCTGCCTTCGGAAGGAGTGCTGCCTTCGGAAGGAGTGCTGCCTTCGCAAGGAGTGCTGCCTTCGCAAGGAGTGCTGCCTTCGCAAGGAGTGCTGCCTTCGCAAGGAGTGCTGCCTTCGCAAGGAGTGCTGCCTTTGCACGGAGTGTTGCCTTTGCACGGAGTGCTGCCTTCGCACCGAGTGCTGCTTTCGCAAGGAGTGCTGCCTTCGCAAGGATTGCTGCCTTCGCAAGGAGTGCTGCCTTCATAAGAGGTGCTGCCTTTGCACGGGGTTCTGCCTTCGCAAGAAATGCAGCCTTTGCACAGAGTGCTACCTTCGCACAGAGTGCTGCCTTTGCATGGAGTGCTGCCTTCGCACCGAGTGCTGCTTTCGCAAGGAGTGCTGCTTTCGCAAGAATGCTGCCTTCGCAAAGAGTGCTGCCTTCGCACGGAGTGCTGCCTTTGGAAGGAGTGCTGCCTTCGCAAAGAGTGCTGCCTTTGCAAGGAGTGCAGCCTTTGCAAGGAGTGCTGCCTTTGCAAGGAGTGCTGCCTTCGCAAGGAGTGCTGCCTTCGCAAGGAGTGCTGCCTTCGCACGGAGTGCTACCTTCACAGGGAGTGCTGCCTTAGCAAGGAGTGCTGCCTTCGCAAGGAGGGCTGCTTTTGCAAGGCGTGCTGCATTCGCTAGGAGTGCTGCTGTCGCAGGGAGTGCTGCCTTCGCAAGGATTGCTGCCTTCGGAAGGACTGCTGCCCTCGCAAGGAGTGCTGCCTTTGCACGGAGTGCTGCCTTTGCACGGAGTGCTGCCTTTGCACAGAGTGCTGCCTATGCACGGAGTGCTGCCTTCGCACGGAGTGTACCCTTCGCACGTATTGCTTCCTTCGAATGGAGTGCTGCCTTCGCAGGGAGTGCAGCCTTCGCAAGGAGTGCAGCCTTCGCAAGGAGTGCAGCCTTCGCAAGGAGTGCTGCCTTCGCAAGGAGTGCTGCCCTCACATGGAGTGCTGCCTTAGCACAGAGTGCAGCCTTCGCACGTAGTGCTGCCTTCGCATGGAGTGCTATCTTCGCAGGGAGTGCTGCTTTTGCAGAAATTGCTGACTTTGCAAGTAGTGCTGCCTTCGCAAGGATTGTTGCCGTGGCACGGCGTGCTTCCTTCGCATGGAGTGCAGCCTTCCCATGGAGTGCTGCCTTTGCACAGAGTGCTGCCTTCGCAGGGAGTGCTGCCTTTGCAGGGTGTGCAGAGTTCACAGGGAGTGTAGCCTTCGGACAGAGTGCTGTCTTTGCACGGAGTGCTACCATTACAGGGAGTGCTGCCTGCAGCAGGGAGTGCTGCATTCGCAGGGAGTGCTGCCTCCGCAAGGAGTGCTGCCTTAGCACAGAGTGCAGCCTTAGCACGTAGTGCTGCCTTCGCCCGGAGTGCTGCCTTCGCAGGGAGTGCTGCCTTCACAGAGAGTGCTGCCTTCACTGAGAGTGCTGCCTTTGCAAGGACTGCTGCCTTCGCAAGGAGTGCTGCCTTCGCACAGAGTGCAGCCTTCGCACGTAGTGCTGCCATTGCACAGAGTGCTGCTTTCGCAAGAAGCGCTGCCTTCGCAAAGAGTGCCTCCTTTGCAAGGAGTGCTGCCTTCGCAAGGAGTGCTGCCTTCGCAAGGAGTGCTGAGTTCGCAAGGAGTGCTGCCTTCGCAAGGAGTGCTGCCTTCGCAAGGAGTGTTGCCTTCGCAAGGAGTGCTGCCTTCGCAAGGAGTGCTGCCTTCGCAAGGAGTGCTGCCTTCGCAAGGAGTGCTGCCTTCGCAAGGAGTGCTGCCTACGCAAGGAGTGCTGCCTTCGCAAGGAGTGCTGCCTTCGCAAGGAGTGCTACCTTCGCAAGAAGTGCTGCCTTTGCACGGAGTGCTGCCTTTGCACAGAGTGCTGCCATCGCAAGGAGTGCTGCCTTTGCACAGAGTGCTGCTCTCGCAAGGTGTGCTGCCTTTGCACAGAGTGCTGCCTTCGCAAGGAGTGCTGCCTTCGCTAGGAGTGCTGCCTTTGCACAGAGTGCTGCCTTCGCACAGAGTGCAGCCTTTGCACATAGTGCAGCCTTTGCATGGTGTGCAGCCTTCACACGTAGTGCTGCCTTTGCACGGAATGCAGACTTCGCACATAGTGCTGCCTTTGCACGGAGTGCTGCCTTTGCGCGGAGTGCTGCCATTGCACGGAGTGCTGCCTTTGCACGGAGTGCTGCCTTTGCACGGAGTGCTGCCTTTGCACGGAGTGCTGCCTTTGCACGGAGTGCTGCCTTTGCACGGAGTGCTGCCTTTGCACGGAGTGCTGCCTTTGCACGGAGTGCTGCCTTGGCACGGAGTGCTGCCTTCGCAAGGAGTGCTACCTTCGCAAGGAGTGCTGCCTTCGCAAGGAGTGCTGCCCTCGCAAGGAGTGATCCCTTCTCAAGGAGTGCTACCTTCGCAAGGAGTGGTGCCTTTAAACGGAGTGCTGCCGTCACAGGGAATGCAGCCTTCGCAAGGAGTGCTCCCTTCGCAAGGAGTGCTGCCTTTGCACGGAGTGCAGCCTTTGCACAGAGTGCTGCCTTCGCAAGGAGAGCTGCCTTCGCAAGCAGTGCTGCCTTCGCAAGGAGTGATTCCTTCTCAAGGAGTACTTCCTTCGCAAGGAGTGGTGCCTTTAAACGGAGTGCTGCCTTCGCAAGGAGTGCTGCCTTCGCAAGGAGTGCTGCCTTCGCAAGGAGTGCTGCATTCGCAGAGGGTGCTGCGTTCGCAGGGAGTCTGCCTTCGCAGGGAGTGCTGCCTTCGCAGGGAGTGCTGCCTTCGCAGGGAGTGCTGCCTTCGCAAGGAGTGCTGCCTTCGCAAGGAGTGCTGCCTTCGCAAGGAGTGCTGCCTTCGCAAGGAGTGCTGCGTTCGCAAGGAGTGCTGCGTTTGCAGGGAGTGCTGAGTTCGCAGGGAGTGCTGCCTTTGCACGGAGTGCTGCCTTCGCACGGAGTGCTGCCATCCACGGAGTGCTGCCTTCGCAGAGTGTGCTGCCTTTGCACGGAGTGCTGCCATCGCAGGGAGTGCTGCCTTCGCAGGGAGTGCTGCCTTCGCAAGGGGTGGTGCCTACGCATGTAGGTCTGCCTTCGCACGGAGTGCTGCCTTTGCAAGGAGTGCTGCCTTCGCACGAAGTGCAGCCTTTGCACATAGTGCTGTCTTGGCACGGAGTGCTGCCATCGCACAGAGTGCTGCCTTCGCAAGGAGTGCTGCCTTCACAAGGAGGTTAGCCTTCGCAAGGAGTGCTGCCTTCGCACGGAGTGCTGCCTTCGCACGGAGTGCTTCCTTCGCACGGAGTGCTGCCTTCGCACAGAGTGCTGCCTTCCACGGAGTGCTGCCTTCGCAGAGTGTGCTGCCTTCGCGCTGAGTGCTGCCTTTGCACAGAGTGCTGCCTTCGCAGGGAGTGCTGCCTTCGCAAGGAGTGCTGCCTTCGCAAGGAGTGCTGCCTTCGCAAGGAGTGCTGCCTTCGCAAGGAGTGCTGCCTTCGCAAGGAGTGCTGCCTTCGCAAGGAGTGCTGCCTTCGCAAGGAGTGCTGCCTTCGCAAGGAGTGCTGCCTTCGCAAGGAGTGCTGCCTTTGCTAGGATTGCTGCCTTTGCAAGGAGTGTTGCCTTCGCAAGGAGTGCTGCCTCTGCAAGGAGTGCTGTCTTCGCAAGGAAAGCTGTCTTCGCAAGGAGTGCTGCCTTCGCAGGGAGTGCAGCCTTCGCAAGGAGTGGTGCTCTCGCAAGGAGTGGTGCTCTCGCAAGGAGTCCTGCCTTAGCAGGGAGTGCTGCCTTTGCAAGGAGTGCTGCCTTCGCAAGGAGTGCTGCCTTCGCAAGGAGTGCTGCGTTCACAAGGTATGCTGCGTTCGCAGGGAGTGCTGCGTTCGCAGGGAGTGCTGCCTTCGCACGGAGTGCTGCCCTCGCACGGAGTGCTGCCTTCCACAGAGTGCTGCCTTCGCACTGCGTGCTGCCTTCGCACGGAGTGCTGCCATCGCAGGGAGTGCTGCCTTCGCAGGGAGTGCAGCCTTCGCAAGGGGTGGTGCCTACGCATGTAGGTCTGCCTTCGCAGGGAGTGCTGCCTTTGCAAGGAGTGCTGCCTTCGCACGAAGTGCAGCCTTTGCACATAGTGCTGTCTTCGCACGGAGTGCTGCCTTCGCACAGAGTGCTACCTTCGCAAGGAGTGCTGCCTTCGCAAGGAGTGCTGCCCTCGCACGGAGTGCTGCCTTCGCACGGAGTGCTGCCTCCGCACGGAGTGCTGCCTTCGCACGGAGTGCTGCCTTCCACGGAGTGCTGCCTTCGCAGAGTGTGCTGCCTTGGCAAGGAGTGCTGCCTTCGCAAGGAGTGCTGCCCTCGCACGGAGTGCTGCCTTCGCACAGAGTGCTGCCTTCGCAGGGAGTGCTGCCTTCGCAGGGAGTGCTGCCGTTGCAGGGAGTGCTGCCTTTGCAGGGAGTGCTGCCTTCGCATGGAGTGCTGCCTTCGCACGGAGTGCTGCCTTCGCACGGAGTGCTGCCTTCGCACGGAGTGCTGCCTTCGCACGGAGTGCTGCCTTCGCACGGAGTGCTGCCTTCGCACGGAGTGCTGCCTTTGCACGGAGTGCTGCCTTCGCACGGAGTGCTCCCTTCGCAGGGAGTGCTGCCTTCGCACAGAGTGCTGCCTTCGCAAGGAGTGCTGCCTTCGCAAGGAGTGCTGCCTTCGCAAGGAGTGCTGCCTTCGCAAGGAGTGCTGGCTTCGCAAGGAGTGCTTCCTTCGCAAGGACTGCTGCCTTCGCAAGGAGTACTGCCTTCGCAAGGAGTGCTGCCTTTGCAAGGTGTGCTGCCTTCGCAAGGAGTGCTGCGTTCGCAGGGAGTGCTGCGTTCGCAGGGAGTGCTGCCTTCGCAGGGAGTGCTGCCTTTGCAGGGAGTGCTGCCTTGGCAGGGAGTGCTGCCTTTGCATGGAGTGCTGCCTCGGCACAGAATGCTGCATTCGCAAGGAGTGCTGCCTTCGCAAGGAGTGCTGCCTTCGCAAGGAGTGCTGCCTTCGCAAGGAGTGCTGCCTTCGCAAGGAGTGCTGCCTTCGCAAGGAGTGCTGCCTTCGCAAGGAGTGCTGCCTTCGCAAGGAGTGCTGCCTTTGCAAGGAGTGCTGCCTTCGCAAGGAGTGCTGCCTTCGCAAGGAGTGCTGCCTTCGCAAGGAGTGCTGCCTTCGCAAGGAGTGCTGCCTTCGCAAGGAGTGCTGCCTTCGCAAGGAGTGCTGCCTTCGCAAGGAGTGCTGCCTTCGCAAGGAGTGCTGCCTTCGCAAGGAGTGATGCCTTCGCAAGGAGTGCTGCCTTCACAAGGAGTGCTGCCTTCGCAAGGAGTGCTGCATTCGCAAGGAGTGCTTCCTTCAGAGGGGGTGCTGCCTTTGCAGGGAGTGCTGCGTTTGCAGGAAGTGCTGCCTACGCAGGGAGTGCTGCCTTCGCAAGGGGTGGTGCTTACGCATGTAGTGCTGCCTTCGCACGGAGTGCTGCCTTTGCAAGGAGTGCTGCCTTCGCACGGAGTGCAGCCTTTGCACATAGTGCTGTCTTCGCATGGAGTGCTGCCTTTGCACGGAGTGCTGCCTTCGCACAGAGTGCTGCCTTCCACGGAGTGCTGCCTTCGCAGAGTGTGCTGCCTTCGCACGGAGTGCTGCCATCGCAGGGAGTGCTGCCTTCGCAGGGAGTGCTGCTCTCGCAAGGGGTGGTGCCTATGCATGTAGGTCTGCCTTCGCACGGAGTGCTGCCTTTGCAAGGAGTGCTGCCTTTGCACGAAGTGCAGCCTTTGCACATAGTGCTGTCTTCGCACGGAGTGCTGCCTTCGCACAGAGTGCTGCCTTCGCAAGGAGAGCTGCCTTCGCAAGGAGTGCTTCCTTCGCAAGGAGTGCTGGCTTCGCAAGGAGTGCTGCCTTCGCACGGAGTGCTGCCTTCGCAAGGAGTGCTGCCTTCGCACGGAGTGCTGCCTTTGCACGGAGTGCTGCCTTCGCAAGGAGTGCTGCCTTCGCACGGAGTGCTGCCTTCGCACGGAGTGCTGCCTTCGCACGGAGTGCTGCCTTCGCACGGAGTGCTGCCTTCGCACGGAGTGCTGCCTTCGCACGGAGTGCTGCCTTCGCACGGAGTGCTGCCTTCGCACGGAGTGCTGCCTTCGCACGGAGTGCTGCCTTCGCACGGAGTGCTGCCTTCGCACGGAGTGCTACCTTCGCATGGTGTGCTGCCTTCGCACGGAGTGCTGCCTTCGCACGGAGTGCTGCCTTCGCACGGAGTGCTGCCTTCGCACGGAGTGCTGCCTTCGCACGGAGTGCTGCCTTCCACGGAGTGCTGCCTTCCGCGGAGTGCTGCCTTCCACGTAGTGCTGCCTTCGCAGAGTGTGCTGCCTTCGCACTGAGTGCTGCCTCTGCACAGAGTGCTGCCTTCGCAGGGAGTGCTGCCTTCGCAGGGAGTGCTGCCTTTGCAGCGAGTGCTGCCTTTTGCAGGGAGTGCTGCCTTCGCAGGGAGTGCTGCCTTTGCATGGAGTGCTGCCTCGGCACAGAGTGCTGCCTTCGCAAGGAGTGCTGCCTTCGCAAGGAGTGCTGCCTTCGCAAGGAGTGCTGCCTTCGCAAGGAGTGCTGCCTTCGCAAGGAGTGCTGCCTTCGCAAGGAGTGCTGCCTTCGCAAGGAGTGCTGCCTTTGCAAGGAGGGCTGCCTTCGCAAGGAGTGCTGCCTTCGCAAGGAGTGCTGCCTTCGCAGGGAGTGCTGCCTTCGGAGTTAGTGCTGCCTTTGCAGGGAGTGCTGCCTTCGCAGGGAGTGCTGCCTTCGCAAGGGGTGGTGCCTACGCATGTAGTGCTGCCTTCGCACGGAGTGCTGCCTTTGCAAGGAGTGCTGCCTTCGCACGGAGTGCAGCCTTTGCACATAGTGCTGCCTTCGCAAGGAGTGCTGCCTTCGCAAGGAGTGCTGCCTTCGCAAGGAGTGCTGCCTTCGCAAGGAGTGCTGCCTTCGCAAGGAGTGCTGCCTTCGCAAGGAGTGCTGCCTTCGCAAGGAGTGCTGCCTTTGCAAGGAGTGCTGCCTATGCAAGAAGTACTGCCTTCGCAAGGAGTGCTGCCTTCGCAAGGAGACCTGCCTTCGCAAGGATTGCTCCCTTCTTAAGGAGGGCTGCCTTCGCAGGGAGTGCTGCCTTCGCACAGAGTGCTGCCTTCGCACGAAGTGCTGCCATTGCACGAAGTGCTGCCTTCGCACGGAGTGCAGCCATTGCACGTAGTGCTGCCTTCATACTGAGTGCTGCTTTCACAAAGAGTGCTGCCTTCGCACGGAGTGTTGCCTCTGCACAGAGTGTTGCCTTGGTCAGAGTGCTGCCTTCACAAGGAGTGCTGCCTTCACAAGGAGTGCTGCCTTCACAAGGAGTGCTGCCTTTGCAAGGCGTATTGCCTTCGCAAGGAGTGCTGCCTTCGCAAGGAAAACTGCCTTCGCTAGGAGTGCTAACTTCGCTAGGAGTGCTGCCTTCGGCAGGGGTGGTCCTTCGCACGGAGTGCTGCCCTCGCTAGGAGTGCTGCCTTCGCACGTAGTGCTGCCTCGGCACAGAGTGCTGCCTTTGCAAGGAGTGCTGCCTTCGCAAGGAGTGCTGCCTTCGCAAGGAGTGCTGCCTTCGCAAGGAGTGCTGCCTTCGCAAGGAGTGCTGCCTTCGCAAGGAGTGCAGCCTTCGCAAGGAGTGCTGCCTTCGCAAGGAGTGCTGCCTTCGCAAGGAGTGCTGCCTTCGCAAGGAGTGCTGCCTTCGCAAGGAGTGCTGCCTTCGGAGGGAGTGCTGCATTCGCAGGGAGTGCTGCCTTCGCAAGGAGTGCTGCCTTTGCAGGGAGTGCTGCCTTCGCACAGAGTGCTGCCTTCCACGGAGTGCTGCCTTCCACGGAGTGCTGCCTTCCACGGAGTGCTGCCTTCGCAGAGTGTGCTGCCTTCGCACTGAGTGCTGCCTTTGCACAGAGTGCTGCCTTCGCAGGGAGTGCTGCATTCGCAGGGAGTGCTGCCTTTGCAGCGAGTGCTGCCTTTGCAGGGAGTGCTGCCTTCGCAGGGAGTGCTGCCTTTGCATGGAGTGCTGCCTCGGCACAGAGTGCTGCCTTCGCAAGGAGTGCTGCCTTCGCAAGGAGTGCTGCCTTCGCAAGGAGTGCTGCCTTCGCAAGGAGTGCTGCCTTCGCAAGGAGTGCTGCCTTCGCAAGGAGTGCTGCCTTCGCAAGGAGTGCTGCCTTCGCAAGGAGGGCTGCCTTCGCAAGGAGTGCTGCCTTCGCAAGGAGTGCTGCCTTCGCAGGGAGTGCTGCCTTCGGAGGGAGTGCTGCCTTTGCAGGGAGTGCTGCCTTCGCAGGGAGTGCTGCCTTCGCAAGGGGTGGTGCCTACGCATGTAGTGCTGCCTTCGCACGGAGTGCTGCCTTTGCAAGGAGTGCTGCCTTCGCACGGAGTGCAGCCTTTGCACATAGTGCTGCCTTCGCAAGGAGTGCTGCCTTCGCAAGGAGTGCTGCTTTCGCAAGGAGTGCTGCCTTCGCACGTAGTGCTGCCTCGGCACAGAGTGCTGCCTCTGCACAGAGTGCTGCCTTCGCTAGGAGTGCTAACTTCGCTAGGAGTGCTGCCTTCGGCAGGGGTGGTCCTTCGCACGGAGTGCTGCCCTCGCTAGGAGTGCTGCCTTCGCACGTAGTGCTGCCTCGGCACAGAGTGCTGCCTTTGCAAGGAGTGCTGCCTTCGCAAGGAGTGCTGCCTTCGCAAGGAGTGCTGCCTTCGCAAGGAGTGCTGCCTTCGCAAGGAGTGCTGCCTTCGCAAGGAGTGCTGCCTTCGCAAGGAGTGCAGCCTTCGCAAGGAGTGCTGCCTTCGCAAGGAGTGCTGCCTTCGCAAGGAGTGCTGCCTTCGCAAGGAGTGCTGCCTTCGCAAGGAGTGCTGCCTTCGGAGGGAGTGCTGCCTTCGCAGGGAGTGCTGCCTTCGCAAGGAGTGCTGCTTTTGCAGGGAGTGCTGCCTTTGCAGGGAGTGCAGCGTACGCAGGGAGTGCTGCCTTCGCAAGGGGTGGTGCCTACGCATGTAGTGCTGCCTTCGCACGGAGTGCTGCCTTTGGAAGGAGTGCTGCCTTCGCACGCAGTGCAGTCGTTGCACATAGTGCTGTCTTCACAAGGAGTGCTGCCTTTGCACAGCGTGCTGCCTTCGCAAGGAGTGCTGCCTTCGCAAGGAGTGCTGCCTTCGCAAGGAGTGCTGCCTTCGCAAGGAGTGCTGCCTTCGCAAGGAGTGCTGCCTTCGCATGGAGTGCTGCCTCCGCATGGAGTGCTGCCTCCGCAAGGACTGCTGCCTTCGCAAGGAGTGCTGCCTTCGCAAGGAGTGCTGCCTTCGCAAGGCGTGCTGCCTTCGCAAGGAGTGCTGCCTTCGCAAGGAGTGCTGCCTTCGCAAGGAGTGCTGCCTTCACAAGGAGTGCTGCCTTCGCAAGGAGTGCTGCCTTCACAAGGAATGCTGCGTTCGCAGGGAGTGCTGCCTTCGCACGGAGTGCTGCCTTCGCACGGAGTGCTGCCTTTGCACGGAGTGCTGCCTTCGCACGGAGTGCTGCCTTCGCACGGAGTGCTGCCTTCGCACGGAGTGCTGCCTTCCACGGAGTGCTGCCTTCGCAGAGTGTGCTGCCTTCGCACTGAGTGCTGCCTTTGCACAAAGTGCTCCCTTCGCAGGGAGTGCTGCCTCCGCAGGGAGTGCTGCCTTTGCAGGGAGTGCTGCCTTTGCAGGGAGTGCTGCCTTCGCAGGGAGTGCTGTCTTTGCATGGAGTGCGGCCTCGGCACAGAGTGCTGCCTTCGCAAGGAGTGCTGCCTTCGCAGGGAGTGCTGCCTTCGCAAGGAGTGCTTCCTTCGCAAGGAGTGCTGCCTTTGCAAGGAGTGCTGCCTTCGCAAGGAGTGCTGCCTTCGCAAGGAGTGCTGCCTTCGCAAGGAGTGCTGCCTTCGCAAGGAGTGCTGCCTTCGCATGGAGTGCTGCCTTCGCAAGGAGTGCTGCCTTCGCAAGGAGTGCTGCCTTCGCAAGGAGTGCTGCCTTCGCAAGGAGTGCTGCCTTCGCAAGGAGTGCCGCCTTCGCAAGGAGTGCCGCCTTCGCAAGGAGTGCCGCCTTCGCAAGGAGTGCCGCCTTCGCAAGGAGTGCCGCCATCGTAAGGAGTGCTGCGTTCGCAGGGAGTGCTGCGTTCGCAGGGAGTGCTGTCTTCGCACGGAGTGCTGCCTTCGCACGGAGTGCTGCCTTCCACGGAGTGCTGCCTTCGCAGAGTGTGCTGCCATCGCAGGGAGTGCTGCCTTCGCAAGGAGTGCTGCCTCCGCAGGGAATGCTGCCTTTGCAGGGAGTGCTGCCTTTGCAGGGAGTGCTGCCTTCGCAGGGAGTGCTGCCTTTGCAGGGAGTGCTGCCTTTGCAGGGAGTGCTGCCTTTGCAGGGAGTGCTGCCTTCGCAGGGAGTGCTGTCTTTGCATGGAGTGCTGCCTCGGCACAGAGTGCTGCCTTCGCAAGGAGTGCTGCCTTCGCAGGGAGTGCTGCCTTCGCAAGGAGTGCTTCCTTCGCAAGGAGTGCTGCCTTCGCAAGGAGTGCTGCCTTCGCAAGGGTTGCTGCCTTCGCAAGGAGTGCTGCCTTCGCAAGGAGTGCTGCCTTCGCAAAGAGTGCTGCCTTCGGAGGGAGTGCTGCCTTTGCAGGGAGTGCTGCCTTCGATGGGAGTGCTGCCTTCGCATGGAGTGCTGCCTCGGCACAGAGTGCTGCCTTCGCAAGGAGTGCTGCCTTCGCAAGGAGTGCTGCCTTCGCAAGGAGTGCTGCCTTCGCAAGGAGTGCTGCCTTCGCAAGGAGTGCTGCCTTCGCAAGGAGTGCTGCCTTCGCAAGGAGTGCTGCCTTCGCAAGGAGTGCTGCCTTCGCAAGGAGTGCTGCCTTCGCAAGGAGTGCTACCTTCGCAAGGAGTGCTGCCTTCGCAAGGAGTGCTGCCTTCGGAGGGAGTGCTGCCTTTGCAGGGAGTGCTGCCTTCGCAGGGAGTGCTGCCTTCGCAAGGGGTGGTGCCTACGCATGTAGTGCTGCCTTCGAACGGAGTGCTCCCTTTGCAAGGAGTGCTGCCTTCGCAGGGAGTGCTGCCTTCGCACAGAGTGCTGCCTTCGCACGAAGTGCTGCCATTGCACGAAGTGCTGCCTTCGCACGGAGTGCAGCCTTTGCACGTAGTGCTGCCTTCATACTGAGTGCTGCTTTCACAAAGAGTGCTGCCTTCGCACGGAGTGTTGCCTCTGCACAGAGTGTTGCCTTGGTCAGAGTGCTGCCTTCACAAGGAGTGCTGCCTTCACAAGGAGTGCTGCCTTTGCAAGGAGTATTGCCTTCGCAAGGAGTGCTGCCTTCGCAAGGAAAACTGCCTTCGCCAGGAGTGCTAACTTCGCTAGGAGTGCTGCCTTCGGCAGGGGTGGTCCTTCGCACGGAGTGCTGCCCTCGCTAGGAGTGCTGCCTTCGCACGTAGTGCTGCCTCGGCACAGAGTGCTGCCTTCGCAAGGAGTGCTGCCTTCGCAAGGAGTGCTGCCTTCGCAAGGAGTGCTGCCTTCGCAAGGAGTGCTGCCATCGCAAGGAGTGCTGCCTTCGCAAGGAGTGCTGCCTTCGCAAGGAGTGCTGCCTTCGCAAGGAGTGCTGCCTTCGCAAGGAGTGCTGCCTTCGCAAGGAGTGCTGAATTCGCAAGGAGTGCTGCCTTCGCAAGGAGTGCTGCCTTCGCAAGGAGTGCTGCCTTCGCAAGGAGTGCTGCCTTCGCAAGGAGTGCTGCCTTTGCAAGGAGTGCTGCCTTCGCAAGGAGTGCTGCCTTCGCAAGGAGTGCTGCCTTCGCAAGGAGTGCTGCCTTCGCAAGGAGTGCTGCCTTCGCAAGGGGTGCTGCCTTCGCAAGGAGTGCTGCCTTCGCAAAGAGTGCTGCCTTCGCAAGGAGTGCTGCCTTCGCAAGGAGTGCTGCCTTCGCAAGGAGTGCTGCCTTCGCAAGGAGTGCTGCCTTCGCAAGGAGTGCTGCCTTCGCAAGGAGTGCTGCCTTCGCAAGGAGTGCTGCCTTTGCAAGGAGTGCTGCCTTCGCAAGGAGAGCTGCCTTCGCAAGGAGTGCTGCCTTCGCAAGGAGTGCTGCCTTCGCAAGGAAAGCTGCCTTCGCAAGGAGTGCTGCCTTCGCAGGGAGTGCTGCCTTCGCAAGGGGTGGTGCCTACGCCTGTAGTGCTGCCTTCGCACGGAGTGCTTCCTTTGGAAGGAGTGCTGCCTTCGCACGGAGTGCAGTCTTTGCACATAGTGCTGCCTTTGCACAGAGTGCTGCCTTCGCAGGGAGTGCTGCCTTTGCAAGGAGTGCTGCCTTCGCAAGGAGTGCTGCCTTCGCAAGGAGTGCTGCCTTCGCATGGAGTGCTGCCTACGCAAGGAGTGCTGCCTTCGCAAGGAGTGCTGCCTTCGCAAGGAGTGCTGCCTTCGCAAGGAGTGCTGCCTTCGCAAGGAGTGCTGCCTTCGCAAGGAGTGCTGCCTTCGCAAGGAGTGCTGCCTTCGCAAGGAGTGCTGCGTTCGCAGGGAGTGCTGCGTTCGCAGGGAGTGCTGTCTTCGCACGGAGTGCTGCCTTCGCACGGAGTGCTGCCTTCGCACGGAGTGCTGCCTTCGCACGGAGTGCTGCCTTCCACGGAGTGCAGCCTTCGCAGAGTGTGCTGCCTTCGCACGGAGTGCTGCCATCGCAGGGAGTGCTGCCTTCGCAGGGAGTGCTGCCTTCGCAAGGGGTGGTGCCTACGCATGTAGTCTGCCTTCGCACGGAGTGCTGCCTTTGCAAGGAGTGCTGCCTTCGCACGAAGTGCAGCCTTTGCACATAGTGCTGTCTTTGCACGGAGTGCTGCCTTCACACAGAGTGCTGCCTTCGCAAGGAGTGCTGCCTTCGCACGGAGTGCTGGCTTCGCAAGGAGTGCTGCCTTCGCACGGAGTGCTGCCTTCGCACGGACTACTGACTACGCACGGAGTGCTGCCTTCGCACGGAGTGCTGCGTTCGCACGGAGTGCTGCCTTCGCACGGAGTGCTGCCTTCGCACGGAAGGCTGCCTTCGCACGGTGTGCTGCCTTCGCACGGAGTGCTGCCTTCGCACGGAGTGCTGCCTTCGCACGGTCTGCTGCCTTCCACGGAGTGCTGCCTTCGCAGAGTGTGCTGCCTTCGCACTGAGTGCTGCCTTTGCACAGAGTGCTGCCTTTGGAAGGAGTGCTGCCTTTGCACGGAGTGCAGTCTTTGCACATAGTGCTGTCTTCACAAGGAGTGCTGCCTTTGCACAGAGTGCTGCCTTCGCAAGGAGTGCTGCCTTTGCAAGGAGTGCTGCCTTCGCAAGGAGTGCTGCCTTCGCAAGGAGTGCTGCCTTCGCATGGAGTGCTGCCTACGCAAGGAGTGCTGCCTTCGCAAGGAATGCTGCCTTCGCAAGGAGTGCTGCCTTCGCAAGGAGTGCTGCCTTCGCAAGGAGTGCTGCCTTCGCAAGGAGTGCTGCGTTCGCAGGGAGTGCTGCGTTCGCAGGGAGTGCTGCCTTCGCACGGAGTGCTGCCTTCGCACGGAGTGCTGCCTTCCACGGAGTGCTGCCTTCGCAGAGTGTGCTGCCTTCGCACGGAGTGCTGCCATCGCAGGGTGTGCTGCCTTCGCAGGGAGTGCTGCCTTCGCAAGGGGTGGTGCCTACGCATGTAGTGCTGCCTTCGCACGGAGTGCTGCCTTTGCAAGGAGTGCTGCCTTCGCACGGAGTGCAGCCTTTGCACATAGTGCTGCCTTCGCAAGGAGTGCTGCCTTCGCAAGGAGTGCTGCCTTCGCAAGGAGTGCTGCCTTCGCAAGGAGTGCTGCCTTCGCAAGGAGTGCTGCCTTCGCAAGGAGTGCTGCCTTCGCAAGGAGTGCTGCCTTCGCAAGGAGTGCTACCCTTGCAAGGACTGCTGCCTATGCAAGAAGTACTGCCTTCGCAAGGAGTGCTGCCTTCGCAAGGAGACCTGCCTTCGCAAGGAGTGCTCCCTTCTTAAGGAGGGCTGCCTTCGCAGGGAGTGCTGCCTTCGCACAGAGTGCTGCCTTCGCACGAAGTGCTGCCATTGCACGAAGTGCTGCCTTCGCACGGAGTGCAGCCATTGCACGTAGTGCTGCCTTCATACTGAGTGCTGCTTTCACAAAGAGTGCTGCCTTCGCACGGAGTGTTGCCTCTGCACAGAGTGTTGCCTTGGTCAGAATGCTGCCTTCACAAGGAGTGCTGCCTTCACAAGGAGTGCTGCCTTTGCAAGGAGTATTGCCTTCGCAAGGAGTGCTGCCTTCGCAAGGAAAACTGCCTTCACTAGGAGTGCTAACTTCGCTAGGAGTGCTGCCTTCGGCAGGGGTGGTCCTTCGCACGGAGTGCTGCCCTCGCTAGGAGTGCTGCCTTCGCACGTAGTGCTGCCTCGGCACAGAGTGCTGCCTTCGCAAGGAGTGCTGCCTTCGCAAGGAGTGCTGCCTTCGCAAGGAGTGCTGCCTTCGCAAGGAGTGCTTCCTTCGCAAGGAGTGCTGCCTTCGCAAGGAGTGCTGCCTTCGCAAGGAGTGCAGCCTTCGCAAGGAGTGCTGCCTTCGCAAGGAGTGCTGCCTTCGCAAGGAGTGCTGCCTTCGCAAGGAGTGCTGCCTTCGCAAGGAGTGCTGCCTTCGGAGGGAGTGCTGCCTTCGCAGGGAGTGCTGCCTTCGCAAGGAGTGCTGCCTTTGCAGGGAGTGCTGCCTTTGCAGGGAGTGCTGCCTACGCAGGGAGTGCTGCCTTCGCAAGGGGTGGTGCCTACGCATGTAGTGCTCCCTTCGCACGGAGTGCTGCCTTTGGAAGGAGTGCTGCCTTCGCACGCAGTGCAGTCGTTGCACATAGTGCTGTCTTCACAAGGAGTGCTGCCTTTGCACAGCGTGCTGCCTTCGCAAGGAGTGCTGCCTTCGCAAGGAGTGCTGCCTTCGCAAGGAGTGCTGCCTTCGCAAGGAGTGCTGCCTTCGCATGGAGTGCTGCCTTCGCATGGAGTGCTGCCTTCGCAAGGACTGCTGCCTTCGCAAGGAGTGCTGCCTTCGCAAGGAGTGCTGCCTTCGCAAGGCGTGCTGCCTTCGCAAGGAGTGCTGCCTTCGCAAGGAGTGCTGCCTTCGCAAGGAGTGCTGCCTTCACAAGGAGTGCTGCCTTCGCAAGGAGTGCTGCCTTCGCAAGGATTGCTGCGTTCGCAGGGAGTGCTGCCTTCGCACGGAGTGCTGCCTTCGCACGGAGTGCTGCCTTCGCACGGAGTGCTGCCTTCGCACGGAGTGCTGCCTTCCACGGAGTGCTGCCTTCCACGGAGTGCTGCCTTCGCAGAGTGTGCTGCCTTCGCACTGAGTGCTGCCTTTGCACAAAGTGCTGCCTTCGCAGGGAGTGCTGCCTCCGCAGGGAGTGCTGCCTTTGCAGGGAGTGCTGCCTTTGCAGGGAGTGCTGCCTTCGCAGGGAGTGCTGCCTTTGCATGGAGTACTGCCTCGGCACAGAGTGCTGCCTTCGCAAGGAGTGCTGCCTTCGCAGGGAGTGCTGCCTTCGCAAGGAGTGCTTCCTTCGCAAGGAGTGCTGCCTTCGCAAGGAGTGCTGCCTTCGCAAGGAGTGCTGCCTTCACATGGAGTGCTGCCTTCGCAAGGAGCGCTGCCTTCGCAAGGAGTGCTGCCTTCGCAAGGAGTGCTGCCTTCGCAAGGAGTGCTGCCTTCGCAAGGAGTAATGCCTTCGCAAGGAGTGCTGCCTTCGCAAGGAGTGCCGCCTTCGCAAGGAGTGCCGCCTTCGCAAGGAGTGCCGCCATCGTAAAGAGTGCTGCGTTCGCAGGGAGTGCTGCGTTCGCAGGGAGTGCTGTCTTCGCACGGAGTGCTGCCTTCGCACGGAGTGCTGCCTTCCACGGAGTGCTGCCTTCGCAGAGTGTGCTGCCATAGCAGGGAGTGCTGCCATCGCAGGGAGTGCTGCCTTCGCAGAGAGTGCTGCCTTCGCAAGGGGTGGTGCCTATGCATGTAGGTCTGCCTTCGCACGGAGTGCTGCCTTTGCAAGGAGTGCTGCCTTTGCACGAAGTGCAGCCTTTGCACATAGTGCTGTCTTCGCACAGAGTGCTGCCTTCGCACAGAGTCCTGCCTTCGCAAGGAGAGCTGCCTTCGCAAGGAGTGCTGCCTTCGCAAGGAGTGCTGGCTTCGCAAGGAGTGCTGGCTTCGCAAGGAGTGCTGCCTTCGCACGGAGTGCTGCCTTCGCAAGGAGTGCTGCCTTCGCAAGGAGTGCTGCCTTCGCACGGAGTGCTGCCTTCGCACGGAGTGCTGCCTTCGCACGGAGTGCTGCCTTCGCACGGAGTGCTGCCTTCGCACGGAGTGCTGCCTTCGCACGGTGTGCTGCCTTCGCACGGAGTGCTGCCTTCGCACGGAGTGCTGCCTTCGCAGAGTGTGCTGATATCGCAGGGAGTGCTGCCATCGCAGGGAGTGCTGCCTTCGCAGGGAGTGCTGCCTTCGCAAGGGGTGGTGCCTATGCATGTAAGTCTGCCTTCGCTCGGAGTGCTGCCTTTGCAAGGAGTGCTGCCTTTGCACGAAGTGCAGCCTTTGCACATAGTGCTGTCTTCGCACGGAGTGCTGCCTTCGCACAGAGTCCTGCCTTCGCAAGGAGAGCTGCCTTCGCAAGGAGTGCTGCCTTCGCAAGGAGTGCTGGCTTCGCAAGGAGTACTGCCTTCGCACGGAGTGCTGCCTTCGCAAGGAGTGCTGCCTTCGCACGGAGTGCTGCCTTCGCACGGAGTGCTGCCTTCGCACGGAGTGCTGCCTTCGCACGGAGTGCTGCCTTCCCAGGGAGTGCTGCCTTCGCAGGGAGTGCTGCCTTTGCAGCGAGTGCTGCCTTTGCAGGGAGTGCTGCCTTCGCAAGGAGTGCTGCCTTTGCATGGAGTGCTGCCTCAGCACAGAGTGCTGCCTTCGCAAGGAGTGCTGCCTTCGCAAGGAGTGCTGCCTTCGCAAGGAGTGCTGCCTTCGCAAGGAGTGCTGCCTTCGCAAGGAGTGCTGCCTTCGCAAGGAGTGCTGCCTTCGCAAGGAGTGCTGCCTTCGCAAGGAGTGCTGCCTTCGCAAGGAGTGCTGCCTTCGCAAGGAGTGCTGCCTTCGCAAGGAGTGCTGCCTTCGGAGGGAGTGCTGCCTTTGCAGGGAGTGCTGCCTTCGCAGGGAGTGCTGCCTTCGCAAGGGGTGGTGCCTACGCACGTAGTGCTGCCTTCGCACGGAGTGCTGCCTTTGCAAGGAGTGCTGCCTTCGCACGGAGTGCAGCCTTTGCACATAGTGCTGCCTTCGCAAGGAGTGCTGCCCTTGCAAGGAGTGCTGCCTATGCAAGGAGTACTGCCTTCGCAAGGAGTGCTGCCTTCGCAAGGAGACCTGCCTTCGCAAGGAGTGCTCCCTTCTCAAGGAGGGCTGCCTTCGCAGGGAGTGCTGCCTTTGCACAGAGTGCTGCCTTCGCACGAAGTGCTGCCATTGCACGAAGTGCTGCCTTCGCACGGAGTGCAGCCTTTGCACGTAGTGCTGCCTTCATACTGAGTGCTGCTTTCACAAAGAGTGCTGCCTTCGCACGGAGTGTTGCCTCTGCACAGAGTGTTGCCTTGGTCAGAGTGCTGCCTTCACAAGGAGTGCTGCCTTCACAAGGAGTGCTGCCTTTGCAAGGAGTATTGCCTTCGCAAGGAGTGCTGCCTTCGCAAGGAAAACTGCCTTCGCCAGGAGTGCTAACTTCGCTAGGAGTGCTGCCTTCGGCAGGGGTGGTCCTTCGCACGGAGTGCTGCCCTCGCTAGGAGTGCTGCCTTCTCACGTAGTGCTGCCTCGGCACAGAGTGCTGCCTTCGCAAGGAGTGCTGCCTTCGCAAGGAGTGCTGCCTTCGCAAGGAGTGCTGCCTTCGCAAGGAGTGCTGCCTTCGCAAGGAGTGCTGCCTTCGCAAGGAGTGCTGCCTTCGCAAGGAGTTCTGCCTTCGCAAGGAGTGCTGCCTTCGCAAGGAGTGCTGAATTCGCAAGGAGTGCTGCCTTCGCAAGGAGTCCTGCCTTCGCAAGGAGTGCTGCCTTCGCAAGGAGTGCTGCCTTCGCAAGGAGTGCTGCCTTTGCAAGGAGTGCTGCCTTCGCAAGGAGTGCTGCCTTCGCAAGGAGTGCTGCCTTCGCAAGGAGTGCTGCCTTCGCAAGGAGTGCTGCCTTCGCAAGGGGTGCTGCCTTCGCAAGGGGTGCTGCCTTCGCAAGGAGTGCTGCCTTCGCAAGGAGTGCTGCCTTCGCAAGGAGTGCTGCCTTCGCAAGGAGTGCTGCCTTCGCAAGGAGTTCTGCCTTCGCAAGGAGTGCTGCGTTTGCAAGGAGTGCTGCCTTCGCCAGGAGTGCTGCCTTTGCAAGGAGTGCTGCCTTTGCAAGGAGTGCTGCCTTCTCAAGGAGTGCTGCCTTCGCAAGGAGTGCTGCCTTCGCAAGGAGTGCTGCGTTCGCAGGGAGTGCTGCGTTCGCAGGGAGTGCTGCCTTCGCACGGAGTGCTGCCTTCGCACGGAGTGCTGCCTTCGCACGGAGTGCTGCCTTCGCACGGAGTGCTGCCTTCCACGGAGTGCTGCCTTCACAGAGTGTGCTGCCTTCGCACGGAGTGCTGCCATCGCAGGGAGTGCTGCCTTCGCAGGGAGTGCTGCCTTCGCAAGGGGTGGTGCCTACGCATGTAGGTCTGCCTTCGCACGGAGTGCTGCCTTTGCAAGGAGTGCTGCCTTTGCACGAAGTGCAGCCTTTGCACATAGTGCTGTCTTTGCACGGAGTGCTGCCTTCACACAGAGTGCTGCCTTCGCAAGGAGTGCTGCCTTCGCACGGAGTGCTGGCTTCGCAAGGAGTGCTGCCTTCACACGGAGTGCTGCCTTCGCACGGACTGCTGTCTTCGCACGGAGTGCTGCCTTTGCACAAAGTGCTGCCTTCGCAGGGAGTGCTGCCTCCGCAGGGAGTGCTGCCTTTGCAGGGAGTGCTGCCTTTGCAGGGAGTGCTGCCTTCGCAGGGAGTGCTGCCTTTGCATGGAGTACTGCCTCGGCACAGAGTGCTGCCTTCGCAAGGAGTGCTGCCTTCGCAGGGAGTGCTGCCTTCGCAAGGAGTGCTTCCTTCGCAAGGAGTGCTGCCTTCGCAAGGAGTGCTGCCTTCGCAAGGAGTGCTGCCTTCGCATGGAGTGCTGCCTTCGCAAGGAGCGCTGCCTTCGCAAGGAGTGCTGCCTTCGCAACGAGTGCTGCCTTCGCAAGGAGTGCTGCCTTCGCAAGGAGTAATGCCTTCGCAAGGAGTGCTGCCTTCGCAAGGAGTGCCGCCTTCGCAAGGAGTGCCGCCTTCGCAAGGAGTGCCGCCATCGTAAGGAGTGCTGCGTTCGCAGGGAGTGCTGCGTTCGCAGGGAGTGCTGTCTTCGCACGGAGTGCTGCCTTCGCACGGAGTGCTGCCTTCCACGGAGTGCTGCCTTCGCAGAGTGTGCTGCCATAGCAGGGAGTGCTGCCATCGCAGGGAGTGCTGCCTTCGCAGAGAGTGCTGCCTTCGCAAGGGGTGGTGCCTATGCATGTAGGTCTGCCTTCGCACGGAGTGCTGCCTTTGCAAGGAGTGCTGCCTTTGCACGAAGTGCAGCCTTTGCACATAGTGCTGTCTTCGCACAGAGTGCTGCCTTCGCACAGAGTCCTGCCTTCGCAAGGAGAGCTGCCTTCGCAAGGAGTGCTGCCTTCGCAAGGAGTGCTGGCTTCGCAAGGAGTGCTGGCTTCGCAAGGAGTGCTGCCTTCGCACGGAGTGCTGCCTTTGCAAGGAGTGCTGCCTTCGCAAGGAGTGCTGCCTTCGCACGGAGTGCTGCCTTCGCACGGAGTGCTGCCTTCGCACGGAGTGCTGCCTTCGCACGGAGTGCTGCCTTCGCACGGAGTGCTGCCTTCGCACGGTGTGCTGCCTTCGCACGGAGTGCTGCCTTCGCACGGAGTGCTGCCTTCGCAGAGTGTGCTGATATCGCAGGGAGTGCTGCCATCGCAGGGAGTGCTGCCTTCGCAGGGAGTGCTGCCTTCGCAAGGGGTGGTGCCTATGCATGTAAGTCTGCCTTCGCTCGGAGTGCTGCCTTTGCAAGGAGTGCTGCCTTTGCACGAAGTGCAGCCTTTGCACATAGTGCTGTCTTCGCACGGAGTGCTGCCTTCGCACAGAGTCCTGCCTTCGCAAGGAGAGCTGCCTTCGCAAGGAGTGCTGCCTTCGCAAGGAGTGCTGGCTTCGCAAGGAGTACTGCCTTCGCACGGAGTGCTGCCTTCGCAAGGAGTGCTGCCTTCGCACGGAGTGCTGCCTTCGCACGGAGTGCTGCCTTCGCACGGAGTGCTGCCTTCGCACGGAGTGCTGCCTTCCCAGGGAGTGCTGCCTTCGCAGGGAGTGCTGCCTTTGCAGCGAGTGCTGCCTTTGCAGGGAGTGCTGCCTTCGCAAGGAGTGCTGCCTTTGCATGGAGTGCTGCCTCAGCACAGAGTGCTGCCTTCGCAAGGAGTGCTGCCTTCGCAAGGAGTGCTGCCTTCGCAAGGAGTGCTGCCTTCGCAAGGAGTGCTGCCTTCGCAAGGAGTGCTGCCTTCGCAAGGAGTGCTGCCTTCGCAAGGAGTGCTGCCTTCGCAAGGAGTGCTGCCTTCGCAAGGAGTGCTGCCTTCGCAAGGAGTGCTGCCTTCGCAAGGAGTGCTGCCTTCGGAGGGAGTGCTGCCTTTGCAGGGAGTGCTGCCTTCGCAGGGAGTGCTGCCTTCGCAAGGGGTGGTGCCTACGCACGTAGTGCTGCCTTCGCACGGAGTGCTGCCTTTGCAAGGAGTGCTGCCTTCGCACGGAGTGCAGCCTTTGCACATAGTGCTGCCTTCGCAAGGAGTGCTGCCCTTGCAAGGAGTGCTGCCTATGCAAGGAGTACTGCCTTCGCAAGGAGTGCTGCCTTCGCAAGGAGACCTGCCTTCGCAAGGAGTGCTCCCTTCTCAAGGAGGGCTGCCTTCGCAGGGAGTGCTGCCTTTGCACAGAGTGCTGCCTTCGCACGAAGTGCTGCCATTGCACGAAGTGCTGCCTTCGCACGGAGTGCAGCCTTTGCACGTAGTGCTGCCTTCATACTGAGTGCTGCTTTCACAAAGAGTGCTGCCTTCGCACGGAGTGTTGCCTCTGCACAGAGTGTTGCCTTGGTCAGAGTGCTGCCTTCACAAGGAGTGCTGCCTTCACAAGGAGTGCTGCCTTTGCAAGGAGTATTGCCTTCGCAAGGAGTGCTGCCTTCGCAAGGAAAACTGCCTTCGCCAGGAGTGCTAACTTCGCTAGGAGTGCTGCCTTCGGCAGGGGTGGTCCTTCGCACGGAGTGCTGCCCTCGCTAGGAGTGCTGCCTTCTCACGTAGTGCTGCCTCGGCACAGAGTGCTGCCTTCGCAAGGAGTGCTGCCTTCGCAAGGAGTGCTGCCTTCGCAAGGAGTGCTGCCTTCGCAAGGAGTGCTGCCTTCGCAAGGAGTGCTGCCTTCGCAAGGAGTGCTGCCTTCGCAAGGAGTTCTGCCTTCGCAAGGAGTGCTGCCTTCGCAAGGAGTGCTGAATTCGCAAGGAGTGCTGCCTTCGCAAGGAGTCCTGCCTTCGCAAGGAGTGCTGCCTTCGCAAGGAGTGCTGCCTTCGCAAGGAGTGCTGCCTTTGCAAGGAGTGCTGCCTTCGCAAGGAGTGCTGCCTTCGCAAGGAGTGCTGCCTTCGCAAGGAGTGCTGCCTTCGCAAGGAGTGCTGCCTTCGCAAGGGGTGCTGCCTTCGCAAGGGGTGCTGCCTTCGCAAGGAGTGCTGCCTTCGCAAGGAGTGCTGCCTTCGCAAGGAGTGCTGCCTTCGCAAGGAGTGCTGCCTTCGCAAGGAGTTCTGCCTTCGCAAGGAGTGCTGCGTTTGCAAGGAGTGCTGCCTTCGCCAGGAGTGCTGCCTTTGCAAGGAGTGCTGCCTTTGCAAGGAGTGCTGCCTTCTCAAGGAGTGCTGCCTTCGCAAGGAGTGCTGCCTTCGCAAGGAAAGCTGCCTTCGCAAGGAGTGCTGCCTTCGCAGGGAGTGCTGCCTTCGCAAGGGGTGGTGCCTACGCATGTAGTGCTGCCTTCGCACGGAGTGCTTCCTTTGGAAGGAGTGCTGCCTTCGCACGGAGTGCAGTCTTTGCACATAGTGCTGTCTTCACAAGGAGTGCTGCCTTTGCACAGAGTGCTGCCTTCGCAAGGAGTGCTGCCTTTGCAAGGAGTGCTGCCTTCGCAAGGAGTGCTGCCTTCGCAAGGAGTGCTGCCTTCGCATGGAGTGCTGCCTACGCAAGGAATGCTGCCTTCGCAAGGAGTGCTGCCTTCGCAAGGACTGCTGCCTTCGCAAGGAGTGCTGCCTTCGCAAGGAGTGCTGCCTTCGCAAGGAGTGCTGCCTTCGCAAGGAGTGCTGCCTTCGCAAGGAGTGCTGCGTTCGCAGGGAGTGCTGCGTTCGCAGGGAGTGCTGCCTTCGCACGGAGTGCTGCCTTCGCACGGAGTGCTGCCTTCGCACGGAGTGCTGCCTTCGCACGGAGTGCTGCCTTCCACGGAGTGCTGCCTTCACAGAGTGTGCTGCCTTCGCACGGAGTGCTGCCATCGCAGGGAGTGCTGCCTTCGCAGGGAGTGCTGCCTTCGCAAGGGGTGGTGCCTACGCATGTAGGTCTGCCTTCGCACGGAGTGCTGCCTTTGCAAGGAGTGCTGCCTTTGCACGAAGTGCAGCCTTTGCACATAGTGCTGTCTTTGCACGGAGTGCTGCCTTCACACAGAGTGCTGCCTTCGCAAGGAGTGCTGCCTTCGCACGGAGTGCTGGCTTCGCAAGGAGTGCTGCCTTCACACGGAGTGCTGCCTTCGCACGGACTGCTGTCTTCGCACGGAGTGCTGCCTTCGCACGGAGTGCTGCCTTCGCACGGAGTGCTGCCTTCGCACGGAGTGCTGCCTTCGCACGGTGTGCTGCCTTCGCACGGAGTGCTGCCTTCGCACGGAGTGCTGCCTTCGCACGGAGTGCTGCCTTCCACGGAGTGCTGCCTTCGCAGAGTGTGCTGCCTTCGCACTGAGTGCTGCCTTTACACAGAGTGCTGCCTTTGGAAGGAGTGCTGCCTTCGCACGGAGTGCAGTCTTTGCACATAGTGCTGTCTTCACAAGGAGTGCTGCCTTTGCACAGAGTGCTGCCTTCGCAAAAAGTGCTGCCTTTGCAAGGAGTGCTGCCTTCGCAAGGAGTGCTGCCTTCGCAAGGAGTGCTGCCTTCGCATGGAGTGCTGCCTACGCAAGGAGTGCTGCCTTCGCAAGGAATGCTGCCTTCGCAAGGAGTGCTGCCTTCGCAAGGAGTGCTGCCTTCGCAAGGAGTGCTGCCTTCGCAAGGAGTGCTGCGTTCGCAGGGAGTGCTGCGTTCGCAGGGAGTGCTGCCTTCGCACGGAGTCCTGCCTTCGCACGGAGTGCTGCCTTCGCACAAAGTGCTGCCTTCGCACGGAGTGCTGCCTTCCACGGAGTGCTGCCTTCGCAGAGTGTGCTGCCTTCGCATGGAGTGCTGCCATCGCAGGGTGTGCTGCCTTCGCAGGGAGTGCTGCCTTCGCAAGGGGTGGTGCCTACGCATGTAGGTCTGCCTTCGCACGGAGTGCTGCCTTTGCAAGGAGTGCTGCCTTTGCACGAAGTGCAGCCTTTGCACATAGTGCTGTCTTCGCACGGAGTGCTGCCTTCACACAGAGTGCTGCCTTCGCATGGAGTGTTGCCTTCGCAAGGAGTGCTGGCTTCGCAAGGAGTGCTGCCTTCGCACGGAGTGCTGGCTTCGCAAGGAGTGCTGCCTTCGCACGGAGTGCTGCCTTCGCACGGACTGCTGCCTTCGCACGGAGTTCTGCCTTCGCACGGAGTGCTGCCTTCGCACGGAGTGCTGCCTTCGCACGGAGTGCTGCCTTCGCACGGAGTGCTGCCTTCGCACGGAGTGCTGCCTTCGCACGGAGTGCTGCCTTCGCACGGTGTGCTTCCTTCGCACGGAGTGCTGCCTTCGTACGGAGTGCTGCCTTCGCACGGAGTGCTGCCTTCCACGGAGTGCTGCCTTCGCAGAGTGTGCTGCCTTCACACTGAGTGCTGCCTTTGCACAGAGTGCTGCCTTCGCAGGGAGTGCTGCCTTCGCAGGGATTGCTGCCTTTGCAGCGAGTGCTGCCTTTGCAGGGAGTGCTGCCTTCGCAGGGAGTGCTGCCTTTGCATGGAGTGCTGCCTCGGCACAGAGTGCTGCCTTCGCAAGGAGTGCTGCCTTTGCAAGGAGTGCTGCCTTCGCAAGGAGTGCTACCTTCGCAAGGAGTGCTGCCTTCGCAAGGAGTGCTGCCTTCGCAAGGAGTGCTGCCTTCGCAAGGAGTGCTGCCTTCGCAAGGAGTGCTGCCTTCGCAAGGAGTGCTGAATTCGCAAGGACTGCTGCCTTCGGAGGGAGTGCTGCCTTCGAAGGGAGTGCTGCCTTCGCAAGGAGTGCTGCCTTCGCAAGGAGTGCTGCCTTCGGAGGGAGTGCTGCCTTCGCAAGGAGTGCTGCCTTCGCAAGGAGTGCTGCCTTCGCAAGGAGTGTTGCCTTTGCAAGGAGTGCTGCCTTTGCAAGGAGTGCTGCCTTCGCAAGGAGTGCTGCCTTCGCAAGGAGTGCTGCCTTCACAGGGAGTGCAGCCTTCGCAAGGAGTGGTGCTCTCGCAAGGAGTGGTGCTCTCGCAAGGAGTCCTGCCTTCGCAGGGAGTGCTGCCTTTGCAAGGAGTGCTGCCTTCGCAAGGAGTGCTGCCTTCGCAAGGAGTGCTGCGTTCGCAAGGTATGCTGCGCTCGCAGGGAGTGCTGCGTTCGCAGGGAGTGCTGCCTTCGCACGGAGTGCTGCCCTCGCACGGAGTGCTGCCTTCCACGGAGTGCTGCCTTCGCAGAGTGTGCTGCCTTCGCACGGAGTGCTGCCATCGCAGGGAGTGCTGCCTTCACAGGGAGTGCTGCCTTCGCAAGGGGTGGTGCCTACGCATGTAGGTCTGCCTTTGCACGGAGTGCTGCCTTTGCAAGGAGTGCTGCATTCGCACGAAGTGCAGCCTTTGCACATAGTGCTGTCTTCGTAGTGAGTGCTGCCTTCGCACAGAGTGCTGCCTTCGCAAGGAGTGCTGCCTTCGCAAGGAGTGCTGCCTTCGCAAGGAGTGTTGGCTTCGCAAGGAGTGCTGCCTTCGCACGAAGTGCTGCCTTCGCAAGGAGTGCTGCCTTCGCACGGAGTGCTGCCTTCGCACGGAGTGCTGCCTTCGCACGGAGTGCTGCTTTCGCACGGAGTGCTGCCTTCGCACGGAGTGCTGCCTTCGCACGGAGTGCTGCCTTCGCACGGAGTACTGCCTTCGCACGGAGTGCTGCCTTCGCAAGGAGTGCTGCTTTCGCACGGAGTGCTGCCTTCCAAGGAGTGCTGCCTTCGCAGAGTGTGCTGCCTTCGCACTGAGTGCTGCCTTTGCACAGAGTGCTGCCTTCGCAGGGAGTGCTGCCTTCGCAGGGAGTGCTGCCTTCGCAAGGAGTGCTGCCTTCGCAAGGAGTGCTGCCTTCGCAAGGAGTGCAGCCTTCGCAAGGAGTGCTGCCTTCGCAAGGAGTGCTGCCTTCGCAAGGAGTGCTGCCTTCGCAAGGAGTGCTGCCTTCGCAAGGAGTGCTGCCCTTGCAAGGAGTGCTGCCTATGCAAGGAGTACCCCCTTCGCAAGGAGTGCTGCCTTCGCAAGTAGACCTGCCTTCGCAAGGAGTGCTCCCTTCTCAAGGAGGGCTGCCTTCGCAGGGAGTGCTGCCTTCGCACAGAGTGCTGCCTTCGCACGAAGTGCTGCCATTGCACGAAGTCCTGCCTTCGCATGGAGTGCAGCCTTTGCACGTAGTGCTGCCTTCACACTGAGTGCTGCCTTCACAAAGAGTGCTGCCTTCGCACGGAGTGTTGCCTCTGCACAGAGCGTTGCCTTGGCACAGAGTGCTGCCTTCACAAGGAGTGCTGCCTTCACAAGGAGTGCTGCCTTTGCAAGGAGTGCTGCCTTCGCAAGGAGTGCTGCCTTCGCAAGGAGTGCTGCCTTCGCAAGGAGTGCTGCCTTCGCAAGGAGTGCTGCCTTCGCAAGGAGTGCTGCCTTCGCAAGGAGTGCTGCCTTCGCAAGGAGTGCTGCCTTCGCAAGGAGTGCTGCCTTCGCAAGGAGTGCTGCCTTCGCAAGGAGTGCTGCATTTGCAAGGAGTGCTGCCTTCGCAAGGAGTGCTGCCTTCGGAGGGAGTGCTGCCGTTGCAGGGAGTGCTGCCTTTGCAGGGAGTGCTGCCTACACAGGGAGTGCTGCCTTCGCAAGGGGTGGTGCCTACGCATGTAGTGCTGCCTTCGCACGGAGTGCTGCCTTTGCAAGGAGTGCTGCCTTCGCACGGTGTGCAGCCTTTGCACATAGTGCTGTCTATGCATGGAGTGCTGCCTTTGCACAGAGTGCTGCCTTCACAAGGAGTGCTGCCTTCGCAAGGAGTGCTGCCTTCGCAAGGAGTGCTGCCTTCGCAAGGGGTGCTGCCTTCGCAAGGAGTGCTGCCTTCGCAAGGAGTGCTGCCTTCGCAAGTAGCGCTGCCTTAGCAAGGAGTGCTGCCTTCGCAATGAGTGCTGCCTTTGCAAGGAGTGCTGCCTTTGCAAGGAGTGCTGCCTTCGCAAGGAGTGCTGCCTCCTCAAGGAGTGTTGCCTTTGCAAGGAGTGCTGCCTTTGCAACAAGTGCTGCCTTCGCAAGGAGTGCTGCCTTCGCAAGGAGTGCTGCCTTCGCAAGGGAAGCTGCCTTCGCAAGGAGTGCTGCCTTCGCAGGGACTGCAGCCATCGCAAGGAGTGGTGCTCTCGCAAGGAGTGGTGTTCTCGCTAGGAGTCCTGCCTTCACTGGGAGTGCTGCCTTCGCAAGGAGTGCTGCCTTTGCATGGAGTGCTGCCTTCGCACGGAGTGCTGCCTTCGCACGGAGTGCTGCCTTCGCACGGAGTGCTGCCTTCGCATGGAGTGCTGCCTTCGCACAGAGTGCTGCCTTCCACGGAGTACTGCCTTCGCAGAGTGTGCTGCCTTCGCACTGAGTGCTGCCTTTGCACAGAGTGCTGCCTTCTACGGGAGGACTGCCTTCGCAGGGAGTGCTGCCTTTGCAGGGAGTGCTGCCTTTGCAGGGAGTGCTGCCTTCACAGGGAGTGCTGCCTTCGCAAGGAGTGCTGCCTTCGCAAGGAGTGCTGCCTTCGCAAGGAGTGCTGCCTTCGCAAGGAGTGCTGCCTTTGCAAGGAGTGCTGCCTTCGCAAGGAGTGCTGCCTTCGCAAGGAGTGCTGCCTTTGCGAGGAGTGCTGCCTTCGCAATGAGTGCTGCCTTCGCAAGGAGTGCTGCCTTCGCAAGGAGTGCTGCCTTCGCAAGGAGTGCTGCCTTCGCAAGGAGTGCTGCCTTCACACGGAGTGCCGCCTTCGCACGGAGTGCTGCCTTCGCACGGAGTGCTGCCTTCACACGGAGTGCTGCCTTCGCACGGAGTGCTGCCTTCGCACGGAGTGCTGCCTTCGCACGGAGTGCTGCCTTCGCACGGAGTGCTGCCTTCGCACGGAGTGCTGCCTTCGCACGGAGTGCTGCCTTCCACGGAGTGCTGCCTTCGCAGGGAGTGCTGCCTTCGCAAGGGGTGGTGCCTATGCATGTAGGTCTGCCTTCGCACCGAGTGCTGCCTTTGCAAGGAGTGCTGCCTTCGCAAGGAGTGCTGCCTTCGCAAGGAGCGCTGGCTTCGCAAGGAGTGCTGCCTTCGCACGGAGTGCTGCCTTCGCAAGGAGTGCTGCCTTCACACGGAGTGCCGCCTTCGCATGGAGTGCTGCCTTCGCAAGGAGTGCTGCCTTCGCAAGGAGTGCTGCCTTCGCAAGGAGTGCTGCCTTCGCAAGGAGTGCTGCCTTCGCAAGGAGTGCTGCCTTCGGAGGGAGTGCTGCCTTTGCAGGGAGTGCTGCCTTCGCAAGGAGTGCTGCCTTTGCAGGGAGTGCTGCCTTCGCAAGGAGTGCTGCCTTTGCAGGGAGTGCTGCCTTTGCAGGGAGTGCTGCCTACGCAGGGAGTGCTGCCTTCGCAAGGAGTGCTGCCTTCGCAAGGGGTGCTGCCTTCGCAAGGAGTGCTGCCTTCGCAAGGAGTGCTGCCTTCGCAAGGAGTGCTCCCTTCGCAAGGAGTGCTGCCTACGCAAGGAGTACTGCCTTCGCAAGGAGTGCTGCCTTCGCAAGGAGACCTGCCTTAGCAAGGAGTGCTCCCTTCTCAAGGTGGGCTGCCTTCGCAGGGAGTGCTGCCTTTGCACAGAGTGCTGCCTTCGCACGAAGTGCTGAAATTGCACGAAGTGCTGCCTTCGCACGGAGTGCAGCCTTTGCACGTAGTGCTGCCTTCACACTGAGTGCTTCCTTCACAAAGAGTGCTGCCTTCGCACGGATTGTTGCCTCTGCACAGAGTGTTGCCTTGGCACAGAGTGCTGCCTTCACAAGGAGTGCTGCCTTCACAAGGAGTGCTGCCTTTGCAAGGAGTGCTGCCTTCGCAAGGAGTGCTGCCTTCGCAAGGAGAACTGCCATCGCTAGGAGTGCTAACTTCGCTAGGAGTGCTGCCTTCGCAGGGAGTGCAGCCTTTGGCAGGGGTGGTTCTTCGCACGGAGTGCTGCCCTCGCTAGGAGTGCTGCCTTCGCACGTAGTGCTGCCTCGGCACAGAGTGCTGCCTTCGCAAGGAGTGCTGCCTTCGCAAGGAGTGCTGCCTCCGCAAGGAGTGCTTCCTTCGCAAGGAGTGCTGCCTTCGCATGGAGTGCTGCCTTCGCAAGGAGTGCTGCCTTCGCAAGGAGTGTTGCCTTCGCAAGGAGTGCTGCCTTCGCAAGGAGTGCTGCCTTCGCAAGGAGTGCTGCCTTCGCAAGGAGTGCTGCCTTCGCAAGGAGTGCTGCTTTCGCAAGGAGTGCTGCCTTCGCAAGGAGTGCTGCCTTCGGAGGGAGTGCTAACTTTGCAGGGAGTGCTGCCTTTGCAGGGAGTGCTGCCTACGCAGGGAGTGCTGCCTTCGCAAGGGGTGGTGTTTACGCATGTGGTGCTGCCTTCGCACGGAGTGCTGCCTTTGCAAGGAGTGCTGCCTTCGCACGGAGTGCAGCCTTTGCACATAGTGCTGTCTTCACATGGAGATCTGCCTTTGCACAGAGTGCTGCTTCGCAAGGAGTGCTGCCTTCGCAAGGAGTGCTGCCTTCGCAAGGAGTGCTGCCTTCGCAAGGAGTGCTGCCTTCGCAAGGAGTGCTGCCTTCGCAAGGAGTGCTGCCTTCGCAAGGAGTGCTGCCTTCGCAAGGAGTGTTGCCTTTGCAAGGAGTGCTGCCTTTGCAAGGAGTGCTGCCTTCGCAAGGAGTGCTGCCTTCGCAAGGAGTGCTGCCTACGCAAGGAAAGCTGCCTTCGCAAGGAGTGCTGCCTTCGTAGGGAGTGCAGCCTTCGCAAGGAGTGGTGCTCTCGAAAGGAGTCCTGCCTTCGCAGGGAGTGCTGCCTTCGCAAGGAGTGCTGCCTTCGCAAGGAGTGCTGCGTTCGCAAGGAGTGCTGCGTTCGCAGGGAGTGCTGCGTTCGCAGGGAGTGCTGCCTTCGCACGGAGTGCTGCCTTCGCACGGAGTGCTGCCTTCCGCGGAGTGCTGCCTTCGCAGAGTGTGCTGCCTTCGCACGGAGTGCTGCCTTCGCAGGGAGTGCTGCCTTCGCAAGGGGTGGTGCCTATGCATGTAGGTCTGCCTTCGCACCGAGTGCTGCCTTTGCAAGGAGTGCTGCCTTCGCACGAAGTGCAGCCTTTGCACATAGTGCTGTCTTCACACAGAGTGCTGCCTTCGCACAGAGTGCTGGCTTCGCAAGGAGTGCTGCCTTCGCAAGGAGTGCTGCCTTCGCAAGGAGCGCTGGCTTCGCAAGGAGTGCTGCCTTCGCACGGAGTGCTGCCTTCGCAAGGAGTGCTGCCTTCACACGGAGTGCCGCCTTCGCACGGAGTGCTGCCTTCGCACGGAGTGCTGCCTTCACACGGAGTGCTGCCTTCGCACGGAGTGCTGCCTTCGCACGGAGTGCTGCCTTCGCACGGAGTGCTGCCTTCGCACGGAGTGCTGCCTTCGCACGGAGTGCTGCCTTCGCACGGAGTGCTGCCTTCCACGGAGTGCTGCCTTCGCAGGGAGTGCTGCCTTCGCAAGGGGTGGTGCCTATGCATGTAGGTCTGCCTTCGCACCGAGTGCTGCCTTTGCAAGGAGTGCTGCCTTCGCAAGGAGTGCTGCCTTCGCAAGGAGCGCTGGCTTCGCAAGGAGTGCTGCCTTCGCACGGAGTGCTGCCTTCGCAAGGAGTGCTGCCTTCACACGGAGTGCCGCCTTCGCACGGAGTGCTGCCTTCGCAAGGAGTGCTGCCTTCACAAGGAGTGCTGCCTTCGCAAGGAGTGCTGCCTTCGCAAGGAGTGCTGCCTTCGCAAGGAGTGCTGCCTTCGGAGGGAGTGCTGCCTTTGCAGGGAGTGCTGCCTTCGCAAGGAGTGCTGCCTTTGCAGGGAGTGCTGCCTTCGCAAGGAGTGCTGCCTTTGCAGGGAGTGCTGCCTTTGCAGGGAGTGCTGCCTACGCAGGGAGTGCTGCCTTCGCAAGGAGTGCTGCCTTCGCAAGGGGTGCTGCCTTCGCAAGGAGTGCTGCCTTCGCAAGGAGTGCTGCCTTCGCAAGGAGTGCTGCCTTCGCAAGGAGTGCTGCCTACGCAAGGAGTACTGCCTTCGCAAGGAGTGCTGCCTTCGCAAGGAGACCTGCCTTAGCAAGGAGTGCTCCCTTCTCAAGGTGGGCTGCCTTCGCAGGGAGTGCTGCCTTTGCACAGAGTGCTGCCTTCGCACGAAGTGCTGAAATTGCACGAAGTGCTGCCTTCGCACGGAGTGCAGCCTTTGCACGTAGTGCTGCCTTCACACTGAGTGCTTCCTTCACAAAGAGTGCTGCCTTCGCACGGATTGTTGCCTCTGCACAGAGTGTTGCCTTGGCACAGAGTGCTGCCTTCACAAGGAGTGCTGCCTTCACAAGGAGTGCTGCCTTTGCAAGGAGTGCTGCCTTCGCAAGGAGTGCTGCCTTCGCAAGGAGAACTGCCATCGCTAGGAGTGCTAACTTCGCTAGGAGTGCTGCCTTCGCAGGGAGTGCAGCCTTTGGCAGGGGTGGTTCTTCGCACGGAGTGCTGCCCTCGCTAGGAGTGCTGCCTTCGCACGTAGTGCTGCCTCGGCACAGAGTGCTGCCTTCGCAAGGAGTGCTGCCTTCGCAAGGAGTGCTGCCTCCGCAAGGAGTGCTTCCTTCGCAAGGAGTGCTGCCTTCGCATGGAGTGCTGCCTTCGCAAGGAGTGCTGCCTTCGCAAGGAGTGTTGCCTTCGCAAGGAGTGCTGCCTTCGCAAGGAGTGCTGCCTTCGCAAGGAGTGCTGCCTTCGCAAGGAGTGCTGCCTTCGCAAGGAGTGCTGCTTTCGCAAGGAGTGCTGCCTTCGCAAGGAGTGCTGCCTTCGGAGGGAGTGCTAACTTTGCAGGGAGTGCTGCCTTTGCAGGGAGTGCTGCCTACGCAGGGAGTGCTGCCTTCGCAAGGGGTGGTGTTTACGCATGTGGTGCTGCCTTCGCACGGAGTGCTGCCTTTGCAAGGAGTGCTGCCTTCGCACGGAGTGCAGCCTTTGCACATAGTGCTGTCTTCACATTGAGATCTGCCTTTGCACAGAGTGCTGCTTCGCAAGGAGTGCTGCCTTCGCAAGGAGTGCTGCCTTCGCAAGGAGTGCTGCCTTCGCAAGGAGTGCTGCCTTCGCAAGGAGTGCTGCCTTCGCAAGGAGTGCTGCCTTCGCAAGGAGTGTTGCCTTTGCAAGGAGTGCTGCCTTTGCAAGGAGTGCTGCCTTCGCAAGGAGTGCTGCCTTCGCAAGGAGTGCTGCCTACGCAAGGAAAGCTGCCTTCGCAAGGAGTGCTGCCTTCGCAGGGAGTGCAGCCTTCGCAAGGAGTGGTGCTCCCGAAAGGAGTCCTGCCTTCGCAGGGAGTGCTGCCTTCGCAAGGAGTGCTGCCTTCGCAAGGAGTGCTGCGTTCGCAAGGAGTGCTGCGTTCGCAGGGAGTGCTGCGTTCGCAGGGAGTGCTGCCTTCGCACGGAGTGCTGCCTTCGCACGGAGTGCTGCCTTCCGCGGAGTGCTGCCTTCGCAGAGTGTGCTGCCTTCGCACGGAGTGCTGCCATCGCAGGGAGTGCTGCCTTCGCAGGGAGTGCTGCCTTCGCAAGGCGTGGTGCCTATGCATGTAGGTCTGCCTTCGCACCGAGTGCTGCCTTTGCAAGGAGTGCTGCCTTCGCACGAAGTGCAGCCTTTGCACATAGTGCTGTCTTCACACAGGGTGCTGCCTTCGCACAGAGTGCTGGCTTCGCAAGGAGTGCTGCCTTCGCAAGGAGTGCTGCCTTCGCAAGGAGCGCTGGCTTCGCAAGGAGTGCTGCCTTCGCACGGAGTGCTGACTTCGCAAGGAGTGCTGCCTTCACACGGAGTGCCGCCTTCGCACGGAGTGCTGCCTTCGCACGGAGTGCTGCCTTCACACGGAGTGCTGCCTTCGCACGGAGTGCTGCCTTCGCACGGAGTGCTGCCTTCGCACGGAGTGCTGCCTTCGCACGGAGTGCTGCCTTCGCACGGAGTGCTGCCTTCCACGGAGTGCTGCCTTCGCAGGGAGTGCTGCCTTCGCAAGGGGTGGTGCCTATGCATGTAGGTCTGCCTTCGCACCGAGTGCTGCCTTTGCAAGGAGTGCTGCCTTCGCAAGGAGTGCTGCCTTCGCAAGGAGCGCTGGCTTCACAAGGAGTGCTGCCTTCGCACGGAGTGCTGCCTTCGCAAGGAGTGCTGCCTTCACACGGAGTGCCGCCTTCGCACGGAGTGCTGCCTTCGCAAGGAGTGCTGCCTTCGCAAGGAGTGCTGCCTTCGCAAGGAGTGCTGCCTTCGCAAGGAGTGCTGCCTTCGCAAGGAGTGCTGCCTTCGGAGGGAGTGCTGCCTTTGCAGGGAGTGCTGCCTTCGCAAGGAGTGCTGCCTTTGCAGGGAGTGCTGCCTTCGCAAGGAGTGCTGCCTTTGCAGGGAGTGCTGCCTTTGCAGGGAGTGCTGCCTACGCAGGGAGTGCTGCCTTCGCAAGGGGTGGTGCCTACGCATGTAGTGCTGCCTTCGCACGGAGTGTTGCCTTTGCAAGGAGTGCTGCCTTCGCACGGAGTGCAGCCTATGCACATAGTGCTGCCTTCGCAAGGAGTGCTGCCTTCGCAAAGAGTGCTGCCTTCGCAAGGAGTGCTGCCTTCGCTAGGAGTGCTGCCTTCGCAAGGAGTGCTGCCTTTGCAAGGAGTGCTGCCTTCACAAGGAGTGCTGCCTTCGCAAGGAGTGCTACCTTCGCAAGGAGTGCTGCCTTCGCAAGGAGTGCTGCCTTCGCAAGGAGTGCTGCCTTCGCAAGGAGTGCTGCCTTTGCAAGGAGTGCGGCCTTCGCAAGGAGTGCTGCCTTCGCAAGGAGTGTTGCCTTTGCAAGGAGTGCTGCCTTTGCAACGAGTGCTGCCTTCGCAAGGAGTGCTGCCTTCGCAAGGAGTGCTGCCTTCGCAAGGAAAGCTGCCTTCGCAAGGAGTGCTACCTTCGCAGGGAGTGCTGCCTTTGGAAGGAGTGCTGCCTTCGCACGAAGTGCAGCCTTTGCACATAGTGCTGTCTTCGCACGTAGTGCTGCCTTCGCACAGAGTGCTGCCTTCGCAAGGAGTGCTGCCTTCGCAAGGAGTGTTGCCTTTGCAAGGAGTGCTGCCTTTGCAAGGAGTGCTGCCTTCGCAAGGAGTGCTGCCTTCGCAAGGAGTGCTGCCTTCGCAAGGAAAGCTGCCTTCGCAAGGAGTGCTACCTTCGCAGGGAGTGCAGCCTTCGCAAGGAGTGGTGCTCTCGCAAGGAGTGGTGCTCTCGCAAGGAGTCCTGCCTTCGCAGGGAGTGCTGAGTTTGGAAGGAGTGCTGCCTTCGCAAGGAGTGCTGCCTTCGCAAGGAGTGCTGCGTTCGCAAGGTATGCTGCGCTCGCAGGGATTGCTGCGTTCGCAGGGAGTGCTGCCTTCGCACGGAGTGCTGCCCTCGCACGGAGTGCTGCCTTCCACGGAGTGCTGCCTTCGCAGAGTGTGCTGCCTTCGCACGGAGTGCTGCCATCGCAGGGAGTGCTGCCTTCACAGGGAGTGCTGCCTTCGCAAGGGGTGGTGCCTACGCATGTAGGTCTGCCTTTGCACGGAGTGCTGCCTTCGCAAGAAGTGCTGCCTTCGCACGGAGTGCTGCCTTCGCACGGAGTGCTGCCTTCGCACGGAGTGCTGCTTTCGCACGGAGTGCTGCCTTCGCAGGGAGTGCTGCCTTCGCACGGAGTGCTGCCTTCGCAAGGAGTGCTGCCTTCGCAAGGAGTGCAGCCTTCGCAAGGAGTGCTGCCTTCGCAAGGAGTGCTGCCTTCGCAAGGAGTGCTGCCTTCGCAAGGAGTGCTGCCTTCGCAAGGAGTGCTGCCCTTGCAAGGAGTGCTGCCTATGCAAGGAGTACCGCCTTCGCAAGGAGTGCTGCCTTCGCAAGGAGACCTGCCTTCGCAAGGAGTGCTCCCTTCTCAAGGAGGGCTGCCTTCGCAGGGAGTGCTGCCTTCGCACAGAGTGCTGCCTTCGCACGAAGTGCTGCCATTGCACGAAGTGCTGCCTTCGCATGGAGTGCAGCCTATGCACGTAGTGCTGCCTTCACACTGAGTGCTGCCTTCACAAAGAGTGCTGCCTTCGCACGGAGTGTTGCCTCTGCACAGAGCGTTGCCTTGGCACAGAGTGCTGCCTTCACAAGGAGTGCTGCCTTCACAAGGAGTGCTGCCTTTGCAAGGAGTGCTGCCTTCGCAAGGAGTGCTGCCTTCGCAAGGAGAACTGCCTTCGCTAGGAGTGCTAACTTCGCTAGGAGTGCTGCCTTCGCAGGGAGTGCTGCCTTCAGCAGGGGTGGTCCTTCGCACGGAGTGCTGCCCTCGCTAGGAGTGCTGCCTTCGCACGTAGTGCTGCCTCGGCACAGAGTGCTGCCTTCGCAAGGAGTGCTGCCTTCACAAGGAGTGCTGCCTTCCCAAGGAGTGCTGCCTTCGCAAGGAGTGCTGCCTTCGCAAGGAGTGCTGCCTTCGCAAGGAGTGCTGCCTTCGCAAGGGGTGCTGCCTTCGCAAGGAGTGCTGCCTTCGCAAGGAGTGCTGCCTTCGCAAGGAGTGCTGCCTTCGCAAGGAGTGCTGCCTTTGCAAGGAGTGCTGCCTTCGCAAGGAGTGCTGCCTTCGGAGGGAGTGCTGCCTTTGCAGGGAGTGCTGCCTTTGCAGGGAGTGCTGCCTTTGCACAGAGTGCTGCCTTCACAAGGAGTGCTGCCTTCGCAAGGAGTGCTGCCTTCGCAAGGAGTGCTGCCTTCGCAAGGGGTGCTGCCTTCGCAAGGAGTGCTGCCTTCGCAAGGAGTGCTGCCTTCGCAAGGAGTGCTGCCTTAGCAAGGAGTGCTGCCTTCGCAAGGAGTGCTGCCTTTGCAAGGAGTGCTGCCTTTGCAAGGAGTGCTGCCTTCGCAAGGAGTGCTGCCTCCGCAAGGAGTGTTGCCTTTGCAAGGAGTGCTGCCTTTGCAACAAGTGCTGCCTTCGCAAGGAGTGCTGCCTTCGCAAGGAGTGCTGCCTTCACAAGGGAAGCTGCCTTCGGAAGGAGTGCTGCCTTCGCAGGGACTGCAGCCTTCGCAAGGAGTGGTGCTCTCGCAACGAGTGGTGCTCTCGCAAGGAGTCCTGCCTTCGCAGGGAGTGCTGCCTTCGCAAGGAGTGCTGCCTTCGCACGGAGTGCTGACTTCGCAAGGAGTGCTGCCTTCACACGGAGTGCCGCCTTCGCACGGAGTGCTGCCTTCGCACGGAGTGCTGCCTTCACACGGAGTGCTGCCTTCGCACGGAGTGCTGCCTTCGCACGGAGTGCTGCCTTCGCACGGAGTGCTGCCTTCGCACGGAGTGCTGCCTTCGCACGGAGTGCTGCCTTCCACGGAGTGCTGCCTTCGCAGGGAGTGCTGCCTTCGCAAGGGGTGGTGCCTATGCATGTAGGTCTGCCTTCGCACCGAGTGCTGCCTTTGCAAGGAGTGCTGCCTTCGCAAGGAGTGCTGCCTTCGCAAGGAGCGCTGGCTTCGCAAGGAGTGCTGCCTTCGCACGGAGTGCTGCCTTCGCAAGGAGTGCTGCCTTCACACGGAGTGCCGCCTTCGCACGGAGTGCTGCCTTCGCAAGGAGTGCTGCCTTCGCAAGGAGTGCTGCCTTCGCAAGGAGTGCTGCCTTCGCAGGGAGTGCTGCTCTCGCAAGGGGTGGTGCCTATGCATGTAGGTCTGCCTTCGCACGGAGTGCTGCCTTTGCAAGGAGTGCTGCCTTTGCACGAAGTGCAGCCTTTGCACATAGTGCTGTCTTCGCATGGAGTGCTGCCTTCGCACAGAGTGCTGCCTTCGCAAGGAGAGCTGCCTTCGCAAGGAGTGCTTCCTTCGCAAGGAGTGCTGGCTTCGCAAGGAGTGCTGCCTTCGCACGGAGTGCTGCCTTCGCAAGGAGTGCTGCCTTCGCACGGAGTGCTGCCTTTGCACGGAGTGCTGCCTTCGCAAGGAGTGCTGCCTTCGCACGGAGTGCTGCCTTCGCACGGAGTGCTGCCTTTGCACGGAGTGCTGCCTTCGCACGGAGTGCTGCCTTCGCACGGAGTGCTGCCTTCGCACGGAGTGCTGCCTTCGCACGGAGTGCTGCCTTCGCACGGAGTGCTGCCTTCGCACGGAGTGCTGCCTTCGCACGGAGTGCTGCCTTCGCACGGAGTGCTACCTTCGCATGGTGTGCTGCCTTCGCACGGAGTGCTGCCTTCGCACGGAGTGCTGCCTTCGCACGGAGTGCTGCCTTCGCACGGAGTGCTGCCTTCGCACAGAGTGCTGCCTTCCACGGAGTGCTGCCTTCCACGGAGTGCTGCCTTCCACGTAGTGCTGCCTTCGCAGAGTGTGCTGCCTTCGCACTGAGTGCTGCCTCTGCACAGAGTGCTGCCTTCGCAGGGAGTGCTGCCTTCGCAGGGAGTGCTGCCTTTGCAGCGAGTGCTGCCTTTTGCAGGGAGTGCTGCCTTCGCAGGGAGTGCTGCCTTTGCATGGAGTGCTGCCTCGGCACAGAGTGCTGCCTTCGCAAGGAGTGCTGCCTTCGCAAGGAGTGCTGCCTTCGCAAGGAGTGCTGCCTTCGCAAGGAGTGCTGCCTTCGCAAGGAGTGCTGCCTTCGCAAGGAGTGCTGCCTTCGCAAGGAGTGCTGCCTTCGCAAGGAGGGCTGCCTTCGCAAGGAGTGCTGCCTTCGCAAGGAGTGCTGCCTTCGCAGGGAGTGCTGCCTTCGGAGTTAGTGCTGCCTTTGCAGGGAGTGCTGCCTTCGCAGGGAGTGCTGCCTTCGCAAGGGGTGGTGCCTACGCATGTAGTGCTGCCTTCGCACGGAGTGCTGCCTTTGCAAGGAGTGCTGCCTTCGCACGGAGTGCAGCCTTTGCACATAGTGCTGCCTTCGCAAGGAGTGCTGCCTTCGCAAGGAGTGCTGCCTTCGCAAGGAGTGCTGCCTTCGCAAGGAGTGCTGCCTTCGCAAGGAGTGCTGCCTTCGCAAGGAGTGCTGCCTTCGCAAGGAGTGCTGCCTTTGCAAGGAGTGCTGCCTATGCAAGAAGTACTGCCTTCGCAAGGAGTGCTGCCTTCGCAAGGAGACCTGCCTTCGCAAGGATTGCTCCCTTCTTAAGGAGGGCTGCCTTCGCAGGGAGTGCTGCCTTCGCACAGAGTGCTGCCTTCACACGAAGTGCTGCCATTGCACGAAGTGCTGCCTTCGCACGGAATGCAGCCATTGCACGTAGTGCTGCCTTCATACTGAGTGCTGCTTTCACAAAGAGTGCTGCCTTCGCACGGAGTGTTGCCTCTGCACAGAGTGTTGCCTTGGTCAGAGTGCTGCCTTCACAAGGAGTGCTGCCTTCACAAGGAGTGCTGCCTTCACAAGGAGTGCTGCCTTTGCAAGGCGTATTGCCTTCGCAAGGAGTGCTGCCTTCGCAAGGAAAACTGCCTTCGCTAGGAGTGCTAACTTCGCTAGGAGTGCTGCCTTCGGCAGGGGTGGTCCTTCGCACGGAGTGCTGCCCTCGCTAGGAGTGCTGCCTTCGCACGTAGTGCTGCCTCGGCACAGAGTGCTGCCTTTGCAAGGAGTGCTGCCTTCGCAAGGAGTGCTGCCTTCGCAAGGAGTGCTGCCTTCGCAAGGAGTGCTGCCTTCGCAAGGAATGCTGCCTTCGCAAGGAGTGCAGCCTTCGCAAGGAGTGCTGCCTTCGCAAGGAGTGCTGCCTTCGCAAGGAGTGCTGCCTTCGCAAGGAGTGCTGCCTTCGCAAGGAGTGCTGCCTTCGGAGGGAGTGCTGCATTCGCAGGGAGTGCTGCCTTCGCAAGGAGTGCTGCCTTTGCAGGGAGTGCTGCCTTCGCACAGAGTGCTGCCTTCCACGGAGTGCTGCCTTCCACGGAGTGCTGCCTTCCACGGAGTGCTGCCTTCGCAGAGTGTGCTGCCTTCGCACTGAGTGCTGCCTTTGCACAGAGTGCTGCCTTCGCAGGGAGTGCTGCATTCGCAGGGAGTGCTGCCTTTGCAGCGAGTGCTGCCTTTGCAGGGAGTGCTGCCTTCGCAGGGAGTGCTGCCTTTGCATGGAGTGCTGCCTCGGCACAGAGTGCTGCCTTCGCAAGGAGTGCTGCCTTCGCAAGGAGTGCTGCCTTCGCAAGGAGTGCTGCCTTCGCAAGGAGTGCTGCCTTCGCAAGGAGTGCTGCCTTCGCAAGGAGTGCTGCCTTCGCAAGGAGTGCTGCCTTCGCAAGGAGGGCTGCCTTCGCAAGGAGTGCTGCCTTCGCAAGGAGTGCTGCCTTCGCAGGGAGTGCTGCCTTCGGAGGGAGTGCTGCCTTTGCAGGGAGTGCTGCCTTCGCAGGGAGTGCTGCCTTCGCAAGGGGTGGTGCCTACGCATGTAGTGCTGCCTTCGCACGGAGTGCTGCCTTTGCAAGGAGTGCTGCCTTTGCACGGAGTGCAGCCTTTGCACATAGTGCTGCCTTCGCAAGGAGTGCTGCCTTCGCAAGGAGTGCTGCTTTCGCAAGGAGTGCTGCCTTCGCACGTAGTGCTGCCTCGGCACAGAGTGCTGCCTCTGCACAGAGTGCTGCCTTCGCTAGGAGTGCTAACTTCGCTAGGAGTGCTGCCTTCGGCAGGGGTGGTCCTTCGCACGGAGTGCTGCCCTCGCTAGGAGTGCTGCCTTCGCACGTAGTGCTGCCTCGGCACAGAGTGCTGCCTTTGCAAGGAGTGCTGCCTTCGCAAGGAGTGCTGCCTTCGCAAGGAGTGCTGCCTTCGCAAGGAGTGCTGCCTTCGCAAGGAGTGCTGCCTTCGCAAGGAGTGCTGCCTTCGCAAGGAGTGCAGCCTTCGCAAGGAGTGCTGCCTTCGCAAGGAGTGCTGCCTTCGCAAGGAGTGCTGCCTTCGCAAGGAGTGCTGCCTTCGCAAGGAGTGCTGCCTTCGGAGGGAGTGCTGCCTTCGCAGGGAGTGCTGCCTTCGCAAGGAGTGCTGCCTTTGCAGGGAGTGCTGCCTTTGCAGGGAGTGCAGCGTACGCAGGGAGTGCTGCCTTCGCAAGGGGTGGTGCCTACGCATGTAGTGCTGCCTTCGCACGGAGTGCTGCCTTTGGAAGGAGTGCTGCCTTCGCACGCAGTGCAGTCGTTGCACATAGTGCTGTCTTCACAAGGAGTGCTGCCTTTGCACAGCGTGCTGCCTTCGCAAGGAGTGCTGCCTTCGCAAGGAGTGCTGCCTTCGCAAGGAGTGCTGCCTTCGCAAGGAGTGCTGCCTTCGCAAGGAGTGCTGCCTTCGCATGGAGTGCTGCCTCCGCATGGAGTGCTGCCTCCGCAAGGACTGCTGCCTTCGCAAGGAGTGCTGCCTTCGCAAGGAGTGCTGCCTTCGCAAGGCGTGCTGCCTTCGCAAGGAGTGCTGCCTTCGCAAGGAGTGCTGCCTTCGCAAGGAGTGCTGCCTTCACAAGGAGTGCTGCCTTCGCAAGGAGTGCTGCCTTCGCAAGGAATGCTGCGTTCGCAGGGAGTGCTGCCTTCGCACGGAGTGCTGCCTTCGCACGGAGTGCTGCCTTTGCACGGAGTGCTGCCTTCGCACGGAGTGCTGCCTTCGCACGGAGTGCTGCCTTCGCACGGAGTGCTGCCTTCCACGGAGTGCTGCCTTCGCAGAGTGTGCTGCCTTCGCACTGAGTGCTGCCTTTGCACAAAGTGCTCCCTTCGCAGGGAGTGCTGCCTCCGCAGGGAGTGCTGCCTTTGCAGGGAGTGCTGCCTTTGCAGGGAGTGCTGCCTTCGCAGGGAGTGCTGTCTTTGCATGGAGTGCGGCCTCGGCACAGAGTGCTGCCTTCGCAAGGAGTGCTGCCTTCGCAGGGAGTGCTGCCTTCGCAAGGAGTGCTTCCTTCGCAAGGAGTGCTGCCTTTGCAAGGAGTGCTGCCTTCGCAAGGAGTGCTGCCTTCGCAAGGAGTGCTGCCTTCGCAAGGAGTGCTGCCTTCGCATGGAGTGCTGCCTTCGCAAGGAGTGCTGCCTTCGCAAGGAGTGCTGCCTTCGCAAGGAGTGCTGCCTTCGCAAGGAGTGCTGCCTTCGCAAGGAGTGCCGCCTTCGCAAGGAGTGCCGCCTTCGCAAGGAGTGCCGCCTTCGCAAGGAGTGCCGCCTTCGCAAGGAGTGCCGCCATCGTAAGGAGTGCTGCGTTCGCAGGGAGTGCTGCGTTCGCAGGGAGTGCTGTCTTCGCACGGAGTGCTGCCTTCGCACGGAGTGCTGCCTTCCACGGAGTGCTGCCTTCGCAGAGTGTGCTGCCATCGCAGGGAGTGCTGCCTTCGCAAGGAGTGCTGCCTCCGCAGGGAATGCTGCCTTTGCAGGGAGTGCTGCCTTTGCAGGGAGTGCTGCCTTCGCAGGGAGTGCTGCCTTTGCAGGGAGTGCTGCCTTTGCAGGGAGTGCTGCCTTTGCAGGGAGTGCTGCCTTCGCAGGGAGTGCTGTCTTTGCATGGAGTGCTGCCTCGGCACAGAGTGCTGCCTTCGCAAGGAGTGCTGCCTTCGCAGGGAGTGCTGCCTTCGCAAGGAGTGCTTCCTTCGCAAGGAGTGCTGCCTTCGCAAGGAGTGCTGCCTTCGCAAGGGTTGCTGCCTTCGCAAGGAGTGCTGCCTTCGCAAGGAGTGCTGCCTTCGCAAAGAGTGCTGCCTTCGGAGGGAGTGCTGCCTTTGCAGGGAGTGCTGCCTTCGATGGGAGTGCTGCCTTCGCATGGAGTGCTGCCTCGGCACAGAGTGCTGCCTTCGCAAGGAGTGCTGCCTTCGCAAGGAGTGCTGCCTTCGCAAGGAGTGCTGCCTTCGCAAGGAGTGCTGCCTTCGCAAGGAGTGCTGCCTTCGCAAGGAGTGCTTCCTTCGCAAGGAGTGCTGCCTTCGCAAGGAGTGCTGCCTTCGCAAGGAGTGCTGCCTTCGCAAGGAGTGCTACCTTCGCAAGGAGTGCTGCCTTCGCAAGGAGTGCTGCCTTCGGAGGGAGTGCTGCCTTTGCAGGGAGTGCTGCCTTCGCAGGGAGTGCTGCCTTCGCAAGGGGTGGTGCCTACGCATGTAGTGCTGCCTTCGAACGGAGTGCTCCCTTTGCAAGGAGTGCTGCCTTCGCAGGGAGTGCTGCCTTCGCACAGAGTGCTGCCTTCGCACGAAGTGCTGCCATTGCACGAAGTGCTGCCTTCGCACGGAGTGCAGCCTTTGCACGTAGTGCTGCCTTCATACTGAGTGCTGCTTTCACAAAGAGTGCTGCCTTCGCACGGAGTGTTGCCTCTGCACAGAGTGTTGCCTTGGTCAGAGTGCTGCCTTCACAAGGAGTGCTGCCTTCACAAGGAGTCCTGCCTTTGCAAGGAGTATTGCCTTCGCAAGGAGTGCTGCCTTCGCAAGGAAAACTGCCTTCGCCAGGAGTGCTAACTTCGCTAGGAGTGCTGCCTTCGGCAGGGGTGGTCCTTCGCACGGAGTGCTGCCCTCGCTAGGAGTGCTGCCTTCGCACGTAGTGCTGCCTCGGCACAGAGTGCTGCCTTCGCAAGGAGTGCTGCCTTCGCAAGGAGTGCTGCCTTCGCAAGGAGTGCTGCCTTCGCAAGGAGTGCTGCCATCGCAAGGAGTGCTGCCTTCGCAAGGAGTGCTGCCTTCGCAAGGAGTGCTGCCTTCGCAAGGAGTGCTGCCTTCGCAAGGAGTGCTGCCTTCGCAAGGAGTGCTGAATTCGCAAGGAGTGCTGCCTTCGCAAGGAGTGCTGCCTTCGCAAGGAGTGCTGCCTTCGCAAGGAGTGCTGCCTTCGCAAGGAGTGCTGCCTTTGCAAGGAGTGCTGCCTTCGCAAGGAGTGCTGCCTTCGCAAGGAGTGCTGCCTTCGCAAGGAGTGCTGCCTTCGCAAGGAGTGCTGCCTTCGCAAGGGGTGCTGCCTTCGCAAGGAGTGCTGCCTTCGCAAAGAGTGCTGCCTTCGCAAGGAGTGCTGCCTTCGCAAGGAGTGCTGCCTTCGCAAGGAGTGCTGCCTTCGCAAGGAGTGCTGCCTTCGCAAGGAGTGCTGCCTTCGCAAGGAGTGCTGCCTTCGCAAGGAGTGCTGCCTTTGCAAGGAGTGCTGCCTTCGCAAGGAGAGCTGCCTTCGCAAGGAGTGCTGCCTTCGCAAGGAGTGCTGCCTTCGCAAGGAAAGCTGCCTTCGCAAGGAGTGCTGCCTTCGCAGGGAGTGCTGCCTTCGCAAGGGGTGGTGCCTACGCCTGTAGTGCTGCCTTCGCACGGAGTGCTTCCTTTGGAAGGAGTGCTGCCTTCGCACGTAGTGCAGTCTTTGCACATAGTGCTGCCTTTGCACAGAGTGCTGCCTTCGCAGGGAGTGCTGCCTTTGCAAGGAGTGCTGCCTTCGCAAGGAGTGCTGCCTTCGCAAGGAGTGCTGCCTTCGCATGGAGTGCTGCCTACGCAAGGAGTGCTGCCTTCGCAAGGAGTGCTGCCTTCGCAAGGAGTGCTGCCTTCGCAAGGAGTGCTGCCTTCGCAAGGAGTGCTGCCTTCGCAAGGAGTGCTGCCTTCGCAAGGAGTGCTGCCTTCGCAAGGAGTGCTGCGGTCGCAGGGAGTGCTGCGTTCGCAGGGAGTGCTGTCTTCGCACGGAGTGCTGCCTTCGCACGGAGTGCTGCCTTCGCACGGAGTGCTGCCTTCGCACGGAGTGCTGCCTTCCACGGAGTGCTGCCTTCGCAGAGTGTGCTGCCTTCGCACGGAGTGCTGCCATCGCAGGGAGTGCTGCCTTCGCAGGGAGTGCTGCCTTCGCAAGGGGTGGTGCCTACGCATGTAGTCTGCCTTCGCACGGAGTGCTGCCTTTGCAAGGAGTGCTGCCTTCGCACGAAGTGCAGCCTTTGCACATAGTGCTGTCTTTGCACGGAGTGCTGCCTTCACACAGAGTGCTGCCTTCGCAAGGAGTGCTGCCTTCGCACGGAGTGCTGGCTTCGCAAGGAGTGCTGCCTTCGCACGGAGTGCTGCCTTCGCACGGACTACTGACTACGCACGGAGTGCTGCCTTCGCACGGAGTGCTGCGTTCGCACGGAGTGCTGCCTTCGCACGGAGTGCTGCCTTCGCACGGAAGGCTGCCTTCGCACGGTGTGCTGCCTTCGCACGGAGTGCTGCCTTCGCACGGAGTGCTGCCTTCGCACGGTCTGCTGCCTTCCACGGAGTGCTGCCTTCGCAGAGTGTGCTGCCTTCGCACTGAGTGCTGCCTTTGCACAGAGTGCTGCCTTTGGAAGGAGTGCTGCCTTTGCACGGAGTGCAGTCTTTGCACATAGTGCTGTCTTCACAAGGAGTGCTGCCTTTGCACAGAGTGCTGCCTTCGCAAGGAGTGCTGCCTTTGCAAGGAGTGCTGCCTTCGCAAGGAGTGCTGCCTTCGCAAGGAGTGCTGCCTTCGCATGGAGTGCTGCCTACGCAAGGAGTGCTGCCTTCGCAAGGAATGCTGCCTTCGCAAGGAGTGCTGCCTTCGCAAGGAGTGCTGCCTTCGCAAGGAGTGCTGCCTTCGCAAGGAGTGCTGCGTTCGCAGGGAGTGCTGCGTTCGCAGGGAGTGCTGCCTTCGCACGGAGTGCTGCCTTCGCACGGAGTGCTGCCTTCCACGGAGTGCTGCCTTCGCAGAGTGTGCTGCCTTCGCACGGAGTGCTGCCATCGCAGGGTGTGCTGCCTTCGCAGGGAGTGCTGCCTTCGCAAGGGGTGGTGCCTACGCATGTAGTGCTGCCTTCGCACGGAGTGCTGCCTTTGCAAGGAGTGCTGCCTTCGCACGGAGTGCAGCCTTTGCACATAGTGCTGCCTTCGCAAGGAGTGCTGCCTTCGCAAGGAGTGCTGCCTTCGCAAGGAGTGCTGCCTTCGCAAGGAGTGCTGCCTTCGCAAGGAGTGCTGCCTTCGCAAGGAGTGCTGCCTTCGCAAGGAGTGCTGCCTTCGCAAGGAGTGCTACCCTTGCAAGGACTGCTGCCTATGCAAGAAGTACTGCCTTCGCAAGGAGTGCTGCCTTCGCAAGGAGACCTGCCTTCGCAAGGAGTGCTCCCTTCTTAAGGAGGGCTGCCTTCGCAGGGAGTGCTGCCTTCGCACAGAGTGCTGCCTTCGCACGAAGTGCTGCCATTGCACGAAGTGCTGCCTTCGCACGGAGTGCAGCCATTGCACGTAGTGCTGCCTTCATACTGAGTGCTGCTTTCACAAAGAGTGCTGCCTTCGCACGGAGTGTTGCCTCTGCACAGAGTGTTGCCTTGGTCAGAATGCTGCCTTCACAAGGAGTGCTGCCTTCACAAGGAGTGCTGCCTTTGCAAGGAGTATTGCCTTCGCAAGGAGTGCTGCCTTCGCAAGGAAAACTGCCTTCACTAGGAGTGCTAACTTCGCTAGGAGTGCTGCCTTCGGCAGGGGTGGTCCTTCGCACGGAGTGCTGCCCTCGCTAGGAGTGCTGCCTTCGCACGTAGTGCTGCCTCGGCACAGAGTGCTGCCTTCGCAAGGAGTGCTGCCTTCGCAAGGAGTGCTGCCTTCGCAAGGAGTGCTGCCTTCGCAAGGTGTGCTTCCTTCGCAAGGAGTGCTGCCTTCGCAAGGAGTGCTGCCTTCGCAAGGAGTGCAGCCTTCGCAAGGAGTGCTGCCTTCGCAAGGAGTGCTGCCTTCGCAAGGAGTGCTGCCTTCGCAAGGAGTGCTGCCTTCGCAAGGAGTGCTGCCTTCGGAGGGAGTGCTGCCTTCGCAGGGAGTGCTGCCTTCGCAAGGAGTGCTGCCTTTGCAGGGAGTGCTGCCTTTGCAGGGAGTGCTGCCTACGCAGGGAGTGCTGCCTTCGCAAGGGGTGGTGCCTACGCATGTAGTGCTCCCTTCGCACGGAGTGCTGCCTTTGGAAGGAGTGCTGCCTTCGCACGCAGTGCAGTCGTTGCACATAGTGCTGTCTTCACAAGGAGTGCTGCCTTTGCACAGCGTGCTGCCTTCGCAAGGAGTGCTGCCTTCGCAAGGAGTGCTGCCTTCGCAAGGAGTGCTGCCTTCGCAAGGAGTGCTGCCTTCGCATGGAGTGCTGCCTTCGCATGGAGTGCTGCCTTCGCAAGGACTGCTGCCTTCGCAAGGAGTGCTGCCTTCGCAAGGAGTGCTGCCTTCGCAAGGCGTGCTGCCTTCGCAAGGAGTGCTGCCTTCGCAAGGAGTGCTGCCTTCGCAAGGAGTGCTGCCTTCACAAGGAGTGCTGCCTTCGCAAGGAGTGCTGCCTTCGCAAGGATTGCTGCGTTCGCAGGGAGTGCTGCCTTCGCACGGAGTGCTGCCTTCGCACGGAGTGCTGCCTTCGCACGGAGTGCTGCCTTCGCACGGAGTGCTGCTTTCCACGGAGTGCTGCCTTCCACGGAGTGCTGCCTTCGCAGAGTGTGCTGCCTCCGCACTGAGTGCTGCCTTTGCACAAAGTGCTGCCTTCGCAGGGAGTGCTGCCTCCGCAGGGAGTGCTGCCTTTGCAGGGAGTGCTGCCTTTGCAGGGAGTGCTGCCTTCGCAGGGAGTGCTGCCTTTGCATGGAGTACTGCCTCGGCACAGAGTGCTGCCTTCGCAAGGAGTGCTGCCTTCGCAGGGAGTGCTGCCTTCGCAAGGAGTGCTTCCTTCGCAAGGAGTGCTGCCTTCGCAAGGAGTGCTGCCTTCGCAAGGAGTGCTGCCTTCGCATGGAGTGCTGCCTTCGCAAGGAGCGCTGCCTTCGCAAGGAGTGCTGCCTTCGCAAGGAGTGCTGCCTTCGCAAGGAGTGCTGCCTTCGCAAGGAGTAATGCCTTCGCAAGGAGTGCTGCCTTCGCAAGGAGTGCCGCCTTCGCAAGGAGTGCCGCCTTCGCAAGGAGTGCCGCCATCGTAAGGAGTGCTGCGTTCGCAGGGAGTGCTGCGTTCGCAGGGAGTGCTGTCTTCGCACGGAGTGCTGCCTTCGCACGGAGTGCTGCCTTCCACGGAGTGCTGCCTTCGCAGAGTGTGCTGCCATAGCAGGGAGTGCTGCCATCGCAGGGAGTGCTGCCTTCGCAGAGAGTGCTGCCTTCGCAAGGGGTGGTGCCTATGCATGTAGGTCTGCCTTCGCACGGAGTGCTGCCTTTGCAAGGAGTGCTGCCTTTGCACGAAGTGCAGCCTTTGCACATAGTGCTGTCTTCGCACAGAGTGCTGCCTTCGCACAGAGTCCTGCCTTCGCAAGGAGAGCTGCCTTCGCAAGGAGTGCTGCCTTCGCAAGGAGTGCTGGCTTCGCAAGGAGTGCTGGCTTCGCAAGGAGTGCTGCCTTCGCACGGAGTGCTGCCTTCGCAAGGAGTGCTGCCTTCGCAAGGAGTGCTGCCTTCGCACGGAGTGCTGCCTTCGCACGGAGTGCTGCCTTCGCACGGAGTGCTGCCTTCGCACGGAGTGCTGCCTTCGCACGGAGTGCTGCCTTCGCACGGTGTGCTGCCTTCGCACGGAGTGCTGCCTTCGCACGGAGTGCTGCCTTCGCAGAGTGTGCTGATATCGCAGGGAGTGCTGCCATCGCAGGGAGTGCTGCCTTCGCAGGGAGTGCTGCCTTCGCAAGGGGTGGTGCCTATGCATGTAAGTCTGCCTTCGCTCGGAGTGCTGCCTTTGCAAGGAGTGCTGCCTTTGCACGAAGTGCAGCCTTTGCACATAGTGCTGTCTTCGCACGGAGTGCTGCCTTCGCACAGAGTCCTGCCTTCGCAAGGAGAGCTGCCTTCGCAAGGAGTGCTGCCTTCGCAAGGAGTGCTGGCTTCGCAAGGAGTACTGCCTTCGCACGGAGTGCTGCCTTCGCAAGGAGTGCTGCCTTCGCACGGAGTGCTGCCTTCGCACGGAGTGCTGCCTTCGCACGGAGTGCTGCCTTCGCACGGAGTGCTGCCTTCCCAGGGAGTGCTGCCTTCGCAGGGAGTGCTGCCTTTGCAGCGAGTGCTGCCTTTGCAGGGAGTGCTGCCTTCGCAAGGAGTGCTGCCTTTGCATGGAGTGCTGCCTCAGCACAGAGTGCTGCCTTCGCAAGGAGTGCTGCCTTCGCAAGGAGTGCTGCCTTCGCAAGGAGTGCTGCCTTCGCAAGGAGTGCTGCCTTCGCAAGGAGTGCTGCCTTCGCAAGGAGTGCTGCCTTCGCAAGGAGTGCTGCCTTCGCAAGGAGTGCTGCCTACGCAAGGAGTGCTGCCTTCGCAAGGAGTGCTGCCTTCGCAAGGAGTGCTGCCTTCGGAGGGAGTGCTGCCTTTGCAGGGAGTGCTGCCTTCGCAGGGAGTGCTGCCTTCGCAAGGGGTGGTGCCTACGCACGTAGTGCTGCCTTCGCACGGAGTGCTGCCTTTGCAAGGAGTGCTGCCTTCGCACGGAGTGCAGCCTTTGCACATAGTGCTGCCTTCGCAAGGAGTGCTGCCCTTGCAAGGAGTGCTGCCTATGCAAGGAGTACTGCCTTCGCAAGGAGTGCTGCCTTCGCAAGGAGACCTGCCTTCGCAAGGAGTGCTCCCTTCTCAAGGAGGGCTGCCTTCGCAGGGAGTGCTGCCTTTGCACAGAGTGCTGCCTTCGCACGATGTGCTGCCATTGCACGAAGTGCTGCCTTCGCACGGAGTGCAGCCTTTGCACGTAGTGCTGCCTTCATACTGAGTGCTGCTTTCACAAAGAGTGCTGCCTTCGCACGGAGTGTTGCCTCTGCACAGAGTGTTGCCTTGGTCAGAGTGCTGCCTTCACAAGGAGTGCTGCCTTCACAAGGAGTGCTGCCTTTGCAAGGAGTATTGCCTTCGCAAGGAGTGCTGCCTTCGCAAGGAAAACTGCCTTCGCCAGGAGTGCTAACTTCGCTAGGAGTGCTGCCTTCGGCAGGGGTGGTCCTTCGCACGGAGTGCTGCCCTCGCTAGGAGTGCTGCCTTCTCACGTAGTGCTGCCTCGGCACAGAGTGCTGCCTTCGCAAGGAGTGCTGCCTTCGCAAGGAGTGCTGCCTTCGCAAGGAGTGCTGCCTTCGCAAGGAGTGCTGCCTTCGCAAGGAGTGCTGCCTTCGCAAGGAGTGCTGCCTTCGCAAGGAGTTCTGCCTTCGCAAGGAGTGCTGCCTTCGCAAGGAGTGCTGAATTCGCAAGGAGTGCTGCCTTCGCAAGGAGTCCTGCCTTCGCAAGGAGTGCTGCCTTCGCAAGGAGTGCTGCCTTCGCAAGGAGTGCTGCCTTTGCAAGGAGTGCTGCCTTCGCAAGGAGTGCTGCCTTCGCAAGGAGTGCTGCCTTCGCAAGGAGTGCTGCCTTCGCAAGGAGTGCTGCCTTCGCAAGGGGTGCTGCCTTCGCAAGGGGTGCTGCCTTCGCAAGGAGTGCTGCCTTCGCAAGGAGTGCTGCCTTCGCAAGGAGTGCTGCCTTCGCAAGGAGTGCTGCCTTCGCAAGGAGTTCTGCCTTCGCAAGGAGTGCTGCGTTTGCAAGGAGTGCTGCCTTCGCCAGGAGTGCTGCCTTTGCAAGGAGTGCTGCCTTTGCAAGGAGTGCTGCCTTCTCAAGGAGTGCTGCCTTCGCAAGGAGTGCTGCCTTCGCAAGGAAAGCTGCCTTCGCAAGGAGTGCTGCCTTCGCAGGGAGTGCTGCCTTCGCAAGGGGTGGTGCCTACGCATGTAGTGCTGCCTTCGCACGGAGTGCTTCCTTTGGAAGGAGTGCTGCCTTCGCACGGAGTGCAGTCTTTGCACATAGTGCTGTCTTCACAAGGAGTGCTGCCTTTGCACAGAGTGCTGCCTTCGCAAGGAGTGCTGCCTTTGCAAGGAGTGCTGCCTTCGCAAGGAGTGCTGCCTTCGCAAGGAGTGCTGCCTTCGCATGGAGTGCTGCCTACGCAAGGAATGCTGCCTTCGCAAGGAGTGCTGCCTTCGCAAGGACTGCTGCCTTCGCAAGGAGTGCTGCCTTCGCAAGGAGTGCTGCCTTCGCAAGGAGTGCTGCCTTCGCAAGGAGTGCTGCCTTCGCAAGGAGTGCTGCGTTCGCAGGGAGTGCTGCGTTCGCAGGGAGTGCTGCCTTCGCACGGAGTGCTGCCTTCGCACGGAGTGCTGCCTTCGCACGGAGTGCTGCCTTCGCACGGAGTGCTGCCTTCCACGGAGTGCTGCCTTCACAGAGTGTGCTGCCTTCGCACGGAGTGCTGCCATCGCAGGGAGTGCTGCCTTCGCAGGGAGTGCTGCCTTCGCAAGGGGTGGTGCCTACGCATGTAGGTCTGCCTTCGCACGGAGTGCTGCCTTTGCAAGGAGTGCTGCCTTTGCACGAAGTGCAGCCTTTGCACATAGTGCTGTCTTTGCACGGAGTGCTGCCTTCACACAGAGTGCTGCCTTCGCAAGGAGTGCTGCCTTCGCAGGGAGTGCTGCCTTCGCAAGGAGTGCTTCCTTCGCAAGGAGTGCTGCCTTCGCAAGGAGTGCTGCCTTCGCAAGGAGTGCTGCCTTCGCATGGAGTGCTGCCTTCGCAAGGAGCGCTGCCTTCGCAAGGAGTGCTGCCTTCGCAAGGAGTGCTGCCTTCGCAAGGAGTGCTGCCTTCGCAAGGAGTAATGCCTTCGCAAGGAGTGCTGCCTTCGCAAGGAGTGCCGCCTTCGCAAGGAGTGCCGCCTTCGCAAGGAGTGCCGCCATCGTAAGGAGTGCTGCGTTCGCAGGGAGTGCTGCGTTCGCAGGGAGTGCTGTCTTCGCACGGAGTGCTGCCTTCGCACGGAGTGCTGCCTTCCACGGAGTGCTGCCTTCGCAGAGTGTGCTGCCATAGCAGGGAGTGCTGCCATCGCAGGGAGTGCTGCCTTCGCAGAGAGTGCTGCCTTCGCAAGGGGTGGTGCCTATGCATGTAGGTCTGCCTTCGCACGGAGTGCTGCCTTTGCAAGGAGTGCTGCCTTTGCACGAAGTGCAGCCTTTGCACATAGTGCTGTCTTCGCACAGAGTGCTGCCTTCGCACAGAGTCCTGCCTTCGCAAGGAGAGCTGCCTTCGCAAGGAGTGCTGCCTTCGCAAGGAGTGCTGGCTTCGCAAGGAGTGCTGGCTTCGCAAGGAGTGCTGCCTTCGCACGGAGTGCTGCCTTCGCAAGGAGTGCTGCCTTCGCAAGGAGTGCTGCCTTCGCACGGAGTGCTGCCTTCGCACGGAGTGCTGCCTTCGCACGGAGTGCTGCCTTCGCACGGAGTGCTGCCTTCGCACGGAGTGCTGCCTTCGCACGGTGTGCTGCCTTCGCACGGAGTGCTGCCTTCGCACGGAGTGCTGCCTTCGCAGAGTGTGCTGATATCGCAGGGAGTGCTGCCATCGCAGGGAGTGCTGCCTTCGCAGGGAGTGCTGCCTTCGCAAGGGGTGGTGCCTATGCATGTAAGTCTGCCTTCGCTCGGAGTGCTGCCTTTGCAAGGAGTGCTGCCTTTGCACGAAGTGCAGCCTTTGCACATAGTGCTGTCTTCGCACGGAGTGCTGCCTTCGCACAGAGTCCTGCCTTCGCAAGGAGAGCTGCCTTCGCAAGGAGTGTTGCCTTCGCAAGGAGTGCTGGCTTCGCAAGGAGTACTGCCTTCGCACGGAGTGCTGCCTTCGCAAGGAGTGCTGCCTTCGCACGGAGTGCTGCCTTCGCACGGAGTGCTGCCTTCGCACGGAGTGCTGCCTTCGCTCGGAGTGCTGCCTTCCCAGGGAGTGCTGCCTTCGCAGGGAGTGCTGCCTTTGCAGCGAGTGCTGCCTTTGCAGGGAGTGCTGCCTTCGCAAGGAGTGCTGCCTTTGCATGGAGTGCTGCCTCAGCACAGAGTGCTGCCTTCGCAAGGAGTGCTGCCTTCGCAAGGAGTGCTGCCTTCGCAAGGAGTGCTGCCTTCGCAAGGAGTGCTGCCTTCGCAAGGAGTGCTGCCTTCGCAAGGAGTGCTGCCTTCGCAAGGAGTGCTGCCTTCGCAAGGAGTGCTGCCTTCGCAAGGAGTGCTGCCTTCGCAAGGAGTGCTGCCTTCGCAAGGAGTGCTGCCTTCGGAGGGAGTGCTGCCTTTGCAGGGAGTGCTGCCTTCGCAGGGAGTGCTGCCTTCGCAAGGGGTGGTGCCTACGCACGTAGTGCTGCCTTCGCACGGAGTGCTGCCTTTGCAAGGAGTGCTGCCTTCGCACGGAGTGCAGCCTTTGCACATAGTGCTGCCTTCGCAAGGAGTGCTGCCCTTGCAAGGAGTGCTGCCTATGCAAGGAGTACTGCCTTCGCAAGGAGTGCTGCCTTCGCAAGGAGACCTGCCTTCGCAAGGAGTGCTCCCTTCTCAAGGAGGGCTGCCTTCGCAGGGAGTGCTGCCTTTGCACAGAGTGCTGCCTTCGCACGAAGTGCTGCCATTGCACGAAGTGCTGCCTTCGCACGGAGTGCAGCCTTTGCACGTAGTGCTGCCTTCATACTGAGTGCTGCTTTCACAAAGAGTGCTGCCTTCGCACGGAGTGTTGCCTCTGCACAGAGTGTTGCCTTTGTCAGAGTGCTGCCTTCACAAGGAGTGCTGCCTTCACAAGGAGTGCTGCCTTTGCAAGGAGTATTGCCTTCGCAAGGAGTGCTGCCTTCGCAAGGAAAACTGCCTTCGCCAGGAGTGCTAACTTCGCTAGGAGTGCTGCCTTCGGCAGGGGTGGTCCTTCGCACGGAGTGCTGCCCTCGCTAGGAGTGCTGCCTTCTCACGTAGTGCTGCCTCGGCACAGAGTGCTGCCTTCGCAAGGAGTGCTGCCTTCGCAAGGAGTGCTGCCTTCGCAAGGAGTGCTGCCTTCGCAAGGAGTGCTGCCTTCGCAAGGAGTGCTGCCTTCGCAAGGAGTGCTGCCTTCGCAAGGAGTTCTGCCTTCGCAAGGAGTGCTGCCTTCGCAAGGAGTGCTGAATTCGCAAGGAGTGCTGCCTTCGCAAGGAGTCCTGCCTTCGCAAGGAGTGCTGCCTTCGCAAGGAGTGCTGCCTTCGCAAGGAGTGCTGCCTTTGCAAGGAGTGCTGCCTTCGCAAGGAGTGCTGCCTTCGCAAGGAGTGCTGCCTTCGCAAGGAGTGCTGCCTTCGCAAGGAGTGCTGCCTTCGCAAGGGGTGCTGCCTTCGCAAGGGGTGCTGCCTTCGCAAGGAGTGCTGCCTTCGCAAGGAGTGCTGCCTTCGCAAGGAGTGCTGCCTTCGCAAGGAGTGCTGCCTTCGCAAGGAGTTCTGCCTTCGCAAGGAGTGCTGCGTTTGCAAGGAGTGCTGCCTTCGCCAGGAGTGCTGCCTTTGCAAGGAGTGCTGCCTTTGCAAGGAGTGCTGCCTTCTCAAGGAGTGCTGCCTTCGCAAGGAGTGCTGCCTTCGCAAGGAAAGCTGCCTTCGCAAGGAGTGCTGCCTTCGCAGGGAGTGCTGCCTTCGCAAGGGGTGGTGCCTACGCATGTAGTGCTGCCTTCGCACGGAGTGCTTCCTTTGGAAGGAGTGCTGCCTTCGCACGGAGTGCAGTCTTTGCACATAGTGCTGTCTTCACAAGGAGTGCTGCCTTTGCACAGAGTGCTGCCTTCGCAAGGAGTGCTGCCTTTGCAAGGAGTGCTGCCTTCGCAAGGAGTGCTGCCTTCGCAAGGAGTGCTGCCTTCGCATGGAGTGCTGCCTACGCAAGGAATGCTGCCTTCGCAAGGAGTGCTGCCTTCACAAGGACTGCTGCCTTCGCAAGGAGTGCTGCCTTCGCAAGGAGTGCTGCCTTCGCAAGGAGTGCTGCCTTCGCAAGGAGTGCTGCCTTCGCAAGGAGTGCTGCGTTCGCAGGGAGTGCTGCGTTCGCAGGGAGTGCTGCCTTCGCACGGAGTGCTGCCTTCGCACGGAGTGCTGCCTTCGCACGGAGTGCTGCCTTCGCACGGAGTGCTGCCTTCCACGGAGTGCTGCCTTCACAGAGTGTGCTGCCTTCGCACGGAGTGCTGCCATCGCAGGGAGTGCTGCCTTCGCAGGGAGTGCTGCCTTCGCAAGGGGTGGTGCCTACGCATGTAGGTCTGCCTTCGCACGGAGTGCTGCCTTTGCAAGGAGTGCTGCCTTTGCACGAAGTGCAGCCTTTGCACATAGTGCTGTCTTTGCACGGAGTGCTGCCTTCACACAGAGTGCTGCCTTCGCAAGGAGTGCTGCCTTCGCACGGAGTGCTGGCTTCGCAAGGAGTGCTGCCTTCACACGGAGTGCTGCCTTCGCACGGACTGCTGTCTTCGCACGGAGTGCTGCCTTCGCACGGAGTGCTGCCTTCGCACGGAGTGCTGCCTTCGCACGGAGTGCTGCCTTCGCACGGTGTGCTGCCTTCGCACGGAGTGCTGCCTTCGCACGGAGTGCTGCCTTCGCACGGAGTGCTGCCTTCCACGGAGTGCTGCCTTCGCAGAGTGTGCTGCCTTCGCACTGAGTGCTGCCTTTACACAGAGTGCTGCCTTTGGAAGGAGTGCTGCCTTCGCACGGAGTGCAGTCTTTGCACATAGTGCTGTCTTCACAAGGAGTGCTGCCTTTGCACAGAGTGCTGCCTTCGCAAAAAGTGCTGCCTTTGCAAGGAGTGCTGCCTTCGCAAGGAGTGCTGCCTTCGCAAGGAGTGCTGCCTTCGCATGGAGTGCTGCCTACGCAAGGAGTGCTGCCTTCGCAAGGAATGCTGCCTTCGCAAGGAGTGCTGCCTTCGCAAGGAGTGCTGCCTTCGCAAGGAGTGCTGCCTTCGCAAGGAGTGCTGCGTTCGCAGGGAGTGCTGCGTTCGCAGGGAGTGCTGCCTTCGCACGGAGTCCTGCCTTCGCACGGAGTGCTGCCTTCGCACAAAGTGCTGCCTTCGCACGGAGTGCTGCCTTCCACGGAGTGCTGCCTTCGCAGAGTGTGCTGCCTTCGCATGGAGTGCTGCCATCGCAGGGTGTGCTGCCTTCGCAGGGAGTGCTGCCTTCGCAAGGGGTGGTGCCTACGCATGTAGGTCTGCCTTCGCACGGAGTGCTGCCTTTGCAAGGAGTGCTGCCTTTGCACGAAGTGCAGCCTTTGCACATAGTGCTGTCTTCGCACGGAGTGCTGCCTTCACACAGAGTGCTGCCTTCGCATGGAGTGTTGCCTTCGCAAGGAGTGCTGGCTTCGCAAGGAGTGCTGCCTTCGCACGGAGTGCTGGCTTCGCAAGGAGTGCTGCCTTCGCACGGAGTGCTGCCTTCGCACGGACTGCTGCCTTCGCACGGAGTTCTGCCTTCGCACGGAGTGCTGCCTTCGCACGGAGTGCTGCCTTCGCACGGAGTGCTGCCTTCGCACGGAGTGCTGCCTTCGCACGGAGTGCTGCCTTCGCACGGAGTGCTGCCTTCGCACGGTGTGCTTCCTTCGCACGGAGTGCTGCCTTCGTACGGAGTGCTGCCTTCGCACGGAGTGCTGCCTTCCACGGAGTGCTGCCTTCGCAGAGTGTGCTGCCTTCACACTGAGTGCTGCCTTTGCACAGAGTGCTGCCTTCGCAGGGAGTGCTGCCTTCGCAGGGATTGCTGCCTTTGCAGCGAGTGCTGCCTTTGCAGGGAGTGCTGCCTTCGCAGGGAGTGCTGCCTTTGCATGGAGTGCTGCCTCGGCACAGAGTGCTGCCTTCGCAAGGAGTGCTGCCTTTGCAAGGAGTGCTGCCTTCGCAAGGAGTGCTACCTTCGCAAGGAGTGCTGCCTTCGCAAGGAGTGCTGCCTTCGCAAGGAGTGCTGCCTTCGCAAGGAGTGCTGCCTTCGCAAGGAGTGCTGCCTTCGCAAGGAGTGCTGAATTCGCAAGGACTGCTGCCTTCGGAGGGAGTGCTGCCTTCGAAGGGAGTGCTGCCTTCGCAAGGAGTGCTGCCTTCGCAAGGAGTGCTGCCTTCGGAGGGAGTGCTGCCTTCGCAAGGAGTGCTGCCTTCGCAAGGAGTGCTGCCTTCGCAAGGAGTGTTGCCTTTGCAAGGAGTGCTGCCTTTGCAAGGAGTGCTGCCTTCGCAAGGAGTGCTGCCTTCGCAAGGAGTGCTGCCTTCACAGGGAGTGCAGCCTTCGCAAGGAGTGGTGCTCTCGCAAGGAGTGGTGCTCTCGCAAGGAGTCCTGCCTTCGAAGGGAGTGCTGCCTTTGCAAGGAGTGCTGCCTTCGCAAGGAGTGCTGCCTTCGCAAGGAGTGCTGCGTTCGCAAGGTATGCTGCGCTCGCAGGGAGTGCTGCGTTCGCAGGGAATGCTGCCTTCGCACGGAGTGCTGCCCTCGCACGGAGTGCTGCCTTCCACGGAGTGCTGCCTTCGCAGAGTGTGCTGCCTTCGCACGGAGTGCTGCCATCGCAGGGAGTGCTGCCTTCACAGGGAGTGCTGCCTTCGCAAGGGGTGGTGCCTACGCATGTAGGTCTGCCTTTGCACGGAGTGCTGCCTTTGCAAGGAGTGCTGCATTCGCACGAAGTGCAGCCTTTGCACATAGTGCTGTCTTCGTAGTGAGTGCTGCCTTCGCACAGAGTGCTGCCTTCGCAAGGAGTGCTGCCTTCGCAAGGAGTGCTGCCTTCGCAAGGAGTGTTGGCTTCGCAAGGAGTGCTGCCTTCGCACGAAGTGCTGCCTTCGCAAGGAGTGCTGCCTTCGCACGGAGTGCTGCCTTCGCACGGAGTGCTGCCTTCGCACGGAGTGCTGCTTTCGCACGGAGTGCTGCCTTCGCACGGAGTGCTGCCTTCGCACGGAGTGCTGCCTTCGCACGGAGTACTGCCTTCGCACGGAGTGCTGCCTTCGCAAGGAGTGCTGCTTTCGCACGGAGTGCTGCCTTCCAAGGAGTGCTGCCTTCGCAGAGTGTGCTGCCTTCGCACTGAGTGCTGCCTTTGCACAGAGTGCTGCCTTCGCAGGGAGTGCTGCCTTCGCAGGGAGTGCTGCCTTCGCAAGGAGTGCTGCCTTCGCAAGGAGTGCTGCCTTCGCAAGGAGTGCAGCCTTCGCAAGGAGTGCTGCCTTCGCAAGGAGTGCTGCCTTCGCAAGGAGTGCTGCCTTCGCAAGGAGTGCTGCCTTCGCAAGGAGTGCTGCCCTTGCAAGGAGTGCTGCCTATGCAAGGAGTACCCCCTTCGCAAGGAGTGCTGCCTTCGCAAGTAGACCTGCCTTCGCAAGGAGTGCTCCCTTCTCAAGGAGGGCTGCCTTCGCAGGGAGTGCTGCCTTCGCACAGAGTGCTGCCTTCGCACGAAGTGCTGCCATTGCACGAAGTCCTGCCTTCGCATGGAGTGCAGCCTTTGCACGTAGTGCTGCCTTCACACTGAGTGCTGCCTTCACAAAGAGTGCTGCCTTCGCACGGAGTGTTGCCTCTGCACAGAGCGTTGCCTTGGCACAGAGTGCTGCCTTCACAAGGAGTGCTGCCTTCACAAGGAGTGCTGCCTTTGCAAGGAGTGCTGCCTTCGCAAGGAGTGCTGCCTTCGCAAGGAGTGCTGCCTTCGCAAGGAGTGCTGCCTTCGCAAGGAGTGCTGCCTTCGCAAGGAGTGCTGCCTTCGCAAGGAGTGCTGCCTTCGCAAGGAGTGCTGCCTTCGCAAGGAGTGCTGCCTTCGCAAGGAGTGCTGCCTTCGCAAGGAGTGCTGCATTTGCAAGGAGTGCTGCCTTCGCAAGGAGTGCTGCCTTCGGAGGGAGTGCTGCCGTTGCAGGGAGTGCTGCCTTTGCAGGGAGTGCTGCCTACACAGGGAGTGCTGCCTTCGCAAGGGGTGGTGCCTACGCATGTAGTGCTGCCTTCGCACGGAGTGCTGCCTTTGCAAGGAGTGCTGCCTTCGCACGGTGTGCAGCCTTTGCACATAGTGCTGTCTATGCATGGAGTGCTGCCTTTGCACAGAGTGCTGCCTTCACAAGGAGTGCTGCCTTCGCAAGGAGTGCTGCCTTCGCAAGGAGTGCTGCCTTCGCAAGGGGTGCTGCCTTCGCAAGGAGTGCTGCCTTCGCAAGGAGTGCTGCCTTCGCAAGTAGTGCTGCCTTAGCAAGGAGTGCTGCCTTCGCAATGAGTGCTGCCTTTGCAAGGAGTGCTGCCTTTGCAAGGAGTGCTGCCTTCGCAAGGAGTGCTGCCTCCTCAAGGAGTGTTGCCTTTGCAAGGAGTGCTGCCTTTGCAACAAGTGCTGCCTTCGCAAGGAGTGCTGCCTTCGCAAGGAGTGCTGCCTTCGCAAGGGAAGCTGCCTTCGCAAGGAGTGCTGCCTTCGCAGGGACTGCAGCCATCGCAAGGAGTGGTGCTCTCGCAAGGAGTGGTGTTCTCGCTAGGAGTCCTGCCTTCACTGGGAGTGCTGCCTTCGCAAGGAGTGCTGCCTTTGCATGGAGTGCTGCCTTCGCACGGAGTGCTGCCTTCGCACGGAGTGCTTCCTTCGCACGGAGTGCTGCCTTCGCATGGAGTGCTGCCTTCGCACAGAGTGCTGCCTTCCACGGAGTACTGCCTTCGCAGAGTGTGCTGCCTTCGCACTGAGTGCTGCCTTTGCACAGAGTGCTGCCTTCTACGGGAGGACTGCCTTCGCAGGGAGTGCTGCCTTTGCAGGGAGTGCTGCCTTTGCAGGGAGTGCTGCCTTCACAGGGAGTGCTGCCTTTCCATTGAGTGCTGCCTCGGCACAGAGTGCTGCCTTCGCAAGGAGTGCTGCCTTCGCAAGGAGTGCTGCCTTCGCAAGGAGTGCTGCCTTCGCAAGGAGTGCTGCCTTCGCAAGGAGTGCTGCCTTCGCAAGGAGTGCTGCCTTTGCGAGGAGTGCTGCCTTCGCAATGAGTGCTGCCTTCGCAAGGAGTGCTGCCTTCGCAAGGAGTGCTGCCTTCGCAAGGAGTGCTGCCTTCGCAACGAGTGCTGCCTTCACACGGAGTGCCGCCTTCGCACGGAGTGCTGCCTTCGCACGGAGTGCTGCCTTCACACGGAGTGCTGCCTTCGCACGGAGTGCTGCCTTCGCACGGAGTGCTGCCTTCGCACGGAGTGCTGCCTTCGCACGGAGTGCTGCCTTCGCACGGAGTGCTGCCTTCGCACGGAGTGCTGCCTTCCACGGAGTGCTGCCTTCGCAGGGAGTGCTGCCTTCGCAAGGGGTGGTGCCTATGCATGTAGGTCTGCCTTCGCACCGAGTGCTGCCTTTGCAAGGAGTGCTGCCTTCGCAAGGAGTGCTGCCTTCGCAAGGAGCGCTGGCTTCGCAAGGAGTGCTGCCTTCGCACGGAGTGCTGCCTTCGCAAGGAGTGCTGCCTTCACACGGAGTGCCGCCTTCGCACGGAGTGCTGCCTTCGCAAGGAGTGCTGCCTTCGCAAGGAGTGCTGCCTTCGCAAGGAGTGCTGCCTTCGCAAGGAGTGCTGCCTTCGCAAGGAGTGCTGCCTTCGGAGGGAGTGCTGCCTTTGCAGGGAGTGCTGCCTTCGCAAGGAGTGCTGCCTTTGCAGGGAGTGCTGCCTTCGCAAGGAGTGCTGCCTTTGCAGGGAGTGCTGCCTTTGCAGGGAGTGCTGCCTACGCAGGGAGTGCTGCCTTCGCAAGGAGTGCTGCCTTCGCAAGGGGTGCTGCCTTCGCAAGGAGTGCTGCCTTCGCAAGGAGTGCTGCCTTCGCAAGGAGTGCTGCCTTCGCAAGGAGTGCTGCCTACGCAAGGAGTACTGCCTTCGCAAGGAGTGCTGCCTTCGCAAGGAGACCTGCCTTAGCAAGGAGTGCTCCCTTCTCAAGGTGGGCTGCCTTCGCAGGGAGTGCTGCCTTTGCACAGAGTGCTGCCTTCGCACGAAGTGCTGAAATTGCACGAAGTGCTGCCTTCGCACGGAGTGCAGCCTTTGCACGTAGTGCTGCCTTCACACTGAGTGCTTCCTTCACAAAGAGTGCTGCCTTCGCACGGATTGTTGCCTCTGCACAGAGTGTTGCCTTGGCACAGAGTGCTGCCTTCACAAGGAGTGCTGCCTTCACAAGGAGTGCTGCCTTTGCAAGGAGTGCTGCCTTCGCAAGGAGTGCTGCCTTCGCAAGGAGAACTGCCATCGCTAGGAGTGCTAACTTCGCTAGGAGTGCTGCCTTCGCAGGGAGTGCAGCCTTTGGCAGGGGTGGTTCTTCGCACGGAGTGCTGCCCTCGCTAGGAGTGCTGCCTTCGCACGTAGTGCTGCCTCGGCACAGAGTGCTGCCTTCGCAAGGAGTGCTGCCTTCGCAAGGAGTGCTGCCTCCGCAAGGAGTGCTTCCTTCGCAAGGAGTGCTGCCTTCGCATGGAGTGCTGCCTTCGCAAGGAGTGCTGCCTTCGCAAGGAGTGTTGCCTTCGCAAGGAGTGCTGCCTTCGCAAGGAGTGCTGCCTTCGCAAGGAGTGCTGCCTTCGCAAGGAGTGCTGCCTTCGCAAGGAGTGCTGCTTTCGCAAGGAGTGCTGCCTTCGCAAGGAGTGCTGCCTTCGGAGGGAGTGCTAACTTTGCAGGGAGTGCTGCCTTTGCAGGGAGTGCTGCCTACGCAGGGAGTGCTGCCTTCGCAAGGGGTGGTGTTTACGCATGTGGTGCTGCCTTCGCACGGAGTGCTGCCTTTGCAAGGAGTGCTGCCTTCGCACGGAGTGCAGCCTTTGCACATAGTGCTGTCTTCACATGGAGATCTGCCTTTGCACAGAGTGCTGCTTCGCAAGGAGTGCTGCCTTCGCAAGGAGTGCTGCCTTCGCAAGGAGTGCTGCCTTCGCAAGGAGTGCTGCCTTCGCAAGGAGTGCTGCCTTCGCAAGGAGTGCTGCCTTCGCAAGGAGTGCTGCCTTCGCAAGGAGTGTTGCCTTTGCAAGGAGTGCTGCCTTTGCAAGGAGTGCTGCCTTCGCAAGGAGTGCTGCCTTCGCAAGGAGTGCTGCCTACGCAAGGAAAGCTGCCTTCGCAAGGAGTGCTGCCTTCGCAGGGAGTGCAGCCTTCGCAAGGAGTGGTGCTCTCGAAAGGAGTCCTGCCTTCGCAGGGAGTGCTGCCTTCGCAAGGAGTGCTGCCTTCGCAAGGAGTGCTGCGTTCGCAAGGAGTGCTGCGTTCGCAGGGAGTGCTGCGTTCGCAGGGAGTGCTGCCTTCGCACGGAGTGCTGCCTTCGCACGGAGTGCTGCCTTCCGCGGAGTGCTGCCTTCGCAGAGTGTGCTGCCTTCGCACGGAGTGCTGCCTTCGCAGGGAGTGCTGCCTTCGCAAGGGGTGGTGCCTATGCATGTAGGTCTGCCTTCGCACCGAGTGCTGCCTTTGCAAGGAGTGCTGCCTTCGCACGAAGTGCAGCCTTTGCACATAGTGCTGTCTTCACACAGAGTGCTGCCTTCGCACAGAGTGCTGGCTTCGCAAGGAGTGCTGCCTTCGCAAGGAGTGCTGCCTTCGCAAGGAGCGCTGGCTTCGCAAGGAGTGCTGCCTTCGCACGGAGTGCTGCCTTCGCAAGGAGTGCTGCCTTCACACGGAGTGCCGCCTTCGCACGGAGTGCTGCCTTCGCACGGAGTGCTGCCTTCACACGGAGTGCTGCCTTCGCACGGAGTGCTGCCTTCGCACGGAGTGCTGCCTTCGCACGGAGTGCTGCCTTCGCACGGAGTGCTGCCTTCGCACGGAGTGCTGCCTTCGCACGGAGTGCTGCCTTCCACGGAGTGCTGCCTTCGCAGGGAGTGCTGCCTTCGCAAGGGGTGGTGCCTATGCATGTAGGTCTGCCTTCGCACCGAGTGCTGCCTTTGCAAGGAGTGCTGCCTTCGCAAGGAGTGCTGCCTTCGCAAGGAGCGCTGGCTTCGCAAGGAGTGCTGCCTTCGCACGGAGTGCTGCCTTCGCAAGGAGTGCTGCCTTCACACGGAGTGCCGCCTTCGCACGGAGTGCTGCCTTCGCAAGGAGTGCTGCCTTCACAAGGAGTGCTGCCTTCGCAAGGAGTGCTGCCTTCGCAAGGAGTGCTGCCTTCGCAAGGAGTGCTGCCTTCGGAGGGAGTGCTGCCTTTGCAGGGAGTGCTGCCTTCGCAAGGAGTGCTGCCTTTGCAGGGAGTGCTGCCTTCGCAAGGAGTGCTGCCTTTGCAGGGAGTGCTGCCTTTGCAGGGAGTGCTGCCTACGCAGGGAGTGCTGCCTTCGCAAGGAGTGCTGCCTTCGCAAGGGGTGCTGCCTTCGCAAGGAGTGCTGCCTTCGCAAGGAGTGCTGCCTTCGCAAGGAGTGCTGCCTTCGCAAGGAGTGCTGCCTACGCAAGGAGTACTGCCTTCGCAAGGAGTGCTGCCTTCGCAAGGAGACCTGCCTTAGCAAGGAGTGCTCCCTTCTCAAGGTGGGCTGCCTTCGCAGGGAGTGCTGCCTTTGCACAGAGTGCTGCCTTCGCACGAAGTGCTGAAATTGCACGAAGTGCTGCCTTCGCACGGAGTGCAGCCTTTGCACGTAGTGCTGCCTTCACACTGAGTGCTTCCTTCACAAAGAGTGCTGCCTTCGCACGGATTGTTGCCTCTGCACAGAGTGTTGCCTTGGCACAGAGTGCTGCCTTCACAAGGAGTGCTGCCTTCACAAGGAGTGCTGCCTTTGCAAGGAGTGCTGCCTTCGCAAGGAGTGCTGCCTTCGCAAGGAGAACTGCCATCGCTAGGAGTGCTAACTTCGCTAGGAGTGCTGCCTTCGCAGGGAGTGCAGCCTTTGGCAGGGGTGGTTCTTCGCACGGAGTGCTGCCCTCGCTAGGAGTGCTGCCTTCGCACGTAGTGCTGCCTCGGCACAGAGTGCTGCCTTCGCAAGGAGTGCTGCCTTCGCAAGGAGTGCTGCCTCCGCAAGGAGTGCTTCCTTCGCAAGGAGTGCTGCCTTCGCATGGAGTGCTGCCTTCGCAAGGAGTGCTGCCTTCGCAAGGAGTGTTGCCTTCGCAAGGAGTGCTGCCTTCGCAAGGAGTGCTGCCTTCGCAAGGAGTGCTGCCTTCGCAAGGAGTGCTGCCTTCGCAAGGAGTGCTGCTTTCGCAAGGAGTGCTGCCTTCGCAAGGAGTGCTGCCTTCGGAGGGAGTGCTAACTTTGCAGGGAGTGCTGCCTTTGCAGGGAGTGCTGCCTACGCAGGGAGTGCTGCCTTCGCAAGGGGTGGTGTTTACGCATGTGGTGCTGCCTTCGCACGGAGTGCTGCCTTTGCAAGGAGTGCTGCCTTCGCACGGAGTGCAGCCTTTGCACATAGTGCTGTCTTCACATGGAGATCTGCCTTTGCACAGAGTGCTGCTTCGCAAGGAGTGCTGCCTTCGCAAGGAGTGCTGCCTTCGCAAGGAGTGCTGCCTTCGCAAGGAGTGCTGCCTTCGCAAGGAGTGCTGCCTTCGCAAGGAGTGCTGCCTTCGCAAGGAGTGCTGCCTTCGCAAGGAGTGTTGCCTTTGCAAGGAGTGCTGCCTTTGCAAGGAGTGCTGCCTTCGCAAGGAGTGCTGCCTTCGCAAGGAGTGCTGCCTACGCAAGGAAAGCTGCCTTCGCAAGGAGTGCTGCCTTCGCAGGGAGTGCAGCCTTCGCAAGGAGTGGTGCTCTCGAAAGGAGTCCTGCCTTCGCAGGGAGTGCTGCCTTCGCAAGGAGTGCTGCCTTCGCAAGGAGTGCTGCGTTCGCAAGGAGTGCTGCGTTCGCAGGGAGTGCTGCGTTCGCAGGGAGTGCTGCCTTCGCACGGAGTGCTGCCTTCGCACGGAGTGCTGCCTTCCGCGGAGTGCTGCCTTCGCAGAGTGTGCTGCCTTCGCACGGAGTGCTGCCATCGCAGGGAGTGCTGCCTTCGCAGGGAGTGCTGCCTTCGCAAGGGGTGGTGCCTATGCATGTAGGTCTGCCTTCGCACCGAGTGCTGCCTTTGCAAGGAGTGCTGCCTTCGCACGAAGTGCAGCCTTTGCACATAGTGCTGTCTTCACACAGGGTGCTGCCTTCGCACAGAGTGCTGGCTTCGCAAGGAGTGCTGCCTTCGCAAGGAGTGCTGCCTTCGCAAGGAGCGCTGGCTTCGCAAGGAGTGCTGCCTTCGCACGGAGTGCTGACTTCGCAAGGAGTGCTGCCTTCACACGGAGTGCCGCCTTCGCACGGAGTGCTGCCTTCGCACGGAGTGCTGCCTTCACACGGAGTGCTGCCTTCGTACGGAGTGCTGCCTTCGCACGGAGTGCTGCCTTCGCACGGAGTGCTGCCTTCGCACGGAGTGCTGCCTTCGCACGGAGTGCTGCCTTCCACGGAGTGCTGCCTTCGCAGGGAGTGCTGCCTTCGCAAGGGGTGGTGCCTATGCATGTAGGTCTGCCTTCGCACCGAGTGCTGCCTTTGCAAGGAGTGCTGCCTTCGCAAGGAGTGCTGCCTTCGCAAGGAGCGCTGGCTTCGCAAGGAGTGCTGCCTTCGCACGGAGTGCTGCCTTCGCAAGGAGTGCTGCCTTCACACGGAGTGCCGCCTTCGCACGGAGTGCTGCCTTCGCAAGGAGTGCTGCCTTCGCAAGGAGTGCTGCCTTCGCAAGGAGTGCTGCCTTCGCAAGGAGTGCTGCCTTCGCAAGGAGTGCTGCCTTCGGAGGGAGTGCTGCCTTTGCAGGGAGTGCTGCCTTCGCAAGGAGTGCTGCCTTTGCAGGGAGTGCTGCCTTCGCAAGGAGTGCTGCCTTTGCAGGGAGTGCTGCCTTTGCAGGGAGTGCTGCCTACGCAGGGAGCGCTGCCTTCGCAAGGGGTGGTGCCTACGCATGTAGTGCTGCCTTCGCACGGAGTGTTGCCTTTGCAAGGAGTGCTGCCTTCGCACGGAGTGCAGCCTATGCACATAGTGCTGCCTTCGCAAGGAGTGCTGCCTTCGCAAAGAGTGCTGCCTTCGCAAGGAGTGCTGCCTTCGCTAGGAGTGCTGCCTTCGCAAGGAGTGCTGCCTTTGCAAGGAGTGCTGCCTTCACAAGGAGTGCTGCCTTCGCAAGGAGTGCTACCTTCGCAAGGAGTGCTGCCTTCGCAAGGAGTGCTGCCTTCGCAACGAGTGCTGCCTTCGCAAGGAGTGCTGCCTTTGCAAGGAGTGCGGCCTTCGCAAGGAGTGCTGCCTTCGCAAGGAGTGTTGCCTTTGCAAGGAGTGCTGCCTTTGCAACGAGTGCTGCCTTCGCAAGGAGTGCTGCCTTCGCAAGGAGTGCTGCCTTCGCAAGGAAAGCTGCCTTCGCAAGGAGTGCTACCTTCGCAGGGAGTGCTGCCTTTGGAAGGAGTGCTGCCTTCGCACGAAGTGCAGCCTTTGCACATAGTGCTGTCTTCGCACGTAGTGCTGCCTTCGCACAGAGTGCTGCCTTCGCAAGGAGTGCTGCCTTCGCAAGGAGTGTTGCCTTTGCAAGGAGTGCTGCCTTTGCAAGGAGTGCTGCCTTCGCAAGGAGTGCTGCCTTCGCAAGGAGTGCTGCCTTCGCAAGGAAAGCTGCCTTCGCAAGGAGTGCTACCTTCGCAGGGAGTGCAGCCTTCGCAAGGAGTGGTGCTCTCGCAAGGAGTGGTGCTCTCGCAAGGAGTCCTGCCTTCGCAGGGAGTGCTGAGTTTGGAAGGAGTGCTGCCTTCGCAAGGAGTGCTGCCTTCGCAAGGAGTGCTGCGTTCGCAAGGTATGCTGCGCTCGCAGGGATTGCTGCGTTCGCAGGGAGTGCTGCCTTCGCACGGAGTGCTGCCCTCGCACGGAGTGCTGCCTTCCACGGAGTGCTGCCTTCGCAGAGTGTGCTGCCTTCGCACGGAGTGCTGCCATCGCAGGGAGTGCTGCCTTCACAGGGAGTGCTGCCTTCGCAAGGGGTGGTGCCTACGCATGTAGGTCTGCCTTTGCACGGAGTGCTGCCTTTGCAAGGAGTGCTGCATTCGCACGAAGTGCAGCCTTTGCACATAGTGCTGTCTTCGTAGTGAAAGCTGCCTTCGCACAGAGTGCTGCCTTCGCAAGGAGTGCTGCCTTCGCAAGGAGTGCTGCCTTCGCAAGGAGTGCTGGCTTCGCAAGGAGTGCTGCCTTCACACGAAGTGCTGCCTTCGCAAGAAGTGCTGCCTTCGCACGGAGTGCTGCCTTCGCACGGAGTGCTGCCTTCGCACGGAGTGCTGCTTTCGCACGGAGTGCTGCCTTCGCAGGGAGTGCTGCCTTCGCACGGAGTGCTGCCTTCGCAAGGAGTGCTGCCTTCGCAAGGAGTGCAGCCTTCGCAAGGAGTGCTGCCTTCGCAAGGAGTGCTGCCTTCGCAAGGAGTGCTGCCTTCGCAAGGAGTGCTGCCTTCGCAAGGAGTGCTGCCCTTGCAAGGAGTGCTGCCTATGCAAGGAGTACCGCCTTCGCAAGGAGTGCTGCCTTCGCAAGGAGACCTGCCTTCGCAAGGAGTGCTCCCTTCTCAAGGAGGGCTGCCTTCGCAGGGAGTGCTGCCTTCGCACAGAGTGCTGCCTTCGCACGAAGTGCTGCCATTGCACGAAGTGCTGCCTTCGCATGGAGTGCAGCCTATGCACGTAGTGCTGCCTTCACACTGAGTGCTGCCTTCACAAAGAGTGCTGCCTTCGCACGGAGTGTTGCCTCTGCACAGAGCGTTGCCTTGGCACAGAGTGCTGCCTTCACAAGGAGTGCTGCCTTCACAAGGAGTGCTGCCTTTGCAAGGAGTGCTGCCTTCGCAAGGAGTGCTGCCTTCGCAAGGAGAACTGCCTTCGCTAGGAGTGCTAACTTCGCTAGGAGTGCTGCCTTCGCAGGGAGTGCTGCCTTCAGCAGGGGTGGTCCTTCGCACGGAGTGCTGCCCTCGCTAGGAGTGCTGCCTTCGCACGTAGTGCTGCCTCGGCACAGAGTGCTGCCTTCGCAAGGAGTGCTGCCTTCACAAGGAGTGCTGCCTTCCCAAGGAGTGCTGCCTTCGCAAGGAGTGCTGCCTTCGCAAGGAGTGCTGCCTTCGCAAGGAGTGCTGCCTTCGCAAGGGGTGCTGCCTTCGCAAGGAGTGCTGCCTTCGCAAGGAGTGCTGCCTTCGCAAGGAGTGCTGCCTTCGCAAGGAGTGCTGCCTTTGCAAGGAGTGCTGCCTTCGCAAGGAGTGCTGCCTTCGGAGGGAGTGCTGCCTTTGCAGGGAGTGCTGCCTTTGCAGGGAGTGCTGATTACGCAGGGAGTGCTGCCTTCGCAAGGGCTGGTGCCTACGCATGTAGTGCTACCTTCGCACGGAGTGCTGCCTTTGCAAGGAGTGCTGCCTTCGCACGGTGTGCTGCCTTTGCACATAGTACTGTCTATGCATGGAGTGCTGCCTTTGCACAGAGTGCTGCCTTCACAAGGAGTGCTGCCTTCGCAAGGAGTGCTGCCTTCGCAAGGAGTGCTGCCTTCGCAAGGGGTGCTGCCTTCGCAAGGAGGGCTGCCTTCGCAAGGAGTGCTGCCTTCGCAAGGAGTGCTGCCTTAGCAAGGAGTGCTGCCTTCGCAAGGAGTGCTGCCTTTGCAAGGAGTGCTGCCTTTGCAAGGAGTGCTGCCTTCGCAAGGAGTGCTGCCTCCGCAAGGAGTGTTGCCTTTGCAAGGAGTGCTGCCTTTGCAACAAGTGCTGCCTTCGCAAGGAGTGCTGCCTTCGCAAGGAGTGCTGCCTTCACAAGGGAAGCTGCCTTCGCAAGGAGTGCTGCCTTCGCAGGGACTGCAGCCTTCGCAAGGAGTGGTGCTCTCGCAACGAGTGGTGCTCTCGCAAGGAGTCCTGCCTTCGCAGGGAGTGCTGCCTTCGCAAGGAGTGCTGCCTTCGCACGGAGTGCTGACTTCGCAAGGAGTGCTGCCTTCACACGGAGTGCCGCCTTCGCACGGAGTGCTGCCTTCGCACGGAGTGCTGCCTTCACACGGAGTGCTGCCTTCGCACGGAGTGCTGCCTTCGCACGGAGTGCTGCCTTCGCACGGAGTGCTGCCTTCGCACGGAGTGCTGCCTTCGCACGGAGTGCTGCCTTCCACGGAGTGCTGCCTTCGCAGGGAGTGCTGCCTTCGCAAGGGGTGGTGCCTATGCATGTAGGTCTGCCTTCGCACCGAGTGCTGCCTTTGCAAGGAGTGCTGCCTTCGCAAGGAGTGCTGCCTTCGCAAGGAGCGCTGGCTTCGCAAGGAGTGCTGCCTTCGCACGGAGTGCTGCCTTCGCAAGGAGTGCTGCCTTCACACGGAGTGCCGCCTTCGCACGGAGTGCTGCCTTCGCAAGGAGTGCTGCCTTCGCAAGGAGTGCTGCCTTCGCAAGGAGTGCTGCCTTCGCAAGGAGTGCTGCCTTCGCAAGGAGTGCTGCCTTCGGAGGGAGTGCTGCCTTTGCAGGGAGTGCTGCCTTCGCAAGGAGTGCTGCCTTTGCAGGGAGTGCTGCCTTCGCAAGGAGTGCTGCCTTTGCAGGGAGTGCTGCCTTTGCAGGGAGTGCTGCCTACGCAGGGAGTGCTGCCTTCGCAAGGGGTGGTGCCTACGCATGTAGTGCTGCCTTCGCACGGAGTGTTGCCTTTGCAAGGAGTGCTGCCTTCGCACGGAGTGCAGCCTATGCACATAGTGCTGCCTTCGCAAGGAGTGCTGCCTTCGCAAAGAGTGCTGCCTTCGCAAGGAGTGCTGCCTTCGCTAGGAGTGCTGCCTTCGCAAGGAGTGCTGCCTTTGCAAGGAGTGCTGCCTTCACAAGGAGTGCTGCCTTCGCAAGGAGTGCTACCTTCGCAAGGAGTGCTGCCTTCGCAAGGAGTGCTGCCTTCGCAAGGAGTGCTGCCTTCGCAAGGAGTGCTGCCTTTGCAAGGAGTGCGGCCTTCGCAAGGAGTGCTGCCTTCGCAAGGAGTGTTGCCTTTGCAAGGAGTGCTGCCTTTGCAACGAGTGCTGCCTTCGCAAGGAGTGCTGCCTTCGCAAGGAGTGCTGCCTTCGCAAGGAAAGCGGCCTTCGCAAGGAGTGCTACCTTCGCAGGGAGTGCTGCCTTTGGAAGGAGTGCTGCCTTCGCACGAAGTGCAGCCTTTGCACATAGTGCTGTCTTCGCACGTAGTGCTGCCTTCGCACAGAGTGCTGCCTTCGCAAGGAGTGCTGCCTTCGCAAGGAGTGTTGCCTTTGCAAGGAGTGCTGCCTTTGCAAGGAGTGCTGCCTTCGCAAGGAGTGCTGCCTTCGCAAGGAGTGCTGCCTTCGCAAGGAAAGCTGCCTTCGCAAGGAGTGCTACCTTCGCAGGGAGTGCAGCCTTCGCAAGGAGTGGTGCTCTCGCAAGGAGTGGTGCTCTCGCAAGGAGTCCTGCCTTCGCAGGGAGTGCTGAGTTTGGAAGGAGTGCTGCCTTCGCAAGGAGTGCTGCCTTCGCAAGGAGTGCTGCGTTCGCAAGGTATGCTGCGCTCGCAGGGATTGCTGCGTTCGCAGGGAGTGCTGCCTTCGCACGGAGTGCTGCCCTCGCACGGAGTGCTGCCTTCCACGGAGTGCTGCCTTCGCAGAGTGTGCTGCCTTCGCACGGAGTGCTGCCATCGCAGGGAGTGCTGCCTTCACAGGGAGTGCTGCCTTCGCAAGGGGTGGTGCCTACGCATGTAGGTCTGCCTTTGCACGGAGTGCTGCCTTTGCAAGGAGTGCTGCATTCGCACGAAGTGCAGCCTTTGCACATAGTGCTGTCTTCGTAGTGAAAGCTGCCTTCGCACAGAGTGCTGCCTTCGCAAGGAGTGCTGCCTTCGCAAGGAGTGCTGCCTTCGCAAGGAGTGCTGGCTTCGCAAGGAGTGCTGCCTTCACACGAAGTGCTGCCTTCGCAAGAAGTGCTGCCTTCGCACGGAGTGCTGCCTTCGCACGGAGTGCTGCCTTCGCACGGAGTGCTGCTTTCGCACGGAGTGCTGCCTTCGCAGGGAGTGCTGCCTTCGCACGGAGTGCTGCCTTCGCAAGGAGTGCTGCCTTCGCAAGGAGTGCAGCCTTCGCAAGGAGTGCTGCCTTCGCAAGGAGTGCTGCCTTCGCAAGGAGTGCTGCCTTCGCAAGGAGTGCTGCCTTCGCAAGGAGTGCTGCCCTTGCAAGGAGTGCTGCCTATGCAAGGAGTACCGCCTTCGCAAGGAGTGCTGCCTTCGCAAGGAGACCTGCCTTCGCAAGGAGTGCTCCCTTCTCAAGGAGGGCTGCCTTCGCAGGGAGTGCTGCCTTCGCACAGAGTGCTGCCTTCGCACGAAGTGCTGCCATTGCACGAAGTGCTGCCTTCGCATGGAGTGCAGCCTATGCACGTAGTGCTGCCTTCACACTGAGTGCTGCCTTCACAAAGAGTGCTGCCTTCGCACGGAGTGTTGCCTCTGCACAGAGCGTTGCCTTGGCACAGAGTGCTGCCTTCACAAGGAGTGCTGCCTTCACAAGGAGTGCTGCCTTTGCAAGGAGTGCTGCCTTCGCAAGGAGTGCTGCCTTCGCAAGGAGAACTGCCTTCGCTAGGAGTGCTAACTTCGCTAGGAGTGCTGCCTTCGCAGGGAGTGCTGCCTTCAGCAGGGGTGGTCCTTCGCACGGAGTGCTGCCCTCGCTAGGAGTGCTGCCTTCGCACGTAGTGCTGCCTCGGCACAGAGTGCTGCCTTCGCAAGGAGTGCTGCCTTCACAAGGAGTGCTGCCTTCCCAAGGAGTGCTGCCTTCGCAAGGAGTGCTGCCTTCGCAAGGAGTGCTGCCTTCGCAAGGAGTGCTGCCTTCGCAAGGGGTGCTGCCTTCGCAAGGAGTGCTGCCTTCGCAAGGAGTGCTGCCTTCGCAAGGAGTGCTGCCTTCGCAAGGAGTGCTGCCTTTGCAAGGAGTGCTGCCTTCGCAAGGAGTGCTGCCTTCGGAGGGAGTGCTGCCTTTGCAGGGAGTGCTGCCTTTGCAGGGAGTGCTGCCTACGCAGGGAGTGCTGCCTTCGCAAGGGCTGGTGCCTACGCATGTAGTGCTACCTTCGCACGGAGTGCTGCCTTTGCAAGGAGTGCTGCCTTCGCACGGTGTGCTGCCTTTGCACATAGTACTGTCTATGCATGGAGTGCTGCCTTTGCACAGAGTGCTGCCTTCACAAGGAGTGCTGCCTTCGCAAGGAGTGCTGCCTTCGCAAGGAGTGCTGCCTTCGCAAGGGGTGCTGCCTTCGCAAGGAGTGCTGCCTTCGCAAGGAGTGCTGCCTTCGCAAGGAGTGCTGCCTTAGCAAGGAGTGCTGCCTTCGCAAGGAGTGCTGCCTTTGCAAGGAGTGCTGCCTTTGCAAGGAGTGCTGCCTTCGCAAGGAGTGCTGCCTCCGCAAGGAGTGTTGCCTTTGCAAGGAGTGCTGCCTTTGCAACAAGTGCTGCCTTCGCAAGGAGTGCTGCCTTCGCAAGGAGTGCTGCCTTCACAAGGGAAGCTGCCTTCGCAAGGAGTGCTGCCTTCGCAGGGACTGCAGCCTTCGCAAGGAGTGGTGCTCTCGCAACGAGTGGTGCTCTCGCAAGGAGTCCTGCCTTCGCAGGGAGTGCTGCCTTCGCAAGGAGTGCTGCCTTCGCACGGAGTGCTGCCTTCGCACAGAGTGCTGCCTTCCACGGAGTGCTGCCTTCGCAGAGTGTGCTGCCTTCGCACTGAGTGCTGCCTTTGCACAGAGTGCTGCCTTCTACGGGAGGACTGCCTTCGCAGGGAGTGCTGCCTTTGCAGGGAGTGCTGCCTTTCCAGGGAGTGCTGCCTTCGCAGGGACTGCTGCCTTTCCATTGAGTGCTGCCTCTGCACAGAGTGCTGCCTTCGCAAGGAGTGCTGCCTTCGCAAGGAGTGCTGCCTTCGCAAGGAGTGCTGCCTTCGCAAGGAGTGCTGCCTTCGCAAGGAGTGCTGCCTTCGCAAGGAGTGCTGCCTTCGCAAGGAGTGCTGCCTTCGCAAGGAGTGCTGCCTTCGCAAGGAGTGCTGCCTTCGGAGGGAATGCTGCCTTCGCAGGGAGTGCTGCCTTCGCAAGGAGAGCTGCCTTTGCAGGGAGTGCTGCCTTTGCAGGGAGTGCTGCCTACGCAGGGAGTGCTGCCTTCGCACGGAGTGCTGCCTTCGCAAGGAGTGCTGCCTTCGCAAGGAGTGCTCCCTTCGCAAGGAGTGCTGCCTTCGCAAGGAGTGCTGCCTTTGCAAGGAGTGCTGCCTTCGCAAGGAGTGCTGCCCTTGCAAGGAGTGCTGCCTACACAAGGAGTACTGCCTTCGCAAGGAGTGCTGCCTTCGCAAGGAGACCTGCCTTCGCAAGGAGTGCTCCCTTCTCAAGGAGGGCTGCCTTCGCAGGGAGTGCTGCCTTTGCACAGAGTGCTGCCTTCGCACGAAGTGCTGCCATTGCACGAAGTGCTGCCTTCGCACGGAGTGCAGCCTTTGCACGTAGTGCTGCCTTCACACTGAGTGCTGCCTTCACAAAGAGTGCTGCCTTCGCACGGAGTGTTGCCTCTGCACAGAGTGTTGCCTTGGCACAGAGTGCTGCCTTCACAAGGAGTGCTGCCTTCACAAGGAGTGCTGCCTTTGCAAGGATTGCTGCCTTCGCAAGGAGTGCTGCCTTCGCAAGGAGAACTGCCTTCGCTAGGAGTGCTAACTTCGCTAGGAGTGCTGCCTTCGCAAGGAGTGCTGCCTTCGCAAGGAGTGCTGCGTCCGCAAGGAGTGCTTCCTTTGCAAGGAGTGCTGCCTTCGCAAGGAGTGCTGCCTTCGGAGGGAGTGCTGCCTTTGCAGGGAGTGCTGCCTACGCAGGGAGTGCTGCCTTCGCAAGGGGTGGTGTTTACGCATGTAGTGCTGCCTTCACACGGAGTGCTTCCTTTGCAAGGAGTGCTGCCTTCGCAAGGAGTGCTGCCTTTGCAAGGAGTGTTGCCTTCGCAAGGAGTGCTGCCTTCGCAAGGAGTGCTGCCTTCGCAAGGAGTGCTGCCTTCCATGGAGTGCTGCCTTCGCAGAGTGTGCTGCCTTCGCACGGAGTGCTGCCATCGCAGGGAGTGCTTACTTCTAAGGGAGTGCTGCCTTCGCAAGGGGTGGAGCCTACGCATGTAGGTCTGTCTTCACACGGAGTGCTGCCTTTGCAAGGAGTGCTGCCTTCGCACGAAGTGCAGCCTTTGCACATAGTGCTGTCTTCGCACGGAGTGCTGCCTTCGCACAGTGTGCTTCCTTCGCAAGGAGTGCTGCCTTCGCAAGGAGTGTTGCCTTTGCAAGGAGTGCTGCCTTTGCAAGGAGTGCTGCCTTTGCAAGGAGTGCTGCCTTCGCAAGGAGTGCTGCCTTCGCAAGGAGTGCTGCCTTCGCAAGGAAAGCTGCCTTCGCAAGGAGTGCTACCTTCGCAGGGAGTGCAGCCTTCGCAAGGAGTGGTGCTCTCGCAAGGAGTGGTGCTCTCGCAAGGAGTCCTGCCTTCGCAGGGAGTGCTGCCTTTGCAAGGAGTGCTGCCTTCGCAAGGAGTGCTGCCTTCGCAAGGAGTGCTGCCTTCGCAAGGAAAGCTGCCTTCGCAAGGAGTGCTACCTTCGCAGGGAGTGCAGCCTTCGCAAGGAGTGGTGCTCTCGCAAGGAGTGGTGCTCTCGCAAGGAGTCCTGCCTTCGCAGGGAGTGCTGCCTTTGCAAGGAGTGCTGCCTTCGCAAGGAGTGCTGCCTTCGCAAGGAGTGCTGCGTTCGCAAGGTATGCTGCGCTCGCAGGGAGTGCTGCGTTGGCAGGGAGTGCTGCCTTCGCACGGAGTGCTGCCCTCGCACGGAGTGCTGCCTTCCACGGAGTGCTGCCTTCGCAGAGTGTGCTGCCTTCGCACGGAGTGCTGCCATCGCAGGGAGTGCTGCCTTCACAGGGAGTACTGCCTTCGCAAGGGGTGGTGCCTACGCATGTAGGTCTGCCTTTGCACGGAGTGCTGCCTTTGCAAGGAGTGCTGCATTCGCACGAAGTGCAGCCTTTGCACATAGTGCTGTCTTCGTAGTGAGTGCTGCCTTCGCACAGAGTGCTGCCTTCGCAAGGAGTGCTGCCTTCGCAAGGAGTGCTGCCTTCGCAAGGAGTGCTGCCTTCGCAAGGAGTGCTGGCTTCGCAAGGAGTGCTGCCTTCACACGAAGTGCTGCCTTCGCAAGGAGTGCTGCCTTCGCACGGAGTGCTGCCTTCGCACGGAGTGCTGCCTTCGCACGGAGTGCTGCTTTCGCATGGAGTGCTGCCTTCGCACGGAGTGCTGCCTTCGCACGGAGTACTGCCTTCGCACGGAGTGCTGCCTTCGCATAGAGTGCTGCCTTCGCACGGAGTGCTGCCTTCGCACGGAGTGCTGCTTTCGCACGGAGTGCTGCCTTCCACGGAGTGCTGCCTTCGCAGAGTGTGCTGCCTTCGCACTGAGTGCTGCCTTTGCACAGAGTGCTGCCTTCGCAGGGAGTGCTGCCTTCGCAGGGAGTGCTGCCTTCGCAAGGAGTGCTGCCTTCGCAAGGAGTGCTGCCTTCGCAAGGAGTGCAGCCTTCGCAAGGAGTGCTGCCTTCGCAAGGAGTGCTGCCTTCGCAAGGAGTGCTGCCTTCGCGAGGAGTGCTGCCTTCGCAAGGAGTGCTGCCCTTGCAAGGAGTGCTGCATATGCAAGGAGTACCGCCTTCGCAAGGAGTGCTGCCTTCGCAAGGAGACCTGCCTTCGCAAGGAGTGCTCCCTTCTCAAGGAGAGCTGCCTTCGCAGGGAGTGCTGCCTTCGCACAGAGTGCTGCCTTCGCACGAAGTGCTGCCATTGCACGAAGTGCTGCCTTCGCATGGAGTGCAGCCTTTGCACGTAGTGCTGCCTTCACACTGAGTGCTGCCTTCACAAAGAGTGCTGCCTTCGCACGGAGTGTTGCCTCTGCACAGAGCGTTGCCTTGGCACAGAGTGCTGCCTTCACAAGGAGTGCTGCCTTCACAAGGAGTGCTACCTTTGCAAGGAGTGCTGCCTTCGCAAGGAGTGCTGCCTTCGCAAGGAGAACTGCCTTCGCTAGGAGTGCTAACTTCGCTAGGAGTGCTGCCTTCGCAGGGAGTGCTGCCTTCAGCAGGGGTGGTCCTTCGCACGGAGTGCTGCCCTCGCTAGGAGTGCTGCCTTCGCACGTAGTGCTGCCTCGGCACAGAGTGCTGCCTTCGCAAGGAGTGCTGCCTTCGCAAGGAGTGCTGCCTTCACAAGGAGTGCTGCCTTCGCAAGGACTGCTGCCTTCGCAAGGAGTGCTGCCTTCGCAAGGAGTGCTGCCTTCGCAAGGAGTGCTGCCTTCGCAAGGAGTGCTGCCTTCGCAAGGAGTGCTGCCTTCGCAAGGAGTGCTGCCTTCGCAAGGAGTGCTGCCTTTGCAAGGAGTGCTGCCTTCGCAAGGAGTGCTGCCTTCGGAGGGAGTGCTGCCTTTGCAGGGAGTGCTGCCTACGCAGGGAGTGCTGCCTTCGCAAGGGGTGGTGCCTACGCATGTAGTGCTGCCTTCGCACGGAGTGCTGCCTTTGCAAGGAGTGCTGCCTTCGCACGGTGTGCAGCCTTTGCACATAGTGCTGTCTATGCATGGAGTGCTGCCTTTGCACAGAGTGCTGCCTTCACAAGGAGTGCTGCCTTCGCAAGGAGTGCTGCCTTCGCAAGGAGTGCTGCCTTCGCAAGGGGTGCTGCCTTCGCAAGGAGTGCTGCCTTCGCAAGGAGTGCTGCCTTCGCAAGGAGTGCTGCCTTAGCAAGGAGTGCTGCCTTCGCAAGGAGTGCTGCCTTTGCAAGGAGTGCTGCCTTTGCAAGGAGTGCTGCCTTCGCAAGGAGTGCTGCCTCCGCAAGGAGTGTTGCCTTTGCAAGGAGTGCTGCCTTTGCAACAAGTGCTGCCTTCGCAAGGAGTGCTGCCTTCGCAAGGAGTGCTGCCTTCGCAAGGGAAGCTGCCTTCGCAAGGAGTGCTGGCTTCGCAGGGACTGCAGCCTTCGCAAGTAGTGGTGCTCTCGCAAGGAGTGGTGCTCTCGCAAGGAGTCCTGCCTTCGCAGGGAGTGCTGCCTTCGCAAGGAGTGCTGCCTTTGCATGGAGTGCTGCCTTCGCACGGAGTGCTGCCTTCGCACGGAGTGCTGCCTTCGCACGGAGTGCTGCCTTCGCACGGAGTGCTGCCTTCGCACGGAGTGCTGCCTTCGCACGGAGTGCTGCCTTCGCACGGAGTGCTGCCTTCGCACGGAGTGCTGCCTTCGCACGGAGTGCTGCCTTCGCACAGAGTCCTGCCTTCGCAAGGAGAGCTGCCTTCGCAAGGAGTGTTGCCTTCGCAAGGAGTGCTGGCTTCGCAAGGAGTACTGCCTTCGCACGGAGTGCTGCCTTCGCAAGGAGTGCTGCCTTCGCACGGAGTGCTGCCTTCGCACGGAGTGCTGCCTTCGCACGGAGTGCTGCCTTCGCTCGGAGTGCTGCCTTCCCAGGGAGTGCTGCCTTCGCAGGGAGTGCTGCCTTTGCAGCGAGTGCTGCCTTTGCAGGGAGTGCTGCCTTCGCAAGGAGTGCTGCCTTTGCATGGAGTGCTGCCTCAGCACAGAGTGCTGCCTTCGCAAGGAGTGCTGCCTTCGCAAGGAGTGCTGCCTTCGCAAGGAGTGCTGCCTTCGCAAGGAGTGCTGCCTTCGCAAGGAGTGCTGCCTTCGCAAGGAGTGCTGCCTTCGCAAGGAGTGCTGCCTTCGCAAGGAGTGCTGCCTTCGCAAGGAGTGCTGCCTTCGCAAGGAGTGCTGCCTTCGCAAGGAGTGCTGCCTTCGGAGGGAGTGCTGCCTTTGCAGGGAGTGCTGCCTTCGCAGGGAGTGCTGCCTTCGCAAGGGGTGGTGCCTACGCACGTAGTGCTGCCTTCGCACGGAGTGCTGCCTTTGCAAGGAGTGCTGCCTTCGCACGGAGTGCAGCCTTTGCACATAGTGCTGCCTTCGCAAGGAGTGCTGCCCTTGCAAGGAGTGCTGCCTATGCAAGGAGTACTGCCTTCGCAAGGAGTGCTGCCTTCGCAAGGAGACCTGCCTTCGCAAGGAGTGCTCCCTTCTCAAGGAGGGCTGCCTTCGCAGGGAGTGCTGCCTTTGCACAGAGTGCTGCCTTCGCACGAAGTGCTGCCATTGCACGAAGTGCTGCCTTCGCACGGAGTGCAGCCTTTGCACGTAGTGCTGCCTTCATACTGAGTGCTGCTTTCACAAAGAGTGCTGCCTTCGCACGGAGTGTTGCCTCTGCACAGAGTGTTGCCTTGGTCAGAGTGCTGCCTTCACAAGGAGTGCTGCCTTCACAAGGAGTGCTGCCTTTGCAAGGAGTATTGCCTTCGCAAGGAGTGCTGCCTTCGCAAGGAAAACTGCCTTCGCCAGGAGTGCTAACTTCGCTAGGAGTGCTGCCTTCGGCAGGGGTGGTCCTTCGCACGGAGTGCTGCCCTCGCTAGGAGTGCTGCCTTCTCACGTAGTGCTGCCTCGGCACAGAGTGCTGCCTTCGCAAGGAGTGCTGCCTTCGCAAGGAGTGCTGCCTTCGCAAGGAGTGCTGCCTTCGCAAGGAGTGCTGCCTTCGCAAGGAGTGCTGCCTTCGCAAGGAGTGCTGCCTTCGCAAGGAGTTCTGCCTTCGCAAGGAGTGCTGCCTTCGCAAGGAGTGCTGAATTCGCAAGGAGTGCTGCCTTCGCAAGGAGTCCTGCCTTCGCAAGGAGTGCTGCCTTCGCAAGGAGTGCTGCCTTCGCAAGGAGTGCTGCCTTTGCAAGGAGTGTTGCCTTCGCAAGGAGTGCTGCCTTCGCAAGGAGTGCTGCCTTCGCAAGGAGTGCTGCCTTCGCAAGGAGTGCTGCCTTCGCAAGGGGTGCTGCCTTCGCAAGGGGTGCTGCCTTCGCAAGGAGTGCTGCCTTCGCAAGGAGTGCTGCCTTCGCAAGGAGTGCTGCCTTCGCAAGGAGTGCTGCCTTCGCAAGGAGTTCTGCCTTCGCAAGGAGTGCTGCGTTTGCAAGGAGTGCTGCCTTCGCCAGGAGTGCTGCCTTTGCAAGGAGTGCTGCCTTTGCAAGGAGTGCTGCCTTCTCAAGGAGTGCTGCCTTCGCAAGGAGTGCTGCCTTCGCAAGGAAAGCTGCCTTCGCAAGGAGTGCTGCCTTCGCAGGGAGTGCTGCCTTCGCAAGGGGTGGTGCCTACGCATGTAGTGCTGCCTTCGCACGGAGTGCTTCCTTTGGAAGGAGTGCTGCCTTCGCACGGAGTGCAGTCTTTGCACATAGTGCTGTCTTCACAAGGAGTGCTGCCTTTGCACAGAGTGCTGCCTTCGCAAGGAGTGCTGCCTTTGCAAGGAGTGCTGCCTTCGCAAGGAGTGCTGCCTTCGCAAGGAGTGCTGCCTTCGCATGGAGTGCTGCCTACGCAAGGAATGCTGCCTTCGCAAGGAGTGCTGCCTTCGCAAGGACTGCTGCCTTCGCAAGGAGTGCTGCCTTCGCAAGGAGTGCTGCCTTCGCAAGGAGTGCTGCCTTCGCAAGGAGTGCTGCCTTCGCAAGGAGTGCTGCGTTCGCAGGGAGTGCTGCGTTCGCAGGGAGTGCTGCCTTCGCACGGAGTGCTGCCTTCGCACGGAGTGCTGCCTTCGCACGGAGTGCTGCCTTCGCACGGAGTGCTGCCTTCCACGGAGTGCTGCCTTCACAGAGTGTGCTGCCTTCGCACGGAGTGCTGCCATCGCAGGGAGTGCTGCCTTCGCAGGGAGTGCTGCCTTCGCAAGGGGTGGTGCCTACGCATGTAGGTCTGCCTTCGCACGGAGTGCTGCCTTTGCAAGGAGTGCTGCCTTTGCACGAAGTGCAGCCTTTGCACATAGTGCTGTCTTTGCACGGAGTGCTGCCTTCACACAGAGTGCTGCCTTCGCAAGGAGTGCTGCCTTCGCACGGAGTGCTGGCTTCGCAAGGAGTGCTGCCTTCACACGGAGTGCTGCCTTCGCACGGACTGCTGTCTTCGCACGGAGTGCTGCCTTCGCACGGAGTGCTGCCTTCGCACGGAGTGCTGCCTTCGCACGGAGTGCTGCCTTCGCACGGTGTGCTGCCTTCGCACGGAGTGCTGCCTTCGCACGGAGTGCTGCCTTCGCACGGAGTGCTGCCTTCCACGGAGTGCTGCCTTCGCAGAGTGTGCTGCCTTCGCACTGAGTGCTGCCTTTACACAGAGTGCTGCCTTTGGAAGGAGTGCTGCCTTCGCACGGAGTGCAGTCTTTGCACATAGTGCTGTCTTCACAAGGAGTGCTGCCTTTGCACAGAGTGCTGCCTTCGCAAAAAGTGCTGCCTTTGCAAGGAGTGCTGCCTTCGCAAGGAGTGCTGCCTTCGCAAGGAGTGCTGCCTTCGCATGGAGTGCTGCCTACGCAAGGAGTGCTGCCTTCGCAAGGAATGCTGCCTTCGCAAGGAGTGCTGCCTTCGCAAGGAGTGCTGCCTTCGCAAGGAGTGCTGCCTTCGCAAGGAGTGCTGCGTTCGCAGGGAGTGCTGCGTTCGCAGGGAGTGCTGCCTTCGCACGGAGTCCTGCCTTCGCACGGAGTGCTGCCTTCGCACAAAGTGCTGCCTTCGCACGGAGTGCTGCCTTCCACGGAGTGCTGCCTTCGCAGAGTGTGCTGCCTTCGCATGGAGTGCTGCCATCGCAGGGTGTGCTGCCTTCGCAGGGAGTGCTGCCTTCGCAAGGGGTGGTGCCTACGCATGTAGGTCTGCCTTCGCACGGAGTGCTGCCTTTGCAAGGAGTGCTGCCTTTGCACGAAGTGCAGCCTTTGCACATAGTGCTGTCTTCGCACGGAGTGCTGCCTTCACACAGAGTGCTGCCTTCGCATGGAGTGTTGCCTTCGCAAGGAGTGCTGGCTTCGCAAGGAGTGCTGCCTTCGCACGGAGTGCTGGCTTCGCAAGGAGTGCTGCCTTCGCACGGAGTGCTGCCTTCGCACGGACTGCTGCCTTCGCACGGAGTTCTGCCTTCGCACGGAGTGCTGCCTTCGCACGGAGTGCTGCCTTCGCACGGAGTGCTGCCTTCGCACGGAGTGCTGCCTTCGCACGGAGTGCTGCCTTCGCACGGAGTGCTGCCTTCGCACGGTGTGCTTCCTTCGCACGGAGTGCTGCCTTCGTACGGAGTGCTGCCTTCGCACGGAGTGCTGCCTTCCACGGAGTGCTGCCTTCGCAGAGTGTGCTGCCTTCACACTGAGTGCTGCCTTTGCACAGAGTGCTGCCTTCGCAGGGAGTGCTGCCTTCGCAGGGATTGCTGCCTTTGCAGCGAGTGCTGCCTTTGCAGGGAGTGCTGCCTTCGCAGGGAGTGCTGCCTTTGCATGGAGTGCTGCCTCGGCACAGAGTGCTGCCTTCGCAAGGAGTGCTGCCTTTGCAAGGAGTGCTGCCTTCGCAAGGAGTGCTACCTTCGCAAGGAGTGCTGCCTTCGCAAGGAGTGCTGCCTTCGCAAGGAGTGCTGCCTTCGCAAGGAGTGCTGCCTTCGCAAGGAGTGCTGCCTTCGCAAGGAGTGCTGAATTCGCAAGGACTGCTGCCTTCGGAGGGAGTGCTGCCTTCGAAGGGAGTGCTGCCTTCGCAAGGAGTGCTGCCTTCGCAAGGAGTGCTGCCTTCGGAGGGAGTGCTGCCTTCGCAAGGAGTGCTGCCTTCGCAAGGAGTGCTGCCTTCGCAAGGAGTGTTGCCTTTGCAAGGAGTGCTGCCTTTGCAAGGAGTGCTGCCTTCGCAAGGAGTGCTGCCTTCGCAAGGAGTGCTGCCTTCACAGGGAGTGCAGCCTTCGCAAGGAGTGGTGCTCTCGCAAGGAGTGGTGCTCTCGCAAGGAGTCCTGCCTTCGAAGGGAGTGCTGCCTTTGCAAGGAGTGCTGCCTTCGCAAGGAGTGCTGCCTTCGCAAGGAGTGCTGCGTTCGCAAGGTATGCTGCGCTCGCAGGGAGTGCTGCGTTCGCAGGGAGTGCTGCCTTCGCACGGAGTGCTGCCCTCGCACGGAGTGCTGCCTTCCACGGAGTGCTGCCTTCGCAGAGTGTGCTGCCTTCGCACGGAGTGCTGCCATCGCAGGGAGTGCTGCCTTCACAGGGAGTGCTGCCTTCGCAAGGGGTGGTGCCTACGCATGTAGGTCTGCCTTTGCACGGAGTGCTGCCTTTGCAAGGAGTGCTGCATTCGCACGAAGTGCAGCCTTTGCACATAGTGCTGTCTTCGTAGTGAGTGCTGCCTTCGCACAGAGTGCTGCCTTCGCAAGGAGTGCTGCCTTCGCAAGGAGTGCTGCCTTCGCAAGGAGTGTTGGCTTCGCAAGGAGTGCTGCCTTCGCACGAAGTGCTGCCTTCGCAAGGAGTGCTGCCTTCGCACGGAGTGCTGCCTTCGCACGGAGTGCTGCCTTCGCACGGAGTGCTGCTTTCGCACGGAGTGCTGCCTTCGCACGGAGTGCTGCCTTCGCACGGAGTGCTGCCTTCGCACGGAGTACTGCCTTCGCACGGAGTGCTGCCTTCGCAAGGAGTGCTGCTTTCGCACGGAGTGCTGCCTTCCAAGGAGTGCTGCCTTCGCAGAGTGTGCTGCCTTCGCACTGAGTGCTGCCTTTGCACAGAGTGCTGCCTTCGCAGGGAGTGCTGCCTTCGCAGGGAGTGCTGCCTTCGCAAGGAGTGCTGCCTTCGCAAGGAGTGCTGCCTTCGCAAGGAGTGCAGCCTTCGCAAGGAGTGCTGCCTTCGCAAGGAGTGCTGCCTTCGCAAGGAGTGCTGCCTTCGCAAGGAGTGCTGCCTTCGCAAGGAGTGCTGCCCTTGCAAGGAGTGCTGCCTATGCAAGGAGTACCCCCTTCGCAAGGAGTGCTGCCTTCGCAAGTAGACCTGCCTTCGCAAGGAGTGCTCCCTTCTCAAGGAGGGCTGCCTTCGCAGGGAGTGCTGCCTTCGCACAGAGTGCTGCCTTCGCACGAAGTGCTGCCATTGCACGAAGTCCTGCCTTCGCATGGAGTGCAGCCTTTGCACGTAGTGCTGCCTTCACACTGAGTGCTGCCTTCACAAAGAGTGCTGCCTTCGCACGGAGTGTTGCCTCTGCACAGAGCGTTGCCTTGGCACAGAGTGCTGCCTTCACAAGGAGTGCTGCCTTCACAAGGAGTGCTGCCTTTGCAAGGAGTGCTGCCTTCGCAAGGAGTGCTGCCTTCGCAAGGAGTGCTGCCTTCGCAAGGAGTGCTGCCTTCGCAAGGAGTGCTGCCTTCGCAAGGAGTGCTGCCTTCGCAAGGAGTGCTGCCTTCGCAAGGAGTGCTGCCTTCGCAAGGAGTGCTGCCTTCGCAAGGAGTGCTGCCTTCGCAAGGAGTGCTGCATTTGCAAGGAGTGCTGCCTTCGCAAGGAGTGCTGCCTTCGGAGGGAGTGCTGCCGTTGCAGGGAGTGCTGCCTTTGCAGGGAGTGCTGCCTACACAGGGAGTGCTGCCTTCGCAAGGGGTGGTGCCTACGCATGTAGTGCTGCCTTCGCACGGAGTGCTGCCTTTGCAAGGAGTGCTGCCTTCGCACGGTGTGCAGCCTTTGCACATAGTGCTGTCTATGCATGGAGTGCTGCCTTTGCACAGAGTGCTGCCTTCACAAGGAGTGCTGCCTTCGCAAGGAGTGCTGCCTTCGCAAGGAGTGCTGCCTTCGCAAGGGGTGCTGCCTTCGCAAGGAGTGCTGCCTTCGCAAGGAGTGCTGCCTTCGCAAGTAGTGCTGCCTTAGCAAGGAGTGCTGCCTTCGCAATGAGTGCTGCCTTTGCAAGGAGTGCTGCCTTTGCAAGGAGTGCTGCCTTCGCAAGGAGTGCTGCCTCCTCAAGGAGTGTTGCCTTTGCAAGGAGTGCTGCCTTTGCAACAAGTGCTGCCTTCGCAAGGAGTGCTGCCTTCGCAAGGAGTGCTGCCTTCGCAAGGGAAGCTGCCTTCGCAAGGAGTGCTGCCTTCGCAGGGACTGCAGCCATCGCAAGGAGTGGTGCTCTCGCAAGGAGTGGTGTTCTCGCTAGGAGTCCTGCCTTCACTGGGAGTGCTGCCTTCGCAAGGAGTGCTGCCTTTGCATGGAGTGCTGCCTTCGCACGGAGTGCTGCCTTCGCACGGAGTGCTTCCTTCGCACGGAGTGCTGCCTTCGCATGGAGTGCTGCCTTCGCACAGAGTGCTGCCTTCCACGGAGTACTGCCTTCGCAGAGTGTGCTGCCTTCGCACTGAGTGCTGCCTTTGCACAGAGTGCTGCCTTCTACGGGAGGACTGCCTTCGCAGGGAGTGCTGCCTTTGCAGGGAGTGCTGCCTTTGCAGGGAGTGCTGCCTTCACAGGGAGTGCTGCCTTTCCATTGAGTGCTGCCTCGGCACAGAGTGCTGCCTTCGCAAGGAGTGCTGCCTTCGCAAGGAGTGCTGCCTTCGCAAGGAGTGCTGCCTTCGCAAGGAGTGCTGCCTTCGCAAGGAGTGCTGCCTTCGCAAGGAGTGCTGCCTTTGCGAGGAGTGCTGCCTTCGCAATGAGTGCTGCCTTCGCAAGGAGTGCTGCCTTCGCAAGGAGTGCTGCCTTCGCAAGGAGTGCTGCCTTCGCAACGAGTGCTGCCTTCACACGGAGTGCCGCCTTCGCACGGAGTGCTGCCTTCGCACGGAGTGCTGCCTTCACACGGAGTGCTGCCTTCGCACGGAGTGCTGCCTTCGCACGGAGTGCTGCCTTCGCACGGAGTGCTGCCTTCGCACGGAGTGCTGCCTTCGCACGGAGTGCTGCCTTCGCACGGAGTGCTGCCTTCCACGGAGTGCTGCCTTCGCAGGGAGTGCTGCCTTCGCAAGGAGTGCTGCCTTCGCAAGGATTGCTGCCTTCGCAAGGAGTGCTGCCTTCATAAGAGGTGCTGCCTTTGCACGGGGTGCTGCGTGTTTTGAAAGACGAAGAGCAGAGATGCTTCGCGCCGCCTGGCCCAGCAAGCGTAGTTTGCTTTGATATAGGAGCGTGTGGCGACGTAAAAAAAGACTAGTTTCCACAGTGGAATGAAAGGAGAGTAACGGAAAGTGTTTAATTTGTAACTACATAAGACGAAGACGTAGCTTTTGCGTGCGTTTGTGTAATCCGTGTTTCTTTTCGGTTTGTGTTTACGTCTTTGAGTGCGTTTTTGCCTGGGACGGTGAGGTCGTATCTAGTTGAAATTGATATCACGTACTGAGAACGGTAGTCGCTTGGCGGTGTCAAAGTTTTAAAATTGTAAGTGAAGGCATCGAGGAGTTACGGACGTTTATGCAGCGTGTTCTGAAACACGAAGAGCAGAGACGCGCCGCGCCGCCTGGCCCAGCAAGCGTAGTTTGCTTTGATATAGGAGCGTGTGGCGACGTAAAAAAAGACTAGTTTCCACAGTGGAATGAAAGGAGAGTAACGGAAAGTGTTTAATTTGTAACTACATAAGACGAAAACGTAGCTTTTGCGTGCGTTTGTGTAATCCGTGTTTCTCTTCGGTTTGTATTTACGCCTGTGAGTGTGTTTTTGCCTGGGACAGTGAGGTCGTATCTAGTTGAAATTGATGTCACGTACTGAGGTCGGTGGTCGCTTGGCGGTGTCAAAGTTTTAAAATTGTAAGTGAAGGCATCGAGGAGTTACGGACGTTTATGCAGCGTGTTCTGAAACACGAAGAGCAGAGACGCGCCGCGCCGCCTGGCCCAGCAAGCGTAGTTTGCTTTGATATAGGAGCGTGTGGCGACGTAAAAAAAGACTAGTTTCCACAGTGGAATGAAAGGAGAGTAACGGAAAGTGTTTAATTTGTAACTACATAAGACGAAAACGTAGCTTTTGCGTGCGTTTGTGCAATCCGTGTTTCTCTTCGGTTTGTATTTACGCCTTTGAGTGTGTTTTTGCCTGGGACAGTGAGGTGTATCTAGTTGAAATTGATGTCACGTACTGAGGTCGGTGGTCGCTTGGCGGTGTCAAAGTTTTAAAATTGTAAGTGAAGGCATCGAGGAGTTACGGACGTTTATGCAGCGTGTTTTGAAACACGAAGAGCAGAGACGCGCCGCGCCGCCTGGCCCAGCAAGCGTAGTTTGCTTTGATATAGGAGCGTGTGGCGACGTAAAAAAAGACTAGTTTCCACAGTGGAATGAAAGGAGAGTAACGGAAAGTGTTTAATTTGTAACTACATAAGACGAAAACGTAGCTTTTGCGTGCGTTTGTGTAATCCGTGTTTCTCTTCGGTTTGTATTTACGCCTTTGAGTGTGTTTTTGCCTGGGACAGTGAGGTCGTATCTAGTTGAAATTGATATCACGTACTGAGAACGGAAGTCGCTTGGCGGTGTCAAAGTTTTAAGATTGTAGGTGAAGGCATCGAGGAGTTACGGACGTTTATGCTGCGTGTTTTGAAAGACGAAGAGCAGAGATGCTTCGCGCCGCCTGGCCCAGTAAGCGTAGTTTGCTTTCATATAGGACCGTGTGGCGACGTAAAAAAAGACTAGTTTCCACAGTAGAATGAAAGGAGAGTAACGGAAAGTGTTTAATTTGTAACTACATAAGACGAAAACGTAGCTTTTGCGTGCGTTTGTGTAATCCGTGTTTCTCTTCGGTTTGTATTTACGCCTTTGAGTGTGTTTTTGCCTGGGACAGTGAGGTCGTATCTAGTTGAAATTGATATCACGTACTGAGGTCGGTGGTCGCTTGGCGGTGTCAAAGTTTTAAAATTGTAAGTGAAGGCATCGAGGAGTTACGGACGTTTATGCAGCGTGTTTTGAAACACGAAGAGCAGAGACGCGCCGCGCCGCCTGGCCCAGCAAGCGTAGTTTGCTTTGATATAGGAGCGTGTGGCGACGTAAAAAAAGACTAGTTTCCACAGTGGAATGAAAGGAGAGTAACGGAAAGTGTTTAATTTGTAACTACATAAGACGAAAACGTAGCTTTTGCGTGCGTTTGTGTAATCCGTGTTTCTCTTCGGTTTGTATTTACGCCTTTGAGTGTGTTTTTGCCTGGGACAGTGAGGTCGTATCTAGTTGAAATTGATATCACGTACTGAGGTCGGTGGTCGCTTGGCGGTGTCAAAGTTTTAAAATTGTAAGTGAAGGCATCGAGGAGTTACGGACGTTTATGCAGCGTGTTTTGAAACACGAAGAGCAGAGACGCGCCGCGCCGCCTGGCCCAGCAAGCGTAGTTTGCTTTGATATAGGAGCGTGTGGCGACGTAAAAAAAGACTAGTTTCCACAGTGGAATGAAAGGAGAGTAACGGAAAGTGTTTAATTTGTAACTACATAAGACGAAGACGTAGCTTTTGCGTGCGTTTGTGTAATCCGTGTTTCTTTTCGGTTTGTGTTTACGTCTTTGAGTGCGTTTTTGCCTGGGACGGTGAGGTCGTATCTAGTTGAAATTGATATCACGTACTGAGAACGGTAGTCGCTTGGCGGTGTCAAAGTTTTAAAATTGTAAGTGAAGGCATCGAGGAGTTACGGACGTTTATGCAGCGTGTTCTGAAACACGAAGAGCAGAGACGCGCCGCGCCGCCTGGCCCAGCAAGCGTAGTTTGCTTTGATATAGGAGCGTGTGGCGACGTAAAAAAAGACTAGTTTCCACAGTGGAATGAAAGGAGAGTAACGGAAAGTGTTTAATTTGTAACTACATAAGACGAAAACGTAGCTTTTGCGTGCGTTTGTGTAATCCGTGTTTCTCTTCGGTTTGTATTTACGCCTGTGAGTGTGTTTTTGCCTGGGACAGTGAGGTCGTATCTAGTTGAAATTGATGTCACGTACTGAGGTCGGTGGTCGCTTGGCGGTGTCAAAGTTTTAAAATTGTAAGTGAAGGCATCGAGGAGTTACGGACGTTTATGCAGCGTGTTCTGAAACACGAAGAGCAGAGACGCGCCGCGCCGCCTGGCCCAGCAAGCGTAGTTTGCTTTGATATAGGAGCGTGTGGCGACGTAAAAAAAGACTAGTTTCCACAGTGGAATGAAAGGAGAGTAACGGAAAGTGTTTAATTTGTAACTACATAAGACGAAAACGTAGCTTTTGCGTGCGTTTGTGCAATCCGTGTTTCTCTTCGGTTTGTATTTACGCCTTTGAGTGTGTTTTTGCCTGGGACAGTGAGGTGTATCTAGTTGAAATTGATGTCACGTACTGAGGTCGGTGGTCGCTTGGCGGTGTCAAAGTTTTAAAATTGTAAGTGAAGGCATCGAGGAGTTACGGACGTTTATGCAGCGTGTTTTGAAACACGAAGAGCAGAGACGCGCCGCGCCGCCTGGCCCAGCAAGCGTAGTTTGCTTTGATATAGGAGCGTGTGGCGACGTAAAAAAAGACTAGTTTCCACAGTGGAATGAAAGGAGAGTAACGGAAAGTGTTTAATTTGTAACTACATAAGACGAAAACGTAGCTTTTGCGTGCGTTTGTGTAATCCGTGTTTCTCTTCGGTTTGTATTTACGCCTTTGAGTGTGTTTTTGCCTGGGACAGTGAGGTCGTATCTAGTTGAAATTGATATCACGTACTGAGAACGGAAGTCGCTTGGCGGTGTCAAAGTTTTAAGATTGTAGGTGAAGGCATCGAGGAGTTACGGACGTTTATGCTGCGTGTTTTGAAAGACGAAGAGCAGAGATGCTTCGCGCCGCCTGGCCCAGTAAGCGTAGTTTGCTTTCATATAGGACCGTGTGGCGACGTAAAAAAAGACTAGTTTCCACAGTAGAATGAAAGGAGAGTAACGGAAAGTGTTTAATTTGTAACTACATAAGACGAAAACGTAGCTTTTGCGTGCGTTTGTGTAATCCGTGTTTCTCTTCGGTTTGTATTTACGCCTTTGAGTGTGTTTTTGCCTGGGACAGTGAGGTCGTATCTAGTTGAAATTGATATCACGTACTGAGGTCGGTGGTCGCTTGGCGGTGTCAAAGTTTTAAAATTGTAAGTGAAGGCATCGAGGAGTTACGGACGTTTATGCAGCGTGTTTTGAAACACGAAGAGCAGAGACGCGCCGCGCCGCCTGGCCCAGCAAGCGTAGTTTGCTTTGATATAGGAGCGTGTGGCGACGTAAAAAAAGACTAGTTTCCACAGTGGAATGAAAGGAGAGTAACGGAAAGTGTTTAATTTGTAACTACATAAGACGAAAACGTAGCTTTTGCGTGCGTTTGTGTAATCCGTGTTTCTCTTCGGTTTGTATTTACGCCTTTGAGTGTGTTTTTGCCTGGGACAGTGAGGTCGTATCTAGTTGAAATTGATATCACGTACTGAGGTCGGTGGTCGCTTGGCGGTGTCAAAGTTTTAAAATTGTAAGTGAAGGCATCGAGGAGTTACGGACGTTTATGCAGCGTGTTTTGAAACACGAAGAGCAGAGACGCGCCGCGCCGCCTGGCCCAGCAAGCGTAGTTTGCTTTGATATAGGAGCGTGTGGCGACGTAAAAAAAGACTAGTTTCCACAGTGGAATGAAAGGAGAGTAACGGAAAGTGTTTAATTTGTAACTACATAAGACGAAGACGTAGCTTTTGCGTGCGTTTGTGTAATCCGTGTTTCTTTTCGGTTTGTGTTTACGTCTTTGAGTGCGTTTTTGCCTGGGACGGTGAGGTCGTATCTAGTTGAAATTGATATCACGTACTGAGAACGGTAGTCGCTTGGCGGTGTCAAAGTTTTAAAATTGTAAGTGAAGGCATCGAGGAGTTACGGACGTTTATGCAGCGTGTTCTGAAACACGAAGAGCAGAGACGCGCCGCGCCGCCTGGCCCAGCAAGCGTAGTTTGCTTTGATATAGGAGCGTGTGGCGACGTAAAAAAAGACTAGTTTCCACAGTGGAATGAAAGGAGAGTAACGGAAAGTGTTTAATTTGTAACTACATAAGACGAAAACGTAGCTTTTGCGTGCGTTTGTGTAATCCGTGTTTCTCTTCGGTTTGTATTTACGCCTGTGAGTGTGTTTTTGCCTGGGACAGTGAGGTCGTATCTAGTTGAAATTGATGTCACGTACTGAGGTCGGTGGTCGCTTGGCGGTGTCAAAGTTTTAAAATTGTAAGTGAAGGCATCGAGGAGTTACGGACGTTTATGCAGCGTGTTCTGAAACACGAAGAGCAGAGACGCGCCGCGCCGCCTGGCCCAGCAAGCGTAGTTTGCTTTGATATAGGAGCGTGTGGCGACGTAAAAAAAGACTAGTTTCCACAGTGGAATGAAAGGAGAGTAACGGAAAGTGTTTAATTTGTAACTACATAAGACGAAAACGTAGCTTTTGCGTGCGTTTGTGCAATCCGTGTTTCTCTTCGGTTTGTATTTACGCCTTTGAGTGTGTTTTTGCCTGGGACAGTGAGGTGTATCTAGTTGAAATTGATGTCACGTACTGAGGTCGGTGGTTGCTTGGCGGTGTCAAAGTTTTAAAATTGTAAGTGAAGGCATCGAGGAGTTACGGACGTTTATGCAGCGTGTTTTGAAACACGAAGAGCAGAGACGCGCCGCGCCGCCTGGCCCAGCAAGCGTAGTTTGCTTTGATATAGGAGCGTGTGGCGACGTAAAAAAAGACTAGTTTCCACAGTGGAATGAAAGGAGAGTAACGGAAAGTGTTTAATTTGTAACTACATAAGACGAAAACGTAGCTTTTGCGTGCGTTTGTGTAATCCGTGTTTCTCTTCGGTTTGTATTTACGCCTTTGAGTGTGTTTTTGCCTGGGACAGTGAGGTCGTATCTAGTTGAAATTGATATCACGTACTGAGAACGGAAGTCGCTTGGCGGTGTCAAAGTTTTAAGATTGTAGGTGAAGGCATCGAGGAGTTACGGACGTTTATGCTGCGTGTTTTGAAAGACGAAGAGCAGAGATGCTTCGCGCCGCCTGGCCCAGTAAGCGTAGTTTGCTTTCATATAGGACCGTGTGGCGACGTAAAAAAAGACTAGTTTCCACAGTAGAATGAAAGGAGAGTAACGGAAAGTGTTTAATTTGTAACTACATAAGACGAAAACGTAGCTTTTGCGTGCGTTTGTGTAATCCGTGTTTCTCTTCGGTTTGTATTTACGCCTTTGAGTGTGTTTTTGCCTGGGACAGTGAGGTCGTATCTAGTTGAAATTGATATCACGTACTGAGGTCGGTGGTCGCTTGGCGGTGTCAAAGTTTTAAAATTGTAAGTGAAGGCATCGAGGAGTTACGGACGTTTATGCAGCGTGTTTTGAAACACGAAGAGCAGAGACGCGCCGCGCCGCCTGGCCCAGCAAGCGTAGTTTGCTTTGATATAGGAGCGTGTGGCGACGTAAAAAAAGACTAGTTTCCACAGTGGAATGAAAGGAGAGTAACGGAAAGTGTTTAATTTGTAACTACATAAGACGAAAACGTAGCTTTTGCGTGCGTTTGTGTAATCCGTGTTTCTCTTCGGTTTGTATTTACGCCTTTGAGTGTGTTTTTGCCTGGGACAGTGAGGTCGTATCTAGTTGAAATTGATATCACGTACTGAGGTCGGTGGTCGCTTGGCGGTGTCAAAGTTTTAAAATTGTAAGTGAAGGCATCGAGGAGTTACGGACGTTTATGCAGCGTGTTTTGAAACACGAAGAGCAGAGACGCGCCGCGCCGCCTGGCCCAGCAAGCGTAGTTTGCTTTGATATAGGAGCGTGTGGCGACGTAAAAAAAGACTAGTTTCCACAGTGGAATGAAAGGAGAGTAACGGAAAGTGTTTAATTTGTAACTACATAAGACGAAAACGTAGCTTTTGCGTGCGTTTGTGTAATCCGTGTTTCTCTTCGGTTTGTATTTACGCCTGTGAGTGTGTTTTTGCCTGGGACAGTGAGGTCGTATCTAGTTGAAATTGATGTCACGTACTGAGGTCGGTGGTCGCTTGGCGGTGTCAAAGTTTTAAAATTGTAAGTGAAGGCATCGAGGAGTTACGGACGTTTATGCAGCGTGTTCTGAAACACGAAGAGCAGAGACGCGCCGCGCCGCCTGGCCCAGCAAGCGTAGTTTGCTTTGATATAGGAGCGTGTGGCGACGTAAAAAAAGACTAGTTTCCACAGTGGAATGAAAGGAGAGTAACGGAAAGTGTTTAATTTGTAACTACATAAGACGAAAACGTAGCTTTTGCGTGCGTTTGTGCAATCCGTGTTTCTCTTCGGTTTGTATTTACGCCTTTGAGTGTGTTTTTGCCTGGGACAGTGAGGTGTATCTAGTTGAAATTGATGTCACGTACTGAGGTCGGTGGTTGCTTGGCGGTGTCAAAGTTTTAAAATTGTAAGTGAAGGCATCGAGGAGTTACGGACGTTTATGCAGCGTGTTTTGAAACACGAAGAGCAGAGACGCGCCGCGCCGCCTGGCCCAGCAAGCGTAGTTTGCTTTGATATAGGAGCGTGTGGCGACGTAAAAAAAGACTAGTTTCCACAGTGGAATGAAAGGAGAGTAACGGAAAGTGTTTAATTTGTAACTACATAAGACGAAAACGTAGCTTTTGCGTGCGTTTGTGTAATCCGTGTTTCTCTTCGGTTTGTATTTACGCCTTTGAGTGTGTTTTTGCCTGGGACAGTGAGGTCGTATCTAGTTGAAATTGATATCACGTACTGAGAACGGAAGTCGCTTGGCGGTGTCAAAGTTTTAAGATTGTAGGTGAAGGCATCGAGGAGTTACGGACGTTTATGCTGCGTGTTTTGAAAGACGAAGAGCAGAGATGCTTCGCGCCGCCTGGCCCAGTAAGCGTAGTTTGCTTTCATATAGGACCGTGTGGCGACGTAAAAAAAGACTAGTTTCCACAGTAGAATGAAAGGAGAGTAACGGAAAGTGTTTAATTTGTAACTACATAAGACGAAAACGTAGCTTTTGCGTGCGTTTGTGTAATCCGTGTTTCTCTTCGGTTTGTATTTACGCCTTTGAGTGTGTTTTTGCCTGGGACAGTGAGGTCGTATCTAGTTGAAATTGATATCACGTACTGAGGTCGGTGGTCGCTTGGCGGTGTCAAAGTTTTAAAATTGTAAGTGAAGGCATCGAGGAGTTACGGACGTTTATGCAGCGTGTTTTGAAACACGAAGAGCAGAGACGCGCCGCGCCGCCTGGCCCAGCAAGCGTAGTTTGCTTTGATATAGGAGCGTGTGGCGACGTAAAAAAAGACTAGTTTCCACAGTGGAATGAAAGGAGAGTAACGGAAAGTGTTTAATTTGTAACTACATAAGACGAAAACGTAGCTTTTGCGTGCGTTTGTGTAATCCGTGTTTCTCTTCGGTTTGTATTTACGCCTTTGAGTGTGTTTTTGCCTGGGACAGTGAGGTCGTATCTAGTTGAAATTGATATCACGTACTGAGGTCGGTGGTCGCTTGGCGGTGTCAAAGTTTTAAAATTGTAAGTGAAGGCATCGAGGAGTTACGGACGTTTATGCAGCGTGTTTTGAAACACGAAGAGCAGAGACGCGCCGCGCCGCCTGGCCCAGCAAGCGTAGTTTGCTTTGATATAGGAGCGTGTGGCGACGTAAAAAAAGACTAGTTTCCACAGTGGAATGAAAGGAGAGTAACGGAAAGTGTTTAATTTGTAACTACATAAGACGAAGACGTAGCTTTTGCGTGCGTTTGTGTAATCCGTGTTTCTTTTCGGTTTGTGTTTACGTCTTTGAGTGCGTTTTTGCCTGGGACGGTGAGGTCGTATCTAGTTGAAATTGATATCACGTACTGAGAACGGTAGTCGCTTGGCGGTGTCAAAGTTTTAAAATTGTAAGTGAAGGCATCGAGGAGTTACGGACGTTTATGCAGCGTGTTTTGAAACTCGAAGAGCAGAGACGCGCCGCGCCGCCTGGCCCAGTAAGCGTAGTTTGCTTTGATATAGGACCGTGTGGCGACGTAAAAAAGTACTAGTTTCCACAGTGAAATGAAAGGAGAGTAACGGAAAGTGTTTAATTTGTAACTACATAAGACGAAAAAGTAGCTTTTGCGCGAGTTTGTGTAATCCGTTTTTCGGGTTGTATTTGCGTTTTTGAGTGCGTTTTTCTCTGGGACAGTGTGGTCGTATCTAGTTGGCGGTGTCAAAGTTTCATGACGTAAGTGAAGTGATGTAGTCGGCTTTGACGCAGAAGATATTCCGCCCGCCGATATTCGCCCCGTTCAGTATACGCGCGTCTCTCGCTGTCACTTGGTCGGAGTGGCCACCTTATAACGTAACTGGAAGCAAGCGGAGCGCAGCGGAGTCGCATTGCAAAGTCGCTTGCTAAGTCGGGCGGCTAGGAGGGGGAACAAAATGAATGCTGCCAAGCCAACAGGCTGCGCACTACACCCATACTCCCCGCCCCCATCACAAACCACCCCCCCGCCCTCACAAACCGCACAGGCGATGCAAATGTGCCTCTTGAAATAACTTGTTTGCGACTTCGCTTGTTAATTTTTGAAGCAAGTAAGGAAGCAGTATGTGCGCTGCCAAGCCATCAGACACACCAGCCCCCAAGCAGCAATTAAAATAGTCGCCGTTGATTGTATTAGCAGGTGTGCCACCCCCGCCTCTGACGGCGTGTATTACAGCGGATTTTTTTTTCATGGATTTCCCTCTGGACACCCTTTCACTGCTGTCACACAGCACTGCTTGTGGTTTAATTGTTATGTAATGCCCTAATTATTTTAATGCAGCCCAATTGCGACGATTTGTGTGTGTGTTTCATCTGTACATTTCTGTTTTGCTCTCCAAGTCGGGAGGCTGGGGTTGCAACAATATTACATTGTAGCCTGCTAAGTGGGGAAGTGCCGCCAGGAAGCAAATAGCTGAACATGGATGTCCGCCATGTCGACATGAAAATGGTGAGTCTGAACAGTCAAAATTTTATGGCGCCTCCAGGCGACTGTGAGACGCTGTGCTCATCCCTTGGACCGCACCACAGGATATCGGCTGCGAGCTGCGAATTCCGACGAGCGACAGGCCGCATATTGCGCTCCTTAACCCTCCCCCCCCCCACAGGGGTGTGGGCGCAGCCCCTCCGCCCCCGCCACCCCACCTCCTATCGCAATACTGGACCGCGCTTTCCGACACATTCCGTCCTTGTCGTACAACGCATCTTCTGCTCTGTGTCCAACGGTTTTCACACTTTCCATTTTTTTTTTAGCTTTCAGCAGGCACTTCATCTGTAGCTCTACGTTATACGAATGGGCGGCACAAGAGGCAGCGCTGATTTATGCAGCATTAGGCATGTCTAGCAGTACTGGTACGTCTGTCTCTCATCTACTGTATTACAGTGGATTTCTTGCCTTTCATTCTCGTCTGACAACTTGTTATTTGGCGCCACACAGCACAGCTTATGATTATTGCAATGCTCCAATCGTCGGGAATTTCGATGCACATATTTGATCTGTACGTTCCTCTTTTCCTGACAGACAGCATGACTGATATAACACACCACACCAACGAACGTCTTTTATTCCAGCCGCCATTTGGCTCGACTACCATTCTACAACTTGGTTTGCCACTTTATTATTCGGTAGCGTCTAATTTCATAGAAGATCTTCCTTCTTGCTTCACCTCAGACTTAGTGCTTCTTTTCTCCTCACGAGTCTCCACTTCACTGCTTGTGTAGCGCTTTTGTGTGTTCTCAATTGTAGTAAACATACCATCTACACACTATGTATATATATTACTTTTCTCTATCCTTCTCCATTTACTTTACAGTTATATTACCTGTTACTTTCGTTCCTTCCTTACTTCTGTCGTTTCCTCTTTGGCCCATACATCCTCACTCTTCTCACCATGGCTTCCTTCTCCTCCTCTCATCCTTCCCCATATTACTATCCTCTTCAACTCTCTCAAACATACTTTCCACATACACTCCCTCCCTCACTCCCTTCTTTCTACATACTGCTTTTTCTCCTCCCCATCTCTTCTTTTCTGCATTACAGCATGCAAGCAAAGCAGTCTATTCAAGTTCTGTGGTTACTACACACAACTCAGCTGCAAAAGCATCTGTTACTGAACTTGCAAGAGATACCTTGCATGGAGGAATGACTGCTTACACAAACCTTACTCTGCACATTTGAGATACTGTACATGCAAGAGTTGCAGCACACACTATTCATGTTCTATTATCTGAAACTGCTGAATGTGAAATTCTTCCTATTCATTTCAGTATATCTGTACATGCAAGTGTTACTTTATACAGAAAGGTTGATACAAATGAAACAGTTACTGAATGTACAAGAGTTATGGCATCTACAAGATTAATCACAAGGTCTGCTATCCTTGCAGGTTGTGCTGTCCTCTCAATTTGAGCTGTCCTCTCTAGTTGAGCTATCAAGTTGAGTTGTCCTCTCAAGTTGAGCTGTCCTCTCAAGTTGAGCTGTAATCACAAGCTGTGCTGCCCTCACAAGCTGTGCTGTCCTCACATGCTGTGCTGTCCTCACAAGCTGTGCTGCCCTCACAAGCTGTGCTCTCCTCGCAAGCTGTGCTGCCCTTACAAGCTGTGCTGTTCTCGCAAGCTGTGCTGTCCTCGCAAACTGTGCTGTCCTCGCAAGCTGTGCTGTCCTCGCAAGCTGTGCTGCCCTCGCAAGCTGTGCTGCCCTCACAAGCTGTGCTGTCCTCGCAAGCTGTGCTGTCCTCGCAAGCTGTGCTGCCCTCACAAGCTGTGCTGCCCTCACAAGCTGTGCTACCCTCACAAGCTGTGCTGCCCTCACAAGCTGTGCTGCCCTCGCAAGCTGTGCTCCCTCGCAAGCTGTGCTGTCCTCGCAAGCTGTGCTGTCCTCGCAAGCTGTGCTGTCCTCGCAAGCTGTGCTGCCCTCGCAAGCTGTGCTGCCCTCGCAAGCTGTGCTGCCCTCGCAAGCTGTGCTGCCCTCGCAAGCTGTGCTGCCCTCGCAAGCTGTGCTGTCCTCGCAAGCTGTGCTGTCCTCGCAAGCTGTGCTGCCCTCGCAAGCTGTGCTGTCCTCGCAAGCTGTGCTGCCCTCGCAAGCTGTGCTGTCCTCGCAAGCTGTGCTGTCCTCGCAAGCTGTGCTGCCCTCGCAAGCTGTGCTGCCCTCGCAAGCTGTGCTGCCCTCGCAAGCTGTGCTGCCCTCGCAAGCTGTGCTGCCCTCGCAAGCTGTGCTGCCCTCGCAAGCTGTGCTGCCCTCGCAAGCTGTGCTGCCCTCGCAAGCTGTGCTGCCCTCGCAAGCTGTGCTGTCCTCGCAAGCTGTGCTGTCCTCGCAAGCTGTGCTGTCCTCGCAAGCTGTGCTGTCCTCGCAAGCTGTGCTGCCCTCGCAAGCTGTGCTGTCCTCGCAAGCTGTGCTGTCCTCGCAAGCTGTGCTGCCCTCGCAAGCTGTGCTGCCCTCGCAAGCTGTGCTGCCCTCGCAAGCTGTGCTGCCCTCGCAAGCTGTGCTGCCCTCGCAAGCTGTGCTGCCCTCGCAAGCTGTGCTGTCCTCGCAAGCTGTGCTGCCCTCGCAAGCTGTGCTGCCCTCGCAAGCTGTGCTGCCCTCGCAAGCTCTGCTGCCCTCGCAAGCTGTGCTGCCCTCGCAAGCTGTGCTGTCCTCGCAAGCTGTGCTGTCCTCGCAACTTGTACTGCCCCCACAAGGTGTGCTTCCCTCACAAGGTGTGCTCTCCTTGCAATGTGTGCTGTACTGTCCTCAAAAAGTATGCTGTGTTCACAAGGTCAGATATACTAACTACGTCTTTTGTCATTGTGAGGATTGCCAGTGTCAATTTCAGTGCTGTCAGTGTAAGTTTTACTGTCCTCACAGGTGTTGTAGTCATCACAAGTTTTGCAGGAATGGCAGGATATGCACTTATCAGAAAATGTGTTTGTCCTCCCAACATGTTGTACCTTAATATGGTGTTCTGTCCTCACTTGTTTAACACTCCTGAAAATGTTTGCTGTAATCATAAGATGTGCTGTCCTCGTAAAGTATGCTGTCCCACAAGGTGTGTTGTCCTCGAAAGATGAGCTTTCCTTGCAGGCTATTTTATCCTTGCAAGGGGTGTGCATTCTGTGCAAGGTGAACTGTCCTCACTGCTTCTTCTGTCCTTGCAATTTATTCTGTCCCCACAAGGTGAGCTGTACTGCCAACATGTGCTGACCTCATAATAAGTGCAGCAATCAGAAGGCATGCAGTCATTGGAACATACAATTTTTCACAAAATATGCCATCTTCATATATTATCCTATCCCCACACAGTGTACTAACATTACAAGGCATGCTGTCCCCTTAAGGTGTGCCTTCCTTATAAAATGAGCTCTCATTCCAACGTGTGCTCTCCCTTTAGGGAGTGCTGACAACCTAAGGTGAGCTGTCCTCTGCATATCTGCCATCCTCTTAACACTTGATGTCCTCTGCAGGTGTGCTATTTTATTAATGTCTTGTGTTCTGAAGGTGTCTTCACAGGGCAACATGTCTTCACAGGGTGTGCTGCCTTCACAGGTGTGCTGTCCTCCCAACATGTGCGGTGTTCGTGAGGTTTGCTGTCTTGCAGGGTGTGCGGGCCGTCTTTGCAAAGTGTGCCATTCTCGCATGGTGAGCCATCCTTACATGATGTGCCATTCTCGCAAGGTGTGCCATCCTTGCAAGGTGTGCTGTCCTCGCAAGGTGTGCAATCATCCTCACAAGGTGTGCCCTCCTTGCAAGGTGTGCTGTCCTTGCAAGGTGTGCCGTACTCGCAAGTAGTGCCATCCTCACAAGGTCTCCCATCCTCGCAAGGTGTGCCATCCTCACAAGGTGTGCTAACCTCGCAAGGTGTGCTGTACTCACAGCCCATGCACGGTGACCTTACCTTGCAGCGCAAGCTGCCCTCATAGCGTGGGGTTCTACAATCCTGAGATGTTCTGTACTCACATAATGTGCTGTCCGCAGTAGGGATGCTGACCTCAAATGATGTGGTGCCCACACTTGATGTTATGTCATTGGATAGTGCGGCATACTGATAATATGTCCCATCCTCAATCAGTGTAGTCTCTCACAATCTGTACTGTCTTTACAATTTGTGCTGCCACTGGTAGGTGTGCAGCACGACTTTGCAAGATGTGCTTTACCATAGGTGTGCTTTCCATTCATGGTGAGCTGTCTGCTCTGCTCACATGAAACACTGATCTCTGAACGTATGTTCATCTACCAACGGGTCTTTTTCTTAAATGTATGAACTCACATTCTCTAATTTTTTTTATAAAGAATGACATACCCACAAGGTGAACTGAGTAAATTATCTTGCTGCATTGACATGGTTTGCAGTCCTTACACATCATGATGTCCACACAGATCTCGTCACTTCTTAGAAGTTATGAACTCAGACTAGGCTGTTTTCTCTGTGCGTGCAGCCTACACAAGGAGTGCAGCCTTCGCAAGGACTGCAGTCTTCACAAGATGTGCTGTCCTCACAAGGTGTGCTGTCTTCAAAAGGTGTGATGTCTTCAAAAGGTGTGCTGCCGTGGCACGGCGTGCTGCCTTCGCATGGAGTGCAGCCTTCCCATGGAGTGCTGCCTTTGCACAGAGTGCTGCCTTTGCACAGAGTGCTGTCTTCGAAGGGAGTGCTGACTTTGGAGGGAGTGCAGAGTTCACAGGGAGTGTAGCCTTCGGACAGAGTGCTGTCTTTGCACGGAGTGCTACCTTTACAGGGAGCGCTGCCTGCAGCAGGGAGTGCTGCATTCGCAGGGAGTGCTGCCTTCGCAAGGAGTGCTGCCTTAGCACAGAGTGCAGCCTTCGCACGTAGTGCTGCCTTCGCCCGGAGTGCTGCCTTCACAGGGAGTGATGCCTTCACAGGGAGTGCTGCCTTCACAGAGAGTGCTGCCTTCACAGAGAGTGCTGCCTTCACAGAGAGTGCTGCCTTCACTGAGAGTGCTGCCTTTGCAAGGACTGCTGCCTTCGCAAGGAGTGCTGCCTTCGCACAGAGTGCAGCCTTCGCACGTAGTGCTGCCTTTGATCAGAGTGCTGCCTTCGCAAGGAGCGCTGCCTTCGCAAAGAGTGCTGCCTTCGCAAGGAGTGCTGCCTTCGCAAGGAGTGCTGCCTTCGCAAGGAGTGCTACCTTCGCAAGGAGTGCTGCCTTTGCACGGAGTGTTGCCTTTGCGCGGAGTGCTGCCTTCGCACCGAGTGCTGCTTTCGCAAGGAGTGCTGCCTTCGCAAGGATTGCTGCCTTCGCAAGGAGTGCTGCCTTCATAAGAGGTGCTGCCTTTGCACGGGGTGCTGCCTTCGCAAGAAATGCAGCCTTTGCACGGAGTGCTACCTTCACACAGAGTGCTGCCTTTGCACGGAGTGCTGCCTTCGCACCGAGTGCTGCTTTCGCAAGGATTGCTGCCTTCGCAAGGATTGCTGCCTTCGCAAGGAGTGCTGCCTTCATAAGAGGTGCTGCCTTTGCACGGGGTGCTGCCTTCGCAAGAAATGCAGCCTTTGCACGGAGTGCTACCTTCGCACAGAGTGCTGCCTTTGCACGGAGTGCTGCCTTCGCACCGAGTGCTGCTTTCGCAAGGAGTGCTGCCTTCGCAAGGATTGCTGCCTTCGCAAGGAGTGCTGCCTTCATAAGAGGTGCTGCCTTTGCACGGGGTGCTGCCTTCGCAAGGAATGCAGCATTTGCACGAAGTGCTACCTTCGCATAGAGTGCTGCCTTTGCACGGAGTGCTGCCTTCGCAAGGACGGCTGCCTTTGCAAGGAGTGCTGCCTTAGCAAGGAGTGCTGCCTTCGCAAGGAGTGCTGCCTTCGCAAGGAGTGCTGCCTTCGCACGGAGTGCTACCTTCACAGGGAGTGCTGCCTTAGCAAGGAGTGCTGCCTTCGCAAGGAGGGCTGCTTTTGCAAGGCGTGCTGCATTCGCTAGGAGTGCTGCTTTCGCAGGGAGAGCTGCCTTCGCAAGGATTGCTGCCTTCGCAAGGACTGCAGCCTTCGCAAGGAGTGCTGCCTTTGCACGGAGTGCTGCCTTTGCACGGAGTGCTGCCATTGCACGGAGTGCTGCCTTTGCACGGAGTGCTGCCTTTGCACAGAGTGCTGCCTTTGCACGGAGTGCTGCCTTTGCACGGAGTGCTGCCTTCGCACGGAGTGTACCCTTCGCACGTATTGCTTCCTTCGAATGGAGTGCTGCCTTCGCATGGAGTGCTGCCTTCACAAGGAGTGCTGCCTTCGCTAAGAGAGCTGCCTTCACAATACGTGCTGCCTTCCCAAGGGGTGCTGCCTTCGCAAGGAGTGCTGCCTTTGCACGGAATGATGCCTTCGCAGGGAGTGCAGCCTTCGCAAGGAGTGCTGCCTTCGCAAGGAGTGCTGCCTTCGGAAGGAGTGCTGCCTTCGGAAGGAGTGCTGCCTTCGCAAGGAGTGCTGCCTTCGCAAGGAGTGCTGCCTTCGCAAGGAGTGCTGCCTTCGCAAGGAGTGCTGCCTTCGCAAGGAGTGCTGCCTTTGCACGGAGTGTTGCCTTTGCACGGAGTGCTGCCTTCGCACCGAGTGCTGCTTTCGCAAGGAGTGCTGCCTTCGCAAGGATTGCTGCCTTCGCAAGGAGTGCTGCCTTCATAAGAGGTGCTGCCTTTGCACGGGGTTCTGCCTTCGCAAGAAATGCAGCCTTTGCACAGAGTGCTACCTTCGCACAGAGTGCTGCCTTTGCATGGAGTGCTGCCTTCGCACCGAGTGCTGCTTTCGCAAGGAGTGCTGCTTTCGCAAGAATGCTGCCTTCGCAAAGAGTGCTGCCTTCGCACGGAGTGCTGCCTTTGGAAGGAGTGCTGCCTTCGCAAAGAGTGCTGCCTTTGCAAGGAGTGCAGCCTTTGCAAGGAGTGCTGCCTTTGCAAGGAGTGCTGCCTTCGCAAGGAGTGCTGCCTTCGCAAGGAGTGCTGCCTTCGCACGGAGTGCTACCTTCACAGGGAGTGCTGCCTTAGCAAGGAGTGCTGCCTTCGCAAGGAGGGCTGCTTTTGCAAGGCGTGCTGCATTCGCTAGGAGTGCTGCTGTCGCAGGGAGTGCTGCCTTCGCAAGGATTGCTGCCTTCGGAAGGACTGCTGCCCTCGCAAGGAGTGCTGCCTTTGCACGGAGTGCTGCCTTTGCACGGAGTGCTGCCTTTGCACAGAGTGCTGCCTATGCACGGAGTGCTGCCTTCGCACGGAGTGTACCCTTCGCACGTATTGCTTCCTTCGAATGGAGTGCTGCCTTCGCAGGGAGTGCAGCCTTCGCAAGGAGTGCAGCCTTCGCAAGGAGTGCAGCCTTCGCAAGGAGTGCTGCCTTCGCAAGGAGTGCTGCCCTCACATGGAGTGCTGCCTTAGCACAGAGTGCAGCCTTCGCACGTAGTGCTGCCTTCGCATGGAGTGCTATCTTCGCAGGGAGTGCTGCTTTTGCAGAAATTGCTGACTTTGCAAGTAGTGCTGCCTTCGCAAGGATTGTTGCCGTGGCACGGCGTGCTTCCTTCGCATGGAGTGCAGCCTTCCCATGGAGTGCTGCCTTTGCACAGAGTGCTGCCTTCGCAGGGAGTGCTGCCTTTGCAGGGTGTGCAGAGTTCACAGGGAGTGTAGCCTTCGGACAGAGTGCTGTCTTTGCACGGAGTGCTACCATTACAGGGAGTGCTGCCTGCAGCAGGGAGTGCTGCATTCGCAGGGAGTGCTGCCTCCGCAAGGAGTGCTGCCTTAGCACAGAGTGCAGCCTTAGCACGTAGTGCTGCCTTCGCCCGGAGTGCTGCCTTCGCAGGGAGTGCTGCCTTCACAGAGAGTGCTGCCTTCACTGAGAGTGCTGCCTTTGCAAGGACTGCTGCCTTCGCAAGGAGTGCTGCCTTCGCACAGAGTGCAGCCTTCGCACGTAGTGCTGCCATTGCACAGAGTGCTGCTTTCGCAAGAAGCGCTGCCTTCGCAAAGAGTGCCTCCTTTGCAAGGAGTGCTGCCTTCGCAAGGAGTGCTGCCTTCGCAAGGAGTGCTGAGTTCGCAAGGAGTGCTGCCTTCGCAAGGAGTGCTGCCTTCGCAAGGAGTGTTGCCTTCGCAAGGAGTGCTGCCTTCGCAAGGAGTGCTGCCTTCGCAAGGAGTGCTGCCTTCGCAAGGAGTGCTGCCTTCGCAAGGAGTGCTGCCTACGCAAGGAGTGCTGCCTTCGCAAGGAGTGCTGCCTTCGCAAGGAGTGCTACCTTCGCAAGAAGTGCTGCCTTTGCACGGAGTGCTGCCTTTGCACAGAGTGCTGCCATCGCAAGGAGTGCTGCCTTTGCACAGAGTGCTGCTCTCGCAAGGTGTGCTGCCTTTGCACAGAGTGCTGCCTTCGCAAGGAGTGCTGCCTTCGCTAGGAGTGCTGCCTTTGCACAGAGTGCTGCCTTCGCACAGAGTGCAGCCTTTGCACATAGTGCAGCCTTTGCATGGTGTGCAGCCTTCACACGTAGTGCTGCCTTTGCACGGAATGCAGACTTCGCACATAGTGCTGCCTTTGCACGGAGTGCTGCCTTTGCGCGGAGTGCTGCCATTGCACGGAGTGCTGCCTTTGCACGGAGTGCTGCCTTTGCACGGAGTGCTGCCTTTGCACGGAGTGCTGCCTTTGCACGGAGTGCTGCCTTTGCACGGAGTGCTGCCTTTGCACGGAGTGCTGCCTTTGCACGGAGTGCTGCCTTGGCACGGAGTGCTGCCTTCGCAAGGAGTGCTACCTTCGCAAGGAGTGCTGCCTTCGCAAGGAGTGCTGCCCTCGCAAGGAGTGATCCCTTCTCAAGGAGTGCTACCTTCGCAAGGAGTGGTGCCTTTAAACGGAGTGCTGCCGTCACAGGGAATGCAGCCTTCGCAAGGAGTGCTCCCTTCGCAAGGAGTGCTGCCTTTGCACGGAGTGCAGCCTTTGCACAGAGTGCTGCCTTCGCAAGGAGAGCTGCCTTCGCAAGCAGTGCTGCCTTCGCAAGGAGTGATTCCTTCTCAAGGAGTACTTCCTTCGCAAGGAGTGGTGCCTTTAAACGGAGTGCTGCCTTCGCAAGGAGTGCTGCCTTCGCAAGGAGTGCTGCCTTCGCAAGGAGTGCTGCATTCGCAGAGGGTGCTGCGTTCGCAGGGAGTCTGCCTTCGCAGGGAGTGCTGCCTTCGCAGGGAGTGCTGCCTTCGCAGGGAGTGCTGCCTTCGCAAGGAGTGCTGCCTTCGCAAGGAGTGCTGCCTTCGCAAGGAGTGCTGCCTTCGCAAGGAGTGCTGCGTTCGCAAGGAGTGCTGCGTTTGCAGGGAGTGCTGAGTTCGCAGGGAGTGCTGCCTTTGCACGGAGTGCTGCCTTCGCACGGAGTGCTGCCATCCACGGAGTGCTGCCTTCGCAGAGTGTGCTGCCTTTGCACGGAGTGCTGCCATCGCAGGGAGTGCTGCCTTCGCAGGGAGTGCTGCCTTCGCAAGGGGTGGTGCCTACGCATGTAGGTCTGCCTTCGCACGGAGTGCTGCCTTTGCAAGGAGTGCTGCCTTCGCACGAAGTGCAGCCTTTGCACATAGTGCTGTCTTGGCACGGAGTGCTGCCATCGCACAGAGTGCTGCCTTCGCAAGGAGTGCTGCCTTCACAAGGAGGTTAGCCTTCGCAAGGAGTGCTGCCTTCGCACGGAGTGCTGCCTTCGCACGGAGTGCTTCCTTCGCACGGAGTGCTGCCTTCGCACAGAGTGCTGCCTTCCACGGAGTGCTGCCTTCGCAGAGTGTGCTGCCTTCGCGCTGAGTGCTGCCTTTGCACAGAGTGCTGCCTTCGCAGGGAGTGCTGCCTTCGCAAGGAGTGCTGCCTTCGCAAGGAGTGCTGCCTTCGCAAGGAGTGCTGCCTTCGCAAGGAGTGCTGCCTTCGCAAGGAGTGCTGCCTTCGCAAGGAGTGCTGCCTTCGCAAGGAGTGCTGCCTTCGCAAGGAGTGCTGCCTTCGCAAGGAGTGCTGCCTTTGCTAGGATTGCTGCCTTTGCAAGGAGTGTTGCCTTCGCAAGGAGTGCTGCCTCTGCAAGGAGTGCTGTCTTCGCAAGGAAAGCTGTCTTCGCAAGGAGTGCTGCCTTCGCAGGGAGTGCAGCCTTCGCAAGGAGTGGTGCTCTCGCAAGGAGTGGTGCTCTCGCAAGGAGTCCTGCCTTAGCAGGGAGTGCTGCCTTTGCAAGGAGTGCTGCCTTCGCAAGGAGTGCTGCCTTCGCAAGGAGTGCTGCGTTCGCAAGGTATGCTGCGTTCGCAGGGAGTGCTGCGTTCGCAGGGAGTGCTGCCTTCGCACGGAGTGCTGCCCTCGCACGGAGTGCTGCCTTCCACAGAGTGCTGCCTTCGCACTGCGTGCTGCCTTCGCACGGAGTGCTGCCATCGCAGGGAGTGCTGCCTTCGCAGGGAGTGCAGCCTTCGCAAGGGGTGGTGCCTACGCATGTAGGTCTGCCTTCGCAGGGAGTGCTGCCTTTGCAAGGAGTGCTGCCTTCGCACGAAGTGCAGCCTTTGCACATAGTGCTGTCTTCGCACGGAGTGCTGCCTTCGCACAGAGTGCTACCTTCGCAAGGAGTGCTGCCTTCGCAAGGAGTGCTGCCCTCGCACGGAGTGCTGCCTTCGCACGGAGTGCTGCCTCCGCACGGAGTGCTGCCTTCGCACGGAGTGCTGCCTTCCACGGAGTGCTGCCTTCGCAGAGTGTGCTGCCTTGGCAAGGAGTGCTGCCTTCGCAAGGAGTGCTGCCCTCGCACGGAGTGCTGCCTTCGCACAGAGTGCTGCCTTCGCAGGGAGTGCTGCCTTCGCAGGGAGTGCTGCCGTTGCAGGGAGTGCTGCCTTTGCAGGGAGTGCTGCCTTCGCATGGAGTGCTGCCTTCGCACGGAGTGCTGCCTTCGCACGGAGTGCTGCCTTCGCACGGAGTGCTGCCTTCGCACGGAGTGCTGCCTTCGCACGGAGTGCTGCCTTCGCACGGAGTGCTGCCTTTGCACGGAGTGCTGCCTTCGCACGGAGTGCTCCCTTCGCAGGGAGTGCTGCCTTCGCACAGAGTGCTGCCTTCGCAAGGAGTGCTGCCTTCGCAAGGAGTGCTGCCTTCGCAAGGAGTGCTGCCTTCGCAAGGAGTGCTGGCTTCGCAAGGAGTGCTTCCTTCGCAAGGACTGCTGCCTTCGCAAGGAGTACTGCCTTCGCAAGGAGTGCTGCCTTTGCAAGGTGTGCTGCCTTCGCAAGGAGTGCTGCGTTCGCAGGGAGTGCTGCGTTCGCAGGGAGTGCTGCCTTCGCAGGGAGTGCTGCCTTTGCAGGGAGTGCTGCCTTGGCAGGGAGTGCTGCCTTTGCATGGAGTGCTGCCTCGGCACAGAATGCTGCATTCGCAAGGAGTGCTGCCTTCGCAAGGAGTGCTGCCTTCGCAAGGAGTGCTGCCTTCGCAAGGAGTGCTGCCTTCGCAAGGAGTGCTGCCTTCGCAAGGAGTGCTGCCTTCGCAAGGAGTGCTGCCTTCGCAAGGAGTGCTGCCTTTGCAAGGAGTGCTGCCTTCGCAAGGAGTGCTGCCTTCGCAAGGAGTGCTGCCTTCGCAAGGAGTGCTGCCTTCGCAAGGAGTGCTGCCTTCGCAAGGAGTGCTGCCTTCGCAAGGAGTGCTGCCTTCGCAAGGAGTGCTGCCTTCGCAAGGAGTGCTGCCTTCGCAAGGAGTGATGCCTTCGCAAGGAGTGCTGCCTTCACAAGGAGTGCTGCCTTCGCAAGGAGTGCTGCATTCGCAAGGAGTGCTTCCTTCAGAGGGGGTGCTGCCTTTGCAGGGAGTGCTGCGTTTGCAGGAAGTGCTGCCTACGCAGGGAGTGCTGCCTTCGCAAGGGGTGGTGCTTACGCATGTAGTGCTGCCTTCGCACGGAGTGCTGCCTTTGCAAGGAGTGCTGCCTTCGCACGGAGTGCAGCCTTTGCACATAGTGCTGTCTTCGCATGGAGTGCTGCCTTTGCACGGAGTGCTGCCTTCGCACAGAGTGCTGCCTTCCACGGAGTGCTGCCTTCGCAGAGTGTGCTGCCTTCGCACGGAGTGCTGCCATCGCAGGGAGTGCTGCCTTCGCAGGGAGTGCTGCTCTCGCAAGGGGTGGTGCCTATGCATGTAGGTCTGCCTTCGCACGGAGTGCTGCCTTTGCAAGGAGTGCTGCCTTTGCACGAAGTGCAGCCTTTGCACATAGTGCTGTCTTCGCACGGAGTGCTGCCTTCGCACAGAGTGCTGCCTTCGCAAGGAGAGCTGCCTTCGCAAGGAGTGCTTCCTTCGCAAGGAGTGCTGGCTTCGCAAGGAGTGCTGCCTTCGCACGGAGTGCTGCCTTCGCAAGGAGTGCTGCCTTCGCACGGAGTGCTGCCTTTGCACGGAGTGCTGCCTTCGCAAGGAGTGCTGCCTTCGCACGGAGTGCTGCCTTCGCACGGAGTGCTGCCTTCGCACGGAGTGCTGCCTTCGCACGGAGTGCTGCCTTCGCACGGAGTGCTGCCTTCGCACGGAGTGCTGCCTTCGCACGGAGTGCTGCCTTCGCACGGAGTGCTGCCTTCGCACGGAGTGCTGCCTTCGCACGGAGTGCTGCCTTCGCACGGAGTGCTACCTTCGCATGGTGTGCTGCCTTCGCACGGAGTGCTGCCTTCGCACGGAGTGCTGCCTTCGCACGGAGTGCTGCCTTCGCACGGAGTGCTGCCTTCGCACGGAGTGCTGCCTTCCACGGAGTGCTGCCTTCCGCGGAGTGCTGCCTTCCACGTAGTGCTGCCTTCGCAGAGTGTGCTGCCTTCGCACTGAGTGCTGCCTCTGCACAGAGTGCTGCCTTCGCAGGGAGTGCTGCCTTCGCAGGGAGTGCTGCCTTTGCAGCGAGTGCTGCCTTTTGCAGGGAGTGCTGCCTTCGCAGGGAGTGCTGCCTTTGCATGGAGTGCTGCCTCGGCACAGAGTGCTGCCTTCGCAAGGAGTGCTGCCTTCGCAAGGAGTGCTGCCTTCGCAAGGAGTGCTGCCTTCGCAAGGAGTGCTGCCTTCGCAAGGAGTGCTGCCTTCGCAAGGAGTGCTGCCTTCGCAAGGAGTGCTGCCTTTGCAAGGAGGGCTGCCTTCGCAAGGAGTGCTGCCTTCGCAAGGAGTGCTGCCTTCGCAGGGAGTGCTGCCTTCGGAGTTAGTGCTGCCTTTGCAGGGAGTGCTGCCTTCGCAGGGAGTGCTGCCTTCGCAAGGGGTGGTGCCTACGCATGTAGTGCTGCCTTCGCACGGAGTGCTGCCTTTGCAAGGAGTGCTGCCTTCGCACGGAGTGCAGCCTTTGCACATAGTGCTGCCTTCGCAAGGAGTGCTGCCTTCGCAAGGAGTGCTGCCTTCGCAAGGAGTGCTGCCTTCGCAAGGAGTGCTGCCTTCGCAAGGAGTGCTGCCTTCGCAAGGAGTGCTGCCTTCGCAAGGAGTGCTGCCTTTGCAAGGAGTGCTGCCTATGCAAGAAGTACTGCCTTCGCAAGGAGTGCTGCCTTCGCAAGGAGACCTGCCTTCGCAAGGATTGCTCCCTTCTTAAGGAGGGCTGCCTTCGCAGGGAGTGCTGCCTTCGCACAGAGTGCTGCCTTCGCACGAAGTGCTGCCATTGCACGAAGTGCTGCCTTCGCACGGAGTGCAGCCATTGCACGTAGTGCTGCCTTCATACTGAGTGCTGCTTTCACAAAGAGTGCTGCCTTCGCACGGAGTGTTGCCTCTGCACAGAGTGTTGCCTTGGTCAGAGTGCTGCCTTCACAAGGAGTGCTGCCTTCACAAGGAGTGCTGCCTTCACAAGGAGTGCTGCCTTTGCAAGGCGTATTGCCTTCGCAAGGAGTGCTGCCTTCGCAAGGAAAACTGCCTTCGCTAGGAGTGCTAACTTCGCTAGGAGTGCTGCCTTCGGCAGGGGTGGTCCTTCGCACGGAGTGCTGCCCTCGCTAGGAGTGCTGCCTTCGCACGTAGTGCTGCCTCGGCACAGAGTGCTGCCTTTGCAAGGAGTGCTGCCTTCGCAAGGAGTGCTGCCTTCGCAAGGAGTGCTGCCTTCGCAAGGAGTGCTGCCTTCGCAAGGAGTGCTGCCTTCGCAAGGAGTGCAGCCTTCGCAAGGAGTGCTGCCTTCGCAAGGAGTGCTGCCTTCGCAAGGAGTGCTGCCTTCGCAAGGAGTGCTGCCTTCGCAAGGAGTGCTGCCTTCGGAGGGAGTGCTGCATTCGCAGGGAGTGCTGCCTTCGCAAGGAGTGCTGCCTTTGCAGGGAGTGCTGCCTTCGCACAGAGTGCTGCCTTCCACGGAGTGCTGCCTTCCACGGAGTGCTGCCTTCCACGGAGTGCTGCCTTCGCAGAGTGTGCTGCCTTCGCACTGAGTGCTGCCTTTGCACAGAGTGCTGCCTTCGCAGGGAGTGCTGCATTCGCAGGGAGTGCTGCCTTTGCAGCGAGTGCTGCCTTTGCAGGGAGTGCTGCCTTCGCAGGGAGTGCTGCCTTTGCATGGAGTGCTGCCTCGGCACAGAGTGCTGCCTTCGCAAGGAGTGCTGCCTTCGCAAGGAGTGCTGCCTTCGCAAGGAGTGCTGCCTTCGCAAGGAGTGCTGCCTTCGCAAGGAGTGCTGCCTTCGCAAGGAGTGCTGCCTTCGCAAGGAGTGCTGCCTTCGCAAGGAGGGCTGCCTTCGCAAGGAGTGCTGCCTTCGCAAGGAGTGCTGCCTTCGCAGGGAGTGCTGCCTTCGGAGGGAGTGCTGCCTTTGCAGGGAGTGCTGCCTTCGCAGGGAGTGCTGCCTTCGCAAGGGGTGGTGCCTACGCATGTAGTGCTGCCTTCGCACGGAGTGCTGCCTTTGCAAGGAGTGCTGCCTTCGCACGGAGTGCAGCCTTTGCACATAGTGCTGCCTTCGCAAGGAGTGCTGCCTTCGCAAGGAGTGCTGCTTTCGCAAGGAGTGCTGCCTTCGCACGTAGTGCTGCCTCGGCACAGAGTGCTGCCTCTGCACAGAGTGCTGCCTTCGCTAGGAGTGCTAACTTCGCTAGGAGTGCTGCCTTCGGCAGGGGTGGTCCTTCGCACGGAGTGCTGCCCTCGCTAGGAGTGCTGCCTTCGCACGTAGTGCTGCCTCGGCACAGAGTGCTGCCTTTGCAAGGAGTGCTGCCTTCGCAAGGAGTGCTGCCTTCGCAAGGAGTGCTGCCTTCGCAAGGAGTGCTGCCTTCGCAAGGAGTGCTGCCTTCGCAAGGAGTGCTGCCTTCGCAAGGAGTGCAGCCTTCGCAAGGAGTGCTGCCTTCGCAAGGAGTGCTGCCTTCGCAAGGAGTGCTGCCTTCGCAAGGAGTGCTGCCTTCGCAAGGAGTGCTGCCTTCGGAGGGAGTGCTGCCTTCGCAGGGAGTGCTGCCTTCGCAAGGAGTGCTGCTTTTGCAGGGAGTGCTGCCTTTGCAGGGAGTGCAGCGTACGCAGGGAGTGCTGCCTTCGCAAGGGGTGGTGCCTACGCATGTAGTGCTGCCTTCGCACGGAGTGCTGCCTTTGGAAGGAGTGCTGCCTTCGCACGCAGTGCAGTCGTTGCACATAGTGCTGTCTTCACAAGGAGTGCTGCCTTTGCACAGCGTGCTGCCTTCGCAAGGAGTGCTGCCTTCGCAAGGAGTGCTGCCTTCGCAAGGAGTGCTGCCTTCGCAAGGAGTGCTGCCTTCGCAAGGAGTGCTGCCTTCGCATGGAGTGCTGCCTCCGCATGGAGTGCTGCCTCCGCAAGGACTGCTGCCTTCGCAAGGAGTGCTGCCTTCGCAAGGAGTGCTGCCTTCGCAAGGCGTGCTGCCTTCGCAAGGAGTGCTGCCTTCGCAAGGAGTGCTGCCTTCGCAAGGAGTGCTGCCTTCACAAGGAGTGCTGCCTTCGCAAGGAGTGCTGCCTTCGCAAGGAATGCTGCGTTCGCAGGGAGTGCTGCCTTCGCACGGAGTGCTGCCTTCGCACGGAGTGCTGCCTTTGCACGGAGTGCTGCCTTCGCACGGAGTGCTGCCTTCGCACGGAGTGCTGCCTTCGCACGGAGTGCTGCCTTCCACGGAGTGCTGCCTTCGCAGAGTGTGCTGCCTTCGCACTGAGTGCTGCCTTTGCACAAAGTGCTCCCTTCGCAGGGAGTGCTGCCTCCGCAGGGAGTGCTGCCTTTGCAGGGAGTGCTGCCTTTGCAGGGAGTGCTGCCTTCGCAGGGAGTGCTGTCTTTGCATGGAGTGCGGCCTCGGCACAGAGTGCTGCCTTCGCAAGGAGTGCTGCCTTCGCAGGGAGTGCTGCCTTCGCAAGGAGTGCTTCCTTCGCAAGGAGTGCTGCCTTTGCAAGGAGTGCTGCCTTCGCAAGGAGTGCTGCCTTCGCAAGGAGTGCTGCCTTCGCAAGGAGTGCTGCCTTCGCAAGGAGTGCTGCCTTCGCATGGAGTGCTGCCTTCGCAAGGAGTGCTGCCTTCGCAAGGAGTGCTGCCTTCGCAAGGAGTGCTGCCTTCGCAAGGAGTGCTGCCTTCGCAAGGAGTGCCGCCTTCGCAAGGAGTGCCGCCTTCGCAAGGAGTGCCGCCTTCGCAAGGAGTGCCGCCTTCGCAAGGAGTGCCGCCATCGTAAGGAGTGCTGCGTTCGCAGGGAGTGCTGCGTTCGCAGGGAGTGCTGTCTTCGCACGGAGTGCTGCCTTCGCACGGAGTGCTGCCTTCCACGGAGTGCTGCCTTCGCAGAGTGTGCTGCCATCGCAGGGAGTGCTGCCTTCGCAAGGAGTGCTGCCTCCGCAGGGAATGCTGCCTTTGCAGGGAGTGCTGCCTTTGCAGGGAGTGCTGCCTTCGCAGGGAGTGCTGCCTTTGCAGGGAGTGCTGCCTTTGCAGGGAGTGCTGCCTTTGCAGGGAGTGCTGCCTTCGCAGGGAGTGCTGTCTTTGCATGGAGTGCTGCCTCGGCACAGAGTGCTGCCTTCGCAAGGAGTGCTGCCTTCGCAGGGAGTGCTGCCTTCGCAAGGAGTGCTTCCTTCGCAAGGAGTGCTGCCTTCGCAAGGAGTGCTGCCTTCGCAAGGGTTGCTGCCTTCGCAAGGAGTGCTGCCTTCGCAAGGAGTGCTGCCTTCGCAAAGAGTGCTGCCTTCGGAGGGAGTGCTGCCTTTGCAGGGAGTGCTGCCTTCGATGGGAGTGCTGCCTTCGCATGGAGTGCTGCCTCGGCACAGAGTGCTGCCTTCGCAAGGAGTGCTGCCTTCGCAAGGAGTGCTGCCTTCGCAAGGAGTGCTGCCTTCGCAAGGAGTGCTGCCTTCGCAAGGAGTGCTGCCTTCGCAAGGAGTGCTGCCTTCGCAAGGAGTGCTGCCTTCGCAAGGAGTGCTGCCTTCGCAAGGAGTGCTGCCTTCGCAAGGAGTGCTACCTTCGCAAGGAGTGCTGCCTTCGCAAGGAGTGCTGCCTTCGGAGGGAGTGCTGCCTTTGCAGGGAGTGCTGCCTTCGCAGGGAGTGCTGCCTTCGCAAGGGGTGGTGCCTACGCATGTAGTGCTGCCTTCGAACGGAGTGCTCCCTTTGCAAGGAGTGCTGCCTTCGCAGGGAGTGCTGCCTTCGCACAGAGTGCTGCCTTCGCACGAAGTGCTGCCATTGCACGAAGTGCTGCCTTCGCACGGAGTGCAGCCTTTGCACGTAGTGCTGCCTTCATACTGAGTGCTGCTTTCACAAAGAGTGCTGCCTTCGCACGGAGTGTTGCCTCTGCACAGAGTGTTGCCTTGGTCAGAGTGCTGCCTTCACAAGGAGTGCTGCCTTCACAAGGAGTGCTGCCTTTGCAAGGAGTATTGCCTTCGCAAGGAGTGCTGCCTTCGCAAGGAAAACTGCCTTCGCCAGGAGTGCTAACTTCGCTAGGAGTGCTGCCTTCGGCAGGGGTGGTCCTTCGCACGGAGTGCTGCCCTCGCTAGGAGTGCTGCCTTCGCACGTAGTGCTGCCTCGGCACAGAGTGCTGCCTTCGCAAGGAGTGCTGCCTTCGCAAGGAGTGCTGCCTTCGCAAGGAGTGCTGCCTTCGCAAGGAGTGCTGCCATCGCAAGGAGTGCTGCCTTCGCAAGGAGTGCTGCCTTCGCAAGGAGTGCTGCCTTCGCAAGGAGTGCTGCCTTCGCAAGGAGTGCTGCCTTCGCAAGGAGTGCTGAATTCGCAAGGAGTGCTGCCTTCGCAAGGAGTGCTGCCTTCGCAAGGAGTGCTGCCTTCGCAAGGAGTGCTGCCTTCGCAAGGAGTGCTGCCTTTGCAAGGAGTGCTGCCTTCGCAAGGAGTGCTGCCTTCGCAAGGAGTGCTGCCTTCGCAAGGAGTGCTGCCTTCGCAAGGAGTGCTGCCTTCGCAAGGGGTGCTGCCTTCGCAAGGAGTGCTGCCTTCGCAAAGAGTGCTGCCTTCGCAAGGAGTGCTGCCTTCGCAAGGAGTGCTGCCTTCGCAAGGAGTGCTGCCTTCGCAAGGAGTGCTGCCTTCGCAAGGAGTGCTGCCTTCGCAAGGAGTGCTGCCTTCGCAAGGAGTGCTGCCTTTGCAAGGAGTGCTGCCTTCGCAAGGAGAGCTGCCTTCGCAAGGAGTGCTGCCTTCGCAAGGAGTGCTGCCTTCGCAAGGAAAGCTGCCTTCGCAAGGAGTGCTGCCTTCGCAGGGAGTGCTGCCTTCGCAAGGGGTGGTGCCTACGCCTGTAGTGCTGCCTTCGCACGGAGTGCTTCCTTTGGAAGGAGTGCTGCCTTCGCACGGAGTGCAGTCTTTGCACATAGTGCTGCCTTTGCACAGAGTGCTGCCTTCGCAGGGAGTGCTGCCTTTGCAAGGAGTGCTGCCTTCGCAAGGAGTGCTGCCTTCGCAAGGAGTGCTGCCTTCGCATGGAGTGCTGCCTACGCAAGGAGTGCTGCCTTCGCAAGGAGTGCTGCCTTCGCAAGGAGTGCTGCCTTCGCAAGGAGTGCTGCCTTCGCAAGGAGTGCTGCCTTCGCAAGGAGTGCTGCCTTCGCAAGGAGTGCTGCCTTCGCAAGGAGTGCTGCGTTCGCAGGGAGTGCTGCGTTCGCAGGGAGTGCTGTCTTCGCACGGAGTGCTGCCTTCGCACGGAGTGCTGCCTTCGCACGGAGTGCTGCCTTCGCACGGAGTGCTGCCTTCCACGGAGTGCAGCCTTCGCAGAGTGTGCTGCCTTCGCACGGAGTGCTGCCATCGCAGGGAGTGCTGCCTTCGCAGGGAGTGCTGCCTTCGCAAGGGGTGGTGCCTACGCATGTAGTCTGCCTTCGCACGGAGTGCTGCCTTTGCAAGGAGTGCTGCCTTCGCACGAAGTGCAGCCTTTGCACATAGTGCTGTCTTTGCACGGAGTGCTGCCTTCACACAGAGTGCTGCCTTCGCAAGGAGTGCTGCCTTCGCACGGAGTGCTGGCTTCGCAAGGAGTGCTGCCTTCGCACGGAGTGCTGCCTTCGCACGGACTACTGACTACGCACGGAGTGCTGCCTTCGCACGGAGTGCTGCGTTCGCACGGAGTGCTGCCTTCGCACGGAGTGCTGCCTTCGCACGGAAGGCTGCCTTCGCACGGTGTGCTGCCTTCGCACGGAGTGCTGCCTTCGCACGGAGTGCTGCCTTCGCACGGTCTGCTGCCTTCCACGGAGTGCTGCCTTCGCAGAGTGTGCTGCCTTCGCACTGAGTGCTGCCTTTGCACAGAGTGCTGCCTTTGGAAGGAGTGCTGCCTTTGCACGGAGTGCAGTCTTTGCACATAGTGCTGTCTTCACAAGGAGTGCTGCCTTTGCACAGAGTGCTGCCTTCGCAAGGAGTGCTGCCTTTGCAAGGAGTGCTGCCTTCGCAAGGAGTGCTGCCTTCGCAAGGAGTGCTGCCTTCGCATGGAGTGCTGCCTACGCAAGGAGTGCTGCCTTCGCAAGGAATGCTGCCTTCGCAAGGAGTGCTGCCTTCGCAAGGAGTGCTGCCTTCGCAAGGAGTGCTGCCTTCGCAAGGAGTGCTGCGTTCGCAGGGAGTGCTGCGTTCGCAGGGAGTGCTGCCTTCGCACGGAGTGCTGCCTTCGCACGGAGTGCTGCCTTCCACGGAGTGCTGCCTTCGCAGAGTGTGCTGCCTTCGCACGGAGTGCTGCCATCGCAGGGTGTGCTGCCTTCGCAGGGAGTGCTGCCTTCGCAAGGGGTGGTGCCTACGCATGTAGTGCTGCCTTCGCACGGAGTGCTGCCTTTGCAAGGAGTGCTGCCTTCGCACGGAGTGCAGCCTTTGCACATAGTGCTGCCTTCGCAAGGAGTGCTGCCTTCGCAAGGAGTGCTGCCTTCGCAAGGAGTGCTGCCTTCGCAAGGAGTGCTGCCTTCGCAAGGAGTGCTGCCTTCGCAAGGAGTGCTGCCTTCGCAAGGAGTGCTGCCTTCGCAAGGAGTGCTACCCTTGCAAGGACTGCTGCCTATGCAAGAAGTACTGCCTTCGCAAGGAGTGCTGCCTTCGCAAGGAGACCTGCCTTCGCAAGGAGTGCTCCCTTCTTAAGGAGGGCTGCCTTCGCAGGGAGTGCTGCCTTCGCACAGAGTGCTGCCTTCGCACGAAGTGCTGCCATTGCACGAAGTGCTGCCTTCGCACGGAGTGCAGCCATTGCACGTAGTGCTGCCTTCATACTGAGTGCTGCTTTCACAAAGAGTGCTGCCTTCGCACGGAGTGTTGCCTCTGCACAGAGTGTTGCCTTGGTCAGAATGCTGCCTTCACAAGGAGTGCTGCCTTCACAAGGAGTGCTGCCTTTGCAAGGAGTATTGCCTTCGCAAGGAGTGCTGCCTTCGCAAGGAAAACTGCCTTCACTAGGAGTGCTAACTTCGCTAGGAGTGCTGCCTTCGGCAGGGGTGGTCCTTCGCACGGAGTGCTGCCCTCGCTAGGAGTGCTGCCTTCGCACGTAGTGCTGCCTCGGCACAGAGTGCTGCCTTCGCAAGGAGTGCTGCCTTCGCAAGGAGTGCTGCCTTCGCAAGGAGTGCTGCCTTCGCAAGGAGTGCTTCCTTCGCAAGGAGTGCTGCCTTCGCAAGGAGTGCTGCCTTCGCAAGGAGTGCAGCCTTCGCAAGGAGTGCTGCCTTCGCAAGGAGTGCTGCCTTCGCAAGGAGTGCTGCCTTCGCAAGGAGTGCTGCCTTCGCAAGGAGTGCTGCCTTCGGAGGGAGTGCTGCCTTCGCAGGGAGTGCTGCCTTCGCAAGGAGTGCTGCCTTTGCAGGGAGTGCTGCCTTTGCAGGGAGTGCTGCCTACGCAGGGAGTGCTGCCTTCGCAAGGGGTGGTGCCTACGCATGTAGTGCTCCCTTCGCACGGAGTGCTGCCTTTGGAAGGAGTGCTGCCTTCGCACGCAGTGCAGTCGTTGCACATAGTGCTGTCTTCACAAGGAGTGCTGCCTTTGCACAGCGTGCTGCCTTCGCAAGGAGTGCTGCCTTCGCAAGGAGTGCTGCCTTCGCAAGGAGTGCTGCCTTCGCAAGGAGTGCTGCCTTCGCATGGAGTGCTGCCTTCGCATGGAGTGCTGCCTTCGCAAGGACTGCTGCCTTCGCAAGGAGTGCTGCCTTCGCAAGGAGTGCTGCCTTCGCAAGGCGTGCTGCCTTCGCAAGGAGTGCTGCCTTCGCAAGGAGTGCTGCCTTCGCAAGGAGTGCTGCCTTCACAAGGAGTGCTGCCTTCGCAAGGAGTGCTGCCTTCGCAAGGATTGCTGCGTTCGCAGGGAGTGCTGCCTTCGCACGGAGTGCTGCCTTCGCACGGAGTGCTGCCTTCGCACGGAGTGCTGCCTTCGCACGGAGTGCTGCCTTCCACGGAGTGCTGCCTTCCACGGAGTGCTGCCTTCGCAGAGTGTGCTGCCTTCGCACTGAGTGCTGCCTTTGCACAAAGTGCTGCCTTCGCAGGGAGTGCTGCCTCCGCAGGGAGTGCTGCCTTTGCAGGGAGTGCTGCCTTTGCAGGGAGTGCTGCCTTCGCAGGGAGTGCTGCCTTTGCATGGAGTACTGCCTCGGCACAGAGTGCTGCCTTCGCAAGGAGTGCTGCCTTCGCAGGGAGTGCTGCCTTCGCAAGGAGTGCTTCCTTCGCAAGGAGTGCTGCCTTCGCAAGGAGTGCTGCCTTCGCAAGGAGTGCTGCCTTCACATGGAGTGCTGCCTTCGCAAGGAGCGCTGCCTTCGCAAGGAGTGCTGCCTTCGCAAGGAGTGCTGCCTTCGCAAGGAGTGCTGCCTTCGCAAGGAGTAATGCCTTCGCAAGGAGTGCTGCCTTCGCAAGGAGTGCCGCCTTCGCAAGGAGTGCCGCCTTCGCAAGGAGTGCCGCCATCGTAAAGAGTGCTGCGTTCGCAGGGAGTGCTGCGTTCGCAGGGAGTGCTGTCTTCGCACGGAGTGCTGCCTTCGCACGGAGTGCTGCCTTCCACGGAGTGCTGCCTTCGCAGAGTGTGCTGCCATAGCAGGGAGTGCTGCCATCGCAGGGAGTGCTGCCTTCGCAGAGAGTGCTGCCTTCGCAAGGGGTGGTGCCTATGCATGTAGGTCTGCCTTCGCACGGAGTGCTGCCTTTGCAAGGAGTGCTGCCTTTGCACGAAGTGCAGCCTTTGCACATAGTGCTGTCTTCGCACAGAGTGCTGCCTTCGCACAGAGTCCTGCCTTCGCAAGGAGAGCTGCCTTCGCAAGGAGTGCTGCCTTCGCAAGGAGTGCTGGCTTCGCAAGGAGTGCTGGCTTCGCAAGGAGTGCTGCCTTCGCACGGAGTGCTGCCTTCGCAAGGAGTGCTGCCTTCGCAAGGAGTGCTGCCTTCGCACGGAGTGCTGCCTTCGCACGGAGTGCTGCCTTCGCACGGAGTGCTGCCTTCGCACGGAGTGCTGCCTTCGCACGGAGTGCTGCCTTCGCACGGTGTGCTGCCTTCGCACGGAGTGCTGCCTTCGCACGGAGTGCTGCCTTCGCAGAGTGTGCTGATATCGCAGGGAGTGCTGCCATCGCAGGGAGTGCTGCCTTCGCAGGGAGTGCTGCCTTCGCAAGGGGTGGTGCCTATGCATGTAAGTCTGCCTTCGCTCGGAGTGCTGCCTTTGCAAGGAGTGCTGCCTTTGCACGAAGTGCAGCCTTTGCACATAGTGCTGTCTTCGCACGGAGTGCTGCCTTCGCACAGAGTCCTGCCTTCGCAAGGAGAGCTGCCTTCGCAAGGAGTGCTGCCTTCGCAAGGAGTGCTGGCTTCGCAAGGAGTACTGCCTTCGCACGGAGTGCTGCCTTCGCAAGGAGTGCTGCCTTCGCACGGAGTGCTGCCTTCGCACGGAGTGCTGCCTTCGCACGGAGTGCTGCCTTCGCACGGAGTGCTGCCTTCCCAGGGAGTGCTGCCTTCGCAGGGAGTGCTGCCTTTGCAGCGAGTGCTGCCTTTGCAGGGAGTGCTGCCTTCGCAAGGAGTGCTGCCTTTGCATGGAGTGCTGCCTCAGCACAGAGTGCTGCCTTCGCAAGGAGTGCTGCCTTCGCAAGGAGTGCTGCCTTCGCAAGGAGTGCTGCCTTCGCAAGGAGTGCTGCCTTCGCAAGGAGTGCTGCCTTCGCAAGGAGTGCTGCCTTCGCAAGGAGTGCTGCCTTCGCAAGGAGTGCTGCCTTCGCAAGGAGTGCTGCCTTCGCAAGGAGTGCTGCCTTCGCAAGGAGTGCTGCCTTCGGAGGGAGTGCTGCCTTTGCAGGGAGTGCTGCCTTCGCAGGGAGTGCTGCCTTCGCAAGGGGTGGTGCCTACGCACGTAGTGCTGCCTTCGCACGGAGTGCTGCCTTTGCAAGGAGTGCTGCCTTCGCACGGAGTGCAGCCTTTGCACATAGTGCTGCCTTCGCAAGGAGTGCTGCCCTTGCAAGGAGTGCTGCCTATGCAAGGAGTACTGCCTTCGCAAGGAGTGCTGCCTTCGCAAGGAGACCTGCCTTCGCAAGGAGTGCTCCCTTCTCAAGGAGGGCTGCCTTCGCAGGGAGTGCTGCCTTTGCACAGAGTGCTGCCTTCGCACGAAGTGCTGCCATTGCACGAAGTGCTGCCTTCGCACGGAGTGCAGCCTTTGCACGTAGTGCTGCCTTCATACTGAGTGCTGCTTTCACAAAGAGTGCTGCCTTCGCACGGAGTGTTGCCTCTGCACAGAGTGTTGCCTTGGTCAGAGTGCTGCCTTCACAAGGAGTGCTGCCTTCACAAGGAGTGCTGCCTTTGCAAGGAGTATTGCCTTCGCAAGGAGTGCTGCCTTCGCAAGGAAAACTGCCTTCGCCAGGAGTGCTAACTTCGCTAGGAGTGCTGCCTTCGGCAGGGGTGGTCCTTCGCACGGAGTGCTGCCCTCGCTAGGAGTGCTGCCTTCTCACGTAGTGCTGCCTCGGCACAGAGTGCTGCCTTCGCAAGGAGTGCTGCCTTCGCAAGGAGTGCTGCCTTCGCAAGGAGTGCTGCCTTCGCAAGGAGTGCTGCCTTCGCAAGGAGTGCTGCCTTCGCAAGGAGTGCTGCCTTCGCAAGGAGTTCTGCCTTCGCAAGGAGTGCTGCCTTCGCAAGGAGTGCTGAATTCGCAAGGAGTGCTGCCTTCGCAAGGAGTCCTGCCTTCGCAAGGAGTGCTGCCTTCGCAAGGAGTGCTGCCTTCGCAAGGAGTGCTGCCTTTGCAAGGAGTGCTGCCTTCGCAAGGAGTGCTGCCTTCGCAAGGAGTGCTGCCTTCGCAAGGAGTGCTGCCTTCGCAAGGAGTGCTGCCTTCGCAAGGGGTGCTGCCTTCGCAAGGGGTGCTGCCTTCGCAAGGAGTGCTGCCTTCGCAAGGAGTGCTGCCTTCGCAAGGAGTGCTGCCTTCGCAAGGAGTGCTGCCTTCGCAAGGAGTTCTGCCTTCGCAAGGAGTGCTGCGTTTGCAAGGAGTGCTGCCTTCGCCAGGAGTGCTGCCTTTGCAAGGAGTGCTGCCTTTGCAAGGAGTGCTGCCTTCTCAAGGAGTGCTGCCTTCGCAAGGAGTGCTGCCTTCGCAAGGAGTGCTGCGTTCGCAGGGAGTGCTGCGTTCGCAGGGAGTGCTGCCTTCGCACGGAGTGCTGCCTTCGCACGGAGTGCTGCCTTCGCACGGAGTGCTGCCTTCGCACGGAGTGCTGCCTTCCACGGAGTGCTGCCTTCACAGAGTGTGCTGCCTTCGCACGGAGTGCTGCCATCGCAGGGAGTGCTGCCTTCGCAGGGAGTGCTGCCTTCGCAAGGGGTGGTGCCTACGCATGTAGGTCTGCCTTCGCACGGAGTGCTGCCTTTGCAAGGAGTGCTGCCTTTGCACGAAGTGCAGCCTTTGCACATAGTGCTGTCTTTGCACGGAGTGCTGCCTTCACACAGAGTGCTGCCTTCGCAAGGAGTGCTGCCTTCGCACGGAGTGCTGGCTTCGCAAGGAGTGCTGCCTTCACACGGAGTGCTGCCTTCGCACGGACTGCTGTCTTCGCACGGAGTGCTGCCTTTGCACAAAGTGCTGCCTTCGCAGGGAGTGCTGCCTCCGCAGGGAGTGCTGCCTTTGCAGGGAGTGCTGCCTTTGCAGGGAGTGCTGCCTTCGCAGGGAGTGCTGCCTTTGCATGGAGTACTGCCTCGGCACAGAGTGCTGCCTTCGCAAGGAGTGCTGCCTTCGCAGGGAGTGCTGCCTTCGCAAGGAGTGCTTCCTTCGCAAGGAGTGCTGCCTTCGCAAGGAGTGCTGCCTTCGCAAGGAGTGCTGCCTTCGCATGGAGTGCTGCCTTCGCAAGGAGCGCTGCCTTCGCAAGGAGTGCTGCCTTCGCAACGAGTGCTGCCTTCGCAAGGAGTGCTGCCTTCGCAAGGAGTAATGCCTTCGCAAGGAGTGCTGCCTTCGCAAGGAGTGCCGCCTTCGCAAGGAGTGCCGCCTTCGCAAGGAGTGCCGCCATCGTAAGGAGTGCTGCGTTCGCAGGGAGTGCTGCGTTCGCAGGGAGTGCTGTCTTCGCACGGAGTGCTGCCTTCGCACGGAGTGCTGCCTTCCACGGAGTGCTGCCTTCGCAGAGTGTGCTGCCATAGCAGGGAGTGCTGCCATCGCAGGGAGTGCTGCCTTCGCAGAGAGTGCTGCCTTCGCAAGGGGTGGTGCCTATGCATGTAGGTCTGCCTTCGCACGGAGTGCTGCCTTTGCAAGGAGTGCTGCCTTTGCACGAAGTGCAGCCTTTGCACATAGTGCTGTCTTCGCACAGAGTGCTGCCTTCGCACAGAGTCCTGCCTTCGCAAGGAGAGCTGCCTTCGCAAGGAGTGCTGCCTTCGCAAGGAGTGCTGGCTTCGCAAGGAGTGCTGGCTTCGCAAGGAGTGCTGCCTTCGCACGGAGTGCTGCCTTTGCAAGGAGTGCTGCCTTCGCAAGGAGTGCTGCCTTCGCACGGAGTGCTGCCTTCGCACGGAGTGCTGCCTTCGCACGGAGTGCTGCCTTCGCACGGAGTGCTGCCTTCGCACGGAGTGCTGCCTTCGCACGGTGTGCTGCCTTCGCACGGAGTGCTGCCTTCGCACGGAGTGCTGCCTTCGCAGAGTGTGCTGATATCGCAGGGAGTGCTGCCATCGCAGGGAGTGCTGCCTTCGCAGGGAGTGCTGCCTTCGCAAGGGGTGGTGCCTATGCATGTAAGTCTGCCTTCGCTCGGAGTGCTGCCTTTGCAAGGAGTGCTGCCTTTGCACGAAGTGCAGCCTTTGCACATAGTGCTGTCTTCGCACGGAGTGCTGCCTTCGCACAGAGTCCTGCCTTCGCAAGGAGAGCTGCCTTCGCAAGGAGTGCTGCCTTCGCAAGGAGTGCTGGCTTCGCAAGGAGTACTGCCTTCGCACGGAGTGCTGCCTTCGCAAGGAGTGCTGCCTTCGCACGGAGTGCTGCCTTCGCACGGAGTGCTGCCTTCGCACGGAGTGCTGCCTTCGCACGGAGTGCTGCCTTCCCAGGGAGTGCTGCCTTCGCAGGGAGTGCTGCCTTTGCAGCGAGTGCTGCCTTTGCAGGGAGTGCTGCCTTCGCAAGGAGTGCTGCCTTTGCATGGAGTGCTGCCTCAGCACAGAGTGCTGCCTTCGCAAGGAGTGCTGCCTTCGCAAGGAGTGCTGCCTTCGCAAGGAGTGCTGCCTTCGCAAGGAGTGCTGCCTTCGCAAGGAGTGCTGCCTTCGCAAGGAGTGCTGCCTTCGCAAGGAGTGCTGCCTTCGCAAGGAGTGCTGCCTTCGCAAGGAGTGCTGCCTTCGCAAGGAGTGCTGCCTTCGCAAGGAGTGCTGCCTTCGGAGGGAGTGCTGCCTTTGCAGGGAGTGCTGCCTTCGCAGGGAGTGCTGCCTTCGCAAGGGGTGGTGCCTACGCACGTAGTGCTGCCTTCGCACGGAGTGCTGCCTTTGCAAGGAGTGCTGCCTTCGCACGGAGTGCAGCCTTTGCACATAGTGCTGCCTTCGCAAGGAGTGCTGCCCTTGCAAGGAGTGCTGCCTATGCAAGGAGTACTGCCTTCGCAAGGAGTGCTGCCTTCGCAAGGAGACCTGCCTTCGCAAGGAGTGCTCCCTTCTCAAGGAGGGCTGCCTTCGCAGGGAGTGCTGCCTTTGCACAGAGTGCTGCCTTCGCACGAAGTGCTGCCATTGCACGAAGTGCTGCCTTCGCACGGAGTGCAGCCTTTGCACGTAGTGCTGCCTTCATACTGAGTGCTGCTTTCACAAAGAGTGCTGCCTTCGCACGGAGTGTTGCCTCTGCACAGAGTGTTGCCTTGGTCAGAGTGCTGCCTTCACAAGGAGTGCTGCCTTCACAAGGAGTGCTGCCTTTGCAAGGAGTATTGCCTTCGCAAGGAGTGCTGCCTTCGCAAGGAAAACTGCCTTCGCCAGGAGTGCTAACTTCGCTAGGAGTGCTGCCTTCGGCAGGGGTGGTCCTTCGCACGGAGTGCTGCCCTCGCTAGGAGTGCTGCCTTCTCACGTAGTGCTGCCTCGGCACAGAGTGCTGCCTTCGCAAGGAGTGCTGCCTTCGCAAGGAGTGCTGCCTTCGCAAGGAGTGCTGCCTTCGCAAGGAGTGCTGCCTTCGCAAGGAGTGCTGCCTTCGCAAGGAGTGCTGCCTTCGCAAGGAGTTCTGCCTTCGCAAGGAGTGCTGCCTTCGCAAGGAGTGCTGAATTCGCAAGGAGTGCTGCCTTCGCAAGGAGTCCTGCCTTCGCAAGGAGTGCTGCCTTCGCAAGGAGTGCTGCCTTCGCAAGGAGTGCTGCCTTTGCAAGGAGTGCTGCCTTCGCAAGGAGTGCTGCCTTCGCAAGGAGTGCTGCCTTCGCAAGGAGTGCTGCCTTCGCAAGGAGTGCTGCCTTCGCAAGGGGTGCTGCCTTCGCAAGGGGTGCTGCCTTCGCAAGGAGTGCTGCCTTCGCAAGGAGTGCTGCCTTCGCAAGGAGTGCTGCCTTCGCAAGGAGTGCTGCCTTCGCAAGGAGTTCTGCCTTCGCAAGGAGTGCTGCGTTTGCAAGGAGTGCTGCCTTCGCCAGGAGTGCTGCCTTTGCAAGGAGTGCTGCCTTTGCAAGGAGTGCTGCCTTCTCAAGGAGTGCTGCCTTCGCAAGGAGTGCTGCCTTCGCAAGGAAAGCTGCCTTCGCAAGGAGTGCTGCCTTCGCAGGGAGTGCTGCCTTCGCAAGGGGTGGTGCCTACGCATGTAGTGCTGCCTTCGCACGGAGTGCTTCCTTTGGAAGGAGTGCTGCCTTCGCACGGAGTGCAGTCTTTGCACATAGTGCTGTCTTCACAAGGAGTGCTGCCTTTGCACAGAGTGCTGCCTTCGCAAGGAGTGCTGCCTTTGCAAGGAGTGCTGCCTTCGCAAGGAGTGCTGCCTTCGCAAGGAGTGCTGCCTTCGCATGGAGTGCTGCCTACGCAAGGAATGCTGCCTTCGCAAGGAGTGCTGCCTTCGCAAGGACTGCTGCCTTCGCAAGGAGTGCTGCCTTCGCAAGGAGTGCTGCCTTCGCAAGGAGTGCTGCCTTCGCAAGGAGTGCTGCCTTCGCAAGGAGTGCTGCGTTCGCAGGGAGTGCTGCGTTCGCAGGGAGTGCTGCCTTCGCACGGAGTGCTGCCTTCGCACGGAGTGCTGCCTTCGCACGGAGTGCTGCCTTCGCACGGAGTGCTGCCTTCCACGGAGTGCTGCCTTCACAGAGTGTGCTGCCTTCGCACGGAGTGCTGCCATCGCAGGGAGTGCTGCCTTCGCAGGGAGTGCTGCCTTCGCAAGGGGTGGTGCCTACGCATGTAGGTCTGCCTTCGCACGGAGTGCTGCCTTTGCAAGGAGTGCTGCCTTTGCACGAAGTGCAGCCTTTGCACATAGTGCTGTCTTTGCACGGAGTGCTGCCTTCACACAGAGTGCTGCCTTCGCAAGGAGTGCTGCCTTCGCACGGAGTGCTGGCTTCGCAAGGAGTGCTGCCTTCACACGGAGTGCTGCCTTCGCACGGACTGCTGTCTTCGCACGGAGTGCTGCCTTCGCACGGAGTGCTGCCTTCGCACGGAGTGCTGCCTTCGCACGGAGTGCTGCCTTCGCACGGTGTGCTGCCTTCGCACGGAGTGCTGCCTTCGCACGGAGTGCTGCCTTCGCACGGAGTGCTGCCTTCCACGGAGTGCTGCCTTCGCAGAGTGTGCTGCCTTCGCACTGAGTGCTGCCTTTACACAGAGTGCTGCCTTTGGAAGGAGTGCTGCCTTCGCACGGAGTGCAGTCTTTGCACATAGTGCTGTCTTCACAAGGAGTGCTGCCTTTGCACAGAGTGCTGCCTTCGCAAAAAGTGCTGCCTTTGCAAGGAGTGCTGCCTTCGCAAGGAGTGCTGCCTTCGCAAGGAGTGCTGCCTTCGCATGGAGTGCTGCCTACGCAAGGAGTGCTGCCTTCGCAAGGAATGCTGCCTTCGCAAGGAGTGCTGCCTTCGCAAGGAGTGCTGCCTTCGCAAGGAGTGCTGCCTTCGCAAGGAGTGCTGCGTTCGCAGGGAGTGCTGCGTTCGCAGGGAGTGCTGCCTTCGCACGGAGTCCTGCCTTCGCACGGAGTGCTGCCTTCGCACAAAGTGCTGCCTTCGCACGGAGTGCTGCCTTCCACGGAGTGCTGCCTTCGCAGAGTGTGCTGCCTTCGCATGGAGTGCTGCCATCGCAGGGTGTGCTGCCTTCGCAGGGAGTGCTGCCTTCGCAAGGGGTGGTGCCTACGCATGTAGGTCTGCCTTCGCACGGAGTGCTGCCTTTGCAAGGAGTGCTGCCTTTGCACGAAGTGCAGCCTTTGCACATAGTGCTGTCTTCGCACGGAGTGCTGCCTTCACACAGAGTGCTGCCTTCGCATGGAGTGTTGCCTTCGCAAGGAGTGCTGGCTTCGCAAGGAGTGCTGCCTTCGCACGGAGTGCTGGCTTCGCAAGGAGTGCTGCCTTCGCACGGAGTGCTGCCTTCGCACGGACTGCTGCCTTCGCACGGAGTTCTGCCTTCGCACGGAGTGCTGCCTTCGCACGGAGTGCTGCCTTCGCACGGAGTGCTGCCTTCGCACGGAGTGCTGCCTTCGCACGGAGTGCTGCCTTCGCACGGAGTGCTGCCTTCGCACGGTGTGCTTCCTTCGCACGGAGTGCTGCCTTCGTACGGAGTGCTGCCTTCGCACGGAGTGCTGCCTTCCACGGAGTGCTGCCTTCGCAGAGTGTGCTGCCTTCACACTGAGTGCTGCCTTTGCACAGAGTGCTGCCTTCGCAGGGAGTGCTGCCTTCGCAGGGATTGCTGCCTTTGCAGCGAGTGCTGCCTTTGCAGGGAGTGCTGCCTTCGCAGGGAGTGCTGCCTTTGCATGGAGTGCTGCCTCGGCACAGAGTGCTGCCTTCGCAAGGAGTGCTGCCTTTGCAAGGAGTGCTGCCTTCGCAAGGAGTGCTACCTTCGCAAGGAGTGCTGCCTTCGCAAGGAGTGCTGCCTTCGCAAGGAGTGCTGCCTTCGCAAGGAGTGCTGCCTTCGCAAGGAGTGCTGCCTTCGCAAGGAGTGCTGAATTCGCAAGGACTGCTGCCTTCGGAGGGAGTGCTGCCTTCGAAGGGAGTGCTGCCTTCGCAAGGAGTGCTGCCTTCGCAAGGAGTGCTGCCTTCGGAGGGAGTGCTGCCTTCGCAAGGAGTGCTGCCTTCGCAAGGAGTGCTGCCTTCGCAAGGAGTGTTGCCTTTGCAAGGAGTGCTGCCTTTGCAAGGAGTGCTGCCTTCGCAAGGAGTGCTGCCTTCGCAAGGAGTGCTGCCTTCACAGGGAGTGCAGCCTTCGCAAGGAGTGGTGCTCTCGCAAGGAGTGGTGCTCTCGCAAGGAGTCCTGCCTTCGCAGGGAGTGCTGCCTTTGCAAGGAGTGCTGCCTTCGCAAGGAGTGCTGCCTTCGCAAGGAGTGCTGCGTTCGCAAGGTATGCTGCGCTCGCAGGGAGTGCTGCGTTCGCAGGGAGTGCTGCCTTCGCACGGAGTGCTGCCCTCGCACGGAGTGCTGCCTTCCACGGAGTGCTGCCTTCGCAGAGTGTGCTGCCTTCGCACGGAGTGCTGCCATCGCAGGGTGTGCTGCCTTCACAGGGAGTGCTGCCTTCGCAAGGGGTGGTGCCTACGCATGTAGGTCTGCCTTTGCACGGAGTGCTGCCTTTGCAAGGAGTGCTGCATTCGCACGAAGTGCAGCCTTTGCACATAGTGCTGTCTTCGTAGTGAGTGCTGCCTTCGCACAGAGTGCTGCCTTCGCAAGGAGTGCTGCCTTCGCAAGGAGTGCTGCCTTCGCAAGGAGTGTTGGCTTCGCAAGGAGTGCTGCCTTCGCACGAAGTGCTGCCTTCGCAAGGAGTGCTGCCTTCGCACGGAGTGCTGCCTTCGCACGGAGTGCTGCCTTCGCACGGAGTGCTGCTTTCGCACGGAGTGCTGCCTTCGCACGGAGTGCTGCCTTCGCACGGAGTGCTGCCTTCGCACGGAGTACTGCCTTCGCACGGAGTGCTGCCTTCGCAAGGAGTGCTGCTTTCGCACGGAGTGCTGCCTTCCAAGGAGTGCTGCCTTCGCAGAGTGTGCTGCCTTCGCACTGAGTGCTGCCTTTGCACAGAGTGCTGCCTTCGCAGGGAGTGCTGCCTTCGCAGGGAGTGCTGCCTTCGCAAGGAGTGCTGCCTTCGCAAGGAGTGCTGCCTTCGCAAGGAGTGCAGCCTTCGCAAGGAGTGCTGCCTTCGCAAGGAGTGCTGCCTTCGCAAGGAGTGCTGCCTTCGCAAGGAGTGCTGCCTTCGCAAGGAGTGCTGCCCTTGCAAGGAGTGCTGCCTATGCAAGGAGTACCCCCTTCGCAAGGAGTGCTGCCTTCGCAAGTAGACCTGCCTTCGCAAGGAGTGCTCCCTTCTCAAGGAGGGCTGCCTTCGCAGGGAGTGCTGCCTTCGCACAGAGTGCTGCCTTCGCACGAAGTGCTGCCATTGCACGAAGTCCTGCCTTCGCATGGAGTGCAGCCTTTGCACGTAGTGCTGCCTTCACACTGAGTGCTGCCTTCACAAAGAGTGCTGCCTTCGCACGGAGTGTTGCCTCTGCACAGAGCGTTGCCTTGGCACAGAGTGCTGCCTTCACAAGGAGTGCTGCCTTCACAAGGAGTGCTGCCTTTGCAAGGAGTGCTGCCTTCGCAAGGAGTGCTGCCTTCGCAAGGAGTGCTGCCTTCGCAAGGAGTGCTGCCTTCGCAAGGAGTGCTGCCTTCGCAAGGAGTGCTGCCTTCGCAAGGAGTGCTGCCTTCGCAAGGAGTGCTGCCTTCGCAAGGAGTGCTGCCTTCGCAAGGAGTGCTGCCTTCGCAAGGAGTGCTGCATTTGCAAGGAGTGCTGCCTTCGCAAGGAGTGCTGCCTTCGGAGGGAGTGCTGCCGTTGCAGGGAGTGCTGCCTTTGCAGGGAGTGCTGCCTACACAGGGAGTGCTGCCTTCGCAAGGGGTGGTGCCTACGCATGTAGTGCTGCCTTCGCACGGAGTGCTGCCTTTGCAAGGAGTGCTGCCTTCGCACGGTGTGCAGCCTTTGCACATAGTGCTGTCTATGCATGGAGTGCTGCCTTTGCACAGAGTGCTGCCTTCACAAGGAGTGCTGCCTTCGCAAGGAGTGCTGCCTTCGCAAGGAGTGCTGCCTTCGCAAGGGGTGCTGCCTTCGCAAGGAGTGCTGCCTTCGCAAGGAGTGCTGCCTTCGCAAGTAGCGCTGCCTTAGCAAGGAGTGCTGCCTTCGCAATGAGTGCTGCCTTTGCAAGGAGTGCTGCCTTTGCAAGGAGTGCTGCCTTCGCAAGGAGTGCTGCCTCCTCAAGGAGTGTTGCCTTTGCAAGGAGTGCTGCCTTTGCAACAAGTGCTGCCTTCGCAAGGAGTGCTGCCTTCGCAAGGAGTGCTGCCTTCGCAAGGGAAGCTGCCTTCGCAAGGAGTGCTGCCTTCGCAGGGACTGCAGCCATCGCAAGGAGTGGTGCTCTCGCAAGGAGTGGTGTTCTCGCTAGGAGTCCTGCCTTCACTGGGAGTGCTGCCTTCGCAAGGAGTGCTGCCTTTGCATGGAGTGCTGCCTTCGCACGGAGTGCTGCCTTCGCACGGAGTGCTGCCTTCGCACGGAGTGCTGCCTTCGCATGGAGTGCTGCCTTCGCACAGAGTGCTGCCTTCCACGGAGTACTGCCTTCGCAGAGTGTGCTGCCTTCGCACTGAGTGCTGCCTTTGCACAGAGTGCTGCCTTCTACGGGAGGACTGCCTTCGCAGGGAGTGCTGCCTTTGCAGGGAGTGCTGCCTTTGCAGGGAGTGCTGCCTTCACAGGGAGTGCTGCCTTCGCAAGGAGTGCTGCCTTCGCAAGGAGTGCTGCCTTCGCAAGGAGTGCTGCCTTCGCAAGGAGTGCTGCCTTCGCAAGGAGTGCTGCCTTCGCAAGGAGTGCTGCCTTCGCAAGGAGTGCTGCCTTTGCGAGGAGTGCTGCCTTCGCAATGAGTGCTGCCTTCGCAAGGAGTGCTGCCTTCGCAAGGAGTGCTGCCTTCGCAAGGAGTGCTGCCTTCGCAAGGAGTGCTGCCTTCACACGGAGTGCCGCCTTCGCACGGAGTGCTGCCTTCGCACGGAGTGCTGCCTTCACACGGAGTGCTGCCTTCGCACGGAGTGCTGCCTTCGCACGGAGTGCTGCCTTCGCACGGAGTGCTGCCTTCGCACGGAGTGCTGCCTTCGCACGGAGTGCTGCCTTCGCACGGAGTGCTGCCTTCCACGGAGTGCTGCCTTCGCAGGGAGTGCTGCCTTCGCAAGGGGTGGTGCCTATGCATGTAGGTCTGCCTTCGCACCGAGTGCTGCCTTTGCAAGGAGTGCTGCCTTCGCAAGGAGTGCTGCCTTCGCAAGGAGCGCTGGCTTCGCAAGGAGTGCTGCCTTCGCACGGAGTGCTGCCTTCGCAAGGAGTGCTGCCTTCACACGGAGTGCCGCCTTCGCATGGAGTGCTGCCTTCGCAAGGAGTGCTGCCTTCGCAAGGAGTGCTGCCTTCGCAAGGAGTGCTGCCTTCGCAAGGAGTGCTGCCTTCGCAAGGAGTGCTGCCTTCGGAGGGAGTGCTGCCTTTGCAGGGAGTGCTGCCTTCGCAAGGAGTGCTGCCTTTGCAGGGAGTGCTGCCTTCGCAAGGAGTGCTGCCTTTGCAGGGAGTGCTGCCTTTGCAGGGAGTGCTGCCTACGCAGGGAGTGCTGCCTTCGCAAGGAGTGCTGCCTTCGCAAGGGGTGCTGCCTTCGCAAGGAGTGCTGCCTTCGCAAGGAGTGCTGCCTTCGCAAGGAGTGCTCCCTTCGCAAGGAGTGCTGCCTACGCAAGGAGTACTGCCTTCGCAAGGAGTGCTGCCTTCGCAAGGAGACCTGCCTTAGCAAGGAGTGCTCCCTTCTCAAGGTGGGCTGCCTTCGCAGGGAGTGCTGCCTTTGCACAGAGTGCTGCCTTCGCACGAAGTGCTGAAATTGCACGAAGTGCTGCCTTCGCACGGAGTGCAGCCTTTGCACGTAGTGCTGCCTTCACACTGAGTGCTTCCTTCACAAAGAGTGCTGCCTTCGCACGGATTGTTGCCTCTGCACAGAGTGTTGCCTTGGCACAGAGTGCTGCCTTCACAAGGAGTGCTGCCTTCACAAGGAGTGCTGCCTTTGCAAGGAGTGCTGCCTTCGCAAGGAGTGCTGCCTTCGCAAGGAGTGCTGCCTTCGCAAGGAGTGCTGCCTTCGGAGGGAGTGCTGCCTTTGCAGGGAGTGCTGCCTTCGCAGGGAGTGCTGCCTTCGCAAGGGGTGGTGCCTACGCACGTAGTGCTGCCTTCGCACGGAGTGCTGCCTTTGCAAGGAGTGCTGCCTTCGCACGGAGTGCAGCCTTTGCACATAGTGCTGCCTTCGCAAGGAGTGCTGCCCTTGCAAGGAGTGCTGCCTATGCAAGGAGTACTGCCTTCGCAAGGAGTGCTGCCTTCGCAAGGAGACCTGCCTTCGCAAGGAGTGCTCCCTTCTCAAGGAGGGCTGCCTTCGCAGGGAGTGCTGCCTTTGCACAGAGTGCTGCCTTCGCACGAAGTGCTGCCATTGCACGAAGTGCTGCCTTCGCACGGAGTGCAGCCTTTGCACGTAGTGCTGCCTTCATACTGAGTGCTGCTTTCACAAAGAGTGCTGCCTTCGCACGGAGTGTTGCCTCTGCACAGAGTGTTGCCTTGGTCAGAGTGCTGCCTTCACAAGGAGTGCTGCCTTCACAAGGAGTGCTGCCTTTGCAAGGAGTATTGCCTTCGCAAGGAGTGCTGCCTTCGCAAGGAAAACTGCCTTCGCCAGGAGTGCTAACTTCGCTAGGAGTGCTGCCTTCGGCAGGGGTGGTCCTTCGCACGGAGTGCTGCCCTCGCTAGGAGTGCTGCCTTCTCACGTAGTGCTGCCTCGGCACAGAGTGCTGCCTTCGCAAGGAGTGCTGCCTTCGCAAGGAGTGCTGCCTTCGCAAGGAGTGCTGCCTTCGCAAGGAGTGCTGCCTTCGCAAGGAGTGCTGCCTTCGCAAGGAGTGCTGCCTTCGCAAGGAGTTCTGCCTTCGCAAGGAGTGCTGCCTTCGCAAGGAGTGCTGAATTCGCAAGGAGTGCTGCCTTCGCAAGGAGTCCTGCCTTCGCAAGGAGTGCTGCCTTCGCAAGGAGTGCTGCCTTCGCAAGGAGTGCTGCCTTTGCAAGGAGTGCTGCCTTCGCAAGGAGTGCTGCCTTCGCAAGGAGTGCTGCCTTCGCAAGGAGTGCTGCCTTCGCAAGGAGTGCTGCCTTCGCAAGGGGTGCTGCCTTCGCAAGGGGTGCTGCCTTCGCAAGGAGTGCTGCCTTCGCAAGGAGTGCTGCCTTCGCAAGGAGTGCTGCCTTCGCAAGGAGTGCTGCCTTCGCAAGGAGTTCTGCCTTCGCAAGGAGTGCTGCGTTTGCAAGGAGTGCTGCCTTCGCCAGGAGTGCTGCCTTTGCAAGGAGTGCTGCCTTTGCAAGGAGTGCTGCCTTCTCAAGGAGTGCTGCCTTCGCAAGGAGTGCTGCCTTCGCAAGGAAAGCTGCCTTCGCAAGGAGTGCTGCCTTCGCAGGGAGTGCTGCCTTCGCAAGGGGTGGTGCCTACGCATGTAGTGCTGCCTTCGCACGGAGTGCTTCCTTTGGAAGGAGTGCTGCCTTCGCACGGAGTGCAGTCTTTGCACATAGTGCTGTCTTCACAAGGAGTGCTGCCTTTGCACAGAGTGCTGCCTTCGCAAGGAGTGCTGCCTTTGCAAGGAGTGCTGCCTTCGCAAGGAGTGCTGCCTTCGCAAGGAGTGCTGCCTTCGCATGGAGTGCTGCCTACGCAAGGAATGCTGCCTTCGCAAGGAGTGCTGCCTTCGCAAGGACTGCTGCCTTCGCAAGGAGTGCTGCCTTCGCAAGGAGTGCTGCCTTCGCAAGGAGTGCTGCCTTCGCAAGGAGTGCTGCCTTCGCAAGGAGTGCTGCGTTCGCAGGGAGTGCTGCGTTCGCAGGGAGTGCTGCCTTCGCACGGAGTGCTGCCTTCGCACGGAGTGCTGCCTTCGCACGGAGTGCTGCCTTCGCACGGAGTGCTGCCTTCCACGGAGTGCTGCCTTCACAGAGTGTGCTGCCTTCGCACGGAGTGCTGCCATCGCAGGGAGTGCTGCCTTCGCAGGGAGTGCTGCCTTCGCAAGGGGTGGTGCCTACGCATGTAGGTCTGCCTTCGCACGGAGTGCTGCCTTTGCAAGGAGTGCTGCCTTTGCACGAAGTGCAGCCTTTGCACATAGTGCTGTCTTTGCACGGAGTGCTGCCTTCACACAGAGTGCTGCCTTCGCAAGGAGTGCTGCCTTCGCACGGAGTGCTGGCTTCGCAAGGAGTGCTGCCTTCACACGGAGTGCTGCCTTCGCACGGACTGCTGTCTTCGCACGGAGTGCTGCCTTCGCACGGAGTGCTGCCTTCGCACGGAGTGCTGCCTTCGCACGGAGTGCTGCCTTCGCACGGTGTGCTGCCTTCGCACGGAGTGCTGCCTTCGCACGGAGTGCTGCCTTCGCACGGAGTGCTGCCTTCCACGGAGTGCTGCCTTCGCAGAGTGTGCTGCCTTCGCACTGAGTGCTGCCTTTACACAGAGTGCTGCCTTTGGAAGGAGTGCTGCCTTCGCACGGAGTGCAGTCTTTGCACATAGTGCTGTCTTCACAAGGAGTGCTGCCTTTGCACAGAGTGCTGCCTTCGCAAAAAGTGCTGCCTTTGCAAGGAGTGCTGCCTTCGCAAGGAGTGCTGCCTTCGCAAGGAGTGCTGCCTTCGCATGGAGTGCTGCCTACGCAAGGAGTGCTGCCTTCGCAAGGAATGCTGCCTTCGCAAGGAGTGCTGCCTTCGCAAGGAGTGCTGCCTTCGCAAGGAGTGCTGCCTTCGCAAGGAGTGCTGCGTTCGCAGGGAGTGCTGCGTTCGCAGGGAGTGCTGCCTTCGCACGGAGTCCTGCCTTCGCACGGAGTGCTGCCTTCGCACAAAGTGCTGCCTTCGCACGGAGTGCTGCCTTCCACGGAGTGCTGCCTTCGCAGAGTGTGCTGCCTTCGCATGGAGTGCTGCCATCGCAGGGTGTGCTGCCTTCGCAGGGAGTGCTGCCTTCGCAAGGGGTGGTGCCTACGCATGTAGGTCTGCCTTCGCACGGAGTGCTGCCTTTGCAAGGAGTGCTGCCTTTGCACGAAGTGCAGCCTTTGCACATAGTGCTGTCTTCGCACGGAGTGCTGCCTTCACACAGAGTGCTGCCTTCGCATGGAGTGTTGCCTTCGCAAGGAGTGCTGGCTTCGCAAGGAGTGCTGCCTTCGCACGGAGTGCTGGCTTCGCAAGGAGTGCTGCCTTCGCACGGAGTGCTGCCTTCGCACGGACTGCTGCCTTCGCACGGAGTTCTGCCTTCGCACGGAGTGCTGCCTTCGCACGGAGTGCTGCCTTCGCACGGAGTGCTGCCTTCGCACGGAGTGCTGCCTTCGCACGGAGTGCTGCCTTCGCACGGAGTGCTGCCTTCGCACGGTGTGCTTCCTTCGCACGGAGTGCTGCCTTCGTACGGAGTGCTGCCTTCGCACGGAGTGCTGCCTTCCACGGAGTGCTGCCTTCGCAGAGTGTGCTGCCTTCACACTGAGTGCTGCCTTTGCACAGAGTGCTGCCTTCGCAGGGAGTGCTGCCTTCGCAGGGATTGCTGCCTTTGCAGCGAGTGCTGCCTTTGCAGGGAGTGCTGCCTTCGCAGGGAGTGCTGCCTTTGCATGGAGTGCTGCCTCGGCACAGAGTGCTGCCTTCGCAAGGAGTGCTGCCTTTGCAAGGAGTGCTGCCTTCGCAAGGAGTGCTACCTTCGCAAGGAGTGCTGCCTTCGCAAGGAGTGCTGCCTTCGCAAGGAGTGCTGCCTTCGCAAGGAGTGCTGCCTTCGCAAGGAGTGCTGCCTTCGCAAGGAGTGCTGAATTCGCAAGGACTGCTGCCTTCGGAGGGAGTGCTGCCTTCGAAGGGAGTGCTGCCTTCGCAAGGAGTGCTGCCTTCGCAAGGAGTGCTGCCTTCGGAGGGAGTGCTGCCTTCGCAAGGAGTGCTGCCTTCGCAAGGAGTGCTGCCTTCGCAAGGAGTGTTGCCTTTGCAAGGAGTGCTGCCTTTGCAAGGAGTGCTGCCTTCGCAAGGAGTGCTGCCTTCGCAAGGAGTGCTGCCTTCACAGGGAGTGCAGCCTTCGCAAGGAGTGGTGCTCTCGCAAGGAGTGGTGCTCTCGCAAGGAGTCCTGCCTTCGCAGGGAGTGCTGCCTTTGCAAGGAGTGCTGCCTTCGCAAGGAGTGCTGCCTTCGCAAGGAGTGCTGCGTTCGCAAGGTATGCTGCGCTCGCAGGGAGTGCTGCGTTCGCAGGGAGTGCTGCCTTCGCACGGAGTGCTGCCCTCGCACGGAGTGCTGCCTTCCACGGAGTGCTGCCTTCGCAGAGTGTGCTGCCTTCGCACGGAGTGCTGCCATCGCAGGGTGTGCTGCCTTCACAGGGAGTGCTGCCTTCGCAAGGGGTGGTGCCTACGCATGTAGGTCTGCCTTTGCACGGAGTGCTGCCTTTGCAAGGAGTGCTGCATTCGCACGAAGTGCAGCCTTTGCACATAGTGCTGTCTTCGTAGTGAGTGCTGCCTTCGCACAGAGTGCTGCCTTCGCAAGGAGTGCTGCCTTCGCAAGGAGTGCTGCCTTCGCAAGGAGTGTTGGCTTCGCAAGGAGTGCTGCCTTCGCACGAAGTGCTGCCTTCGCAAGGAGTGCTGCCTTCGCACGGAGTGCTGCCTTCGCACGGAGTGCTGCCTTCGCACGGAGTGCTGCTTTCGCACGGAGTGCTGCCTTCGCACGGAGTGCTGCCTTCGCACGGAGTGCTGCCTTCGCACGGAGTACTGCCTTCGCACGGAGTGCTGCCTTCGCAAGGAGTGCTGCTTTCGCACGGAGTGCTGCCTTCCAAGGAGTGCTGCCTTCGCAGAGTGTGCTGCCTTCGCACTGAGTGCTGCCTTTGCACAGAGTGCTGCCTTCGCAGGGAGTGCTGCCTTCGCAGGGAGTGCTGCCTTCGCAAGGAGTGCTGCCTTCGCAAGGAGTGCTGCCTTCGCAAGGAGTGCAGCCTTCGCAAGGAGTGCTGCCTTCGCAAGGAGTGCTGCCTTCGCAAGGAGTGCTGCCTTCGCAAGGAGTGCTGCCTTCGCAAGGAGTGCTGCCCTTGCAAGGAGTGCTGCCTATGCAAGGAGTACCCCCTTCGCAAGGAGTGCTGCCTTCGCAAGTAGACCTGCCTTCGCAAGGAGTGCTCCCTTCTCAAGGAGGGCTGCCTTCGCAGGGAGTGCTGCCTTCGCACAGAGTGCTGCCTTCGCACGAAGTGCTGCCATTGCACGAAGTCCTGCCTTCGCATGGAGTGCAGCCTTTGCACGTAGTGCTGCCTTCACACTGAGTGCTGCCTTCACAAAGAGTGCTGCCTTCGCACGGAGTGTTGCCTCTGCACAGAGCGTTGCCTTGGCACAGAGTGCTGCCTTCACAAGGAGTGCTGCCTTCACAAGGAGTGCTGCCTTTGCAAGGAGTGCTGCCTTCGCAAGGAGTGCTGCCTTCGCAAGGAGTGCTGCCTTCGCAAGGAGTGCTGCCTTCGCAAGGAGTGCTGCCTTCGCAAGGAGTGCTGCCTTCGCAAGGAGTGCTGCCTTCGCAAGGAGTGCTGCCTTCGCAAGGAGTGCTGCCTTCGCAAGGAGTGCTGCCTTCGCAAGGAGTGCTGCATTTGCAAGGAGTGCTGCCTTCGCAAGGAGTGCTGCCTTCGGAGGGAGTGCTGCCGTTGCAGGGAGTGCTGCCTTTGCAGGGAGTGCTGCCTACACAGGGAGTGCTGCCTTCGCAAGGGGTGGTGCCTACGCATGTAGTGCTGCCTTCGCACGGAGTGCTGCCTTTGCAAGGAGTGCTGCCTTCGCACGGTGTGCAGCCTTTGCACATAGTGCTGTCTATGCATGGAGTGCTGCCTTTGCACAGAGTGCTGCCTTCACAAGGAGTGCTGCCTTCGCAAGGAGTGCTGCCTTCGCAAGGAGTGCTGCCTTCGCAAGGGGTGCTGCCTTCGCAAGGAGTGCTGCCTTCGCAAGGAGTGCTGCCTTCGCAAGTAGCGCTGCCTTAGCAAGGAGTGCTGCCTTCGCAATGAGTGCTGCCTTTGCAAGGAGTGCTGCCTTTGCAAGGAGTGCTGCCTTCGCAAGGAGTGCTGCCTCCTCAAGGAGTGTTGCCTTTGCAAGGAGTGCTGCCTTTGCAACAAGTGCTGCCTTCGCAAGGAGTGCTGCCTTCGCAAGGAGTGCTGCCTTCGCAAGGGAAGCTGCCTTCGCAAGGAGTGCTGCCTTCGCAGGGACTGCAGCCATCGCAAGGAGTGGTGCTCTCGCAAGGAGTGGTGTTCTCGCTAGGAGTCCTGCCTTCACTGGGAGTGCTGCCTTCGCAAGGAGTGCTGCCTTTGCATGGAGTGCTGCCTTCGCACGGAGTGCTGCCTTCGCACGGAGTGCTGCCTTCGCACGGAGTGCTGCCTTCGCATGGAGTGCTGCCTTCGCACAGAGTGCTGCCTTCCACGGAGTACTGCCTTCGCAGAGTGTGCTGCCTTCGCACTGAGTGCTGCCTTTGCACAGAGTGCTGCCTTCTACGGGAGGACTGCCTTCGCAGGGAGTGCTGCCTTTGCAGGGAGTGCTGCCTTTGCAGGGAGTGCTGCCTTCACAGGGAGTGCTGCCTTCGCAAGGAGTGCTGCCTTCGCAAGGAGTGCTGCCTTCGCAAGGAGTGCTGCCTTCGCAAGGAGTGCTGCCTTCGCAAGGAGTGCTGCCTTCGCAAGGAGTGCTGCCTTCGCAAGGAGTGCTGCCTTTGCGAGGAGTGCTGCCTTCGCAATGAGTGCTGCCTTCGCAAGGAGTGCTGCCTTCGCAAGGAGTGCTGCCTTCGCAAGGAGTGCTGCCTTCGCAAGGAGTGCTGCCTTCACACGGAGTGCCGCCTTCGCACGGAGTGCTGCCTTCGCACGGAGTGCTGCCTTCACACGGAGTGCTGCCTTCGCACGGAGTGCTGCCTTCGCACGGAGTGCTGCCTTCGCACGGAGTGCTGCCTTCGCACGGAGTGCTGCCTTCGCACGGAGTGCTGCCTTCGCACGGAGTGCTGCCTTCCACGGAGTGCTGCCTTCGCAGGGAGTGCTGCCTTCGCAAGGGGTGGTGCCTATGCATGTAGGTCTGCCTTCGCACCGAGTGCTGCCTTTGCAAGGAGTGCTGCCTTCGCAAGGAGTGCTGCCTTCGCAAGGAGCGCTGGCTTCGCAAGGAGTGCTGCCTTCGCACGGAGTGCTGCCTTCGCAAGGAGTGCTGCCTTCACACGGAGTGCCGCCTTCGCATGGAGTGCTGCCTTCGCAAGGAGTGCTGCCTTCGCAAGGAGTGCTGCCTTCGCAAGGAGTGCTGCCTTCGCAAGGAGTGCTGCCTTCGCAAGGAGTGCTGCCTTCGGAGGGAGTGCTGCCTTTGCAGGGAGTGCTGCCTTCGCAAGGAGTGCTGCCTTTGCAGGGAGTGCTGCCTTCGCAAGGAGTGCTGCCTTTGCAGGGAGTGCTGCCTTTGCAGGGAGTGCTGCCTACGCAGGGAGTGCTGCCTTCGCAAGGAGTGCTGCCTTCGCAAGGGGTGCTGCCTTCGCAAGGAGTGCTGCCTTCGCAAGGAGTGCTGCCTTCGCAAGGAGTGCTCCCTTCGCAAGGAGTGCTGCCTACGCAAGGAGTACTGCCTTCGCAAGGAGTGCTGCCTTCGCAAGGAGACCTGCCTTAGCAAGGAGTGCTCCCTTCTCAAGGTGGGCTGCCTTCGCAGGGAGTGCTGCCTTTGCACAGAGTGCTGCCTTCGCACGAAGTGCTGAAATTGCACGAAGTGCTGCCTTCGCACGGAGTGCAGCCTTTGCACGTAGTGCTGCCTTCACACTGAGTGCTTCCTTCACAAAGAGTGCTGCCTTCGCACGGATTGTTGCCTCTGCACAGAGTGTTGCCTTGGCACAGAGTGCTGCCTTCACAAGGAGTGCTGCCTTCACAAGGAGTGCTGCCTTTGCAAGGAGTGCTGCCTTCGCAAGGAGTGCTGCCTTCGCAAGGAGAACTGCCATCGCTAGGAGTGCTAACTTCGCTAGGAGTGCTGCCTTCGCAGGGAGTGCAGCCTTTGGCAGGGGTGGTTCTTCGCACGGAGTGCTGCCCTCGCTAGGAGTGCTGCCTTCGCACGTAGTGCTGCCTCGGCACAGAGTGCTGCCTTCGCAAGGAGTGCTGCCTTCGCAAGGAGTGCTGCCTCCGCAAGGAGTGCTTCCTTCGCAAGGAGTGCTGCCTTCGCATGGAGTGCTGCCTTCGCAAGGAGTGCTGCCTTCGCAAGGAGTGTTGCCTTCGCAAGGAGTGCTGCCTTCGCAAGGAGTGCTGCCTTCGCAAGGAGTGCTGCCTTCGCAAGGAGTGCTGCCTTCGCAAGGAGTGCTGCTTTCGCAAGGAGTGCTGCCTTCGCAAGGAGTGCTGCCTTCGGAGGGAGTGCTAACTTTGCAGGGAGTGCTGCCTTTGCAGGGAGTGCTGCCTACGCAGGGAGTGCTGCCTTCGCAAGGGGTGGTGTTTACGCATGTGGTGCTGCCTTCGCACGGAGTGCTGCCTTTGCAAGGAGTGCTGCCTTCGCACGGAGTGCAGCCTTTGCACATAGTGCTGTCTTCACATGGAGATCTGCCTTTGCACAGAGTGCTGCTTCGCAAGGAGTGCTGCCTTCGCAAGGAGTGCTGCCTTCGCAAGGAGTGCTGCCTTCGCAAGGAGTGCTGCCTTCGCAAGGAGTGCTGCCTTCGCAAGGAGTGCTGCCTTCGCAAGGAGTGCTGCCTTCGCAAGGAGTGTTGCCTTTGCAAGGAGTGCTGCCTTTGCAAGGAGTGCTGCCTTCGCAAGGAGTGCTGCCTTCGCAAGGAGTGCTGCCTACGCAAGGAAAGCTGCCTTCGCAAGGAGTGCTGCCTTCGTAGGGAGTGCAGCCTTCGCAAGGAGTGGTGCTCTCGAAAGGAGTCCTGCCTTCGCAGGGAGTGCTGCCTTCGCAAGGAGTGCTGCCTTCGCAAGGAGTGCTGCGTTCGCAAGGAGTGCTGCGTTCGCAGGGAGTGCTGCGTTCGCAGGGAGTGCTGCCTTCGCACGGAGTGCTGCCTTCGCACGGAGTGCTGCCTTCCGCGGAGTGCTGCCTTCGCAGAGTGTGCTGCCTTCGCACGGAGTGCTGCCTTCGCAGGGAGTGCTGCCTTCGCAAGGGGTGGTGCCTATGCATGTAGGTCTGCCTTCGCACCGAGTGCTGCCTTTGCAAGGAGTGCTGCCTTCGCACGAAGTGCAGCCTTTGCACATAGTGCTGTCTTCACACAGAGTGCTGCCTTCGCACAGAGTGCTGGCTTCGCAAGGAGTGCTGCCTTCGCAAGGAGTGCTGCCTTCGCAAGGAGCGCTGGCTTCGCAAGGAGTGCTGCCTTCGCACGGAGTGCTGCCTTCGCAAGGAGTGCTGCCTTCACACGGAGTGCCGCCTTCGCACGGAGTGCTGCCTTCGCACGGAGTGCTGCCTTCACACGGAGTGCTGCCTTCGCACGGAGTGCTGCCTTCGCACGGAGTGCTGCCTTCGCACGGAGTGCTGCCTTCGCACGGAGTGCTGCCTTCGCACGGAGTGCTGCCTTCGCACGGAGTGCTGCCTTCCACGGAGTGCTGCCTTCGCAGGGAGTGCTGCCTTCGCAAGGGGTGGTGCCTATGCATGTAGGTCTGCCTTCGCACCGAGTGCTGCCTTTGCAAGGAGTGCTGCCTTCGCAAGGAGTGCTGCCTTCGCAAGGAGCGCTGGCTTCGCAAGGAGTGCTGCCTTCGCACGGAGTGCTGCCTTCGCAAGGAGTGCTGCCTTCACACGGAGTGCCGCCTTCGCACGGAGTGCTGCCTTCGCAAGGAGTGCTGCCTTCACAAGGAGTGCTGCCTTCGCAAGGAGTGCTGCCTTCGCAAGGAGTGCTGCCTTCGCAAGGAGTGCTGCCTTCGGAGGGAGTGCTGCCTTTGCAGGGAGTGCTGCCTTCGCAAGGAGTGCTGCCTTTGCAGGGAGTGCTGCCTTCGCAAGGAGTGCTGCCTTTGCAGGGAGTGCTGCCTTTGCAGGGAGTGCTGCCTACGCAGGGAGTGCTGCCTTCGCAAGGAGTGCTGCCTTCGCAAGGGGTGCTGCCTTCGCAAGGAGTGCTGCCTTCGCAAGGAGTGCTGCCTTCGCAAGGAGTGCTGCCTTCGCAAGGAGTGCTGCCTACGCAAGGAGTACTGCCTTCGCAAGGAGTGCTGCCTTCGCAAGGAGACCTGCCTTAGCAAGGAGTGCTCCCTTCTCAAGGTGGGCTGCCTTCGCAGGGAGTGCTGCCTTTGCACAGAGTGCTGCCTTCGCACGAAGTGCTGAAATTGCACGAAGTGCTGCCTTCGCACGGAGTGCAGCCTTTGCACGTAGTGCTGCCTTCACACTGAGTGCTTCCTTCACAAAGAGTGCTGCCTTCGCACGGATTGTTGCCTCTGCACAGAGTGTTGCCTTGGCACAGAGTGCTGCCTTCACAAGGAGTGCTGCCTTCACAAGGAGTGCTGCCTTTGCAAGGAGTGCTGCCTTCGCAAGGAGTGCTGCCTTCGCAAGGAGAACTGCCATCGCTAGGAGTGCTAACTTCGCTAGGAGTGCTGCCTTCGCAGGGAGTGCAGCCTTTGGCAGGGGTGGTTCTTCGCACGGAGTGCTGCCCTCGCTAGGAGTGCTGCCTTCGCACGTAGTGCTGCCTCGGCACAGAGTGCTGCCTTCGCAAGGAGTGCTGCCTTCGCAAGGAGTGCTGCCTCCGCAAGGAGTGCTTCCTTCGCAAGGAGTGCTGCCTTCGCATGGAGTGCTGCCTTCGCAAGGAGTGCTGCCTTCGCAAGGAGTGTTGCCTTCGCAAGGAGTGCTGCCTTCGCAAGGAGTGCTGCCTTCGCAAGGAGTGCTGCCTTCGCAAGGAGTGCTGCCTTCGCAAGGAGTGCTGCTTTCGCAAGGAGTGCTGCCTTCGCAAGGAGTGCTGCCTTCGGAGGGAGTGCTAACTTTGCAGGGAGTGCTGCCTTTGCAGGGAGTGCTGCCTACGCAGGGAGTGCTGCCTTCGCAAGGGGTGGTGTTTACGCATGTGGTGCTGCCTTCGCACGGAGTGCTGCCTTTGCAAGGAGTGCTGCCTTCGCACGGAGTGCAGCCTTTGCACATAGTGCTGTCTTCACATTGAGATCTGCCTTTGCACAGAGTGCTGCTTCGCAAGGAGTGCTGCCTTCGCAAGGAGTGCTGCCTTCGCAAGGAGTGCTGCCTTCGCAAGGAGTGCTGCCTTCGCAAGGAGTGCTGCCTTCGCAAGGAGTGCTGCCTTCGCAAGGAGTGCTGCCTTCGCAAGGAGTGTTGCCTTTGCAAGGAGTGCTGCCTTTGCAAGGAGTGCTGCCTTCGCAAGGAGTGCTGCCTTCGCAAGGAGTGCTGCCTACGCAAGGAAAGCTGCCTTCGCAAGGAGTGCTGCCTTCGCAGGGAGTGCAGCCTTCGCAAGGAGTGGTGCTCTCGAAAGGAGTCCTGCCTTCGCAGGGAGTGCTGCCTTCGCAAGGAGTGCTGCCTTCGCAAGGAGTGCTGCGTTCGCAAGGAGTGCTGCGTTCGCAGGGAGTGCTGCGTTCGCAGGGAGTGCTGCCTTCGCACGGAGTGCTGCCTTCGCACGGAGTGCTGCCTTCCGCGGAGTGCTGCCTTCGCAGAGTGTGCTGCCTTCGCACGGAGTGCTGCCATCGCAGGGAGTGCTGCCTTCGCAGGGAGTGCTGCCTTCGCAAGGCGTGGTGCCTATGCATGTAGGTCTGCCTTCGCACCGAGTGCTGCCTTTGCAAGGAGTGCTGCCTTCGCACGAAGTGCAGCCTTTGCACATAGTGCTGTCTTCACACAGGGTGCTGCCTTCGCACAGAGTGCTGGCTTCGCAAGGAGTGCTGCCTTCGCAAGGAGTGCTGCCTTCGCAAGGAGCGCTGGCTTCGCAAGGAGTGCTGCCTTCGCACGGAGTGCTGACTTCGCAAGGAGTGCTGCCTTCACACGGAGTGCCGCCTTCGCACGGAGTGCTGCCTTCGCACGGAGTGCTGCCTTCACACGGAGTGCTGCCTTCGCACGGAGTGCTGCCTTCGCACGGAGTGCTGCCTTCGCACGGAGTGCTGCCTTCGCACGGAGTGCTGCCTTCGCACGGAGTGCTGCCTTCCACGGAGTGCTGCCTTCGCAGGGAGTGCTGCCTTCGCAAGGGGTGGTGCCTATGCATGTAGGTCTGCCTTCGCACCGAGTGCTGCCTTTGCAAGGAGTGCTGCCTTCGCAAGGAGTGCTGCCTTCGCAAGGAGCGCTGGCTTCACAAGGAGTGCTGCCTTCGCACGGAGTGCTGCCTTCGCAAGGAGTGCTGCCTTCACACGGAGTGCCGCCTTCGCACGGAGTGCTGCCTTCGCAAGGAGTGCTGCCTTCGCAAGGAGTGCTGCCTTCGCAAGGAGTGCTGCCTTCGCAAGGAGTGCTGCCTTCGCAAGGAGTGCTGCCTTCGGAGGGAGTGCTGCCTTTGCAGGGAGTGCTGCCTTCGCAAGGAGTGCTGCCTTTGCAGGGAGTGCTGCCTTCGCAAGGAGTGCTGCCTTTGCAGGGAGTGCTGCCTTTGCAGGGAGTGCTGCCTACGCAGGGAGTGCTGCCTTCGCAAGGGGTGGTGCCTACGCATGTAGTGCTGCCTTCGCACGGAGTGTTGCCTTTGCAAGGAGTGCTGCCTTCGCACGGAGTGCAGCCTATGCACATAGTGCTGCCTTCGCAAGGAGTGCTGCCTTCGCAAAGAGTGCTGCCTTCGCAAGGAGTGCTGCCTTCGCTAGGAGTGCTGCCTTCGCAAGGAGTGCTGCCTTTGCAAGGAGTGCTGCCTTCACAAGGAGTGCTGCCTTCGCAAGGAGTGCTACCTTCGCAAGGAGTGCTGCCTTCGCAAGGAGTGCTGCCTTCGCAAGGAGTGCTGCCTTCGCAAGGAGTGCTGCCTTTGCAAGGAGTGCGGCCTTCGCAAGGAGTGCTGCCTTCGCAAGGAGTGTTGCCTTTGCAAGGAGTGCTGCCTTTGCAACGAGTGCTGCCTTCGCAAGGAGTGCTGCCTTCGCAAGGAGTGCTGCCTTCGCAAGGAAAGCTGCCTTCGCAAGGAGTGCTACCTTCGCAGGGAGTGCTGCCTTTGGAAGGAGTGCTGCCTTCGCACGAAGTGCAGCCTTTGCACATAGTGCTGTCTTCGCACGTAGTGCTGCCTTCGCACAGAGTGCTGCCTTCGCAAGGAGTGCTGCCTTCGCAAGGAGTGTTGCCTTTGCAAGGAGTGCTGCCTTTGCAAGGAGTGCTGCCTTCGCAAGGAGTGCTGCCTTCGCAAGGAGTGCTGCCTTCGCAAGGAAAGCTGCCTTCGCAAGGAGTGCTACCTTCGCAGGGAGTGCAGCCTTCGCAAGGAGTGGTGCTCTCGCAAGGAGTGGTGCTCTCGCAAGGAGTCCTGCCTTCGCAGGGAGTGCTGAGTTTGGAAGGAGTGCTGCCTTCGCAAGGAGTGCTGCCTTCGCAAGGAGTGCTGCGTTCGCAAGGTATGCTGCGCTCGCAGGGATTGCTGCGTTCGCAGGGAGTGCTGCCTTCGCACGGAGTGCTGCCCTCGCACGGAGTGCTGCCTTCCACGGAGTGCTGCCTTCGCAGAGTGTGCTGCCTTCGCACGGAGTGCTGCCATCGCAGGGAGTGCTGCCTTCACAGGGAGTGCTGCCTTCGCAAGGGGTGGTGCCTACGCATGTAGGTCTGCCTTTGCACGGAGTGCTGCCTTTGCAAGGAGTGCTGCATTCGCACGAAGTGCAGCCTTTGCACATAGTGCTGTCTTCGTAGTGAAAGCTGCCTTCGCACAGAGTGCTGCCTTCGCAAGGAGTGCTGCCTTCGCAAGGAGTGCTGCCTTCGCAAGGAGTGCTGGCTTCGCAAGGAGTGCTGCCTTCACACGAAGTGCTGCCTTCGCAAGAAGTGCTGCCTTCGCACGGAGTGCTGCCTTCGCACGGAGTGCTGCCTTCGCACGGAGTGCTGCTTTCGCACGGAGTGCTGCCTTCGCAGGGAGTGCTGCCTTCGCACGGAGTGCTGCCTTCGCAAGGAGTGCTGCCTTCGCAAGGAGTGCAGCCTTCGCAAGGAGTGCTGCCTTCGCAAGGAGTGCTGCCTTCGCAAGGAGTGCTGCCTTCGCAAGGAGTGCTGCCTTCGCAAGGAGTGCTGCCCTTGCAAGGAGTGCTGCCTATGCAAGGAGTACCGCCTTCGCAAGGAGTGCTGCCTTCGCAAGGAGACCTGCCTTCGCAAGGAGTGCTCCCTTCTCAAGGAGGGCTGCCTTCGCAGGGAGTGCTGCCTTCGCACAGAGTGCTGCCTTCGCACGAAGTGCTGCCATTGCACGAAGTGCTGCCTTCGCATGGAGTGCAGCCTATGCACGTAGTGCTGCCTTCACACTGAGTGCTGCCTTCACAAAGAGTGCTGCCTTCGCACGGAGTGTTGCCTCTGCACAGAGCGTTGCCTTGGCACAGAGTGCTGCCTTCACAAGGAGTGCTGCCTTCACAAGGAGTGCTGCCTTTGCAAGGAGTGCTGCCTTCGCAAGGAGTGCTGCCTTCGCAAGGAGAACTGCCTTCGCTAGGAGTGCTAACTTCGCTAGGAGTGCTGCCTTCGCAGGGAGTGCTGCCTTCAGCAGGGGTGGTCCTTCGCACGGAGTGCTGCCCTCGCTAGGAGTGCTGCCTTCGCACGTAGTGCTGCCTCGGCACAGAGTGCTGCCTTCGCAAGGAGTGCTGCCTTCACAAGGAGTGCTGCCTTCCCAAGGAGTGCTGCCTTCGCAAGGAGTGCTGCCTTCGCAAGGAGTGCTGCCTTCGCAAGGAGTGCTGCCTTCGCAAGGGGTGCTGCCTTCGCAAGGAGTGCTGCCTTCGCAAGGAGTGCTGCCTTCGCAAGGAGTGCTGCCTTCGCAAGGAGTGCTGCCTTTGCAAGGAGTGCTGCCTTCGCAAGGAGTGCTGCCTTCGGAGGGAGTGCTGCCTTTGCAGGGAGTGCTGCCTTTGCAGGGAGTGCTGCCTACGCAGGGAGTGCTGCCTTCGCAAGGGCTGGTGCCTACGCATGTAGTGCTACCTTCGCACGGAGTGCTGCCTTTGCAAGGAGTGCTGCCTTCGCACGGTGTGCTGCCTTTGCACATAGTACTGTCTATGCATGGAGTGCTGCCTTTGCACAGAGTGCTGCCTTCACAAGGAGTGCTGCCTTCGCAAGGAGTGCTGCCTTCGCAAGGAGTGCTGCCTTCGCAAGGGGTGCTGCCTTCGCAAGGAGTGCTGCCTTCGCAAGGAGTGCTGCCTTCGCAAGGAGTGCTGCCTTAGCAAGGAGTGCTGCCTTCGCAAGGAGTGCTGCCTTTGCAAGGAGTGCTGCCTTTGCAAGGAGTGCTGCCTTCGCAAGGAGTGCTGCCTCCGCAAGGAGTGTTGCCTTTGCAAGGAGTGCTGCCTTTGCAACAAGTGCTGCCTTCGCAAGGAGTGCTGCCTTCGCAAGGAGTGCTGCCTTCACAAGGGAAGCTGCCTTCGGAAGGAGTGCTGCCTTCGCAGGGACTGCAGCCTTCGCAAGGAGTGGTGCTCTCGCAACGAGTGGTGCTCTCGCAAGGAGTCCTGCCTTCGCAGGGAGTGCTGCCTTCGCAAGGAGTGCTGCCTTCGCACGGAGTGCTGACTTCGCAAGGAGTGCTGCCTTCACACGGAGTGCCGCCTTCGCACGGAGTGCTGCCTTCGCACGGAGTGCTGCCTTCACACGGAGTGCTGCCTTCGCACGGAGTGCTGCCTTCGCACGGAGTGCTGCCTTCGCACGGAGTGCTGCCTTCGCACGGAGTGCTGCCTTCGCACGGAGTGCTGCCTTCCACGGAGTGCTGCCTTCGCAGGGAGTGCTGCCTTCGCAAGGGGTGGTGCCTATGCATGTAGGTCTGCCTTCGCACCGAGTCCTGCCTTTGCAAGGAGTGCTGCCTTCGCAAGGAGTGCTGCCTTCGCAAGGAGCGCTGGCTTCGCAAGGAGTGCTGCCTTCGCACGGAGTGCTGCCTTCGCAAGGAGTGCTGCCTTCACACGGAGTGCCGCCTTCGCACGGAGTGCTGCCTTCGCAAGGAGTGCTGCCTTCGCAAGGAGTGCTGCCTTCGCAAGGAGTGCTGCCTTCGCAGGGAGTGCTGCTCTCGCAAGGGGTGGTGCCTATGCATGTAGGTCTGCCTTCGCACGGAGTGCTGCCTTTGCAAGGAGTGCTGCCTTTGCACGAAGTGCAGCCTTTGCACATAGTGCTGTCTTCGCATGGAGTGCTGCCTTCGCACAGAGTGCTGCCTTCGCAAGGAGAGCTGCCTTCGCAAGGAGTGCTTCCTTCGCAAGGAGTGCTGGCTTCGCAAGGAGTGCTGCCTTCGCACGGAGTGCTGCCTTCGCAAGGAGTGCTGCCTTCGCACGGAGTGCTGCCTTTGCACGGAGTGCTGCCTTCGCAAGGAGTGCTGCCTTCGCACGGAGTGCTGCCTTCGCACGGAGTGCTGCCTTCGCACGGAGTGCTGCCTTCGCACGGAGTGCTGCCTTCGCACGGAGTGCTGCCTTCGCACGGAGTGCTGCCTTCGCACGGAGTGCTGCCTTCGCACGGAGTGCTGCCTTCGCACGGAGTGCTGCCTTCGCACGGAGTGCTGCCTTCGCACGGAGTGCTACCTTCGCATGGTGTGCTGCCTTCGCACGGAGTGCTGCCTTCGCACGGAGTGCTGCCTTCGCACGGAGTGCTGCCTTCGCACGGAGTGCTGCCTTCGCACAGAGTGCTGCCTTCCACGGAGTGCTGCCTTCCACGGAGTGCTGCCTTCCACGTAGTGCTGCCTTCGCAGAGTGTGCTGCCTTCGCACTGAGTGCTGCCTCTGCACAGAGTGCTGCCTTCGCAGGGAGTGCTGCCTTCGCAGGGAGTGCTGCCTTTGCAGCGAGTGCTGCCTTTTGCAGGGAGTGCTGCCTTCGCAGGGAGTGCTGCCTTTGCATGGAGTGCTGCCTCGGCACAGAGTGCTGCCTTCGCAAGGAGTGCTGCCTTCGCAAGGAGTGCTGCCTTCGCAAGGAGTGCTGCCTTCGCAAGGAGTGCTGCCTTCGCAAGGAGTGCTGCCTTCGCAAGGAGTGCTGCCTTCGCAAGGAGTGCTGCCTTCGCAAGGAGGGCTGCCTTCGCAAGGAGTGCTGCCTTCGCAAGGAGTGCTGCCTTCGCAGGGAGTGCTGCCTTCGGAGTTAGTGCTGCCTTTGCAGGGAGTGCTGCCTTCGCAGGGAGTGCTGCCTTCGCAAGGGGTGGTGCCTACGCATGTAGTGCTGCCTTCGCACGGAGTGCTGCCTTTGCAAGGAGTGCTGCCTTCGCACGGAGTGCAGCCTTTGCACATAGTGCTGCCTTCGCAAGGAGTGCTGCCTTCGCAAGGAGTGCTGCCTTCGCAAGGAGTGCTGCCTTCGCAAGGAGTGCTGCCTTCGCAAGGAGTGCTGCCTTCGCAAGGAGTGCTGCCTTCGCAAGGAGTGCTGCCTTTGCAAGGAGTGCTGCCTATGCAAGAAGTACTGCCTTCGCAAGGAGTGCTGCCTTCGCAAGGAGACCTGCCTTCGCAAGGATTGCTCCCTTCTTAAGGAGGGCTGCCTTCGCAGGGAGTGCTGCCTTCGCACAGAGTGCTGCCTTCACACGAAGTGCTGCCATTGCACGAAGTGCTGCCTTCGCACGGAGTGCAGCCATTGCACGTAGTGCTGCCTTCATACTGAGTGCTGCTTTCACAAAGAGTGCTGCCTTCGCACGGAGTGTTGCCTCTGCACAGAGTGTTGCCTTGGTCAGAGTGCTGCCTTCACAAGGAGTGCTGCCTTCACAAGGAGTGCTGCCTTCACAAGGAGTGCTGCCTTTGCAAGGCGTATTGCCTTCGCAAGGAGTGCTGCCTTCGCAAGGAAAACTGCCTTCGCTAGGAGTGCTAACTTCGCTAGGAGTGCTGCCTTCGGCAGGGGTGGTCCTTCGCACGGAGTGCTGCCCTCGCTAGGAGTGCTGCCTTCGCACGTAGTGCTGCCTCGGCACAGAGTGCTGCCTTTGCAAGGAGTGCTGCCTTCGCAAGGAGTGCTGCCTTCGCAAGGAGTGCTGCCTTCGCAAGGAGTGCTGCCTTCGCAAGGAATGCTGCCTTCGCAAGGAGTGCAGCCTTCGCAAGGAGTGCTGCCTTCGCAAGGAGTGCTGCCTTCGCAAGGAGTGCTGCCTTCGCAAGGAGTGCTGCCTTCGCAAGGAGTGCTGCCTTCGGAGGGAGTGCTGCATTCGCAGGGAGTGCTGCCTTCGCAAGGAGTGCTGCCTTTGCAGGGAGTGCTGCCTTCGCACAGAGTGCTGCCTTCCACGGAGTGCTGCCTTCCACGGAGTGCTGCCTTCCACGGAGTGCTGCCTTCGCAGAGTGTGCTGCCTTCGCACTGAGTGCTGCCTTTGCACAGAGTGCTGCCTTCGCAGGGAGTGCTGCATTCGCAGGGAGTGCTGCCTTTGCAGCGAGTGCTGCCTTTGCAGGGAGTGCTGCCTTCGCAGGGAGTGCTGCCTTTGCATGGAGTGCTGCCTCGGCACAGAGTGCTGCCTTCGCAAGGAGTGCTGCCTTCGCAAGGAGTGCTGCCTTCGCAAGGAGTGCTGCCTTCGCAAGGAGTGCTGCCTTCGCAAGGAGTGCTGCCTTCGCAAGGAGTGCTGCCTTCGCAAGGAGTGCTGCCTTCGCAAGGAGGGCTGCCTTCGCAAGGAGTGCTGCCTTCGCAAGGAGTGCTGCCTTCGCAGGGAGTGCTGCCTTCGGAGGGAGTGCTGCCTTTGCAGGGAGTGCTGCCTTCGCAGGGAGTGCTGCCTTCGCAAGGGGTGGTGCCTACGCATGTAGTGCTGCCTTCGCACGGAGTGCTGCCTTTGCAAGGAGTGCTGCCTTTGCACGGAGTGCAGCCTTTGCACATAGTGCTGCCTTCGCAAGGAGTGCTGCCTTCGCAAGGAGTGCTGCTTTCGCAAGGAGTGCTGCCTTCGCACGTAGTGCTGCCTCGGCACAGAGTGCTGCCTCTGCACAGAGTGCTGCCTTCGCTAGGAGTGCTAACTTCGCTAGGAGTGCTGCCTTCGGCAGGGGTGGTCCTTCGCACGGAGTGCTGCCCTCGCTAGGAGTGCTGCCTTCGCACGTAGTGCTGCCTCGGCACAGAGTGCTGCCTTTGCAAGGAGTGCTGCCTTCGCAAGGAGTGCTGCCTTCGCAAGGAGTGCTGCCTTCGCAAGGAGTGCTGCCTTCGCAAGGAGTGCTGCCTTCGCAAGGAGTGCTGCCTTCGCAAGGAGTGCAGCCTTCGCAAGGAGTGCTGCCTTCGCAAGGAGTGCTGCCTTCGCAAGGAGTGCTGCCTTCGCAAGGAGTGCTGCCTTCGCAAGGAGTGCTGCCTTCGGAGGGAGTGCTGCCTTCGCAGGGAGTGCTGCCTTCGCAAGGAGTGCTGCCTTTGCAGGGAGTGCTGCCTTTGCAGGGAGTGCAGCGTACGCAGGGAGTGCTGCCTTCGCAAGGGGTGGTGCCTACGCATGTAGTGCTGCCTTCGCACGGAGTGCTGCCTTTGGAAGGAGTGCTGCCTTCGCACGCAGTGCAGTCGTTGCACATAGTGCTGTCTTCACAAGGAGTGCTGCCTTTGCACAGCGTGCTGCCTTCGCAAGGAGTGCTGCCTTCGCAAGGAGTGCTGCCTTCGCAAGGAGTGCTGCCTTCGCAAGGAGTGCTGCCTTCGCAAGGAGTGCTGCCTTCGCATGGAGTGCTGCCTCCGCATGGAGTGCTGCCTCCGCAAGGACTGCTGCCTTCGCAAGGAGTGCTGCCTTCGCAAGGAGTGCTGCCTTCGCAAGGCGTGCTGCCTTCGCAAGGAGTGCTGCCTTCGCAAGGAGTGCTGCCTTCGCAAGGAGTGCTGCCTTCACAAGGAGTGCTGCCTTCGCAAGGAGTGCTGCCTTCGCAAGGAATGCTGCGTTCGCAGGGAGTGCTGCCTTCGCACGGAGTGCTGCCTTCGCACGGAGTGCTGCCTTTGCACGGAGTGCTGCCTTCGCACGGAGTGCTGCCTTCGCACGGAGTGCTGCCTTCGCACGGAGTGCTGCCTTCCACGGAGTGCTGCCTTCGCAGAGTGTGCTGCCTTCGCACTGAGTGCTGCCTTTGCACAAAGTGCTCCCTTCGCAGGGAGTGCTGCCTCCGCAGGGAGTGCTGCCTTTGCAGGGAGTGCTGCCTTTGCAGGGAGTGCTGCCTTCGCAGGGAGTGCTGTCTTTGCATGGAGTGCGGCCTCGGCACAGAGTGCTGCCTTCGCAAGGAGTGCTGCCTTCGCAGGGAGTGCTGCCTTCGCAAGGAGTGCTTCCTTCGCAAGGAGTGCTGCCTTTGCAAGGAGTGCTGCCTTCGCAAGGAGTGCTGCCTTCGCAAGGAGTGCTGCCTTCGCAAGGAGTGCTGCCTTCGCATGGAGTGCTGCCTTCGCAAGGAGTGCTGCCTTCGCAAGGAGTGCTGCCTTCGCAAGGAGTGCTGCCTTCGCAAGGAGTGCTGCCTTCGCAAGGAGTGCCGCCTTCGCAAGGAGTGCCGCCTTCGCAAGGAGTGCCGCCTTCGCAAGGAGTGCCGCCTTCGCAAGGAGTGCCGCCATCGTAAGGAGTGCTGCGTTCGCAGGGAGTGCTGCGTTCGCAGGGAGTGCTGTCTTCGCACGGAGTGCTGCCTTCGCACGGAGTGCTGCCTTCCACGGAGTGCTGCCTTCGCAGAGTGTGCTGCCATCGCAGGGAGTGCTGCCTTCGCAAGGAGTGCTGCCTCCGCAGGGAATGCTGCCTTTGCAGGGAGTGCTGCCTTTGCAGGGAGTGCTGCCTTCGCAGGGAGTGCTGCCTTTGCAGGGAGTGCTGCCTTTGCAGGGAGTGCTGCCTTTGCAGGGAGTGCTGCCTTCGCAGGGAGTGCTGTCTTTGCATGGAGTGCTGCCTCGGCACAGAGTGCTGCCTTCGCAAGGAGTGCTGCCTTCGCAGGGAGTGCTGCCTTCGCAAGGAGTGCTTCCTTCGCAAGGAGTGCTGCCTTCGCAAGGAGTGCTGCCTTCGCAAGGGTTGCTGCCTTCGCAAGGAGTGCTGCCTTCGCAAGGAGTGCTGCCTTCGCAAAGAGTGCTGCCTTCGGAGGGAGTGCTGCCTTTGCAGGGAGTGCTGCCTTCGATGGGAGTGCTGCCTTCGCATGGAGTGCTGCCTCGGCACAGAGTGCTGCCTTCGCAAGGAGTGCTGCCTTCGCAAGGAGTGCTGCCTTCGCAAGGAGTGCTGCCTTCGCAAGGAGTGCTGCCTTCGCAAGGAGTGCTGCCTTCGCAAGGAGTGCTTCCTTCGCAAGGAGTGCTGCCTTCGCAAGGAGTGCTGCCTTCGCAAGGAGTGCTGCCTTCGCAAGGAGTGCTACCTTCGCAAGGAGTGCTGCCTTCGCAAGGAGTGCTGCCTTCGGAGGGAGTGCTGCCTTTGCAGGGAGTGCTGCCTTCGCAGGGAGTGCTGCCTTCGCAAGGGGTGGTGCCTACGCATGTAGTGCTGCCTTCGAACGGAGTGCTCCCTTTGCAAGGAGTGCTGCCTTCGCAGGGAGTGCTGCCTTCGCACAGAGTGCTGCCTTCGCACGAAGTGCTGCCATTGCACGAAGTGCTGCCTTCGCACGGAGTGCAGCCTTTGCACGTAGTGCTGCCTTCATACTGAGTGCTGCTTTCACAAAGAGTGCTGCCTTCGCACGGAGTGTTGCCTCTGCACAGAGTGTTGCCTTGGTCAGAGTGCTGCCTTCACAAGGAGTGCTGCCTTCACAAGGAGTCCTGCCTTTGCAAGGAGTATTGCCTTCGCAAGGAGTGCTGCCTTCGCAAGGAAAACTGCCTTCGCCAGGAGTGCTAACTTCGCTAGGAGTGCTGCCTTCGGCAGGGGTGGTCCTTCGCACGGAGTGCTGCCCTCGCTAGGAGTGCTGCCTTCGCACGTAGTGCTGCCTCGGCACAGAGTGCTGCCTTCGCAAGGAGTGCTGCCTTCGCAAGGAGTGCTGCCTTCGCAAGGAGTGCTGCCTTCGCAAGGAGTGCTGCCATCGCAAGGAGTGCTGCCTTCGCAAGGAGTGCTGCCTTCGCAAGGAGTGCTGCCTTCGCAAGGAGTGCTGCCTTCGCAAGGAGTGCTGCCTTCGCAAGGAGTGCTGAATTCGCAAGGAGTGCTGCCTTCGCAAGGAGTGCTGCCTTCGCAAGGAGTGCTGCCTTCGCAAGGAGTGCTGCCTTCGCAAGGAGTGCTGCCTTTGCAAGGAGTGCTGCCTTCGCAAGGAGTGCTGCCTTCGCAAGGAGTGCTGCCTTCGCAAGGAGTGCTGCCTTCGCAAGGAGTGCTGCCTTCGCAAGGGGTGCTGCCTTCGCAAGGAGTGCTGCCTTCGCAAAGAGTGCTGCCTTCGCAAGGAGTGCTGCCTTCGCAAGGAGTGCTGCCTTCGCAAGGAGTGCTGCCTTCGCAAGGAGTGCTGCCTTCGCAAGGAGTGCTGCCTTCGCAAGGAGTGCTGCCTTCGCAAGGAGTGCTGCCTTTGCAAGGAGTGCTGCCTTCGCAAGGAGAGCTGCCTTCGCAAGGAGTGCTGCCTTCGCAAGGAGTGCTGCCTTCGCAAGGAAAGCTGCCTTCGCAAGGAGTGCTGCCTTCGCAGGGAGTGCTGCCTTCGCAAGGGGTGGTGCCTACGCCTGTAGTGCTGCCTTCGCACGGAGTGCTTCCTTTGGAAGGAGTGCTGCCTTCGCACGTAGTGCAGTCTTTGCACATAGTGCTGCCTTTGCACAGAGTGCTGCCTTCGCAGGGAGTGCTGCCTTTGCAAGGAGTGCTGCCTTCGCAAGGAGTGCTGCCTTCGCAAGGAGTGCTGCCTTCGCATGGAGTGCTGCCTACGCAAGGAGTGCTGCCTTCGCAAGGAGTGCTGCCTTCGCAAGGAGTGCTGCCTTCGCAAGGAGTGCTGCCTTCGCAAGGAGTGCTGCCTTCGCAAGGAGTGCTGCCTTCGCAAGGAGTGCTGCCTTCGCAAGGAGTGCTGCGGTCGCAGGGAGTGCTGCGTTCGCAGGGAGTGCTGTCTTCGCACGGAGTGCTGCCTTCGCACGGAGTGCTGCCTTCGCACGGAGTGCTGCCTTCGCACGGAGTGCTGCCTTCCACGGAGTGCTGCCTTCGCAGAGTGTGCTGCCTTCGCACGGAGTGCTGCCATCGCAGGGAGTGCTGCCTTCGCAGGGAGTGCTGCCTTCGCAAGGGGTGGTGCCTACGCATGTAGTCTGCCTTCGCACGGAGTGCTGCCTTTGCAAGGAGTGCTGCCTTCGCACGAAGTGCAGCCTTTGCACATAGTGCTGTCTTTGCACGGAGTGCTGCCTTCACACAGAGTGCTGCCTTCGCAAGGAGTGCTGCCTTCGCACGGAGTGCTGGCTTCGCAAGGAGTGCTGCCTTCGCACGGAGTGCTGCCTTCGCACGGACTACTGACTACGCACGGAGTGCTGCCTTCGCACGGAGTGCTGCGTTCGCACGGAGTGCTGCCTTCGCACGGAGTGCTGCCTTCGCACGGAAGGCTGCCTTCGCACGGTGTGCTGCCTTCGCACGGAGTGCTGCCTTCGCACGGAGTGCTGCCTTCGCACGGTCTGCTGCCTTCCACGGAGTGCTGCCTTCGCAGAGTGTGCTGCCTTCGCACTGAGTGCTGCCTTTGCACAGAGTGCTGCCTTTGGAAGGAGTGCTGCCTTTGCACGGAGTGCAGTCTTTGCACATAGTGCTGTCTTCACAAGGAGTGCTGCCTTTGCACAGAGTGCTGCCTTCGCAAGGAGTGCTGCCTTTGCAAGGAGTGCTGCCTTCGCAAGGAGTGCTGCCTTCGCAAGGAGTGCTGCCTTCGCATGGAGTGCTGCCTACGCAAGGAGTGCTGCCTTCGCAAGGAATGCTGCCTTCGCAAGGAGTGCTGCCTTCGCAAGGAGTGCTGCCTTCGCAAGGAGTGCTGCCTTCGCAAGGAGTGCTGCGTTCGCAGGGAGTGCTGCGTTCGCAGGGAGTGCTGCCTTCGCACGGAGTGCTGCCTTCGCACGGAGTGCTGCCTTCCACGGAGTGCTGCCTTCGCAGAGTGTGCTGCCTTCGCACGGAGTGCTGCCATCGCAGGGTGTGCTGCCTTCGCAGGGAGTGCTGCCTTCGCAAGGGGTGGTGCCTACGCATGTAGTGCTGCCTTCGCACGGAGTGCTGCCTTTGCAAGGAGTGCTGCCTTCGCACGGAGTGCAGCCTTTGCACATAGTGCTGCCTTCGCAAGGAGTGCTGCCTTCGCAAGGAGTGCTGCCTTCGCAAGGAGTGCTGCCTTCGCAAGGAGTGCTGCCTTCGCAAGGAGTGCTGCCTTCGCAAGGAGTGCTGCCTTCGCAAGGAGTGCTGCCTTCGCAAGGAGTGCTACCCTTGCAAGGACTGCTGCCTATGCAAGAAGTACTGCCTTCGCAAGGAGTGCTGCCTTCGCAAGGAGACCTGCCTTCGCAAGGAGTGCTCCCTTCTTAAGGAGGGCTGCCTTCGCAGGGAGTGCTGCCTTCGCACAGAGTGCTGCCTTCGCACGAAGTGCTGCCATTGCACGAAGTGCTGCCTTCGCACGGAGTGCAGCCATTGCACGTAGTGCTGCCTTCATACTGAGTGCTGCTTTCACAAAGAGTGCTGCCTTCGCACGGAGTGTTGCCTCTGCACAGAGTGTTGCCTTGGTCAGAATGCTGCCTTCACAAGGAGTGCTGCCTTCACAAGGAGTGCTGCCTTTGCAAGGAGTATTGCCTTCGCAAGGAGTGCTGCCTTCGCAAGGAAAACTGCCTTCACTAGGAGTGCTAACTTCGCTAGGAGTGCTGCCTTCGGCAGGGGTGGTCCTTCGCACGGAGTGCTGCCCTCGCTAGGAGTGCTGCCTTCGCACGTAGTGCTGCCTCGGCACAGAGTGCTGCCTTCGCAAGGAGTGCTGCCTTCGCAAGGAGTGCTGCCTTCGCAAGGAGTGCTGCCTTCGCAAGGTGTGCTTCCTTCGCAAGGAGTGCTGCCTTCGCAAGGAGTGCTGCCTTCGCAAGGAGTGCAGCCTTCGCAAGGAGTGCTGCCTTCGCAAGGAGTGCTGCCTTCGCAAGGAGTGCTGCCTTCGCAAGGAGTGCTGCCTTCGCAAGGAGTGCTGCCTTCGGAGGGAGTGCTGCCTTCGCAGGGAGTGCTGCCTTCGCAAGGAGTGCTGCCTTTGCAGGGAGTGCTGCCTTTGCAGGGAGTGCTGCCTACGCAGGGAGTGCTGCCTTCGCAAGGGGTGGTGCCTACGCATGTAGTGCTCCCTTCGCACGGAGTGCTGCCTTTGGAAGGTGTGCTGCCTTCGCACGCAGTGCAGTCGTTGCACATAGTGCTGTCTTCACAAGGAGTGCTGCCTTTGCACAGCGTGCTGCCTTCGCAAGGAGTGCTGCCTTCGCAAGGAGTGCTGCCTTCGCAAGGAGTGCTGCCTTCGCAAGGAGTGCTGCCTTCGCATGGAGTGCTGCCTTCGCATGGAGTGCTGCCTTCGCAAGGACTGCTGCCTTCGCAAGGAGTGCTGCCTTCGCAAGGAGTGCTGCCTTCGCAAGGCGTGCTGCCTTCGCAAGGAGTGCTGCCTTCGCAAGGAGTGCTGCCTTCGCAAGGAGTGCTGCCTTCACAAGGAGTGCTGCCTTCGCAAGGAGTGCTGCCTTCGCAAGGATTGCTGCGTTCGCAGGGAGTGCTGCCTTCGCACGGAGTGCTGCCTTCGCACGGAGTGCTGCCTTCGCACGGAGTGCTGCCTTCGCACGGAGTGCTGCTTTCCACGGAGTGCTGCCTTCCACGGAGTGCTGCCTTCGCAGAGTGTGCTGCCTCCGCACTGAGTGCTGCCTTTGCACAAAGTGCTGCCTTCGCAGGGAGTGCTGCCTCCGCAGGGAGTGCTGCCTTTGCAGGGAGTGCTGCCTTTGCAGGGAGTGCTGCCTTCGCAGGGAGTGCTGCCTTTGCATGGAGTACTGCCTCGGCACAGAGTGCTGCCTTCGCAAGGAGTGCTGCCTTCGCAGGGAGTGCTGCCTTCGCAAGGAGTGCTTCCTTCGCAAGGAGTGCTGCCTTCGCAAGGAGTGCTGCCTTCGCAAGGAGTGCTGCCTTCGCATGGAGTGCTGCCTTCGCAAGGAGCGCTGCCTTCGCAAGGAGTGCTGCCTTCGCAAGGAGTGCTGCCTTCGCAAGGAGTGCTGCCTTCGCAAGGAGTAATGCCTTCGCAAGGAGTGCTGCCTTCGCAAGGAGTGCCGCCTTCGCAAGGAGTGCCGCCTTCGCAAGGAGTGCCGCCATCGTAAGGAGTGCTGCGTTCGCAGGGAGTGCTGCGTTCGCAGGGAGTGCTGTCTTCGCACGGAGTGCTGCCTTCGCACGGAGTGCTGCCTTCCACGGAGTGCTGCCTTCGCAGAGTGTGCTGCCATAGCAGGGAGTGCTGCCATCGCAGGGAGTGCTGCCTTCGCAGAGAGTGCTGCCTTCGCAAGGGGTGGTGCCTATGCATGTAGGTCTGCCTTCGCACGGAGTGCTGCCTTTGCAAGGAGTGCTGCCTTTGCACGAAGTGCAGCCTTTGCACATAGTGCTGTCTTCGCACAGAGTGCTGCCTTCGCACAGAGTCCTGCCTTCGCAAGGAGAGCTGCCTTCGCAAGGAGTGCTGCCTTCGCAAGGAGTGCTGGCTTCGCAAGGAGTGCTGGCTTCGCAAGGAGTGCTGCCTTCGCACGGAGTGCTGCCTTCGCAAGGAGTGCTGCCTTCGCAAGGAGTGCTGCCTTCGCACGGAGTGCTGCCTTCGCACGGAGTGCTGCCTTCGCACGGAGTGCTGCCTTCGCACGGAGTGCTGCCTTCGCACGGAGTGCTGCCTTCGCACGGTGTGCTGCCTTCGCACGGAGTGCTGCCTTCGCACGGAGTGCTGCCTTCGCAGAGTGTGCTGATATCGCAGGGAGTGCTGCCATCGCAGGGAGTGCTGCCTTCGCAGGGAGTGCTGCCTTCGCAAGGGGTGGTGCCTATGCATGTAAGTCTGCCTTCGCTCGGAGTGCTGCCTTTGCAAGGAGTGCTGCCTTTGCACGAAGTGCAGCCTTTGCACATAGTGCTGTCTTCGCACGGAGTGCTGCCTTCGCACAGAGTCCTGCCTTCGCAAGGAGAGCTGCCTTCGCAAGGAGTGCTGCCTTCGCAAGGAGTGCTGGCTTCGCAAGGAGTACTGCCTTCGCACGGAGTGCTGCCTTCGCAAGGAGTGCTGCCTTCGCACGGAGTGCTGCCTTCGCACGGAGTGCTGCCTTCGCACGGAGTGCTGCCTTCGCACGGAGTGCTGCCTTCCCAGGGAGTGCTGCCTTCGCAGGGAGTGCTGCCTTTGCAGCGAGTGCTGCCTTTGCAGGGAGTGCTGCCTTCGCAAGGAGTGCTGCCTTTGCATGGAGTGCTGCCTCAGCACAGAGTGCTGCCTTCGCAAGGAGTGCTGCCTTCGCAAGGAGTGCTGCCTTCGCAAGGAGTGCTGCCTTCGCAAGGAGTGCTGCCTTCGCAAGGAGTGCTGCCTTCGCAAGGAGTGCTGCCTTCGCAAGGAGTGCTGCCTTCGCAAGGAGTGCTGCCTACGCAAGGAGTGCTGCCTTCGCAAGGAGTGCTGCCTTCGCAAGGAGTGCTGCCTTCGGAGGGAGTGCTGCCTTTGCAGGGAGTGCTGCCTTCGCAGGGAGTGCTGCCTTCGCAAGGGGTGGTGCCTACGCACGTAGTGCTGCCTTCGCACGGAGTGCTGCCTTTGCAAGGAGTGCTGCCTTCGCACGGAGTGCAGCCTTTGCACATAGTGCTGCCTTCGCAAGGAGTGCTGCCCTTGCAAGGAGTGCTGCCTATGCAAGGAGTACTGCCTTCGCAAGGAGTGCTGCCTTCGCAAGGAGACCTGCCTTCGCAAGGAGTGCTCCCTTCTCAAGGAGGGCTGCCTTCGCAGGGAGTGCTGCCTTTGCACAGAGTGCTGCCTTCGCACGAAGTGCTGCCATTGCACGAAGTGCTGCCTTCGCACGGAGTGCAGCCTTTGCACGTAGTGCTGCCTTCATACTGAGTGCTGCTTTCACAAAGAGTGCTGCCTTCGCACGGAGTGTTGCCTCTGCACAGAGTGTTGCCTTGGTCAGAGTGCTGCCTTCACAAGGAGTGCTGCCTTCACAAGGAGTGCTGCCTTTGCAAGGAGTATTGCCTTCGCAAGGAGTGCTGCCTTCGCAAGGAAAACTGCCTTCGCCAGGAGTGCTAACTTCGCTAGGAGTGCTGCCTTCGGCAGGGGTGGTCCTTCGCACGGAGTGCTGCCCTCGCTAGGAGTGCTGCCTTCTCACGTAGTGCTGCCTCGGCACAGAGTGCTGCCTTCGCAAGGAGTGCTGCCTTCGCAAGGAGTGCTGCCTTCGCAAGGAGTGCTGCCTTCGCAAGGAGTGCTGCCTTCGCAAGGAGTGCTGCCTTCGCAAGGAGTGCTGCCTTCGCAAGGAGTTCTGCCTTCGCAAGGAGTGCTGCCTTCGCAAGGAGTGCTGAATTCGCAAGGAGTGCTGCCTTCGCAAGGAGTCCTGCCTTCGCAAGGAGTGCTGCCTTCGCAAGGAGTGCTGCCTTCGCAAGGAGTGCTGCCTTTGCAAGGAGTGCTGCCTTCGCAAGGAGTGCTGCCTTCGCAAGGAGTGCTGCCTTCGCAAGGAGTGCTGCCTTCGCAAGGAGTGCTGCCTTCGCAAGGGGTGCTGCCTTCGCAAGGGGTGCTGCCTTCGCAAGGAGTGCTGCCTTCGCAAGGAGTGCTGCCTTCGCAAGGAGTGCTGCCTTCGCAAGGAGTGCTGCCTTCGCAAGGAGTTCTGCCTTCGCAAGGAGTGCTGCGTTTGCAAGGAGTGCTGCCTTCGCCAGGAGTGCTGCCTTTGCAAGGAGTGCTGCCTTTGCAAGGAGTGCTGCCTTCTCAAGGAGTGCTGCCTTCGCAAGGAGTGCTGCCTTCGCAAGGAAAGCTGCCTTCGCAAGGAGTGCTGCCTTCGCAGGGAGTGCTGCCTTCGCAAGGGGTGGTGCCTACGCATGTAGTGCTGCCTTCGCACGGAGTGCTTCCTTTGGAAGGAGTGCTGCCTTCGCACGGAGTGCAGTCTTTGCACATAGTGCTGTCTTCACAAGGAGTGCTGCCTTTGCACAGAGTGCTGCCTACGCAAGGAATGCTGCCTTCGCAAGGAGTGCTGCCTTCGCAAGGACTGCTGCCTTCGCAAGGAGTGCTGCCTTCGCAAGGAGTGCTGCCTTCGCAAGGAGTGCTGCCTTCGCAAGGAGTGCTGCCTTCGCAAGGAGTGCTGCGTTCGCAGGGAGTGCTGCATTCGCAGGGAGTGCTGCCTTCGCACGGAGTGCTGCCTTCGCACGGAGTGCTGCCTTCGCACGGAGTGCTGCCTTCGCACGGAGTGCTGCCTTCCACGGAGTGCTGCCTTCACAGAGTGTGCTGCCTTCGCACGGAGTGCTGCCATCGCAGGGAGTGCTGCCTTCGCAGGGAGTGCTGCCTTCGCAAGGGGTGGTGCCTACGCATGTAGGTCTGCCTTCGCACGGAGTGCTGCCTTTGCAAGGAGTGCTGCCTTTGCACGAAGTGCAGCCTTTGCACATAGTGCTGTCTTTGCACGGAGTGCTGCCTTCACACAGAGTGCTGCCTTCGCAAGGAGTGCTGCCTTCGCAGGGAGTGCTGCCTTCGCAAGGAGTGCTTCCTTCGCAAGGAGTGCTGCCTTCGCAAGGAGTGCTGCCTTCGCAAGGAGTGCTGCCTTCGCATGGAGTGCTGCCTTCGCAAGGAGCGCTGCCTTCGCAAGGAGTGCTGCCTTCGCAAGGAGTGCTGCCTTCGCAAGGAGTGCTGCCTTCGCAAGGAGTAATGCCTTCGCAAGGAGTGCTGCCTTCGCAAGGAGTGCCGCCTTCGCAAGGAGTGCCGCCTTCGCAAGGAGTGCCGCCATCGTAAGGAGTGCTGCGTTCGCAGGGAGTGCTGCGTTCGCAGGGAGTGCTGTCTTCGCACGGAGTGCTGCCTTCGCACGGAGTGCTGCCTTCCACGGAGTGCTGCCTTCGCAGAGTGTGCTGCCATAGCAGGGAGTGCTGCCATCGCAGGGAGTGCTGCCTTCGCAGAGAGTGCTGCCTTCGCAAGGGGTGGTGCCTATGCATGTAGGTCTGCCTTCGCACGGAGTGCTGCCTTTGCAAGGAGTGCTGCCTTTGCACGAAGTGCAGCCTTTGCACATAGTGCTGTCTTCGCACAGAGTGCTGCCTTCGCACAGAGTCCTGCCTTCGCAAGGAGAGCTGCCTTCGCAAGGAGTGCTGCCTTCGCAAGGAGTGCTGGCTTCGCAAGGAGTGCTGGCTTCGCAAGGAGTGCTGCCTTCGCACGGAGTGCTGCCTTCGCAAGGAGTGCTGCCTTCGCAAGGAGTGCTGCCTTCGCACGGAGTGCTGCCTTCGCACGGAGTGCTGCCTTCGCACGGAGTGCTGCCTTCGCACGGAGTGCTGCCTTCGCACGGAGTGCTGCCTTCGCACGGTGTGCTGCCTTCGCACGGAGTGCTGCCTTCGCACGGAGTGCTGCCTTCGCAGAGTGTGCTGATATCGCAGGGAGTGCTGCCATCGCAGGGAGTGCTGCCTTCGCAGGGAGTGCTGCCTTCGCAAGGGGTGGTGCCTATGCATGTAAGTCTGCCTTCGCTCGGAGTGCTGCCTTTGCAAGGAGTGCTGCCTTTGCACGAAGTGCAGCCTTTGCACATAGTGCTGTCTTCGCACGGAGTGCTGCCTTCGCACAGAGTCCTGCCTTCGCAAGGAGAGCTGCCTTCGCAAGGAGTGTTGCCTTCGCAAGGAGTGCTGGCTTCGCAAGGAGTACTGCCTTCGCACGGAGTGCTGCCTTCGCAAGGAGTGCTGCCTTCGCACGGAGTGCTGCCTTCGCACGGAGTGCTGCCTTCGCACGGAGTGCTGCCTTCGCTCGGAGTGCTGCCTTCCCAGGGAGTGCTGCCTTCGCAGGGAGTGCTGCCTTTGCAGCGAGTGCTGCCTTTGCAGGGAGTGCTGCCTTCGCAAGGAGTGCTGCCTTTGCATGGAGTGCTGCCTCAGCACAGAGTGCTGCCTTCGCAAGGAGTGCTGCCTTCGCAAGGAGTGCTGCCTTCGCAAGGAGTGCTGCCTTCGCAAGGAGTGCTGCCTTCGCAAGGAGTGCTGCCTTCGCAAGGAGTGCTGCCTTCGCAAGGAGTGCTGCCTTCGCAAGGAGTGCTGCCTTCGCAAGGAGTGCTGCCTTCGCAAGGAGTGCTGCCTTCGCAAGGAGTGCTGCCTTCGGAGGGAGTGCTGCCTTTGCAGGGAGTGCTGCCTTCGCAGGGAGTGCTGCCTTCGCAAGGGGTGGTGCCTACGCACGTAGTGCTGCCTTCGCACGGAGTGCTGCCTTTGCAAGGAGTGCTGCCTTCGCACGGAGTGCAGCCTTTGCACATAGTGCTGCCTTCGCAAGGAGTGCTGCCCTTGCAAGGAGTGCTGCCTATGCAAGGAGTACTGCCTTCGCAAGGAGTGCTGCCTTCGCAAGGAGACCTGCCTTCGCAAGGAGTGCTCCCTTCTCAAGGAGGGCTGCCTTCGCAGGGAGTGCTGCCTTTGCACAGAGTGCTGCCTTCGCACGAAGTGCTGCCATTGCACGAAGTGCTGCCTTCGCACGGAGTGCAGCCTTTGCACGTAGTGCTGCCTTCATACTGAGTGCTGCTTTCACAAAGAGTGCTGCCTTCGCACGGAGTGTTGCCTCTGCACAGAGTGTTGCCTTGGTCAGAGTGCTGCCTTCACAAGGAGTGCTGCCTTCACAAGGAGTGCTGCCTTTGCAAGGAGTATTGCCTTCGCAAGGAGTGCTGCCTTCGCAAGGAAAACTGCCTTCGCCAGGAGTGCTAACTTCGCTAGGAGTGCTGCCTTCGGCAGGGGTGGTCCTTCGCACGGAGTGCTGCCCTCGCTAGGAGTGCTGCCTTCTCACGTAGTGCTGCCTCGGCACAGAGTGCTGCCTTCGCAAGGAGTGCTGCCTTCGCAAGGAGTGCTGCCTTCGCAAGGAGTGCTGCCTTCGCAAGGAGTGCTGCCTTCGCAAGGAGTGCTGCCTTCGCAAGGAGTGCTGCCTTCGCAAGGAGTTCTGCCTTCGCAAGGAGTGCTGCCTTCGCAAGGAGTGCTGAATTCGCAAGGAGTGCTGCCTTCGCAAGGAGTCCTGCCTTCGCAAGGAGTGCTGCCTTCGCAAGGAGTGCTGCCTTCGCAAGGAGTGCTGCCTTTGCAAGGAGTGTTGCCTTCGCAAGGAGTGCTGCCTTCGCAAGGAGTGCTGCCTTCGCAAGGAGTGCTGCCTTCGCAAGGAGTGCTGCCTTCGCAAGGGGTGCTGCCTTCGCAAGGGGTGCTGCCTTCGCAAGGAGTGCTGCCTTCGCAAGGAGTGCTGCCTTCGCAAGGAGTGCTGCCTTCGCAAGGAGTGCTGCCTTCGCAAGGAGTTCTGCCTTCGCAAGGAGTGCTGCGTTTGCAAGGAGTGCTGCCTTCGCCAGGAGTGCTGCCTTTGCAAGGAGTGCTGCCTTTGCAAGGAGTGCTGCCTTCTCAAGGAGTGCTGCCTTCGCAAGGAGTGCTGCCTTCGCAAGGAAAGCTGCCTTCGCAAGGAGTGCTGCCTTCGCAGGGAGTGCTGCCTTCGCAAGGGGTGGTGCCTACGCATGTAGTGCTGCCTTCGCACGGAGTGCTTCCTTTGGAAGGAGTGCTGCCTTCGCACGGAGTGCAGTCTTTGCACATAGTGCTGTCTTCACAAGGAGTGCTGCCTTTGCACAGAGTGCTGCCTTCGCAAGGAGTGCTGCCTTTGCAAGGAGTGCTGCCTTCGCAAGGAGTGCTGCCTTCGCAAGGAGTGCTGCCTTCGCATGGAGTGCTGCCTACGCAAGGAATGCTGCCTTCGCAAGGAGTGCTGCCTTCGCAAGGACTGCTGCCTTCGCAAGGAGTGCTGCCTTCGCAAGGAGTGCTGCCTTCGCAAGGAGTGCTGCCTTCGCAAGGAGTGCTGCCTTCGCAAGGAGTGCTGCGTTCGCAGGGAGTGCTGCGTTCGCAGGGAGTGCTGCCTTCGCACGGAGTGCTGCCTTCGCACGGAGTGCTGCCTTCGCACGGAGTGCTGCCTTCGCACGGAGTGCTGCCTTCCACGGAGTGCTGCCTTCACAGAGTGTGCTGCCTTCGCACGGAGTGCTGCCATCGCAGGGAGTGCTGCCTTCGCAGGGAGTGCTGCCTTCGCAAGGGGTGGTGCCTACGCATGTAGGTCTGCCTTCGCACGGAGTGCTGCCTTTGCAAGGAGTGCTGCCTTTGCACGAAGTGCAGCCTTTGCACATAGTGCTGTCTTTGCACGGAGTGCTGCCTTCACACAGAGTGCTGCCTTCGCAAGGAGTGCTGCCTTCGCACGGAGTGCTGGCTTCGCAAGGAGTGCTGCCTTCACACGGAGTGCTGCCTTCGCACGGACTGCTGTCTTCGCACGGAGTGCTGCCTTCGCACGGAGTGCTGCCTTCGCACGGAGTGCTGCCTTCGCACGGAGTGCTGCCTTCGCACGGTGTGCTGCCTTCGCACGGAGTGCTGCCTTCGCACGGAGTGCTGCCTTCGCACGGAGTGCTGCCTTCCACGGAGTGCTGCCTTCGCAGAGTGTGCTGCCTTCGCACTGAGTGCTGCCTTTACACAGAGTGCTGCCTTTGGAAGGAGTGCTGCCTTCGCACGGAGTGCAGTCTTTGCACATAGTGCTGTCTTCACAAGGAGTGCTGCCTTTGCACAGAGTGCTGCCTTCGCAAAAAGTGCTGCCTTTGCAAGGAGTGCTGCCTTCGCAAGGAGTGCTGCCTTCGCAAGGAGTGCTGCCTTCGCATGGAGTGCTGCCTACGCAAGGAGTGCTGCCTTCGCAAGGAATGCTGCCTTCGCAAGGAGTGCTGCCTTCGCAAGGAGTGCTGCCTTCGCAAGGAGTGCTGCCTTCGCAAGGAGTGCTGCGTTCGCAGGGAGTGCTGCGTTCGCAGGGAGTGCTGCCTTCGCACGGAGTCCTGCCTTCGCACGGAGTGCTGCCTTCGCACAAAGTGCTGCCTTCGCACGGAGTGCTGCCTTCCACGGAGTGCTGCCTTCGCAGAGTGTGCTGCCTTCGCATGGAGTGCTGCCATCGCAGGGTGTGCTGCCTTCGCAGGGAGTGCTGCCTTCGCAAGGGGTGGTGCCTACGCATGTAGGTCTGCCTTCGCACGGAGTGCTGCCTTTGCAAGGAGTGCTGCCTTTGCACGAAGTGCAGCCTTTGCACATAGTGCTGTCTTCGCACGGAGTGCTGCCTTCACACAGAGTGCTGCCTTCGCATGGAGTGTTGCCTTCGCAAGGAGTGCTGGCTTCGCAAGGAGTGCTGCCTTCGCACGGAGTGCTGGCTTCGCAAGGAGTGCTGCCTTCGCACGGAGTGCTGCCTTCGCACGGACTGCTGCCTTCGCACGGAGTTCTGCCTTCGCACGGAGTGCTGCCTTCGCACGGAGTGCTGCCTTCGCACGGAGTGCTGCCTTCGCACGGAGTGCTGCCTTCGCACGGAGTGCTGCCTTCGCACGGAGTGCTGCCTTCGCACGGTGTGCTTCCTTCGCACGGAGTGCTGCCTTCGTACGGAGTGCTGCCTTCGCACGGAGTGCTGCCTTCCACGGAGTGCTGCCTTCGCAGAGTGTGCTGCCTTCACACTGAGTGCTGCCTTTGCACAGAGTGCTGCCTTCGCAGGGAGTGCTGCCTTCGCAGGGATTGCTGCCTTTGCAGCGAGTGCTGCCTTTGCAGGGAGTGCTGCCTTCGCAGGGAGTGCTGCCTTTGCATGGAGTGCTGCCTCGGCACAGAGTGCTGCCTTCGCAAGGAGTGCTGCCTTTGCAAGGAGTGCTGCCTTCGCAAGGAGTGCTACCTTCGCAAGGAGTGCTGCCTTCGCAAGGAGTGCTGCCTTCGCAAGGAGTGCTGCCTTCGCAAGGAGTGCTGCCTTCGCAAGGAGTGCTGCCTTCGCAAGGAGTGCTGAATTCGCAAGGACTGCTGCCTTCGGAGGGAGTGCTGCCTTCGAAGGGAGTGCTGCCTTCGCAAGGAGTGCTGCCTTCGCAAGGAGTGCTGCCTTCGGAGGGAGTGCTGCCTTCGCAAGGAGTGCTGCCTTCGCAAGGAGTGCTGCCTTCGCAAGGAGTGTTGCCTTTGCAAGGAGTGCTGCCTTTGCAAGGAGTGCTGCCTTCGCAAGGAGTGCTGCCTTCGCAAGGAGTGCTGCCTTCACAGGGAGTGCAGCCTTCGCAAGGAGTGGTGCTCTCGCAAGGAGTGGTGCTCTCGCAAGGAGTCCTGCCTTCGAAGGGAGTGCTGCCTTTGCAAGGAGTGCTGCCTTCGCAAGGAGTGCTGCCTTCGCAAGGAGTGCTGCGTTCGCAAGGTATGCTGCGCTCGCAGGGAGTGCTGCGTTCGCAGGGAGTGCTGCCTTCGCACGGAGTGCTGCCCTCGCACGGAGTGCTGCCTTCCACGGAGTGCTGCCTTCGCAGAGTGTGCTGCCTTCGCACGGAGTGCTGCCATCGCAGGGAGTGCTGCCTTCACAGGGAGTGCTGCCTTCGCAAGGGGTGGTGCCTACGCATGTAGGTCTGCCTTTGCACGGAGTGCTGCCTTTGCAAGGAGTGCTGCATTCGCACGAAGTGCAGCCTTTGCACATAGTGCTGTCTTCGTAGTGAGTGCTGCCTTCGCACAGAGTGCTGCCTTCGCAAGGAGTGCTGCCTTCGCAAGGAGTGCTGCCTTCGCAAGGAGTGTTGGCTTCGCAAGGAGTGCTGCCTTCGCACGAAGTGCTGCCTTCGCAAGGAGTGCTGCCTTCGCACGGAGTGCTGCCTTCGCACGGAGTGCTGCCTTCGCACGGAGTGCTGCTTTCGCACGGAGTGCTGCCTTCGCACGGAGTGCTGCCTTCGCACGGAGTGCTGCCTTCGCACGGAGTACTGCCTTCGCACGGAGTGCTGCCTTCGCAAGGAGTGCTGCTTTCGCACGGAGTGCTGCCTTCCAAGGAGTGCTGCCTTCGCAGAGTGTGCTGCCTTCGCACTGAGTGCTGCCTTTGCACAGAGTGCTGCCTTCGCAGGGAGTGCTGCCTTCGCAGGGAGTGCTGCCTTCGCAAGGAGTGCTGCCTTCGCAAGGAGTGCTGCCTTCGCAAGGAGTGCAGCCTTCGCAAGGAGTGCTGCCTTCGCAAGGAGTGCTGCCTTCGCAAGGAGTGCTGCCTTCGCAAGGAGTGCTGCCTTCGCAAGGAGTGCTGCCCTTGCAAGGAGTGCTGCCTATGCAAGGAGTACCCCCTTCGCAAGGAGTGCTGCCTTCGCAAGTAGACCTGCCTTCGCAAGGAGTGCTCCCTTCTCAAGGAGGGCTGCCTTCGCAGGGAGTGCTGCCTTCGCACAGAGTGCTGCCTTCGCACGAAGTGCTGCCATTGCACGAAGTCCTGCCTTCGCATGGAGTGCAGCCTTTGCACGTAGTGCTGCCTTCACACTGAGTGCTGCCTTCACAAAGAGTGCTGCCTTCGCACGGAGTGTTGCCTCTGCACAGAGCGTTGCCTTGGCACAGAGTGCTGCCTTCACAAGGAGTGCTGCCTTCACAAGGAGTGCTGCCTTTGCAAGGAGTGCTGCCTTCGCAAGGAGTGCTGCCTTCGCAAGGAGTGCTGCCTTCGCAAGGAGTGCTGCCTTCGCAAGGAGTGCTGCCTTCGCAAGGAGTGCTGCCTTCGCAAGGAGTGCTGCCTTCGCAAGGAGTGCTGCCTTCGCAAGGAGTGCTGCCTTCGCAAGGAGTGCTGCCTTCGCAAGGAGTGCTGCATTTGCAAGGAGTGCTGCCTTCGCAAGGAGTGCTGCCTTCGGAGGGAGTGCTGCCGTTGCAGGGAGTGCTGCCTTTGCAGGGAGTGCTGCCTACACAGGGAGTGCTGCCTTCGCAAGGGGTGGTGCCTACGCATGTAGTGCTGCCTTCGCACGGAGTGCTGCCTTTGCAAGGAGTGCTGCCTTCGCACGGTGTGCAGCCTTTGCACATAGTGCTGTCTATGCATGGAGTGCTGCCTTTGCACAGAGTGCTGCCTTCACAAGGAGTGCTGCCTTCGCAAGGAGTGCTGCCTTCGCAAGGAGTGCTGCCTTCGCAAGGGGTGCTGCCTTCGCAAGGAGTGCTGCCTTCGCAAGGAGTGCTGCCTTCGCAAGTAGTGCTGCCTTAGCAAGGAGTGCTGCCTTCGCAATGAGTGCTGCCTTTGCAAGGAGTGCTGCCTTTGCAAGGAGTGCTGCCTTCGCAAGGAGTGCTGCCTCCTCAAGGAGTGTTGCCTTTGCAAGGAGTGCTGCCTTTGCAACAAGTGCTGCCTTCGCAAGGAGTGCTGCCTTCGCAAGGAGTGCTGCCTTCGCAAGGGAAGCTGCCTTCGCAAGGAGTGCTGCCTTCGCAGGGACTGCAGCCATCGCAAGGAGTGGTGCTCTCGCAAGGAGTGGTGTTCTCGCTAGGAGTCCTGCCTTCACTGGGAGTGCTGCCTTCGCAAGGAGTGCTGCCTTTGCATGGAGTGCTGCCTTCGCACGGAGTGCTGCCTTCGCACGGAGTGCTTCCTTCGCACGGAGTGCTGCCTTCGCATGGAGTGCTGCCTTCGCACAGAGTGCTGCCTTCCACGGAGTACTGCCTTCGCAGAGTGTGCTGCCTTCGCACTGAGTGCTGCCTTTGCACAGAGTGCTGCCTTCTACGGGAGGACTGCCTTCGCAGGGAGTGCTGCCTTTGCAGGGAGTGCTGCCTTTGCAGGGAGTGCTGCCTTCACAGGGAGTGCTGCCTTTCCATTGAGTGCTGCCTCGGCACAGAGTGCTGCCTTCGCAAGGAGTGCTGCCTTCGCAAGGAGTGCTGCCTTCGCAAGGAGTGCTGCCTTCGCAAGGAGTGCTGCCTTCGCAAGGAGTGCTGCCTTCGCAAGGAGTGCTGCCTTTGCGAGGAGTGCTGCCTTCGCAATGAGTGCTGCCTTCGCAAGGAGTGCTGCCTTCGCAAGGAGTGCTGCCTTCGCAAGGAGTGCTGCCTTCGCAACGAGTGCTGCCTTCACACGGAGTGCCGCCTTCGCACGGAGTGCTGCCTTCGCACGGAGTGCTGCCTTCACACGGAGTGCTGCCTTCGCACGGAGTGCTGCCTTCGCACGGAGTGCTGCCTTCGCACGGAGTGCTGCCTTCGCACGGAGTGCTGCCTTCGCACGGAGTGCTGCCTTCGCACGGAGTGCTGCCTTCCACGGAGTGCTGCCTTCGCAGGGAGTGCTGCCTTCGCAAGGAGTGCTGCCTTCGCAAGGATTGCTGCCTTCGCAAGGAGTGCTGCCTTCATAAGAGGTGCTGCCTTTGCACGGGGTGCTGCGTGTTTTGAAAGACGAAGAGCAGAGATGCTTCGCGCCGCCTGGCCCAGCAAGCGTAGTTTGCTTTGATATAGGAGCGTGTGGCGACGTAAAAAAAGACTAGTTTCCACAGTGGAATGAAAGGAGAGTAACGGAAAGTGTTTAATTTGTAACTACATAAGACGAAGACGTAGCTTTTGCGTGCGTTTGTGTAATCCGTGTTTCTTTTCGGTTTGTGTTTACGTCTTTGAGTGCGTTTTTGCCTGGGACGGTGAGGTCGTATCTAGTTGAAATTGATATCACGTACTGAGAACGGTAGTCGCTTGGCGGTGTCAAAGTTTTAAAATTGTAAGTGAAGGCATCGAGGAGTTACGGACGTTTATGCAGCGTGTTCTGAAACACGAAGAGCAGAGACGCGCCGCGCCGCCTGGCCCAGCAAGCGTAGTTTGCTTTGATATAGGAGCGTGTGGCGACGTAAAAAAAGACTAGTTTCCACAGTGGAATGAAAGGAGAGTAACGGAAAGTGTTTAATTTGTAACTACATAAGACGAAAACGTAGCTTTTGCGTGCGTTTGTGTAATCCGTGTTTCTCTTCGGTTTGTATTTACGCCTGTGAGTGTGTTTTTGCCTGGGACAGTGAGGTCGTATCTAGTTGAAATTGATGTCACGTACTGAGGTCGGTGGTCGCTTGGCGGTGTCAAAGTTTTAAAATTGTAAGTGAAGGCATCGAGGAGTTACGGACGTTTATGCAGCGTGTTCTGAAACACGAAGAGCAGAGACGCGCCGCGCCGCCTGGCCCAGCAAGCGTAGTTTGCTTTGATATAGGAGCGTGTGGCGACGTAAAAAAAGACTAGTTTCCACAGTGGAATGAAAGGAGAGTAACGGAAAGTGTTTAATTTGTAACTACATAAGACGAAAACGTAGCTTTTGCGTGCGTTTGTGCAATCCGTGTTTCTCTTCGGTTTGTATTTACGCCTTTGAGTGTGTTTTTGCCTGGGACAGTGAGGTGTATCTAGTTGAAATTGATGTCACGTACTGAGGTCGGTGGTCGCTTGGCGGTGTCAAAGTTTTAAAATTGTAAGTGAAGGCATCGAGGAGTTACGGACGTTTATGCAGCGTGTTTTGAAACACGAAGAGCAGAGACGCGCCGCGCCGCCTGGCCCAGCAAGCGTAGTTTGCTTTGATATAGGAGCGTGTGGCGACGTAAAAAAAGACTAGTTTCCACAGTGGAATGAAAGGAGAGTAACGGAAAGTGTTTAATTTGTAACTACATAAGACGAAAACGTAGCTTTTGCGTGCGTTTGTGTAATCCGTGTTTCTCTTCGGTTTGTATTTACGCCTTTGAGTGTGTTTTTGCCTGGGACAGTGAGGTCGTATCTAGTTGAAATTGATATCACGTACTGAGAACGGAAGTCGCTTGGCGGTGTCAAAGTTTTAAGATTGTAGGTGAAGGCATCGAGGAGTTACGGACGTTTATGCTGCGTGTTTTGAAAGACGAAGAGCAGAGATGCTTCGCGCCGCCTGGCCCAGTAAGCGTAGTTTGCTTTCATATAGGACCGTGTGGCGACGTAAAAAAAGACTAGTTTCCACAGTAGAATGAAAGGAGAGTAACGGAAAGTGTTTAATTTGTAACTACATAAGACGAAAACGTAGCTTTTGCGTGCGTTTGTGTAATCCGTGTTTCTCTTCGGTTTGTATTTACGCCTTTGAGTGTGTTTTTGCCTGGGACAGTGAGGTCGTATCTAGTTGAAATTGATATCACGTACTGAGGTCGGTGGTCGCTTGGCGGTGTCAAAGTTTTAAAATTGTAAGTGAAGGCATCGAGGAGTTACGGACGTTTATGCAGCGTGTTTTGAAACACGAAGAGCAGAGACGCGCCGCGCCGCCTGGCCCAGCAAGCGTAGTTTGCTTTGATATAGGAGCGTGTGGCGACGTAAAAAAAGACTAGTTTCCACAGTGGAATGAAAGGAGAGTAACGGAAAGTGTTTAATTTGTAACTACATAAGACGAAAACGTAGCTTTTGCGTGCGTTTGTGTAATCCGTGTTTCTCTTCGGTTTGTATTTACGCCTTTGAGTGTGTTTTTGCCTGGGACAGTGAGGTCGTATCTAGTTGAAATTGATATCACGTACTGAGGTCGGTGGTCGCTTGGCGGTGTCAAAGTTTTAAAATTGTAAGTGAAGGCATCGAGGAGTTACGGACGTTTATGCAGCGTGTTTTGAAACACGAAGAGCAGAGACGCGCCGCGCCGCCTGGCCCAGCAAGCGTAGTTTGCTTTGATATAGGAGCGTGTGGCGACGTAAAAAAAGACTAGTTTCCACAGTGGAATGAAAGGAGAGTAACGGAAAGTGTTTAATTTGTAACTACATAAGACGAAGACGTAGCTTTTGCGTGCGTTTGTGTAATCCGTGTTTCTTTTCGGTTTGTGTTTACGTCTTTGAGTGCGTTTTTGCCTGGGACGGTGAGGTCGTATCTAGTTGAAATTGATATCACGTACTGAGAACGGTAGTCGCTTGGCGGTGTCAAAGTTTTAAAATTGTAAGTGAAGGCATCGAGGAGTTACGGACGTTTATGCAGCGTGTTCTGAAACACGAAGAGCAGAGACGCGCCGCGCCGCCTGGCCCAGCAAGCGTAGTTTGCTTTGATATAGGAGCGTGTGGCGACGTAAAAAAAGACTAGTTTCCACAGTGGAATGAAAGGAGAGTAACGGAAAGTGTTTAATTTGTAACTACATAAGACGAAAACGTAGCTTTTGCGTGCGTTTGTGTAATCCGTGTTTCTCTTCGGTTTGTATTTACGCCTGTGAGTGTGTTTTTGCCTGGGACAGTGAGGTCGTATCTAGTTGAAATTGATGTCACGTACTGAGGTCGGTGGTCGCTTGGCGGTGTCAAAGTTTTAAAATTGTAAGTGAAGGCATCGAGGAGTTACGGACGTTTATGCAGCGTGTTCTGAAACACGAAGAGCAGAGACGCGCCGCGCCGCCTGGCCCAGCAAGCGTAGTTTGCTTTGATATAGGAGCGTGTGGCGACGTAAAAAAAGACTAGTTTCCACAGTGGAATGAAAGGAGAGTAACGGAAAGTGTTTAATTTGTAACTACATAAGACGAAAACGTAGCTTTTGCGTGCGTTTGTGCAATCCGTGTTTCTCTTCGGTTTGTATTTACGCCTTTGAGTGTGTTTTTGCCTGGGACAGTGAGGTGTATCTAGTTGAAATTGATGTCACGTACTGAGGTCGGTGGTCGCTTGGCGGTGTCAAAGTTTTAAAATTGTAAGTGAAGGCATCGAGGAGTTACGGACGTTTATGCAGCGTGTTTTGAAACACGAAGAGCAGAGACGCGCCGCGCCGCCTGGCCCAGCAAGCGTAGTTTGCTTTGATATAGGAGCGTGTGGCGACGTAAAAAAAGACTAGTTTCCACAGTGGAATGAAAGGAGAGTAACGGAAAGTGTTTAATTTGTAACTACATAAGACGAAAACGTAGCTTTTGCGTGCGTTTGTGTAATCCGTGTTTCTCTTCGGTTTGTATTTACGCCTTTGAGTGTGTTTTTGCCTGGGACAGTGAGGTCGTATCTAGTTGAAATTGATATCACGTACTGAGAACGGAAGTCGCTTGGCGGTGTCAAAGTTTTAAGATTGTAGGTGAAGGCATCGAGGAGTTACGGACGTTTATGCTGCGTGTTTTGAAAGACGAAGAGCAGAGATGCTTCGCGCCGCCTGGCCCAGTAAGCGTAGTTTGCTTTCATATAGGACCGTGTGGCGACGTAAAAAAAGACTAGTTTCCACAGTAGAATGAAAGGAGAGTAACGGAAAGTGTTTAATTTGTAACTACATAAGACGAAAACGTAGCTTTTGCGTGCGTTTGTGTAATCCGTGTTTCTCTTCGGTTTGTATTTACGCCTTTGAGTGTGTTTTTGCCTGGGACAGTGAGGTCGTATCTAGTTGAAATTGATATCACGTACTGAGGTCGGTGGTCGCTTGGCGGTGTCAAAGTTTTAAAATTGTAAGTGAAGGCATCGAGGAGTTACGGACGTTTATGCAGCGTGTTTTGAAACACGAAGAGCAGAGACGCGCCGCGCCGCCTGGCCCAGCAAGCGTAGTTTGCTTTGATATAGGAGCGTGTGGCGACGTAAAAAAAGACTAGTTTCCACAGTGGAATGAAAGGAGAGTAACGGAAAGTGTTTAATTTGTAACTACATAAGACGAAAACGTAGCTTTTGCGTGCGTTTGTGTAATCCGTGTTTCTCTTCGGTTTGTATTTACGCCTTTGAGTGTGTTTTTGCCTGGGACAGTGAGGTCGTATCTAGTTGAAATTGATATCACGTACTGAGGTCGGTGGTCGCTTGGCGGTGTCAAAGTTTTAAAATTGTAAGTGAAGGCATCGAGGAGTTACGGACGTTTATGCAGCGTGTTTTGAAACACGAAGAGCAGAGACGCGCCGCGCCGCCTGGCCCAGCAAGCGTAGTTTGCTTTGATATAGGAGCGTGTGGCGACGTAAAAAAAGACTAGTTTCCACAGTGGAATGAAAGGAGAGTAACGGAAAGTGTTTAATTTGTAACTACATAAGACGAAGACGTAGCTTTTGCGTGCGTTTGTGTAATCCGTGTTTCTTTTCGGTTTGTGTTTACGTCTTTGAGTGCGTTTTTGCCTGGGACGGTGAGGTCGTATCTAGTTGAAATTGATATCACGTACTGAGAACGGTAGTCGCTTGGCGGTGTCAAAGTTTTAAAATTGTAAGTGAAGGCATCGAGGAGTTACGGACGTTTATGCAGCGTGTTCTGAAACACGAAGAGCAGAGACGCGCCGCGCCGCCTGGCCCAGCAAGCGTAGTTTGCTTTGATATAGGAGCGTGTGGCGACGTAAAAAAAGACTAGTTTCCACAGTGGAATGAAAGGAGAGTAACGGAAAGTGTTTAATTTGTAACTACATAAGACGAAAACGTAGCTTTTGCGTGCGTTTGTGTAATCCGTGTTTCTCTTCGGTTTGTATTTACGCCTGTGAGTGTGTTTTTGCCTGGGACAGTGAGGTCGTATCTAGTTGAAATTGATGTCACGTACTGAGGTCGGTGGTCGCTTGGCGGTGTCAAAGTTTTAAAATTGTAAGTGAAGGCATCGAGGAGTTACGGACGTTTATGCAGCGTGTTCTGAAACACGAAGAGCAGAGACGCGCCGCGCCGCCTGGCCCAGCAAGCGTAGTTTGCTTTGATATAGGAGCGTGTGGCGACGTAAAAAAAGACTAGTTTCCACAGTGGAATGAAAGGAGAGTAACGGAAAGTGTTTAATTTGTAACTACATAAGACGAAAACGTAGCTTTTGCGTGCGTTTGTGCAATCCGTGTTTCTCTTCGGTTTGTATTTACGCCTTTGAGTGTGTTTTTGCCTGGGACAGTGAGGTGTATCTAGTTGAAATTGATGTCACGTACTGAGGTCGGTGGTTGCTTGGCGGTGTCAAAGTTTTAAAATTGTAAGTGAAGGCATCGAGGAGTTACGGACGTTTATGCAGCGTGTTTTGAAACACGAAGAGCAGAGACGCGCCGCGCCGCCTGGCCCAGCAAGCGTAGTTTGCTTTGATATAGGAGCGTGTGGCGACGTAAAAAAAGACTAGTTTCCACAGTGGAATGAAAGGAGAGTAACGGAAAGTGTTTAATTTGTAACTACATAAGACGAAAACGTAGCTTTTGCGTGCGTTTGTGTAATCCGTGTTTCTCTTCGGTTTGTATTTACGCCTTTGAGTGTGTTTTTGCCTGGGACAGTGAGGTCGTATCTAGTTGAAATTGATATCACGTACTGAGAACGGAAGTCGCTTGGCGGTGTCAAAGTTTTAAGATTGTAGGTGAAGGCATCGAGGAGTTACGGACGTTTATGCTGCGTGTTTTGAAAGACGAAGAGCAGAGATGCTTCGCGCCGCCTGGCCCAGTAAGCGTAGTTTGCTTTCATATAGGACCGTGTGGCGACGTAAAAAAAGACTAGTTTCCACAGTAGAATGAAAGGAGAGTAACGGAAAGTGTTTAATTTGTAACTACATAAGACGAAAACGTAGCTTTTGCGTGCGTTTGTGTAATCCGTGTTTCTCTTCGGTTTGTATTTACGCCTTTGAGTGTGTTTTTGCCTGGGACAGTGAGGTCGTATCTAGTTGAAATTGATATCACGTACTGAGGTCGGTGGTCGCTTGGCGGTGTCAAAGTTTTAAAATTGTAAGTGAAGGCATCGAGGAGTTACGGACGTTTATGCAGCGTGTTTTGAAACACGAAGAGCAGAGACGCGCCGCGCCGCCTGGCCCAGCAAGCGTAGTTTGCTTTGATATAGGAGCGTGTGGCGACGTAAAAAAAGACTAGTTTCCACAGTGGAATGAAAGGAGAGTAACGGAAAGTGTTTAATTTGTAACTACATAAGACGAAAACGTAGCTTTTGCGTGCGTTTGTGTAATCCGTGTTTCTCTTCGGTTTGTATTTACGCCTTTGAGTGTGTTTTTGCCTGGGACAGTGAGGTCGTATCTAGTTGAAATTGATATCACGTACTGAGGTCGGTGGTCGCTTGGCGGTGTCAAAGTTTTAAAATTGTAAGTGAAGGCATCGAGGAGTTACGGACGTTTATGCAGCGTGTTTTGAAACACGAAGAGCAGAGACGCGCCGCGCCGCCTGGCCCAGCAAGCGTAGTTTGCTTTGATATAGGAGCGTGTGGCGACGTAAAAAAAGACTAGTTTCCACAGTGGAATGAAAGGAGAGTAACGGAAAGTGTTTAATTTGTAACTACATAAGACGAAAACGTAGCTTTTGCGTGCGTTTGTGTAATCCGTGTTTCTCTTCGGTTTGTATTTACGCCTGTGAGTGTGTTTTTGCCTGGGACAGTGAGGTCGTATCTAGTTGAAATTGATGTCACGTACTGAGGTCGGTGGTCGCTTGGCGGTGTCAAAGTTTTAAAATTGTAAGTGAAGGCATCGAGGAGTTACGGACGTTTATGCAGCGTGTTCTGAAACACGAAGAGCAGAGACGCGCCGCGCCGCCTGGCCCAGCAAGCGTAGTTTGCTTTGATATAGGAGCGTGTGGCGACGTAAAAAAAGACTAGTTTCCACAGTGGAATGAAAGGAGAGTAACGGAAAGTGTTTAATTTGTAACTACATAAGACGAAAACGTAGCTTTTGCGTGCGTTTGTGCAATCCGTGTTTCTCTTCGGTTTGTATTTACGCCTTTGAGTGTGTTTTTGCCTGGGACAGTGAGGTGTATCTAGTTGAAATTGATGTCACGTACTGAGGTCGGTGGTTGCTTGGCGGTGTCAAAGTTTTAAAATTGTAAGTGAAGGCATCGAGGAGTTACGGACGTTTATGCAGCGTGTTTTGAAACACGAAGAGCAGAGACGCGCCGCGCCGCCTGGCCCAGCAAGCGTAGTTTGCTTTGATATAGGAGCGTGTGGCGACGTAAAAAAAGACTAGTTTCCACAGTGGAATGAAAGGAGAGTAACGGAAAGTGTTTAATTTGTAACTACATAAGACGAAAACGTAGCTTTTGCGTGCGTTTGTGTAATCCGTGTTTCTCTTCGGTTTGTATTTACGCCTTTGAGTGTGTTTTTGCCTGGGACAGTGAGGTCGTATCTAGTTGAAATTGATATCACGTACTGAGAACGGAAGTCGCTTGGCGGTGTCAAAGTTTTAAGATTGTAGGTGAAGGCATCGAGGAGTTACGGACGTTTATGCTGCGTGTTTTGAAAGACGAAGAGCAGAGATGCTTCGCGCCGCCTGGCCCAGTAAGCGTAGTTTGCTTTCATATAGGACCGTGTGGCGACGTAAAAAAAGACTAGTTTCCACAGTAGAATGAAAGGAGAGTAACGGAAAGTGTTTAATTTGTAACTACATAAGACGAAAACGTAGCTTTTGCGTGCGTTTGTGTAATCCGTGTTTCTCTTCGGTTTGTATTTACGCCTTTGAGTGTGTTTTTGCCTGGGACAGTGAGGTCGTATCTAGTTGAAATTGATATCACGTACTGAGGTCGGTGGTCGCTTGGCGGTGTCAAAGTTTTAAAATTGTAAGTGAAGGCATCGAGGAGTTACGGACGTTTATGCAGCGTGTTTTGAAACACGAAGAGCAGAGACGCGCCGCGCCGCCTGGCCCAGCAAGCGTAGTTTGCTTTGATATAGGAGCGTGTGGCGACGTAAAAAAAGACTAGTTTCCACAGTGGAATGAAAGGAGAGTAACGGAAAGTGTTTAATTTGTAACTACATAAGACGAAAACGTAGCTTTTGCGTGCGTTTGTGTAATCCGTGTTTCTCTTCGGTTTGTATTTACGCCTTTGAGTGTGTTTTTGCCTGGGACAGTGAGGTCGTATCTAGTTGAAATTGATATCACGTACTGAGGTCGGTGGTCGCTTGGCGGTGTCAAAGTTTTAAAATTGTAAGTGAAGGCATCGAGGAGTTACGGACGTTTATGCAGCGTGTTTTGAAACACGAAGAGCAGAGACGCGCCGCGCCGCCTGGCCCAGCAAGCGTAGTTTGCTTTGATATAGGAGCGTGTGGCGACGTAAAAAAAGACTAGTTTCCACAGTGGAATGAAAGGAGAGTAACGGAAAGTGTTTAATTTGTAACTACATAAGACGAAGACGTAGCTTTTGCGTGCGTTTGTGTAATCCGTGTTTCTTTTCGGTTTGTGTTTACGTCTTTGAGTGCGTTTTTGCCTGGGACGGTGAGGTCGTATCTAGTTGAAATTGATATCACGTACTGAGAACGGTAGTCGCTTGGCGGTGTCAAAGTTTTAAAATTGTAAGTGAAGGCATCGAGGAGTTACGGACGTTTATGCAGCGTGTTTTGAAACTCGAAGAGCAGAGACGCGCCGCGCCGCCTGGCCCAGTAAGCGTAGTTTGCTTTGATATAGGACCGTGTGGCGACGTAAAAAAGTACTAGTTTCCACAGTGAAATGAAAGGAGAGTAACGGAAAGTGTTTAATTTGTAACTACATAAGACGAAAAAGTAGCTTTTGCGCGAGTTTGTGTAATCCGTTTTTCGGGTTGTATTTGCGTTTTTGAGTGCGTTTTTCTCTGGGACAGTGTGGTCGTATCTAGTTGGCGGTGTCAAAGTTTCATGACGTAAGTGAAGTGATGTAGTCGGCTTTGACGCAGAAGATATTCCGCCCGCCGATATTCGCCCCGTTCAGTATACGCGCGTCTCTCGCTGTCACTTGGTCGGAGTGGCCACCTTATAACGTAACTGGAAGCAAGCGGAGCGCAGCGGAGTCGCATTGCAAAGTCGCTTGCTAAGTCGGGCGGCTAGGAGGGGGAACAAAATGAATGCTGCCAAGCCAACAGGCTGCGCACTACACCCATACTCCCCGCCCCCATCACAAACCACCCCCCCGCCCTCACAAACCGCACAGGCGATGCAAATGTGCCTCTTGAAATAACTTGTTTGCGACTTCGCTTGTTAATTTTTGAAGCAAGTAAGGAAGCAGTATGTGCGCTGCCAAGCCATCAGACACACCAGCCCCCAAGCAGCAATTAAAATAGTCGCCGTTGATTGTATTAGCAGGTGTGCCACCCCCGCCTCTGACGGCGTGTATTACAGCGGATTTTTTTTTCATGGATTTCCCTCTGGACACCCTTTCACTGCTGTCACACAGCACTGCTTGTGGTTTAATTGTTATGTAATGCCCTAATTATTTTAATGCAGCCCAATTGCGACGATTTGTGTGTGTGTTTCATCTGTACATTTCTGTTTTGCTCTCCAAGTCGGGAGGCTGGGGTTGCAACAATATTACATTGTAGCCTGCTAAGTGGGGAAGTGCCGCCAGGAAGCAAATAGCTGAACATGGATGTCCGCCATGTCGACATGAAAATGGTGAGTCTGAACAGTCAAAATTTTATGGCGCCTCCAGGCGACTGTGAGACGCTGTGCTCATCCCTTGGACCGCACCACAGGATATCGGCTGCGAGCTGCGAATTCCGACGAGCGACAGGCCGCATATTGCGCTCCTTAACCCTCCCCCCCCCCACAGGGGTGTGGGCGCAGCCCCTCCGCCCCCGCCACCCCACCTCCTATCGCAATACTGGACCGCGCTTTCCGACACATTCCGTCCTTGTCGTACAACGCATCTTCTGCTCTGTGTCCAACGGTTTTCACACTTTCCATTTTTTTTTTAGCTTTCAGCAGGCACTTCATCTGTAGCTCTACGTTATACGAATGGGCGGCACAAGAGGCAGCGCTGATTTATGCAGCATTAGGCATGTCTAGCAGTACTGGTACGTCTGTCTCTCATCTACTGTATTACAGTGGATTTCTTGCCTTTCATTCTCGTCTGACAACTTGTTATTTGGCGCCACACAGCACAGCTTATGATTATTGCAATGCTCCAATCGTCGGGAATTTCGATGCACATATTTGATCTGTACGTTCCTCTTTTCCTGACAGACAGCATGACTGATATAACACACCACACCAACGAACGTCTTTTATTCCAGCCGCCATTTGGCTCGACTACCATTCTACAACTTGGTTTGCCACTTTATTATTCGGTAGCGTCTAATTTCATAGAAGATCTTCCTTCTTGCTTCACCTCAGACTTAGTGCTTCTTTTCTCCTCACGAGTCTCCACTTCACTGCTTGTGTAGCGCTTTTGTGTGTTCTCAATTGTAGTAAACATACCATCTACACACTATGTATATATATTACTTTTCTCTATCCTTCTCCATTTACTTTACAGTTATATTACCTGTTACTTTCGTTCCTTCCTTACTTCTGTCGTTTCCTCTTTGGCCCATACATCCTCACTCTTCTCACCATGGCTTCCTTCTCCTCCTCTCATCCTTCCCCATATTACTATCCTCTTCAACTCTCTCAAACATACTTTCCACATACACTCCCTCCCTCACTCCCTTCTTTCTACATACTGCTTTTTCTCCTCCCCATCTCTTCTTTTCTGCATTACAGCATGCAAGCAAAGCAGTCTATTCAAGTTCTGTGGTTACTACACACAACTCAGCTGCAAAAGCATCTGTTACTGAACTTGCAAGAGATACCTTGCATGGAGGAATGACTGCTTACACAAACCTTACTCTGCACATTTGAGATACTGTACATGCAAGAGTTGCAGCACACACTATTCATGTTCTATTATCTGAAACTGCTGAATGTGAAATTCTTCCTATTCATTTCAGTATATCTGTACATGCAAGTGTTACTTTATACAGAAAGGTTGATACAAATGAAACAGTTACTGAATGTACAAGAGTTATGGCATCTACAAGATTAATCACAAGGTCTGCTATCCTTGCAGGTTGTGCTGTCCTCTCAATTTGAGCTGTCCTCTCTAGTTGAGCTATCAAGTTGAGTTGTCCTCTCAAGTTGAGCTGTCCTCTCAAGTTGAGCTGTAATCACAAGCTGTGCTGCCCTCACAAGCTGTGCTGTCCTCACATGCTGTGCTGTCCTCACAAGCTGTGCTGCCCTCACAAGCTGTGCTCTCCTCGCAAGCTGTGCTGCCCTTACAAGCTGTGCTGTTCTCGCAAGCTGTGCTGTCCTCGCAAACTGTGCTGTCCTCGCAAGCTGTGCTGTCCTCGCAAGCTGTGCTGCCCTCGCAAGCTGTGCTGCCCTCACAAGCTGTGCTGTCCTCGCAAGCTGTGCTGTCCTCGCAAGCTGTGCTGCCCTCACAAGCTGTGCTGCCCTCACAAGCTGTGCTACCCTCACAAGCTGTGCTGCCCTCACAAGCTGTGCTGCCCTCGCAAGCTGTGCTCCCTCGCAAGCTGTGCTGTCCTCGCAAGCTGTGCTGTCCTCGCAAGCTGTGCTGTCCTCGCAAGCTGTGCTGCCCTCGCAAGCTGTGCTGCCCTCGCAAGCTGTGCTGCCCTCGCAAGCTGTGCTGCCCTCGCAAGCTGTGCTGCCCTCGCAAGCTGTGCTGTCCTCGCAAGCTGTGCTGTCCTCGCAAGCTGTGCTGCCCTCGCAAGCTGTGCTGTCCTCGCAAGCTGTGCTGCCCTCGCAAGCTGTGCTGTCCTCGCAAGCTGTGCTGTCCTCGCAAGCTGTGCTGCCCTCGCAAGCTGTGCTGCCCTCGCAAGCTGTGCTGCCCTCGCAAGCTGTGCTGCCCTCGCAAGCTGTGCTGCCCTCGCAAGCTGTGCTGCCCTCGCAAGCTGTGCTGCCCTCGCAAGCTGTGCTGCCCTCGCAAGCTGTGCTGCCCTCGCAAGCTGTGCTGTCCTCGCAAGCTGTGCTGTCCTCGCAAGCTGTGCTGTCCTCGCAAGCTGTGCTGTCCTCGCAAGCTGTGCTGCCCTCGCAAGCTGTGCTGTCCTCGCAAGCTGTGCTGTCCTCGCAAGCTGTGCTGCCCTCGCAAGCTGTGCTGCCCTCGCAAGCTGTGCTGCCCTCGCAAGCTGTGCTGCCCTCGCAAGCTGTGCTGCCCTCGCAAGCTGTGCTGCCCTCGCAAGCTGTGCTGTCCTCGCAAGCTGTGCTGCCCTCGCAAGCTGTGCTGCCCTCGCAAGCTGTGCTGCCCTCGCAAGCTCTGCTGCCCTCGCAAGCTGTGCTGCCCTCGCAAGCTGTGCTGTCCTCGCAAGCTGTGCTGTCCTCGCAACTTGTACTGCCCCCACAAGGTGTGCTTCCCTCACAAGGTGTGCTCTCCTTGCAATGTGTGCTGTACTGTCCTCAAAAAGTATGCTGTGTTCACAAGGTCAGATATACTAACTACGTCTTTTGTCATTGTGAGGATTGCCAGTGTCAATTTCAGTGCTGTCAGTGTAAGTTTTACTGTCCTCACAGGTGTTGTAGTCATCACAAGTTTTGCAGGAATGGCAGGATATGCACTTATCAGAAAATGTGTTTGTCCTCCCAACATGTTGTACCTTAATATGGTGTTCTGTCCTCACTTGTTTAACACTCCTGAAAATGTTTGCTGTAATCATAAGATGTGCTGTCCTCGTAAAGTATGCTGTCCCACAAGGTGTGTTGTCCTCGAAAGATGAGCTTTCCTTGCAGGCTATTTTATCCTTGCAAGGGGTGTGCATTCTGTGCAAGGTGAACTGTCCTCACTGCTTCTTCTGTCCTTGCAATTTATTCTGTCCCCACAAGGTGAGCTGTACTGCCAACATGTGCTGACCTCATAATAAGTGCAGCAATCAGAAGGCATGCAGTCATTGGAACATACAATTTTTCACAAAATATGCCATCTTCATATATTATCCTATCCCCACACAGTGTACTAACATTACAAGGCATGCTGTCCCCTTAAGGTGTGCCTTCCTTATAAAATGAGCTCTCATTCCAACGTGTGCTCTCCCTTTAGGGAGTGCTGACAACCTAAGGTGAGCTGTCCTCTGCATATCTGCCATCCTCTTAACACTTGATGTCCTCTGCAGGTGTGCTATTTTATTAATGTCTTGTGTTCTGAAGGTGTCTTCACAGGGCAACATGTCTTCACAGGGTGTGCTGCCTTCACAGGTGTGCTGTCCTCCCAACATGTGCGGTGTTCGTGAGGTTTGCTGTCTTGCAGGGTGTGCGGGCCGTCTTTGCAAAGTGTGCCATTCTCGCATGGTGAGCCATCCTTACATGATGTGCCATTCTCGCAAGGTGTGCCATCCTTGCAAGGTGTGCTGTCCTCGCAAGGTGTGCAATCATCCTCACAAGGTGTGCCCTCCTTGCAAGGTGTGCTGTCCTTGCAAGGTGTGCCGTACTCGCAAGTAGTGCCATCCTCACAAGGTCTCCCATCCTCGCAAGGTGTGCCATCCTCACAAGGTGTGCTAACCTCGCAAGGTGTGCTGTACTCACAGCCCATGCACGGTGACCTTACCTTGCAGCGCAAGCTGCCCTCATAGCGTGGGGTTCTACAATCCTGAGATGTTCTGTACTCACATAATGTGCTGTCCGCAGTAGGGATGCTGACCTCAAATGATGTGGTGCCCACACTTGATGTTATGTCATTGGATAGTGCGGCATACTGATAATATGTCCCATCCTCAATCAGTGTAGTCTCTCACAATCTGTACTGTCTTTACAATTTGTGCTGCCACTGGTAGGTGTGCAGCACGACTTTGCAAGATGTGCTTTACCATAGGTGTGCTTTCCATTCATGGTGAGCTGTCTGCTCTGCTCACATGAAACACTGATCTCTGAACGTATGTTCATCTACCAACGGGTCTTTTTCTTAAATGTATGAACTCACATTCTCTAATTTTTTTTATAAAGAATGACATACCCACAAGGTGAACTGAGTAAATTATCTTGCTGCATTGACATGGTTTGCAGTCCTTACACATCATGATGTCCACACAGATCTCGTCACTTCTTAGAAGTTATGAACTCAGACTAGGCTGTTTTCTCTGTGCGTGCAGCCTACACAAGGAGTGCAGCCTTCGCAAGGACTGCAGTCTTCACAAGATGTGCTGTCCTCACAAGGTGTGCTGTCTTCAAAAGGTGTGATGTCTTCAAAAGGTGTGCTGCCGTGGCACGGCGTGCTGCCTTCGCATGGAGTGCAGCCTTCCCATGGAGTGCTGCCTTTGCACAGAGTGCTGCCTTTGCACAGAGTGCTGTCTTCGAAGGGAGTGCTGACTTTGGAGGGAGTGCAGAGTTCACAGGGAGTGTAGCCTTCGGACAGAGTGCTGTCTTTGCACGGAGTGCTACCTTTACAGGGAGCGCTGCCTGCAGCAGGGAGTGCTGCATTCGCAGGGAGTGCTGCCTTCGCAAGGAGTGCTGCCTTAGCACAGAGTGCAGCCTTCGCACGTAGTGCTGCCTTCGCCCGGAGTGCTGCCTTCACAGGGAGTGATGCCTTCACAGGGAGTGCTGCCTTCACAGAGAGTGCTGCCTTCACAGAGAGTGCTGCCTTCACAGAGAGTGCTGCCTTCACTGAGAGTGCTGCCTTTGCAAGGACTGCTGCCTTCGCAAGGAGTGCTGCCTTCGCACAGAGTGCAGCCTTCGCACGTAGTGCTGCCTTTGATCAGAGTGCTGCCTTCGCAAGGAGCGCTGCCTTCGCAAAGAGTGCTGCCTTCGCAAGGAGTGCTGCCTTCGCAAGGAGTGCTGCCTTCGCAAGGAGTGCTACCTTCGCAAGGAGTGCTGCCTTTGCACGGAGTGTTGCCTTTGCGCGGAGTGCTGCCTTCGCACCGAGTGCTGCTTTCGCAAGGAGTGCTGCCTTCGCAAGGATTGCTGCCTTCGCAAGGAGTGCTGCCTTCATAAGAGGTGCTGCCTTTGCACGGGGTGCTGCCTTCGCAAGAAATGCAGCCTTTGCACGGAGTGCTACCTTCACACAGAGTGCTGCCTTTGCACGGAGTGCTGCCTTCGCACCGAGTGCTGCTTTCGCAAGGATTGCTGCCTTCGCAAGGATTGCTGCCTTCGCAAGGAGTGCTGCCTTCATAAGAGGTGCTGCCTTTGCACGGGGTGCTGCCTTCGCAAGAAATGCAGCCTTTGCACGGAGTGCTACCTTCGCACAGAGTGCTGCCTTTGCACGGAGTGCTGCCTTCGCACCGAGTGCTGCTTTCGCAAGGAGTGCTGCCTTCGCAAGGATTGCTGCCTTCGCAAGGAGTGCTGCCTTCATAAGAGGTGCTGCCTTTGCACGGGGTGCTGCCTTCGCAAGGAATGCAGCATTTGCACGAAGTGCTACCTTCGCATAGAGTGCTGCCTTTGCACGGAGTGCTGCCTTCGCAAGGACGGCTGCCTTTGCAAGGAGTGCTGCCTTAGCAAGGAGTGCTGCCTTCGCAAGGAGTGCTGCCTTCGCAAGGAGTGCTGCCTTCGCACGGAGTGCTACCTTCACAGGGAGTGCTGCCTTAGCAAGGAGTGCTGCCTTCGCAAGGAGGGCTGCTTTTGCAAGGCGTGCTGCATTCGCTAGGAGTGCTGCTTTCGCAGGGAGAGCTGCCTTCGCAAGGATTGCTGCCTTCGCAAGGACTGCAGCCTTCGCAAGGAGTGCTGCCTTTGCACGGAGTGCTGCCTTTGCACGGAGTGCTGCCATTGCACGGAGTGCTGCCTTTGCACGGAGTGCTGCCTTTGCACAGAGTGCTGCCTTTGCACGGAGTGCTGCCTTTGCACGGAGTGCTGCCTTCGCACGGAGTGTACCCTTCGCACGTATTGCTTCCTTCGAATGGAGTGCTGCCTTCGCATGGAGTGCTGCCTTCACAAGGAGTGCTGCCTTCGCTAAGAGAGCTGCCTTCACAATACGTGCTGCCTTCCCAAGGGGTGCTGCCTTCGCAAGGAGTGCTGCCTTTGCACGGAATGATGCCTTCGCAGGGAGTGCAGCCTTCGCAAGGAGTGCTGCCTTCGCAAGGAGTGCTGCCTTCGGAAGGAGTGCTGCCTTCGGAAGGAGTGCTGCCTTCGCAAGGAGTGCTGCCTTCGCAAGGAGTGCTGCCTTCGCAAGGAGTGCTGCCTTCGCAAGGAGTGCTGCCTTCGCAAGGAGTGCTGCCTTTGCACGGAGTGTTGCCTTTGCACGGAGTGCTGCCTTCGCACCGAGTGCTGCTTTCGCAAGGAGTGCTGCCTTCGCAAGGATTGCTGCCTTCGCAAGGAGTGCTGCCTTCATAAGAGGTGCTGCCTTTGCACGGGGTTCTGCCTTCGCAAGAAATGCAGCCTTTGCACAGAGTGCTACCTTCGCACAGAGTGCTGCCTTTGCATGGAGTGCTGCCTTCGCACCGAGTGCTGCTTTCGCAAGGAGTGCTGCTTTCGCAAGAATGCTGCCTTCGCAAAGAGTGCTGCCTTCGCACGGAGTGCTGCCTTTGGAAGGAGTGCTGCCTTCGCAAAGAGTGCTGCCTTTGCAAGGAGTGCAGCCTTTGCAAGGAGTGCTGCCTTTGCAAGGAGTGCTGCCTTCGCAAGGAGTGCTGCCTTCGCAAGGAGTGCTGCCTTCGCACGGAGTGCTACCTTCACAGGGAGTGCTGCCTTAGCAAGGAGTGCTGCCTTCGCAAGGAGGGCTGCTTTTGCAAGGCGTGCTGCATTCGCTAGGAGTGCTGCTGTCGCAGGGAGTGCTGCCTTCGCAAGGATTGCTGCCTTCGGAAGGACTGCTGCCCTCGCAAGGAGTGCTGCCTTTGCACGGAGTGCTGCCTTTGCACGGAGTGCTGCCTTTGCACAGAGTGCTGCCTATGCACGGAGTGCTGCCTTCGCACGGAGTGTACCCTTCGCACGTATTGCTTCCTTCGAATGGAGTGCTGCCTTCGCAGGGAGTGCAGCCTTCGCAAGGAGTGCAGCCTTCGCAAGGAGTGCAGCCTTCGCAAGGAGTGCTGCCTTCGCAAGGAGTGCTGCCCTCACATGGAGTGCTGCCTTAGCACAGAGTGCAGCCTTCGCACGTAGTGCTGCCTTCGCATGGAGTGCTATCTTCGCAGGGAGTGCTGCTTTTGCAGAAATTGCTGACTTTGCAAGTAGTGCTGCCTTCGCAAGGATTGTTGCCGTGGCACGGCGTGCTTCCTTCGCATGGAGTGCAGCCTTCCCATGGAGTGCTGCCTTTGCACAGAGTGCTGCCTTCGCAGGGAGTGCTGCCTTTGCAGGGTGTGCAGAGTTCACAGGGAGTGTAGCCTTCGGACAGAGTGCTGTCTTTGCACGGAGTGCTACCATTACAGGGAGTGCTGCCTGCAGCAGGGAGTGCTGCATTCGCAGGGAGTGCTGCCTCCGCAAGGAGTGCTGCCTTAGCACAGAGTGCAGCCTTAGCACGTAGTGCTGCCTTCGCCCGGAGTGCTGCCTTCGCAGGGAGTGCTGCCTTCACAGAGAGTGCTGCCTTCACTGAGAGTGCTGCCTTTGCAAGGACTGCTGCCTTCGCAAGGAGTGCTGCCTTCGCACAGAGTGCAGCCTTCGCACGTAGTGCTGCCATTGCACAGAGTGCTGCTTTCGCAAGAAGCGCTGCCTTCGCAAAGAGTGCCTCCTTTGCAAGGAGTGCTGCCTTCGCAAGGAGTGCTGCCTTCGCAAGGAGTGCTGAGTTCGCAAGGAGTGCTGCCTTCGCAAGGAGTGCTGCCTTCGCAAGGAGTGTTGCCTTCGCAAGGAGTGCTGCCTTCGCAAGGAGTGCTGCCTTCGCAAGGAGTGCTGCCTTCGCAAGGAGTGCTGCCTTCGCAAGGAGTGCTGCCTACGCAAGGAGTGCTGCCTTCGCAAGGAGTGCTGCCTTCGCAAGGAGTGCTACCTTCGCAAGAAGTGCTGCCTTTGCACGGAGTGCTGCCTTTGCACAGAGTGCTGCCATCGCAAGGAGTGCTGCCTTTGCACAGAGTGCTGCTCTCGCAAGGTGTGCTGCCTTTGCACAGAGTGCTGCCTTCGCAAGGAGTGCTGCCTTCGCTAGGAGTGCTGCCTTTGCACAGAGTGCTGCCTTCGCACAGAGTGCAGCCTTTGCACATAGTGCAGCCTTTGCATGGTGTGCAGCCTTCACACGTAGTGCTGCCTTTGCACGGAATGCAGACTTCGCACATAGTGCTGCCTTTGCACGGAGTGCTGCCTTTGCGCGGAGTGCTGCCATTGCACGGAGTGCTGCCTTTGCACGGAGTGCTGCCTTTGCACGGAGTGCTGCCTTTGCACGGAGTGCTGCCTTTGCACGGAGTGCTGCCTTTGCACGGAGTGCTGCCTTTGCACGGAGTGCTGCCTTTGCACGGAGTGCTGCCTTGGCACGGAGTGCTGCCTTCGCAAGGAGTGCTACCTTCGCAAGGAGTGCTGCCTTCGCAAGGAGTGCTGCCCTCGCAAGGAGTGATCCCTTCTCAAGGAGTGCTACCTTCGCAAGGAGTGGTGCCTTTAAACGGAGTGCTGCCGTCACAGGGAATGCAGCCTTCGCAAGGAGTGCTCCCTTCGCAAGGAGTGCTGCCTTTGCACGGAGTGCAGCCTTTGCACAGAGTGCTGCCTTCGCAAGGAGAGCTGCCTTCGCAAGCAGTGCTGCCTTCGCAAGGAGTGATTCCTTCTCAAGGAGTACTTCCTTCGCAAGGAGTGGTGCCTTTAAACGGAGTGCTGCCTTCGCAAGGAGTGCTGCCTTCGCAAGGAGTGCTGCCTTCGCAAGGAGTGCTGCATTCGCAGAGGGTGCTGCGTTCGCAGGGAGTCTGCCTTCGCAGGGAGTGCTGCCTTCGCAGGGAGTGCTGCCTTCGCAGGGAGTGCTGCCTTCGCAAGGAGTGCTGCCTTCGCAAGGAGTGCTGCCTTCGCAAGGAGTGCTGCCTTCGCAAGGAGTGCTGCGTTCGCAAGGAGTGCTGCGTTTGCAGGGAGTGCTGAGTTCGCAGGGAGTGCTGCCTTTGCACGGAGTGCTGCCTTCGCACGGAGTGCTGCCATCCACGGAGTGCTGCCTTCGCAGAGTGTGCTGCCTTTGCACGGAGTGCTGCCATCGCAGGGAGTGCTGCCTTCGCAGGGAGTGCTGCCTTCGCAAGGGGTGGTGCCTACGCATGTAGGTCTGCCTTCGCACGGAGTGCTGCCTTTGCAAGGAGTGCTGCCTTCGCACGAAGTGCAGCCTTTGCACATAGTGCTGTCTTGGCACGGAGTGCTGCCATCGCACAGAGTGCTGCCTTCGCAAGGAGTGCTGCCTTCACAAGGAGGTTAGCCTTCGCAAGGAGTGCTGCCTTCGCACGGAGTGCTGCCTTCGCACGGAGTGCTTCCTTCGCACGGAGTGCTGCCTTCGCACAGAGTGCTGCCTTCCACGGAGTGCTGCCTTCGCAGAGTGTGCTGCCTTCGCGCTGAGTGCTGCCTTTGCACAGAGTGCTGCCTTCGCAGGGAGTGCTGCCTTCGCAAGGAGTGCTGCCTTCGCAAGGAGTGCTGCCTTCGCAAGGAGTGCTGCCTTCGCAAGGAGTGCTGCCTTCGCAAGGAGTGCTGCCTTCGCAAGGAGTGCTGCCTTCGCAAGGAGTGCTGCCTTCGCAAGGAGTGCTGCCTTCGCAAGGAGTGCTGCCTTTGCTAGGATTGCTGCCTTTGCAAGGAGTGTTGCCTTCGCAAGGAGTGCTGCCTCTGCAAGGAGTGCTGTCTTCGCAAGGAAAGCTGTCTTCGCAAGGAGTGCTGCCTTCGCAGGGAGTGCAGCCTTCGCAAGGAGTGGTGCTCTCGCAAGGAGTGGTGCTCTCGCAAGGAGTCCTGCCTTAGCAGGGAGTGCTGCCTTTGCAAGGAGTGCTGCCTTCGCAAGGAGTGCTGCCTTCGCAAGGAGTGCTGCGTTCGCAAGGTATGCTGCGTTCGCAGGGAGTGCTGCGTTCGCAGGGAGTGCTGCCTTCGCACGGAGTGCTGCCCTCGCACGGAGTGCTGCCTTCCACAGAGTGCTGCCTTCGCACTGCGTGCTGCCTTCGCACGGAGTGCTGCCATCGCAGGGAGTGCTGCCTTCGCAGGGAGTGCAGCCTTCGCAAGGGGTGGTGCCTACGCATGTAGGTCTGCCTTCGCAGGGAGTGCTGCCTTTGCAAGGAGTGCTGCCTTCGCACGAAGTGCAGCCTTTGCACATAGTGCTGTCTTCGCACGGAGTGCTGCCTTCGCACAGAGTGCTACCTTCGCAAGGAGTGCTGCCTTCGCAAGGAGTGCTGCCCTCGCACGGAGTGCTGCCTTCGCACGGAGTGCTGCCTCCGCACGGAGTGCTGCCTTCGCACGGAGTGCTGCCTTCCACGGAGTGCTGCCTTCGCAGAGTGTGCTGCCTTGGCAAGGAGTGCTGCCTTCGCAAGGAGTGCTGCCCTCGCACGGAGTGCTGCCTTCGCACAGAGTGCTGCCTTCGCAGGGAGTGCTGCCTTCGCAGGGAGTGCTGCCGTTGCAGGGAGTGCTGCCTTTGCAGGGAGTGCTGCCTTCGCATGGAGTGCTGCCTTCGCACGGAGTGCTGCCTTCGCACGGAGTGCTGCCTTCGCACGGAGTGCTGCCTTCGCACGGAGTGCTGCCTTCGCACGGAGTGCTGCCTTCGCACGGAGTGCTGCCTTTGCACGGAGTGCTGCCTTCGCACGGAGTGCTCCCTTCGCAGGGAGTGCTGCCTTCGCACAGAGTGCTGCCTTCGCAAGGAGTGCTGCCTTCGCAAGGAGTGCTGCCTTCGCAAGGAGTGCTGCCTTCGCAAGGAGTGCTGGCTTCGCAAGGAGTGCTTCCTTCGCAAGGACTGCTGCCTTCGCAAGGAGTACTGCCTTCGCAAGGAGTGCTGCCTTTGCAAGGTGTGCTGCCTTCGCAAGGAGTGCTGCGTTCGCAGGGAGTGCTGCGTTCGCAGGGAGTGCTGCCTTCGCAGGGAGTGCTGCCTTTGCAGGGAGTGCTGCCTTGGCAGGGAGTGCTGCCTTTGCATGGAGTGCTGCCTCGGCACAGAATGCTGCATTCGCAAGGAGTGCTGCCTTCGCAAGGAGTGCTGCCTTCGCAAGGAGTGCTGCCTTCGCAAGGAGTGCTGCCTTCGCAAGGAGTGCTGCCTTCGCAAGGAGTGCTGCCTTCGCAAGGAGTGCTGCCTTCGCAAGGAGTGCTGCCTTTGCAAGGAGTGCTGCCTTCGCAAGGAGTGCTGCCTTCGCAAGGAGTGCTGCCTTCGCAAGGAGTGCTGCCTTCGCAAGGAGTGCTGCCTTCGCAAGGAGTGCTGCCTTCGCAAGGAGTGCTGCCTTCGCAAGGAGTGCTGCCTTCGCAAGGAGTGCTGCCTTCGCAAGGAGTGATGCCTTCGCAAGGAGTGCTGCCTTCACAAGGAGTGCTGCCTTCGCAAGGAGTGCTGCATTCGCAAGGAGTGCTTCCTTCAGAGGGGGTGCTGCCTTTGCAGGGAGTGCTGCGTTTGCAGGAAGTGCTGCCTACGCAGGGAGTGCTGCCTTCGCAAGGGGTGGTGCTTACGCATGTAGTGCTGCCTTCGCACGGAGTGCTGCCTTTGCAAGGAGTGCTGCCTTCGCACGGAGTGCAGCCTTTGCACATAGTGCTGTCTTCGCATGGAGTGCTGCCTTTGCACGGAGTGCTGCCTTCGCACAGAGTGCTGCCTTCCACGGAGTGCTGCCTTCGCAGAGTGTGCTGCCTTCGCACGGAGTGCTGCCATCGCAGGGAGTGCTGCCTTCGCAGGGAGTGCTGCTCTCGCAAGGGGTGGTGCCTATGCATGTAGGTCTGCCTTCGCACGGAGTGCTGCCTTTGCAAGGAGTGCTGCCTTTGCACGAAGTGCAGCCTTTGCACATAGTGCTGTCTTCGCACGGAGTGCTGCCTTCGCACAGAGTGCTGCCTTCGCAAGGAGAGCTGCCTTCGCAAGGAGTGCTTCCTTCGCAAGGAGTGCTGGCTTCGCAAGGAGTGCTGCCTTCGCACGGAGTGCTGCCTTCGCAAGGAGTGCTGCCTTCGCACGGAGTGCTGCCTTTGCACGGAGTGCTGCCTTCGCAAGGAGTGCTGCCTTCGCACGGAGTGCTGCCTTCGCACGGAGTGCTGCCTTCGCACGGAGTGCTGCCTTCGCACGGAGTGCTGCCTTCGCACGGAGTGCTGCCTTCGCACGGAGTGCTGCCTTCGCACGGAGTGCTGCCTTCGCACGGAGTGCTGCCTTCGCACGGAGTGCTGCCTTCGCACGGAGTGCTGCCTTCGCACGGAGTGCTACCTTCGCATGGTGTGCTGCCTTCGCACGGAGTGCTGCCTTCGCACGGAGTGCTGCCTTCGCACGGAGTGCTGCCTTCGCACGGAGTGCTGCCTTCGCACGGAGTGCTGCCTTCCACGGAGTGCTGCCTTCCGCGGAGTGCTGCCTTCCACGTAGTGCTGCCTTCGCAGAGTGTGCTGCCTTCGCACTGAGTGCTGCCTCTGCACAGAGTGCTGCCTTCGCAGGGAGTGCTGCCTTCGCAGGGAGTGCTGCCTTTGCAGCGAGTGCTGCCTTTTGCAGGGAGTGCTGCCTTCGCAGGGAGTGCTGCCTTTGCATGGAGTGCTGCCTCGGCACAGAGTGCTGCCTTCGCAAGGAGTGCTGCCTTCGCAAGGAGTGCTGCCTTCGCAAGGAGTGCTGCCTTCGCAAGGAGTGCTGCCTTCGCAAGGAGTGCTGCCTTCGCAAGGAGTGCTGCCTTCGCAAGGAGTGCTGCCTTTGCAAGGAGGGCTGCCTTCGCAAGGAGTGCTGCCTTCGCAAGGAGTGCTGCCTTCGCAGGGAGTGCTGCCTTCGGAGTTAGTGCTGCCTTTGCAGGGAGTGCTGCCTTCGCAGGGAGTGCTGCCTTCGCAAGGGGTGGTGCCTACGCATGTAGTGCTGCCTTCGCACGGAGTGCTGCCTTTGCAAGGAGTGCTGCCTTCGCACGGAGTGCAGCCTTTGCACATAGTGCTGCCTTCGCAAGGAGTGCTGCCTTCGCAAGGAGTGCTGCCTTCGCAAGGAGTGCTGCCTTCGCAAGGAGTGCTGCCTTCGCAAGGAGTGCTGCCTTCGCAAGGAGTGCTGCCTTCGCAAGGAGTGCTGCCTTTGCAAGGAGTGCTGCCTATGCAAGAAGTACTGCCTTCGCAAGGAGTGCTGCCTTCGCAAGGAGACCTGCCTTCGCAAGGATTGCTCCCTTCTTAAGGAGGGCTGCCTTCGCAGGGAGTGCTGCCTTCGCACAGAGTGCTGCCTTCGCACGAAGTGCTGCCATTGCACGAAGTGCTGCCTTCGCACGGAGTGCAGCCATTGCACGTAGTGCTGCCTTCATACTGAGTGCTGCTTTCACAAAGAGTGCTGCCTTCGCACGGAGTGTTGCCTCTGCACAGAGTGTTGCCTTGGTCAGAGTGCTGCCTTCACAAGGAGTGCTGCCTTCACAAGGAGTGCTGCCTTCACAAGGAGTGCTGCCTTTGCAAGGCGTATTGCCTTCGCAAGGAGTGCTGCCTTCGCAAGGAAAACTGCCTTCGCTAGGAGTGCTAACTTCGCTAGGAGTGCTGCCTTCGGCAGGGGTGGTCCTTCGCACGGAGTGCTGCCCTCGCTAGGAGTGCTGCCTTCGCACGTAGTGCTGCCTCGGCACAGAGTGCTGCCTTTGCAAGGAGTGCTGCCTTCGCAAGGAGTGCTGCCTTCGCAAGGAGTGCTGCCTTCGCAAGGAGTGCTGCCTTCGCAAGGAGTGCTGCCTTCGCAAGGAGTGCAGCCTTCGCAAGGAGTGCTGCCTTCGCAAGGAGTGCTGCCTTCGCAAGGAGTGCTGCCTTCGCAAGGAGTGCTGCCTTCGCAAGGAGTGCTGCCTTCGGAGGGAGTGCTGCATTCGCAGGGAGTGCTGCCTTCGCAAGGAGTGCTGCCTTTGCAGGGAGTGCTGCCTTCGCACAGAGTGCTGCCTTCCACGGAGTGCTGCCTTCCACGGAGTGCTGCCTTCCACGGAGTGCTGCCTTCGCAGAGTGTGCTGCCTTCGCACTGAGTGCTGCCTTTGCACAGAGTGCTGCCTTCGCAGGGAGTGCTGCATTCGCAGGGAGTGCTGCCTTTGCAGCGAGTGCTGCCTTTGCAGGGAGTGCTGCCTTCGCAGGGAGTGCTGCCTTTGCATGGAGTGCTGCCTCGGCACAGAGTGCTGCCTTCGCAAGGAGTGCTGCCTTCGCAAGGAGTGCTGCCTTCGCAAGGAGTGCTGCCTTCGCAAGGAGTGCTGCCTTCGCAAGGAGTGCTGCCTTCGCAAGGAGTGCTGCCTTCGCAAGGAGTGCTGCCTTCGCAAGGAGGGCTGCCTTCGCAAGGAGTGCTGCCTTCGCAAGGAGTGCTGCCTTCGCAGGGAGTGCTGCCTTCGGAGGGAGTGCTGCCTTTGCAGGGAGTGCTGCCTTCGCAGGGAGTGCTGCCTTCGCAAGGGGTGGTGCCTACGCATGTAGTGCTGCCTTCGCACGGAGTGCTGCCTTTGCAAGGAGTGCTGCCTTCGCACGGAGTGCAGCCTTTGCACATAGTGCTGCCTTCGCAAGGAGTGCTGCCTTCGCAAGGAGTGCTGCTTTCGCAAGGAGTGCTGCCTTCGCACGTAGTGCTGCCTCGGCACAGAGTGCTGCCTCTGCACAGAGTGCTGCCTTCGCTAGGAGTGCTAACTTCGCTAGGAGTGCTGCCTTCGGCAGGGGTGGTCCTTCGCACGGAGTGCTGCCCTCGCTAGGAGTGCTGCCTTCGCACGTAGTGCTGCCTCGGCACAGAGTGCTGCCTTTGCAAGGAGTGCTGCCTTCGCAAGGAGTGCTGCCTTCGCAAGGAGTGCTGCCTTCGCAAGGAGTGCTGCCTTCGCAAGGAGTGCTGCCTTCGCAAGGAGTGCTGCCTTCGCAAGGAGTGCAGCCTTCGCAAGGAGTGCTGCCTTCGCAAGGAGTGCTGCCTTCGCAAGGAGTGCTGCCTTCGCAAGGAGTGCTGCCTTCGCAAGGAGTGCTGCCTTCGGAGGGAGTGCTGCCTTCGCAGGGAGTGCTGCCTTCGCAAGGAGTGCTGCTTTTGCAGGGAGTGCTGCCTTTGCAGGGAGTGCAGCGTACGCAGGGAGTGCTGCCTTCGCAAGGGGTGGTGCCTACGCATGTAGTGCTGCCTTCGCACGGAGTGCTGCCTTTGGAAGGAGTGCTGCCTTCGCACGCAGTGCAGTCGTTGCACATAGTGCTGTCTTCACAAGGAGTGCTGCCTTTGCACAGCGTGCTGCCTTCGCAAGGAGTGCTGCCTTCGCAAGGAGTGCTGCCTTCGCAAGGAGTGCTGCCTTCGCAAGGAGTGCTGCCTTCGCAAGGAGTGCTGCCTTCGCATGGAGTGCTGCCTCCGCATGGAGTGCTGCCTCCGCAAGGACTGCTGCCTTCGCAAGGAGTGCTGCCTTCGCAAGGAGTGCTGCCTTCGCAAGGCGTGCTGCCTTCGCAAGGAGTGCTGCCTTCGCAAGGAGTGCTGCCTTCGCAAGGAGTGCTGCCTTCACAAGGAGTGCTGCCTTCGCAAGGAGTGCTGCCTTCGCAAGGAATGCTGCGTTCGCAGGGAGTGCTGCCTTCGCACGGAGTGCTGCCTTCGCACGGAGTGCTGCCTTTGCACGGAGTGCTGCCTTCGCACGGAGTGCTGCCTTCGCACGGAGTGCTGCCTTCGCACGGAGTGCTGCCTTCCACGGAGTGCTGCCTTCGCAGAGTGTGCTGCCTTCGCACTGAGTGCTGCCTTTGCACAAAGTGCTCCCTTCGCAGGGAGTGCTGCCTCCGCAGGGAGTGCTGCCTTTGCAGGGAGTGCTGCCTTTGCAGGGAGTGCTGCCTTCGCAGGGAGTGCTGTCTTTGCATGGAGTGCGGCCTCGGCACAGAGTGCTGCCTTCGCAAGGAGTGCTGCCTTCGCAGGGAGTGCTGCCTTCGCAAGGAGTGCTTCCTTCGCAAGGAGTGCTGCCTTTGCAAGGAGTGCTGCCTTCGCAAGGAGTGCTGCCTTCGCAAGGAGTGCTGCCTTCGCAAGGAGTGCTGCCTTCGCAAGGAGTGCTGCCTTCGCATGGAGTGCTGCCTTCGCAAGGAGTGCTGCCTTCGCAAGGAGTGCTGCCTTCGCAAGGAGTGCTGCCTTCGCAAGGAGTGCTGCCTTCGCAAGGAGTGCCGCCTTCGCAAGGAGTGCCGCCTTCGCAAGGAGTGCCGCCTTCGCAAGGAGTGCCGCCTTCGCAAGGAGTGCCGCCATCGTAAGGAGTGCTGCGTTCGCAGGGAGTGCTGCGTTCGCAGGGAGTGCTGTCTTCGCACGGAGTGCTGCCTTCGCACGGAGTGCTGCCTTCCACGGAGTGCTGCCTTCGCAGAGTGTGCTGCCATCGCAGGGAGTGCTGCCTTCGCAAGGAGTGCTGCCTCCGCAGGGAATGCTGCCTTTGCAGGGAGTGCTGCCTTTGCAGGGAGTGCTGCCTTCGCAGGGAGTGCTGCCTTTGCAGGGAGTGCTGCCTTTGCAGGGAGTGCTGCCTTTGCAGGGAGTGCTGCCTTCGCAGGGAGTGCTGTCTTTGCATGGAGTGCTGCCTCGGCACAGAGTGCTGCCTTCGCAAGGAGTGCTGCCTTCGCAGGGAGTGCTGCCTTCGCAAGGAGTGCTTCCTTCGCAAGGAGTGCTGCCTTCGCAAGGAGTGCTGCCTTCGCAAGGGTTGCTGCCTTCGCAAGGAGTGCTGCCTTCGCAAGGAGTGCTGCCTTCGCAAAGAGTGCTGCCTTCGGAGGGAGTGCTGCCTTTGCAGGGAGTGCTGCCTTCGATGGGAGTGCTGCCTTCGCATGGAGTGCTGCCTCGGCACAGAGTGCTGCCTTCGCAAGGAGTGCTGCCTTCGCAAGGAGTGCTGCCTTCGCAAGGAGTGCTGCCTTCGCAAGGAGTGCTGCCTTCGCAAGGAGTGCTGCCTTCGCAAGGAGTGCTGCCTTCGCAAGGAGTGCTGCCTTCGCAAGGAGTGCTGCCTTCGCAAGGAGTGCTGCCTTCGCAAGGAGTGCTACCTTCGCAAGGAGTGCTGCCTTCGCAAGGAGTGCTGCCTTCGGAGGGAGTGCTGCCTTTGCAGGGAGTGCTGCCTTCGCAGGGAGTGCTGCCTTCGCAAGGGGTGGTGCCTACGCATGTAGTGCTGCCTTCGAACGGAGTGCTCCCTTTGCAAGGAGTGCTGCCTTCGCAGGGAGTGCTGCCTTCGCACAGAGTGCTGCCTTCGCACGAAGTGCTGCCATTGCACGAAGTGCTGCCTTCGCACGGAGTGCAGCCTTTGCACGTAGTGCTGCCTTCATACTGAGTGCTGCTTTCACAAAGAGTGCTGCCTTCGCACGGAGTGTTGCCTCTGCACAGAGTGTTGCCTTGGTCAGAGTGCTGCCTTCACAAGGAGTGCTGCCTTCACAAGGAGTGCTGCCTTTGCAAGGAGTATTGCCTTCGCAAGGAGTGCTGCCTTCGCAAGGAAAACTGCCTTCGCCAGGAGTGCTAACTTCGCTAGGAGTGCTGCCTTCGGCAGGGGTGGTCCTTCGCACGGAGTGCTGCCCTCGCTAGGAGTGCTGCCTTCGCACGTAGTGCTGCCTCGGCACAGAGTGCTGCCTTCGCAAGGAGTGCTGCCTTCGCAAGGAGTGCTGCCTTCGCAAGGAGTGCTGCCTTCGCAAGGAGTGCTGCCATCGCAAGGAGTGCTGCCTTCGCAAGGAGTGCTGCCTTCGCAAGGAGTGCTGCCTTCGCAAGGAGTGCTGCCTTCGCAAGGAGTGCTGCCTTCGCAAGGAGTGCTGAATTCGCAAGGAGTGCTGCCTTCGCAAGGAGTGCTGCCTTCGCAAGGAGTGCTGCCTTCGCAAGGAGTGCTGCCTTCGCAAGGAGTGCTGCCTTTGCAAGGAGTGCTGCCTTCGCAAGGAGTGCTGCCTTCGCAAGGAGTGCTGCCTTCGCAAGGAGTGCTGCCTTCGCAAGGAGTGCTGCCTTCGCAAGGGGTGCTGCCTTCGCAAGGAGTGCTGCCTTCGCAAAGAGTGCTGCCTTCGCAAGGAGTGCTGCCTTCGCAAGGAGTGCTGCCTTCGCAAGGAGTGCTGCCTTCGCAAGGAGTGCTGCCTTCGCAAGGAGTGCTGCCTTCGCAAGGAGTGCTGCCTTCGCAAGGAGTGCTGCCTTTGCAAGGAGTGCTGCCTTCGCAAGGAGAGCTGCCTTCGCAAGGAGTGCTGCCTTCGCAAGGAGTGCTGCCTTCGCAAGGAAAGCTGCCTTCGCAAGGAGTGCTGCCTTCGCAGGGAGTGCTGCCTTCGCAAGGGGTGGTGCCTACGCCTGTAGTGCTGCCTTCGCACGGAGTGCTTCCTTTGGAAGGAGTGCTGCCTTCGCACGGAGTGCAGTCTTTGCACATAGTGCTGCCTTTGCACAGAGTGCTGCCTTCGCAGGGAGTGCTGCCTTTGCAAGGAGTGCTGCCTTCGCAAGGAGTGCTGCCTTCGCAAGGAGTGCTGCCTTCGCATGGAGTGCTGCCTACGCAAGGAGTGCTGCCTTCGCAAGGAGTGCTGCCTTCGCAAGGAGTGCTGCCTTCGCAAGGAGTGCTGCCTTCGCAAGGAGTGCTGCCTTCGCAAGGAGTGCTGCCTTCGCAAGGAGTGCTGCCTTCGCAAGGAGTGCTGCGTTCGCAGGGAGTGCTGCGTTCGCAGGGAGTGCTGTCTTCGCACGGAGTGCTGCCTTCGCACGGAGTGCTGCCTTCGCACGGAGTGCTGCCTTCGCACGGAGTGCTGCCTTCCACGGAGTGCAGCCTTCGCAGAGTGTGCTGCCTTCGCACGGAGTGCTGCCATCGCAGGGAGTGCTGCCTTCGCAGGGAGTGCTGCCTTCGCAAGGGGTGGTGCCTACGCATGTAGTCTGCCTTCGCACGGAGTGCTGCCTTTGCAAGGAGTGCTGCCTTCGCACGAAGTGCAGCCTTTGCACATAGTGCTGTCTTTGCACGGAGTGCTGCCTTCACACAGAGTGCTGCCTTCGCAAGGAGTGCTGCCTTCGCACGGAGTGCTGGCTTCGCAAGGAGTGCTGCCTTCGCACGGAGTGCTGCCTTCGCACGGACTACTGACTACGCACGGAGTGCTGCCTTCGCACGGAGTGCTGCGTTCGCACGGAGTGCTGCCTTCGCACGGAGTGCTGCCTTCGCACGGAAGGCTGCCTTCGCACGGTGTGCTGCCTTCGCACGGAGTGCTGCCTTCGCACGGAGTGCTGCCTTCGCACGGTCTGCTGCCTTCCACGGAGTGCTGCCTTCGCAGAGTGTGCTGCCTTCGCACTGAGTGCTGCCTTTGCACAGAGTGCTGCCTTTGGAAGGAGTGCTGCCTTTGCACGGAGTGCAGTCTTTGCACATAGTGCTGTCTTCACAAGGAGTGCTGCCTTTGCACAGAGTGCTGCCTTCGCAAGGAGTGCTGCCTTTGCAAGGAGTGCTGCCTTCGCAAGGAGTGCTGCCTTCGCAAGGAGTGCTGCCTTCGCATGGAGTGCTGCCTACGCAAGGAGTGCTGCCTTCGCAAGGAATGCTGCCTTCGCAAGGAGTGCTGCCTTCGCAAGGAGTGCTGCCTTCGCAAGGAGTGCTGCCTTCGCAAGGAGTGCTGCGTTCGCAGGGAGTGCTGCGTTCGCAGGGAGTGCTGCCTTCGCACGGAGTGCTGCCTTCGCACGGAGTGCTGCCTTCCACGGAGTGCTGCCTTCGCAGAGTGTGCTGCCTTCGCACGGAGTGCTGCCATCGCAGGGTGTGCTGCCTTCGCAGGGAGTGCTGCCTTCGCAAGGGGTGGTGCCTACGCATGTAGTGCTGCCTTCGCACGGAGTGCTGCCTTTGCAAGGAGTGCTGCCTTCGCACGGAGTGCAGCCTTTGCACATAGTGCTGCCTTCGCAAGGAGTGCTGCCTTCGCAAGGAGTGCTGCCTTCGCAAGGAGTGCTGCCTTCGCAAGGAGTGCTGCCTTCGCAAGGAGTGCTGCCTTCGCAAGGAGTGCTGCCTTCGCAAGGAGTGCTGCCTTCGCAAGGAGTGCTACCCTTGCAAGGACTGCTGCCTATGCAAGAAGTACTGCCTTCGCAAGGAGTGCTGCCTTCGCAAGGAGACCTGCCTTCGCAAGGAGTGCTCCCTTCTTAAGGAGGGCTGCCTTCGCAGGGAGTGCTGCCTTCGCACAGAGTGCTGCCTTCGCACGAAGTGCTGCCATTGCACGAAGTGCTGCCTTCGCACGGAGTGCAGCCATTGCACGTAGTGCTGCCTTCATACTGAGTGCTGCTTTCACAAAGAGTGCTGCCTTCGCACGGAGTGTTGCCTCTGCACAGAGTGTTGCCTTGGTCAGAATGCTGCCTTCACAAGGAGTGCTGCCTTCACAAGGAGTGCTGCCTTTGCAAGGAGTATTGCCTTCGCAAGGAGTGCTGCCTTCGCAAGGAAAACTGCCTTCACTAGGAGTGCTAACTTCGCTAGGAGTGCTGCCTTCGGCAGGGGTGGTCCTTCGCACGGAGTGCTGCCCTCGCTAGGAGTGCTGCCTTCGCACGTAGTGCTGCCTCGGCACAGAGTGCTGCCTTCGCAAGGAGTGCTGCCTTCGCAAGGAGTGCTGCCTTCGCAAGGAGTGCTGCCTTCGCAAGGAGTGCTTCCTTCGCAAGGAGTGCTGCCTTCGCAAGGAGTGCTGCCTTCGCAAGGAGTGCAGCCTTCGCAAGGAGTGCTGCCTTCGCAAGGAGTGCTGCCTTCGCAAGGAGTGCTGCCTTCGCAAGGAGTGCTGCCTTCGCAAGGAGTGCTGCCTTCGGAGGGAGTGCTGCCTTCGCAGGGAGTGCTGCCTTCGCAAGGAGTGCTGCCTTTGCAGGGAGTGCTGCCTTTGCAGGGAGTGCTGCCTACGCAGGGAGTGCTGCCTTCGCAAGGGGTGGTGCCTACGCATGTAGTGCTCCCTTCGCACGGAGTGCTGCCTTTGGAAGGAGTGCTGCCTTCGCACGCAGTGCAGTCGTTGCACATAGTGCTGTCTTCACAAGGAGTGCTGCCTTTGCACAGCGTGCTGCCTTCGCAAGGAGTGCTGCCTTCGCAAGGAGTGCTGCCTTCGCAAGGAGTGCTGCCTTCGCAAGGAGTGCTGCCTTCGCATGGAGTGCTGCCTTCGCATGGAGTGCTGCCTTCGCAAGGACTGCTGCCTTCGCAAGGAGTGCTGCCTTCGCAAGGAGTGCTGCCTTCGCAAGGCGTGCTGCCTTCGCAAGGAGTGCTGCCTTCGCAAGGAGTGCTGCCTTCGCAAGGAGTGCTGCCTTCACAAGGAGTGCTGCCTTCGCAAGGAGTGCTGCCTTCGCAAGGATTGCTGCGTTCGCAGGGAGTGCTGCCTTCGCACGGAGTGCTGCCTTCGCACGGAGTGCTGCCTTCGCACGGAGTGCTGCCTTCGCACGGAGTGCTGCCTTCCACGGAGTGCTGCCTTCCACGGAGTGCTGCCTTCGCAGAGTGTGCTGCCTTCGCACTGAGTGCTGCCTTTGCACAAAGTGCTGCCTTCGCAGGGAGTGCTGCCTCCGCAGGGAGTGCTGCCTTTGCAGGGAGTGCTGCCTTTGCAGGGAGTGCTGCCTTCGCAGGGAGTGCTGCCTTTGCATGGAGTACTGCCTCGGCACAGAGTGCTGCCTTCGCAAGGAGTGCTGCCTTCGCAGGGAGTGCTGCCTTCGCAAGGAGTGCTTCCTTCGCAAGGAGTGCTGCCTTCGCAAGGAGTGCTGCCTTCGCAAGGAGTGCTGCCTTCACATGGAGTGCTGCCTTCGCAAGGAGCGCTGCCTTCGCAAGGAGTGCTGCCTTCGCAAGGAGTGCTGCCTTCGCAAGGAGTGCTGCCTTCGCAAGGAGTAATGCCTTCGCAAGGAGTGCTGCCTTCGCAAGGAGTGCCGCCTTCGCAAGGAGTGCCGCCTTCGCAAGGAGTGCCGCCATCGTAAAGAGTGCTGCGTTCGCAGGGAGTGCTGCGTTCGCAGGGAGTGCTGTCTTCGCACGGAGTGCTGCCTTCGCACGGAGTGCTGCCTTCCACGGAGTGCTGCCTTCGCAGAGTGTGCTGCCATAGCAGGGAGTGCTGCCATCGCAGGGAGTGCTGCCTTCGCAGAGAGTGCTGCCTTCGCAAGGGGTGGTGCCTATGCATGTAGGTCTGCCTTCGCACGGAGTGCTGCCTTTGCAAGGAGTGCTGCCTTTGCACGAAGTGCAGCCTTTGCACATAGTGCTGTCTTCGCACAGAGTGCTGCCTTCGCACAGAGTCCTGCCTTCGCAAGGAGAGCTGCCTTCGCAAGGAGTGCTGCCTTCGCAAGGAGTGCTGGCTTCGCAAGGAGTGCTGGCTTCGCAAGGAGTGCTGCCTTCGCACGGAGTGCTGCCTTCGCAAGGAGTGCTGCCTTCGCAAGGAGTGCTGCCTTCGCACGGAGTGCTGCCTTCGCACGGAGTGCTGCCTTCGCACGGAGTGCTGCCTTCGCACGGAGTGCTGCCTTCGCACGGAGTGCTGCCTTCGCACGGTGTGCTGCCTTCGCACGGAGTGCTGCCTTCGCACGGAGTGCTGCCTTCGCAGAGTGTGCTGATATCGCAGGGAGTGCTGCCATCGCAGGGAGTGCTGCCTTCGCAGGGAGTGCTGCCTTCGCAAGGGGTGGTGCCTATGCATGTAAGTCTGCCTTCGCTCGGAGTGCTGCCTTTGCAAGGAGTGCTGCCTTTGCACGAAGTGCAGCCTTTGCACATAGTGCTGTCTTCGCACGGAGTGCTGCCTTCGCACAGAGTCCTGCCTTCGCAAGGAGAGCTGCCTTCGCAAGGAGTGCTGCCTTCGCAAGGAGTGCTGGCTTCGCAAGGAGTACTGCCTTCGCACGGAGTGCTGCCTTCGCAAGGAGTGCTGCCTTCGCACGGAGTGCTGCCTTCGCACGGAGTGCTGCCTTCGCACGGAGTGCTGCCTTCGCACGGAGTGCTGCCTTCCCAGGGAGTGCTGCCTTCGCAGGGAGTGCTGCCTTTGCAGCGAGTGCTGCCTTTGCAGGGAGTGCTGCCTTCGCAAGGAGTGCTGCCTTTGCATGGAGTGCTGCCTCAGCACAGAGTGCTGCCTTCGCAAGGAGTGCTGCCTTCGCAAGGAGTGCTGCCTTCGCAAGGAGTGCTGCCTTCGCAAGGAGTGCTGCCTTCGCAAGGAGTGCTGCCTTCGCAAGGAGTGCTGCCTTCGCAAGGAGTGCTGCCTTCGCAAGGAGTGCTGCCTTCGCAAGGAGTGCTGCCTTCGCAAGGAGTGCTGCCTTCGCAAGGAGTGCTGCCTTCGGAGGGAGTGCTGCCTTTGCAGGGAGTGCTGCCTTCGCAGGGAGTGCTGCCTTCGCAAGGGGTGGTGCCTACGCACGTAGTGCTGCCTTCGCACGGAGTGCTGCCTTTGCAAGGAGTGCTGCCTTCGCACGGAGTGCAGCCTTTGCACATAGTGCTGCCTTCGCAAGGAGTGCTGCCCTTGCAAGGAGTGCTGCCTATGCAAGGAGTACTGCCTTCGCAAGGAGTGCTGCCTTCGCAAGGAGACCTGCCTTCGCAAGGAGTGCTCCCTTCTCAAGGAGGGCTGCCTTCGCAGGGAGTGCTGCCTTTGCACAGAGTGCTGCCTTCGCACGAAGTGCTGCCATTGCACGAAGTGCTGCCTTCGCACGGAGTGCAGCCTTTGCACGTAGTGCTGCCTTCATACTGAGTGCTGCTTTCACAAAGAGTGCTGCCTTCGCACGGAGTGTTGCCTCTGCACAGAGTGTTGCCTTGGTCAGAGTGCTGCCTTCACAAGGAGTGCTGCCTTCACAAGGAGTGCTGCCTTTGCAAGGAGTATTGCCTTCGCAAGGAGTGCTGCCTTCGCAAGGAAAACTGCCTTCGCCAGGAGTGCTAACTTCGCTAGGAGTGCTGCCTTCGGCAGGGGTGGTCCTTCGCACGGAGTGCTGCCCTCGCTAGGAGTGCTGCCTTCTCACGTAGTGCTGCCTCGGCACAGAGTGCTGCCTTCGCAAGGAGTGCTGCCTTCGCAAGGAGTGCTGCCTTCGCAAGGAGTGCTGCCTTCGCAAGGAGTGCTGCCTTCGCAAGGAGTGCTGCCTTCGCAAGGAGTGCTGCCTTCGCAAGGAGTTCTGCCTTCGCAAGGAGTGCTGCCTTCGCAAGGAGTGCTGAATTCGCAAGGAGTGCTGCCTTCGCAAGGAGTCCTGCCTTCGCAAGGAGTGCTGCCTTCGCAAGGAGTGCTGCCTTCGCAAGGAGTGCTGCCTTTGCAAGGAGTGCTGCCTTCGCAAGGAGTGCTGCCTTCGCAAGGAGTGCTGCCTTCGCAAGGAGTGCTGCCTTCGCAAGGAGTGCTGCCTTCGCAAGGGGTGCTGCCTTCGCAAGGGGTGCTGCCTTCGCAAGGAGTGCTGCCTTCGCAAGGAGTGCTGCCTTCGCAAGGAGTGCTGCCTTCGCAAGGAGTGCTGCCTTCGCAAGGAGTTCTGCCTTCGCAAGGAGTGCTGCGTTTGCAAGGAGTGCTGCCTTCGCCAGGAGTGCTGCCTTTGCAAGGAGTGCTGCCTTTGCAAGGAGTGCTGCCTTCTCAAGGAGTGCTGCCTTCGCAAGGAGTGCTGCCTTCGCAAGGAGTGCTGCGTTCGCAGGGAGTGCTGCGTTCGCAGGGAGTGCTGCCTTCGCACGGAGTGCTGCCTTCGCACGGAGTGCTGCCTTCGCACGGAGTGCTGCCTTCGCACGGAGTGCTGCCTTCCACGGAGTGCTGCCTTCACAGAGTGTGCTGCCTTCGCACGGAGTGCTGCCATCGCAGGGAGTGCTGCCTTCGCAGGGAGTGCTGCCTTCGCAAGGGGTGGTGCCTACGCATGTAGGTCTGCCTTCGCACGGAGTGCTGCCTTTGCAAGGAGTGCTGCCTTTGCACGAAGTGCAGCCTTTGCACATAGTGCTGTCTTTGCACGGAGTGCTGCCTTCACACAGAGTGCTGCCTTCGCAAGGAGTGCTGCCTTCGCACGGAGTGCTGGCTTCGCAAGGAGTGCTGCCTTCACACGGAGTGCTGCCTTCGCACGGACTGCTGTCTTCGCACGGAGTGCTGCCTTTGCACAAAGTGCTGCCTTCGCAGGGAGTGCTGCCTCCGCAGGGAGTGCTGCCTTTGCAGGGAGTGCTGCCTTTGCAGGGAGTGCTGCCTTCGCAGGGAGTGCTGCCTTTGCATGGAGTACTGCCTCGGCACAGAGTGCTGCCTTCGCAAGGAGTGCTGCCTTCGCAGGGAGTGCTGCCTTCGCAAGGAGTGCTTCCTTCGCAAGGAGTGCTGCCTTCGCAAGGAGTGCTGCCTTCGCAAGGAGTGCTGCCTTCGCATGGAGTGCTGCCTTCGCAAGGAGCGCTGCCTTCGCAAGGAGTGCTGCCTTCGCAACGAGTGCTGCCTTCGCAAGGAGTGCTGCCTTCGCAAGGAGTAATGCCTTCGCAAGGAGTGCTGCCTTCGCAAGGAGTGCCGCCTTCGCAAGGAGTGCCGCCTTCGCAAGGAGTGCCGCCATCGTAAGGAGTGCTGCGTTCGCAGGGAGTGCTGCGTTCGCAGGGAGTGCTGTCTTCGCACGGAGTGCTGCCTTCGCACGGAGTGCTGCCTTCCACGGAGTGCTGCCTTCGCAGAGTGTGCTGCCATAGCAGGGAGTGCTGCCATCGCAGGGAGTGCTGCCTTCGCAGAGAGTGCTGCCTTCGCAAGGGGTGGTGCCTATGCATGTAGGTCTGCCTTCGCACGGAGTGCTGCCTTTGCAAGGAGTGCTGCCTTTGCACGAAGTGCAGCCTTTGCACATAGTGCTGTCTTCGCACAGAGTGCTGCCTTCGCACAGAGTCCTGCCTTCGCAAGGAGAGCTGCCTTCGCAAGGAGTGCTGCCTTCGCAAGGAGTGCTGGCTTCGCAAGGAGTGCTGGCTTCGCAAGGAGTGCTGCCTTCGCACGGAGTGCTGCCTTTGCAAGGAGTGCTGCCTTCGCAAGGAGTGCTGCCTTCGCACGGAGTGCTGCCTTCGCACGGAGTGCTGCCTTCGCACGGAGTGCTGCCTTCGCACGGAGTGCTGCCTTCGCACGGAGTGCTGCCTTCGCACGGTGTGCTGCCTTCGCACGGAGTGCTGCCTTCGCACGGAGTGCTGCCTTCGCAGAGTGTGCTGATATCGCAGGGAGTGCTGCCATCGCAGGGAGTGCTGCCTTCGCAGGGAGTGCTGCCTTCGCAAGGGGTGGTGCCTATGCATGTAAGTCTGCCTTCGCTCGGAGTGCTGCCTTTGCAAGGAGTGCTGCCTTTGCACGAAGTGCAGCCTTTGCACATAGTGCTGTCTTCGCACGGAGTGCTGCCTTCGCACAGAGTCCTGCCTTCGCAAGGAGAGCTGCCTTCGCAAGGAGTGCTGCCTTCGCAAGGAGTGCTGGCTTCGCAAGGAGTACTGCCTTCGCACGGAGTGCTGCCTTCGCAAGGAGTGCTGCCTTCGCACGGAGTGCTGCCTTCGCACGGAGTGCTGCCTTCGCACGGAGTGCTGCCTTCCCAGGGAGTGCTGCCTTCGCAGGGAGTGCTGCCTTTGCAGCGAGTGCTGCCTTTGCAGGGAGTGCTGCCTTCGCAAGGAGTGCTGCCTTTGCATGGAGTGCTGCCTCAGCACAGAGTGCTGCCTTCGCAAGGAGTGCTGCCTTCGCAAGGAGTGCTGCCTTCGCAAGGAGTGCTGCCTTCGCAAGGAGTGCTGCCTTCGCAAGGAGTGCTGCCTTCGCAAGGAGTGCTGCCTTCGCAAGGAGTGCTGCCTTCGCAAGGAGTGCTGCCTTCGCAAGGAGTGCTGCCTTCGCAAGGAGTGCTGCCTTCGCAAGGAGTGCTGCCTTCGGAGGGAGTGCTGCCTTTGCAGGGAGTGCTGCCTTCGCAGGGAGTGCTGCCTTCGCAAGGGGTGGTGCCTACGCACGTAGTGCTGCCTTCGCACGGAGTGCTGCCTTTGCAAGGAGTGCTGCCTTCGCACGGAGTGCAGCCTTTGCACATAGTGCTGCCTTCGCAAGGAGTGCTGCCCTTGCAAGGAGTGCTGCCTATGCAAGGAGTACTGCCTTCGCAAGGAGTGCTGCCTTCGCAAGGAGACCTGCCTTCGCAAGGAGTGCTCCCTTCTCAAGGAGGGCTGCCTTCGCAGGGAGTGCTGCCTTTGCACAGAGTGCTGCCTTCGCACGAAGTGCTGCCATTGCACGAAGTGCTGCCTTCGCACGGAGTGCAGCCTTTGCACGTAGTGCTGCCTTCATACTGAGTGCTGCTTTCACAAAGAGTGCTGCCTTCGCACGGAGTGTTGCCTCTGCACAGAGTGTTGCCTTGGTCAGAGTGCTGCCTTCACAAGGAGTGCTGCCTTCACAAGGAGTGCTGCCTTTGCAAGGAGTATTGCCTTCGCAAGGAGTGCTGCCTTCGCAAGGAAAACTGCCTTCGCCAGGAGTGCTAACTTCGCTAGGAGTGCTGCCTTCGGCAGGGGTGGTCCTTCGCACGGAGTGCTGCCCTCGCTAGGAGTGCTGCCTTCTCACGTAGTGCTGCCTCGGCACAGAGTGCTGCCTTCGCAAGGAGTGCTGCCTTCGCAAGGAGTGCTGCCTTCGCAAGGAGTGCTGCCTTCGCAAGGAGTGCTGCCTTCGCAAGGAGTGCTGCCTTCGCAAGGAGTGCTGCCTTCGCAAGGAGTTCTGCCTTCGCAAGGAGTGCTGCCTTCGCAAGGAGTGCTGAATTCGCAAGGAGTGCTGCCTTCGCAAGGAGTCCTGCCTTCGCAAGGAGTGCTGCCTTCGCAAGGAGTGCTGCCTTCGCAAGGAGTGCTGCCTTTGCAAGGAGTGCTGCCTTCGCAAGGAGTGCTGCCTTCGCAAGGAGTGCTGCCTTCGCAAGGAGTGCTGCCTTCGCAAGGAGTGCTGCCTTCGCAAGGGGTGCTGCCTTCGCAAGGGGTGCTGCCTTCGCAAGGAGTGCTGCCTTCGCAAGGAGTGCTGCCTTCGCAAGGAGTGCTGCCTTCGCAAGGAGTGCTGCCTTCGCAAGGAGTTCTGCCTTCGCAAGGAGTGCTGCGTTTGCAAGGAGTGCTGCCTTCGCCAGGAGTGCTGCCTTTGCAAGGAGTGCTGCCTTTGCAAGGAGTGCTGCCTTCTCAAGGAGTGCTGCCTTCGCAAGGAGTGCTGCCTTCGCAAGGAAAGCTGCCTTCGCAAGGAGTGCTGCCTTCGCAGGGAGTGCTGCCTTCGCAAGGGGTGGTGCCTACGCATGTAGTGCTGCCTTCGCACGGAGTGCTTCCTTTGGAAGGAGTGCTGCCTTCGCACGGAGTGCAGTCTTTGCACATAGTGCTGTCTTCACAAGGAGTGCTGCCTTTGCACAGAGTGCTGCCTTCGCAAGGAGTGCTGCCTTTGCAAGGAGTGCTGCCTTCGCAAGGAGTGCTGCCTTCGCAAGGAGTGCTGCCTTCGCATGGAGTGCTGCCTACGCAAGGAATGCTGCCTTCGCAAGGAGTGCTGCCTTCGCAAGGACTGCTGCCTTCGCAAGGAGTGCTGCCTTCGCAAGGAGTGCTGCCTTCGCAAGGAGTGCTGCCTTCGCAAGGAGTGCTGCCTTCGCAAGGAGTGCTGCGTTCGCAGGGAGTGCTGCGTTCGCAGGGAGTGCTGCCTTCGCACGGAGTGCTGCCTTCGCACGGAGTGCTGCCTTCGCACGGAGTGCTGCCTTCGCACGGAGTGCTGCCTTCCACGGAGTGCTGCCTTCACAGAGTGTGCTGCCTTCGCACGGAGTGCTGCCATCGCAGGGAGTGCTGCCTTCGCAGGGAGTGCTGCCTTCGCAAGGGGTGGTGCCTACGCATGTAGGTCTGCCTTCGCACGGAGTGCTGCCTTTGCAAGGAGTGCTGCCTTTGCACGAAGTGCAGCCTTTGCACATAGTGCTGTCTTTGCACGGAGTGCTGCCTTCACACAGAGTGCTGCCTTCGCAAGGAGTGCTGCCTTCGCACGGAGTGCTGGCTTCGCAAGGAGTGCTGCCTTCACACGGAGTGCTGCCTTCGCACGGACTGCTGTCTTCGCACGGAGTGCTGCCTTCGCACGGAGTGCTGCCTTCGCACGGAGTGCTGCCTTCGCACGGAGTGCTGCCTTCGCACGGTGTGCTGCCTTCGCACGGAGTGCTGCCTTCGCACGGAGTGCTGCCTTCGCACGGAGTGCTGCCTTCCACGGAGTGCTGCCTTCGCAGAGTGTGCTGCCTTCGCACTGAGTGCTGCCTTTACACAGAGTGCTGCCTTTGGAAGGAGTGCTGCCTTCGCACGGAGTGCAGTCTTTGCACATAGTGCTGTCTTCACAAGGAGTGCTGCCTTTGCACAGAGTGCTGCCTTCGCAAAAAGTGCTGCCTTTGCAAGGAGTGCTGCCTTCGCAAGGAGTGCTGCCTTCGCAAGGAGTGCTGCCTTCGCATGGAGTGCTGCCTACGCAAGGAGTGCTGCCTTCGCAAGGAATGCTGCCTTCGCAAGGAGTGCTGCCTTCGCAAGGAGTGCTGCCTTCGCAAGGAGTGCTGCCTTCGCAAGGAGTGCTGCGTTCGCAGGGAGTGCTGCGTTCGCAGGGAGTGCTGCCTTCGCACGGAGTCCTGCCTTCGCACGGAGTGCTGCCTTCGCACAAAGTGCTGCCTTCGCACGGAGTGCTGCCTTCCACGGAGTGCTGCCTTCGCAGAGTGTGCTGCCTTCGCATGGAGTGCTGCCATCGCAGGGTGTGCTGCCTTCGCAGGGAGTGCTGCCTTCGCAAGGGGTGGTGCCTACGCATGTAGGTCTGCCTTCGCACGGAGTGCTGCCTTTGCAAGGAGTGCTGCCTTTGCACGAAGTGCAGCCTTTGCACATAGTGCTGTCTTCGCACGGAGTGCTGCCTTCACACAGAGTGCTGCCTTCGCATGGAGTGTTGCCTTCGCAAGGAGTGCTGGCTTCGCAAGGAGTGCTGCCTTCGCACGGAGTGCTGGCTTCGCAAGGAGTGCTGCCTTCGCACGGAGTGCTGCCTTCGCACGGACTGCTGCCTTCGCACGGAGTTCTGCCTTCGCACGGAGTGCTGCCTTCGCACGGAGTGCTGCCTTCGCACGGAGTGCTGCCTTCGCACGGAGTGCTGCCTTCGCACGGAGTGCTGCCTTCGCACGGAGTGCTGCCTTCGCACGGTGTGCTTCCTTCGCACGGAGTGCTGCCTTCGTACGGAGTGCTGCCTTCGCACGGAGTGCTGCCTTCCACGGAGTGCTGCCTTCGCAGAGTGTGCTGCCTTCACACTGAGTGCTGCCTTTGCACAGAGTGCTGCCTTCGCAGGGAGTGCTGCCTTCGCAGGGATTGCTGCCTTTGCAGCGAGTGCTGCCTTTGCAGGGAGTGCTGCCTTCGCAGGGAGTGCTGCCTTTGCATGGAGTGCTGCCTCGGCACAGAGTGCTGCCTTCGCAAGGAGTGCTGCCTTTGCAAGGAGTGCTGCCTTCGCAAGGAGTGCTACCTTCGCAAGGAGTGCTGCCTTCGCAAGGAGTGCTGCCTTCGCAAGGAGTGCTGCCTTCGCAAGGAGTGCTGCCTTCGCAAGGAGTGCTGCCTTCGCAAGGAGTGCTGAATTCGCAAGGACTGCTGCCTTCGGAGGGAGTGCTGCCTTCGAAGGGAGTGCTGCCTTCGCAAGGAGTGCTGCCTTCGCAAGGAGTGCTGCCTTCGGAGGGAGTGCTGCCTTCGCAAGGAGTGCTGCCTTCGCAAGGAGTGCTGCCTTCGCAAGGAGTGTTGCCTTTGCAAGGAGTGCTGCCTTTGCAAGGAGTGCTGCCTTCGCAAGGAGTGCTGCCTTCGCAAGGAGTGCTGCCTTCACAGGGAGTGCAGCCTTCGCAAGGAGTGGTGCTCTCGCAAGGAGTGGTGCTCTCGCAAGGAGTCCTGCCTTCGCAGGGAGTGCTGCCTTTGCAAGGAGTGCTGCCTTCGCAAGGAGTGCTGCCTTCGCAAGGAGTGCTGCGTTCGCAAGGTATGCTGCGCTCGCAGGGAGTGCTGCGTTCGCAGGGAGTGCTGCCTTCGCACGGAGTGCTGCCCTCGCACGGAGTGCTGCCTTCCACGGAGTGCTGCCTTCGCAGAGTGTGCTGCCTTCGCACGGAGTGCTGCCATCGCAGGGAGTGCTGCCTTCACAGGGAGTGCTGCCTTCGCAAGGGGTGGTGCCTACGCATGTAGGTCTGCCTTTGCACGGAGTGCTGCCTTTGCAAGGAGTGCTGCATTCGCACGAAGTGCAGCCTTTGCACATAGTGCTGTCTTCGTAGTGAGTGCTGCCTTCGCACAGAGTGCTGCCTTCGCAAGGAGTGCTGCCTTCGCAAGGAGTGCTGCCTTCGCAAGGAGTGTTGGCTTCGCAAGGAGTGCTGCCTTCGCACGAAGTGCTGCCTTCGCAAGGAGTGCTGCCTTCGCACGGAGTGCTGCCTTCGCACGGAGTGCTGCCTTCGCACGGAGTGCTGCTTTCGCACGGAGTGCTGCCTTCGCACGGAGTGCTGCCTTCGCACGGAGTGCTGCCTTCGCACGGAGTACTGCCTTCGCACGGAGTGCTGCCTTCGCAAGGAGTGCTGCTTTCGCACGGAGTGCTGCCTTCCAAGGAGTGCTGCCTTCGCAGAGTGTGCTGCCTTCGCACTGAGTGCTGCCTTTGCACAGAGTGCTGCCTTCGCAGGGAGTGCTGCCTTCGCAGGGAGTGCTGCCTTCGCAAGGAGTGCTGCCTTCGCAAGGAGTGCTGCCTTCGCAAGGAGTGCAGCCTTCGCAAGGAGTGCTGCCTTCGCAAGGAGTGCTGCCTTCGCAAGGAGTGCTGCCTTCGCAAGGAGTGCTGCCTTCGCAAGGAGTGCTGCCCTTGCAAGGAGTGCTGCCTATGCAAGGAGTACCCCCTTCGCAAGGAGTGCTGCCTTCGCAAGTAGACCTGCCTTCGCAAGGAGTGCTCCCTTCTCAAGGAGGGCTGCCTTCGCAGGGAGTGCTGCCTTCGCACAGAGTGCTGCCTTCGCACGAAGTGCTGCCATTGCACGAAGTCCTGCCTTCGCATGGAGTGCAGCCTTTGCACGTAGTGCTGCCTTCACACTGAGTGCTGCCTTCACAAAGAGTGCTGCCTTCGCACGGAGTGTTGCCTCTGCACAGAGCGTTGCCTTGGCACAGAGTGCTGCCTTCACAAGGAGTGCTGCCTTCACAAGGAGTGCTGCCTTTGCAAGGAGTGCTGCCTTCGCAAGGAGTGCTGCCTTCGCAAGGAGTGCTGCCTTCGCAAGGAGTGCTGCCTTCGCAAGGAGTGCTGCCTTCGCAAGGAGTGCTGCCTTCGCAAGGAGTGCTGCCTTCGCAAGGAGTGCTGCCTTCGCAAGGAGTGCTGCCTTCGCAAGGAGTGCTGCCTTCGCAAGGAGTGCTGCATTTGCAAGGAGTGCTGCCTTCGCAAGGAGTGCTGCCTTCGGAGGGAGTGCTGCCGTTGCAGGGAGTGCTGCCTTTGCAGGGAGTGCTGCCTACACAGGGAGTGCTGCCTTCGCAAGGGGTGGTGCCTACGCATGTAGTGCTGCCTTCGCACGGAGTGCTGCCTTTGCAAGGAGTGCTGCCTTCGCACGGTGTGCAGCCTTTGCACATAGTGCTGTCTATGCATGGAGTGCTGCCTTTGCACAGAGTGCTGCCTTCACAAGGAGTGCTGCCTTCGCAAGGAGTGCTGCCTTCGCAAGGAGTGCTGCCTTCGCAAGGGGTGCTGCCTTCGCAAGGAGTGCTGCCTTCGCAAGGAGTGCTGCCTTCGCAAGTAGCGCTGCCTTAGCAAGGAGTGCTGCCTTCGCAATGAGTGCTGCCTTTGCAAGGAGTGCTGCCTTTGCAAGGAGTGCTGCCTTCGCAAGGAGTGCTGCCTCCTCAAGGAGTGTTGCCTTTGCAAGGAGTGCTGCCTTTGCAACAAGTGCTGCCTTCGCAAGGAGTGCTGCCTTCGCAAGGAGTGCTGCCTTCGCAAGGGAAGCTGCCTTCGCAAGGAGTGCTGCCTTCGCAGGGACTGCAGCCATCGCAAGGAGTGGTGCTCTCGCAAGGAGTGGTGTTCTCGCTAGGAGTCCTGCCTTCACTGGGAGTGCTGCCTTCGCAAGGAGTGCTGCCTTTGCATGGAGTGCTGCCTTCGCACGGAGTGCTGCCTTCGCACGGAGTGCTGCCTTCGCACGGAGTGCTGCCTTCGCATGGAGTGCTGCCTTCGCACAGAGTGCTGCCTTCCACGGAGTACTGCCTTCGCAGAGTGTGCTGCCTTCGCACTGAGTGCTGCCTTTGCACAGAGTGCTGCCTTCTACGGGAGGACTGCCTTCGCAGGGAGTGCTGCCTTTGCAGGGAGTGCTGCCTTTGCAGGGAGTGCTGCCTTCACAGGGAGTGCTGCCTTCGCAAGGAGTGCTGCCTTCGCAAGGAGTGCTGCCTTCGCAAGGAGTGCTGCCTTCGCAAGGAGTGCTGCCTTTGCAAGGAGTGCTGCCTTCGCAAGGAGTGCTGCCTTCGCAAGGAGTGCTGCCTTTGCGAGGAGTGCTGCCTTCGCAATGAGTGCTGCCTTCGCAAGGAGTGCTGCCTTCGCAAGGAGTGCTGCCTTCGCAAGGAGTGCTGCCTTCGCAAGGAGTGCTGCCTTCACACGGAGTGCCGCCTTCGCACGGAGTGCTGCCTTCGCACGGAGTGCTGCCTTCACACGGAGTGCTGCCTTCGCACGGAGTGCTGCCTTCGCACGGAGTGCTGCCTTCGCACGGAGTGCTGCCTTCGCACGGAGTGCTGCCTTCGCACGGAGTGCTGCCTTCGCACGGAGTGCTGCCTTCCACGGAGTGCTGCCTTCGCAGGGAGTGCTGCCTTCGCAAGGGGTGGTGCCTATGCATGTAGGTCTGCCTTCGCACCGAGTGCTGCCTTTGCAAGGAGTGCTGCCTTCGCAAGGAGTGCTGCCTTCGCAAGGAGCGCTGGCTTCGCAAGGAGTGCTGCCTTCGCACGGAGTGCTGCCTTCGCAAGGAGTGCTGCCTTCACACGGAGTGCCGCCTTCGCATGGAGTGCTGCCTTCGCAAGGAGTGCTGCCTTCGCAAGGAGTGCTGCCTTCGCAAGGAGTGCTGCCTTCGCAAGGAGTGCTGCCTTCGCAAGGAGTGCTGCCTTCGGAGGGAGTGCTGCCTTTGCAGGGAGTGCTGCCTTCGCAAGGAGTGCTGCCTTTGCAGGGAGTGCTGCCTTCGCAAGGAGTGCTGCCTTTGCAGGGAGTGCTGCCTTTGCAGGGAGTGCTGCCTACGCAGGGAGTGCTGCCTTCGCAAGGAGTGCTGCCTTCGCAAGGGGTGCTGCCTTCGCAAGGAGTGCTGCCTTCGCAAGGAGTGCTGCCTTCGCAAGGAGTGCTCCCTTCGCAAGGAGTGCTGCCTACGCAAGGAGTACTGCCTTCGCAAGGAGTGCTGCCTTCGCAAGGAGACCTGCCTTAGCAAGGAGTGCTCCCTTCTCAAGGTGGGCTGCCTTCGCAGGGAGTGCTGCCTTTGCACAGAGTGCTGCCTTCGCACGAAGTGCTGAAATTGCACGAAGTGCTGCCTTCGCACGGAGTGCAGCCTTTGCACGTAGTGCTGCCTTCACACTGAGTGCTTCCTTCACAAAGAGTGCTGCCTTCGCACGGATTGTTGCCTCTGCACAGAGTGTTGCCTTGGCACAGAGTGCTGCCTTCACAAGGAGTGCTGCCTTCACAAGGAGTGCTGCCTTTGCAAGGAGTGCTGCCTTCGCAAGGAGTGCTGCCTTCGCAAGGAGAACTGCCATCGCTAGGAGTGCTAACTTCGCTAGGAGTGCTGCCTTCGCAGGGAGTGCAGCCTTTGGCAGGGGTGGTTCTTCGCACGGAGTGCTGCCCTCGCTAGGAGTGCTGCCTTCGCACGTAGTGCTGCCTCGGCACAGAGTGCTGCCTTCGCAAGGAGTGCTGCCTTCGCAAGGAGTGCTGCCTCCGCAAGGAGTGCTTCCTTCGCAAGGAGTGCTGCCTTCGCATGGAGTGCTGCCTTCGCAAGGAGTGCTGCCTTCGCAAGGAGTGTTGCCTTCGCAAGGAGTGCTGCCTTCGCAAGGAGTGCTGCCTTCGCAAGGAGTGCTGCCTTCGCAAGGAGTGCTGCCTTCGCAAGGAGTGCTGCTTTCGCAAGGAGTGCTGCCTTCGCAAGGAGTGCTGCCTTCGGAGGGAGTGCTAACTTTGCAGGGAGTGCTGCCTTTGCAGGGAGTGCTGCCTACGCAGGGAGTGCTGCCTTCGCAAGGGGTGGTGTTTACGCATGTGGTGCTGCCTTCGCACGGAGTGCTGCCTTTGCAAGGAGTGCTGCCTTCGCACGGAGTGCAGCCTTTGCACATAGTGCTGTCTTCACATGGAGATCTGCCTTTGCACAGAGTGCTGCTTCGCAAGGAGTGCTGCCTTCGCAAGGAGTGCTGCCTTCGCAAGGAGTGCTGCCTTCGCAAGGAGTGCTGCCTTCGCAAGGAGTGCTGCCTTCGCAAGGAGTGCTGCCTTCGCAAGGAGTGCTGCCTTCGCAAGGAGTGTTGCCTTTGCAAGGAGTGCTGCCTTTGCAAGGAGTGCTGCCTTCGCAAGGAGTGCTGCCTTCGCAAGGAGTGCTGCCTACGCAAGGAAAGCTGCCTTCGCAAGGAGTGCTGCCTTCGTAGGGAGTGCAGCCTTCGCAAGGAGTGGTGCTCTCGAAAGGAGTCCTGCCTTCGCAGGGAGTGCTGCCTTCGCAAGGAGTGCTGCCTTCGCAAGGAGTGCTGCGTTCGCAAGGAGTGCTGCGTTCGCAGGGAGTGCTGCGTTCGCAGGGAGTGCTGCCTTCGCACGGAGTGCTGCCTTCGCACGGAGTGCTGCCTTCCGCGGAGTGCTGCCTTCGCAGAGTGTGCTGCCTTCGCACGGAGTGCTGCCTTCGCAGGGAGTGCTGCCTTCGCAAGGGGTGGTGCCTATGCATGTAGGTCTGCCTTCGCACCGAGTGCTGCCTTTGCAAGGAGTGCTGCCTTCGCACGAAGTGCAGCCTTTGCACATAGTGCTGTCTTCACACAGAGTGCTGCCTTCGCACAGAGTGCTGGCTTCGCAAGGAGTGCTGCCTTCGCAAGGAGTGCTGCCTTCGCAAGGAGCGCTGGCTTCGCAAGGAGTGCTGCCTTCGCACGGAGTGCTGCCTTCGCAAGGAGTGCTGCCTTCACACGGAGTGCCGCCTTCGCACGGAGTGCTGCCTTCGCACGGAGTGCTGCCTTCACACGGAGTGCTGCCTTCGCACGGAGTGCTGCCTTCGCACGGAGTGCTGCCTTCGCACGGAGTGCTGCCTTCGCACGGAGTGCTGCCTTCGCACGGAGTGCTGCCTTCGCACGGAGTGCTGCCTTCCACGGAGTGCTGCCTTCGCAGGGAGTGCTGCCTTCGCAAGGGGTGGTGCCTATGCATGTAGGTCTGCCTTCGCACCGAGTGCTGCCTTTGCAAGGAGTGCTGCCTTCGCAAGGAGTGCTGCCTTCGCAAGGAGCGCTGGCTTCGCAAGGAGTGCTGCCTTCGCACGGAGTGCTGCCTTCGCAAGGAGTGCTGCCTTCACACGGAGTGCCGCCTTCGCACGGAGTGCTGCCTTCGCAAGGAGTGCTGCCTTCACAAGGAGTGCTGCCTTCGCAAGGAGTGCTGCCTTCGCAAGGAGTGCTGCCTTCGCAAGGAGTGCTGCCTTCGGAGGGAGTGCTGCCTTTGCAGGGAGTGCTGCCTTCGCAAGGAGTGCTGCCTTTGCAGGGAGTGCTGCCTTCGCAAGGAGTGCTGCCTTTGCAGGGAGTGCTGCCTTTGCAGGGAGTGCTGCCTACGCAGGGAGTGCTGCCTTCGCAAGGAGTGCTGCCTTCGCAAGGGGTGCTGCCTTCGCAAGGAGTGCTGCCTTCGCAAGGAGTGCTGCCTTCGCAAGGAGTGCTGCCTTCGCAAGGAGTGCTGCCTACGCAAGGAGTACTGCCTTCGCAAGGAGTGCTGCCTTCGCAAGGAGACCTGCCTTAGCAAGGAGTGCTCCCTTCTCAAGGTGGGCTGCCTTCGCAGGGAGTGCTGCCTTTGCACAGAGTGCTGCCTTCGCACGAAGTGCTGAAATTGCACGAAGTGCTGCCTTCGCACGGAGTGCAGCCTTTGCACGTAGTGCTGCCTTCACACTGAGTGCTTCCTTCACAAAGAGTGCTGCCTTCGCACGGATTGTTGCCTCTGCACAGAGTGTTGCCTTGGCACAGAGTGCTGCCTTCACAAGGAGTGCTGCCTTCACAAGGAGTGCTGCCTTTGCAAGGAGTGCTGCCTTCGCAAGGAGTGCTGCCTTCGCAAGGAGAACTGCCATCGCTAGGAGTGCTAACTTCGCTAGGAGTGCTGCCTTCGCAGGGAGTGCAGCCTTTGGCAGGGGTGGTTCTTCGCACGGAGTGCTGCCCTCGCTAGGAGTGCTGCCTTCGCACGTAGTGCTGCCTCGGCACAGAGTGCTGCCTTCGCAAGGAGTGCTGCCTTCGCAAGGAGTGCTGCCTCCGCAAGGAGTGCTTCCTTCGCAAGGAGTGCTGCCTTCGCATGGAGTGCTGCCTTCGCAAGGAGTGCTGCCTTCGCAAGGAGTGTTGCCTTCGCAAGGAGTGCTGCCTTCGCAAGGAGTGCTGCCTTCGCAAGGAGTGCTGCCTTCGCAAGGAGTGCTGCCTTCGCAAGGAGTGCTGCTTTCGCAAGGAGTGCTGCCTTCGCAAGGAGTGCTGCCTTCGGAGGGAGTGCTAACTTTGCAGGGAGTGCTGCCTTTGCAGGGAGTGCTGCCTACGCAGGGAGTGCTGCCTTCGCAAGGGGTGGTGTTTACGCATGTGGTGCTGCCTTCGCACGGAGTGCTGCCTTTGCAAGGAGTGCTGCCTTCGCACGGAGTGCAGCCTTTGCACATAGTGCTGTCTTCACATTGAGATCTGCCTTTGCACAGAGTGCTGCTTCGCAAGGAGTGCTGCCTTCGCAAGGAGTGCTGCCTTCGCAAGGAGTGCTGCCTTCGCAAGGAGTGCTGCCTTCGCAAGGAGTGCTGCCTTCGCAAGGAGTGCTGCCTTCGCAAGGAGTGTTGCCTTTGCAAGGAGTGCTGCCTTTGCAAGGAGTGCTGCCTTCGCAAGGAGTGCTGCCTTCGCAAGGAGTGCTGCCTACGCAAGGAAAGCTGCCTTCGCAAGGAGTGCTGCCTTCGCAGGGAGTGCAGCCTTCGCAAGGAGTGGTGCTCCCGAAAGGAGTCCTGCCTTCGCAGGGAGTGCTGCCTTCGCAAGGAGTGCTGCCTTCGCAAGGAGTGCTGCGTTCGCAAGGAGTGCTGCGTTCGCAGGGAGTGCTGCGTTCGCAGGGAGTGCTGCCTTCGCACGGAGTGCTGCCTTCGCACGGAGTGCTGCCTTCCGCGGAGTGCTGCCTTCGCAGAGTGTGCTGCCTTCGCACGGAGTGCTGCCATCGCAGGGAGTGCTGCCTTCGCAGGGAGTGCTGCCTTCGCAAGGCGTGGTGCCTATGCATGTAGGTCTGCCTTCGCACCGAGTGCTGCCTTTGCAAGGAGTGCTGCCTTCGCACGAAGTGCAGCCTTTGCACATAGTGCTGTC